>NC_136382.1:205343562-206742062 GCF_965140285.1 Lepidochelys kempii | reverse complement strand
AAGTGAAACCAGATATTACAGGGATAACAGAAACACGGTGGAATAGTCGTCATGAGTGGACTACAGGTATTGAAGGGTATTTGTTCACGAAATACAGAACTAAAGGTGGTGGAGTAAAGAAATTAGAAGTGATGTAATGGGCCAATTCCAAACTAGAAGAGTCTGTGTTGGCCAAACTCACTTTGGGGAAGAAAGCTACTAGAGGTTCCCCTGGGCTAGCGCTTGGGGTATGCTACAATTCCCTCTCCCCCTCGGATCAAATTTGGATATAAATAGATATATCTTTAATGTTTTTAACTAACTAAATAGTACTGGGAATTGTGTGATTATGGGAGACTTCAACTTCCCAGATATAGATTAGAGGACAAGCGCTACTAATAATAGTAGGGCCCCAATTTTCCTGTGATAGCTGACAGATTTCTTCATCAAATAGTCATGGAATCAACAAGAACTGGTTGTAGGGGATAACCTTGGCTCAAGTGATCATGAGCTAATTCAGTTTAAACTAAATGGACAGATAAACAAAAATAGATCTGCAACTATGGTCCTTGATTTCAAAAGGACTCACTTAAAAAAAATTAAGGGAATTAGTTTGGGAAGTGACTGGACTGAAGAACTCAAGAATCTGAATGTGGAGGAGGCTTGGAATTACTTTAAGTCAGAGTTGCAGAATGTATCTGAAACCTGCATCCAAAGCAAGGGGAAAAAAATTGTAAGGAAGGGTTGCAGACCAGACTGGATGAGCAAGCATCTCAAACAGATGATTAAGAGAAAGCAGAAAGCCTTCAAGGAATGGAAGATGGGATGGATCAGCAAGGAAAGCTACCTCTTGGAAGTCAAAGTGTAGGGATAAAGTGAGAACTGTCAAAAGCCAAGCAGAGTTGGACCTTGCAAAGGGAATTAAAACCAACAGTAAAAGGTTCTATATCCATTTAAATAAAAAGAAAACAAGGAAAGAAGAAGTGGGACTGCTAAGCGTTGAGGATGGGGTGGATATTAAAGTTAAACTAGGCATGGCTCAACACCTAAACAAATATTTTGCCTTAGTTTTTAATAAGGCTAATGAAGATCTTAGGGGTAATGGTATACAACCTGGTTTACAAAAGGTAGATCTTGCCAGACCAACCTGATCTCCTCCTATGAGAAGATAATTGATTTTTTAGACAAAGGAAATGCATTAGTGCAAAGTGCAGGGTCATGCATTTAGGGATTAACAACAAGAATTTTTGGTATAAACTGCGGACATGGAAGTGGCAGAGGAGAAGAAAGATCTGGGTGTACTGGTTGATCACAGGATGACTATGAGCCACCAGTGTGATCCTGCTTACTTGTGTGGCTTGCATGAATACAGTTTCTAGCTCCTGTGTTAAATCTTGGTGAAAGACTTAGTAATAAATCAATGGGAAATCAGGAAATGAGTGATATTAGAAATTATGGATTAATGTGAGGAGCAGGCAACACAAAGAGATCTGCTCTTAAACTAAGTTTCGGTTTTTGGGCAAATATACATCGTGTAAAAACTACAGGAAGTAAGATATTTTAAACAAAATGGAACATCTCTAAAAATAGTTTTCCATGTTTTTTATGAGGATATTAGTAAATCTTCTAAAAATGTATTCATGTGACGATGATACGTGGGGAGAGAGCCCTTTCATGGCGCACATCATTGAAGAATGTTGTTCAAGAATACAAATATCAACATAAATCTTTATATTGCAATTAGTAGACACATTAAATTTTCCAGCAAACACCAAGAAAAGGGAACTGATGTGTCTTGTGGTAGCAAAAGGTTTAATACAATGGAAAGCTAATATAGGTCCAGTTTATTCCAAATGGGTAAAAGAACTGCAGACACACCTATAATTTGATGTGTCATGGGTGCATTAATGCTGTAGCATGGCTGTTACATGGACATTACAAAAAGAAGAAAACTAGTATTCTTTGGCACTGTGGTCTTGGACCCTCCCTCCCCCATACAAAAATTAAAAACAAAACAAAGAACCAACAGAAACTTTAAAGTTGGCTGTGGGGCATTTTCAACAAAATTCTTTCTTCCATTTCGGTACTGTGACAGGATCAGGCCAGATGGCTGCAGGAGAGTGATAGCAGGTAGATATATTAGCCCCAGATTAAGCAGGTCCCTTTCCCCTGAGTAAGATAATGGGCTGTTCTAGAACAATCAGGAAGTTGCTGGAACCAATTAAGGCAGGCTAATTAGGACACCGGGAGCCAATTAAGAAGCTACCAGAATCAATTAGGACAGGCAGGCTAATCAGGGAACCTGGTTTTAAAAAGGACCTCACTTCAGTTAGTGAAGTGCATGCAACAAACTGGGAGCAAGAGGCGCACAAGAAGCTGAGAGTGAGTAGGCATACTGCTGGAGGACTGAGAAGTACAAGTGTTATCAGACATCAGGAGGAAGGTCCTGTGGTGAGGACAAAGAAGGTGTTGGGAGGAGGCCATGGGGAAGTAGCCCAGGGAATTGTAGCTCTCATGCAGCTGTTACAGGAGACATTGTAGACAGCTGCAATCCACAGGGCCCTGGGCAGGAACCCGGAGTAGAGGGCAGGCCTGGGTTCACCCCATCCCCCCAACTCCCTATTTGATATAAGAGGAGTTGACCTGGACTGTGGGTCCCATCAGAGGGGAAGGTCTCTGGCCCGTCCCCTGACCCATTAGGTGGGCCAGCAGAGACTGCAGGGATTGTTGTCCTCCTTTTCTCCATGCCGGCCAGTGATGAGGTTAGCTGAGTGAACGGCAGGTTTGTGTCACTAACAAAAGGAGCCAAACTGAGGACAGCTGTGAACCTCTGAAGCGAGCAAATCCGCACGAAAGCACATAACCCACCAAGGCAGAGGAAGAACTTTGTCACAGTATCTACACAAATTGGTTAGACTTTCAAAAAATGCATCACCCAGAAGCTTCTGCTGAGAACAAAGGGATCTGCTGGGTGCTGAGCTCTTTTGAAAATCTGGCCTCTGTTGATGATGCTGAGCCATTTTGGAAATCTAGCCCTGTGTGTTTGGATTCCTTTATCTTAGTGTTGGTAATAATGACTGCTCTATTAATTTAAATGTCTTGTATTTTTCATCTTTTTATTGCAATGTTTGTTTTGTGTTTCTTAAAAAATCAGTGCCAAAAATGTAAAATGAAATGCTCACTGCTATGTATTCTAACTATAAACTGTTCTTGTTTCTCTTTTACTGTAACTTACTGTCACAAAGTAGAATTTCTCTGGCATTTTTAAAACCAGTGAACTTACTTACCAGACAACACTTTCACCTTGGAGCCGCTTTTAATTTAATTTAATTTAATTTTTATATATGACTGTATATCTTTAATATATTCTTACAGTCTAGAATTTAAATCTGGTCAAGGTGTAAAGACTGCATAGTGAATGCAGATTCTTAGTTATAAACCATTCTGAAGTTTTTCAGTTTTGTCACATGTTAACACTGTCCTTTTGTTCTTACGTGGCTTGCTGATTTTTGCCTCTTGGTGGCACACTTGACTGCAAGTTTCCTGTCATGTTATATTCCCTTACTTTTTTGTCTACTTTTAAATTATCTGAAAAACTGCTCAGAGGAATCATTAACTCTTTGTTCCTTTTGATTTTCAAAACTCATGAATAAATGTTTGTTGTGATTATTACTATTTTTTATTTATCTGAGTGTCATGCCTGTGATTAATATCGTGCTGCCAGATCAACAACTCAGATCTGTTTCATAAACTGAGGATAAAATCTGCTATAAATAGACGTATGAATATTTACAAAGAAGGTGGTTGTATTAGCCAAAAATAACTGATTTGATTTGGGAAAACTTTGTTTCTCAGCTAGAAACACAGCAAGCATATTTGGTACCAAATGTGGTGTAACATTATAACCTGGCATCAAAGTACTCAGTCTTAATGCCTGCTGCTCAACAACTACAATATACTACTATATACTACTGTGTAAACTTTTGATTACATGAACCTACATAGTTGTTAATAACATGCTACCTACTGATATATTTGTGTAATGGGATGAGGTACCATTGGACACATAGTATGCATCATAAACAGGGCCCTAAGTATGTAATAATCCTGCAGAATTCACCCTTGCTTCAGAGCTGTAGACCAGAACCTAAACATTCATTTGAAAAAAAAAAATTCATGGCTCTTAAGGTTGTGATGAAAGCCTCCCAAAGAAGAAATGGTACAAACTTATATAGTGATATTTGTTTGAGTCGGCAGGCCGCCTGAAAAAGTAGCTCTGACAAATATGAATTACTCCTTTCAGCTCAGCGGGGTATTTACTTTGAAATCTAATTATGCAAATTGCATCATCAGTCTTGTTAACTATTTCGCTTCTGATCATTTTAACGTTTAGCTAATGTAGTAGTTCTCACACAGATTCAAACGTTTACCATAGCTGCTTTGGTGCCGGAAGCCCCAACAGTTCCTTGCCTTATCTGCCAAAGCTTCTGATTTCCCCTGACAGAGTCTATAGCAGTGCTGTAGATTTTCAATACAGAAATGTACAGCACAGTCAAAATTTAAACTTTATCATTAGAACACAATCTAATTTAACATCACATTAAAATAGAGGTGATATTGTGATCTTTATTTTCATGTTTATTTCCATATTTAATTCAATAACCTAAATTTTCAAATTTATCTGAAGCTGCCTCAGGATGCCCCAAAACGACTGCAATGGCATGTTACAATGCAGCGGTTTTGGGGCAGAATTTAGATAATGCTTCTCAGGGAACTAAGTGATGCCTCAGTCATAAACAAATTACTGTGGCAGAATCAGCACAACTTATTAAACCTCATATAATTAATAATGTAGATATTGGTAAAAAACCCCACAAGTCAGTGGTATTTAATAGATTTGTTTAAATGAATGCCTAACTATTTTTTATACAGTATAGTAATATCACTGTTACTTAATATTTGTATTATGGTAGCACATACGGGGCCCGATCATAGACCCAGGGACTCATTGTGCTAGGCACTGTACAGACACATACAGAAGGACAGTCCTCACCCCAAGGACCTTACAATCTAAGCAAATATTTTGACTAATAATCACATCCCCAGGTGGCTGGGCATTGAGAGTGCCCGGTCTTCAAAGCTCACAGTGATGAGAGAGCATAAAGACTGAGGAACACCACACAACTATGTTGCTTATTTGAGCTAAAGTTCTTGTGTTTATATACTTAAGTAAATATACAGCCCAGGGGCCTTTTCACTGAAATGTGCTATCAAGAGTTTCATTGGTTCCGCTTGGAAGATGGCATAAGTAATAAGCCTTTTCTGAAATGTTTCATTATTTAAAAACAAAAATCCCACAGACTTTTTATCACAGATTCAAACCTGTTGTTGAATAGTTGCTCACAACACAGCTGGCATGGTTTTCAATTTGACAAAGGTTTGACAACTTTCTTTCGGAAAAGAAATCATGCAAAGTATTAGCAAGAAGATACTAGTTGAACAGCCAACACAGTTGGGTTTATGTCAGTGCACAGGCATCCAGATATGTGTGCATATTTATCTGCATACTGTATGTGTCTGGATAACTGCATACAAGGTACTCTTAAATCGGTAAGGACAATACCTCATAGTTAAAGCACATATACTGTCTTTATTTGCTTATCACTTTATTTCTCTCACAACTCTAGTCAGACTGGCAAAGACAGCACTCCTTATTGAAGGCTATATGTATGCAAAATTTGCACTTTTTTCTTCTCTGTGTTATCGATTTTTATATTGCTAGAAAAGGAATAAAACTAAAAAATATCCTCTTGATTTATGTTCATACAGAAATACAGTATAATTAATGGCAAATGTGACCTAACATTTCAAACTTGCCAGAAATGTCTGTCTCCTCTTTTGAGGTACAGTATATAAAAGAGCAATGTAAGAGAGAGTATTTTATGCAAAGCTCCCAAAGGCATTCTGAGTTTAAGATTTAGCAATTAGCTTACAGAGAGAGGGAGAAAGAAAGAAAGATAGTGATGTAACTGAGATGCCTGTAATTTGGCCATACCTGCCTCTAATAACAAACATCCCAGTACCAAGACATGAACAATCCTATGCAACAATTGCATCACCTTTTTTCAGACAGGAGAAATCATACTGTGTAGTGGAAAATAAGAATTAATTATAACATATGGGTGTGGGAATACCCTCCCACCTTATAATTTTAAAATTTTATATACAGATAGAGAACATATTGGGCTGATATGCCATCATAGTCCACATGATTATCCTGAACTTCTCTTTTGTAAGCCCAAAGACGGGGGAGGAGGAATGGATTTACTTATTTACTTGTTCCCATAATATAAGAACTAGGGGCCACCAAATGAAATTAATGGGTAGCAGGTTTAAAACAAAGAAAAGGAAGTTCTTCTTCACTCAGCGCACAGTCAACCTGTGGAACTCCTTGCCTGAGGAGGTTGTGAAGGCTAGGACTATAACAGGGTTTAAAGAAGAACTGGATAAGTTCATGGAGGTTAAGTCCATTAATGGCTAGTAGCCAGGATGGGTAAGGAATGGTGAGTGAATGACCTATTAAAATAATTGAAAATGAATTATAAAACACTTGGAAGATCATGGTTTGATAGTGTCTGGCCAACATAGTTTCAAAGTTACAAAGGAAAATCATGTCTCATTACTCTATTAGAATTTTTGAACTGTATCAGTGAAGTAGTGGATAAAGGAGAACCAGTGAACATAATTTAGACTTTCAAACAAGTTAGTTTTTCAGACTTTGACAGGGTCCCTCACAAGAAGCTACAAAAGAAATTAGATAGTCATGGGGTGAGAGGCAAAGTATTGCGGTGGGCAAAGACAAAACAAAGAGTGTAGGATTAAATGGTCAATTTTCATCATGGCAAAAGATTAATAGTGGGGTGCCTCCAGGATCCATACTAGATCCTGTGTTAAGTATAGTAATGAATTACATGTATACCACCCCCTACCCCCAAACTATGTTAAAAGAAAGGTAGGTGGCAAAGACAACTCTTAGATCTGCAGATATGCCAGAATTAGGGTAGCCTGTGCAATGATGCTTACGAAAAGAGCAGCTATTCAACATTTTGTTTGGTCCACATTGATCAATGTGTGGCTCTGTGATTTATTTATTATAAACTATTCAGACCCTTTTCTGAATACAGAATTATTAATTTCTTGATAGCTTTTCTGTGGAGCTTTATCATCTGAGTGCTTCACAAACATTAATACGTTTATTTTCACACCACCTCTGTGAGGTGAAGTGGTGGTATTATCCCATTTTACACTGGCTCTCCGTCCTAGTTTCCTTACCCACTATTAGCTCCTAGACCCAGTCGCTGCATGTCCCCTAACTCTTTGTCCCAATCTACTCCCTCCGTCCTCTCCTTTTCCCCCATCCCTTCCTAGGTCCAGCTTTTGTCACTTCTGCATTTGAATTCTGCTTCTTCCCCTTGTGTGGGCCCAGGAGGGGCACTGAGAACACAAGAGACAGTCTCTTAATTCTAGTGCCTCGCACCTCAGCAGCCAGGAGCAGCAATTTCAAAAAATGTCCTGCTCAACCTGGCCCTCCTGGGCTGCAACATGCTTAACGCAGATTGATGCTTCAAAGAATTTAGCTGCTAAACTGTCTTCTACTGAGCATGTGAACTGAGATTTTTCATAGTCTTATAATTTGGTGAAATTTGAGCCATTTTTCGTGGAAGCAGCAAAAGGCACATCCCTGATACTGGGGATGTTTTTTTCCCCTTCCAAATTTTAAGTCGCTGCTGTAAAGCACTGAGGCCCCAGAGCTTCTCAACAAAATGGTTGTAAGAAGTTTTTTAACTTGGGCAACATATTTTCCCCTAATCTCATTCTCAGGAACAGCTGAATAACTTTTGCTGAAATTCTCTCCCTTCTTCTCCTCCCTCCCAAATTCAACCTGAGGCACACACCCACCATGGAAAATTTCAGCCCTACAAATTAGTTTGGAAAATTATGAGGAACTGAAGAGTCGTATAAATGGCAACCTTAAGTACAGGTGGCACTCCCAGCTCTGCCTACAGAAATGTGGAAAGGGAAGTGAGCAGTGAGGTATCAAACTATGCAGATGATGCAAAGTTATTTTAAGTCAGCCAAGATCAGAGAGCACTCTGAGGAACTTCAGAGAGACCTACCCAAGCCAGGTGAATGGACAACACAATGGCAAATAAAGTTCACTGTTGAAAAGGTATTAAGATGCCTAAGGAATGGGATGGAGAATAATATATAGCTATAATGCCGTTATATAAATCCAGTGATGTAGACAGCCTTATCTGGAGGCTGTGCACAGTACTGGTCACCCTGTCTCAAAAACGATATTGCAAGATTAAAGGGATTCAGAAAATGGTGATGAGAATGATCAAATTCCCAGAAAAACCCTTATATGAATAGAGATTGAAAAAGATTGGGATTGTTTATTTTAGTGAGGAAATGAGAGGCAATGTTATAAATGTATATAAAATAATGAATGGTCTAGAGAAGGTAGATATGGTAGTTCTCTATTTCCTGTCTCTTAACACAAGAATAAGGACATTCAGTGAAAGTAAATGGTGATAAATTCAAAACTGATAGAAGGAAATACTTTTCCACACAACATGTAATTAGACCGTGGAACTCATTGACACAGGATGGCATTGAGGTAAAATGTTAGCAAGATAAAAAAAAAAACTGATTAGATACTAAAACAGATAATTATAAATCTGGATATTCTTGTTATTTATTACTAACAGAAATTTTGGAATGAATATTAAACCTCACGCATCAAGATTAAACTGATTCCAAATTATTAGAAATTAGGATGAGACCTAATGTGGGGAGAGATTATCCCATATCTGCTTACTGCTGGGTGGTTCTTCCTTCCTCTGAAGCATCTGGTGTTGGCCACTGTCAAAGACCATATACTGGACCAGGTCTGATCCAGTGTGGGGATTCCTGTGTTCCTGTTAACAAAGGACTGGGTGCTACTAGCTAGAAGGAGCCACCAGACTTTTTTTTGTTGCCAAGACAGAGGTGTGAGGATTTCAACTGAAAAACACTCCAGTCTCCTTTCAGGTTTTAAAGAATCTAGGTGACACGCTACGTTTTAGGCCACACTACAAAGTGAAAAATGACCTCTGAAAGAAGATCAGAAGAGAAAGAACATACTGTGTATGCATAAAGTATAAATACATAAATGTTATACTAAAACCTTATGTAGTATTGCATTATGCACCTGATGCTGCACCATTGAAGTCTATGGGAATTTTGCTATTGATTTCAATGGACACAAAAACAAGCCCAATGTTACAAACCAAAGTTCATTCTATGTCTACCACAGTAGTAGAGTGACTATGTTATGGTGTTTGTTTTAAATTATTTAAGAGTATTTCAAATGCTTTGTACACTGTTTGTGTATTAAATGTCAATCTTTTTGTTTGCTAGCTAGGCAAATTGTATGATACTCCTTTAACTGACGCTAACATCGAAATTCTGGACTTGATTGTATAATGGTCTCTGAAAAGATGATACACTAGAATGATGTTTTTCTTAACACTTGATTTTGTAGAAACTGTTAGGATTCTCCTCTTTTATATCAAATTAAATACTCTGTGTCTCCTTTTAGTTATTCCAATAGAGGGGGGGAGACCTTATTTAATGGAATTAAGGATGTTAATACACAGCAGTAATTTCTGAGGAAGGCCTCAAATTTGATGTTGCCCATGAACCCATAAACAGTTTCCTTCCCTTGTACTCCACCCACCAACCTTTGGAGGCTGTTTCCTGGTGTCTTGAGATGGAATTGCTATTTGATGCAGTAGTAGAGTCCATTCATTTTTCATCAAAATATAATCCAGTTCCACGGCATAAACCCTCCCTTATCAGTGTTTTTCTCTGGAAACTCTTCAGATTAGAAGTACATTTTTTAAGAATGGGAGCCATTCCTCAGCAGTACAGAGGCAAAAGGTCAAGCTTCTTATTTACAGTACTTCTTTATACCAGAAAAGAAAGATGGCCTCCTGGAAACGAAGCAGTTTCATCAAAAGATTTAAATTTCACATGCTTGACGCTAGCTTCTGTCATTCCAACTCCAGTTGGATTTTGGCTCTTGGTTCAAATGATGCCACTTTCCTAATCTCACAAAAAAATCTCAATTTTTATGTGGGGGGACTAAACATCAGTGCAAGGTGTTGTCCGTTTCATGTCTGTTTCACCAAGATGTTTAGCAAGTACCCATCTCATGCAACAAAATTCACCCCAAATGTGTATGATATGGCAGCTCTAGCATGTGTTCCTCTGAAAGCCTTATGACCTTCCATTGGCGGGAGCTTCCAGACAGTGTGTTGAAATTTTCAATCTTTCACCAAGAACTCTTGTGATAGTCATTGTTATCTATTAAAGCTGGGGAGCTCATCCCCCAGGAGCTGAAAGTTCATACTCAGTGGACTGTGTGGAGACTGAATTCCGTTTAAATGTTTTGGATCTGAAAGCTATAAATGGTGGGCTCTAAAATATTTTCTACCACTCATCAAGGGTTTTGTTTAAGGGAAAACAGACAGCACAGGATCTATATATTCTATCAACAACCAGCCTGATGCTCAAAAAAACCTGTTAGGAAGCAATGTTTGCTTCATCAAGTGCATCTGATAGCTCTACATCTGGACGGCAAAAAGCATATGCTGGCAGTCAACCCCAGTCACAAGCTTCAGAGATAACATAAGTGTTTCTTGGAACAGTTTGTGCTGAATCTGCTGTTGAAGAATTGGGACTGGCCATTCATAGACCTGTCATTTCTTCCATCAGTATCATTGAACATACTATCTCAGGAAAACAGTTTGAGTCTGATCTGGAGTTATCCCTGTTTGTGGGCTAGAACATAGGACATTGTCTAATTCTCACATGACATGTTCTTTAGGAGATTCCACATGAGTCTGCTGCAGTCCAGAAAGTCACCAATGCTTAAATATTATGAGAAGTGAAGTCTTTTTTTTCCCTCTAGGTACACCAGAGAGGTCAGTCTCCATGGTCTGTGTTGTATAATTTATTTTGTTCTGTTGTCAGCAGCTGCCTCTTCTCTTTCAGGGTGCATCTATCACACTGAACAAGCAATCTTCTACCAGTGGATGGCTGTATGGGTTTTAGTCACCTGAAATATCTGTTTAAACTCTTCCAAAAGGTCAGAGATCCTATTCCACTGTCTTCAGTACAGCTATGCCAATTTGCTCCAACTGTGACTCTGGCCCAGCGCTTTTTAATTGCAATTACATCTGGAAGAACTGTGCACTATAGGCTTATAAACTTATAATCCTTCTTTCATGGTATCATGCAGGTTCCATGTCTTCAACCCAAATTTATATTAAAAATGGTGTGTGATTTCCACCTGAGACCATTTTTCTTCTGGTGTTCTTCCCACAACCTCATTCTTGTTTGGGGGAAAATTAGATAGCACAGGCTAGATTTCAAGAGGGCTTTGAGCTTTTATTTGGGAAGGATTAAGGCATTTAAACTTTTTGTAGCCTTTAGTATAACCTGAATACTGTTTACACGCAACAATTATCTAAGTAGAATAGGATGTCTTTTGAGACATGTTATGCTTTAGCAAGGAAGTCCGTATCTCTTGGTCTTAGAGCTTACTACCACTACCAAGATGGGACTGATGGCATGCATTCAAAATAGATATCTGTAGGACTCCTACCTGGAGTTCGGTACACTCGTTCACACAGCCTAGCTTTCTCCACTTGACATCTACATCTATTCTTGCTTGCTTATTTACTAGCACTTGGGGATTCTACTGCTCACGAATCTTCCCCAAGTGGGAATATTCAGAGGCCCTACAGAGAAGGAAAAATTATTACCATAATAACTGTTTCTTTGAAAATTTTGCCTCTGTGTATTCACACTACCCAACCACCTTCCCGCCATCTTCTGTTGCCATAGTGGTTTTGCAAAAGGGTCTGATGTGATTGGTGCTGCATGGCCTGTTTATGATTTCAGCTTCAAAAGTTCAGTGCCACAGGAGGATATACCTGTAGCTTCAATCGGTTTGGCTTTCTAGATGGTTCCCAAAGCACTGGAGCACACAGGTCTTCCAAAAGGTCAGAGAAGGGATCCAAAAGGGTATAGATCCTACAACGTGTTTGAGAATGTTGCCTCTGTATATTCAAAGACCTATATTTACTGTGGTAAGAAATCATTTTTTATTATTTCAGAAACCTTAATAAAGACGTGCTTCATACAGCTCTGTAATTTCCTGGTGTCATCTGAAACCAGAAATACTAGAAATCTTATGACTGGATCAGTTCTTTTCAAATTTCCAGACAGAAGAGGTCTGTATAACTCCAGATCTGCATTGAATAAGCATTTCCATCTTTTGGATGCTTTTTTGTTCTTTAACCAAATCTTCACAGGTTTCATGGTTCACTTCTTGCTATTATGGCAAGAGCTGCACCATGTAGTTTGAGGAGGGCTTTCAGGGTGAATTGGGTGCCTAGCTGCCATTTGAAACTGTCCCTCTGGATTTTCTTCTTAAAAAAAAACAAAAAAAACAAACCTATGCTTTTATTGGGCAGGGTCACTTCACTGTGTAGATTTAAAGTCTTTTCTTTTTAAACTTGAAAGGAGAGATTCTTTTAAAGAACCCCAACCTGATTTGGTGTCAGTTTCCCTCAGAGATTCTTCGCCTCCTGCCACAACTATACACATAGATGAATATACTTAGTATAATGTCTTGATAACATACGCCATACAATACATGCCCATTGGGCAAAAGAGAATGTTTGAGATGTGGGTAAATGGGTTAGATAACATTCCAAACTTTGAGGTTTAATTCCATAAAAAATGTGGAAGTGTAACAATTAGATTTCATGGCTGCAGTCTCAATGTAATTGAGCAGTTCATTTTGGAGCTGGGATTTTAAGATAAAAAATATATTAGAGAATATTCTTAAAGAACAGGATTTTAGAAATGCTCAGTGATAACTGCAGTTTTAGAATAACGGGAAGGCACTGCAGTTGCACCATGTTTTACTTCCATGAAGTTAAGAGTAAAACTAAAACCTAAAGAAGAAGCCCTGCTGAGTTAACAGATGTACTTGGTGATTAAATTTCAATACAGAGAGATTGGATTTGTTCCTTCATATAGAAAGTGTAAGCCAACAAATTGCTGCACAGCTGAAGACTGAAAAGTTAAGGGTTAGATTTTCACTTCATTTCTTCTTTTCATTTTAATAACAAGTGTGACCAGACCAGGCTTAGAAAAAGTGAATGTACATTATTGATACAAATTATTTATGCCACGTATGTCAATAAATATAGTCTGCATATTTAGATGTGAGAGGAGGGTTTTTTAACATATTTTGAATATGCTTTTGGTACTTGTGGCAAGGAAATAACACAGTAGTTGTGTAGCAAGCTTCTGTAGAAACAATGTGTATGGAGAGATGTCATTTTGATTTAGCTAGGCATCTTAGTAATTTGTAATATGAAGCATTTTATGTGACAGCTGTTATAGAAGCCATTTAAATTATCTATTTTGTATCACCATTGATTTGAAGTAAAAAAAGTACTTGTGGGCTTTTATATCTTTTTGTATTAAGTTCTTATTTATAAATACAATGAGGAGTAGTGTAGAACTTTTAGATTGCCAAGCTATTAGTGGTGTTTACTGGAACAAGTATTAGCTGGGTAGAGCATTGTTTTCTAAAGACACAATAAGCAAGCAGCTTTGCTTTTGTTCTCCATAGAAAAAGTACTCTTTGTAGATATTTATGTGGCTAATGAAGTGCTGCAGATCAGGACCCTTAGTTCTGAGGCATTTCAGAAACCATAAGCCATTGTGTGTATTACATTCATCTTTACAGATCTATTAGTTTTATAAAAACATCAAACTTCATAAGACTTTCATATTCTACTATTATTTTGTTAACTCTTGGAAGGCAACCAAAATTATAATGAATTTCTCCCCTCCCCTTCTCTTCCCAAATGCTATTTTCTAGATAAGCATTTAGCAGTGCACCTTTTTTCAGTAAAATCTTACACTACTGTACAGACATATGGGTATTATGTGTATAGTATTAAAGAGAGTCACAAAGCTACATTTAAAGCCATTCCATGAAGCTGCTCTACCAATGCCTGGTAGAACTTCAGATACCTTCTTCAGAGGTCAGGGAATGAGAGCTCCTATAACATCAACCTAATAGGATCCCTTCCCCCTTCCATAGCTCCTCCCCTCCAGCTGCAAATTGTCTCTTACAGAAACAAGGAACTCTGGAGTGAGTCTGGTAGCTATGGTCACATGCTACAATTTAAATTCCCTTGCTTGCCTCTCATCTCTGCCCTTGTCCTTGGTAAATAACTTTACCTTTCCTTACTAATCAATTCTTATGCTGAAGGCCTCACCAGTCTCTTCTGTGCCTTTGTTTCCCAGCTGTTTAAACCCACATCCCTGCCCTTCCCTCCCCCTTTTTTGCCCAGGAATTTAAGTACAGAATAAATAACATCCAACTTGATTTCTTCTCTCCCTCTGCCCCCTTCTTCTTTCCACCTCTTCACTCTTCTTCCCTTCAAACTCTGAAGTCTCCTACTTTATGCCCCTGACCCTTCAGGCTGGCACCAAGATCCATCCAGAAGCTGGGAATGGGTGGCAGGGAATGGATCACTTGATTATTACCTGTTCTGTTCATTCCCTCTGGGGCACCTGGGATTGGCCACTGTCGGGAGACAGGATACTGGGCTAGATAGACCTTTTGATCTGACCCAGTATGGCCGTTCTTATGTTCTTATCCCTTTTCATCTCCAGTCATCCCTGGTTCCGTGTCTAGTTCCATTCTTTTCACTTATTAAGCTCTCTTTTTTCCTCAGGATGACATCTCTGTGTCACCAGCTTCAAAGCATTGACCATACATAATTTTAACATCCATTCCCTTCTGTCAGATGAAAATACATTTTAGTACCTATTACTGTTTTGAGAATACTTTTTAGTGACAGACTTTCATAGCTCTTCTATCAAAATAATCACCTTGCTTCATGTGAGTTAAAATTCTTTTATACATTTTTGTTGAAACTAGATTAGTGTTTTAGAAACCTAAAATATTGTAGCTAGAATAGTGAGGGTTCCTTTATCAAGTGTTTCAGCCTGTTTATCCTTTGTCTATTCAAACCTTATAGTAGCTCTATTGAAACTCTGAAAAAGGAAAAGGACAAAAAATCTTCTCTGGAAAATTAATAAAGCAACATATTTAAGTATTTTTTCCTTTTAAAAAATTCAAAACAAACAGAGCAATTTTGTGATGAATATTTTCCTTTTTGTAAATTCCAGTCCCTGGTGATATCTCATTGAAGAACAAGGTGAACTTTCAGTGAAAAACCCAGCTTGTTCCTGATGAGGGACAGTTGGGAAACCTGATAAAGACAGATGGCAAGCTATTTTGTTACACCTATAATCTGCAATAGCCTGAGCAAAAACTAAGTGAAGAATATTTTTATAATTGACCTTCCAGTGAACTTGCGTAAACATTTTTTTCACATACTCCGAGGATGGTGATGACCATATGATGTTATTTTGTTCACTGCTAGAATACTCTGTATTGAAATATGTTATGTTATCAATTATAGGGTTAATCCGTTTTAGACTGGCATAAACAGGATTTTTTTTTTCCATTTTTGACACTACGGTGAAGCATTTGGAATTGAAATAGTCCATAATGGTTTTTTTTTTCACTTTTCCATAACAACGTGAACACTAAATTATAGCTGTGCAATTATGTAAACAATGGAAATGCTTCCAGAATGAATACTTCATTTTAGATTTTCATTTTGTGTAATTGTTGAAAGGTTTGGAGCCATAATAAACCAAAATTATTTTACACATTTATCCTTCTAAAGGTCAATTATGAAAGAAGTAAAGAAACAACACTGTACAAAATGAGTAAACCAATTTCTATTGCCATCACCATATGTTTTTCTTATTGCTTGTGTTTTTCCAGTTACTGTGTACATAGCATTCAATTAAAGTGATTCATTTACTAGGCTGTAAGCTGCTGAATACAGTTTACTTTTATAGAACCGTGCTTGGAAGGGAAGGAAGCAACTTGCCTCTGTTTGAATTACTTGATTTTTGCAAGATCACGAATAAAGGACAGATGTTCTCACTTGGTTGCTTTCTCATAAATCTGAATCTTTTGATAAGCTGCAAACCTACTGTATTACTACATAAAATCTAACTTTTATCACTAGATGTATATAATGCACAAAAGTGTGTTAATCAGGAAATAAGAGATAAAATTTGACAAACTTTGTCATTAAACTTCTCATTTTTAAGGTTATATTATTTGTATTAATTTTAAGTAAAGCAGAAGCCTTTTTCCTATTTTTTTTTTCAGATTCTGATTTTATTTATAGTGGTATAAAACAGGATTAATGTTAAACAAGTCAATAGAACCATCATGGATTTATACTGGTATCACTGAGATCAGAATTTGACTGTGGAAACTGATATAAAGTCAAAGACTGAGTGTAAACTGACTTTTACTCCATTATACATCGATAACTTTGGTGCCAATAGCTGTGAGCCTGCCACGTCACCCAGTAGCATGACGTGTGTAAAATTGCAAATCCTGAGTGTGAATAGTGAAAAAGAGAAGCTGAGGGTCACTCCACTGTAATAGCAGTCTTTTCAAAACAATTTTATAGAAGTTTTCTGACTTACTTCAGGGGAAAAAATCTTTTTTTTTAAATTTGTAAAAGATACTTTACTATGGTTCTTCAGCAGCAAATGTGGCATCTGTAACTAAATTCTTGCATTGTTTAGAAAAATGCAGTGTAAAAACATATCTGGTGCTAAAGTTGCATCATCTTGTTTTATATTGCAACTGTATTCTCACTCCTACAGCTTTGTCTTCCATTTATATTCGTTTCTTCCTTTGCTTATTTACAGAAGGTGATGTAAAAAGGACGAAAGTTAAAGCTTCATAATCATGTGTGCAGTGCTTTCTTAACCTAATCAAAACCGTGCTAGCAGTAGACATTAGTAAAGGGTGATCGTCCTAAAGGTTCAGGTTCAGGTTGGATAAATACCCAAAAGACTGGGTGTTTATTGAATCTTTGAAGCCTCGTCAGGAGGTTCACAGACCTTTTGTCTATACAGAGCCCTGCCCTCTGTAGTTTCCACAGCCAACTTTTAAAGATTTCAAAACGAAAATTGAAGATTTGGTTTAATAACTTGAACAGATGGAATTAATGAAAGCAGGACAAAGTTAATGCAGTTGTTTGTGGTGTTCATCATCAAATATGCTACATTCTCCCACCTTTTAAGCCAGGTTTGCATGCATTTTTTTTATTGTAGCATATGTCAGCAGAAGTGTACTCCCATCTGCTGCTGTATAGTGTGATGCCTGATATTCAGAGCACAGTACAATACCTACCTCTGTTAGTAATTACAGGTGTGTTGTGAGGAGCCCAATGCATTAATCAGCTCCTTAATTATGAAAAAAAGGGTGGATCTTTTGTTCTGCCCTCAGAGCATGAGTTTACCACCCACTTTATGAGCTGCAGCATCCATCTGCTCAGTCTTTTAGAATGTTTGCATTGACTGATATTGACTTTAAAATGTATCAAAGGAAGTGATTAAAACTAGTTTAAACATTAACTTGAGTGGCATTGTGGTCATTCAGAGAGGTGAAAACACTATCTTCTGCAATGCCAAAATTAAAAATTATCTCTTAATTTTATAATAGACAAGCTGGTTTATCATTTCACAGTATGCTAATGTAAATATTTTAGAGGAGAAATAATAAGTAGTTTTTGCTCAGACTTCTATGTTTTCCAAATTACTGATGTAATTTAAAAGAATGGTCTGCAAGTAGGAAAAAGACTGAGTTTATGCTTTTTTGCTTATTTATGATGTGTATGAAGAAGACTTGCTTTTTTAACGACCAATTTTCTCAGAAATGTCAAATCTGGTCTTCATTGTTGAGGATAACTGGAGGTTTCAGAATTAATGTAGATTGATAACTTTCTCAGATCTTAATTGAAAGGATGGAAATGTTGAATCCTTAACAAAGGGAGTTTTTCTCAGGTGTTTTTGTTTAAATAAGTGATTTTAAAAAAACAAACAAACAGTGTTTTAAACCGTTTGAATAAAATTATTTGTATTATCAATCAAGTTTCACTGCCTTGATACCTGTGATGTCAAATTCTTGCTAATTTTTTAGCTACTGATGGACTATTCCAAGGTAGACAAATCTTTATTTCTAATTTAAAAATCAAGCAGGAAGAATATTTTGCGATTTAAAATAAGGTCAGGCCTTCTTTAGTGCATTAAAAAAGTTGTGGGGAAGGGAGGGAGCCTAATTTTCTTGAATAAGTTTTCTTTTTTAGTAGGAATGAGAATTTAAACCGAGGTTTTGAACTTCAATGGAAATCAACTACCTCCATTCTTCTGAAAAAATAATAATTGCAGTCAGGGTTTATGCAAACTTTGTGTCTAATTTTGAACCCACTCAAGTTTTGTAGATGTGGAACTTCAACTCGGACATTGTTGGGATCATTTCTCGATAAGGACAGCCAGTGAAAAAATTGAGCAGATGGCAAAGGAATGAAAAAATTCTCACTCCAAGAAAGTGTGTGCGCGCGCAATACGTATATGTGTGGCAGCAATGCTTTTGATGGTGTTCTACTCCTTAAAATTAATGCAGACTTCCTTTTAGCATATGAAATAATTAATGAAAAAATTATCTTTCCCCCTATCTAGTTTATTATGGTAATAGGTAGGTGTGACTTCTGGTAAAAGTTAAACAAAGATTTCTCGGTTACTGTCTTTCTCTTTGCTATGCCCAGGTACTTTTTGTGTTGACATTTGAGCGTTCCTATGAAGCAGTCATACTAAAGTTTTAATAATGGCTGTAAGTTATTGTCTTGAATTACTCAGAATCAAGGACAGTAGCTAGTGTAATTTCATTAATGTTACATAGCCATGGAAGCCTGAATAAAATGATTTTGTGGCCCATTTCTGATGGTATATCAGTGTATCATAAACTTACAAACCAACTGAATGTTTTAGTACATCTAATAAACATAAAACACATCATCTTATAAACAGTTGTTTCCTTTTCAGTGTGTTTCTAAATAAAGAAATCTATGAATTTTTCTCAAAGGGAGTAAGAATTGGAAACCATTCTAGGAGGTGTGCACCTCGAGGACAGAATAGTAAACCATATCAATGTTTTGGGGTGCTCCATTATATGTATATTTATGTTTTATATATCAAGTATTAGCACTTAATTTCTGTTACCAGTAACATCATTATAAAATACAACGATAAATATTCTCAAATATTTTTTTCTATAAAAATTGAGAGAGCGTTTCCTTCTTTTCAGGATATTTTAAATACCGTCATAAAACACTGCCCATCTTGCTTTTTCTTCTTGGGTTTACCTGGTTTTACAATGCTGATAGGAGACTTCATCACAGCTGCAGCCAGAATCCTTAGTACAGACATGTTGGAGGTGAGTATGACAATGCTCAACATCCAAGTTCCCAGGAGAGTGCACAGTCGCTAACAAGGTTCAGATTTCTCTACTCTAACAGGTGTTGACTCATTAGTGCAATGTGAAACTGGGCTCTCAGGGCAGATACCATGGCAGCTGATGTGTGAAATTGTAGGATAAGGTGACACTAGTATTGCAAAGGTGTTTCATCAAAAGGCCAAAATGTGAGAAATCATATCCTCACTAATATTGCAGCACATTTACACACTAAAAGCAAGACTTGGGTTTCAGAATCTCATTAGCTTTCTACAAGAAATGAATATTGAAAACACAAAGCTTTCTCATAACAAATGCAGATTTTCCTACATTTTATAAGGGTTAATAGCAATGTGAACCAGATACCATCAAATCTAATTTAAAAAATTTAATAAAATACAAAACTATTACTGGTAGGCGAAAATAAGTTTAAAAGTCTGACAAGCCTGCAAAAGCAAGGAGAACTTGTGCGTAAGAATGGGACATCAGAACAAGGGTGTTCTTTCTCTGTGTTTGTGAGTAGTGTAATTATTGATGTTTTTATGCACAGTAACTTTAGATTGTTGTGTAGAGGTATGTTAGCTGCATAGGCACAGAGTATGAGTTAAGGAAGAAGAAAGATCACCTGCTCTTTTTTTCAGCAGAATTCAAATGGTGAAACATTTTGCCCCTAGCTATCCATAAACTGAGTTTTTTGGTGATCCTTGGATTTACAGCCATCAGTTTTAGTTTACTTTTTGTCAATTTTGTACAGTTCTCACAAAAATTAACCAACCTGATTATTGATCAAAAGCTTGCAGAGCTAGTAAGTGCTGCAGAACACCTTGTAAATATGTAAAAGAATTTTTTTTTAAAAATCCTTCCTCTGACAAAACACTTGTAGGGCACAAACCATTTTATATTTGCTATGCAATATTTTTATTTGAAAGATTACTAAATATGCAGAATTAATTGATATACTTAAGGCACATATATCTATTTGCCCTTCGTTTTCTTGGACAGTTTAATTGGAATAGAGCTTTACATAAGAAACATTTTGTGGTATACCTGGTCTATTTATATGGTCTACTCTAGTGTATGCTCTATGCTCTCCTTCCAGTGTCATGCTATCAGTGTTACTATAAATGCTGAATTTCCATTCAAGACCCATGCACACCTCTTGTGTGAGTATGTGGGGAGGTTGGTTGGTTTGGTTGATTGGTTTTGCAGCCATAACTATGACACTTGGATATTGCAACAATGGGCATGTTATAAAAACACATAGCTCTTGGTGCTGAAAGCTCATATATGAGGTTGGAGCCATCTGTATCAAGGAAGCTCCACATGGGTGCAGGATTATACCCACGCATATGAACTTTCTCGATCAGGCCACAGATGGAAATATTAGATTAGAGAGCAAAATTAATACCTAAAATGTAGGCTGACATTTTCCATGCTTGACCCTGACCTAAGAGCAATTTTTGTTAACCTGTACCAAATTTGATTTAAATTTGGTTCTGTAACACTGCAGTTCAAATGCAAAGAAAGTTTATGTAAAGAATATTTACATTAAATTATTTTGCATAAAAAACCCCATAACAAATAGAAGCATTACTGTTTTCTATATTATTAAAATTGTTTTATAGTGTGCCATAAATATCTACACTACTGTACAAAATACATTACACCAGAAACGCTGACTATCAAAGACATAGCAAAAATTGCGAATAAATTGAACAGAAGTGAGGATGGATGTGAAGAGGCTGGAGAGCAGAAACAAGATAGGAAGGATTTCTAGAAGAAACTGATTTTAAGGAAGCACTTGGAGGAGGAAGGGAGAGGATGCATTTGTTAGGCAAGACATTCCAAGCATGAAAGAGTGCAAAGCAGAGTGGAAAAATTAGGGGAGCATTTGGAGGACACTAGAGAGTAGAGATGGGGTGTAGAAAGAAACTTGGAGCAAGGTAGCACAGGCCCTTTCCAAGTAAAGTACTTAAATTTATAATAGTGGAGTGCTTCAGGGAGAATTTGGTTGGTCATAGGCGCATGAGAGTAACCTAAATTAAGCACCTGAAGAGGGAGGAATGCAGAGAGGTAGTAAGTGGGGAGTTGTTGGAGAAGAGAGAGGTTATAGTAACCAAAATAAGAGGTCCAAAGCACAGACTTCTTAATTAAGTTACAGTTAGGGCACTGAGATACCATGTTGATGAGAACTGCCTAAAAAACTACAGTCAGATAGGTGGGTAGGTATAGCTAGATTTAGAGATTGTAAATATGTATCAATTTATAGGTTGAGCTCAAATTATAAACATCAGTAACTACCAACATATATGCCAAATGTATCAGATAACTAGGTTAAGAGAAACATTTAGTAAATAATTTCCCCCCCTTATCCTAGAGAGAGAGAAAGTAAGAATATTTAAAAATTTCAAACTCAAATATTTAAAGATAAATCTGATATTTATCTTTCTCTGTTTACCTGGGCATTCCAAGTATATCAATAGGCTTCTAATTTTTAATTGTATAGTCACTTTTAGCATCCAGTGCATGTGAGTCTAATTTTCAAACATTGGATCCAAATTCTACAATTAGATGCTCAAATCGGCAGATAGGCACATAAAACAGACATTTATATGTTTAGCTGTGTGTTTTAAGCTTCCAAATATGGGATTTGAACAGCCTATTTAGGCATTTATGTATGAAAATTAGGCTCCCCAAATCGTAGAAAAGATCTCATTTTAGATCAGTATGTTAATGTCCATTTTTAAAAGGAGAGGCTCATGTTTTGGAGTTAATGGAGTAAAACTAAATGCAGTATTTTATTTGTAATGCATGCAGCGTAATAATTTATGCACAATTTGCTATTGATATGATACTGCATGAAAGTATCTAGCATTTTGAGCACTTCCATATCACTTGGTTGAGAGAAATAATTAAAGCTAGCAAAGGTTTTAATGACTCTATCGTTGGTTCAGCAAGCACAGTACACATCTTGTAGTTTCTGATTACAGTGTAACCTCAGAGTTACGAACACCTCGGGAGTGGAGGTTGTTCGTAACTCTGAACAAAACATTCTAGTTCTTTCAAAAGTGTACCACTGAACATTGACTTCGTTCAGCTTTGAAATTTTACTATGCAGAAGAAAAATGCTGCTTTCTCTTTATTTTTTTAGTAGTTTACTTTTAACACAGTACTGTAATGTATTTGCTTTTTTTTGGCAGGGGTGGGGGGCTCTGCTGCTGCTTCATTGTGTATTTCCAGTTCCAAATGAGGTGTGTGGTTGTTGCCTGGTCAGTTCGTAACTCTGGTGTTCGTAACTCTGAGGTTCTACTGTATTACACGTATATTTGAATTGATTCCAAGTAGCACAGATAGCCCCAGAATGGTGAAGCTACAGAATTATCCAGAAGAGTTGGCAATAAAGCATTGTGCATGAACAACAGATGAGGATCAATGAAAATTTAACCCTGAGGTGGGATGTAATGGCCTAATTTCCAAGAGTGGTCAGTGCAGTCAGTTGGAGAGCTAGATCCTACAGAAGCAGTTGCTTGCCTCTTCTTGCCAAACTACTGACCCTAAAGACCATCTGAAAATGGAAATAGGAGGAAACAATGGGAGGAACAATATGTATCATAATAAAACCAAAACTTTATGCTGAGTATGCAAAGGTAATGCCTGATTACTATTGAGGGTATAGTTTATTGTACAAATTCAGCAAAAAAAGAGCAGAAGAGAAATGTGATCAAGTACAAAGAACTTTGAGTCTCTTTGATGATGTTACACAGTATCACCATTCTTTAAAATGTTCTTTTTATAGCTTATTGGAAAAAATAACATATATTATGTTTGTATTTTTTCCTTTAGGCCCCTCGGTCAGAAGCTCATACCATTCTTGGTTCTCTTGTTTGCTTTCCAAATATCTACCAAGAAATCCCTCTATTACAACCCATCAGTGAAGCTGATGAAATCATCGCAGGAGCTGCAGATGTCAAAGTAAAGTAAAATTATATTAGTTAATTCTTATCTAATCTAGTGAAGTTTTACATTTGGTTAAATAATTTGATTATTTTTATCATGCATTAAAGAAATGATCATACATTAATTGATAAGTGATACTTTCTTAATTTTACAGACCATTTTTAGCAATGAACTAAAAATATAGTGTAAATGTTTCAACTTGTGAAGTTAATTTTTTCATTTAAAGGAGAGAGAACTAGCTAAAATCAGGTGCTGTTCATTTGTGTCAGTCAAATCATTTAAATCTCAAATTATAAAAAAGCTATTTATTTTTATTATGATGTAGTGTATCTGTTCCTTAGATATAAGTACATCATTGACAGACGGGGCTATGCACAATATTTGTTTTTCATGTTATATTAAAGTATGAAACAATGTACATTTACTGGAGAGAGAAATCAGTTTTGCTCTGATGTGTTTTCTTAGAGCATTAATTTCAATGGGACTCCATAGGAGAGTAACTGTACACATGGGTATAATGTTTTTCAGTATGGGGGCCTTGTTTTAAACAAGTGATAAAATGTTTAATTTACGCTGAAGTCAGCCCTAGTGGTAAAGATTGCACAAAAGCCATGAGATACAGTGCCACAGTAATATACTGGGGAATTTGGGTAAAGATGTAGGAGAATCTTCAAATGCCAAGTAGGGAACTTCAGGTGGTGGGAAGAGGAGAAGGACCACCCTCCCACACACCCCCTCCTTGACACCTGGTGTCATATTCTTGCATTCTCCACCGGATATGAATTGGGCTTGATAGAGTTATGAGAAATATTAAAATGAACCAAGTTAGGGTTCAGAGTAGTAGCCGTGTTAGTCTGTATTCGCAAAAAGAAAAGGAGTACTTGTGGCACCTGAGAGACTAACCAATTTATTTGAGCATAAGCTTTTGTGAGCTACAGCTCACTTCATCGGATGCATTCTGTGGAAAATACAGTGAGGAGATTTATATACACACAGAACATGAAAAAATGGGTGTTATCATACACACTGTAAGGAAAGTGATCACTTAAGATGAGCTATTACCCGCAGGAGAGCGGGGGGCTCGGGCGGGGAGAAGAAAACCTTTTGTAGTGATACTCAACGTGGGCCATTTCCAGCATCTACTTGCGCTATATTGATGACATCTTCATCATCTGGACCCATGGAAAAGAAGCCCTTGAGGAATTCCACCATGATTTGAACAGTTTCCATCCCACCATCAACCTCAGCCTGGGCCAGTCCACAAAAGAGATCCACTTCCTGGACACTACAGTGCTAATAACCGATGGTCACATAAACACCACCCTATACCGGAAACCTACTGACCGCTGTTCCTACCTACATGCCTCCAGCTTTCACCCAGACCACACCACATGATCCATCGTCTACAGCCAAGCTCTACGATGCAACCGCGTTTGCTCCAACCCCTCAGACAGAGACAAACACCTACAAGATCTCTATCAGGCATTCTTACAACTACAGTTGAAGTGAGGAAACAAATTGACAGAGCCAGAAGAGTACCCAGAAGTCACCTACTACAGGACAGGCCCAACAAAGAAAATAACAGAACGCCACTAGCAGTCACCTTCAGCCCCCAACTAAAACCTCTCCAACGCATCATCAAGGATTTACAACCTATCCTGAAGGATGACCAATCACTCTCACAAATCTTGGGAGACAGGCCAGTCCTTGCCTACAGACAGCCCCCCAACCTGAAGCAAATACTCACCAGCAACCACACAACAGAACCACTAACCCAGGAACGTATCCTTGCAACAAAGCCCGTTGCCAACTGTGTCCACATATCTATTCAGGGGACACCATCATAGGGCCTAATCACATCAGCCACACTATCAGAGGCTCCTTCACCTGCACATCTACCAATGTGATATATGCCATCATATGTCAGCAATGCCCCTCTGTCATGTACATTGGTCAAACTGGACAGTCTCTACGTAAAAGAATAAATGGACACAAATCAGACGTCAAGAATTATAACATTCATAAACCAATCGGAGAACACTTCAGTCTCTCTGGTCACTTGATTACAGACCTAAAAGTGGCAATTCTTGAACAAAAAGACTTCAAAAACAGACTCCAATGAGAGACTGCTGAATTGGAATTAATTTGCAAACTGGATACAATTAACTTAGGCTTGAATAGAGACTGGGAGTGGATGGGTCATTACACAAAGTAAAACTATTTCCCCATGTTTATTTCCCACCCCCCACTGTTCCTCAGAAGTTCTTGTTAACTGCTGGAAATGGCCCACCTTGGTTATCACTACAAAAGGTCCCCCCCACCCCCACACACACACTCTCCTGCTGGTAATAGCTCATCTTAAGTGATCACTCTCCTTACAGTGTGTATGATAACACCCATTTTTTCATGTTCTGTGTGTATATAAATCTCCTCATTGTATTTTCCACAGAATGCATCCGATGAAGTGAGCTGTAGCTCACAAAAGCTTATGCTCAAATAAATTGGTTAGTCTCTCAGGTGCCACAAGTACTCCTTTTCTTTTTGCAAATTAGGGTTGAGTCCTTTTCTGAACTAAATAAAGTAGGCCAAAATTTTCAGACTTGTCTGCTTAGAACTGAGACACCCTAGGGCTGGATTCACAAAAGGGCTTAGGTGCCTAACTGCTAAGTCTGACAAAACTGGGTTTCACAAACCCCGCTGCTCAGCTGCCTCCGAACACTGTATAGACACCTAAACTCACTCTGCGCCTAAATTTTTTCAGCAAAAGTTCCTGTGCGCCTATAGAAAAGGAGTACTTGTGGCACCTTAGAGACTAACCAATTTATTTGAGCATGAGCTTTCGTGAGCTACAGCTCCGATGAAGTGAGCTGTAGCTCATGAAAGCTCATGCTCAAATAAATTGGTTAGTCTGTAAGGTGCCACAAGTACTCCTTTTCTTTTTGCGAATACAGACTAACACGGCTGTTACTCTGAAACCTGTCATTGTGCGCCTATGTTTCTGCCTCTGCTCATGCACACTGCCGCCCCATGCCAGCCATCTGGATGCCTAGTCCCAGAGCAATGTACCAACAGTGAGAAGATAGGCATTTCTCTGCCTAATTAACTTGCAAGGCCCAGTGTGGAAGGGGGTTTCTGAGCGCACTTACCAGAATGAGCCCCCATGGACAGACTTATACAAAGTGGCTGGGGGAGGGAGGACCCTCCTCATAACATTGAGCCCAGTGTTTAGAGTACTCACCTGTGTTGTGGGAGACCTCTGGTTCAAATCCCCTACATCTGAGGTAGAGAAGGGATTTAACAGGTACCTGTAACCTCTCAGGTGAGTGCTCTAGGCTATGGGATATTCTAATGTGGGGCTACCTCAGGCTTTCCTCTTGAAGATGTTCCACTGTGAATAAATAGTGAAAGAATAGTTGGGCCAGAGGGAGAGCGAGAGAAAATATGAGAATGACTCTGTAGCCTGGGGATTAGCCACCGGAGGTGGGAGACCCAGGATCTAGTACCCCTGCTCCAATGACTTCTTAAAATTATTTATCCACAGTGGAACAGCTCCAACAGCAGAGACTGAGGGAGCACCACATAAGAATATCCCAGATCTCTCGCCTGAGAGATGGCAGATCCCTGTTCAAATTCCATCTACTCTTCAGGTGGAGTGGGGCTTGAACCGGGATTACCCTAAGCACTGGGCTAAAAGTTAGGAGGGAGCGTCTCCTCTGAACCTCCCTTCATCCCCCTCTTATTGCAAAAACAGCATAGGTGCCTAATGCCAAGAGAGGGTTTGCATCTGATAATCCCAAGAAGATGGGAAGGTGCCTCCCTCCAGACTGGGTTTATGCACCAAACTCCCTCAGCAGGAGGGGCTTAGGACTCATCCCTCATCTTGGCATCTCCCATTGGGTAGCTTGGGTGGGGAGCTGCCTAGCATGCTGGCTTTTGTGAACCCCATTCTGAGTCACCTGTCTCTCCCTATTCATTGTATAGGGAGTCTAGGCCTGAACTCAGGCTTTGTGAATCCCAGCAATTTTCTAGGCACCTAGAGGTTAGGCGTGGAGACGCTCAGCATCACCACATCTACATTTCTTTGTGTATCTATCCCATAAATCCCTAGTTAGGCTATTAAAAGTGACTTTGACTTTTCAGACATGCTGAGCACTCCCAATGAGACCAGTGGGTGCTCAGCAATTCTGAAAATCAGCTGACTTCAATTTGGATGCCGATGTTTAATTGTAGGTACTTAGAGTCATCCACCCAATTTTATAAATGTTGGCTGTAACCAATATGGCTCTCACTTTTTCTAAGGGATATTTGTTTCATATCATATTTTGACAAGAGTGTACTGAGACTACCAAATTTATTTCACTTGTGACTCAGTCCAAATTAAATGTCTAACACACTTGAATTAATAGAGAAGTAATCTGTTTGTGGAAAAAAGTGTTTATTCTAATGAATTTTATTGTTTTAGTGTTACCTCATAAATATTCTGTTGAAGAATGCCACAGATGAGCCCAGTGAAACTGCAAGGTAAAATCCTGAATGAAAGAGAAAATACTGTGGAGTCTTAAGATGGCAAATTGAAACAGAAATAAGTTTGTGTGAAAGGGCTGTACTTTTTGGAGGCCATTCAACTTGAACAGTATTAAAAACAATAGGTTGGATGACAATGTTTTGGGGGATAGTTGAAACTGAGTGTGTTGTAAAGTTTTTTAAACGGATTAGACTGAAACTTCTTGTAAAAGAATATTATATTCTTGTGGGTGCTTTTTATTACTATTATTTCATCTATCTGTAAACAGGTAACTATGTCCATGGTTCCCTTTTTGAACTTTTGTTTTGTAGCACAGACAGTGGAGCCAAATTTTGCTCTCAATCGCAGTGTAAGGAAGACCAGAATTTGGACTGTTAGCCCACATACATACCTTGAAGCTTTGTCTTTTTTGATTTTGTATTCATTCATAGATTCCAAGGCCAGAAGGGACCATTTTGATCATCTGGTCTGACCTCCTGTATAACATAGGCCATAGAACTTCCCCAAAATAATTCCTAGAGCGTATCAGAAAAACATCCAATTTTGATTTTAAAATATCCACTGATGGAGAATCCCCTACGACACTTGATAAATTGTTCCAATCATTTAGTACTCTCACCGATAAAAATTTACTCCTTATTTCCACACTGAATGTGTCTGTCTAACTTCAACTTTCAGTTGCTGGATTGTGTTACTCCGTTCTGTACTAGATTTAAGAGTCCATTATATAATATTTGTTCTGCATATAGATACATATAGACTGTAATCAAGTCACCCCTTAACCTTCTCGTTGTTAAGCTAAATAAATTGAGTCTATCACTACAACTCATGTTTTCAAATCCTTACTTTAAAAAAAAAACGTATATGTAAAAGAAAACCAAAAGTTTCTTTTTAACCTTTATTTTCCCTTTTCAACTATTAGTTTTAATAAAATCTGTCCTATGCATTTTCTTACTAAAAAGGTTAATCTGATA
Organism: Lepidochelys kempii; assembly: GCF_965140285.1. Classification (NCBI taxonomy): domain Eukaryota; kingdom Metazoa; phylum Chordata; order Testudines; family Cheloniidae; genus Lepidochelys; species Lepidochelys kempii. Next base: position 206,713,090 of record NC_136382.1, on the reverse strand, counting down.
GACAAAGCACATCATCCTGAATAATGTAAAAAGCAGGTAAACAGTATGGCATCCACTCTAAGATATTTTCATCGTGTCTTGCTGGATGTCAAATGTATTTACATGTGTCTTGACAACTTTGAAGGATACAAGGCAGGGGTAATCAATTGTTTTTTGTCAAGGTCCAGACTTCTTGCTCAAGGTATATTCAAGGTCTAGACTCCAGAGAAAATAATACAACAATAAAAACAATGATGATAATAATAATTAAATAAAAAGGTTTTGTGGTCCATTCAAAAGTATTTGACCATCTGGGTTTGGCCTGCGGTCCATTTGTTGACTGCCCATGTTACAAGGTATGCAGTTTTCAGAGTGGTAGCCGTGTTAGTCTGTATCAGCAAAAAGAACGAGGAGGACTTGTGGCACCTTAAAGACTAAATTGATTTGGGCATAAGCCTTCGTGGGCTAAAACCCACTTCATCAGATGCATGCAGTGGAAAATACAGTAGGAGGATATATATATTCGGAGAACATGAAAAAATGGGGGTTGCCATACCAGCCCATAACGAGACTAATCAATTAAGGTGGACTATCATCAGGAGAAAAAACCTTTTGTAGTGATAATCAGGATGGCCCATTTCAAACAGTTGACAAGAAGGTATGAGTAACAGTGGGGGGGAAAATAGCATGGGGAAGTAGGTTTTAGTTTGTGTAATGGCCCATCCATTCCCAGTCTTTATTCAAGCCTAATTTAATGGTGTCCAGTTACCCAGGTTATTAAAGAGACAAGGTGGGGGACCATTCAGGGTAAAATGGCCCGTTAACATCCGTCCAGTCATAGGGGGTAAAGGAAGGGGGTGAGGAAGTCAGTTGTGGGAGTGGTGGTGTTAGCTGCTTTCTTTCCCCCCTATGACTGGAACGGTGTTCATGAGCCACTTCACCTTGCAGGTCCATTTGAAATATGTACTAACTACTTATGCTAAACAATCAGTGCCACCTTCTATTTAGCTGTGACGCTGAATACCTTTCCCAGCCCTGAAGAAGAGCTCTGTGTAAGCTTGTCTCTCTCACCAACAGAAGTTGGTCCAACAAGAGATGTTACCTCACCCACTTTGTCTCTCTAATATCCTGGGACCAACATGGCTACAGCAACATTGTATATAGTTTTGAAGGAGGCATTTGAATCCATCAGATCTATTTCTAGATATTCAAAATCTGCATATTTTTAACATGCTATTAGTTACGTGAAACATTTAATTAAAAGTCAGAAAATACACGGAGTAGATCATAGCTATAAACAAGAGCTTGCCACCTGTTTTGGGAGAAGGTTCTTTTAAGGATTCTAAATTAAAAGAAATGCTAAACTTTACATGTAAACAATCAAGACTGTGATACCAGACAAAGAAAGAAGTTAAAAAAAAATTCCTGTGGGTGCTGTTTTTTGCCACTGAAGTCAATGGGAGTTTTATCCTGGACTTCAGTGGCAGCAGGATCAGACCTAATATATTTTAATGCAATATACAGTTCTTTTACAAATAATTTTTGTAATCACAAGGGCCCAATCTTGCAAGCATGAGCACACTACATCCTTGATGATTTGTCCTGAGAAGGCAAGGTTGAACATGGGGTGAGAGTTGGAAAGGTCTTTCTCACTCAATGTTGGGTTTTTCAAGAATGAGCTTTTTTCAGGTAAGTTGGCAGGGTTGCTATCTGAAGGGGAGACTTAGTCACCAAGATGAATAAAAAGATGTTTTCCATTGATGAAGACATCCTTTTAGGAGTTGATTTTTTTGAATGGGTGAGTCATATGCCATGATATAAATAGATCTATATTCACTATATAATAATGTGAAAGAGAAGTGTGTGTGTCTCATCTAGGAAATGTTTATTTGGTTAATGTATTACTAGGGTTTTATTGGAGGAGTCTTTACTGGAGCAATATTTCCATTATTAGTGAGAACATTGGTTTTCCCCAACCAGGAAGTTCATGGATCATTTTTGTAGACAGTGGTTTATATATTCCTAAGGGCTTCCAAAGGTTACTTTTGCACAGTCAGATGGGTTGGCTGGAAAGTTGGAAAAAATAGCAAACAACTTGATTTTAAAAATAAAACAACTCCAAGCCAACTCAAAGGTTCAATACTATTGTTAAAATAGTGCAATACAACTCATAATACTTTAGGAGGATCACCAGTTTAGAAAGTTGTGGATAAAAGTCTCACAGCATCTAACAAGCTTCTTGAGCCAAAGACAGTTAATCCTGGGGTAGTTACAGAAGAGCTATATTTCAAGAGGCTAGGGGCATGGCTACACTTGCAGATGTAGAGCACTTTGAGTTAAACCCGCCTTTGGAGAGTGCAGTAGGGAAAGCGCTGCAGTCTGTCCACACTGACAGGAACAAGCATACTGGCATGGCCACATCTGCAGCTCTTGCAGTGGCATTGGGAGTGGTGCATTATGGGCAGCTATCCCACAGAGCACCTCTTCCCATTCTGGCGCTGTGGCTTATGGGAAGGGGGCGGGGGGTGCGGGGCATTCTGTGTCCTGTCCCAACACCCCATGATGCATCGGTTCACATCCCAGCAATCTCTGTGCTTCTGTCCACATTTGGTGCCATCTTTCAACATTTTTTGTGCTGCGTGCTCTGTCTTCCCTTTCGGTCTGCGGGAATGGAGCCCGAACTGCTGAGGAGTATGCTAACGAGTCTCGCTAGCACGTCACGTTTGGCAGTCGAGTTATTCCTTATGAACCAAAATGACAGTGAGGGATCCAATGATGATATTGACTTGAGTAATGCATATGACATGAGATTGCTTGTGGCATTCACAGACATGCTCACCGCTTTTGGGCTCGGGAAACAAGCACTGAGTGGTGGGATCACATCGTCATGCATGTCTGGGATGATGAGCAGTGGCTGCAGAACTTTCAGATGAGAAAAGCCACTTTCATGGGACTGTGTGAGGAACTCGCCCCCACCCTGCGGCACAAGGACATGAGATTGAGAGCTGCCCTGACGTTGGAGAAGCAGGTGGCTATTGCAATCTGGAAGCTGGCAACTCCAGACAGCTACCGATCAGTCGCTAACCAGTTTGGAGTGGGGAAGTTGACTGTTGGAATCGTGTTGATGCAAGTTTGCAGGGCCATTAATTGCATCCTGCTCAGAAGAACTGTGACTCTGGGTAGCGTGCGGGACATTGTGGATGGCTTTGCACAAATGGGTTTCCCTAACTGCGGAGGGGCGATAGATGGCACACACATTCCAATTCTGGCACCAGCCCACCTAGCCTCCGAGTATGTTAATTGGAAGGGGTATTTCTCTATGGTTCTCTAGGTGCTTGTGGATCACCGTGGGCGTTTCATTGACATTAACGCAGGCTGGCCTGGAAAGGTGCATGACGCATGCATCTTTCGGAACACTGGCCTGTTCAGGAAGCTGCAAGCCAGGACTTTTTTCCCAGACCAGAAGATCACCGTAGGGGAAGTTGAAATGCCCATTGTGATCCTTGGAGACCCCGCTTACCCTTTAATGCCGTGGCTCATGAAACCCTACACAGAGAGCCTTGACAGCAGCAAGGAGTGGTTCAACAACAGGCTGAGCCGGTGCAGAATGACTGTGGAGTGTGCTTTTGGCCATTTAACGGACTGTTGGCGCTCTATGGGAAGCTGGACCCAGCCAATGACAGCATCCCCGCGGTTATATCCATGTGCTATACCCTCCATAATGTTTGTGAAGGGAAGGGTGAACAATTCACTCAGGCATGGAACTTGGAGGTTCAACACCTGGAGGCTGAATTTGAACAGGCAGAGAGCAGGGCTATTAGAGGGGCCCAGCACAAGGCTGCAAGGATTAGGGATGCCTTGAGGGAACAATTTGAGGCTGAAAGCCACCAGTAATGTCTGGTGCCCTGCACGGGTGTGAAGTGCAATGGTTCCAATGTTAGTAGGAATCTGTGTTTGCTACGCTGACTTGCAGTGTTTCTTTCCTGGACTAAAGTATCTTTTACTTTATGCAATAATAAAGAATGTTTTCAAAGCCAAAAAATCCACTTATTGAAAAGAAAATTCATTTACTAAAAAGAAACACAACTGCCTGGGAAACAGAAAGGGCAAAGGGGTGGGGAATGGTACAATCACAGATTTGCATATGTCCTGTTATCGTACTCAGCCTTCCTGTCTGGAGTGCTGTGCAATGAGTGCTGCAGTTCAGGGTGGCTATACTGCATGGTGATGGGGGTTGAGTGCAGAGGGTGAGGGTCGTAGTTTTCAGGGCTGGGTGGTGAAGCTACAGGTGTTGGAGGCAGCTGGTGGCGGTGAGAACCCGGATGCTGGGGAAAGTGGGTTGGAGATGACATGGGGATACAAGGGAAAGAATTTTGGGACAAGGGCTGCGGGGGGGTTGGGCACAGTAATGGCTACGAGCACCTGGATCGAGTCCGCTTGGTGCTCCATTATGCTTATCAGCTGATCCGTGCTTTGCTGCCGGAGCACCATGCTTTTGTGCCAATGCTTCTCATTATGCTGGCGGATCTTCCTTTCACTGTCCCGCCACTCCTGCACTTTGTGATTTTCATTACTTGAATGCTGCATTACTTCACGCAACATATCTTCCTTGCTTCTACGTGGCCTCTTTCTGATTCTTTGGAGTCTTTCTGCTGGTGATAACACAGACGGCTGAGATCTCAAGGTTGCCTGTAAAGGGAAAATGCAACACTTAACAGAGGCAGCATTATTCACACCAGACAGAGCAATGATTCCCCTGTACTTAAGGGCAAGCACAGTCTACACAACAGCATAATTTGCCCGTCCCAAAGCGAGCGCACATAACCCACAGGAGCCCCAAAATGGTGAGTAAGCACAGGGTCAAGTGTGACTGATTGTTTCACGGCTGTACTGTTCTCTGGGTTTCTGTGCCTTGGGGAGAGCCAACAGCAGCAGGGAGCTCCTACACTGAACACTGTCCCCACATTTTCCACAGGAGTTCATCCTGGAAGATATCTCGCTGCTGAGGGTGACCTGGGAAGCAAGGGAGGGTCTTCTACTGCAATGCGAATTCCTCCCTGGCCCATATGCAGCTTGCCAGTGTGCAGCAATGGTCCCCGTGCCCCTCACAGCACAGTGGCGTGGACAAGTTAGCCTTACTCAGACAAGGAACACAGTGGCTCTCCTGAGAAACCTGTGCAAACGCATTGCCCAAGTTCTGGATGAGACCTTTGAAGAGATCACTGAGGCCGATTACCACGATGTGAGAGAGCACATCAACGCCCTATTCCGCATCTAGGCATGCATGCAGCCCTAACCCTTCCCCCCACCAAGAGCCTGCACTGAATAACTTCCTTCCCAAAATAAAAGCCACTTACCAGGAACCTCCTCTGTTTGTCCTTCCCGAAGCACCAGCCGCTGCGACTGGCTACCTTCCTCTTGGCTTGAGAACAGCTTCTGGCTGCATGCATCTGGGGATTCTGAGATGTCTTCCTCCGCCTCAGCACCCTTGCTCCTGCTTTGCTCCTCCTCCTTCTCCCGCCTTGTTGAACTGGGCTCTGAAGTGTCCATGGTGGTACTCGGAGTGGAGGTGGGGTCTGGCCCAAGTATCGCATCCGGCTCTTGGTAGAAACGGCAGGTCACGGGCAGCACCGGAGTGGCTGTTTGCCTCATGGGCTTTGCGGTAGGCATTCCGCAGCTCCTTCACTTAACCCTGTACTGCAGTGCATCCCGCTCATAGCCCCTTTCCATCATGTCCCTTGCTATCTGCATGAAGGTATCGTAATTCCTATGGTTGGAGCGCAGCTGGGACTGGACAGCTTCCTTTCCCCAAACACTGATGAGGTCCAGCACCTTGTCGTTGCTCCATACTGGGGATCGCCTGGTGCATGGAGGCATGGTCACCTGGAAAGATTCGCTGAGAGCACTCCACGCCTGGCTGAGCAAACAGTAAGGGGATTTTCAAAATTCCCAGAGAATTTAAAGGGCGGGGTCTGACGGTTGGTCACCTGAGGGCAGGGCAGTAGAGTTCAAAGTGATGACGAGAGTGGCTAGCACAGGCATTGTGGGACACTTCTGGAGGCCGATCAGAGCGCGCTATAGGACGGGGGCGTCCACACTGGTGCAATGGCTCTCCAGCAGGGGCACAGCAAACGTTATTCCACTCACTGAGGTGGAGTACCAGCAGCGCTGTTGCTGCAGAGTCAGAGCGCTCTATGTGCCGAGCTAGTGTGCCCGGGCTCCTTTATTGTGCTGTAACTCGCAAGTGTAGCCAAGCCCTAGAACTAGAGGAAAGCTACAACAAGAATGCCAAACAGTTATCTCCATTGTAAATGAGAGTGACTGTAAGGTTTCAAACATAAAGTGACTGTCAACTTGTAGAACTAAGAGCAATACCTTCCTCACCAAGGTGTTACTTCTTAGTGACCCATGAAGTCCATTCTTACAGGAGGAACAGAAGACATTCAAACAAAACCAAGCACATGGTGTCTCTGTCTCTCAAGAGCATTTAGAATGCTACTGATCATGCTTGTGACCTTATGGATGTAAAGAATGCCCTCTCAGTCTCTGATGATGAAAAATACCAGGAGCAGCAAGCACAGGCTCCAGGAGGTGGAGACACCTCATGGTTGTATGGGTTATTGCAGAAGAATGGTTTTGAGTACTGAACAGACCGCTAAAGTTAAATTAACAGAGAAGAAGTGGCCATGCGATCTGAAAAAAGGTTCAGAGACAGTAGTTAACAAATGATTGCTAAGAACCAGAATAGTTCTGCCATCTGTTGGAGGGGCTTATGGTTGTCTAGCCTGACCTCCATCCTAAATATCAGGTTTCAGAGTAACAGCCGTGTTAGTCTGTATTCGCAAAAAGAAAAGGAGGACTTGTGGCACCTTAGAGACTAACCAATTTATTAGAGCATAAGCTTTCGTGAGCTACAGCTCACTTCTTCAGATGCATATCGTGGAAACTGCCGATATGCATCTGAAGAAGTGAGCTGTAGCTCACGAAAGCTTATGCTCTAATAAATTGGTTAGTCTCTAAGGTGCCACAAGTCCTCCTTTTCTTTTTATCCTAAATATCAGTTAGTTTGTTTGGATTTGGGTTTGTTTTCTTTCTTTTACTCTTGCATTAATTTGTTGTTTTGATGTTTTTGGCTGATGTTTTATTTACAGTTGATTATTTTTTAATGGGAAGATGCAGTAGCCATTGGAGTCCTGCCTTATGACAGGAGTATAGCCTTTTGTAACAAAACTGACCTCAGTTATGTGGATGGGGACAGAAAACAGAGCCCAGTCTGTTATCAACATTTATGTGTGTGCTGCACCTTTAATACACCATCTGTCATTTATAAAATAATAGAAAATCTATCGGGGCTTTTTGTTAGGAAGGGAATTTTCCTACCCACCCACAGTCATTAGAGGTTTCGCTGGCAGCTCTGTTGCTTGCAAGAATCATCCCTGAATGTTTAAGGAGCCTTCTTTCTTTCTTCCCTGTTCCAAAAATCATTGGTTGTGCCAAGAGGTAGGAAAGAGAGATGTGGCTTGATGGGCCCTTTCTCTTCTCCTTGGCTGAAAGGGAAACTTAAGGTGGGTTTTTAGAAGTGCTCATCATTCCCTAATTCTGCTTACTTTAAAGTTATTCCTGTTTACTTCAGTGGGGAGCAGAGTTAGGCCACTTCTGAGTACTTTTTAAAAAAAAATCACACCCTCAGGGTACAGACAGCCTGAATTTCATTTAAAATTTATCCCAGGTTGACTGACAATGTCAATGTCAAACTCTCTATTTGATTCTGTAGCTTTCTGTAATTAGCCGTAAAATCTTATGTCAGTAAAAAAGATCTGTACTGTGTCATTGAGAAATCATTATGAAATCTTCCAAAATACATTTTTCAGAAAGTGAGAAATATTGAGGAAGGAGGATATTCTTTTTAAGCTTATAACTGAATCATTGTTTCCCTTTTTTTTTTTTAAAGGTGTATAGCTGTTTGCTGCCTTGGAGTTTGGATATGTGAAGAACTGGTACAGTGCACAAACCATCCTCAAGTGAGGGATGCAATAAATGTTATAGGTGTAACACTAAAGGTATTAGTATGAATTGTGTTTGTGTGATTAACAAAGGGAACATTTGTATGGACAAGGTATTCTAGATATTTGAAATATTCATCAAGCATATGTTTAAAGGTAAGCATGTGCTTAAATACTTTTCTGACTTAGGATCAAGGTGAGCTAGTGTGCCCGGGCTCCTTTGTGTATTCTGATTATTTGGTTCTTTATGCTTACAATATTATCTGCCTGCAAGCTTGTTTTTTGAATGCTCTGGGCATTATTAGGAATTTGCTGACCATGGAACTGCTCAGTGAATTTATTTTTTTGCTTGATTGAAATTTTCTTCAGGATCTTCCACATGTTCTCCAGCTGCTCCACAGACTTGGTGAACCTGGCTTGTCTTTCACTCAATGACTATCTAAAATAGCACTGTTAGCACAGACACCGATTTTTCAAAGAGCTCTAGCGCATCTAATTGGAGTACCAATGACCAGAGTGCCGGATCAGCCACAGTTTCCTAACACTCTGTCACAGGTTGCTTGATGCTGTCTTTAATATCAGTTGAGATGGAATGAATGAAACAGTTTTACTTTAATGTATTAGCAGGGGGAATGAAAGAATCGTGTAAAGATTATCTTATTTTTGTGTGGTACAGTTGCTTTCTGGATACAGCCTCTTCAGCTGTATTGAAGACACGTAGTGGCAAAGAAGTAGAGTTTTGTTACAGGGTGATAAGTTCCTGCAGCTGTATAAATACTGTCTAAGACAAGGCATTCATTTGAAAATAAATTTTGATGAGAGGTGGGAGACACTTGCCTAGAGATTGTGTTAAATGACATTTCTGTCAAATAAAATGATTGGTAATTTGGTTGATGCAGGGGAGTGACGGTTATTCATTGTATCAAACTTAGGTGCAGTTATTGGAAAGTTATATTTTCTTTCGGCTTATAGAGAACAGAATGAACTTGCAGTTCTTTTAAAATAGTAAATATTTTCATTTAGTAAATATTATTAATAATTTTTCAAAATCTTACAGGTAAGGCTCAGCCATCTAAGGAAGAAGTGGAAGAAATATATTTTATTTTTAATGTTCAAATAATTCACTCATTTTTATTCAACTAGTGAGCATTTTTGAAATAATCACAGTGTGATCATCTTTGTTAGCATGTGCCTTTAATTTTCATAAACATATGTGTGTTTGAAATTTCATTATGTGCGTAGAGATATATTGGTCAAACAACAGAAACTTGAAAGCTTCACACAAATATTGGCTCAGTGGTTTGAGCATTGGCCTGCTAAACCCAGGGTTGTGAGTTCAATCCTTGAGGGGCCATTTAGGGATCTGGGGCAAAAATCAGGGATTGGTCCTGCTTTGAGCAGGGGGTTGGACTAGATGATCTCCTGAGGGTCCGTTCCAGCCCTGATATTCTATGATTCTATGATTTAGTGCCTGTGCAGGAGACATTCTACCTGGTGTTTTCATTTTTGGGGCTACCTCCAAGAATAGGATGTTGTTACCAATCCTTGACAGTTTGCTGCAGCCTGCTAAGGCTGCTTGGTCCACTCCTGCCTCTTGCCAACCTATTTCCAAGAAAGCAGAGAAATTATATCAGCACAGGGGTTTTCATATTTGTATTCACACTTTGTACCAACTACACTGGTGGTGACTGCTGCCAGTAGTAGATTGAGGTTTGGCCCCCTGTAGGTAGAGAAGGGAAAAAGATTGATTCCCTAGGGAGAACAATGTTCTCTTGGTAATAGGGTGGCAAATTACCAAACTGTTATAGCTCGATATCGGTTTCACCTGTGGGAAAAGAAGGCACTGTTTGTGCAGGATTTCCCAAATGACAAAAAGAGATTGGGAAATGCAATCCTAATGGAGGGTCAAAATGTAGCAAAGCACTCTCTCAGGACTTTATTTGATCCTTTAGATTCTTCTGCTGGATCACTGACTTCTGCAGTTACTTAGAAGAGACATGTTTGGCTTCTTTCCTCTTCTCTGACTCATCATACTACAATTAAAGTGGAGGATTTCCCCTTCAGAGGAGATGGTCTTTTCTGTGAAAAGACAGATGAGTTGCTGGAGAAGCTGAAGAAGACAAGATCTTTGTGCTTTATTACTTCTACTAGGAGACTGTCACGGGGCGACTACTCACCGCTGTGGTGCCTCCTGCTGGTTGTACAGGGAGTTAGCTCTTTTCAACCGGGAGTGCCCTCTGCCGGTCGGTGTCTCGCCTGCCACTGACCCCGTGCCCTTCCTGGACCCCGGTGCCCTTCTAGACTAGGGTTCTGCCCCCTGGCAGTATCCCCCACAGTCTGGGTCTCCCCTCCCAGGGGAACCCCGAACCCCCTATCCCTTCCTTGCCTCAGTGGCTATTGTCAGTCATCGTCTAGCCCCCGCTCCCTGGGGCAGACTGCAGTATTACTACTCATTATCGGCAAGGGGGATCGGACCAGCTGCCTCTGTCTAGGTCTGGGCTGCTCCTCTGCAGCCTATGTACCCTTTCGTGGGCCTTTACCTCGGCCTGCAGCCTGGGGCTCTGCTAGGCTGGAGCTCCCCAGCTCCCTCTGCCCTTCCCCAGCATTGCTTTGCCCTGGGTACCCTCCTCAGCTTCCTAGGCAGCCAGGTCCTCCTCTCTCCATGTAGATAGAGTGTCTGTCTCAGCTCCTGGCTAACAGCCCCCTTATAGGGCCAGCTGTGGCCTGATTGGGACGTGGCCCCACCTGTGGCTACTTCCCCCAATCAGCCTAGCTTTCCTCCGGCTACAGCCCTCTCTTAGGGCTGTTTTAAGCCCTTCAAGGCATGGTAGGGTGACCACCCTGCCACAGAGACCTTCTATTTTTTTATTTCCATTGTCAGAGACAGTATTATCCACAGTTATCTTCAGCTTATTTCTTATCAAATCAAAGACATTGACAACAGCACCAGCAGGCTATGTATTTTCAGAGCCACCTTAAGAAAAGGTCTTTTAAATCGAGGCCCAACTCTAAGCAATCTGCAACCTTTCTGTCATCTTCATTGCACATTAGCCCTGAAATTTGATATGAGGATTGAAAGTCTAGAACCAATCAGTGAGGACCCTTCCCTTCCTGTGTTTGGAGACGTGCTAGCCCATTTTATCGTCAGATGCAGGCGTATTACACCTAAACTACCCCTTTCAATTTCCCTTGCCTTTCTCTTTTTAGAGAACCTTCTCACAAGCTAGTCTACTTTCAGACATACAGAAATTTCTTCTCATGGGGGCTGTTAATGAGGTATCAGAGCACCTCCAAGATCAGGGGTTTTATTCAAGGTACTTTCTGGTGCTGACAAATGATGAGGTGGAAGGAGGGTCATTCCATTTTAGATTTAAGAGGTATAACAAGTATATTCTGAAGTTTTGGTTTCATATGTTAACTCTGGCTTCCAGAATCCCTTTGCTTTCAATTATGGATTGGGTTTGTGACTCTTGATTTAAAAGACACATTTTCATATCTCTGTTTGACACAGTCATCGACAGTACCTTAATTTTGTGGTGGTGGGACACCATTTCCAATACAAAGGGCTGTTGTTTGACCTGTCTACAGCACCAAGGGTTCTTACAAAGTACTTCTCTGTCATAGAGGCTCAATTGAGAAAGCAGGGTATTTTTTTTTTTCCCTATTCTGATTATTGTCTGTTAAAGGCTTTTTGTGATGATTTATTAAGCCCCATTGCTTTTTTTCAGACCTGGGATTTCTCCTGAATGTCAAAAAAGTCAAGTCCCTGTCCAACTCAGAAATTTTATTCATAGACTCCATATTGGATTTGGTAGTAGGGAAAACCATTTTACCAGAGGACAGATTTTCAAAAATAGGTCAATATGTTTTATACATTCAAATATGTCAAAAAACAGAAAGTAACCACCTTTGTGGGTCTTATGGCAGCTACTACATATGTGACTCCATTTGCACAACTCACAATGAGGCCAATGCAGCTTTGGCTATCTCAGGTCTACAGACCAAATCTGGACAATCTCCAGATGTTAGTCAGCATGCCTCAAAACATTCTGGAATTATTGATGTGATGGTCAATCAGAGAAAACGTTCTCAGGGTGTCCAGTTCAATCCCCCTTCACTTTCATTGAAGATAACTTGAGATGTGTCAAACAGTGGTTGGGGTAGGGCAACATCTGAGTCATCCTATAGTTCAGGGTCCCTGGACTTTTCAGAAGAGAGCTTTGCACATCAGCATGTTCTCAATTTATTTTGGACTCTGTTCCCTCCTCCAGGTTATTTTCAGTACTGCTTATCAAACTACCAATAAGTGGCCATACGCAGAGCCATTCAAAAAAAAGAAATGAAGGTTGATTACTTGTAACCAGAGTTCCTCAAGAGGGCTCTGCATATTCACACTTCCCACCCAGCTTCCCCTTTTTTTCAGAGTTATTTTCGTTCTCTCCCTCTGGGTTGGCGAAAGGAACTGAGTTGGTAGAGGGCACTCCCCCTTATATAGTCTCACCTTCAGAACATTTGGTGGCACTAGGGAGTGGGCTAGGAGGGGGCACATGAGCACTTTAATAGACACAGCTTGGAGAAGGTTCTCTTGTTAAGCGCCACTAGGCAGTGCAAAACCCATAAATGTGAATATGCAGAGCCATCTCGAAGAACTCCAGTTGCAAGTAAACTTCATTTTCCTTTAATGTAGTTTTTATGGATGTAGTACCATTTAAAATAGTAGAAACTCTGACATTACTGTTTATTATATGTGAATATTTTTTTCTGGCATGATACTACCTTGTTTAATTTAATTTTTTCTCTTACAGTTTTCTAATAAACTGGTAGCCCAGATAGCCTGTGATGTTCTTCAACTGCTAGTTTCTTACTGGGAAAAGCTTCAGAAGTATGAATCCTCTCTATCCAGGAAAATTACTGAGGTATGTCTTATCTCTTCAAATACTCATGTATGGGAATTGAAAATGACACATCTGATGTTCTGTGTTGATTGTTCGTAGAATTGAAAAAGCTTCAAAGTTAACAGAATGTCCAACTGATGCTATTTTTTACAATTGAAAGAATTGTTGCTTATCATAAATTACAGTCTTAGAATTCTAACTTTCTTTGCTTCCTTCTGCAATCATTATTAGGAGAGTTCTTTGCTTTAGTTTGCTGGAGCCACTGTGATTTTTTTCCAATTTGCTCTAATTTATTTCTAGAATCTACTAACCATGTGGAACTCTCAGTTTGGTTCAGATGCTATTTACAAAAATGGCTGCTAACCGCTCTTTATAGTCTTCATCCAAAGCCTATTGAAGGTCAATGGTTCAGGCCTTGTGTTTATTAAAGATACAAAATGTCTTTTTGTAATTTTGTTTGCCTTGGGTTTGGTTTTTGCGCAGATTCTTGTGGCCACCATTGCATTTCTTTTGCCAAGTGCTGAATACTCCTCTGTAGAAACAGATAAAAAGGTATGTGGCATAAAACACAAACTCCATCATTGTTTTTGCTTCTTGAACTACATATTAAAGGAAATTTATTCCTAAATCTGATTTTAAAATATTAAGCTAACATTTAAACATTTTGATGAATTTGATGAGTATTGCTTATGTGTTCATTTGCATGTTTCTGTTTAGTTTATAGTTTCATTATTACTTTGCTTGTTGGATTGGTGCATGGCACTACCAATGAAAACCTTACTAGAGCCAGTATCTACTGTTCTGGAAGATCAACATTCCTCCAAAGCTCCCTTACTGGATTACGTATATAGGGTGAGTATGAAGAATCGATTCAGTATGAATTGTTTTTAACAAAGTTTTTAAATGTGTAAAGATGTGTCTATTCTGGATCATTGAGGCACAGATGCATTATGGAAGCATAACTGATGATTCCATCATTTGAATTACATTGAAGTTTTTCAGTTACTGTTGTTTAAATCCATGGGTTAGTTATGAAAACAAATTAAAATTTCACCCCTAACATTTAGGGGGTAGATTTTATTTTCTGGAAAGTTACAAGTAAGTCTGCTCAGTAGCTTTGGAGCTTAAAGGAGTTAAAATGGCTCCTTTTTGAAATTTCAGGGCTGGTTTGTAGTGTTTGGGGGATCATGTTGACTTACAAATGATTATTTAAATGCTTCAATCATTGGGTGGATAAATAACTAAACAAAATAGTATGTATAGGTTAGTTTAAAAAATTAAAAAGTACAACATATTCTGAGCATTGGTTGTCATGACTCTTTCTATTACATTATAAATACCAATTTTAAAAAAAAAAGTCATTTGATGCCAAGATCTGAAATGTTACACACACAAACTCTGGAGTATAAAATTTTAAACGTTGGCAGTTTTGAGAGAAAAAAGAAAGTGCCTTGGCCAATAGATCTTAAAACACTACAGAAGCAGAGTCCTGGCTCCCAAGGAGCTTAGGAGTCCTGTCAGGGGAAGCACCTACAGTAACTCCCCACTTAATGTCCTGTCGCTTAACGTTGTTTTGATGTTACGTCCCTGCTCCATTACAGAACATGCTCCTTTAAAGTTGTGCAGTGCTCCCCTATAATGTCGTTTGGCCTCTTGCGTTGTCCATGGCTGGCAGCTCCCCCATCAGCTCCCCTGCGCCCCCCCCGTGCCTCCCGCCGGCCGGCAGACCCCACAAATCAACGCCTTCCCCCTACTCCCCCCGCTTCCTGCCTGCAGCAATCAGCTGTCTTGCGGTGTTCAAGAGGCTGGGGGAGACGTGAGGAAGCAGCACGCCATGTCCTCGCTCCTCGCCCTGGCCTCCTAACGCCACAAACCAGCTGATTGCCGCAGGCTGGAGGCAGGGGAGGGAGGGGGGAGGAGCAAGGACATGGTGTGCGGAGTAAGGGGGGGATGAGGTGGAGGGGGTGAAAAGAGGCAGGTTAAGGGTGGGGTTTGGCGGAAGGGGTGGAGTGGACGGGCTCAGGGTTGAGCCCCCCGCCCCTGGCAAAGTCTGTGCGTGTGCTTGCAAGAACAGCAAGAGGAGCAGCCGGACAATCCACCCTCTTCCACTCTCTAACTCCACCACATCAACTGAGCTTCATACTCAGCAATGATGATCGTAGTATTAAATTGTTTCTTTAAAATTGTTTAAAACTTATACCTGTATTAAATTTCTAGTTTAAAATTGTTTAAAATGTATATGATGCCTTTTGTCTGTCAAAAAAAAATTTCCCTGAAACCTAACCCCCTATTTACATTAATTCTTCTGGGGAAATTGGATTCGCTTAAAGTCGCATTTTCAGGACTATAACTACAACATTAAGTGAGGAGTTACTGTATTCTAATGGCATGACTAGTAAACGTCACAAAGAAAGGAGTTCCTGTCCTGAGGACCTTAGGAGATCCATGGCAATGTTTGTCTTTCTTTCACGCGTGTTTATGAGGACTGCTAGATCTGGATGAAAACTATATGCACCTCCTGCTGTCAAAGCTGTGACTGTTGAATGAGGTCCCCCTAGAGGAGGACTGTAGAATCACACACTTTTAATACTCAAGGCCGACACTGAGGAGATAGAAGTCTACAGTTGTGTAAAGCCAGTTTCAGCTTTGTGGCCATTTCCCAATGGACAAGCACCCACTCAAAATAAAGAGCAGTCTCCATGACTGCTCGTCCTAAGACATTTGTAGAACTTATTCATTTAATGCAAATGCTAATAATAATCAAATGAAGACAAGAAGTACAGTACAACTACATATAATTAGCAACATTTTCCATAAGTAAGTTAAACATGTTTTATGAAATATCAGTACATCTTTCAAGTAAATAAAATAATCTAGTTTATAACTGATGTAATACACTTTTGAATACGTCTGCAAATGCCTGAAGGATGATATTCTATAATGACATTCCAATTTATAACAATATACCACAATAGATCTTGTCCTAATTGTGAAATTGTACTTAACAAGCATGAAGTCAGTCTTCCTTTAAAATATGCATAAACACATTTTCCAAATATAAAAATAGCATGTTGATATTGCTTTTATTTAAAATCAAGATCTGTGATGATAAATAGTTTTGTTTTCATGGCTAATATAGTAGTTTACTGATAAAAAGATAATTTGATAAGAAAAAGCATTTTCTTTCATTCTTAAAGAATCGGTGAGAATTTAACAATGGGCATCATTATTATATCAATAATATATAGTAGTATTATTAATAATAATTTGCATTGTACTAGCCCAGAGGAGCCCCAGTCTTGGACCAGGGTCCCATTGTGCTATGTGCTGTACAAACACCCAAAAATGATGGTCCATTCTCCACAGAACTTACAATCTAAATATAAGACGAGAGAACAGGTAGATTCAAAAGACCGATTGGGAGAGCACCAGGAGACAGAGACAATACTGGTCAGCATAATGGGCAGCATTCTCAGCACACCAGATGTATATGTGTTGTCAAGTTTTTAGTAGACATCACAGCAAAGAAGAGTTTTATGGAGAAGTTTACAATGTTTATGAAGGGCAGAAACACAAAGATGCTTGTTTGAAAATTTAGCAAGTGGATGATAAAGGCGGGTGTCATTGTCATAGTGGAGGCAGGAGTTAACATCTTGATAGTTTGAGAGGTAGGATAAGGATAAGCAATGAAGAACCTTAAAAGGGATGACAAGTAGAATAGTAATGGAGAAGCAAAAGCCAGTGGAGAAATGCAAAGAGAAGGGTGACTTAGTCAAAGCAATGAGCTGTGATGATAATCTTTGCAGCATTGATTTGAATTGATGCAAACAGGGTGAGATTTAATTGGTCAAGGCCAGATGGGAGAATGGTGTAAACAGAGGTTGTTGCGCTAGTCACGATACAAAATGGGGGCCTGGACTAGGGTTTTATTTTAGCAAAGTGGTGTAGGAAGAAGCAGCAAGATTTAGGGTGTGTCTAGACAGCCGACATTAAAGCTCATGGCTGTATGGTTGCAGCTCCAGCGGTGGGAGAGAGCTCTCCTAGTGTTGTAATAAAACCACCTCCACACGGGGAATAGCTACCGTCTACACTGCCACACCCCTGAGCGAAGAACGTTTCAGAACTGTAAGTGGCAGTGTAGACAAGGCCTTAGACATAGCCTATATTGTAGAATATACTACAATGTGTCAGAATTTAATAGCATAGTAAATTTATCTCATCACTTTATGTCACTTGACTTGATTTTTTTTTGTACAATTTATTTCTAGTACAATTTTCATTTCTTTTCTTCTTGCAGGTGTTGCACTGTTGCGTTTATGGTTCAAGCACATATACGCAGCAAAGCCATTACATATTGAGCCTTGCAGATCTCTCATCTAATGACTATGATCCATTTTTGCCATTGGGAAATGTCAAGAATTCTGAGCCAGCACACTCCCATTCCACTCCAGATTTGGGAAATCTACTCACTGTTGTTGAAGGTAAGTAACTCCAGAGAAAATAACTTGAATATTGCTAGGATTTCAACATTAACAATATGAGGATTTAATAACCTAGTAGGTGGCATTTCTTCGTTGAAAAACATGCTTGCACAGGTAACGCTGAATAATTCTACAGGTGTTTTACAGGGAAAGCCATGTGGTTCAACGCATTCATAGTCTGGAGTTCACTTACGTTAGTGTGTTCAGTATATTAGGAGAATACCAGTGAGGAACCAGAAAATTTCAGACACTTCTTGATGCTTACTAAAATGTGTCAAAACCATAATTTCTTTGTAGAAAAGATAACAGACTTGCATAAATTATGACTGCAAATACGTCAAAAGAAAACATAAAGACATCTTCAATACGACTCCAAACGTTAAATGTTTACCTCAAGAGCCCTCTTTTGGAAGGGAAAACCATCAACTAGTTAACCACATAGGGAAGTTGATATACTGTTTTGAAAAGAGAGAGAGCTGGGAACTCCTAACACATTTGAGCTAGAATGGCAAGAGAGTAAATATTTGTCCCAGTTAAGAAGTCTAATTGAAATTCTCATTTGGAGTCTAGAAGGATAGTAGTATTGAGGTAACGTATATAAAAAATGTTAATTGTGCATATGCTTTCTATGTTAATTTTAGTTGTTTAGTGATGTATGACAGAGAAGATGACCTTATCTATTGATTCAAATGTAATTTACATAAAAATTCTGAGTTTAGATTGAATTCAAATCCTCAGATATATAAGAGTTCGTAATAATAAAAGCAGGGTTCTGTTGTACAACAGTTTGGGGCTAAATTCAAGACAGCTCTGTTTCTGCTGCTTGTCAGAGCATCTTGAAAACTTCCCAAAGCCATTAATAGACTGCAGATATGTGGTATGGAATTCTTAGGATCTCGCAACCTCACAAGATCATTGGAGGAGATGGTGTGATGGGATAGCATGATTTTGGTAATTAATTGATCTTTAAATATTCATGGTAAATAGGCCTAATGGCCTGTGATGGGATGTTAGATGGGGTGGGATCTGAGTTACTACAGAAAATTCTTTCCTGGGTATCTGGCTGGTGAATCTTGCCCATACGCTCAGGGTTTAGCTGATTGCCATATTTGGGGTCGGGAAGGAATTTTCCTCCAGGGCAGATTGGAAGAAGCCCTGGAGGTTTTTCGCCTTCCTCTGTAGCATGGGGCATGGGTCACTTGCTGGAGGATTCTCTGCACCTTGAAGTCGTTAAACCACGATTTGAGGACTTCAATAGCTCACACATAGGTGAGAGGTTTTTCGCGGGAGTGGGTAGGTGAGATTCTGTGGCCTGCGTTGTGCTGGAGGTCAGACTAGATGATCATAATGGTCCCTTCTGACCTTAGTATCTATGAACAAAGAAGAAAATGTCACTTCTCCCATGTGCCTTTTCTAAAGTGAGAAAGTCATAGATATGATGGTATTGGGTAATCACTTTTGCTTGTGGTTACATATACAGAATTAAAACTATGAATAAAATTAACTCCAAATCAAATCCTTTTGAGAACTGTGTGGCTAGTCCATTGTGTACCTTGTTTGAACACCTTTTTTGCTTTATGGGAAGCTAAACAAGTACGTAGTCATGAGTGATCTGATGTTGATGGAATAATATGAAAACTCTCCAAACAGCAGTGGCTCTTCACTTTTTACTAAGAATGACTTTAACTTTGTAAATATTGGTTTCAAGGAGAGTCTCACTAGGAACTTTTGAGAGCAGAACTTGGACCTTATCTGATTGGACCTGATCTGATTTATTGAAAACCAAAACATGTCATCCATAGATTCTGGCAGGCTCAATGGTATAAAATTCTAGTAAAAAACTGTAAACATGCAAAAACAACAAGGAGTCCTTGTGGCAACTTAAGAGACCAAGAAATTTATTTGGGCATAAGCTTTCATGGGCTAAAACCCACTTCATCAAGTGCATAGAGTTGAAAATACAGTAAAGAGCTATAAATACACAGCATATGAAAAGATGGGAGTTGCCTTACCAAGTGAGGGGTCAGTGCTAATGAGCCAATTCAGTTAAGGTGGAAGTGGGCTATTCTCAACAGGAAGGGGTGGAAATCACTTTTGTCGTGCTAATGAGGCCAGTGTAATCAGGGTGGCCCATTTCAATCATGCAGCATTTCTCGGGGATTGTTGCAAGAAAAACTCCTGTGATTGTAATACATAAAATGGCCAAATAACATTTTGTAGATGAGAGAGAGAAAGACACATCTCTCACAATATTTTATAGTGAATTCAGTTCTATGTATGTCACATGATTTGATTCACCCATTACAAAAAAAATGAACTGCTAGAAGGATGTATTCACTAAGGGAAAACATCTATTTATGTATCTTGGTCAATATCATTAATTCAAGCATTAGATTAAGAATAACTTCCAGAGTACAATATTGTTCTAAAAACTTTATGTAAATCATTTCACAGAAATATTTTTTTACACAGGATTCAGAAACAGATGCAGTATAAGGATGTGCAAAATAATGCTAGACTTTCTATGCTACTTTGAAATACAGTTCTTTCTGTATTTCATGCTGGAACAAATTTTCATCACGACAGCATGTTTTCTTTTTACTTCCCTTGTACCTGCATTTTTAGTTTAACAAAAAGGTTAGAGGCATTAAAACCAATTGCTCTGCACACACTTCTTTCTGAGTGGGTACATTTTGTGAAGAGCAGAAAGATAAAAATAGACGTGAGAGAGATTTGTCATTTTAGGTAGAACAAAATGTTTTTCATCTTGGATATGTTTGTGCCTTGTACACTCTTCTATTTTACTGTCATGCTATTTTCAGACTAATGTTAAAAAGGGATTCTTCCTGCTTTTTTTTATTTTTGTTATTTACATATGCCTTTTACCTATCACATTATTCATCACTCATTATAGCTAGCTACAACAATACAATAGGTTTAATCAGGTCAGAGAAAAGAGGAAACACATTACAGTAACAGCTGCTATAATAGCAACAGGCATTGTAGAAGCAATACTGAGTGTGTATTTTAATTCAAAATATCATAATAGTGTAGGCAAAAAGCAGATTATTAATTTTGCAAGGTAACTATCCAGGATAATTAAAATAAGTTAAATACAAAAAGTTAATTGTTACAAGATCAATTAAAATTAATAAAGCTTTCTGCTGTTTGCTTCTCCCACTTCTTTAATATTCTCAGCATCCACAAGAAAATTAGACATACTCCCCAACAATATGGAAATCTGACAGCTTGAAATCACTGTCACTATTTTTATATTAATGAAAACTTCAACATTAGGAATGTTAAACATATTTATTCTAAAAACCAAAGGTTATGCAGTAAACTGGACATTTTTTTCTCCCTTTTGATTGGATCTTCTGGGCGCTTTTTTTGTTTGTTGTATAACCAGCAAGCACTGGAGTAATGCCCACCCCCTTCAGCTTTCTTCTGCTTGGCCCTTCAGCTTCTAACCTCGTGTTTACCCACTATAGCATAATGACAACACACCTCGCTGGGATAGAATACCTTTGTTCATACTCCTTGCCTGAGACTGAGAGGGGAGTGTGTAGGTTCCAGAGCCTCTTTACCCTTCAGCACTTCTTCTTGGAGGTGGTAAGGGTTTTCTTCTCTTTGAGGACAGACTGCATTAAACTACCCATACAACAATAATCATAACAAAAACAAGGTTTATTAAAAACAGAGAGAAATAGAATTGCAGCAAGAGAAATAGTTTGCTTAACATATCTAGATTTTTAATTCTCATAAACTAGGTAAGGCATTTTCAGCTTAGTTACAGCTCGTGAAAGCAGTCCTCTGTATCTAACCACTTTGGTCCTTGTCTCAGCACTGCTCTGCTCACTGTCAGTACCAAGATCCTTGATCCAGGGCAGATATCTCCACTTTTCAAACCAGTTTTCTCTGCCTCAGTCACACACACAGTAGGGTACCAGATTCATGGCTCATCTTGCAGGAAGTAGCCCACTGAGGAGAGGATGACTATTGAACAATAAAAGCTTAATGACCTAGCTCAGATGCCATCTTTCACAGACCTGGTTGTATCTTGTTTTGGTTGGGGCCCTAGTTAAAAGCCCTTAGGCAAGTTTTTTGTTCTTTTGTCATGAACTATGAATTATGGACAGAGGCCTGGACACTATTTCACAGCCTGATTCAGCTGACTTTTACAGACACTGATATCCTGTTGCAGTGTTGGGATGAACTTGAAGCCTGTTAGGTGATTGATTATGCCCCAGTGAAAGAAATGCTGAATATCTGAATAAGAACTTGGAGATAGTCATCTTTCTGTGTAGAGAATGAGGGAGTTAAAAATACGCTTAATGTCTTATGCACCTCAGTATATCAGTTTGATAGTATCCTGTTTGAATGCAAGTTAAATCAAAGGATGCTGTAAGGGCAGAACCAATGGGGAAACTGCAAGGAATAGCAAGGGTCCTTTGGGAAACTGTAGGGAAATGGGAAATAACCCCTGGCTTAATGCCCACTAAGTTGGCAAAGTTTACTCTTCCAAGGCCAAACTGAGGATCAAAGCGTACACTAAAACCTTAAATATGCTGGCCTAGACTGGAAGGGGAGTGCAGGTTTGAGTGGGGTGTCCGTAGCAGCTGGAGTTGTGTTCATCACACACACACACAGAGAGAGAGAGAGAGAGAGAGAGAGAGAGAGTGAGCATGCTTCTGCAGCAATGCAGACTGTCTCTACCAGCCCAGAGATGGGCGTAACTGGGCTGACTGGAACTTATTACAACCTGCAAGGAAAGATCAGGGTTTAGATAACGGGAAATATGCATATAGACCTTTATCATTTTAAACTTTGATTCTTGTTGCTAGGTACCTCTGGCTGAAAGAATAAATAATGCTTTGTTCTGAAGAAGCTATTTCTGTGTCACTTCAAACTTATTTTGTCACAGTTTTCCAGAGGAAATGGTCTTGCAGGTGCCAAACCCGCATGCCAAGTTGGGCCTGTCAGGTTAACACAGTTGGTAAGGGAGCTGTAACTCAGAATCTAGTCCAAGAATGCTAGGATGATGTGGTTCCACCCAAAGTGACTTGCAGGAATCCAGGCTGGTCACCTGGGAGATGCACTGAAGAGGGACTGAAAGGGGTCTAAATCACAGCTCGCCCTGTAATGGTGATGATGATGATCTAGATTATGAACTTGTTTGGACCATAAATTCATTCTAAAGAGTATGTAACACAGCTAAGAAGTCATGATAAGATGTCAAATAAGATGAAAGTAAGCTGTTGCTAGTACGCTATGGCTGGGTTCATTGCTCTGTGATCCCCTTCTGACAACAAAAATCACGACACAACCCCAGGAGCGGGGACTGAAGTCAGAGCCCCCCCAAACCCCACCAAAGTCTGAGCCCCACCACCTCAGGCGGGAGGGACCAAAGCCCAAGGGCCCCAGCCTCAGGCTGGGGGTTGGGGCCTGTAACCTGAGCCCCACCACCGGGGGCTGAAGCCCTTGGGCTTGGGCCCTGGGCGGTGGGGCTCAGGCTTCAGCTTCTATCCCAGCAAGTCTAATGCCACCCCTGGCAACCCCATTAAAATGGGGTTGTGACCCACTTTGGGGTCCCAACCCACAGTTTGAGAACTATGGTATTCAAGATTTAATGAGACTTTAGACTGGAGTAGCAGCAAAGAACATCTGAAAACAGTCATCTGTGTGTTGTGTGTCTGTCTTTGCAGATGTAAAGCACGGTATACATGTTAAGTATTGTTTATTAAGAGGCTTGTCAGTGCTCAGCCCGTAGGAAGGAGGAAACACCTGACAACACTTGTGTAACCTCTTTTTGCAGATGAATGGAATATCATTGATTAGGTCCAGAAAGAGCTGTTTCCAGCCCATTGTGACAGAATGCAGGCAGCTGTTTTCTGTCTTTGATGGTAGACAGGGGCAGTAAAATTAAGTGTTCTTGAAGATTCCACTCTTTCAAAAAAAAAAAAAAAAAAAGAGGAGTGGGAAATCAGGGGGTTTGTGAAATACAGCTTACACAGACATGAAGAAAAGCTGTGTGTAAGCTGAAAAGCTTGTCTCTCTCACCGAAAGAAGTTGGTCTAATAAAAGATATTTCCTCACCCACCTTGTCTCTCTAGTATTCTGGGACCAGCACGACCACACCAATATTTCATCAGTGTTGTTTTACATCAAATTTGGCAGTATACAGAGAGAATTCATGATTGCGACTCACCTAGCAAGGAAAACTAGTGCTGTCATGGCAAATAGACAAATGCTTTATGATTGATCAGGAAGTGATACATCAGCTCTGCCTCATTAGATTACAACAATTATTATGTTATAACAATCCATATCCCACTAACCCCTCTTTTTGTCCAGTGATAGTGGTGGTTATTAACTGGCCACTTCACCTTGAATGGGGCCTTAGAATATATGTTAACTGCTTATGTTAAACAATCTGTTTCACCTTCTATTCAGCTGTGACACTCTGAGTAACTTTCCAAGACCTGAAGAAGTGCTCTTTGTACTCGAAAGCTTCTCTCTCTCTCACCCACAGAAGTTGGTCCAATAATAAATGTAACCACTTTCACAGGATGTCGTTGTAGTCTTATACCCAGATAACTACATTTTGAGGGAGATGTGAATTAGAATAACTGTAAAATACCCAAAAGAGAATTTTGAAATCTAAAGATTATTTGAAAAGGAATATAAAGTGGTTTTTTTTATTATTATTATTATTATTTAAAAATGTTTCTTTAATGGAAAAATAGATGGCTTTAAAAGAAAAATAGATGGCTTTAAAAGAAAAAAAAATCAAAACAGCCTTATAACCTGCCATGGACTATATATTGATTGAAATGTGTGGGTGTTCATTTTAATTACTCTTTGCTGCTGTGGTTGATTATTATCTTTGTATTGATTGATTTTTAGAAAAAAAAAGAAGAAGCTTGGAATTAATACCTCTAACTGCACGGATGGTTATGACACATCTAGTAAACCACTTAAGTCACTATCCCCTCAGTGGAGGACCTGCCATTCTTCACAGCCTTATTAGTGAGAATCATGACAACTTTTATGTGGAATCTTCTGAGCTGTCTTCAGAAGTCTTCAGAAGTCCAAACTTGCAATTATTTGTATTTAATGACAGTACTCTTATATCTTACCTTCAAATTCCTGCAGAAATGACTGTGGATACCGAGCCAGCAGGAGTCCTCTCAGATGTAAGAGTAATTGTCAGAGATATCTCAGGGAAATATTCTTGGGATGGCACGATATTATACGGACCTTTGGAAGGCTGTCTAGCACGTCAGACTGGAAATAATTCATTTGTGGTTTTGGGCAGTCATGAAGGGCAATTTGAGGCCCAGGCAGACTTTTCTCAAACAGAAGAAGGAGAGGATGCTCTTAACGAATTGCTAGAAAAGATTGGTAACACTAGTCCTGAATGCCTTTTACATCCACAGCTAAAATTAAATGAGCCATCACCACCACCATTTGGTATGAGCCATGTTCAAGAGAATGAGATCATAGAAGCCATAATAAGGCAGAGTGCCCAAGAAAAAGAGCATGTACGTAAATGCAGTTCTGATCTTGATATGAACATAGCGAGTGAAGAAGAACCAAGTTCTGCTGAACCACAAGCACCATTTTATTTCTGTAGGCTGTTGCTAAACGACTTAGGAATGAATTCTTGGGATAGAAGGTAAGCGTGTATCTATGAATATATGTTTGTAATGCTGCTGCTATCTCACAAAGCTGAAGAAGTCTTCAGTTTCCCTGTGCTATACTGCCACAATTGTGATTTACAAAGATGCTCATGCTGGTGTCCCCTTGTACTAATCAGATGGAGCCACTGGCATAGCATTCTCGAAGAGAAGGGTCCCTGGGTCTGAAATGGCCCACTTTGATTAGCTTCAGGATAGGCTGAAAAATACTTGTTTCCTCAAATATTGAAAAAAAGAGAGAGAACTGTGAGGTTGGTTAGTAGTTGGGGAAAGAGCATTTTTCAGTGTTTTGCTGGTTGGGGGTATAAAGGACAGAACTGATGCAGTTTAGTCATAATGCATGGAATTTTTTAATGTATATTTTAAGTCATCCTTTTATTTAGCTGTGTGAATTATGAAACTCATGACATATATTCTATGATGCATTTTCCCTTAAATCCATGTTTTATGTATCTATAGAAAAAGCTTTCATCTACTTAAGAAAAATTCTAAATTATTGAGAGAGTTGAAAAATCTGGACTCCCGTCAATGGTAAGTGAAACTTACTCAACAGTTCTAATGTTAAAGGCCACATTTTCAAGGGAGGGCACCACAACAGCATTCCCAAAACTAATCATTCCCAGAAGAAGTTGCCTGTGTTAGCAATGTAAATACCTGTTGTTGTGTATTCAATTCAATATATTGAGTTTTTGGTGAGAGAACCAGTAAATCAGCCTATTACTGTTTTCCCCATGCTTTCAGTCCATTTGGGTGACACCCTCTTCACAAGTGTGAAATGAAAAGGTTTCTTGGTTGTTGTTTTTTAGCTGGAGTGAGCAAATTACTTTTGGTGCCACTATGTATGAGACTGAATATAAGTAGCAGGATTTTTGTTTAAGGAGTCATATATATTTCTGTTTTCATGTCAGTGTCCATAATGACGTAGGTGAAAGGAGCTATTCTGAATGTATATTAACCAAGGAATATTTTCCCAAAGAAGAATTTTCTTCAAAATGATTCATATGACAATAGCAGTCCTCTAAAGAGCAAGCTCAAACCCATCTCTTTAGAACTAGGCAATGGCAGAATAGAGTTCTGAATGTTGTGTACTATTTGCCATTACTTAAAATGTGATTTTTTTCTTTGAAAAATGACTGTAAAGATAGCATTGTGGGGCATTATTGTGTCCCAATAATTTTCAGAACAAATATGCTCAGTTTACCCCCCAAAAAACCCTTTTTTACACACCTGGGTATGTCAGACTCAGCTTGGGTTCTGAAAGTCCATGAATGTTTTTTCCTTCTTCTACATCAGTAATTAAGATTCTACAGGCCAAATTATGCCCTCATTAATACCTGGGCAACTCTTCAGTGAGGTTGCACAGATGTGAGTGTTTAATCCTGTAATTGTAATTAGGTAATCAATTTTTTGCTGATGCACAAAAAGAATAGAATCCAGTTCACTCTCCCCTATGGTGTTGACTCTTCAGTGTAATCAGAAGTAAAACATGATAAAAATTAGTTTTTGCCACTTAAGTAGGACATGACTGTATTCCTACAAGGATCAGATCTGTTGCGTAAAATGGTGTGATTTTTATATAGTCACATTTCAGAGTACACTGCTCTTAATTTGAAGAAAAATTAATTGAACTAACAAGTTGTTCTTCAAGTTATGGTCCCTATGTATATTCCACATGTGGGGTACACATGTTTGCCATGCGCCCAAGTTCGGAAGTTCTTCAAAGCAGTGTCCATTGGTCCATACAAGTGCAGGAGCTCTCCTTGTGTTCTTGACCAGTGTTATAAAAGACAGTGAGGGTTGACATCTCTCCAGTTCCCTCTTACCACCGCATGGCCTGAGTCGGACTCTTGTCCTCCTTCACTTTGTTGTATAATCTATTTGTATATAGTTATATTCTTAGGTTAGTAGTTAAAAAGTTATAATATAGTATCGAGTATTTCTTTTTCTCCAGTTGGGGATCCCCTCCGCCAGCTCTGGGACTGTGCCCTAAAGTCCTGCAATTCAAAAATCGTATCTCCTGCCCTTAATCCTTCTCCATCTGTCATGAACATCAGCTATGCTTGCACTCTTTGGGTGAGGTGCATATCTCTGCAAAGTGCAATATTTGCTGCTTCTTCCCACCCAGAACTCAAGAAGCCTGGGAGCTTCTCCTACAGAAGCACCTGATGGAGAAAGTTATGGGGCCCCTCTCCGATCCAGACCAGGGAGACCATCCTCACCTACCTGGCATGTGCCTTGGAGTGGTGCCGTCAACATCGAAACCCAAGGACGACTCTTCTCGGGCTCCTCATGAGCGTAGAGGGCACTCTCATGAGTGCAAGGTCAGATCCCTGTTGAGGACTGTCTGTAAGAAACGCATTTCCTCACCAAGCCAGTCTGGGTTGTGTGAGATGTCGCAAACGGAACCTAAGGAGCCAGCTCCAATGAAGTCCCCCAGATCTGAGGGCAAGATACATAGAAAGAAAGGTCCGCCAATTCTGTCAGTCACCCTGGTACCAAAGCATAAGAACGGACACTTGCCAGTTCTGTCTGAGTTCTGCTCCAAATCCATCATTGGTACCACTTCGTCCATCTAAAGACTATCCAGTTGTTGTTGATGTGTTGGATCCATCAGACTTAACTGCAGGAACCCATCAGACATCGGGGCATACCAAGACTTATATAATATCGGAGGATATATTCCTCCTTATCCTCAGTCTCCACTTCTTTCTGGCCCAGCCCTCCTGAAGCAGGGGTTCTCAATCTTTTTCTTTCTGAGCGCCCCCCGCCACCAACA
The DNA here is from genome assembly GCF_965140285.1 of Lepidochelys kempii. Classification (NCBI taxonomy): domain Eukaryota; kingdom Metazoa; phylum Chordata; order Testudines; family Cheloniidae; genus Lepidochelys; species Lepidochelys kempii. The sequence continues at coordinate 206,685,256 of NC_136382.1, read as the reverse complement.
TGCAATAAAAACTCCACAACCCACCAGTGCCACAACTGCTTTTCTGCATACAAAAGCCAGGGCCAGCCCGGCATTAGGGGATAGCAAGCAGGGCAGTTGCCTGGGGCCCCATGCCACAGGGGCCCCAACAAAGCTACATTGCTCAGGCTTCAGCCCCAGGTGGCAGGGTTCAGGGCCCCAGGCTTCAGCCTCAGGTGGTGGGGCTTCGGCTTTCTGCCCTGGGCTCCAGCGAGTCTAATTCTGGCCCAGCTTCACAGACCCCCTGAAATCTGCTCACGGCCCCCTAGTTGAGAACCACTGTCCTAAAAGATATCCTTACTCGGGAGGAGGACCTTACATCGCTGTCCCAGGAGCTGTCTCACCTCCAACCATCAGGAATGCCCTGGTACTGATGGCACTGCCACTACCAATGCAGCTGTTCTTGGACTTGGATGAATCAGAGGAGATGGACATACCATTGTCTCCATAGAGGCACTCAAGCCCGATAGACAGTCAAGAGGTTACACTCACCATTCTCCCTTGTACAACTTCCCCAGGGACTGCTGAAACTGATTTCCTTGGGGTCCCCTGCAACCAATTGATCCCTCTTTCTAGCCTCATTGGAGTCCATTGAATCTTTATGGAAGGTGTCCTAGCCCCTCTCAGGAGTTGTACTGCTTCTCTCCCTCTCTCCAGCCAGTTCTGTCAGTGGAAGAGGAGGAAGAGGTGGAACCAAATCAGCAGGTACCAACAGTTCCAATGGGTACCTCTTTGTCATTCCCATATGAAGCAGTCACTCCTTCTCCGCCAAATGACGATTGCCATTACCAGGAGCTGTTACAAAGAGTGGCCAGTTACTACAAATCCCTTTAGAGGAGGTCCAGGACCCTCAACGCCAGCTCTTGGACATCTTACAGTCTCAAGGACCAAGTAAGGTGACTTTACCCATCAATGAGGCCATATTAGAACCAGGTAGTGCAGCAGGTACTGCTGGATTGAAGTAAGAGGAGGAACTGGAGAAGCGTCAATATTCACTGCCTCACATCTTCTGTTGGGAGCATGAGAGCTACTGTGCACGTGCAGGCCAACAGGCATTGCTCTGAGGAACTTCTAGACTTGGGCATATGGCGCACATGTGTGCCCCATGCGTGGACTATGGTTAGGGACCACACATCTCAAAGAACCTCCAGTTACAGTAAGTAACCTCCACATTTTAAAATGAACTTAGATTTCTTGTTACCTCTAATTGCAGCCGTGAAACTCACAAGATTGCAGTGTTTTACATTGCAGAAGGACAAGAGGACAAATGCTCAATATTGTCCAATGCAAGAGGAAGCCAACCATATGAAGATTTTGTTGCTGGATTGGGCTGGGAGGTAATAGTAGCAAACTTAAAATGTTTTTGTAGGGTTGTTGAAATCAACATTTTTAAAATGGGTAAATTGTATATTACCTACGCATATTTTAATTTTCAAAACCAGAGAAATAATTTTAACTTGCTGCATGATATTTGGTAGAAGTTCATTTAAAAAAATGCTGAGCAATATACAAAGCAGAATCCTGACAGTCCATATGTTAAGCACTCCCTGCCACATGTAAACTGTGAAATATTTTAGAAAATAGTTTCTAAAAAAAGGAGGCTAAAAGTACTAATTTCAATTGTTTATTTTTATATATTTGTATTTTAATAGTTTATTCAATTGTGAAATATTTCTTACCATCAGGTGTTTCAGGGAGCTGAGCTCAGGGGAGCAACCTAAATGCAACTTTCCATTAACTTTTTTTTTTTTTTTAAAAAGAGAAAGAGAGAGAAATTTGCTTTAAATTATTAGAGGAATTACTGTAGGAGCAGCTTGTGTTACATTTGACATGTTTCAGAACAAAACATGTTTTCTCCTGTTTCCCGTAGGTCAGGCCAGACAGTGGTTTGTTGTTACAAAGCCCTAGAGTTTGGTCTTGCCATTGACCCCCAGATTTCCATCAAAGTGATGGTGATGTTAACTGTTACTCATTAGTGGGAGAACCTCTTTACACATCTTTCTGTGGAAGACCTACTCATCTGAGCCACATTCTGAGACCAGATATTCCAAGAGGTATTGTCCGATCCTTACTGTAATCCCAGAGCGAAGTTATAGTCCAAGAAATCCTTTACCCCTACCCTGACTCAGTATTTACTGAGGCAAGCTGTTCTTCCTAGAGCCTTGAGTCACTAGGCTTTCAGGGATCAGATCTCTGCTCTTGCAGAGGCCTACCTCAAAGTTCATGTTGCTCTGCCTAGAAAGCTTGCATACTACAAAGACTAGCACTCAATAAACAACTTCAATAAATAGATCCATCTATTTATGGGCTCACTTCCACAAGTACTCTCTTCAGCTCTGACTCATGAGATTTCTGTACCCATTAGAGCTACTCTCTCTTCCACTAGACCTGAACTTATCCCTGGGCTGTTGACTGTGAAAGGATATTCTCTACTATGGGTCATCTGTAGCTTCTTGACCTGTACTGCTCACTTTTGTCACAAAGTAGCATAAGGCTGCTAGATTAAATCAGAGAGCTCCTAACTGCCTGGGAACTAAGGACCTGATTTTCAGAGGTGTTGAGAACCCACTGTTCCAGTGGAATTGAATGAGAGCTGTAGATGCTTAGCACCTCTGAAACTAAGGCCACTGGCCAGTGTAGTTTGTCCTTCATTTCAGCTGTGATCTAAAGGGCAAAGTGATGAAGATGAACTTAACCATGGTCACTTGCATAGTCAGCCTTCATGGCATTAAAAAAACCTGGAAAATAATGAAAAGCATGTTATGTCTTTCTATGGGTAGAGAGAAATCTAATCACCCTCTTTGCCATTCACATAGTCTCAAAAAAGGAATTGCAGAACAGACTGGCTAATCCTCCATCAGATCCATTAAGGGGAACCAAAGCTCTAGGTGTTCTCCTTATATGACAGCTATGGGCATTTACCCCACAGGGACATAAACATTATACCAGGAAATGGGAAGGTACAGAAGCTCCTCTTCTGCTGTCCACCTTTTGAATGAGGATGATGCTCTTGAGGTTGATGCCTTGTACCACCTATACGCTAGAGGTAGTACGTCTTTTCTCTTTCCCTGCTAATGGAAAAGTTACATTAGAAGGTATTGAGATCTTAGGCTAGTGGCATCCCAGTATTCTTCATTTGATCCAGGGCACCTTGGTGCAGTATATCACCTCATCCATTCAGGGTATGTGTCTGCTGCAGCTGGAAGTGTGCCTTCCAGCTCAAATAGACAGACGTGTGTTAGCACAGGTGAGCTAGAGTGCTAAAACTAGCAACGAGAAAGGCCAGTGGAATCTCAACCCAGAAGTGGCCCTATTCCATAAAGAAAATTATGGTCAGAAAATGACTCCAAAAATGGAATCCTCTTCTTCAACAGAGCTGCTCCATGTCTTTCCTCTTACTCTCCTTGCGTCAGTGAGAAAAGTACATGTTTACAGCTGTTTACTCTTGTTAGCCCTGCAGAGCCACTGCAGCAAGGGGAAGAGTGAGCTGGATTCTGTTCTGGATCACATACCATCAAGAGGATTGTTAATTAAGGTCCAACTGCATGGCCATATTCTGTCTTCATGTACGCTGTGCAATCCTATTGAGGTGCAACTGAAGGCAGAATTTGACCTCGGGGATCCATAATGCTAGTGATAATGCATGAAACGGTAAAAAGAACCTAGCTTAGCTTTCAGCTCGGAGGCTGAGTCTGCATGGCTAACAGAAAAAAACAACTTTTGACATGTAAGGTAAGCAAATTTGAACCATTTCTTTTTAGATCAGAACCAAAGGCAGTAAGGCAATAAACAAGCCAAAGCTCTGGTCCCTTCCCATCTGTTTATACTCCCTTTCGATCTGAACCTGGTCTCGTATGTCCTCCTGTGTTTTCTCTTCAAGCCTGTAAGACAAGTCTCCAAAAGATTCTCCACCCTTCAGACAATTTTTCTAGAGGCCATCAGTTCAGCTAAGAGAATGGAAGATTTTCAGGCCCTTCCCTTCAAAGATCTTTACTGAATCTTTAATCAAAATGCAATGATAACCAACATTGGCCGCTCACTAATTCCTTTCCCATGATCCTTTCCCTGACAGATTGGCTGAAGAGAGTCCTTCCTTTTCTCTGTTCCTCTCTAAATAATGAGAATTACTGCATACCTTTAATGTAAAGAAGAAACTGGGGGTCATGCTTAAAAAAGCCCTAGAAGCAGTCATCTGACATTTTGTTCATCTTACAGCAGTAGAGGGAGTTGAAGGACTTAATTGCCAGATACACCTATGAGTCATTCTCTCATCTCTGTGGTCTAAAGCAGGTATCACCTTCCAACCATCAGAGCCCACTTTAACAGGGTTTTAGCCATCTTACAGGCAGAAAGAGAGATGCCTTCCTTCTAGAACTCTGCAGGGCTGTAACCTAGGCATTCCTACATCATTTCTCTTGCCACTGCTACTTTGGCATGCCTGCAAGGAAGCCCTTTATAATATGGTCTGTTGATTGTTGTTACAGTAATGCCTATAGTGATATTGCCATTAAAGTTCCCACTGTCTGCACTGATCCATAGGATATAAGAGAAAACAGATAGTTCTCTTGCTCTAATTTTAGCTTTTCTTACTTTTTAATGGGTCAGCCCAGATTGCTGAACTGGAAGTGGAGTGGAGTGGAAACTTTGACTTCCCTTTGCCTAAAAGTGGGGTTTTACAGTTATAAAGGTTTTTTAAGACTGAAGCAGTAGTGAGCATGTGTCCTTTTAGATATTCATATTTTTTACTAACTTGTAATGGTAACTGCACTTAGCAAGAGAGGCTCTTCATTTCACCTATGTTTCCCTGTTCGTGTTTTCTCTGTATTTGACACTGATTTTTAATTAAGGGTGCATAGGTGTGGTTCGTTACTCTGAGGTTTCTTGAACTGATTTGCTCAAACAGAATTAGTCAGAATAAAGGAGCATAGTGTTACAGAATTATTTTGATCCCTCTTGTCATTTGGTAGTAGAAACATAGAATACCACTTGTCTGTAATGACCCACTAAAGACTAAAAGAAACTATATTAACAGGTAAGCAAATCACCTTGTCTCCATTATGACTGTCTAGTTATTAGTTTTAGAGATATTTCTTTTTAGCAGCTTACAGAAACAGAAAGCTGGCGTATCCTAAAATGTTGTGCAAAGACACCCCCCCACACACACACACACGCAGAAAATTAAAGCCTTAACACTTTAAATATACATACACACACAGAGTTGATTGTCTATGCTATAATATCCTTTAAATGTGGCTCAGTAAGGAGAAGGTTTTTTCCTTGTTGTTTCCCCTTTTATATCAATAAGGTTGATCTTTCAACACATTGTGGATTTATGGGTGGTCTGCAACGTAATGGCAGCACAGGACAAACAGCACCGTATTACGCTACCTCTACTGTGGAAGTCATTTTTCATGTGTCCACAAGAATGCCGTCAGATTCTGATGATTCACTGACCAAAAAGGTAACTCGTTTATATCATTTACTATGATAGAAATTTCTAAGATATTATTAGTACATTATTTTGAAATATAGGAGTTAATCTTCATATGCTCAAATCAAAATTTGTATGGAACATAAATTGTACTATGTATGCAAGCCCCTCTTTATTCTGCAGCACATGGGAGTTAAATTCTGCAACTAGATTCCCCGAATGCAGTGCCTTGTGAACATTGGATTCTGCATTTCCATGGCAGCATCAAATACCATTATTAGTAATAATAATAACAATCATTTTATTTCATTTGCCTCACTGTCAAAACCTTCAGAGTTCAGTACAATAGAATAAAAACACATGCAATATAATGTGATAAAATATCATTCTCTTAAAGTACAAACATGGATGAATAAATGAGCAATCGAGTCTAATAAAGGAAAAGAAAGGGAGTGAAAGAAAAGTGATGAGTTATAGTAGCAAAAATCACCAACCGACTTCAATTTAAAACCATAATTTGATCATTCACAATCCTGACAAGTAGTGTCAGCTTCAAAGGATGGCCAGAACCCAGACGGAAACCAGCTCAGAATTTTGTTGATATCCAGCTACTTATTTGTTTAAGATTGAGCAGTAACTGGTGGGCACTCCAGAAGATCAGAGATATTTTGGACAGTTGGCAAACTTCTGCATGGTTTAAGGATGGTCAGCACCCTACCCTCGTAAAGTGAATTGTTAAGATCTATCAGTAATGGAACCATAGCTACCTCATTTGCTTTAAAATACGGTTGTGCCCTGAGAAATAACTGTAAAATGTCATTGTGAGGTGCCATATTCATTGTCATGTTGATTTCCATATCACATTTGCTTAGTTAACATTAGAAAGATGGAATTTGACTACTCGCCCTGCAAACTCACCCTATTTTTTGATAGTCAAGCTGTGTCTTTTCCTTTTCCCATAATATTTGTAATAAAGATCCTGTGGGTGTTCATTCACACCTATGCAATCTCATTGCCTTCAGATCATATCTTCACTGGGGTCTGTGAGATTTGGTTCTAGCAATGATAATACATATGAAATAAGGTTCACAGTGAAACCAGTGAGCTGATGGTTTGAGCCTGAGTATTTGTGATATCCAAACCAGCTCCAAAGACAAGGATGAATATACAACAAGCCCTATGGGAGCCTTCCTCATCCTTACAGTAAAATCCAAGGTGTCCGTTTCTTCGAATCTTACTTGCTGATCCAAAAGAGCTGATATCAGTATAAATGTTGAAATCCCCAAAAACAATAATCCACTGGGACTCCAACAGCAGTATGCAGACCAGTTCAGAGAACTAAGCTATGAAATCCCACGGTTAGAGGTCTATATACCAATAGAACCAGATAGGACTATGTGCTTGAATAAACATGTCCATGTGACTCTCCCGTGCAGCTCAATTTGAAGAAAAATGTCCTAGTTGCCCTCACGCACACCTTTTTTTTTTTTTTTTTTTTTGCACATGAGTCAATACCTGACCAGAACAAGTCATGAAAAGATTGGGTTTGTCATGTCACTCGTCCAGGAGTGAGAAAGAGAGAGAGATGCGAGATCTTGGTGAGAGTATCTGCCATATTCACAACAGGACTGATGTTATTTGAGAGTATCAAATGTTCACATAGGAGGAATCCATGTTTCCATCTTAAATCAGTGGAGAAGAATGTCAAGAGGAGTTTTCTACTCCTTCCCTTCCCTGTCATAACTTCCTAACAGAAGTAGAGAAAGAGAATTATATATTGTTGCATTAAGACCTCATGTTTTTGAGTAGTTTTCATTCATTTGCTACTGCTACAGAAATATCCAATGCTATTTAAAAAAAAAAAAAATTTTATTACTGAGAGGTGAGAATCCTAGTGTGCTGCCACTCAAGGATGGGAGAAGGGTAGCATTCTCTTCCTCTCTTTCCCTCTGCTTCCACCGGGCAGATTCTAAATAACACTTTATCCTGCGTGAAACCTGGTGGCTCCTAGGCCAGTAGCTCTATTTTCATATCTCTGTTCTTTGCTCTATTCTTTCTGCCTGTCTCCAGGCAGAAGAATCAGAGTGCTGATCATCTTACTGAGGTTGTAAACCCAAGAGTATAACAGAAAGTCTTACCTCTGCTAGCCAAGGAAGCATCCTGTAAATACTGCAGTTGTACAGCGGGCTATATATTCTATGGGTTGTGGAATTATAGTCTGATGCAGTAACTCCACCTAAATATTTTGTTATGGTGTTTTGTTTTTTAGGCACAAGGGGATGCATCCACTTCTGGTTTAAAATTCACTAAAAGTAGTGCACATCCATGAGGGATGAATTTGGCCCAGTAATTCTGTAGACAACAACAATACAAATATTTTTTCCTTTACATATTTGAAAATCAGGTTTTCATATTAAAAATGTTGTTGCTCTTTTTAAAATAAATACTACAACTCCAAATAATATTAAAAGACTTGGCCCTGAACAAAAACTTTCCTACTGACATAATCAAAATTCAACTGGTACCTTTTCCAGCTGTAAGATTTAGTATCATTAGTGTTAAAACTTTTATCAGATATCTCACAGCTAGAATAAAAATCAATCTCAGTAACAGCATCCTACAGTTCCTTGTCTTAGTCTAACTAAATTATACCTAACAGTTTAAAAATGAGCTGCAAAATTTCAAAGTGATTTATTCCATCTTCTCCTTTGTCATAGTAGAACGTTTTCAATTCAGAAATCTGGTTGCAACCCTATACTGAACTCTTGCTCCTTCGCTTCAGAAATTTGTTAGCTATAGCTAGATTAGATTTTTAGCAGCTAATCTAACAGCTGTAGGGGTTTGCAAAGTGGGGACAGAGCTGTGCTATTGGATTTGTCCAATTCATTTGACTCCAGGACTATAATTGCACTTATGTCTTACAAGGCTTTTATAGCCTAAGGCTGGCCAGCAGCAGAAAAACAAATTGGCAGTGATACAGTAAGAGTGAAAGGGAATGAAAGGCACACATTATCAGTCTCCAGGCAGCGCTGTTCTGGCAGGAAGTTTCTTGGTTAATTTACAAATAAAACTTAGATTTTAGGATGGGCTCACTGTCAGACAAACAATGGGGATGTCAGGCCTCACTGTTACTTAGTAAAAGTAGCAGCCATGCCTACCCAAAAGCAGGAATTCTTCAATCAAACAGACGACTCCTTTCTGGAGCCAGCTGGCTAAGTAATGCAATTAGTAGGAAAAGGAGGTCAGACTATTAGGTGTGTACCATGACCAGTGTCAGCAGTGGCGTGTTGCCTGGCAGGCAGCATGCAGACTAGCTAAAGCAGAGTGCCTTTAAAACTATTTACTCAAGTGAGTGAGTGGAAGTGGCGCACGACTAGCCTCAGAACATGGAGTTGTTTTTGTAAGGCTTGAAAAATGAGCATTTGTGCTGTAACTGACAAGTACATTCTGAAGCACATATTCTAGCTGAGGGAGTGCAGCTGAGACATGATTAATGATGGCATAATTCAAATTAGAGGCTATAAATTGACCAAAGTTATATGTATATTCATGGTTTGATCTAATTGAGACATTAAGGAAACTACTGTACTTGAACAAATGTGTGGTTAAAAATGTGTGTAAATCTTATTCACATTATTAAAGTTGTCTTTATGTGCAGTTTATAAATTAATACTAATCTATTAAGTTTTGAGAAGGAAAATGCAAACAACTGCAAGAGCTTCCTTCCTTGAGTATTTGCTAATGTACATCTCCGGTAGCTTTCAGAGCAGGGCTCAATTTAAAACGACAATCTACTTCTTTGTCTTATTTTCCAGTTTCATCCTTTTCGTGGTCAGTTGGTTGGTTTTTTCAAACTACGTATATTGGAGGAGAGAGAACTCATCAGTTTTGCTCTGGATTATTCATTTATTTGCTTATTTGACTATAGCCAAAACTGTTCCTTTTTTGTTTAGTTTGTGCTCAGAAGCTTTAGATATATATCACACAAAATCCAAAACATTATTTTTTTTCAGTGATCCAAGTAAGAAGTCTACAGTTAGTGTATTATGGTTTTACTGTTCTGTGTCACTGGCAATATAACGATGTTTTAGCAAAACACAAAAGCTGATAAGTACAGTATTATAACAATATAATCAATATTGTCAGAGTTAACTGAAAATTCAGTGAAATCTTTTCCTCCATTGGTTTACAAGACTAAGTCCTCTCCTGGTCCCCCTCCTAACTCTCTAAGCTCTCCTTCAGCATATCCTTCCTCATCTGCCCTCTAATTTTCTGTGGGGCTTCCACAGGCTTTTGTTCTAGGTCCCCTTCTCTTCTGCCTATACATTTCATCTCTGGGTAATCTCATCTGCGAACGCAAATTTAACAACCATGCCAGCAACTCACAGATTTATGTCTCTACACCATGTTGTCTTCTGTTCAAAGTAAAGCCTCAGTCTGCCTCTCTGACATCTTGTGAATGTCTAGCTAAACATGGCTAAAACAGAGCTCCTAATCTTTCCCCTCCGACATCTTCCCTACTATCTCCTTTCTCTATTGCTGTGGACAGTGCCACCATCATGCCTGTCAGACAGGCCATAACCTGAGTGTCACCTTCAACTCCAGTATCTCTGGGTCCTCATAGCCAGGCTATATCTAAATCTCTAAGACATGGCCTTTGTACATCCACTAAAGCTCTCACCCAAGCTCTCATCATCTTGCGCCTTGATTAATGCAACATTCTTTTTTCTGGCCTTGAGAAATGCGATCTTTTGGCATTCATATCCATTCAGAATGCTACTGCTAAATTTTTCCTAGCCCATCACTTTGACAATGTCACCTCTCTCTTTGAATCCCACCGTAGGCTCCCCCTTCTCTGTTGAATCAAACATAAACTGCTTGTGTTCACTTTCAAGGCCCTTCATAGTAAATCCCCACCCTACTTATCTCTCATTCACTACTGAGATGTTGATGTTTGCCTCTGTATGACCCATGATGCCAGCCTCTACTGCCCACTTGTTAAATTTTCAAACAGGCAGTGCTATTGCCCTTGTTGCCCCATGTGTTTGGAAGGCATTTGACATAAACATCCACAAAGCTACCTTATTACCCACCTTCAGATCCCCCCTCAAAATTCTCCTTTGCAATGATATCGACAAAAAACCTGACAATGGTTAAGCTGTTGGCGTGGAGAAACCACTGCCTGTCATGCTGACCAATATTGTCTCGTTGTTTCCTTGTACTCCCGTCTGTCTGTATCGATCGGTTGGTTTTCGTCTTGTACGCTAGACTGTAAGTCTCTGGAGGTAGGGACTGTCTTTTTGTTCTGTGTTTGTACAGTGCCTAACACAATGTGGTCTATGGCTAGGGCTCCTAGGCACTATTGTAGTACAAATAATAATAATACTGATCAAGGAGATATGTCCTTTTAGAAATATTATGATAAAATGGTCTTTTATGCTTTAAAGGCAATTATCATTCTAATATAAAGCAAGTGTATGTTTCTGGCACATTACTTTGGGCTGTGATTGTGTTATATCTCATAGATGAAGCAGAATGTAGCCTTCCGAGTACTTGGATGGGTAACGTCTCAGAGAACCCTAGGAGCTATAGGAAGTAAGGGTCATGATTCAGTAGGTGTCTGTCTGTCTTCTAAGTGAGTATTAAACTGATGCCAAAAGTGTTGTACTAAGGAGCACTGTGCTGCTGAAGGGAGATATCTTTGAGAAAAGATAAAACCAAGGCGCCAATCATGTGATGATTAAATATGTCATTGTGGTTTTTGCAAGAGGTAGAGGCGTAAGCCATTGTTTCCTGGCTAAATGACAACTAGCGAAATTACATTCTTTTGGCCTAATTTCTTCCTATTTTGGATGTTTTCTTGCATCTAAGTCCTTCTACAAAATATGGCGTTGCTGATTCAGAATGGCTACTATGTTAACGCTCTAGACGTGGCTGTATTTCAGACATAGGTGGAGCAATCACTGTAATGTTTGTAAAGTATTTTGGGATTCTTCAGAATGAAAAGTGCTGATAAATTTAAGAAATCATTGGTTGAAGAATTCATATGATTAAAAAAGATGTCCCTTTTTTAAAAGGATTTGGTCCTATGTTTTGCTCACTGCTTTCTATACATCTGTATATATTAATCCTCATTTACATTGCATAGCACTTCCAAAAATAATCCCATTGAACTGTTTTCAAAAATTGTACTCAGTGAATACAGGTGGCCTGATTTGAGCCCTTACTGTTGTTCAGCTAGTAAACTAATATATTAACACACCACATTCCCTTCCACATTCCTTTTACCTTTTGTTAGATTAATACAGACTATTTCTGAATAGGTGAAATGTATGTATTAGTGTAGCCCAGGTAGTTTCTTTTTTCAGTAGCAAATTTGCTTCACATCTTGTTTGTGGTCACTCTTATGTTTTATAGTTGAATCTATTTGCTCACTATGGGTGAAATCGTGGGAGTTTTGCTATTCTTCAGTGGAACCAAGATTTCACCGTATATTCTCACAGTACCACCGCTTAATATTGCTAAATATATATATATATATATATATACACACACACACAATATTCACACATTATGGTTATTTTATCTCAATCATCAGATATCATTACAAAATAATGAAATGCTGGTAGCCATGGGCATGATAGTGAGAAAGTTAATTTACGCTAATCTGTGTTGGTCCAGGAAAAAAATACTTTGTGTAGTGTTTACACATTTCAAACTGAGGAATGAGGGACTGATGATTACTTGTTTTGTAGATAGGATTGAAATGGATTTTTCATTTGTACATATAAATCAGAGAAATAAATTCAGCAACTTTTCTGTGTCAAGTAAAATCAAATAATGAGCTGTGAATTTGAGGTATTGTATGAACAGGTCTTATTTTGCTTTTCCCAAGTATAAATCCCAGGTATTATTAACCTATAATGTCCTAAGCAAAGGTACTGTTAGCATTCTGATCCTCGCAATGTTGTTTTGCAACTTTGATAGAAATCCTTTACTGTTAAAAATTACCATCCAATTCTAGTAGAGTGAAATTCATCACTATACAGAAGGCCAGAACAAGGCCTATGCTTCACTTTAATCACCAGCTTTATCTATTTTAAGGTTTAAATGGAACTTAAGTATTGCACAGGTCTTGTGCTAGCCCACTGCATAGGGGTAAATTTCACCTTTAATAATAGATATAATGTCAAGGTAAAGTGTATAGCAGAAACAGTCTATTGTGGATGCTCAATATGTAATTTTCAAATGACTTTACCTTTGTTAAATCACAAACATTTTTTTCTTCACAAAGAAAAGGCACTACTACTTAATAAGGACTATTTTTCTATGCTACATTTCAACTTTAAACTTCAGACATATTTTACGTTTTTTTAAAAAAGGTACTTTTCTCCCATTCTGTCATATCTCAAAAACTACTTCAGAGATTTTGCTCACATTTTCAAAACACAGTTTGCCTTCTGACAGATATAGCACAGTAAGTGTCAGACCCAAAAGTGAATCTTTCAGGTGTCTGAGAAAATAGGATATGGGAAATCACAATGGAAAGTGTGTTTGCAACCTGAATCATAGTAATTACTATCACTGTGAAAACTATAATATTTTAACTAAATTAAAATGTTCTGCTAATAAACATTTTGATCTAGTAATCCAGATTAGCACAGAAATCTGTATATATACTGTGCATGTACACCTCATGCAAGTTGATAGTTTGATAATTACTTAATTAAACCATTAAATAACAATGTGTTTTGAATGAGGCAAGTTATTTAGTTGCTTTTAATTCCAACAAGCAGAGAAAAAGCAATATTTTAACCTTTTCTGTAATGAAATATTTCTACTGTCAAGCATTGTAATTCAATTTGTAAGCCATGACCCCTCATAAACTGTTGTTATCACTCTGATTAATAAAGAGCCAATTTGCTGTTGCAGCTTCGTCACTTGGGAAATGATGAGGTTCACATCGTCTGGTCTGAGCACACCAGGAACTACCGCAGGGGTATTATACCAACAGATTTTGGAGATGTTTTAATTATTATTTATCCAATGAAGAATCACATGTTTTTCGTAGAGATAATGAAGAAACCAGAGGTATGTTTTAAGCTACTTTATTGTGTCCATCATAAACATTGTTCAAATGGCCAACAATTCTTGTGTAGCTTAAAGGAAACTTTATTCCGAGAATTTAATATGAGTAGAGATTTAAATGGTCAGATATGAAATGAAGAACATATTAATATTACATTAATGCTTAGCATTTGGGGCAACCTTTCAAATTTCTAAAACTGTAGGAGATGAAATATGAAAAAAGATATTTAAAACAATGGCAAAGATCTATTTAAACTAATAAAAGCAAGGGAATTTAGAGTTCAGGCTTTCACTAGGCATTAATTCACCCCATCATGCTTAGCTACTGCAGCACATATGGTATTGTATGTACCCTCAAACAATGTTTGAGACCGCTGCAATAATCTGACTCACTGGGATGATTTAAGGATTGAGTGTGATTCCTCTCACTCGGCATCCTTGTTTTTGTGTGAAATGTCAAACAATTTATATTTGTAAGACTTAATTTAATTTCTTTTCTGTTTTTGTCAACAATTTAAAATAGTATAACTTTTTTCAACTTCCTTATAAATGTGGGTTTAAATCTCAAAGCAAAAGCAACCAGTGTCTAAAAAGTTGTGTAGATAAAGATGGAATATTTATATTTGAAATGCAGAAATTGAGTGTGAGTGAGTGTGTGTGAGTGTAAATTTTGGTTCTAATATATTTGATATGTTAACTTTTCAAGGCAAAATTTATTTTATAAAAGTAATTATAGTCCACAATATCATCTCCTTCATACATAAAGGATGATATTTATCTTGGAGTACAGCCAAGTGCAGAAATGATGCATAAATCCAGTGACACATTTTTCAAGTTGAATATGATGCATCTTTCAGAACTGTGAAAGATACAAGAATTGTACAGTTTAACAATTAGTAATTTGTAAGTATACATTTACAAAAATAAACCTTAGAATTTGCAACTTTTTAAATTATGACCTTTTATTGCTGTTAAACTTTATTTTGGGTATATAAAGAATCTGCAATCCACTTGTCAGGGACTTAAAAGTAGTGAAAATGACATCTTAGAATGCTGAAGTATTATAAATCATATAGCCAACAGTATCTTGTCACGAGTTTCATAAACATTTTTTAGAATTTAGCATTATAAGCTGGTTTGAAAATTGTGTGAATCGATCCAAGAAAAGCTGTCTCTTTTACATATTACTCAAAAAACACCCAAAGGCATAAAGAATAATAGCCAAATGGAAATTTAGTGTTATCCCTACATTTAAAGTACAAACCATTACAATGTAATAAAATTAATCCAGACATTTCCAGGGCAAGTGTGGCTGACCTTTTGTTCACCAGCTACTGACCCCAGGGTGAATGAAAGAGGCTTGCAGAGAGAAATGTCTGTTGTTTGGCTTCAGTCCCTGGTATTTAAATTGCATTCCCTAATCAAATGAAAAGGCTGTCCTCTCTATCAGGTTACAGAATCCATGGTAACATTTGGCCTTTTATATACATAATGTTAGCCTTTTTGTTTGCATCTAAGTAGAGACACCTGGAGCAATGTTAACATTAACCGATTTAGCATTAATAGCTTCATTATATAAGAATTTCTGATCAGCTAGCTGTTACTTTTGTTATATTGCTTCAGCTTGTATTGTTTTCATTTTTATCTCCCTGCTTGGCAACCAGGCAATGATTTGCAAATTTTTTTTGTCTTGATTAATTAAGCAATATAATTATCAGGAACTGTGATGCAGTCTTTGCTCAACAAAGCTTCTGAGAGAAAACAATAGTAAGTCTGTTAGTATGAATGCATTCCACGCGTCACAGATGCATGAGGATATTCTAAACAATGAGACGAAAAGCCGCCTGCAAAAGAGGACAAAGAATGCCATGCAGACTCTACACACTACACATACCGCCAGGGACATACTGTGGGTTCCCTGGGACACAGATGCCTCGTTAGATTGCAGCTAGTCGTCAGAGATTAATTCTCAGCCATTTGGTACTATAATTTACCCATTCCCAAGTCTTTTAACTAGTGCTGCTTACTATAGAACTGAGGTAGTTATACTCAAAAGGTTTCTTTAACTTTGCCTTCTTTTAGTGTGTACAACAACAACAAAAAACCCTATTTTTTCTTAGGTTAGTGATTGTAACGAAGCAGGTGTTTGCAATGTGGGGAATATTAATTTTTGTGTTTCTTGGATAACTTACTTCAGAATTAGTAGTGGTCAAAGAAGGGGTACATTTCTCTCCACATCTGTAAATTTTATCCGACTATAGTTTATTTCTGTTATTATATTTATCTTTCATCCCTCTGACACTTAGGATTCTTTAAGAGGTAATCTTGTTTTGGCTCCTTAAAATAATATCAACTCACATAAAGTACTGAACAGAGAACATTGTAATATATATTCAATTTACTTATTCAACCAAACTCCCTCATTAAGGCAAAAAGATCCACATGGGTGAAAGCTTATGACTGCATGGAGTCCCATTGATTTCAATGGGCCTCAGCATGGGCATTGCGAGTGCACAGGAATTGATAATTCTAGTCTTTTTCTTCATATGGATTTATGGCCCAGTTGTGTATTCCTTGTGCAGCTAACACTCCCATAGAATCAGAGTCCACAATTGGGGATTTATACACCAGTCCTGAAATGTACAGAACACCCTCAACATCCACTGAATTCAGATGGAATTAAGCATTCTCAACAATTCAGAGGATTGGACCCTAAAACTGAAAGCACTTTATGTTATGGATTTAACACATTTTGAGAAGTGCTATAAGTATACCTGGCCATCGATACATACATATTTTTATTAATAATAAAATACTATTAACTCCATATTTTACTGTTTGACCCAGTCTTCCTCACCAAGAAACTCCTCACTTTTGATGAGGCAGAGCGGTAACACAGGCTCACAGCTCTGGATGCCCCAGCACCAGTTACATATTGGCATTCTGAATATTTGTCTTTCATAGCATGCATTCATTAACTGTCATGCAAAGTCAATTCTGTACCTCCCTGTGTTCACATTCTCTGAGTCCATACTGCATTGAAAAAGAGATGTGTGCATAAAGGGTGTTTGTGTATACATGTTGACAGCACCTGTCATCTTTTGTTTATTGTATAAAACCCAGGAATTAAATACTTTTCATACAAACCTTTGCCAGGAACTTCCCTTGACCTCGTCCAAAATTTGTCTACCCCTTTCTTTCTTCTTCAAGGTCCTCCTGAAAATATGCTTCTTTAAAGAGGCCTGTAAACCATAGGCCACCCTTCCACCTGATGTACTGAAAGATATTCAGATAAAAAGTAATCCATACAAAACTATGGAACTGACAGGACAACTTTTTGTTGCTCCCCTTCCTACCACATCCTTGTTTGTATATCATATGTTCTTTGAGTGCTTGCTCATGTCGATTCCATTCTAGGTGTGTGCACGCTCACGTGCACAGTTGTCGGAGACTTTTGCCTTAGCGGTATCCGTATGGCTGGCTGTGGCGCCCCCTTTAGTGCTACGCTAATGCGTCAGTATGTCAGGCGCCGCCAGCCCAACACCCTCTCAGTTCCTTCTCACCACTTGTGGTGGTTGGTCAGAGCACCTCTTTCCCTTGCTTCGCAAGTGATCCGTTTTCTTTTTTTGTCCCGACTCTTTGAACCTCATGTTCCAGCTTTAAATAGTTTGTTTTTTGTAGTAGATTAGTTAGTAAGTAGCTGTTAAGTACTATAGCTAGCCAGTTATGGTCCTGGCGGAGACTTTGCCCCAGGCAGGGCATATCTCAGTCTCCGGGTTTTAAGCCCTGCTCTGACTGCAACAGGCCTATGCCTGTTAGTGACCCGCATGTCAGCTGTCTGAAGTACCTGGTGGAATCCCACATTAAAGAAAAGTGTCACATCTGTAAGAACTTTCATCCCAGGACACAGAAAGAGTGTGACATTCGCTTGCGGCCCCCTTATGGAGGCCGCTCTTCGCCCAGCCTTGGAATGCCCAGCACTTCAGCCTCGGTGCGTAGCGCACCCCTGGCACTGGGCTCTTCCCATCTCCGATTCCCCTCGCCGTTACTCAAGAAGAAGACCAAGAAGAGGGACCCAGTACCGAGCAAGTCGGACCAAGACACATTGGACAAAGGACCCTGCTTGGTCTGCCTGCCTACACGAGAGCCGCAAGCCACCACCAACTCCGGGGAGCGATAGGGGACCCAGACTGATGGCCCAGTGAACGCCTTCTCAGCTCTCAGCGCAAAGAGAGCAAAGAACTCTCCCACTGTGTGCTGCGATAGACCCAGCAAAGGCTCCCTACGAGGGCAAGCCAGCCGTGAAGGCCTCCCAGAAGGCGAGTGAGCGCCACCGGTCTCTGGAGCCAAGGCAGAGCCCTTTGTCATTGTGCCCTTGGTCTCTGCATCAGCCCAGGTCACCAGTTTGCCGCTACTGATCACTGGCACCACGCTCCGGGTCTCCACCTTCATGCCAGGCTTTGGCCCAAGGGAGGCACTGGTTACCTTACAGTTGGCACTGGTCAACTTTGCGCCGACACTAATCGTCACCGAGGTGTTGGAGATGCTCCCCAACATGGTGCCGCTCCCACTACTCCTGCTACCAGTCTGACTATTCGAGACACTGGTCACACAGGCCCTGCCCTGGTCACCAGAGGAGGATTTCTCTGGCATGGAGAGGGAGTTTTATGGTGGGCCAGCGTCATTTCCAGTTCACGGTGCTCCCCGTTGGCTGTTGTGACTGGGCTCCAGAGGTTTCATCCACCGCAGTGATGCTGACCTGGCAGCAGGGCTACTGGCCAGCACAGTGGCCTTACTGGAATAGCTGAGGCATGCTGGTTATGCCGATGGTCCCATCTCACCAGTCCTCGGTCGCCACATCAGACAAACGCCAATCGGCACTGACAGCACCAGTGGCACCATCATGGTGCAGGAAGTGCCAGCAGGAGCTGAGGTGGAAGGACAGATGCCCACCACGAGACCCACTTCTCAGTGGGAGATGATGCCCTGGGCCCTCCCCTGGTGGTTCAGTTGTCATCGTCCTCTCCAGAGGAGGCGGTGGCGGGGCCCTCCTGTGCTAGCCCACCAGACGATTTTAAGGAGCACCAAGCCCTGCTCCGACGGGCAGCCACTAACTTAGGTCTCGAGGCACAAGCGATGTCAGAGCAATCAGATACTTTGCTCAGCGTGCTCTCCACGTCCACCCCTGCATGTGTCATGCTCCCAGTGCACGAAGGGGTCTTGAACATTGCCAAAGCCGTCCTCCATCCCACCCACTTCCACGAGGGCTAAGAAAAAGTATTTTGTCCCTGACAAGGGGTTCGAATACTTAGGTTCCCACCCACCCTGGGGTTGTTGGTCGTGTTGGCGGCCAACAAAAAGGACAAGCAGGGGAATGCTAGTTCCACCCCCAAAAATAAGGAGGCCAAGAGACTAGACCTTTTTGGAAGAAAAATTTATTCCACAACCAGTCTACAATTCTAGGTCGCAAATGACCAGGCACTTTTGGGACGTTATAATTTTAACCTGTGGGACTCTCTCCACAAGTTTAAGGACTCCATGCCTCAGGAGGTGGCCCAAGAGTTCAGGGCCCTTGTGGAAGAAGGTACCGCAGTGGCTTTGTATTCCCTGTAGATGGCCTGGGATGCGGCCGATTCGGCAGCCAGGGTGGTCACCTCAGCAGTTCTCATGAGGCGCAGATCCTGGCTTCAGACCACCGGCCTATCCCAGGAGATGAAGTCCTCCATTCAAGATCTCCCTTTTGAAGGAGTTAGGCTGTTTTCAGATCAGATGGGTGCAAGGCTGCACGATCTGAAGGACACTCGGGCCACCCTCCGCTCCCTGGGGATGCATACACCTCAGTCTGCAAGGAAGTCATTCCAGCCACCCCTGCCGCCAAGGCCTTGGCAGCCTTGGCAGGGATCTACGAGGAGAAGGGACACTGGGTTCAGTTGCCGCAGCCCTTCCTCCTCCTGTTCACCTGTGCAACCTGGCCTGGTGAAATACCATGGGGGCCAGAAGCAGGTGTTTTGAGGGTGCGCTTGAGAGCGACACCTCAGTCACCTCCCCAGATCTTCCTCACCCTTTCCTCAATGTCTCCATCCCTACCGTTTGGCCTGGTTGCTGGGCTACAGTTTTCAGCAACCCCCTTTCCCAGTCCCTCTTCAGGGACCCTTCTCACAAGCAATTCCTTGTTCAGGAGGTGAACCACCTCCTACAACTATGCGGGAGGAGGTCCCTCAGGAAATGAAGGGAAAGGGTTTCTACTCCCTCTATTTCCTGATCTCAAAAGCAAAAGGGGATCTATGACCAATTCTGGGTCTGCGACAACTCAACAAGTATCTCAAGAAGTTGAAGTTTTGCATGGTATCCCTGGCCTCCAACATCCCCTCCCTGGATTCAGCAGACTGATATGCCGCTCTTGACTTGAAAGTCGTTTATTTCCATATCTCTATCTTCCAAGGATGCAGACGGTTCCTCTGTTTTATGGTGGGCCAGCACCATTTCCAGTTCACAGTGCTCCCCATTGGCTTCTCCTTGGCCCGCAGGCCTTTACAAAATGTATGGTCCCCCTAACCACTTACCTGAGGCATTGGGGGCAGAGCGTGGTCCAGATCTATCCTTATCTTGACAATTGGCTCATCAAGGGCAGATTGTGAGATCAAGTGCAGAGCAGTCTCAGTCTGGTGGGGTCCACATGCCGTGACCTGGGTCTGTTAGCGAACGAAAAGAAATCAACCCTCGTACCAGTGAAGCGGATAGAGTTTATCAGGGTGGTTCTCAATTCCACACGGGCCAGGGCTTTCCTTCCGGAGACCTGTTTCTGAGCCATGTCCGATGTAATTTCCCGTGTGAGAGGCCCACCCGCTCAGCACCACCCGCACTTGCCTAAAACTGCTAGGCCACATGGTTGCTTGTATTTATGTGGTCCGTCATGCCCAGCTTCACCTCCGGCCACTACAGGCATGGTTGGAGTCAGTCTACATCCCCAGAAAATTTCATCTTGGATCACTGCCTGCATCCAATTCTGCTATGATCAGGCAAAGGTGCCTCCACCAGCGATCGTAACCGCCCACTCATCTAGAGCACAAGCCTCAGCGGTGGCCTTCCTGGCCCATGTGCCAGTTTCTGATATCTGCAGGGCTGCCACCCGGTCATCCGTCCATACATTCATGTCTCACCATGCACTTACCCAGCAATCCTGAGACAACGCTGGCTTAGGTAGAGCAGTGCTGCAAGACTGTGAACTCTGAGCCCACCTCTGTTTCTTCTACTTGTGAGTCGCCTAGAATGGAATCAACATGAGCAAGCACTTGAAGAAAAAAAAACACGGTTATCTACCTTTTGAGATGTGTTGCTCATGTCCATTGCATTACCCGCCCTCCTGCCCCTCTGTCGGAGTTGCTGGCAAGAGGGAACTGAGAGGGTGTAGGGCCAGCGACGCCTGACATACGGATGCATGAGCATGGCACTCAGGAGGGTGCCGCAGTCAGCCCTATGGATGCCGCTAAGGCAAAAGTCTCTGACAACTGTGCACGTGGGTGCGCGCACACCTAGAATGGAATGGACATGAGCAACACATCTTGAAGAAAAACAGTTACAAAAAGTAGGTAACCGTTTTTTATGGAACCTATCCTTATGCAGATGAGTAGATTTATGGTAATACTTATATGAGTAAAATTACTTGCACATGTTGGCAGGATTGAGCCCTTACTTTGTAAGCTGTTCAGGGCAGGAACCTTATCCTCACATTTATCCATAAATATCTATGATACTGCTAGAGTTATACAAATAATAATAAAAATCTCTTCTGTGGTACAAAGTAAGAATAGTTGCGGTTTTCAGAATTCTGCTTTCCTTCTAAATTGTGTATTGTTCGGAAAAACATTTTACATTAGCTCAGAAGGTGATTTAATGGCATACTTCTCTTGAATACTAAGAAAATACAATCATGGATGGAAAAATACATGCTTTTTTCTCTTTAGGTATATAATATTGAAATAGATTTGTGTGTCAGAATCTAGCATTTCCGATGAAAATGGCTCAGTTTTGAAACATTTAATGTTTTGACATTTGTTAATGATTACCTATTGAATTTCAGAAAATGGCATGATAAATTTAGTAACTTGTTGTATGATGCTGCCTTAAGACAACCCAACACATTTCCAAGATTTTAAATCATTTTCTTTAACCTTACCAGCAATGACTGATAGTCAATAAGAATATTTGACTATTACTTTCATTTTATAATTCCAGTGATTTACATTATGAACTTTTTTGTTTGTTTATGTGGATATTAAAACCTCTGTAAAATTAACTGTTAATACGTTGACTAATACATATCAGTTTCTGGGCATTTACGTTCATAACTCACTTGAAAATGTGTGTGTGGTCTGCATATGTTGTTTATAAGTGTGTACCCTCGTTATTCACACCTGGCATACAAAATTAACAGGTCTGACTCGCTGCTCCCTGTCTCAGTACTTTTAAAAATTGTTCTTCCTTTCATAGATCTTCAAATGAATTTATATTTACAAATGTTTTGGTCTTAGCAATTCTTAATTTAAAAACAAAGTCAGCATAAAACTTGATGCTGTAGAACGTCTGTGGCATAGATGGTTTGTTTTGTTTTTTCCAGCTGGGAATCTACTAAATCTTGCATATAGAAATAGATGAAGGCTCCAAATGTTAAACTGCATGTTCTGAAAATGATCCAAAATTAGTCAAATTATGGAAATATTTTATATTAATTTTTTTTCTGGTTTTAATAATTATTTTAAGTAAAGGAATGACATTAACAAGAACTGTGTGAAAAGACAGCTGTCATTTGCAGATGTTATATTAAAATCAAATTTCTTCTGTGATTCATTGCCACTTCTAATTAGAGGGATTCCCCTGATGCAGGGGATTTATATTATTCCTTTTGTCCGTTTATTGAATGACTGTCACAGTCACCCACAAAGCGGTTACAGAAGAATAATAGAGGGTATTTATTTATGTGATAAGCCCCAGTACAGATGGAAAAAATCCATAGATTAAATTTTGATAATTACTACTAGTTCCATTTAGTTTCTTTTTCATTTAGATTTTTGTGGTCGAGAAATTAGTTCATGGTTGACTTATTCTGAAAATCAGTATCTGTTATACATTTTTAATATTCTTAAGATTTTTCATTTTTCTTTTAACCATCCATATTCATTTTACTTATGTGTATTTCCACACATTTTTCCACTTTATAAATAATTTGGGCTTCTCCGTGTGTTGTGCTTATTCTAGCATTTACTTGTGATGGTCAGAGGTACTGAGAGTACTGCAAGTTGTCGACCTACATTTACGTGATCAGTTCCTTAGGTAGAGATTCTAAACCAATGAGAGGTGTTGCAGTTCTAACTCATGTAATAGGGCAAGCCTGTCAGCATCTTGCCTAGATGTATCTATAAGATACTGTTTTTAAGATGGGTTTTTTTGGTTTGTTTTTGCTATTAACTGGCCCTTTGCTTAGAAGCTAATTACCTTGGGCCAGATCATTCTTTTCCCTTATTTAACTCCCCGGGGGGGGGGGGGGCTGTACAGGGGAAGGGAACCCTATGTGGGGTTCCACTTGTAAGATTCAGCATAGATAGATATCTAGCTTGAATATCATAAAGTAATATCTACCAGAAGCACACTGCCGCCTTCAAGTTCATAGGTGAACTCTGCAGTGATACAGAATATAAAAACTAAGCACATTTTAAGTCTTAAAAAGCTTATGAAAATATTTGTTTACATATTAGATTTGCTGAGGATAGCTATGTAGAGTTTAACTGCTAAGCTAAATGTATCTATCTTACATGCATTGAATTATATCTAATACTGTCTTGGTTTCTATATTGAAGCTATCACAGTAGTATCTGCATGGTGAGAATAGGGGCTAAGTTAGGGTTGGTTGGTTGGGTGCTCTTGATTGAATTTGTGGTGTCTATCTAGTGGCTGAGAGCTGGGGTGGTTGTTTGGTTTTTTTTTAAGATGTAAATTATTTTAAAGCATCTTTGAAGATACAGCTACATATTTTCAATATCATTCAGTTGTCATAGGCTTTTTAGTAATGTATTTTCCTTACATTTTTATGAATTAATTTAAAACAGCCCTGGCCTTGAAGAACTAACAATCATCACAGCAGACTTTGCAGAGCTAATGTTTCTAAGCTTTGCAGAACTTAGAAGCTCTACAACAATGGCTATGTGGGTCTATGGCCCTTTCCTGATGTGGCTCGGTCTCTCTCCATTCATCTGCACACTAGACCCCCTTGGGGCTCCATGTCTCTCATTTTTCCTCTTCTGCCTTCCTGGACCCCTTGTCCCTACTCCATTCCTGAGCTTAGGAAGCCCACAACCTGTGGGCAATGAGCACCATGTTCCAGAGCTGGTAGACCTTTTAAGGACTTCAATGTTTATGAACACTGCATGCAATAACTAGGGTCCCAATGTGCAGTTGAGGGTGCAGGATTGTGGCCTAGATATGAACCCAGAAATCTACCCTAATGTATTTTTAAATATCAATCCTCATTTAGGCCAACAGAATAAAACAAATTTGGAGATTCTAGTTCAAATCATTTTTTAAAAAATAACAAGCCAACTCCCCCCCCCCCACCTCCCAAACGGTGGAAAGTTTCCAAGTAGAAACTCAATTTCTAAGCTCTCATGACAACACTGTCTGGTTTGCCTGCTCCCCCCTACCCCCCACAGCTTTCCAGAAAATTTCTTGACTGGCATCAGATCACAGGTGGATAATATCTAATGAATTTATTCAGTTTTAATAAATGTAAGGACCTGTTAAAATTTGGCTTAATAGAAGCTAACTCCTACCTTATAGAAAAAATCATGTATATACTACCCTAAATAGCAGAGATGTTCCCTGCCATGAAGAATTTACAGTCTAAAAGAGACATAATATGTACAGTATTTATTATTAGTATATTGCCTTTGGAACCTGATCCTCCATCCATATCTTAAATCCCTAAATTAGACAGTAAGGCTCTTGAGGACATCGTCACCTAAAGTCTCCAGCACAAAACTCTTTAAGGAAGTAATTACAGTTATGTCTTTAGAATCCCTTTGAGAGATATACTGGATTACTTCACTTTTTATTAGGGCTGTTGATTAATTGCAGTTAACTCACGCAATTAACTCAAAAAATTAATCGTGATTAATTGCACTGTTAAACAATAGAATACCAACTGAAATTTATTAAATATTTTGGATGTTTTTCTATATTTTCAAATATATCTATTTCAATTACAATACAGAATACAAAGTGTACAGTGCTCACTTTATATTATTTTTTATTACAAAAATTTGCACTGTAAAAATGATAAAAAGAAATAGTATTTTTCAATTCACCTCATATAAGGACTGTAGTGCAATCTCTTTATCAGGAAAGTGCAACTTACATATGGAGGGTTTTTTTGTTACATAACTGCACTCAAAAACAAAACAACGTAAAACTTTAGAGCATACAAGTCCACTCAGTCCTACTTCTTGTTCAGCCAATTGGTAAGAGAAATAAGTTTGTTTACATTTACGGGAGATAATGCTGCCTACTTCTTAATTACAATGTCACCTGAAAGTGAGAATAGGTGTTCGCATGGCATTGTTGTAGCTGATGTTTCAAGATATTTACATGCCGGATGTGCTAAAGATTCATATGCCTCTTCATGCTTCGGCCATCGTTCCAGAGGACATGCTTCCATGCTGATGATGCTTGTTAAAAAAATAATGCGTTAATTAAATTAGTGACTGAACTCCTTGGGGGGAGAATTGCATGTCTCCTGCTCAGTTTTACCCACATTCTGCCATATATTTCATGTTATAGCAGTCTTGGATGATGACCAGCACATGTTGTTCGTTTTTAAGAATACTTTCACTGCAAATTTGACAAAATGCAAAGAAGATACCAATGTGAATTTTCCAAAGATAGCTACAGTGCTGGACCCAAGATTTAAGAATCTGAAGTGCCTTCCAAAATCTGAGAAGGATGAGGTGTGGAGCATGCTTTCAGAAGTCTTAAAAGATCAACACTGTCATGCAGAAACTACAGAACCCAAACCACCAAAAAAAGAAAATCAACTTTCTGCTGGTGGCATTTGGCTCATGATGATGAAAATGAACATGCATCTTTCTACATTGCTTTGGATGGTTATCAAGCAGAACCTGTCATCAGCATGGATGCATGTCCCCTGGAATGGTGGTTGAAGCATGAACGGACATATGAATCTTTAGTGCATCTGGCACGTAAATATCTTGTGACACTAACTACAACAGTGTCATGCAAACACCTGTTCTCACTTTCAGGTGACATTGTAAACAAGAAGCAGGCAGCATTATCTTTTGCAAATGTAAACAAACTTGTATGAGCAATTGGCTGAACAAGAAGTAGGACTGATTGGACTTGTAGGCTCTAAAGTTTTATGCTATTTTATTTTTAAATGCAGGGGTTTTTTGTACATAATTCTACATTTGTAAGTTCAACTTTCATGATAAAGAGAGTGCACTACAGTATTTGTATTAGGTGAATTGAAAAATACTATTTCTTTTGTTTTTTACAGTGCAAATATTTGTAATAAAAAATAAAGTGAGCACTGTACACTTTGTATTTTGTGTTGTAATTGAAATCATTATATTTGACAATGTAGAAAACGTCCAAAAGTATTTAAATAAACGGTGTTCTGTTATTGTTTAACAGTGCGATTAATCGTGTGATTAATCGTGATTAATTTTTTTAATCCCTTGACAGCCCTATTTTTTATACTTAGCTCAATCCAGTCTTTCACTCAAGTTTACCTACCACCTGTACCAGATTCTTGACCTCTTTGGGGATTTTCTCTTTTCTTGCATCCCATGGAGACTTCAGTTTTACTTGTTACCTTTTCGTTAAGCTATACTTTTCCTTGTGTGACTGTTCTTCAGGGAGCTAGACAGGAAGCCATTCCAAACTCATGACTACACCCCAATGCTATGGTTTATGAGAATAAACCTAAAGACTCACTTTATTCAAAACAGGTTATGGATGTCTAAGTATCTAAGTTACTTCCACATTATATCTTAATGCTACTTTTATATATAAATGCAAATACTGACAGCTGCCAACAAATGTTTCTGTTCTTACTTTAATCTGTGCTACAGTTTAAGCTATAGCTTTGTGCTCAAGCAAAAATTACAATCTGAGGAGAAAAATCTGTGACCAAAAAACCTGCTTTGCAGTACTTACCAAAGCTAAATTCTACTGAGTATGATTGACTTACCTTTCTTCTGATTGTAGCCCAAGTGATGGGATGGAGGAGAGACTACAACCCTAATATGCATGCAGTAGGAACTAATCAATTTTTTTATGTCTGTAATCAGCCTGTGAAAAACTATTTAGCAGTATCTTCCTGGTCTCCAAGAGAGATGGGAACTGATGGTATTTGTGAAGAATATCCAGTGGCAAAACTTTAGGTATACAAATATTTAGCTGAGAGCACAATGCCAGATCTCAACAAATGTATGTTTTCTTGAAAACAAAATATCGCCATGAATGTCTTACTAGAAGATTATTTGGTACATATAATAACATGCTTATTTTGTTTCTGTCAGAAATAGTGGAGCAGGCTCATTATAAAGAGATAATGTGTTGGATATTTTTCATTTTTGTAATCTTCCCTTCCAAAACCTCATTGATCCCTATTTGTGTATTGCAGAATTTAATATAATGTCCTCGGAATAGATTTTCAAAGGCACAAAGGTAAGTTAGGTGCCCTACTCCTTTGGAAAGTCAATGGGGATTGAGTACCTAGTTTCTATTTGTGCCTTTGAAAATCTCCCTCCACCCCCAGTTATACCATCAATTTAAGACTGGAGAATGCTGCATCTGAAAATACTATTACTTCTATTTTTTGGATTGCAGGTGCCATTTTTTGGTCCTCTGTTTGATGGAGCAATAGTGACTGCAAAACTGCTGCCAAGCCTTATATGTGCCACATGCATCAATGCCAGCAGGGCTGTGAAATCTCTCATACCCCTCTACCAGAGCTTGTATCCTTTCCTTCTGTGCATTTTATGCAATTTGAATGTAGGAATCATAAGTACAAATATTCTTCTGGTAGAGGTAAGTGCGAATGAGATCTCTTCACTTGGACTTATACTAAGAACTGTGCATCGGGAAAATGTCAAAGCTTTCTTCATATCAAGCAGGAGGTTTTTAGACTCATTCTTGCTGAGCTTTAATCTGATATGGTATGCTTTAAAAATAAAGGATAACAATACAAGCATTTTTGGACTTTCCTGTTAATTGCAGAGTCAACAGGTATACTGTTAGATGTAATGGTGCTTTAAAATTTAAGAGGGATTATTTGCAAATTTCTGAAGCACAGAGAAAATAGTTGTTTATATTAGCTTAATATTTACAAAAGGAGCCCAGTTCTACTCCCTTATGTAATAATGCAAGTATTTCCACAGTCTTCTTTGGGAATCTTCACATCACTAAGATAGGTAGCATTTGGCCAATGGTATTGATATTTATCAGTCTTTATCTCCATTTTTCATTTTACCCACATTGCATCATAGAATTTTGAGAACACATTCTTCCAGCAGTAGTTATAGGTAACTGGAAGGCATGCTTCAATATTGTAGAATTGTGTAGTGTGAATTATTATTCTTGCGTGGTATGCAGGCTAATCGCATAAAATCACTCATTACTTGACATTCTGGTTTTCTTTTCTCTTAATGCCACTAATGTTATAAAATTACTCTAGCGTGCTTCATTAACCACATTGCTAACAGTCCCATATGTTTCTATGGATCAGCACTCATCTTATTTCAGTTTATTTTGGAGGCTTTTAATTTGGGGGCTTTTGAATTATGTAATGAGGGATGCCTCGCTTGATTTTCCTGAGATGAAACAACTGGAATGCTCAATCTTTGTGATGAAGAAAAGATGGCTTTGTTAGAGTTTATCAGAGGCATGCACATTTTAGGTTCAATTTTTCTAGTTACTATGGCTATGTAAGAAATTGTAATTTTTGTAGAAGAGCTAAATTTGATTAATTGTGTTGGTGGAAAGCTTCAGAAATGAAGATTTGTATAAGAATCAAAGACACTAAATAACATTTTATTATCTTTTTTGTTTTTCCTCTTCAGTTTAAACCAGGTGAAGTTGTTTGGAGTTGCACAGGCAAGCCCACACGCTACCTTAGTTATAAGATTATGTCAGTACTTAAAAGCAGACTCAAAACTCGCTAGCTTTTTCACTTTTGTGTCATGAGTGGGTAATTCAGCTAAGTACTACTGTCAAAGTAGTTCCCTCTGTCTGTAACCTTGACTGTATGAGCAGATGTGTTAAGCTGTGTTTGACAATAAAACAATCAGTCTAGTATTGCTGGTAACCGGAATACAGTAACAGAGATTATAAGAGTGAAAAACATGCCATTACCTCTAAGGGAAAAATGATCTTTGACACAGTAGGAAAACAGAAGATATGATTTGATGTAATGTTCATCCTTGCCCTTTGTTCCTCCTAGATTTTCCTGTAATAACTTCCTCAGCAGGCTAAGTAGAATCTGTCAAGTTTAGCCTTTATCTAGTGGTCACTGTTCTTTCTCAGTGGCGAGGGCTAGCTCAACTGCCATCTGCTTATTTTTTTCCCTAGTGGGCAATCAGTAGACTTTTTTCAACGTCTAGAGTGCTGAAAACTGGAAGTTTGCCACTTGCTATGGTTACAATTCCCAAGTTAACCAATGATTTTAAAATCAAATCATGGTCATTGGATATCAAGTCCAAAACCTATTTCTCTAAAGCTGAGCTCCTTCACCTAAAACAATGATACATAGCAAGTATAAATACTGTAGCATTTTCTAGCTTCAGAGCACTGTATACATATTAAAACACATATCTTAACAGTTTATGCTTGTGTGTCAGAGTCTGTGGCATAGGCAGTGATATACATATATGTGTGCATGCGCGCACCCAGAGGCTTGGATTAGTTTTAAAGAAAGAGCTCAGGTCTGATACAGTTACCTGATGAGAACCACTTGACTAATCCCTAGCACTCGAGCATATATATATATGTGTGTGTTTGTGTGTGTATCTAACTGTGTGTGTGTGTGTGTGTAATAGCATTTGAGGGTGATATGCTGGAGCCTGAGGGTGACTGTGTTAAGAAGAAAAGTTTTATTTTATATAAATGAATATATCCATACAAGAATACTAGGGATAAATAAACTGGTTTTCATAAGGAACTATATCATTCAGATGTTTTCTCCAAAACAAACCATATTTAAGGTTCCTATTAAGGTAACAGTACCCCATAAACAGGTCCCCAGTTCCTTCACTGTCACAGCTCCATCCACTTAATGTGCAGAGAGATCATAGTGACTTTCATCTCCCATAGGCCTTAAGGCTCTCTAGAGTCTCTCCACACACCATAGGCATTTGGTTTTCACCAGCCTGCTATGACCCAACATTCGCCAGGCCTCTTTCTCTCTCTACTTAAATGCAACACACACAGACTAGGTATGATACATGCCACTGTACCCTTCTGGGGCCATTGTGAGGTCTAGCAGCATCATTACTTTGCACATGTGCACTTTGGCATCAAACCATACTGTGCATATGGTAATGTGATGTGAATGGAAAGTAGAAATACTGGAGCCTGACAAAGGCAGCTGGACCTCACAACAGGTAATGTAGTGGGGAGGTGACATCAGAGAAGGGAAAAAGCTGGAGTAGGGTGGAAAGTCCTAAGCAACTTTTATTGGATGTGAGAGAGAATAAAGATTCACCTTTAAGCACAAAGTAAAGGTTTGGTAACTTTCTTAAGGGGACAGAACATTTTGTTGGAAACCCCTGCCAGAGGGAGTTTGTTGAAACAGGTGATTGCTGGTGGGGAAAACAAGATAGAACAGAGCACTCTAGGGACCTGAGGATCTGTCATGGGATGAGAAGGCAGGTGTTTGGCTTCAGCCTGTTAGGTGGAGGAATCTGTCAGGCTATTGTTTGGAAATAGGAAAGGAATGGAGGGGGATTGACAGGATAGGCTCAATAAGTTCATATATACAACTATAATTTTCCATGCACACATATGCTCATAAAATGCTTAAACCAAAAGGGAGAAACTTCAGGAATTAGTAATATAATGAAATGCTCAATATGTATACGTTTCCATAGTTTTCATATTGTATTTTGGTGATATCCAACCTTGGCGTTTTGAGAGTGACTATGTTAAGAAGAAAATTTTTATTTGATTACTAACTAAACATGTTCCTTGAGCAGCGCCCTGTGATTTTTAAACAGAAGTACTTGAATAAGGTAGTGATTGAGTTATAAGATCTGAGAAGATCAATGTCCTCTTTTCTTCTAAAAAGGGAAAGGATAATTATCCTGGTAATTATCTCCCAGCGATTCCTTGTGAAAAAAGAATTGCTCCAAACCCCAGTAAAATAATAGGAGAAATACTGAGAAAAAGTTTCTAAGCATCTACAGGTTAATAGAATCATGAGTTAGTCATGAACACATATTGCCAGGTACATTTATTTCAATTTTTGACAAAATTACAAAAAACAGTAGTTTCAATAAGTGTACAGTGTTAAAATATTATTGAAGCTTTTCTGATGTCTCAGGAAAGCTTACTCTCAGCATTTAATGAGATTTTCCTAGGTATGGACAGCGCCACATAGACTGGAAATGAGCTGAAGAACCATAACCAAATTGTAATGATAAACAGAAATGTGTTGAGTTTCAGGGACGATGTCTAGCAGGTGCTGAAGTTTATGTCCCGTCTCATTTACATCCTTGTTTAGGGCCTGATTTTTACAATGCTTATGCATGCTGAGTAACTAGTCCCACTTAATGGGACTCCGATCATGAGTAAGTGCTACTTGGCGTGAGTTGCAGAATTAGGCCCTAAGATCATAAATTCTTAGGGGTTCAGTTTTTTAAAATGACAAAAAGAAATGGGTTAGTTAGCATTTAATAAAATTTTTCAGATGATAAAAACTGCACAAGTTCTAAACTTAAATGAGGAAAAAGAAAACTTTGAAAAAACACTTGTTAGGAAATCTGGAGTGAACGTAGGCACGGAAAGAAGGGATGTAGGGGGTGCCTCAGCACCCCAGGTTCTGTGCCTGGCGTCCTGGCCACCAGCCCCGCTACAGCCTGGGGGCTCCACTGCAGGCCACAGGGTCCCATCTGACCGCGATCCCATGCCCGGGGGATCCACTGGCCGCCAGATCGCATGCAGGGTCTTGCCTTGCTGCCGGGGCTCTGCTGCCAGCCCTATGCCTGGGACTCTGACCTGCCCCTAGCTGTGGCCCCGTCCCCCCTCCCAGAGCCATGGCCCTGCTCCCGGTCCCAGCTCTAGGGGCTGGAGCTAGAGGGGTGCAGGTCAGCACTCCCACTCCAAAAACTCTTCCAGCGCCACTGGGAGTGAAATAATTAAAAAAAAAAATATTCAATGGAAAGGGTAAACCCAGAAAGCAATAACGCTGAAAGAATTAAGATTGAGACTGGACAGCAAAATAAACATGACTTTGCACTGGGGATATGATACCAAAAAAGTTGTTGCAGCTTTAGGGTACGTATGTATAAAAGAAGTGCATCTCATGGATAGGATTGCCAACCTTCTAATTTCTAAAAACTGAACACCGCAGCAGGAGAGCTGGAACCTCCTCTCGCCCTACCTCTTCCCCCGAGGCCCTGCCCTCATCCCGCCTGGCTCTCCCCCCCAACCCCTGCCTCCTTACTTGGTCCTGTCCACTTATCTCCTCTCCCCCATCCACCACCACCAGCAGCAGCAGCAGCGCTCCCTCTGCTTCGGGGCTAGGACTGGGCAGGCAGGCTCCCGAGCTGCAGGTAGGAGGCAGCCCCCACTGAGCAGGGGCTGGCATGGGTTGATGACCCAGAGCCTCCTCCCTTGGCCCCCCCACCCATGGCAACTGGACTTTTGGTATCCGGTCAGTACATGTGACTGGCCACTGTACAGGTCTCCTTTCAACCGGACTTTCTGGCTGAAAACCAGAGACCTGGCGTTCCCATTCTCGTTAAAGTACAAGCCATTAAAAAGTCAACATTTGTCAACCATTACCACAAAATTACCAAAGATACTTTTTATTCTGTGTATAGGTGGAAACTGGTAATCTGACACTATATGGTGTGGTAAACTATAGTGATGCAGAGCATTGTATCTCCGCTAAGTCCATACCTGGAATATTCCAGTTAGTTCTGGACATCTCAGTAGCAGTAAAATATTGACAAAGCAGAAGGCTTTCCAAGAACGGCAACAAAAACAATTAGGGGGCTTCAGAAATGTGTTTATGACCTAGACTTGAGAATAAAGTAAAAAACTGCATTATGGCAAATGATAGTGTAGTCAGAAACATGGTGCAAAGAGCAAAATAATTTTGGGGACAGTACAATAATTGTAAAACATTTATTTCAAATAGCAGAGTTTGCTTTCATTTTCACTTTAAATTTAAACAACATACAGTGAATAAAATCTGGCACTGCCGAAGGGGAAGTGATCTACATCTCCTAGATAGTGGGCTGTAAAGTCCTGGCAGTCTCATGCAAATAATGGCAACTGAAGTCACTTGTTGGAAAGTCTGTAAACTCTGGTTACAGCTGCACTTATCAGTAGCTTTAAGGGAAGTTTCAGAGTGACAGCCGTGTTAGTCTGTATTTGCAAAAAGAAAAGGAGTACTTGTGGCACCTTAGAGACTAACCAATTTATTTGAGCATAAGCTTTTGTGAGCTACAGCTCACTTCAGCTCACGAAAGCTTATGCTCAAATAAATTGGTTAGTCTCTAAGGTGCCACAAGTCCTCCTTTTCTTTTTAAGGGAAGTGTAATCAGCCACAGAGATTAATTTGCATCTCAATTAGAAAAGAGTCAGGAGGAAGCACTAGGGTCTGTTGCTAGAAGGTTGTGGAAGAAATCTCATCAGACACAAAAGCCTCCCAATACTTTGTACTCCAGCTGAGTGGAGGACAATATCTGAGGTTTAGTTACCATGGGGACCAGAAGCCTGCAGAGCCACAGAAGAATCTGGGGTTTGCACTGTAATCATTTGGCCACGATGACTCAAATTCCACTGTTGTACCGAAATATATTTTTTGCTATTAGAAAGCTGTTAAAAAGTGGAAAAGGTAAAAACTTCAGAGTGTATGAGTGTTTTTTCTTGTTCTTAAATACTTTTCATGTTGCTGCAGCGATTTCTGTGTGTTAAAGCATTTATTAGAGCACGGAAGGTATTCAAAAATGTGTCAGTTAACTGGCGTATTCAAATTTTCTGTCAAGTATTGGAGTAGCTGCTGTCTTGTATCTCAAAGCCACTCGTGAAACTGGTTCATTTACACAATTCAGACCGAGTGAGATGGCATCACACAAAATCAAAGTATACAGTTGTACTCAAGTTAAGTTTAAATAACAAAACAGAGAATAGAATAGTATTCTTTTGAAAGATCTGAACTCAACTTCTCTTGAAGTGTTATAGAGTTCACGTGCCAGGTATTAGTATACATTTAAATGTACTCCTGAAAATGAGAGGATTATTCGTAAAGCTTCTAGAAACGTCTGGACTCCTGGCTTTAACCCACGCTAAGGAGTGCTCTCACAAACATAAAGATGCTACTGAGTGCTAGCTGATATGCTTCAGGGAGTAGCCTCACTATCATGCTCTTTGAGGCAAGAATTTTATTTTATATGTGTTTTAATGACTAACCATAAGCATTCAGATGACATAACATCATAATAAGAATATAGCATACTAATATGCAAAGCTACTAGAAATTGCTGTATACTAACATAATAAGTATTACATACGAGTTTGAGGGTTTCAAAACCATCTTCTGTTTCCTGGAGAGCGGAAGGAACCAGTAATCTTCAAGAGATATCATTCTCTCTCAGACTAAAACAATTGACTGCAGATAAACAAAAGATCTTCCTAATCAAATGGCAATTAAATCTGAGGTTGCTAATTGTCAGTACCATCTTGAATATAATGCTATGAGCAGCATGTCCTAGGCATTTATTAGGAGTAGGGTTGATAAACAATGTATGTGTAAAACTAGACTTTAAATCAGTTTAATTACACACAGAGAAAAAGGCAGGGCACAGCAAAGAGCACGTAAAAGCTATGATGCAATGAAAAAGGCATCCATGTGAAAAGAATCTTCCTTCTGTGTGGTCTCTTCTTCAGGGTTAGCCAATAGTTTTTTGGTCAATTTAGGATTCCCTAAGTGTATTTTCTTGATAAAATTTACTTATAAGCATTTTCTGTTGACAGTAATGCATATGTTTGCTAAATATTGTACACAGAGCTCAGAAAAATATGCTATATTTTATACTGTCAGATTCAGAGGATTCAAACTGCTTCTTGTTTTAGCACATGATGTAGCTTCTGACTAGAACAGCTACATAGAGAAGAAGCATCTGAAGAAGTGAGCTGTAGCTCACGAAAGCTTATGCTCTAATAAATTGGTTAGTCTCTAAGGTGCCACAAGTCCTCCTTTTCTTTTTGCGAATACAGACTAACACGGCTGTTACTCTGAAACCTGTACATAGAGACAGTGTCAGATATAGATACATTCTTGACAGGTTTCAGAGTAACAGCCGTGTTAGTCTGTATTCGCAAAAAGAAAAGGAGGACTAGTGGCACCTTAGAGACTAACCAATTTATTAGAGCATAAGCTTTCGTGAGCTACAGCTCACTTCCTCAGATGCATATCGTGGAAACTGCAGCAGGCTTTATATATACACAGAGAATATGAAACAATACCTATTCCCACCCCACTGTCCTGCTGGTAATAGCTTATCTAAAGTGATTTCCAGCACAAATCCAGGTTTTCTCACCCTCCACCCCCCCACACAAATTCACTCTCCTGCTGGTGATAGCCCATCCAAAGTGACAACTCTTTACACAATGTGCATGACAATCAAGCTGGGCTATTTCCTGCATAAATCCAGGTTCTCACATCCCCCCCACCCCCATACACACACAAACTCACTCTCCTGCTGGTAATAGCTCATCCAAACTGACCACTCTTCAAGTTAAAATCCAAGTTAAACCAGAACATCTGGGGGGGGGGGGGGTAGGAAAAAACAAGAGGAAACAGGCTACCTTGCATAATGACTTAGCCACTCCAAGTCTCTATTTAAGCCTAAATTAATAGTATCCAATTTGCAAATGAATTCCAATTCAGCAGTTTCTCGCTGGAGTCTGGATTTGAAGTTTTTTTGTTTTAAGATAGCGACCTTCATGTCTGTGATCGCGTGACCAGAGAGATTGAAGTGTTCTCCGACTGGTTTATGAATGTTATAATTCTTGACATCTGATTTGTGTCCATTTATTCTTTTACGTAGAGACTGTCCAGTTTGACCAATGTACATGGCAGAGGGGCATTGCTGGCACATGATGGCATATATCACATTGGTGGATGTGCAGGTGAACGAGCCTCTGATAGTGTGGCTGATGTTATTAGGCCCTGTGATGGTGTCCCCTGAATAGATATGTGGGCACAGTTGGCAACGGGCTTTGTTGCAAGGATAAGTTCCTGGGTTAGTGGTTCTGTTGTGTGGTATGTGGTTGTTGGTGAGTATTTGCTTCAGGTTGCGGGGCTGTCTGTAGGCAAGGACTGGCCTGTCTCCCAAGATTTGTGAGAGTGTTGGGTCATCCAGCTTGATTGTCATGCACATTGTGTAAAGAGTTGTCACTTTGGATGGGCTATCACCAGCAGGAGAGTGAATTTGTGTGGGGGGGTGGAGGGTGAGAAAACCTGGATTTGTGCTGGAAATCACTTTAGATAAGCTATTACCAGCAGGACAGTGGGGTGGGAATAGGTATTGTTTCATATTCTCTGTGTATATATAAAGCCTGCTGCAGTTTCCACGATATGCATCTGAGGAAGTGAGCTGTAGCTCATGAAAGCTTATGCTCTAATAAATTGGTTAGTCTCTAAGGTGCCACGAGTCCTCCTTTTCTTTTTGCAGATACATTCTTGTAATTCAAGACTGCAGGTCAAGTTGCTGCTGTACATCTAACTTGTCTTTGGTTTTATGTGAAGCAGGTGTGAAAGTAGCACATCTCCCAGGTTGGCCTGAACCTTCTAGATCAGGATTGAGGCAAATTGGTCATAGAGATTAAGGCCAGAAGGAACCAGCAAATTATCTAGTCTGACCTCTGTATCACAGGACACCAACAGCACCGCCACACTGAAGCCAATAACTGAACTTAGACCAAAGTATTACAGCTCACAAGAGACTAAACTATTATGTGCCAGAGGCAGAGAACAAGAGGGACTGAGGTGCACCACTGCCAAATGCCCCTTGTATGGCAGGGAGTTGATTAAGTGAAATATATCCAGATAATCCCAGAAAGTGGCCTGCACCCTATAGAATCATGGAACAGGTAGGGATCTCGAGAGATTGTTTAGTCCAGTCCCCTGCACTCAAGACAGGACTAAGTATTATCTAGACCATTCCTGACAGGTGTTTGTCCAACCTGCTCTTAAAAATCCCCAATGATGGAGATTCCACAACCTCCCTTGGCAATTTATTCCAGTGCTTCACCACTTTGACAGGAAGTTTTTCCTAATGTCCAACATAAACTGCTCTTGCGGCAGTTTAAGCCCATTGCTTCTTGTCTTGTCATCAGAGGTTAAGAACAACAGTTTTTCTCCCTCCTCCTTGTAACAACCTTTTATGTACTTTAAAATTGTTATCATGTCCCCTCTCAGTCTTCTCTTCTTCAGATTAAACAAACCCAGATTTTTCAGTCTTCCCTCATCGGTCATGTTTTCTAGATCTTTAATCATTTTTGTTGCTCTTTGGATTTTCTCCAGTTTGTCCACATCTTTCCTGAAATGTGGCGCCCAGAACTGGACACAATACTCCAGTTGAGGCCTAATCAATGTGGAGTAGAGCAGAAGAATTACTTCTCGTGTCTTGCTTACAATACTCCTGCTAATACATCCCAGAATTTTTTTGCAACAGGGTTACACTGTTGACTCATATTTAGCTTGTGATCCACTATGACCCCTAGATCCCTTTCTGCAGTACTCCTTCTTAGGCAGTCATTTCCCATTTTGTACGTGTGCAACTGATTGTTCCTTCCTAAGTGGAGTACTTTGCATTTGTCCTTATTGAATTTCATCCTATTTACTTCAGACCATTTCTCCAGTTTGTCCAGACCATTTTGAATTTTAATCCTATCCTCCAAAGCACTTGCAACCCCTCCCAGC
Source organism: Lepidochelys kempii (assembly GCF_965140285.1). NCBI lineage: Eukaryota > Metazoa > Chordata > Testudines > Cheloniidae > Lepidochelys > Lepidochelys kempii. Next base: position 206,647,496 of record NC_136382.1, on the reverse strand, counting down.
TTGGTATCATCTGCAAACTTTATAAGTGTACTCTCTATGCCATTATCTATGCTGAAGAAGAAGGCAAAAAACTCCCAACGTCACTGCCAATCTAACCTAGGGAAAAATTTCTTCCTGACCGCACAAATGGTGATCACTTTCCTGGGCATATGAGCAAGAACCAGTTAGCTAAGCATCTGAGAGAGAATGATTGGTGCTTGGTGAAGTGGTATGTAGAATGGCCACCACATTAAATCATATATCTCACAAATCATGGTATAAACTTTCAAACTACTATTAAAATGACTTTATATTGTACTTGTGGACAGCAGTAAATTCCTCCCCTTTTTCTCCTCTTCTCCTTCCCTGCCCCAAATAACAATTGCATCAGTTATACTTTGGGGCAGAGGGAATGGAGGGGAGTCTAAAAATCTAATATATACAAAATATGATCGTGTGGAGCTGTTGTAAAGTTTTCATAGACAACTGTTTGAGAAAGACCTTCATAAGTCACTCACAACTCCTCTGCATATGTGTGACTCAGCCATCCCAAACTCATGGCAGTAAAAATTTGAGACAGCAAGTCCTTCTCTAGATTTACCCTTGTGTAAGAAGATTGTTTTGGAGCCTAATCAAGTAATGTCATAAGAAAAAAAAACATGATTTTTTTTGATAGATAAGTACTTTATAATAAGCTATTGAGGCCTTATTTGGAATATTGTAAGATTAAATTGCTGTTTCTGCTAACTCTGCTTGGTTTCCTTGTGAGAAACCAGGCAATATCTAGATAAGCTACATGATCATATTCTTCACTACCAAGTCCTGTGTTCTTTGGATAGGAGTCCACCCCATGGAATAATTTGAGAAATGACTACCAAAAGTGGGGAAAAAAACAATAAATAATGGTATTTTATGTTCAAGACAATTTCAAGAAGCTGGTTTTGTTGGTTAGAGAAATATCTGAGCATGTGGTAATGATACGAAGTGATGCTTGTGAGGATCAAGAATTGGTTCAGACAGATTGTATGAAGCTGCAAGTTTCTCAGTCCCTTGTATTATGGAAAATACTTATTTTTGGTATGTGTAGGAGAGACATCATCTAAAACAAAAGCAAGAGGGGCTAATTGAAAACAATCAGAATGTCAGAAAAAAATATTATGGGCTACACTAGTGTTTGTATGTGTAAATTTAATAAAGCAATTAATAAAACCCAAACTGGCCTGTTGCTGACTTCAAGGCATATGCTGATGAAATTATGTAAGGTACTTTGAGAGATCAGGTTTGTTGGAACCCTGAGTGCATGTAAAAATCTGATTTAGTCAACAATGGATTCTTCTGAGTTATTGATTGCTTGTATTTAGCCCAGTGAATTTCAGGCTGGCTCCTTTTGTTTTTTTTCTTAAACAATACATCTTCTGAATTATATATAAAAATACAATAACTGAAATATATAAAATTGGAATTTGCTGTTGCTGGAACACCTAGAAGAAATATATACCTTTAAAGTCCATAATGAAATATATTTATGTACTTTGCTTTTGATGGAATCCAGATCTCATACAGTATGGAGAAAGGTTAAACATGGTTATGTATTTGTAATTTAAGTAAGTATAACTTCTGACAATGGCACATGTGCAATGTATTTTTGTGCTTTCCTCCAGATTCTCCTAAATGAACTGTACATTATGAAGGTATTTTTGAGTATCCAGGTACTGTTTCCTAAGTTGTCTTGCAGTCATTTACAATGCATCGAAAGCTCAGTTTATCTGTAAAGATTAAAAAAGAAAACAAAACAAGGTTGTATCTTAACATGCACTCATACTGTTCTAAATCTAAATTGCTTTGTTCTTTTGAATCTTAGGTACTAGTTTTATCCTCTGGAGGTGAAGGTGCAATTCAGTCTGCAGGTTTCAGGGACTTAAGCAATATTTGTTTCATAATTTCACATTGACTGCCACAAGGATTTTGAAGTTTCAGTGTCTTCACATTATGCACATATTCTCAGAATGCAACTGAAAAATACTGCTTTGAGTTAGCATGACTTCAAATTCAATCTGTCTAAGTAGATTAATTTCCTAGCTTCCTAAATCTAAGTTAGTTCTGGCCGTCTATGGTTTACAACTGGGCCGCTCGGCAGGAAATTTTATACCCAGGATACTTTGTCCCTCCAGGAGCACATGTTACATGTCAGCATCCTAGAAATGGAACCATTCCTGGATTGTCTATGGATCACAAAAAGCTGGTGTTATGCAAAATTTTCTTTGTACAATCAGTCAGTGCTGCTTTACATTGATTAATGAGAAAGGATAAACTCAGCCCACTTGCGCTGGGAAACCCATACAGTTTGAAATAGGACAGAATCTATTAGGACAGTGAGGCCTTTCTGCCTGCTTCTAAACTTGAGAGAAGCCTATCTCATATCTTGCCTCTGAAGAATGGCCACACTGATCTATGGTGAACTGGATCTTTGAGTGAGACTCTGAGGGAGATCACCTGCCTTGAGCCTCAACTTTAAGAGGTGCACATAGCTAATTGGAGCATTCACTTCTTTGATGGAAATGCCTGCATGCTTATCCTCTGATAGTTCTGGTGAGTACGGTTCTTTCTAACTTCAGAAGAGACTGTGGTGCTAAAATCTGCTAGTCTTCTATTGACTTTGGGTATTGACTAGGTGTCTTCATTGGTTGGATGTGACCATAGTAATTCCCATCCAATTTACTGTTTCACTAACTCTCATTGGTTAGAACAATGTGAAGAAATCAAATGTTTGGGTACACATCTGAAGTTCTGTCCCAGGTTTTGCAAGGCATCCATTGAAGAGCATAAGATTTACAGTCTGTCTTCCTGGGACACACACTGCTTGATATGCTTTCTACGATCTATGGTAATCTGACTCTGGTCTCCTAACTACTTCCTTAATAGTTTAACTACAGTTTCTGTTTTCAAGAACCATTAGATGTTAAATTAATATCTGCTCTGGATTAATAAATACATGGTCAATCTAAAGACATCTTTTTAAAAGCCTCATTTTAGAGGACATGCTATTTTCTTTTATTTTCGAGCCACTTGAGTCCTGCAAATTCAGATTCCTGCATATCTTTATCATTTCATTTTGTAAGATCTCCATTACTGTGCTGTACTGAGTTGTCTCCTGTCTTCAGCAGAAATGGAGATAGCCCAAGCACTAACTCTGTCACACCTCTTCCTCTTGCTTGCTAGGCTCATTGCTTCTAGTAGCAGAGCAAAAAGGTTCCAAAAGTTTGAAAATATTAACTGTATCATTTATTGGTTTGTTTTTGTTTGTTTTTTTGTTTTGTTTTTGTTTTCTCTTCTATAAATAAAAAGTAAAGCTGAACCACATTTCATTGGGTTAGCAAAAAAATCACTCCCAGTATGACAGTTTGTGGTGTCCCACCCCAGGGTTCGGATTTTTTCGTCCAGTTATAAACCCCTCAAGTTTATCTTGAATTTTCATACTATTCCACTGCAAAATTATATATTTGTGTATATGTCTGTATATACGTACATACAGAATAAGAACACACACTTGATTTATGTAATAGCTGAGCATTGGATGTCATCATTTCTCTCCTCAGATATGTTAGAGAGAGTTGGTAATCCTGCAGATTAGTAGGAAAGTGTGATAATTAATCATAGAAGATTAGGGTTGGAAGAGACCTCAGGAAGTCATCTAGTCCAACCCCCTGCTCAAAGCAGGACCAACCCCAACTCATTCATCCCAGCCAGGTCTTTGTCAAGCCGGGCCTTAAAAACTTCGAAGGATGGAGATTCAACCACCTCCCTACGTAACCCATTCTAGTGCTTCACCACCCTCCTAGTGAAATAGTGTTTCCTAATAACCAACCTAGACTGCTCCCACTAGCAACTTGAGACCATTGCTCCTTGTTCTGTCATAGAATCATAGAATATCAGGGTTGGAAGGGACCTCAGGAGGTCATCTAGTCCAACCCCCTGCTCAAAGCAGGACCAATCCCCAACTAAATCATCCCAGCCAGGCCTTTGTCAAGCCTGACCTTAAAAATATCTAAGGAAGGAGATTCCACCACCTCCCTAGGTAACGCATTCCAGTGTTTCACCACCCTCCGAGTGAAAAAGTTTTTCCTAATATCCAACCTAAACCTCCCCCACAGCAACTTGAGACCATTACTCCTTGTTCTGTCATCAGCTACCACTGAGAACAGTCTAGATCCATCCTCTTTAGAACACCCTTTCAGGTAGTTGAAAGCAGCTATCAAATCCCCCCTCATTCTTCTCTTCCGCAGACTAAACAATCCCAGGTCCCTCAGCCTCTCCTCATACATCATGTGTTCCAGTCCCCTAATCCTTTTTGTTGCCCTCCACTGGACTCTTTCCAGTTTTTCGACATCCTTCTTGTAGTGTGGGGCCCAAAACTGGACTCAGTACTTCAGATGAGGCCTCACCAATGTCGAATAGAGGGGAACGATCACGTCCCTCGATCTGCTGGCAATGCCCCTACTTATACATCCCAAAATGCCATTGGCCTTCTTGGCAACAAGGGCACACTGTTGACTCATATTCAGCTTCTCGTCCACTGTGACCCCTAGGTCCTTTTCTGCAGAACTGCTGCCGAGCCATTCAGTCCCTAGTCTATAGCGGTGCATGGGATTCTTCCGTCCTAAGTGCAGGACTCTGCACTTGTCCTTGTTGAACCTCATCAGATTTCTTTTGGCCCAATCCTCTAATTTGTCTAGGTCCCTCTGTATTCTATCCCTACCCTCCAGCGTATCTACCTCTCCTCCCAATTTAGTGTCATCTGCAAACTTGCTGAGGGTGCAATCCACACCATCCTCCAGATCATTTATGAAGATATTGAACGAAACCAGCCCCAGGACCGACCCTTGGGGCACTCCACTTGATACCGGTTGCCAACTAGACATGGAGCCATTGATCACTACCCGTTGAGCCCGACAATCTAGCCAACTTTCTACCCACCTTATAGAGCATTCATCCAGCCCATACTACTTTAACTTGCTGACAAGAATACTGTGGGAGACCGTGTCAAAAGCTTTGCTAAAGTCAAGATACAATACATCCACTGCTTTCCTTTCATCCACAGAACCAGTAATCTCATCATAGAAGGCGATTAGATTAGTCAGGCATGACCTTCCCTTGGTGAATCCATGCTGACTGTTCCTGATCACTTTCCTCTCATGTAAGTGCTTCAGAATTGATTCTTTGAGGACCTGCTCCATGATTTTTCCAGGGACTGAAGTGAGGCTGACTGGCCTGTAGTTCCCAGGATCCTCCTTCTTCCCTTTTTTAAAGATGGACACTACATTAGCCTTTTTCCAGTCGTCCTGGACTTCCCCCAATCGCCATGAGTTTTCAAAGATAATGGCCAATGGCTCTACAATCACATCCGCCAACTCCTTTAGCACTCTCGGATGCAGCGCATCCGGCCCCATGGACTTGTGCTCGTCCAGCTTCTAAGTAGTCCCGAACCACTTCTTTCTCCACAGAGGGCTGGTCACCTCCTCCCCATGCTGTGCTGCCCAGTGCAGTAGTCTGGGAGCTGACCTTGTTCATGAAGACAGAGGCAAAAAAAGCATTGAGTACATTAGCTTTTTCCACATCCTCTGTCACTAGGTTGCCTCCCTCATTCAGTAAGGGGCCCACACTTTCCTTGACTTTCTTCTTGTTGCCAACATACCTGAAGAAACCCTTCTTGTTACTCTTAACATCTCTTGCTAGCTGCAACTCCAGTTGTGATTTGGCCTTCCTGATTTCACTCCTGCATGCCCGAGCAATATTTTTATACTCTTCCCTGGTCATTTGTCCAATCTTCCACTTCTTGTAAGCTTTTTTTTTGTGTTTAAGATCAGGAAGGATTTCACTTAAGCCAAGCTGGTCGCCTGCCATATTTATTATTCTTTCTATGCATCGGGATGGTTTGTCCCTGTAACCTCAATAAGGATTCTTTAAAATACAGCCAGCTCTCCTGGACTCCTTTCCCCCTCATGTTATTCTCCCAGGGGATCCTGCCTATCTGTTCCCTGAGGGAGTCAAAGTCTGTTTTTCTGAAGTGGTCATCTGCCGCCACTGAGAACAGCCTAGCTCCATCCTCTTTGGAAACCCACCTTCAGGTAGTTGAAGGCTGCTATCAAATCCCCCTTCACTTTTCTCTTCTGCAGATTAAATAAGCCCAGTTTCCTTAGTCTCCCCTCGTAAATTGTATGCCCCAGTATCCTAATCATTTTTGTTGCCCTCCACTGGGCTCGCTCCAATTTGTCCACATCCTTCTTTTAGTGGGGGGCCCAAAACTGGATACAGTACTCCAGATGTGGCCTCACCAGTGCCAAATAGAGGGGAATAATCACTTCCCTTGATCTGCTGGCAGTGTTCCTACTAATGCATCCCAATGTGCTGTTAGCCTTCTTGTCAACAAGGGCACACTGTTGACTCATATCCAGCTTCTTGTCCACTGTAATCCCCTTCTTTCCTTACTTCCAGTACAGTAGTTGGGCACATGAGCAATTCTTAAAGATTTATGTGCTATAGTGAATACAGTACATAGAACCTCAGAGTGACGAACATCAAAGTTACGAACTGACCGGTCAACCACACACGTCATTTGGAACCAGAAGTATGCAATCAGGCAGCAGGAGAGGCCAAATAAAAAAAAAGAAAATGCAGTAGAGTACTGTGTTAAACATAAACTACTAAAAAAAATAAAGGGAAGGTTTCAAAAGGAAAGATTTGACAAGGTAAGAAAACTGTTACTATGCTTGTTTCATTTAAATTAGAGATAGTTAAAAGCAGAATTTTTCTTCTGCATTGTAAAGTTTCAAAGCTGTATTAAGTCTACGTTCAGTTGTAATCTTTTGAAAGAACAACCATAATGTTTTGTTCAACATTTCATAGTTACAAACAACCTCCATTCCTGAGGTGTTCGTAACTCTGAGGTTCTACTGTACATGTACTTAGCTATATTAAAACAGGTAGCTACGTTAGCTTAAGTATAAAAGTCTAACCTATAGAACCACAAAAGCAAGGATGTTCAGAGTCTTCAGCTCACCATATTGTGCTAAGATATTGAAGTATCTACCTTATATGATGTCCAGAATAGGGTAGATTAAGAGCAGATTTTCAACTTTAATTCTGAATAAATTTCCTTTTGTTGGTTTAGGTCAAGCCCTTAATATTAATTTTTCGTACAATGATTAATTCTGATTACACCTCCTTATTTTTAATAGTTTTCCTTAGAGAGTAAATAGTCACTGTGCTTGATTTAAACATTTGTGTGTAAAATATATTTCTAAGTACATAGATTATCTGGTGGATTAAAACATTTTTTGTATGCCAGATGCAGTTTTTTGAAATGTGTGTTACTTTCTTTGTTGGTCTGTAAGAAGAATACCATTCTGATCTATTTGATTCTAATGGTGATTTGAAAATCAAGGAAGAAGTCTAAGAATCTTTTCAGAAAAGGTTTGTTTTTTTTTAATCCAGTGAAGCTTGTACCTTCAAGTTATATAGATCATGTTAGAAATTAGTATGAAATTCTTAAGAATGTATCGCTGTAGCTTTGGCAATTTATTTGACATGGCACCTGACAGTTTTCTGTTGAAATGATCAGTTCTGACTCTCAGGAGTATCTATAGTCAGTCTCTGATACCTTATCTACAGGAAAGCAACAGATTTAACTTGCCATGTTTAGCTTCTCTGTCAGCTATTGTAACCAGCTATCACAAGACAGGTTGGAGTTTGAGACCGGAGTAGTGGTCCAGTCACACCAATTTCTGAAGTATCCTGATGAACGCTACAGTTGCTCCAATAGGTGGTGTAAAGGAGTACTGACCTTCATTTTGAAGTGCAGTTTCCCTGCTGAAGTAGATCAATAGTTTTAGCTGTCTGTCTCTGCTGTTTGCCTTCCGTTCTCACAGTGAGAACCTTCTCCAGGCAGCAATCAATAGCTCTAATCTGTTCCAGCCTGTAATAAGTCACGCGAGGCAAAGCGTTTAGGTGGCATTACATGAGATTGTAGAGGCAGCTCTTCAGCTCTTATTCATAGTGTACTACTTAGACTTGGAGAGAAATACATTGCATTCCAGTGGTACTGTATAGTTCTATATATATTCGCTTCCACAGATTCACACTGAAGTATTCATAAAAATCTAAACCTTTACATTTCAGATACATTTTTGCTTCCTCTCATGTACTAATGACTGCTCATCTTCCCTCTTCACATTATCTTGGATGTAAATTCCTTTTCACTTCTGAGGGTGATCAACATCCCAAAAAACCGATGCCATTTCTACCTTTCTGTATCTCATGTATACAGTGTTAAAGAGGATTAAGAACAGAATTGAGAACCAGAGCAATAGCCCCAGAAGGCAAAGTCCTCTTTATTCATAGAACAGGTACAACAATTATAGTTCACACTTTCAACATCTCTTAGCCTTGTGATAGGAGGGATTGTCTCTGGTAGTGAATTGTGTAGTCCTCCTGCCAATTCATTCTTGTTTTAATTTGAAATCTCTCATCATAACAGGAGCATTGCTCCTCTTCATTGATTTCAAGACTCCATTTGAGTCCTTAAAATCATTGCTGACACTATAGTCAGGGTTACCGAATAAAGACTTGCAGGTTATATATATCCAGCTTGCACTGTGAGTGTACCACCCTGAAGAAGGTTATTGGCACAGAGGCCTTTGTTGTTGTCCCCCTCCCCCCAGTTTTCATATGCCTTATAACACGGGGTTGGGGGGACTTGTTGGCCCACATCTGGGAATAGAAATTGTATGGCGGGCCATGAATGCTCACAAAATTGGGCTTGGGGGTGCAGAAGGGGGTGAGGGCTCTGGTTGGGGGTGCAGGCTCCGGGGTGGGGCCAGAAATGAGGAGTTCAGGGTGCGGGAGCGGGGCTCTGGGATGGGGCAGGGGGATGTAGTACGGCAGTGGTGAGGGCTCCGGCTGAGGGTGCAGGCTCTGGGGTAGGGCTGGGGATGAGGAGTTTGGGATGTAGGAAGGTGCTCCGGGCTGGGACCGAGGGGTTTGGAGAGTAGGAGGGGGATCAGGGCTGGGGCAGAGGGTTGAGGCACGGGGGGAGGCTCAGGGGTGCAGGCTCTGGGCTGTGCATACCTCAAGTGACTCCTGGAAGCAGCGGTTCTGCGTGCTGCCCCACCTGCAGGTGCCACCCCTGCAGCTCCCAGAAGCAGCAGCATGCCCCCATACAGCTCCTAGCAAGAGGCATGGCACCAGCCATGCAGCTCTGCACACTATCCCATCCACAGGCACCGCCCGCACAGCTCCTGTTGGTCACGGTTCCCGGCCAATGGGAGCTGCGGGGGCGGCACTTGGGGTGGGAGCAGCGAGCACAGCGGAGCCCTCTGTCCGCCCCTATGCATAGGAGCCAGAGGAGGGCCATGCCGCTGCTTCCAGGAGCTGCGTGGAGCAGCCCCCGACCCTGCTCTCCGGCTGGAGCGCCGGAGCAAGGCAAGCCACAGACCTCACTCCGAGCAGGAACTCAAGGGCCAGATTAAAACAGCTGACCTGCCGGATCCAGCCCATGGGCTGTAGTTTACCCACCCCTGCCTTAGAATTAGCCGAAAACAATCTAGTTAATCTTTCCACCCTGACTTTGAACTTCATTACCCTTCACCCCATTTAGGTGATGTGAGCTTTGCCAGACAACTGAGCCCGGTCCCTTTATTGGTATAGGCCATAGTCTCAGTATGAGAGTGCTTATTTTCTGCATCTCCATGTTTTTGATGTAGTTATTAGTGATGTGACTCTTAACAGTGATGTCACTGATATAGTTCCAATCCACTGGTAGAAGTTTCAATTGCTCTGACTGCCTCCTCTCTTGATGATGATCACCATACGTGCAAAAACCGTAGTCTCTCCAGTAAATAAAAGCAATTTTAAAAATGTGGTTATTTGTTATATTGGTTTAGTAACACAGTTCATAAAACAGAATCTGTGGTTAAATAATGTCCTAGGGTAAATAATTTTAAAAACCAATAATAAAGTAACTGTGTGAGATACCAAGTCATTCTGTGAAACTGGTATACATGTGGAGTAATTCCACTAAATTAAAACTTTTGGCCTAAATATACAGTAAAACCTCTATCATTCACACTGAGGACTGGAAGGTCCATTGTGATTTTAGAAGCAATATAGTCTACAGAAGTGAGCACAGGGTTTGGATTTTGGAATTATGAATTCTAATCCTAGCTCTGTCATGGAAAACGCTGTTGTTTTATACAGATCACTTTCCCTTCCTGACTTTTTTTCCCACCTGTAACGATTTTATTTATACAGCACCATTCACTTTGCAGGATTTTGTTAGTTGTTATGTGTATAGTTCTTTGAACACGCAGGTCCTAGTCCTTGGATCAGATTGAGTTGCACATAAGTGACAGTACACCACCTTTTTTCTCCTTGGGTTGCTTGAGATTGGTTTAACCAATAACCGAGTAAAGGGAACTTCACTGTACTCTAATTTTTACTTGCTGGTAATAGCACTCCTGGGGTAATTATAACATGGGATTGTCAGAGCTCAAAGGTGACCTATCCCCTATCCCAGCCATAGCCTGCAAAGGGGGATTGTGTAAGGCCCACCACGAGAATATCCTCAGTTGCATTTAAGGTAGCTTTATAGTCTTCATGACTCTGAGGCCAGGATCCAGTCTGTAAAGAGCTATAGAAATACTGAACAGTAATCCTGAATTTTGAAATGTCCATTGCTCATTCAGAGCCACTCGCTGTTTGTTGAGTAGTGATTTCTTCGGTGAGTAATTACACTGATTTCAGTAGTGTTACTCACAGAGCACAATGCTACTCTGTGTAAATTACAGTAGCAAAATTGGGCACTCTTCAAGAGAAATATAGTTTTATTTTTAACATTAATTTCATACTACATAGTAAATGTACTGCAATTTATTTTCTTAAAATAATGAAATATTTATATTATGAGCCCTCACTACACATAGTTCTTAGTATTAGATCTGTGTTTGAAACTATGGTGAAACACCAGAAGTGTGTTTACAATATCAGGTTTGCCGATTAGCAAACAGAGAATTAGGTTCCATCATAAACAGATTTTTAAAACAAAATGGTTGATAGTCACTTCCTCCCTTGAGTGTAGGGCTCTTTTCTCTCCAAGAAAGAGCTGAATACAGCTCCCTACACCTGGGTTATCAGGAAAAACAAAGAACCTCTAACTCAGATACTCCCAGGTAAAATATATTTTAAAGTTATGACATAAAAGAAAATTAACCATCGTTGCCTATGTTTGGACTAACACTGAATTGATAGCTCTAAACAGTTGTGGCTTTTTTTTTTAAACCCCGCACTAGCACAAAGTAAGGACTTTACTCTGATATTTCCAAAGCAATCCTTAGGGAATTTGTTGTGCAGCTCCTCTGTAATCCCTTCTAAGACAAAACATTCATTGGCTTTACCACAAGTTTTGCCTGACTAAAGATTGCCAAGTTGGCCATTTACTATGTTATTGGCCTGAAATAAAGATCACTGTTTTAAAAATAATAAAATTAAATGGCAAAATCCAAAAGCCCTTACTCAGATTTTACCCAGACCTTACTCAGGTAAATTCCCATACTTTAGTGGGAGTTTGCCTAAATAAAGATCACAGGATTCAGCCTTAAGATCTCAAAAATGAATTAAAATTTACACATTTTGAGATGCAGAAACTGACAAAATTCAAATTGATATTTTCTCTTTTGAGGTTTGTGCTGTGAGCTCATGCAGTCTCATTAACATTCTAGGTCTGTATTGCCGTTGCTTCTTGCTTGCTTACCAGCTGTTCCTGCTGCTAGTTACAATGTCTGATGTGTTCAGATCACTGGGTTCCTGTACACACCACGGAGAGGAGACAGCCTTTCCACTGGGGATACCCACGTGTCTGCCTGTCAGCAATGGCACCGAATAAAGTAATAGGTCCTCGCATGGCATATGGTGTCTGGATTCATACAAGATGCAAAACTATTCTGCCACTAATGCACAATGACTCATAGCATTGCTAATTTTTCAAACAAAAGCCCACTTCCACACCCACACTTTTAACCCCTCAGGCTAAAAAGCTTCTTCTTTAGTTTCAAAGCTTTGGAAATGTAAGTAGGTGGCTTCTGGATCAATATATGAAACCTTATATTTATTAATGCAAGTTCTTGTCTTTTTTTAAAACTAAGAATAATAGAAAAATTCCAGCTTCATTTTCTAACAAGTTAAACCAGACATTTTTCTATTCTAAATCTGAGGTTTCTAATTTTCCCAATAGTTCTGTTTCAGAAAGCTAATCAGTCACCCTGTACAAACACAGAACATTTTAAATTGTACTTCAGAAGGAAGAGAACCAGTCAATATATTAATATAACTACTGGGTGTGCAACTATCATATTTGAATGTCATAGTATTCAGAGGCCACCAATTTATAATGGGAAGGTTGAAACATCTATTTATCTCCCCAGAATACCGTGTTCTTCTTAGTGGGGGGGGGGACAAAAACAAATTTTCCAACTAGAGGGAGCTACTGATGTTGCTTATAGTATTCTCAAACCATCCAATATAATCACAATCTGCAGAACATACAGTGATCACTTCTGTATTTTAACTACATTAAATTACTTTGAGTACTTAATTTAATTTATATTTAAGAGGATGTAACCAAATTTTTACAATGTAACGTGGACAATTTAAATTGCACAAATCAAAGAGATTCAGAGTAAAAACAATAAAACAAAGAGATTGGAAAATGAGTGTGTGGGTACAAGAATGGTATTGGGCATGAAAAAACTCAAGAAGAGAGATTAGGATTGCTTACTTTAGAGACAAGTCAAAGAAGAGAGGGCATGAGATAAGTATATAAAATAAGAAATAGAATAGGGAAGATAGATCAGGAGTTCCTGTTCTCCCTATTACATAAGAACAAAGGGACAGTCAATGAGACTAAAAGAAAATACTTTTTCACACATCTTATCATTGGACTGTGGAACTCATTGTCACAGGATATCCTTGAGGCCAAGAGTTTAGCAAGATTCAAGAATATACAGAGTTCTTATCATTAATGCTAACAGTTTGGAAGAGAAATAAAATGCCATGCTTCAGGGTTAAAGCCTATCTCTAAGTATTAAGGAGTTGAATGAGATCTTTTCAGGATAATCTGCCCCAAACTCTGCCGACTGCTAGGTTCTTGCACCTTCCTCTGAAGGATAATGGCCATACTGGCTCAGACCAAAGGTCCATCCAGCCCAGTATCCTGTCTACCGACAGTGGCCAATGCTAGGTGCCCCAGAGGGAGTGAACCTAACAGGCCCTGACAGGCCGGGAGCCAAAGTTTGCTGACCCATTTATTGATGTCAATACTGCAGCCTTTTAAAGTTGCAAAGGCTTTGTTTAGTGGACTAGATTGGCTTGAAAGGAATACTAAAAGAGCAGTGCTGCAGATCTTCATGACATTTGACCCATGCATTTCACAAAATGCTCTGCCTTACAAGCCAATCAGAAAAATACAATGAACGATAGTACTATAGCACTGGTGTCAGTCCGCTACTGTGTAATTTGATCTCTTCATGCATTTCTACCAATGGACCTCATAAATCTCGAGCCAATATGAAAATATAATGTGCATAATCAATAGAATCTCTAATAAAATTGAAATAGCCTGTTATCCCCACAGACACGCCAATCTACAGGGCTGCTTTGAAATAAACAAAGAACAATAATAATTTGACAGTGATAAAGCAGGTGACATTCCTATATAAAATCCTACAAAATCTATAATTACAATAATAATCTATTTTCATACTAGTATTTAAAATGAACAACAGTGAAATCAAAAGAAAAAGGTCTGCTTATCACACAGCGTTCAGACTTAAAGTTGTTGGATATGCCGAAGCAAACAATAATTGTGCCACTGCTCGTGAATTCTGTATCAATGAGACGCAAGTAAGAGAATGGTGAAAAAATAAAATAACACTAAAAGACCGGCCAAGAAGCAAGAAAAAATGTCCAACGAGGTGCGTTTCATTTCCTGAGCTGGAGAAAGATCTCAATAATTGGGTTGTTGAATGTCGACAAAATGGGTACATTGTTACTAGAACTGGAATTCGTCTGCATGCTCTGCAAATGTCGAAAGATGACAAATTCAAGTCAGTAAAGCCATCAATGTTTGTCGCATCAGTAGGTTGGTGTACTCGCTTCATGAACCGTCATAGTCTCTGTCTTCCTCAGCGAACAAAGCGCAAAAACTGCCGAGAGATCTGGAAGAAAAAATCCAGTCTTTCCAAAGTTTTATTATAAAATATCGAAAGGAATATGCATTTGAACAGTCACAAATAGGAAATATGGACAAAACACCGAAGACATTCGATCTCCTCAACAACAGAACAGTAACCGGTGTTGGTGAAAAAACAGTTTTAATTAAAACCACTGGCCATGAAAAAATCCATTTTACGGTGGTTTTATCGCGTTTGGCAAATGGATCAAAGCTCCCTCCTGTTATTTTTAAAAGAAAAACCTTGCCTAAAAACATGAAATTTCTTGCTGGTGTCATCATGCATGCACACGAAAAGGAATGGATGGATGAAAGTGGAAATATTGAATGGGTGGAAAAAGTGTGGAATAAGAGACCAGGAACACTTTTCAAGAAACTTGCTATACTCATTTGGGACATGTTCAGGGCACACAAGACGGATGAGGTGAAAAATGTGGCCAAAAATATGAAAACTACTTTGACTGTAATACCTGGAGGCTTAACTTCAGTTCTACAACCGCTTGATGTCTGCCTGAACAAACCCTTTAAAGACAGGCTACGCAAAATGTGGTCTGAATGGATGTGCTCAGTTATGGCGAAGTTGACAAAAGGTGGGAATCTTATGAAGCCCGAAATCAATCTAGTTTCCCAGTGGATCAAGGACATGTGGGTGTCCATTCTCTCGGAAGTGATAGAAAAATCATTTAGGAAATGTGGTATCAGCAATGCACTCGACGGGTCAGAAGATGATGCCATATTTGATGATGACACAAAAGAAGCTGATGAGAAGGAATCTGAGTGTGAAGATGACACTGCCGACATCTACAATGACATTGCAGGTGCAGCTGTGACTGAAGCGGAGTTTAATGAACTGTTTGGTGAATCAGAAACTGATTCAGACTTTGAAGGATTTTAAGACTTTTTAAAGTCTCATATTGTTCTAAATTACTTGTTTTAAATATCCATTTACTGATTTTAAATATTGACTGTAATTTTGAAGGTGAATACATGTTTGTTCAGTTATTATTATAACAACAACAGGTTTTTCGTTAGATTACATAATTCTAGCAAAACTTTTGAGTGTTTCTTGTGACGCCAGCTTTTAAAATATAGCAGGGGTTGGCAAACTTTGGCTTCCGGCCTGTCAGGGTAAGCCGCTGGCGGGTCGGGACGTTTTGTTTATTTGGAGCATCTGCAGGCACTGTGAACGCTCCAGGGAAACAAAATGTCCCGACCCGCCAGTGGCTTACCCTGACAGGCCAGGAGCCAAAGTCTGCCAACCCCTGAAATATAGGGTCAGCTTATGAAAGGGCATACAGTTTTTACTATTTTTACCTATCCATCTTGGGGGGGGTTGACTTATAAACGAACAGGCTAATGAATGAGGATATACGGTAATTATTTTGGGCTTTTATACTACACGTCATTATGGTTTTTTTGTCTCCGCTCTTAAGCACATCATGACATTTTTCTCTATAAGCTCTTGAAAAAGGCAACTTTCAGCTTATTTATCTGATAGGGCTTCTGTAGAAGGTTGAAGCTATGGTCTTGGAGACCGTAGTAATGAGGGCTGATGGAAAGGTACTTTTCTGCAACTGATTTCCTGCCTGCTGACTTGAGTTAATTTCTGTGTAAATGTTTATTTTTTAATGCTTGTGGGTGTGTTACACTGTTGCAAGATGACTGTCAGAGTGGCTAGAGCTCTTGTTTCAGTGGTCCTTTTTTATGATTACTTAAATCTAAACATAAATAAGATTCCAATGGATAAGTAATGTTTTCGTATAATTACTAACTTGGAAAACCTTTTTCAGTTTCCCCGATACACTATGATGGCTCCTTCTGAAGACCTGGTAGGTAAATATTATTTTACTTGTTTATTTGAAAAAATATAATTTTCCTCAGAATCCATAATGGTATCTTCTGGAAAGTTATGGGCTGTTATAAATCTGGTAGGTTGTACACCTAAGCAGTAACAGTTACTAGGGAGATGATCTTATAACGATTCTTAGGGCAGGTCTATGTTTAAAATGCCGCATCGGCACAGCTGCACTGATTCAGCTGCGCCTCTGTAGTGCTTTAATGAAGATACTTTTTGCCAACTGGAGAGAGCTCTCCCGTCGGCATAGTTAATCCACCTTCCCAAGAGGCGGTAGCTATGTGGATTTTTCTCACCGCTGAGCAACGTAGTTATACCAATATAGGTCTGTAGTGTAGTCCAGACCTTAGCTTGCAAATCGCTAACTTCATGAAGCAAAATGGATCAGTCACTCATGCACATCTTAGCTGGATTAGGTAGTATGTCTCTCCATTTTAAATCAAAAGTCATGACTCCACCATGCAAACATAGTCATAGCTCGTACTGCAAAGTACTGACATCAAAAATGCTGAATTATGAAACTGAGGTTGTAGAAAACTATACATGTGACCTTGAGATTCCTTTCTTTTTCTCCTCTTATTTTTGGAGGTTCACATTTTGGCTCATTGCAGGGGTGTAAGCGGGCCGGTACAGTGTACCGGTAAGAAGTGGCTCCCGGTACAGGCACACACGCAGCTGACATTAAAGCGCTGCTGCAGCAGCGCTTGAATGTCGCTGCCCCTTCCTCCCCCACTACCGCTGACATGAGGGTGTGTGTGTAAAAGGGGCAGCTTGCCCCGGGGCCCCTGTGATTTGCAGCAGCCGGAGCCCCAAGCCCTTTTAAATCGCCACCGGAGCCCTGGGAGGCACAGGCCAGGCAGCGCGGATGGGCTAGCTGGGGGAGGCTGACCCCACAGCCCCGCCCCTTCCACCCAAGGCCCCGCCCCTTCTGGGGGCCTAGAGCCAGACCCCCGTACCGGTAAGTTATCTGGGTTACTTTCACCTCTGACTCATTGCTACATATTTTAGGACCCTATTTAGTCTTCATTATATAGAATGTTGATTTCTGGAGTACATAAGCAATCTGTGCACCAGAACATCTTCCAAAGCAGATAGGTACAGAAGCCAGACTCACCCAGTGCCCAGGGCACAGCACTGAAACTGCTTGGAATGCTAAGAACTCGAACTGTAAATAAGCCCAGCCCCTCCACGAGTAGCCCTACTACTTATTTCCATTCCCCACTATGAGCGTCTTCTCCATTTTTCTGGAGCTACTGAGTTTTACTACTGGCCTAAAAATTCTGGGCTCTAGTAAAACCTTTCCCACTAAGCAGTTCCAATGTCAGAGAGAGGAAGGGACTGAAACTAAGTTCTTGTCCTTTTATTTAAAGAAAACAAACCAACATGTTAACTTGAGGGTTGGGGATGATGTGAATCACTCTCATACTGACTGGTGGTATGTCAGGCTGAGGGAGTTTCTGCCTCTGATAAGGGGCAGGTCTTCTGTATCTCTGAGTTGTGACTGTGGCCCCTTTCACCTTCCCTTAATTGCAGTGAGGGTGATCTCCTTCCTCACCTCCAATTGCCAGAGGGCCCCCTAACCTATCTTCTCATTGGCCAAGTTCATGTTCTTTGCTGTCACTCAGAGAAAAATTCCACCTGTTGAGCATACCCACTGCCTGCTTGTACTTCATTCCCTGGAACCCAGTGCCATATATGACAAAAAGGGCTAGGCAATAAGTCACAGATTCCACCCCAGGAAGGCGACAGGACTTGCATGGCTGCTTTAGCTTTACATAGAGAGTGCTTCCCATTTAGAATATGGACAGTACTCCATGGATGCAGAGTCCTGGCACAGCAAATATATGTCCTAAAGTTGAATTTTATATTGATAACCATATAAATATATGAAAATTTTTATGCTAAATTAAATTTTCAATGGATTAAAATTTTGCATGCTATGTTTAACCTCAGTGCATGTTGATTTTTCATCCAAGTTGTAAATGCCTTTAAAATAAACAATAATATAGAGAGTCTGACAGAATTTCAGTTAAAGTGATTTAAATAGATTACTTTTAAATTTTATAATTTTAGTTTTAAAATGTCACTTTTACCAGTTAAGTACAAATGTGTCTAAAGTATTTTACAGGATTGTAATTGATTTGTGATGATTGTATTGTTGTACATTCTTCTAAGCATTTTCTCTGTACTTAATGCAGCCACCTTTAATTACATCATCATAACTGGTCTTCTAAATGGGGAACAGTGACAATTTATGCTGATGAAATATGTGCTTGATTCATAAAAACATTAAGAAAAATGTTCTATTAAAGTGAAAACATAGTCAAAGGTCTTCATCAAATTGGTTTTACTGTATTTAATGAATAAAATATTTTCTCATCCTTCATGACAACTGTCTCCTCAGTATTACATGAAACAAAAATCAGCTATGAAATAAATAAGGTTAAGGACTTATTATATCTATATAAGTAAGGGTCTAATTAGAGCTACTGAAAAAAACATAAATTTTAAGTAATCTTAATAATCCAATTTTCTGGATAGCTGCATTTACTAATCATACTGGTTTAAACAGCCTCAGTGCCTGACATATTACATCTCCATTTTCCTGTAAAGATAAAAGGAAACTTCAGTGTCTCATTTTCAATAATGTATTTAATGTGTGACAAAAAGATTCCTGTTCTGTTCATTTCTGTAGCTAGTTATTTTTCAGATCATTGCCCTGTTGGCTTTCATTTGGTTAACCCTTTAGGTGCTACATTTCCTGGATACTTTGCTACAACTAATTGATTCTACAACATGTATAAAGATGGTAAACAGTTACTTTAAATCCTGATGATTTTTTCCAAGGAGTTGGATGTGAGAATGTATTGTTTGAATCCAAAAGCATTTTCTTTATTAGGTTTTGGAGTGCCTTTTGGTCTTTGTGTTACCATGTTTTATGACTTGTTGTCATGATAATTCAGCTCATCTTGCAGGTTTCTGTAATTGTGACTAATGTGTAATTATTCATTTTATTGAACCTCGTTAAGGTCTGCAAACCTCTGTACCAACGTACAGTAATTAGAGTCCAGATAGCCATTCCATCTGTTCCACAAGCACTGTTTAATTAATGAACTTTTAATGTGTTCTTTCCCTTGTAAAAGCTCTTAGTATTCTCAAGCTGTTGAATAGGATATGCATGCCAGCATTTCCACCTTATTTTTAAAAAAAAACCTACAGTAGTGTTAATTATGAAATTCCAAAAGTCACATTCAAAGTATTCATAATTCTTGATCCAAATTGGAGAGATTTAACTTGTATAAAGACTACTTGATTAACTAAAATTTGTGTAAGATGGGGCTACAAATAAAATTCTCACATGAATTTTATTACTGTTTTTGATGTCTAAAGGTTTTAGCATTTTTTAAATCTTTCTGATCTTTTTTCCTGTGTATGCCAGTGTCACCGTGCTTCAGTGGTTCATAGATGAGAATACCAGATTTCAGACAAACTGCTGAGAAATAGGGCAGACTCACCCCAAACTGGTGGTTATTCTGTCATGAGATATACCAAGTTAGTAACAAACTGTCTCACCACTTTGGATATCAAGAAGTCAAAAATGCAGTCTCCTTAGGCATTCCAGTCCTTATTTCAGCACCCAGACACTAGACTTTATGATGAGTGGTTACTGAAAACCAATTTAATCAAACAAAGTGTTTTGCGGAGCTCAAGCGATCAGCCACATAGCCAGGTCAGTGTATAACTCAGATTTTACCCAATAATCACACTGCTGCCAATCCTTTAATAACTAAAATCTAAAGGTTTATTTGTAAGAAAGAAGAAGAGAGTTAAATTGGTTAATAAATCATATACATACAATCATTGCAAAGTTCTTATATCAGGTTTGTAGTGGTGAACTGCTGGCTTGTAAAGTCTCTGGTAACTTCCAAAAGACTGGAAGGTCCTCAGTTCCTGTGTGCTCCTTTTATTTGTAAATCCCCAATCCAGAGAATTGGAGCAGGAAAGAGGCAACATGGAGTTGTTTCAAGGGTCTTTTATACCCTCTGCCAGGTCCAAACACAGGTCATAGCCCCTGTCTGTGGAAAGTTACTGGCATAAGATGGAGTCCAGGGTCACATGAGCAGGTCACATGTCTTACATGGCTTGCTGATTCAAAGTGGCAGCTGTAGGCTGTGATAAGGTGTCCACAGGTAGACTTGCTGGGCGGAAAGAGTTTCTTCTGTGGCCCATTGTGAGAGTTAAATGTCTTTAATAGGCCATGAACACCTACCTGTCTGGCTTCAATGTAGAGTTTAGTTAGTGTATGTTACCCCAGGAACAAACACATTTGGGGTACAGATATATAGCCAATATTCATAACTTCAGATACATTTATTAATTTATTAATTCAGATGGATTTAAATGGGATAATCTTATTTAGCAAATCATAACTTTTTCCGTAATATGTTTTGTACAAGATTTGTTGCAATTGTCTAACAGTAGCAATATTAATGTTCTACATGGTCATATTTCAATCACACAGCATCACAGCTGGTGAGAAGGATATATGGATAATTGCAGTCAAAACATGTTTCAGTATGCGTGTCTTTAGTGTTTTCTGAAAGGAATGCAATGAAAGTCAAGATATGGCAGATAAACCCTTATTTTTTCCCCTTGTTTTTCATCTGCCTAGTTATTTAAAATGTAAGCTCCAGGATAGGGCCTGTCGTTTTACTCTGTATTTCTGTTTGAACCCAGCACAATGAGATTCCGATCCTGATTGAGGCTTTGGGATGCTATTTTAATATAAATAATAATAATGCTTTTACTTCTCTACCTTTTCTCTTTCTTTGTCCTCCCATGTTCTCAGGTGCACAGGGCATCCCTCAGCTTCCACCATTTATTTTGGTCTTGTGCTGGTTTGTTCCAGCTTCTTAATGTCATGTTGATGGATTTGGCTTCTTTTTCTGTTGTTCTGTGTAATGTTTCTAGATTGCCCTCTTTTTCTCTTTCCATGTGCTGTCCATAGTATCACTCGCCATGGAAGTTGTGTTGGTGGCATCCTGAAATTGTGTCCCAAATAAGTTCATTGTCATGTTATATTAGAGGCAAACAAATCTAAAGCATCAAATTAGAATTTCTGATGTTGCAAGAAACTCTTTCCAATAGACTCTGAAGATCTTCCACAGGCATTTATTTTGGAATGAGTTGATCTTCTTATCAATTTCTATTATAGGTTTCCGTAACTCTGCTCTATAAAGGAGAACAGACATGATGCCAGTGTTAGGCATTCAAAAATATGAATTTTTATCATGCCACTTTCCCAGATCTTCTCAAGTTTATGTCTGTTGTTTGCTGCTTTTCATATTTGTTGCTTAGCAAATAGCATGGTGTCACCATCATTGCACAACTCACTCCGTGGATAGGTAAAACGATGTACTTCTTCTAGTGTTTCTTTGTCCTTTCTAATGGTTAGCTTTGGGACATTAAGAAAAGGAGTACTTGTGGCACCTTAGAGACTAACCAATTTATTTGAGCATAAGCTTTCGTGAGCTACAGCTCACTCCACGGTATGCATCCGATGAAGTGAGCTGTAGCTCACGAAAGCTTATGCTCAAATAAATTGGTTAGTCTCTAAGGTGCCACAAGTACTCCTTTTCTTTTTGCGAATACAGACTAACACGGCTGTTACTCTGAAACCTTTGGGACATTGATAGCCATACAGCTTATCTTCCCCTTGTGGATGAACAAACCAACTTATTTTTCTGTATGTGTCAAAAGCTGGGGGTTTTGTTCCTTTTAGCGATGTGTTGAACTAGGCAAGACAATATCATCAGCAAAACAAGGTTATCCAATTGGACTTTATACTTTGTCCATAAAATTACTCGTTGTCTTCTGCAATTACTTTCCTCGGGACATAGTCAGTGACCAATGTAAACAACAAGTGGGGACATAATACATCCTTGTCTCTCCAGTTGTCAGTGCAAACCATTAGCCAATGTTATCACCATCTCTGACTGCACATTTGGCATTATGATAAAGATTATTTTAATTGTTTTTGCAGTTTTCCATAGTTTGCTATAATTTTCATAGATTCCAAGGCCAGAAGGGACTACTGTGATCATCTAATCTGATTTCCTGTATAGCAGGCCATAGAGCTTCCTCAAAATAATTCCTAGAGTGTATCTTTTAGAAAAACATACAGTATTGATTTTAAAATTGTCAATGTTGGAGAGTTCACCATGACCCTTGGTGAATTGTTACAGTGGTTAATTATTCTAACCATTAAAATATTATGCCACATTTCGAATCTGAATGTGTCTAGCTT
Organism: Lepidochelys kempii; assembly: GCF_965140285.1. Taxonomy (NCBI): domain Eukaryota; kingdom Metazoa; phylum Chordata; order Testudines; family Cheloniidae; genus Lepidochelys; species Lepidochelys kempii. Next base: position 206,625,077 of record NC_136382.1, on the reverse strand, counting down.
CAATTTCCAGCAGTTGGATTGCGGTATACTTTTTCTGCTAGACTGAAGAGCCTACTATTAAATATTTGTTCCCCCATTTGTACACTGTAATCGGGTCTCCCCTTAACAGTCTCTTTGTTAAATTAAATAGATTAAGCTCTTTAAGGCATGTTTTCTAATCCTTTAATCATTCTTGTGGCTCTTCTCTGATCCCTGTATAATTTATCAACATCCTTCTGAAATTATGGCACCAGAAGTGGACACAGTCACTGTTCCCTCTAAGCTGTGAGCATGTGCGCACGAACACAGATCTTAAATTCCGTGCACACGGCGAAATACCACACGCACTCTGGCTTTGGCGGTGGCTTTTTTTTTTTTTGCTTCGGTGGCAGCACAGAAGAAATTTTTTGCGCACACGGCCTGTTAAAAATTAGAGGGAACATTGGACGCAGTATTCCAACAGCAGTCAAACCAGTGCCAAATATAGAGGTAAAATAACCTCTCTACTCTTGCTCAATATTCCCCTGTTTATATGTCCAAGGATAGCAATAGCTCTTTTGGCCACAGTGTTGCACTGGAAGCTCATGTTCAGCTGATTATCCACCACAACCCTCAAATCTTTTTCACAGTCACTGCTTCCTAGGATAGAGTCCCCCATCCTGTAAGTATGGCCTAAATTCTTTGTTCCTAGATGTACACACTTAATTTAGCTGTATTAAAAAGCCTGTTGTTTACTAGCATCCAGTTTACTACATGATGGGGGGGGAGGGATAGCTCAGTGGTTTGAGCATTGGCCTGCTAAACCCAGGGTTATGAGTTCAATCCTTGAGGGGGCTATTTAGGGATCGGGCAAAAATTGGGGATTGGTCCTGCTTTGAGCAGGGGGTTGGACTAGATGACCTCCTGAGGTCCCTTCCAACCCTGATATTCTATGATTCTATGATCCAGGTCACTCTCAATTAGTGACCTGTCCTCTTCATTGTTTACCACTCCCCAATCTTTGTGTCATCTGCAAACTTTATCATCTGGTTGATTTTAAATTTTCTTCCAGGTCATTGATAAAAATGTTAGATACTGTAGGGCCAAGAATGATCCCTGCAAGACCCTCCTGGAAACATACCCACTCAGTGACTATTCCCCATTTGCAATTACATGTTGAGATCTATCAGTTAGCCAGTTTTTCATCAGCTTAATGTGTGCCGTGTTAATCTTCTATCATTCTGTTTTTTTAATCAAAATGTCATGTGGTACCAACCAAAACACGTTGTAGTCTATTATGTCATACACTGTTACCTTTATCAACCAAACTTGTAATCTCATCAAAAAAAGATATCAAGTTAATTTGATGGGATCTATTTTCCATAAAACTGTGTTGATTTGCATTAATTATATTACCCTCCTTTAATTCTTAATCGAGTCCCATATCAGCTGCTCCGTTTTCTTGCCCGGGATCACAGTCAGGCTGACAGGCCTATAATGACTTAATTGGCATCACAGAGACTTGATGGGATAAGTGTCATGACTGAAATGTTTGTTTCGCTTGTTCAGGAAAGACAGGCAGGGTAAAAGGGAGGAATTGTTGCATTATATATCAGGAATATATACACTTTTTCTGAGATCCAGAATGAGGTGGGAGGCAGACCAACTGAGAGTCTTGAGGTAAAAATATGGATGACACCATATGAGGGGCCAAATCAGGAAGAGAAGGTAGATGAGGAATTTCTAGACCAAATAACAGAAATGTCCAGCATACAAGACCTGGTAGTTATGGGGCACGTTTACTACCCAGACATCGCTTGGAAAAGAAGTGTGGCAAAACACAAAATTTCCAGTAAATCCTGGGAATGTATTGGGTCAACATTTTGTCCCAGAAAGTGGAGGATGTATACAGGGAGACAGTCATTTTAGACTTGATCCTGATCAACAGGGAGGAATTAGTAGAGAATCTGTGGAAGGCAATTTGCGTGAAAGTGATCATGAAATGATAGATTTTGTGATTCTAAGGAAAGGAAGGAATGAAAGCAGCAGAGAAAGGACAATGGAGTTCAAAAAAGCATACAATACTTTAACAACTCAGAAAACTGGTAGGCAAGATCCCAGGGGAATAAAATCTAAGGGAAAAGGGAGTTCAGGAGAGTTGGCATTTTCTCAAGGAGACAGTATTAAAGGCACTACTGCAGACTATCCTGATTCAAAGGAAAGATAGGAAGAGTAATAAGAGGTCAATCAGGAACTCTTTAATAACCTGAAAATCAAAAAGGAATCCTAAAAAAAAAAGTGGAAACATGGACAGATTGCTGTAGAAGAGTGCAAAACCATAACACAAGCATATAGGGACAAAAACAAAAAGGTGAAGTCACAAAATGAGGTACACCTTGCAAGGGACATAAAAGGCAATAAGAAGAGGTTCTTTAAATACATTTAGGAGCAAGAGAAAGATGAAGGGAAGTTTATGTCCTCTACTTATCAGGGAAGGAGAGCTAAGAACTGATGACATCAAGAAAAGTGAGATGTTTAAATGTCACTTTTGCTTCAGTCTTTACTACAACAATTAATGGTGACCAGATACTCAGTGCAATTAATATTAACAAGGGGGAAGGAATGCAAGCCAAATAGGGAAAGAACAGGCTAAGGGATATTTAGATAAGTTAGATATATTCGAGTTAGCAGGGCCTGATGAAATTCATTCTAGAGTACTTAAGGAATTAGCTGAAGCAGTTATTTTCAAGACGAGAGAAGGGCAAACATAGTACTTATCTTTTAAAAGGGGAACAAAGAGTGCCCAGGAAATTATAGACCAGTCAGCCTAACTTGGATACCTGTATGGAAACAAATTATAAACAATCAATTTGTAAGCACCTGAAGGATAATAGGGTTATAAGGAATAGCCAGAATGGATTTATCAATAACAAATCATTCCAAACCAGCCTGATTTCATTCTTTGACAGGTTACTGGCCTAGTAGATAGGGGAGAAGCAGAAGAGGTGATATACCCTGATGTCAGTAAGGCTTTTGACACAGTCCCATGTGACATTCTCATAAGCAAAGTAGGGAAATATGGTCTAGATGCAATTACTATAAGGTGGGTGCACAATTTGTTGAAATACTATATTCAAAGAGTAGTTATCAAGGGTCTGCTGTCAAACTGGAAGGGCATATCTATTAGGGTCTCACAGGGGTCAATTCTGGGTTCACTGCTAGTCAATAGCTTCATTAATGACATGGATAATGGAGTGGGGGGAGTATGCTTATAAAATTTGCAGATGACACCAAGCTCTGAGGGATTACAAGCACTTTGGAAGGCAGGATTAACTCAAGGATGGTTATCAATTGTTCTCCATGCCCACTGAAGATAGCACAAGAAATAATGGTCTTAATTTACAGCAAGGGAGATTTGTTAGCTTTTAGGAAAACATTTCTTTCTCATATTTTATTTCTCTGTACATATGTTTTAACCGATAGTTCAATAACTTTGAGTACCTGATTTCTTAGGAGTGGATGAGTAGTTTATATTTTGTTTTAATCCAAGTAAACTGTTGTTTCTTACCGATATAGAGAGGACAAAATTTCAAGAGTGACAGGATTTCAGAATTAGAGCCAGTTGAATTTGGACCCTACGATAACTCTACAGTCAGATATAGCCTTTATCATTTCTGTAATTATCAAGACAGGATTTCAAACCACTGACATTTTTGTAATAACTCCTGCATTCAGGAAGACTTCATATTATGAAATTGATATGTCAAATCCATATATCAAATTGCTGTCACTAGTGGTTTCAGGGCTAAAGAGGCTAGTAGAGTAGAGAAAGGTCATGCTTTCCTGGTGTCCTACTTTGGGTTTGTGATCTGCAGATAATTCGTTTATACTGAGGTAGTGTGGCTGTAGCATGGTGTTATTTTATTTACCTTACTTTGACATTTTTTTCAAAAATCCAAATATATATATTTAGGACAAAATCCCACTCAACCCTGTCAAATTACTTTTCAGCATCCAAAATTAGGACAGCTGGGTGGGTTCGGGTATGTCTTTTTTCCCTAGGTCAGGGAGATTGGAATGCATTTTGGTGGCAGGTGTGCAGAACTACTAACTCTGGTATGTAACCCTAGCATTTAAATCAGTTTCTGTACCATAGGACTGAAGGATCGCTAATGTGACGCCAATTTTTTTTAAAAGGCTCCAGAGTCAATCCCGACAATTACCAGGACAGTAATTCTAACTTCAGTACCCAGTTGAAATTGGTTGAAACTATAGTAAAGAGCAGAATTATCCGACACATAGATGAACACAAGTTGTCAGAGAAGAGTCAACGTGGCTTTTGTAAAGAGAAATCTTGCCTCACCAATCTACTAAAATTCTTTGATGGGGTCAATAAGTATGTGGACAAGGGTGACCCAGTGGATGTAGTGTAATTAGATTTTAAGGAAGCCTTTGACAAGGTCCCTCACCAAAGGCTCTTAAGCAAAGTAAGCAGTCATGGGATAAGAGGGAAGGTCCTCTCATTGATCAGTAACTGGTTAAAAGATAGGAAACAAAGGGTAGGAATAAATGGTCAATTTTCAGAATGGAGAGAGCTAAATAGTGGAGTACCCCTGGGGTCTATACCAGGACCTGTTCTGTTTAACATATTCATAATGATCTGGGAAAGGGGGAAAACAGTGAGGTGGAATAACTCAAGATAGTTAACTCCAAACCAGACTACAAAAAGTTATAAAGGGATCTCACAAAACTGGGTGACAGGGCAACAAAATGGCAGATGAAATTCAATGTTGATAAATGCAAAGTAATGCACGTTGGAAAACATAATCCCAACTATACATGATGGGGTCTAAATTAGCTTTTACCACTCAAGAGATCTTGAAGTCATTGTGGATAGTTCTGAAAACATCCACTCAGTGTGCAGCAGCAGCCCAAAAAAAGCTAACAATGTTAGAAACCATTAGGAAAGGGATCAATAAGAAGACAGAAAATATCATAATGCCTCTATATAAATCCATGATATGCCCACATCTTGAATACTGCATGCAGATCTGGTCTTCCCATCTCAAAAATGATATATTAGAATTAGAAAAGGTACAAAGAAGGACAACAAAAATAATTTGGGATATAGAACAGCTTCTGTATGAGGCGATATTAATAAGATTTAAACTTTTCAACTTGGAAAAGAGACAACTAAGAGGGAATATGATAGTGTCTATAAAATCTTGCTTGGTGTGGAGAAAATGAATAAGGAAATGTTATTCACTCCTTCACATAATACAAGAACTAAGGATTTATAACTCATTGCCAAGGGATGTTGTGAAGGCCAAAACTATAACAGGGTTCAAAAAAGAACTAGATAAGTTCATAGAGCATAGGTCCGTCAATGGATATTAGCCAAGATGGTCAGGAATGCCACCACATGCTAAGTGTCCTTAGCCTCCGTTTGCCAGAAGCTCGGCGTGAACGACACAGGACGGATCACTCGATGACTGCCTGTTCTGTTCATTCTCTCTGAAGCACCTGGCATTGGCCACTGTTGGAAAGATACTGGGCTAGATAATCCATTGTTCTGACCCAGTATGGTAATTCTTATGTTAATAGGGATTGGACTGCATCCAGGATAAGGGAGGAATCTTGATTCCTTGGTATAGAGGTTGGGTCAAAACTTTGATGCTTATGATTCCTTTCAAGAGTGAAGCACAGGAGCCTGTCTTTCAAATTTTCAGAGGCTGTGTGCGAATTGTTTAGAGGGAGCACCAGTTATCTGCCTTTATTCCATCATGAGTCTCCTTCCAGCACCATGACTGCCCCAATTCTAACTGACTCAAGCCTCTTTCTAAGGTATTAGTATCTCCCAGCAGTATCCGTTCTCCTTCTCATGAGGCTTCCTGGCCCCTCATCTCCCTCCAAAGTTATAATTATGGGAATGCATTTTCATTTCAATGGAAGTACACACTAATAGATTCCCTAGTTCCCTCATCCCTGCTCTCTGAAGGCATGTCAGCCCACAGTGCACAGGGTTTAACATAGTGTAACGGGGAAGGTTTGAGTGGAAGCCCCTGATAAAATGTTGGCAGCACATCACTGGAGCAGCTAGAGCATCCTTGTGGGGGAATGGGAAGAGAAGTGTTGAAGAATCTGTCACCCTTCACCCCCAAGCTATTCTTGCCTTTCCTCTCAAAATATACAATTCTGACCCCATCTGTCAGAATATTTGTGGCTAGGGGTTGATCTGCGTGCATGACCCTTAATGAAAAACAGTTTGTAATAGTTCTGGGACTCAGAAAGCACTGTACGCTATTGCGGCAATATAGTTAGAATATTCTAGTTACTGATAAATAATCTTCCTTTAACTTCCCCTACTCAAAATAAATAAATAGAATGGAACATGAGGTTTTACTCATCAAGGCAAAACAGGGGTTAATCGAAGTTGTTAATAAGTATTGTACTGTAAGAAATAATCATTCGATCTAGGGTAGATAGAGAAACTAATCAACTACACATCCCAGAAGTAATAAATACTTTTGGCTTACAGGCATGTCATTTGATTTTGTGAAAGTATCTGCTCTCCAGGTCTGGTTGAGAAAGAGTTCTCCAAGTCCAAGGATTTAGCTCTTTAAAATGTATTTTTCTCAGAATTGTTATGAAGAATGATTAGTGCAAAATTAGAAGATCAAAACAGCTAAGCCAGTTAGGCCTACAAAGCCATGCGTTGTGAGATATAAATTTCAAATTTATTTTTAACATTGTTCCTTTAAAACTGAGTCTGAGCCCAATTTGTCTCTTACCCAGGTGAAAGTTCAATTGATATCTATGAAACTTCAGACTGTTATATTAAGAATAGTTAGTTTAATGGAGTAAAAAGATATACTTTAATACTTCGCATGTTGGCTCTCCTCTAATCATGATTTAACAGATTTTTAAACCATTGTCAGTTGATCAAAAGTACTAAAAAAGGTTTGTTTGTGTTTTTACTTTAAGGTTATAATATCTGTTTTGAAGCTCTCCTTATATTACATGTAATCATTATTTTGTTTTTCTAATGAAACAACCGAAAATTGTATATTACTAATCACTAGTTAAATATTTTTGTCTAACGATAAAGATTTTAAAAGTTCAAAGGCTGCACTAGCTTATCTTTTTGTGTTCTTTTTTACTTTTGGTAAAGATGTCCTTGTTACCAAGCATTCACATTTGTATGAAAAATGGACTTCAATTCAATCCATGCATAGATTGTCAGAAAGATTAAAGTGTGCATCATGCAATTTTTTTTCTTTACAGAAAGGGCCTTTTGATGTGCTAATGTTCACTTTCTCTGTATTTATTCAGAAGTGCTGGTTATTGTTTTGAGCTGTAGAAGAGTATCTGCTTCAAATAGGCACATTCTAATACCTTTGTAGTCAAACCTTGTCCAAGGTAGGGTAAAAATAAACAACAACGTTAATGGCATTATACATTGGCACCAGATAGTAGTCTGCCCCAGAAGATAAATGCCATCAAATTTATTGAAAATACATGTTGAAGAAAAACTGAAACATTTATTTTCAAAGAATCTGATCGTGGTCTAGTAACTACATGTAGTTCCATTAGCATTACTGCTATTACACCAAATAATGTAATTCATTTTTAAAATAAAAAGAATGTGAGATGATATAGAAGGCGATTACACTAGCCTTTTACGGGTTTCAGAGTAGCAGTCATGTTAGTCTGTATCAGCAAAAAGAAAAGGCGTACTTGTGGCACCTCAGAGACTAACAAATTCAACAAATTTGTTAGTCTCTGAGGTGCCACAAGTACGCTTTTTCTTTTGGCCTTTTACAGTAACTCTTGAGAACTGGTTTGTAATCTATTTGAAAAGTTAATTAGGAAATTAAATTAATTGGGCAGCCTCATTTTAGCCCCTGGTGGATGCTTTCTGGAAAACAGACGCAGTTTTGCAGTTTCTGCACCCAGGACTTGAATAGCAGGGGATTGATGCCTGTCAAGAGTAAAATTGGGAAATCTGCACAGGTAAATTTTTCACAATATTTATTTATAGATCTAGCCAATGCTAGGTGTTCCTTTTATTTGTTAGCACCAAGCAATAGTTGTCTGAATTCATAATAAATAAAGATAAAAATTGAAAATGTCAGGATGATAGGATATGAGTAACCTCGCAATATTTAAGACCACTCAACCCTAATAGTATTCTGTGGAGGACAAAGTAATTTACAATGAACTTAGACTTTTCCTTTAGAAAGCAATGTTTGTTTACCAAAAAAAAAAAAGAAAGAAAGAAAAGACAAGAGCAACATTTGGAGGGTTAATCACTCAGTTATAAACCAGCTTATTATGGTAGATACTGTAAGGATTTCCTCCTTGGCACCCTGAGTTCCAAACAAGGGATGTGAGGCAGAATTGGGTTGACTGGCAGGATTGCATGTACCACCTTGAATGCCTGGGCCATATTGGCCAACTCCTACTTACCACTATCACTCCAGGAAGCATGACTCTTCAGTGCCATTACCCCTTTCACCGGAACAAATAGATCCGAAGGGTCAAAATCTAAGGGTTGCAGATCCGACATCTAGAGACTGTTCCCCCATCTTTACCAGAGGACACATCAGAGAACATCTCCACTACAGGAATTTCAACAAGAAGTTATGGAGCAGGACAGAGGCTCATCTCCTGGTGAAAATGTGGGTGCAGCTACAGCATTGTCTCCTTTTAAGGATGCAATTCAGTTTCATGAGCTAGTGGATAGGATGGCATCAAATTTAAAATTACCATCAGTCACTTTAGAAGAATCCACACCTTCAGTTTTTGACATTTTGGTTCTTCCACACTCAGTTAGGTCTTTTTTTTGTTCATGTTGGAAGGTCTCTGGCAACAGCAAAATCTCTGTACTCCAATCCATCTTCATGTCAATCAATTACAAAAAGGCAGAAAAATTAGATCAAGTCCCGCATGAAAGGTTCTCCTATTTTCATCTGCACCCTCAACCTAATACTCTTGTCGCAGCAATAATAATTTAGAGATCCAGGTCAGGTCTTAAGCACTCAACTTATGACAAAGAGGGGGAAAAAATGGGCTCTCTAGGAAAAAGATTATTCTTGCTGGCTTTAAATATGTGTGTGGACAATTATCAAACAATAATGACAAGATATTAATTTCACTTGCAGGAGAAGATCTCATTCTTAACCAAGAACCTCCCAGACAATCAGAGGAAATTAACAACAGCTCTTATTACAGAGGGCCAGAATGTGGCAAAACATGACTTGCGGGCTTCATTCAACATTTCTGAAACTGCATTAAGATCTGTGGCATCACTCATGTTCTCCACAGACATGACGACTACGATCAGCATCGTTACCTTTGGAAACAAAGACAAATTAGAGGATTTACTTTTTGAGGAGATTTACCTTTTGAAAACTGATGAAGTGCTGGAGAAAGTGAAGGACACACACTACACTGTGAGATCTTTGGGGTTACTACTTCCTCATTGTAGAAAAACATCTGCATCTGTGGGCACGTCTTCACTACGGAGCTAAATCAGCACTGCTGCAATCAATGCAGCATCGATTTAGCGTGTCTGGTGAAGATGTGCTAAATTGACAGGAGAGCGCTCTCCTGTCAATTTCTGTAGTTCATCTCCCCAAGAAGCATAAGGTAAGTCAGTGGGAGAGCATCTCCCCTCAACACCTTGCGGGGTAGACACAGCGGTAATTGGATCTAGCTACGTTGACTTCAGTTACGTTATTCACATAATGGAAGTAGCATAGCCTGGATTGATTTACTGCTGTAGTGTAGACCAGGCCTATGTCCTGATTTCACAGACAAAACTTTTATTTTCTTCTTCTTATACCCAGAAGAGGCAGCCTTATTGTGAACACCACCAACTGACATACTCTCAAATGCAAAGAGGAAAAAAAGTTCTACTAGTCCAGGATGAGGACAAAGAACTCCTTGACTACATCTTCCTTGCCTAATGTCAGATTGTAGGTCTGAGGTGACATCTACAGCTTTTAATAAACACATTCCCCTACTTGAAATATGCAAAGCCACTATGGAGAAGTCTGTTCTCACTTTCCTGAAGCATTATGCATTGGATATGGCATCTAAGTTGGATACCGAACTGAGTAGAACAGTACTTCAATCTTTGTTTAATTAGAACTCCACAGCTCTCCAATTTACTCAACTGCTTGCCATGCTTTCCCAAGAGTGGGAATATGCAGAGGACACTTGAAGAAGAAGTGAAGTTTACTTACTTGTAACTGGAGTTCTTTTGAGATGGACTCTGCATATTCACACTTCCTGCCCACCTTCCCCGCTCCTGCAGAGTCCAAATTAAAATCTCTGTGTTTTTTCCATTTTGGTGGTGGAAGGAACTGAGATGGCAACGGTGCCATGCCCCCTTTTATTCACACCCTCAGAACATACTCAAGTACTCAACAGGGAGGGTGGGAAAGCATGAGTGCTTAATAGACACTACTTCTAGAAGGTTCCACCATCCTGCTGCATCGGTCCTTGCACGTCCCCAAGAGTGTGAATATGCAGAGTCCATCTCAAAGAACTCAGTTTACAGGTAAATAACTCTCATTTCAGAAAATTTATGAATGCTCTTCTTCAGGCTATAGGAAAGGAGATGATTCATAAAAGTCAAGTTTAAAAAGAAAATGTATTGTAAATTAAACAGCGAACAAAAGAAAAGACTCGTGAATTTAACTGGTATCACATTATTTGATTATTTTTCATTCTTGTGCCAATAAAAAAAGATGATGGTCTAGCAAACTGATGGGTTGACACACCTAATTAATATAGTATTACTGATATTTAAAGGAAATCCTACTAAACTTTAGTGTAGAAAGAAGCACATACAAATTAGAATAATAAATTAATCTTTATTTTTATCATTGTTAAATATGCACATAAAATAATTTGTGATTGAGGTGTAGTAGCACCTAGGACCACTGCTCTGTAGAATTCCAAAAACCATTTTTTCTTGATATCCGCTTCTTTCTTTACCTTCTATTCTCTATTCACCAACATCCAGTTGGACAAATCATTTCAAAATTCAACTCCAGCAATCCCTCAGTCATCTCACTGTTTCATTCATTTTCCTTCTCAAATCTGATCTCATTTTCACCTCATGTTGTCGTTGAACCTTGAGCTGTCTTTTCACAAGTCAGTCTAATATCACAACAGCAATAGCATACTCCACAGCAGCCCAGATACTGCAGTGATGAGCAGCAATATAAAACCCTTAGCCCCTGCAGCCCAGATCCACATACAAATTTAGGTACCTAAACTCCTCCTCCTTTAGGTGCCACCTAACTCTGTAGGTGCCTAAAATCCCTTAGTGCCTAAACTTTCACTGTAAAAGTCCCCTATGTGCTTAAGTTTCTGCCTCTGGGCATGCACCTCTTTCACCCCTAAGCTCCAACATGATCCTCAAACCGGGTGAAAATGTGTGTTCCCCATCTCCTGCAGGGCCCAGTCTAGTAGGCATGCTGCAAGCTCACGTAACTCCACACAAAATGGCCAGCTGGGGTGTGGAAAAGGAGGAGGCCTCCCTTTACATCCTCTAGCCCAGTCGATGGAATATTTACATGGGATATGGGAGACCCAGGCTCAATTTCCCCTTCTGTGGCGAAAATGGGATTTGAGCTTGGGTTTCCCACTTCTCCGGTGAGTGCCTTAACCTCTGAACTATGGGATACTCTTTCTCAGTCTCTCCTGTTGAAGCTGTTCCACTGCATATAAAGAATTAAAAAACTAAATATGCATTTGGCCAGAGAGTATGAGTGACCCTGTAGTCAAGTGGTTAGGGCACTCACTGAGACGTTGGAAGCCTATGTTCAAATCTCTTCTTATTAGGTCGGCGTGGGGGGAATTAAACCAGGGTCTCCCACTTCCCAGATGAGTTCCCTAACCACTAAGCTAAAGGTTATAAGGGAAGCCTCCTCCTTCTCCTGACCCCCACAAGTCATTTTGTGTGCAGTTAGGCAGGCACTGCTGCTATTATCAAGAAACGGCAAAGGTGCCTGACTCCAGGAGAAGGTTCCTGATTGTGGATCCCAAGCAAAGATAGGCATCTTGCTCCAGCCCAGATATAGAAACCTAAATGCAAGAGAGAGACAGGGCTTAGGACACACTCTTCTCGTTGCCTCCCTAGCATGTTGGCTTTTGTAGTTCTAGCACCTTCTCAGGCACCTATTTTTCCGCATGCATTTTTAGGAAGTCTAGGCAGCTAATCCAGGATTTATGGATTCCATTAGGTGGGTAGAAGCAACATCTAAGTGCCATTATGAATTTGAACTTATCTCACCACTTACACTACAGAAGTTCTCACTGAGGCTTTCTATCCGTCTTTCTAGCTAAATACTTGTGTAGCCTCATCACCATTGTATTTGAATGGTTTTTGCTTCACACATTGATTATTACAACTCTTTTCTTCAGATGTCTGTCAGTCTTTTATATCCAGACTCCACCTTGTATGCAATGTAGTTGTAACTGTATCAGTCCCAGGCTATTAGAGAGACAAGGTGGGTGAGGATTACCAACTTCTATTGGTGAGAGAGACAAGCTTTCGTGCCACACTCAGCTATTCAGATGGTCTCTCTCACTAACAAAAGTTGGTCTAGTAAAAGATATTACCTCACCCACCTTGTCTCCCCAAACTCCACTTTGTTTATTATGCTGCAGCATGCCTTCAAATGTTTATACAGAAACACATTACCATCACCATTATCTTTAACAAACTCCACTGGTTTTCCATCTTCTTCTCTATCCATTACAAAATCCTATTCTTCGAAACCCTTCATGGCCACCCACTTCAAGGTATTTCTCTAAACTAATCTCTTCCTATATACACTGATATATTCTTCTCTGCCATCCCTGGCCCTCTTCTCTGCTCTGTAGTCTCCATTCTTGTCTGTCAGAAGTCACATCATCTACCTGGAACAGCCTGTTGCCTTCATGTGTCGTAGCCTTACATCCCTTTTATAGATGTAGCTCAAAACTGATGTGTTCTCTGCTCCCTTCAGTGACCTGTCAATCAGTTCTGCACACCAGGACTATTACCAGCCTTTTACACCCATCCCTGCACTTCTGTGTCTCGTGTCGCCACCCATTCTCCCACCTTCTTACTGTGACCATTACTTTGGTATAGTACTGAGAGAGTTCTTCGTGTGAACAGCATGTTCTAAACCTGTACTGAATCATTCCCTCTACTTCATACTCCACGATTCAGTGCATGATTGTAAGACCATACAGCAAACCTGTGCCTCTTTCTTACCCACCCCCTTAGAACTAAACAAAATTCTTCCTTTTTCAAATTTTTAAATGTCATTGCTTTGAAAAAAAATCATGATATAGGAACAAAGCTTAGAAGAAATCAACAAAAGAGGGCAAACTTTCACATATAACTTTGTTGCAAAGGAGTTGCTAACACTTTCAGTTTTGCGTCATTACCATACTTCCGAAGTGAAAACTAGAGGTTTCACCAAGGTGCACTAGTGTTTTAATTTACTCCTTTGGGGAAACTGAAAAACATCAATACATGTACTTCGGGTTGAGATGGATAGTGAGAGGGAATTTCCTCTACCTATGGACAGGTCACGTCAAGAAAAATTGCTGTTTCAAATTTTGACCTAATCATTTATCTTTGGGGATTAAATCATCATGAAACTGGTAGGAACCATTACAATACTTTGCGAACTGAACACATTGGAAACTTATTGCTGTACTTATACCACTACAATCTGCATGTTTGCAATATTTTAATTTAATGGATTTTAAGCAACATTGTTCAGTGATCAACAAAGGATGCTGTGTTATATGAATAAAAGGTTGCCATTTGGTACTTGTTAACCCTACAATGACTAGCTAATTTAATTGAAGTGCAACCACCTGGTAGGGAGATTTTGCTTGCAACTGCCAAGGAAGGCCAAATATTGAGAGTACCAGGTGTTCTGCTCTGTCTGTCTGATTGTTACAATGGAATAAACAGCATGATTTCACAGTATGGCTGGGAGGCTAGAATCTGCAGATTGTTGCCAACTATCTTTTTAGTTTTTGACGCTGGAGTATGCAAGTGTTTCTGATGAGCTCAGGTAGAGCTAATGCTGAATCTGTTTGCTGAAATTAGACTCTTCTGCACCAAATAAAAGGAAACAACACTGGAATATCTGCTTTGATATTAGTCAAAGCTGAGGCTTTCCAAGGGATGCAACATGGAAAGCTGAAAAACTGTTTCAGAAGGTGATATTCATATTACAGAGAGCTCTGTGTCTGTGTTCAAGAGGCTAGCCAGCGTGATATATGGCTGGAAATTGAAGCTTGGCAAATTCAGACAGGAAGTAAGGTGCAGATTTTTAAGTGAAAGTAATTAATCATTTGAACCATTTACCAAGGATTATGGAGGATTCTCCATCACTGGGCATTTTTAAATCAAGGTTGGGTGCTTTTTAAAAGATATGCTCCAGATCAAACAGGAATTAATTCAGGACAGTGTTATGCAGAAGGCTGAACTTGATCATAATGGCCCCTTCTGGCCTTACTTTATAAATATAGGAATTCCAAGTTCCAGTATAGTTTTGGTTACTGATAGCAGTTGTGAGTATTTGTCAGATTCTGATTTTCATCTGTTTTTTAATGCAAGTTAGGACAGCATGTTTTTGAGTGTTCGTTTGTTCTTCCTCCATAAGCTCTACTGTAGAACTTTATTTGGGGCAACAATTCCCTGTGGTCTAGCACCACAGCAGTAAAATACATTTAGTATCCAGCATCTGTAGAGAGTACCACTGGCAAGGTACTAAGTGATAAGCCCCCTGGTAACGTATCTCTGTTTTGCAATTAAATTATCAACTGTAATAGACCTAAAACTTTGGTATTTAGTATTTTTCTCAAAATAATTAAAAGCTCTGTAATAAATTACCTGGGGATTATTTTGTATAGTTACATTTTGTTCTGATTACAGCTGCCTGAGCATCATTTTCTGTTATCAACTGGCAGTTATGGTATATCTTCAATAGGGAAAAATATACTGATTTTGAAATACAGTTGAAAAACAGGTTTCAGAGGAACAGCCGTGTTAGTCTGTATTCGCAAAAAGAAAAGGAGTACTTGTGGCACCTTAGAGACTAACCATCCCTGCAAAGAGATGTATTGTTAAATAGACATTGGCAGGGAACAAATTTTGTCAGGTTACAAATTTTGGTCCAAATTTCCAAGTGTGGACTTCATTTGTGTGTGTGGAAACCCCTTTACCTATGCTTTTTGAGTATTTACAAATGTGCAGATGTGTGGTAGAACTGGTACATACAAATCACATGTGTAGGTGTGTTAGTGCTCAAAAGTCTATCTCAATGTTGTGAAAGCCACTTTGAGGCCCTTTGGAAATAAGGCTCCATACACTTGTAGAAACTCATTTCCTTATATTGATTTCCGATAAAACCTCAGATTATTAAGACTGAAGGAAATTTTATGTACTTTTCACTATTAAACTGTTCACTTTTTGCTGTTCTCTTATCTTGAACAGAAATGTTGAATGCATGCAAATATTTCTGTATATTTTAGGTTTTTTTAAAACTTGACTTTTACAAAACATACATTTTCATTCAAATTAAATCCTCTTCTTTAGGCCTACTCAAATGTTATTCAGATGTAAATAGGTGTTAACTGTGAATAATTAAAAGCTCCATTATAGAACATCAGAAATCAAATAGGGTTTTGTTCAAATGATAGTGAGCATTGCAGTCTCAATTACATTAGATTAGTTCATTTGTTACTTCGTAGCTACCTTGTAATGCTTCTTACTCCTCAGTATATTAAGGACCAGATTCTCTGGTCTAGCTAAGGAATGCTTGGTGCAACCCTAGGGAGTAGGGTTCGAAGGTGGCTTTTAGCCTTCATCTTTTCCCCAGGCTCTGGAAGGAAGTAGGCTGATTTTTGAGCCAATTTGAAAAGACAATTTTTGTTTCAAATCACATTTTGAAGCAAAACATTTTAAGTCAAAACTAAATAAAAATTGTTACTTCAACTAAACATTTGGACATACAATGTCATTTCACTTATTTTTTCAACTAAAAGCCAAAACAAAATGATACTTTTTCCCAGGCACACTTTCTATGCTGTTTGTCCGTGGAGTAACATAAGATCTAGGAATACTCTGAAAATTTTCCAGTGGCCAGGTACACCAGCTGTAGGACTCCTTTGTGCCCCTGGAATGGCACAGAGCTGCCCTAATCAAGGGAAGAATTGGGGCATAAATATGGGTAGAACCAAATCTTTTGTCATCTTGTCTACTGTATATATTTCAATAGGCTGGGGACAAAATGCATTATTTAAGACCCTACTGCATTCTAAAATGGCATATCTTATTTAACTGTGAAGACAAATGAACCATGATACCAATAATATACCTGAGATACATCAATGATATTTTCATCCTCTGGACAGGTGATCTAAAACCTCTCATAAACTTCCATCACAACTTCAGCAATCACCACCCATCCGTTAAACTTTCTCTAGAACACTCCCATGCTAGCATCAACATCCTGGATACAATGACCAGCTTCAACAATGGAACCCTACAGACACTATATACAAGAAACCCACCAATCACTACACTTACCTTCACAGATCCAGATACCACCCCAAACACACCAAGAAATCTGTTATCTACAGCCAGGCACTCAGATACCACAGAATATGCGTTGAGGAGAAAGTTCATGATATACACCTTAACACACTTAAAACCGACTTCACTAAACAAGGATGCTCCACCAGAGAAGTAGATTGCATCATGGAATGGGCCATCCAAATATCCCGAGAGAACCTGCTTCAATACAGAAATAAAACCACCTCTAGTTGTCCCCTATCACCCCACACTGGAACCCAAACAAGGTATCTTCAGTTTCAACCCATACTCAATGGGGACCACATCCTGAAAGAAATCTTTCCTGAACTCCCTCTTCTGGCCTTCAGACAACCTTCCAACCTGCTCCTCAGCAAGCTCCCCCAAAACCAGGTCCCACCAACTCAAAGCAGCACCAGTCCCTGAGATGGAAAACCTCTAGACATATTCCCACTGCTACAGTAATCAACACCCTCCCCCACAACACCTTTCAAGATCAATGGATCCTTCATGTGCCTATCACAACATGTGGTGTACCTCATCCACTAAATGCACCAATAACAACCAGTCAATCACTACACTCTCAAATGAACTCACACTCAGAAAAATGATAAAAGATAAAAACACTATATCACCAGTGGGTGAACACTTTTTTTTCACAAAGTTATCGCTCTGTATCTCACTTCTGAGTTCCCATTCTCAAATGAAACCTGCCACAACACTTTCAAAAGATGAACTGGGGAGTGTAAATTCATAACTTTGCTAGATACTAAATTTCATGGACTGAATAGAGACACTGAATAGAGACATTTATGACTTATTACAACAATCTGTAGCCCACTTACCCCTCCCACCCAGCTTTCCCCTCCTGTCCCTTGAAATATCTGTGAACTACTTATGCTAAACAATATGTTCCACTTTGTACCTAGCTAAGACATTCTGAGTACATTTCCCAGACCTGAAGAGCGCTGTGTATGCTTGAAAGCTTGTCTCTTTCACCAGCAGAAGTTGGTCCAATAACATATATTACCTCATCCGCTTTGTCTAAGTGGAACAGTATGTCAGATAAGGTAGCTTTTCCTCCATCATTAGATGTCTTCAAGGAAAGGTTAGATAAGTTTATGGGGGAAGGTATAGGTTATTTTCTGTTTCAAGAAAAGGTTTTGGACTACATTATTCAAGAAATCATTTCAAATTGCATCATAGTTGTGATTTTTAGCAATTATAAAACTATTTATACAGTTTTTGAACCCATAATGCTATTTTTCTTTCTGAGAAAACCACAGGGAGCTGTTTTCAGCACCCAGCAGGAAAAAAACCATGTCATCTACTGTTGTCTTGTTACTATGGATAATTTTTGTCTGTACAAGTTTATAGATTAAGGAATCTGCTGTGCTTTAAAAATGTAAAGTAGCATGTAAGTGCTAAGTATTATGTTCTTAGACAGAGCTATATATCAAAGTAGACAGGATTATTTATTTCATTATTTACAGATGTAGGTACAGACTTTTTATTTTGCTGCTGAATTGTTCCAAACATATCTAGTGTATCAAGTTGGGTGAAATCACATCCTGAGTTTCCTAAGTACCAAAGTCACCATAAGTCTAAAATATACATGGAAAAATATTTTTGATAGTTTTTATGTTTGGTTTCCTTGAAATTTGGATACAGTGTTCAGACAATCAAAGATTTAAAATTAATCTTTACTTTAAAATATTGAATTATTCTATCATAATTACTTGATAATTACATTCATAATTACAAAGACAGTCTTTGGGAAATTATGGCATACTATGGAGTGCCAGCCAAACAGAATTAGAATCATCAAGGATCTATATGATAATGCTGAATATGCAGTCAGAAATGGTGACAATATCCGCCAAAGGTTTGCAGTGACTACTGGAGTAAGATATGGGTGTATTATGTCCCCGCTATTGTTTGCCACTATGTCATGAGGAAAGTAACCACAGAAGGCAACTGAGGAATTGTATGGACAAATGATAAAGCAAACTTGGATTACCTCATTTTTGCTGATGACATTGTCCTACTTAGTTCTGTACATTGCTTAATGGAAGAAAAGACACAGCTTTTGGCACATATAGCAAAACAAGTTGGTTTGTTCATCAACATGGGGAAGATAAACTATATGGCTATCAATATCCCAAATGTTAACCATTAGAAAGGACAAAGAAACACTAGAAAAAGTAATTTTACCTACCTGGGGAATGAGATGTGCAGTGATGGTGACACCACACTAGATGCTAATTAACAAATTTTGAAAGCAGCAGACAACTTTCATAAACTTGAAAATATTTGGAAAAGTAGCAAGATTGGCATTAACACAAAAATATTAATTTTTAATGCCAGCATAATGACTGTGCTCCTCTATGGAGCAGAGTCACAAAAACCTACAACAGAAATTGATCAGATCAACTCATTCCAAAGTAAATGTCGATGGAACATCTTCAGATCCATTGGAAACCGTTTCTTGCAGCATCAGAATTTCTAAGTGGAGTAAAACAATCTAAAGCATCAAATATGGTAAGAAGACGATGGACATATTTAGGACACACTTTAAGGTTGCCACCATCATGATTTGCATGGCAAGTGATAATATGAACAGCCCATGGAAAGAGAAAAAATGAGCCTTTAGAGAAACTATGCAAAATAGAGAAAACCAAAACCATGAACATGACTCAGAAACCTAAACAGACAAACACAAGATCAAAATAAATGTCGGAAACTGGTAAATGATGAAGATGCAGGAGGATAAAGAAAAAAATGAAAGAATTACTTACTTAAATAGTATTCCAGTTAGTTTGTGGGTGGAGTTCCCAAACCATTGGTTTTAAACTATGAAGCTCTATTGTTTAGGTCCTGTTTATCTTAGCAGTACCCTTATCTCTCTCCCCCTCTCCATTTGTTCCATCCCCAAAGTTAAAGACAGCTGTGATCATTGCCAGCTGCAAGATTTGTATGGCTGCAAGGCAAGTCATTCTCAGTAGAGGGCCCTCTTCTTTGGTACTCATTTCCATATTGATTTGATAGACCTTTGGGGTATGCTGCAAGGCCTGGTCGTGGGCAGAGGGGCAGAGTGTGAGTTTCTTTTGCTGTAGAGTTTGAGTTCTCTAACTGACATTGTGCTGATTTTGTTAAGTGTTTACGTATTTAATTTTAATAATATGCCTATGCTTGGAAAATGTGATAGGCACATATATAAATTAAATAATAAATATATAACATATATATATGTGGACACATGTCCAGATGTGATAACATTTGTTTACATCTATAAAGACATGTATAAGCCCCCATCTTATGGTCTGGGGCCCCAATACACAATACTGCTCATCCCACTCTATGAGGGTAATATAATACACCCTAACCTTTGCAGCCCTGAGCCTATAACTTCTACAAAAGCCTTGGGAAAAGATGGACATTAGCAGTGTGCCATGAAGTTTAAGAAATTTGGGTTCTGGCATACCAAGTGGGGGAACAATTTCTAAAGTCTCAGACACAATGCAGTGCTGGCAGCTCCTTTGGGTTTATAGCAAGGGAGCTCCAGTTCAGATGTCTCCACTGATCTGAACTGTCTCAATAAGTCCCAGGGAGGAAGATGATCTCCTCAGTGACCATGTCACAAACCAATTTGTAGGTTAACACCATCAGTTCGAACTCCACCTGGAAACATTTTGGGAGCTGTCAAGGTTCCTCCCCCACTCTGAACTCTAGGGTACAGATGTGGGGACCTGCATGAAAAACCTCCTACGCTTATCTTTACCAGCTTAGGTCAAAACTTCCCCAAGGTACAAAATATTACACCCGTTATCCTTGGACTGGCCGCTACCACCACCAAACTAATACTGGTTACTGGGGAAGAGCTGTTTGGACGCGTCCTTCCCCCCAAAATACTTCCCAAAACCTTGCACCCCACTTCCTGGACAAGGTTTGGTAAAAAGCCTCACCAATTTGCCTTGGTGACTACAGACCCAGACCCTTGGATCTGAGAACAATGAACAATCCTCCCAACACTTGCACCCCCCCCTTTCCTGGGAAATGTTGGATAAAAAGCCTCACCAATTTGCATAGGTGACCACAGACCCAAACCCTTGGATCTGAGAACAATGAAAAAGCATTCAGTGTTTTACAAGAAGACTTTTAATAAAAAATAGAAGTAAATAGAAATAAAGAAATCCCCCCCTGTAAAATCAGGATGGTAGATATCTTACAGGGTAATTAGATTCAAAAACATAGAGAACCCCTCTAGGCAAAACCTTAAGTTACAAAAAAGATACACAGACAGAAATAGTTATTCTATTCAGCACAATTCTTTTCTCAGCCATTTAAAGAAATCATAATCTAACACATACCTAGCTAGATTACTTACTAAAAGTTCTAAGACTCCATTCCTGTTCTGTCCCTGGCAAAGACCAGCATACAGACAGACACAGACCCTTTGTTTCTCTCCCTCCTCCCAGCTTTTGAAAATATCTTGTCTCCTCATTGGTCATTTTGTTCAGGTGCCAGCGAGGTTACCTTTAGCTTCTTAACCCTTTACAGGTGAGAGGAGCTTTCCCCTGGCCAGGAGGGATTTCAAAGGGGTTTACCCTTCCCTTTATATTTATGACAAGAGCCAATGCAGATCCTGACAGTCTGGCGTAATGTGTTCCTAATATGTAATTCTGTTTAATCATTGGACTGCTACATTCTATACTAGCTTTATTGTCTGAGTGGCCTGAGGATGTAGGCCCATGTATAGCACATCACAGCAATGTAATCAGGAGGTGACTAAGGCATAGAGCATGGAGGCACTGACCACATCAAAGAGAAAAGATCATGCTCTTCTTCCATGGGCGCATGAAACAAGTGATCTTGGTCACAGAC
The DNA here is from genome assembly GCF_965140285.1 of Lepidochelys kempii. Lineage (NCBI taxonomy): Eukaryota > Metazoa > Chordata > Testudines > Cheloniidae > Lepidochelys > Lepidochelys kempii. Next base: position 206,603,614 of record NC_136382.1, on the reverse strand, counting down.
CCTATATGGACATCCGAAAGCTTCCCTGGATCAAATAATAAACATAAATTTGGCATTTGTGTTAGCACTGCTGCAATTTTTCAATCAGGAGGACAAAATATAAATTCCACCACCTCTTTTGAGTGCCTATCATGACCAAGCCATATTATCAATCTTGTCTAGGTGAAGTTGCATCCATGTAATAGAGCCATGTGTTAAACTGCATTTATCATTCATCTTTGGCTTACTCACCTGTATGGTGCCCTTTAATCCATCTTCATAAGAATGACTACGAATGTTCCGACCAGCAGCTTCCAACAGCTGTCAATGAAGATAACAACAATAATAATAAACTACCAGAAAAATGTTTTCAACTTCTGCTCTATTAGCAGAATTGTCCTCTTCCTCTGAGACCTATGCTTTTGGATTCCTGGTAAATCGGGGAGCCTGGTTTTGCAGAGTGACAGAAATGAAAATAGTACCAGTTACATTTGTAAAACTCATCAAAACAGCTCTGAAATAGATTTTTCTCTATAATACACATTACATGCTAGTGTGGTATGGTACAAATGTTTTATTTTGAAGGAGAAGATATTCTTGTGGTTAAGGGACTGTATTGTAACTCAGGAGTTCAACGGTTGTCTTCTCCCCAAATATCCTACGTGACCTCTCTGGGCTTCAGTTCTCTGGGATAATAATGGGGGATATTACTTTACTTTATCTGTTTTGTCTGTTTAGATTGTCCCTGTCAGAATATTTTACAGTCTCTGACTATATGTTCTTACATTGCCTTTTATAATGGAGCCCCTTTCTTAGCTGAAACCTCTGGCACTACTGTAATTCAATAATTAATACCACTTATTTGGGATGATCTGCATAACACTCATCTGGCTTCACCATTTGTCCATAAGGTTAAGATTTTGGCATGGGGATTTTTATTAAAATTCACAGGTAGGACACAGGCAATAAACCATAAATTGTGGATGCTTGTCCCCAGTGATGCGGGGCTGAAGTTGAAACCCTATACGGAGGGAGGGAGGGCTGACTGCCCAGGGCCGAAGCTGAAGCGGAAGTCATGGAGGTCTGTTAAAGTCACGGAATCTGTGAGGTAATCATATCCTTACTCATAAGTAATGCAGCCAGGACTTAAATTCTCATAGATTATTTCCTGAAGCCATCCATACACCCCATTTGGCGCTCCTGGCTTTAGCTGCGGTGGGGGGGTTCTCGGGGCTTTAGCCCATGGTGCGGGTGTCTGTGGGGGGGCACCTTGCGGCTTTTGCGCATACAGGGTGGTAGGTGCCATGAGGCTTGGGGCCAAGGGTTTGAAAATATTTGCTGGAGCTCCGCTCTGGACAGCTTCAGCTGAATTTAAGCCCCAAATGCAATTATCCTAGAGTCATGCAGATAATATCTTTGTCACACCTTCATGTATTTTGTGTTGTGAGAGTATGGATTAGGTTTTGAGTTTAATTGAACATGCAGTCCCGAAATACTGTACAAATAAATGAATGAAGAATTTCCTTTCAATCTGACAACCAGGATGCAACTTGCACATGCTGAGAAATCAAGCATACTAAGCAGAAGGCTGGTACAGTATGCGTATGCTCAGCTAGAGTGCTCTTTTTTGACAGTCAGACTCTTTTATAACTCAAAAGAAATATTTTCGCTTTTAAAATTTACATCTGGCAGTTGAATGGTCTCTTAGGTGGTACAGCTGTTTAGTGTTTAATCACTTTCGCTAAATTGAAAAAAATGAAAGGCAATGAAAATATTCGGGTGTCACCTAATGTGACTGTACAGTGTTTTTTCCATCAACTTTTTAAAGGTTCTTAGCTTGCTTCCTTGTCTAAACCAAGGCCTTGATCCTGCAAACATTTAAACATGCAAATAGGCCCATGTCAAGTAAATACACATATGGGAATGACATAGGTTCAAAATGTCACGTCTTATGTCCGTTTGAATTATTATATGAGCAATAGCGCAGATGTGCAATTGATATAGGGTTGGGATTTTTCAAAAGAGCGCTCAGGGTTAGCCCACCTTGTGTCCAGTTGAGGCCAATGGGTGTTTTGGGATTGACTACAATGGGAGCTGAGTTGGGCATTGCTGAGCACTTTTGGAAAACCCCCTGTAGTTTTTACAAATAAATAAATGGCTTAGAATGTTGTTGTAAGGGGGAAAAAATCTCATTCTTGGAAAAGAAATATCTCATCCTCCCTAAGCATATATATAAAGTAGCAGAGACAGTCCTGACACAACGTTGGCTTTTCACTTTCAGTTTTATCAGCTCTTCAATAATTAGCTGTATGTAAAAAGAAAAGGAGTACTTGTGGCACCTTAGAGACTAACCAATTTATTTGAGCATAAGCTTTCGTGAGCTACAGCTCACTTCATCGGATGCATACTGTGGAAACTGCAGAAGACATTATATACACAGAGACCATGAAACAATATCTCCTCCCACCCCACTATCCTGCTGGTAATAGCTTATCTAAAGTGATCACTCTCCTTACAATGTGTATGATAATCAAGTTGGGCCATTTCCAGCACAAATCCAGGTTTTCTCACCCCCCGCCCCCCCCCCCCAACTCACTCTCCTGCTGGTAATAGCCCATCCAAAGTGACCACTCTCTTTACAATGTGTATGATAATCAAGGTGGGCCATTTCCAGCACAAATCCAGGTTTTCTCACAACCCCCCTTCCAAAAACCACACACACAAACTCACTCTCCTGCTGGTAATAGCTTATCCAAAGCGACCACTCTCCTTACAATGTGCATGATAATCAAGGTGGGCCATTTCCAGCACAAATCCACGTATTCCCCCCCCACACACAAACTTGTTCTCCTGCTGGTAATAGCTCATCCAAACTGACCACTCTCCTTACAATGTGTATGATAATCAAGGTGGGCCATTTCCAGCATAAATCCAAGTTTAACCAGAACGTCTGGGGGGGGGATAGGAAAAAACAAGGGGAAATAGGCTACCTTGCATAATGACTTAGCCACTCCCAGTCTCTATTTAAGCCTAAATTAATACTATCGAATTTGCAAATGAATTCCAATTCAGCAGTTTCTCGCTGGAGTCTGGATTTGAAGTTTTTTTGTTGTAAGATAGCGACCTTCATGTCTGTAATTGCGTGACCAGAGAGATTGAAGTGTTCTCACACTGGTTTATGAATGTTATAATTCTTGACATCTGAAACCTAGCTGTATGTAGTTCTTGATAGTAGCCCACTAAAGATGGCATGCCATTTCTGTCAGTTAGAATGTCCTAGTTCAGGGAACTGGAAGGGCTTAGTAAATGACTAATAAATAAAAAGTAGGTTTCAATTAACTTTGTCCCCTTTCTTAAAGTCCAAAAGTAACAGCTCATTAGTGGACTTGTTGAAATGGGTGTATTTTGCCAGTATTTTGAATAAGATTAACACGTTAACAAAGCACTGGGGAAGCATTGCTTAGTAACATGTGACCTTTCCTCCAGTTATTTATCCCTCTATGATCACCTAGTTTGTGGAACAAGCTAGATAATTAGAGAACATGACCATCGGCAGCTGTACATACATCGATAAAATGGTACAGTCACATTGTTATAATGATCTCTGTAGAAAAATGACGTAGGGATTTGTCTTCTGTAATCATCAGGCTTCTTTCATCCTGGATCTTTGCAGTGAAATGAGTGTTGCATAAAGCCTCTGCATGACAACAGGTCCCTTTCACACTTGCCTAAGAATCAACACCTGCTGTCTGCACTGGCAAAGATCACAGGTGCCCAAGTCCTGTTTGTAATTAGGTTTCTCTGAATATACCTTCTCACTCCTGGGTTTTGTGCTCCCTTAAGTGAGACAGGCAGTTCACTTCAAGCTCTCAGCTTTTTGGTTCTTGAGGGCAGCAGTACTGTGTTGATATATGAGCCACCATCACCCCTCTGCCCAACTGGTAATTCTTTAGATATAAGGGTCTTGAGCATTATAAACCTGACCTAACAACCATACTGAACAAAAAGCCCTCTAATGGAAGCAGCCAGCACAGGGTCTTTCAGATTGCACTGGTGATAAATGATCTCTGGCCCAGTGGCAGTCCATAGACAATCTTCAGTGAGGACAGGGCCTTCATTATGCCCCCTATTCAAACTGCAGTCACTACAGATATGTCCATCCTGGGATGAGGAGCCTCTGCGTAGGAACTCGATACCCAAGCAGCTTGGCCTCTCCAGGAATAACTTCTGCATCATCAGTATTCTGGATATTAGTGGCCTTGAACTCCCTAAGGATCTTTAGGGTATATCTATACTGCAATTAAGAACCCATGGCTGGCCTGTACCAGCTGACTCAGGCTAGCATGGCTCAAGCTGCAGGGCATGCCTTCCCTTAGTTGAGAAGCTTTTTCCCATGCACTTATAGAACTTTGCTCCTCGTTTGCAATGGTGTGTGCTTTATTTTGGAATCAAACACATTTTAAAAACAAAATCTCCAACCTCCTTTTCATTCTGGTTATTCAATATTGGACTTGATTTGAAAGCTCTGTAATGATATAAGACCCTTCTCAGTTTTGATTCATGCATAATATCTTTTTAAATGACTCAGAACAATATGCATAGACATTTTATATGTACAAAGGTAAGTTGTCCACTGTTTTCACTGATGTAAACAGTAGCAGAGATCCCTGGTAGTGGAAGGTGCCAGGGCCAGATTGCAGCCATGCAAAGCAGCACCAACGTCTGTTTTGGGGGTTCAGCAGAGTTGAATCTTCTGGGAGTGCAGTGAGTTACGCTAGTGTAGGCAAGTGTATTTACACCTCCCTGAGCAAGCTTTGCTGAATATGGTTCATTTATTATAGTGGTGTGTGTCATTTCATCATACAATATTGTAATAAACATTTTCTGTCAGGTAACCAGAATTTTAGCACTATAGTTTCATCAGTTTTTTCCACTGTGTTCTCTCCCATTAAGGTTGGTTTAAATTGATCATTTATACCTTACAAGTGGCTGAAGTGAGATGTTTTCAGGATTGAATAATTGGGAAATGCTGGGCCATCCTCCATTCAAGATGCATGAGTGTCTTGATTATGTTTGACACTTTTGATTGTTTGTTCACAAGTTCTTTATTTTGAATCCTTTATTTTCTGCAACGGAAAAGTCATACTTTCTCAAACAGGTGATGAACTCATTTTTTTTTAAAGCAAACAGGACAACTTATTAAATTTTTAAGATTATTTATGTTGATAGATATCAAAATACAGTGAAGAAAGTATGTCCTTTAGTGGAATGTAACAACAGTTTCTTATGCATAACAGCAAGCTTAGTTGTCTGAATTATTGTTCTCAAAGTAGGTATCAAGTATCTTATAACCATGTGAGGCTGAAATATGGAAAGTCCCCTAGGCATGAATGAATTGGTCTGGACTTCTATATTTTAATTCTAGAGTTCCTAGTCCTTTTTGCTGTTGCTATGACATTTATCTGTCAGAATGAGAAATGGTGGCTTTAGTCTCTCAACATCATATGACTAGACATAAAATATTAAACCAGAGGGTATCCATATTCTGAAATATACATGGGGTGAAATCATGGCACCACTTAAGTCAATGACAGAACTCCTGTTGATTTCAGTAGGGCCAGGATTTCACCCCAGAGTAGAGAGCTCTTTTGAAAGTACATATCTATGCCTTAGCATTTGAACGCTTTGATGTTCTGAGAACTTACCTAGTATTAAAGACGTTTGTAGGACTGCTGTGCATGGTACATAGTTATTTCATTAGCTTAGAAGGAGTGTTTATGGTTTAAAAATGAATTTACAAGTGAGAGGCATTGAACATCTTTTAATTTTAGGATTCTGCTTTGCATTCCATTATAGAACTCTTCTTTAGTTATCAGTGTAAATGTTTGTGTTTTATTCAGATTTATCAAATTTAGAGGCAAAATAGGGTTTTTTGGGTCTACGTAACAGAATTATAAAGGCACACAGAAGCCAGGAGGGGAAACCCAGGACAAAAATGCACTGGCAGTCACTAAGGCACAGGAGACTGTGGAGGTCAGCACCCACAGTTTCCACTGACTTCTGTTGAAATTTTGCATCAGACTCTGTGAACTTAAGTCTCCTACACTGCAACTAAATGCATTGCCAACAAGCCGCAGCACTTGTGTTTTGTCAAGCTTGCTTTTTAATATACTAGCTTTGTACACTGATAAATACTGAAATCTTTACAAAAGCACATAATATGCCTATAATAGGGGCTAACTTTATTCCTTAGGCAGATTTGGCTTCTTAACTATGGTGATTAAAACCTCACCAGTGGGGTGCAGAGGGACCATAGTACTAAGTGGAATATGGAGCTTGTAGAGGATTGAGTCTGCCATTTGCAATGCCTTGTGTGAACAAATTCCCTCTTTATAGCTCAGGTGTAAAAGTTCCATTTTGTTGTGCAGCTTTTGGCTTGTTTTCTTAATGCATTATCTTTATGTAGCACAGGTATTATTATGACTTGTCTATCTGTCTTGTGCACAGCTACAATTATGTATTTTCCTTTCTGATGCATTAGCATGGGATTTCTTTAAAGTTTTCCTTTCTTCTCATAAGACTGCCATTCTTAGACCGCTGACAACCAGGTTGATGGCCCTGACAGAAAGGGTCCAAATAGCTACCACCACACAGCTCTCAGGTGCGTGGGAGCGATCTCTCAACTGCATAGTGGTTGGAAGACTGGGGATATATTACTTTTTCTGTAACGTCGTCCAGATCACTTAAATTGATGGGGGTTCAACTGTTTTGTGGTGGACTCCATTTCTTGAAATGAGGGGTAGGTAACATTACTGGTGCCTTGATCACATACGGTTTTTGACCATCTGATGAGACTGGGAAGAATCTGACCAAGGACTTTGTCCCTGTGAGCAAACCAGGCACTCGCCCATTCCCCACCTACAGCACTTCCAGCCCTTAGTTTCAAAAAGTTTTCTTGTCTTTAATTGAGTAAGATATTGTTGCCTTTTTCCAGCTGCTTCCATTCTGTTTCATCACCTAGTGCTTTTGACAAACAGCAATCTCTATTCAGCAAAGCTCAGGCCTGGAGAAGAGATGTATTGGGTTATGAGCTCTGCTTTTGAATAGCAGGGGGAAATCAGTGGGACAGAAGCGCATTTGGTGTAAATTGTCAGAGCCCATTGAAGTCCTTGGAGCAATGACAATATTTTGGCGTACCAGTTTATATGGGAGTGTATTTGTAGGTACGGGTTGTTAGCTAGGATTGCTCCATATTATTCTTTTTTATTTTTAATAGTACAAGTTATTTGAATAAGCTTTTTATTTGTCAAACTGACAAATACTTTTTGTATGGAGAATTATACAGAGAAGTTAAAAGTAAGGAATTAGTATCTTTTTCTCAGAATTACAGTATTTTATTCTTGTCTGTCACACAGCTTGACAACTTTGTATTAGAGGTCTGAATATAAAATCATAAGTATTAATAGTTTGGATTTCTTTCTACTGTTTCCTACATAATATTTTTAAAATGAAAAATACAGTCTATCTAACATATAGTTTTCTTGTTAAGGTAAATTTAATGTGTCTCATGAGATTTCAGTCTTTTTATTCCTTAGATTTGTTGATTTGACCACAATTTTTTTTGACAGATTTTTTTCTTTTTTCAATCCTTCTAAATGCTGCAGTGGAAAATCGTTTCCAAAGTATGTGGGAGTTTTATATTAAGAATGATCTGTAATAAGAGAAGTAACTTATAATGAAGATAAATTGCATTTGTGATGGTTTTCTGCAGAACAGATAGCAGTACAAATAAAAGTGGCCTATTACAAAGGCAATTAAAAGAACGAGAACAAAAACCACACCTAAAGGTGGTGGATATGCGTCAATGCAATGAAAATGCAGAACTGTTGGATGGTACCAGGAAAGTAACCCATTGCTCTTTCAATGCTATCATGAAATGAATCATCTAGATGATATCATGCATCTGCTCCCAGGAGGTCTCCGTCAAGGAAGGAATAGTAGTAAACAAATTATAACGCTTTACTCCCTTTTTCATAACAAATGAAACATTTCCCCCCGAAGCACTTGAGATGACTAATTTATCACATATTCTTGACATCCTAGAGAAGGGCAGAAGCATCCCCTACTAAACTGGTAGTCCTTAGCACATCTTGGGCTACCACAGATTGAACCAGAGCCAGGAGCAGATGGCACAGAGCATTTTAGCACATAAGCGCAGACGCCTTAGTTTTTCACCTAAGGGCAGCCACGATATGTTTTTGTTATTACATTATTCCTTTTCCAAGGTGTTAGACTTCTAATATAAAATTGTCTTATTTTCATTTTAAAGCCAGTGTAATTAATCATCATTGAGAAACATGCAGTATCCCTTCAGGTTACATTTACAGACTACTGCTGAACAGTTCAACACATTCCCATATATAATTACTTTTATTATTTATATTATGATAGTGTCTGGAGACCCCAGTTGGGCATGGGGTCCCATTGTATTTAGGGGTTGTATAAATATATAGGAATTTACAGTTGAAAAGGTACAGCAGAGTTCTCACTGTTCACAGCATTATCTACAGGTACAACAGACAAATGGTTCAGGTGTTAGCTGCTGAAAATATTAAAGGGGAGATTTCCAAAGGCACAAAGTTTCCTAACTCCCATTGAAAGCCCATGTGTGCTGGACACCTGATTGCCCTTTGTGCCTTTGAAAACCTCCTTCTAAGTTTGCTGCTTTGTCTAGTTTTTCTAAAGCATGTGCTCCTCATGGGTAGGAGAAACGTAGTATGGAGTGGCAGCACAAGGCCCTCTGTCCAACGTAAGTCCGTGTGTGTGAGGCGGGGGTGTGCAGGCAAGGTGTCTGCACCTCCCAATTTCTGCAGAGGACGACTCTGTGCTTGCTCTGAATAAGGGAAAGACTAGGGAGGAGCAACAGTATTTGTTCTAAGCCAGTCCAATTCCACTGTGGACAGCAGCAACTATTACATCCCAAAGGCTGGAGTAGCTGCCACAGAGGGGCTGCGTTACATTCTTGTGGCCTGGCTGTGGGTTGAAGCAGTGAGTTTCATCCTCAGCTCCCACCTAGTCCCTCACATAAAGCCATTGACTCAGGGAGTTGTGCAGGGCTGATAGGATGTTTAAGAATATGGGGTGAAATTCAATCAGTGAGAAACTCTTGTTCATTTTACAAGGTCTAGCATCTGATATTTTTATAATATGGAAAGCTTTGCTTTATTTACCCAAAATATAATTTTAAAAATGTGTAACTGTTAACAAATGTGGTTTAATTGCACCTGTTCTGTGAAGGGTGTATGCAACCAGAATTCCCCCAAAAGTTTTCAGTTAAATTTATGCAGTAGTGGCAGTAACTGGACCATAACTGATAGCAAGCCTATCAAGCGTATTGAGTTTCAGACATAAATCGACCATCAGACATTGTATTTTAAAGTATGACATGATATGTTTTTACAGTGCTTAGAGCAGTAGGCTGATTAGGTATATAAGGGTTGTGTACTAACACTTCATGTTGAAATATTTTTTTATAGTCCCTACATTGTTCCCTTTTGGTAACCCCCTAACATTTATATCCATATTAGTTTTCCTACATTAATTTGGTGTTATGGTTAATAGCTCTTCAGAGAACCATTTCTGCCATTTGCAAGACAGTGTAAGGTGGTTGTTGAATAAAATGTAAAGCTACATTCATATTTCGGACCTGCAATTCCGAAGTGTTCCAGTCCCCATTTTTTAATAAGGTACCATATTTGCTCGTATTTTATTTTTATTGTGCAATTTCTTTATTTAATAAGGATGTTTTAGCTTCACAATATTCAATGAAAAGGACAACTAAAATACACATCCATATTCCAGCTCTTGGGTGGGGCTTAACTGGCTGTTAACCGCATTTTTATCTAGTGCATATTTTAGATATGAGTGTGGTGATTCCCCTTCTGGTGATTTTACATGGGAACTGAGGCTGAACACTTCAGAGTATTCAGGAACAAAGAGTCAGCTTCCTTTAGCATATGTGGCTTGATTCTGCACTACTAGAGTCAATGGGAGTTTTGCCATTGATTTTATTGAGAACAGGATCACAGTGCCTAGGATGGAAATTGGATGGCAAAACTTTAACAAACCATGTTTGTCCTGCTGTTGCTATTTCCAGTAATATAAGAACTTGCCTCTTTTATTTTTACCACGACTAATTCTAAAGCTGCACATCAAGAGGCATGTTGTGGACACTCCTACACTTAACTGAGAAAGTAAATTTAATGCCCAAAAGATATAATTGTTAATGTGGATGGGTGGTAGATATTACCAGTCAGTTGTTCTTTGGCACTGGAGTCTTGAAGGAGCAATCAACAAAACAAATAAAAGCTCAGTAAGCTCTCGTACTCTTTCTGTATCCTGTAAACTGAAAAACTGACAGAAGGAAATCTGTCATCACAAACGAGAGTTTCCCTGGTCTTGTCTACAATAATTGTTGGCCAGATAATCAACTGTGTGGGTTATTCCTATGTCGGAAGCTGGAAACTCCAAGTTTGGACTGTTGAAATGTCCTCCTAATTTCTTGCAGTTGGCAAAGCTTGCCTGCTCACTGAATGGATAAGAGTGAGTTAAACAAATTGGCTTATCCCCTAGAGAGCACGGCCATCTACGTGAGGGGAGCCCTCTGCCTCCACATTACCTCTCAGCTTGTCCACTTGCCACATACTCGGAAGTCCCCTCTCAGGGTGGAATTCATACCAGTGATGGGAACCCTAATAGGTTAATACTAATAGTTAGCATTAGCTTGCTTGGCAAAGCCCATAGGGCTGGTTGGAGAACAGTCTTTTGTTTTGTGTTTGGACTGAGTCCAGCACAATAAGGTCCTCGTCCGTCACTGGGGCTCCTGCGCACTACCCCAGTACAAATAATTATATTGTGGTCAGTCAGTCCCTCCTCTCCCTATGCACAGACCTTCATAGAGTTTAACTCTGTTTTCCTAAAAATAATGGCATGTCAGCTATATGCATGTGTGATGGTGTTCATGCTCCATATGTTGGTGAAAGTATTTAAATGTTACCCTGAACTGCTGTCTAGAATCCCTTTATTTCTAAGATGAGACTTAAAAGTATGATGATCTCCAAATGTAAGGAATGCAGAGCCAATGGGAGTTTGTGAGAGCAGAATGTTCAGCTTCTGCTTTGGGCAACTATGTTCTGCCTACCTCAGTTCCCACAGCAGTTTCATTTCTAATTACAGTAGAATCTCCATTTTCTGAATGCCAGTCTTACAAATGACCAGTTATATGAACCGTTTTTCCTGACCGGGGGAAGGGGGAAATCATACAACAAAAGTGCTGTTGAGGAAGAACAAGTCAACATCTCTTCACATCCAATAACTTTAGTGCATTGGAAATCGCTTTGCAGTGGTTTGAACAACAGGAAGATAGCAGTGCAGTACATCCTACCGAAGTTTATGCACCAGATCTACTATAATTTTGAGATAAGAACAACAGAATTTACAGTGATGAGAAGGTATCGATACACCAGAAGGATTCATCTGGTCCTCCACATGGTTCTTCTTTATATGATGAAGCTTTCTCATCCACTTAGTTCTTCACCCAAATCCAGCATTGCTACATCTCACAGCTTGGATGGATTCTGTATGTCTACATTAGACACAGAATGTTCTTCAGAAGAACAGAATATCTTACTTTAGAGCAGGAAATTTTCTAAAGGAATTATGCATTCTGCAAAATAAAAGTATTTCTTATTATGGACAGTATCAAAGGGTCACATTTCTTCTTAGTGGTTTATTTCAATAATCTTGGATTATTTATTATATTTAAAGTACTCGAGTCTATCTGTTGTTTTAACTAAGGTATATTTGGCCGTGATATCAGCATTTCATCTGCCTGTAAAAGGAGGTTCTGTTTTCTCTCATCAATCAGTGAGCAGACTTCTGGGAGGCTTGATTTGAGTTTTTCCTCATGTAAGAAAGAATACTCAAACATGGGATTTAAATCTAGTGCTTTCTCCTCTAATGGAACCCCCCTTTGAAACCTTACCAAGCTGTCCAATTCACCTTTTATCATTGATAAATGAGTCAGACCAAAGGTCCATCTAGCCCAGTATCCTGTCTTCTGATAGTGAGCAGTGCCAGATGCTTCAGAGGGAATAAATACATCACCTGTTGTCCAGTCCCAGCTTCTGGCAATCAGAGGATTAGGGATACTGAAAGAATGGGTGCATCTGTGATCATCTTGGCTAATTGCCATTGGTGGGCCTATCCTCCATGAACTTATCTAATACTTTTTGAACCCAGTTATACCTTTGGCCTTCATGATATCCCTTGGCAACGAGTTCCACAGGTTGACTCTGTGGTGCGTGAAGAAGTACTCCCTTATGTTTGTTTAAAACCTGTTGCCTATTAATTTCATTGGGTGATTCCTGGTTCTTGTGTTATGCGAAGGGGTAAATAATATTTCCCTATTCACTTTCTCCACACCATTTATGATTGTATAGACCTCTATCTTATCCCCCCCCTTTGTTGTCTCTTTTCTAAAATGAACAATCTGTCTTTTTAATCTCTGCTCATATGGAAGCTGTTCCATACCCCTAATCATTTTTCTTGCCCTTTTCTATACCTCTTTCAGTTCCCATACATCTTTTCTGAGAGGGGATGACTGGAACTGCATGCAGTATTCAAGGTGTGGGACTACCATGGATTTATATAGTAGCATTAAGATATTTTCTGTTTTATAACCTAGCCAGTTCCTAACATTCTGTTGACATTTTTGACTACTGGTGCACATTGAGCAGATGTTTTCAGAGACCTATCCACCATGACATCAAGATCTCTTTCTTGAGTGGTAACAGCTAATATAGATTCCATCATTTTTTATGTTCACTTAGGATTGTGTTTTCCAGTGTGCTTTTTTACACTTTGCACTTATCATCATTGAATTTAATTTACTATTTTGTTGCCCAGACACCCAGTTTTTTTGAGATCCCATTGTAACGCTTCACAGTCAGCTTTGGACTTAACTATCTTGAGTAATTTTGTATCATCTGCAAACTTTGTCACCTCATTGTTGACCCCCCACTTTTCCCCATCATTTATGAATATGTTGAACAGCATAGGTCCCAGTACAGATCGCTGGGGGATTCCACTATTTACCTCTTTCCATTGGTAAAACTGACCATTTATTTCTATCCTTTATTTCCTGTCTTTTAACTAGTTACAGATCCATGAGAAGACTTTCCCTCTTATCCCATGAGTGCTTACTTTGCTTAGGAGCTTTTGGTGAGGGACCTTATCAAAGGCTTTCTGAAAGGCCAAGTACCCTATATCGACTGGATCACCCTTGTCTACATTTTTGTTGACACCCTCAAGAATTCCAGTGGATTGGTGAGGTGTGATTTCCCTGTCTCAAAGCCATGTTGATTCTTCCCCAACATATTCATCTATGTGTCTGATAGTTCTATTCCGTACTATTTTTTCAACCAATTTGCCTGGTACTGAAGTTAGGCTCACTGTCCTGTAATTGCCAGGATCACCTCTGGAGCCTTTTTTAAAAGTCTTACATAAATTTTCCTCCATGTGTCGTACACAAAGAAGAAAGAGTGGTTACTGTCTTAGAGTAACTGTGCACATATGGATCCCACAACCTGCCCTCCTTCCCCACAACTCAGAGTCTTATATATTTTGGGGATGTCATGCTTTTTTGCCTTCGGTAGGGGAGCACAAGAGAATGAAGAGTGCAAGCATGACCCCTACAGGACACTGTTAGTGAAACTATTCCAAGCTACTGTGCTGGGGTGCCCATACACCATGAGTAGGATCCACATGTGCAGACATCTCGAAAAACTACACTTACCATAAGGTAAATAATGGCTCTGTCTACTGTATATGTTTCTATTTTACAGTTATTTTTGTGTGCCGCTCTTGCATACACATTATACATATAATATGTATGCAAGAGCGGCACACCAAAATAACTGTAAAATAGAAACATACACATATACCTATGTATGTGTGTATATATATAATATAAATAAAATATTGGAGAGGGGTCTGCATCCAAGTTCTCTACAACTAGCCTAATCCAAGTACTAAAACCAAACGTTCAGGACTTTTGGAAAGTTCAGGCCTGGTTTTTAAATGTCCAAGTTTAGAAATGTCTATCAGGGAGTCTGTTTCTGTCTGTTGCAGCAGTTCAATCTAGAGCTGAGGTATGGAGTTAATGCTCATTTCGTGTATGTGTGTGTGAGAGAGAGAGATTATTTATTATTTGTATTATTGTGCTGCCTAATAACCTTAGTCATGGACCAGGAACCATTGTGCCAGGTGCTGTACACACAACAAAAAATACAGTCCCTACCCCCAAAGAGTGTACTGTGTGTGTGTGTGTGTGTGTGTGTGTGTGTGTGTGTGTGTGTGTGTGTGTGTAAATAGAATGTATGTGTTTATATAGATAAAGTATATGTATAAAAATGTGTGTGTATGAGTTGATAAGGCACTCCGAAATCATTTGGGATGAAACACACTATATATAAATATGAACTGCTGTTGATATCAACTATTTTCTAAAGGAAATAGTCTGAAAGCTTTAATAATATTCCCCATTCCTGCAGGCAGGTGTTAACAGTAGATAGTAAACCTTCCAATCTGTGGAGTTAAGTGAACACATTTTTCATTGTGATACTCAAGTCTCTCCCTAGATTCCTTTATTTGCCACTTGTATCATGTTTTGGAATACCTTCTGTCTTCAGGCCTCAGGTTGCTGCAGTATATAGCCATCTAGCTGTTGTCTGCTTTTCATCACTCCTATTATTCGCAGAGTATTCTTTTTTTCTCATCATGTTGTATCCCATTCTGAACTGATCTTTCATTACTAGTGAAGTAGACCTGTTGATTTTTTTCTGTGCCAGCTTTCTGAATGATTGTTCCATGTCTCCACCCTTTCTAGTCCCACATAACCCAAACATATCTGCAGAGGGACTTTCAGGTGGAGAGGGGAGCACGCCTTGTAGCTACTTTCCCCTTCTCTCCAGCTCCACCTGACATTGTTCCCTTTACCAACAGAAACAATCCTGATAAGCGTGTGGTTATGACAAGGGAGCTATGACAGATTACTCCAGCTGATAAATTAAACAGTAGTAAATCACCAGAGTACCTGTAGCAGTACAAAAGTTCTTGAAATGATCCTTCCGTTCTCCTTTTTTCCTTTGGTAAATACTCATTTGGACAATTATAGGTCTTTTTAAGGACAGGTCTACTCTACAAACTTTTGCTGGCATAGCATTACCAGTGAGATCTATGAGGAGGTGTGATCCCTGACTGACAATGCTGTGCCAGCAAAAACCCCTAGTGTCGACTCAGAGTGGCAAAACTGTGCTTTTGCCGGCATAACTTATTTTTCTGGGAGGGCTGAAATAAGCTATGCCAGAAAAAATATAGTCAACCTGTGTAGTTTTGCCAGAACAAACTGTGTCCACGGTTGGAGCACTTTGCCAGTGTAGTATATACCAATATAGCTCTTCCTGCAAAGCTCTCCTTGTGTAGACCTGGCCTGAGTGATTAACAGGTATTCAGGATGAAGTCATGCTGTTTGTTGTTTAAATTCAATGGGATTTGGACACCTGATTCCATTAGGCACTTTTAAAAAATCCTAGCCTATGTGCTTAGATATTTAGCTTTGGAGAAAATTTCTCTGAAAATGGCCCATTTATATATTTGTTAGGATTACCTTTATTTAAAAAATATATTACTGTCAAAGGGCTCTATTTATTACTGTACTATACTATATACTATAATTAATAATCCTTCTATAGTCTCCCTTAAAATAATTAGGGTTTTTACCTCCCATCTAAGCTATCATTTTTACGTGTCCTTGATAAAACCGTTTTTTGTTCTTAGACTGCCTTTACAAATATTTTTGCACATTTAAAATAGGTAACAGTGAATTTAGTTCATTTTCATTTAATCATTTAATATTTCCTGGCTTAGGCTACACGTGAAAATGAGTTTGATCATTGTCTAGTCCCTAGTGGATTTCTGCCTACAACACAAAAATCACTGCAACTTGGCCCTCTTGGTAGTCTTAAACTGGAATAAAAAATATGTTAAATTCAAGAATAAAATGCATGAGAACAGTCGTGTGGGGAAATTTGCACAAAACCTGCCCACGCTGTGCATGGATTGAGCTACAGGTAGTGCTTTTAATCTTTCACACGCAAGAAATTCAAGTGCAAATTGTTTGGTTTTGGGTTTTTGAACTGAAATATTCTTTTAGGCCGTTCAAGCATGTTAAATCTTTGTAGATTTCTGAATGTTTGCTTAGCCTGCATACATGTATTATTTTGTTAATGTTGTTATTGTAAGATAATGGACATATTTCCTCTGCCTTTTTCTATATTAGGGACATCTTCAGCATCCTAAATAAGAATTCATTTTTTTATGAATTAACATAGTAAGGGCCCCATCTTGCTATCTTTCCATGCAATATTTAGGAAAATACATAGGAACTTCTGTTTTGTCAGCAATGGTTTATTGCATTGTATGCTTATGTGTTAGATGTGCAAGGCCTTTCATTAAACAGCAGGATATTATTAGGCATAGCATGAAAAGCCTTTATAGTGTATCTGCCTTGTTTAAACTTGGCCCACAAGCATACTGCAGACTAAAAGGGTGAGCAATGAATTGAGAGTTGATGGCAGGCCCATAGAGGTCCTAAGGCTCAGGTGGTTGTCAGCCATAAGTTTAGCTTGGCTCTTTCAGTAATTTGTCACGCCTTGGTCTGCTCCTGCTGCGCCAGCACGTGCCAGCTTAGTGTCAGAGTGCCTGTTCGCCAGACGGCCACTCAGGCCTAACATCCTGCTGTTAACAGGACCAGCGGCTTGCTGTGGCAGTATGGAATACAGAGCCTTGGCAACAGCCAAGTGCTGTGCAGAATAAGCATGTTCATAATGAGATGTGAATGGCATCAGTCAGTCCCTTTAGAATAGGGTCTAGGCGTGTGCCTCCTCTCTTAGGAAGTTTGGCAGCCTATTCATTAGCAAGAGTCATCAGGAGTTCAGCCTATAATAGTGAAGCAGCCCCAAATACACTCAGCCTAATACTTGTGCTATCAGGAATGTGTTCTGCTGGGCTTTAAAAGAAAATAAGTAAATAAATTGTCAGCAGGTGCAATCTCTGAAATGCTTAGTATTCATTTTCTTTCTTCGGTTTCCCAAAGGAAGTTTATAGAAGGATTTATCATATGTGTATCTGTCTCCATTAGCATGAAAATCTTCCTAAAATGTCTTTTAACCCCAGTGACTACATTAACTTGCATATGATTAAGACATAAACACATTGATTATCCCCTCTGAGATGGAGCACTAGAAATCTAATGCTGCATTATTTTACTCTGAATTGAAAAGAATGTTCAGTCATTTTTAAAGTATCATATTAATGTAGCGGAAACTACAAACTTGCACCTTGGAATAATTCTAATGAGTAATGTAGGCTTTTCAATTAAAAAAAATCCAATCACCTACATTATATTGAGTCACTGGTGTTATTTCATCTTCTCATAATTTGGTAATTATGAATTGGCACTTTCTCCTACTTAATGCGATCTCGTAGAATTAGAATGCTTTTCCACATGACAAAAACGCAATGAAGATCTGAAAACTTTTTTTTTTTTAAATGAGGAAATGGGGAATGAGATGTCATACTGGCTTCTTCAAGTGTTAATTCATAAAGTCTATGTGAGGTTCTTCAGTCCATTGTAGATTTGTTTCAGACGTTATCCTGTTATTGGAAATGCATGATTCACCTTCTGAGAAAACAGAAGCTGCACACAAAAGGAAAAGATTTGCTTTCTCCACTGTGGAAAGCTGCTGCAAGCAGGGGTCCTATTAAGACAGCTGGAAAGTTGCTTCAGCTTGTTACGCTTGTAAGTTTTATTGGTGACTGGTTTTTGATTACACATTTGAATGCTGCATGTTCCAGGTTGCCGAATTTTAATTAAAAGACAATAGTCTTGGTTTAGATTGCTTTGTTGTCTGTATTATGTAGACTGTACTGAATACAAGGTCTTATTTTATTAATATGTATAATTTATTAGTACATCCAATGATATCTTCTACAGTATAACTTTAATGTAAACTTCGTATGCTGAGGAATCTTATTCAATGCTGTATACTTCCTTATTTTAAGTAGCACAATGATCAGTTGCATCTGTTCTTTTCCTTTGCCTATAACCTGTACTCCCAATTCAATTATTGTTGGTAGGATGAAAAGAATAATTGTAATGCAAATATTATCTATCAGGAGCGTGCTAATCATGAAATACATTTCTGTTGACATTATGGTTTTTCACCTTAAAAATATAACATTTTTTTCCCCAGGAATATACTTCTAGGGTCTTTGTTTTCATCCCCACTAACTTCAGAGATCTCTTGGATTCAGTCACTAAGCCATGCCTTTTTCAATAATATTTGTGTTGAAGGTAAAAAAAATTATTGATATTATAAATAATTTCAAAAGGTACAGTGTTATTACAGTTCAGAGCTTATGTTTAGAAATCTTAAATATTTTAAAGAAATTTTGAAAGGCATATTTTTCACACCAGTGATGTAGTTCTCTAAATGTGTTTGTATGGATTGAACTGTTAGCATTCTAGGACATTGTGTAACAGCATTTAATTTTGCATGTGCATTTTCTTAACCTGAGTATTGCAGTTATGAGGAAAGAGCTCTGTATCTTGAAGCAATAATCCAGAATCACAAAGAAGTAATGACATTTGAGGATTTTGCAGCTCAGGTCTTTTCTCCCTCTCCTAGCTACTCTCTCAGTGGAACTGGTGAGTCTCTGTACATTATTCTTCTGTTTAGCACTAAGAAGCACTTGAGCAGCAGATGTACACCTGTTTTTCGTAGATAAATGCTTGCAAATTTAAGAAGAGCATTCTCCCTCTGAATCAACTAATGAATATCAAAAGGAATGATGACATTCATTTTAATTTGTTTTGCATCAGAGCTATTCACTCAGTTCCTTTCTTCAGCTATCCTGTTAACCCCCGAATCTAGCAAGGTTAATGAACTTTCTCTCAGTAATGTGCTCTGGTTCATTCAGGAGTGTGGGTTTCTTGCTGAGCTGGGAATATGCTGTTCAAAAGCAATGCCTGAATCAGTGCTTACTTATCGAAAAATAGTTCCTCACAGTAGAAGCCGTTGCTACTAATGCTAAATGGGGATTATGCTGCTGAGATACCAGGGTCAGGGATTAATGCAAAAGAAATGTAAGGATAGTATTCGGTTAGAATATTATAACAGTAATACAGTATGCTAACATTTTCCTTTTAATATTTGATATATGGATGGACAAATTTCAAACTTCCTACCAATGCCTGGATAGGAATCTCATTTTTAAACTCTATTTCAACAATTATTTCATTAATCTTGTTGAAAGATGGAAATCTATGTAAAACTCAGTGAATATATTCTTAACATCATAACAAGATTTTAAGTTAACTTCTAAGGTCAGTAAGATACCAGTTGCTACTTTGTCATTTTAATAATTCTTGATAAATCGGTTTTAAAAGGAAACATTAATTCTGAAGAGTAGGTTTCTAGCACCCTAAGGATTAATTTTCCTCTCTTGCAGAAAAGTATACAGTCAGTGCCTGATGAATTCCTTAATCCCTTCTTTGCACCCATTGGGTGTACACTTTCTAATTATTTCAACCCTGTATAAATGTTTCAACACATCTGCTTTATTCCCTATATTCTGACATCTAAACTGAAAAATTGAAGGAAGAAATTACGTTTACTGAAATAAATCACTTACAAATAAAATCAGCCATGCATCATTGTTTAACATTACTGGCTCCAATCCTTGAGCTTTCAGAGCTTTGTTAGGAGATAAGAGGTATATGCATGTACTTGTATTGGTCGCCAGTAGCAGCAGGCAGAAGGCTTTGGAGATAAGCAAGCTGGCAGAAGTAAAGGGGAACCAGTGCTATTTACATAATCGCGCCTCTGCTTCCTGGAGAGGCGTCAAGAAACACAGGGATGGCCTCTATTGATCTTTGTTGAACTGGAATACTAAACATTAGAAAAGCTTATAACTTAAAGCTTTGATTAATGTTTTCTACATTAAAAAAGTAGAACAGCTGTGAATTAAATTCTTTTATATACCCTGCCAAAACTCTGAGACAAAAAAATTATCAATTTCATTAGAAGTGTAGATTTCATACCCAGTTTTGTTAGAAACTTTGAGTCATGTATCTGTTTAGGTATCAGCAAATAAAAATACAGGCATCTTGGCAGAATTTTAAAATACTTTAAGCATATTTTATTGTCTTCATCAGTCTTCCATACTTCTGTTCCACCACATTTGCATATGTTATTTGGTCATCTTATTCTGATCAAATTAAGCATAATTAGAAAAGACATTATTTTCTAAATTCTATATCTGTTATGCAAAAAAAAAAACTTAGTTAAGATCTGTTTAAATTGTTCAGAAGAACTGTTAAATAATCATTAAGTACTAGAATCATTTTTTATGTGATTTAATTTTTCTTGATCAGAACTTGTCACAAAATTCAGATCCTGCTTTTCAGCCTTCCAAAGTTTGGGTATGTTTGGAAGCATATTTTTAGTTCAGCCTGTTATAATACTAGGGCCAGTCATGAGTCAGATACCAAAACTCAAGTCTCCAAAGTTCAGGGGTGTTCAGATGTGGGATTTCAGTTTGCCCAGCTATAGTCAGAGGCACAAAATCCAGATCCAGGCTTGAATTTAGAAGCATCCCCTGCCAGTCTCCCTTATTCCCCTCCAAGGTTTCAAGTTGTTCTGACTGAGCAAATCTTTAGTCTACTCAGTGTTATAAGACAGCTAATACCTGATTTAAAAGATCTGTTGTAATTAGAGAATGTTGGAAGAACAACACAGCAAACTGTATACTCGAGAAATTCATTTCATTTATGGGCTTTAGAAAATTCTATATTGTAAGGTTTCAAGCTGTGTATTAGAAGAGAATAATTTATTTATTATTTTTAAAATAGAATTTTCTAGATTAGACAACTCCCTAAATCATGAAAATTACTTGTCATATTAGCCTTTACAAAGACATGTAAATCCGTGATTCAAGACAGGTTTCAGAGTAGCAGCCGTGTTAGTCTGTATTCGCAAAAAGAAAAGGAGGACTTGTGGCACTTTAGAGATTAACCAATTTATTTGAGCATAAGCTTTCGTGAGCTACAGCTCACTTCATCAGATGCATGCATCCGATAAAGTGAGCTGTAGCTCACGAAAGCTTATGCTCAAATAAATTGGTTAGTCTCTAAGGTGACACAAGTACTCCTTTTCTTTTCGTGACTCAAGAATTTCCCTATTCCAGGATTAAAAGAAAAACTATCCATACTTTTACCTGTTACTGCTTAGTTGCTAAATTGTTTAGTGTCAGGATTACTGAGTCCTATTATAATCAGATTTCAGGATTGTGAACTCTTAGGCTCTAAATCAATATTGAAACCAGATATAACTGATGTAATTCCACAATCGTTGTTAATGCTGAATAGTCCCAGGGCTTAAGCACTAATATAGGCCCTGATGCTGCAAAAAGAGCCAACAGAGCCCCATTGAAGTGAGTGCAGCTCAGGATGGGCACAGTGGTCTGCCCACACACATCCACCTGTAAGATCAGGGACATCTGTATTCATATAATATTTCCATTATCATCACATTTTAGGTTAGTACTTTGCAGTAGATCTTCCATTTACTAACTCAATATATAAAACTATGAATCAGAACATTGTGTATTTGTATCTCTATGAGCAGATATGGAATATTGTGATCCTTCATGAGACGGTAATGCGATTCCTTTAAAATAAAAAGCAAGCTACTGTTAAATTCATTTGAATTAGGTCACATCCATTTATTTATTCACATCAATGTCCGGAAAAGGGGGGTGGGTTTATTTTGAAGTGAACTATTCCCAGAGCAAGTTTGAGTGCAAGCAAACACAAATTGTGATAATTTCAGCTAGCAAGTATTACCAGTGCTGTATTTGTAGATACACATTATATCATCCATCATGTCTCATGTAGTTCAGAATTTTACCTTATTTACATGTGTATGTAGCACAGGTTGGCTGTGCAATTTGTGTGGAAGTGGCATTCTTCCATTTAAGAAATTTGACACATGTTGGTAAGATCTCAGGTTACTCCAAGGGGAATGCTCATCCCAAAACAGAGAAATGAAACCTGCAAAGAAAAGTGGAACTGCCCAAGGCAGGCCCATCTATCTATGTTTTTATCCTCTTCCAAGTAGCAAGCCAACTGAAAAAATTGACCCTGAACAGCTTAAGCCTTCATGGTGAAATTAGGGCCCATTCTTCCACCCATGCTATCCTCAACATCACCTCATCGTAATCCATGATCACTGCATATACAGATACACAATCCCAGGGATCAATTTGCCCTGTACACAATCCCAGTAGTACAGTTTTATTTTATCTAGGATTTTTTTAAGCAGTTAATGCAACATAGGATTCAAAAAGCATCCTGTGATATACTATAAATTAGTGCAGTGAAAATATAGCCATTAACGTATGCAATTTGTATATTATTATTAATTACCTTTTCTGTGCTTTTATGTTCTGTTACACAACCTCAGACTACTAGCAAATAACAAGATGCTGCAAAATGGATGTTGCCCCCAGACTCGCATGTGACATGGATTATAAAGTGTGCACTGATTTAGGCTCCCATTCTGCAGACGTTTATGCAGGTGCTTACCTTTATGCATGGGAGTAGTCCAATTGTTTTTGTGTAACTCTTTATAGGACCAGGGCCTTTAACTCTTTATATGTAGTGTTAGATCTCCATGCATCTTAAACATTGAAAATACAGAATACTAGGCAGAATGAACACCCCATAACTCATTTATGGGAAGTGCAGATTTAGGATCAAAAGATCAGAATAAGATCCTTTGTTGCTAAACTGGTAGGTTACATGCCTTATTTTAATTAGGCTGTGTATAAGAGTCAACCCAAGAAGTCCTTAGTAGTCCTATAGTATTTAATTATTCTCATCCTGTCCCTCTGCAGATTTTCCTACTTTAAAGGGTGTTCTTAGCTACAATCCTTTCCTCTTCTTCGTCCTGCCTCCCCTGGTCAAAAAACCAAAAACAACTTTTTGGACAAAATACTGGTACTCCACACAAACTTCAGAAAGTGCAACTTGATGGTGCATTCTTTCAAAAAAGCAATCCTAAATGGTCAATACTTATGTACAAACAGGTGTATAAAATATGTTTCCAAGTCTAATTGCCCTTATAGATGAAACAGAGTAGCAGTATAAGATTAGAAGCCCGACAGTGGTTTTAACTGCTAAGAGATGTAAACACTTGAAAGTTCTAGAAAAGGGAATCAATATTCAGACTTTAAATAACAGTTCCTTCAGAAAGAGCTTTGTGCTGCACATTTGGATACTCCATCATGGTCGCTTTCTGCTGACCATGAGAATCCAGAAATTGTATCTGCAAGCATTCTTTTAATATTGTAGACTTGCAGTTGATTCTTCAAAGGGTTAATTGGAACGGGCACACTTGACTGCTGAGAGGACTGATCTAATCACTGCCATATCCAAGTGCATCTGTTCACCATGAGGTCATTCTTGTGCATGCTAATGATTTGGAAAATAAAGCATAATGCTTGACATTATCAGAAAGCATATAAATAGTGTAAATCTTTACTTTTTAGTAGCCGATGGCTATTGCAGAATGAAAAGAAAGCCAAATGAATCTCAGATTGCACTTTTTTTTTCTTTTAGGCAGCCTTTATTTATTGTCACTGGACTAACAGGAAAACTATATAGGAAAACTGTGGCACCCAATAATATATGTTGATAAAGGGATTCTTTAATGAGTATTGTAGCATTGCCCAGGAGCAACACTTCAGTTAAGGAACTGTAGCTGTTTCCAGCATTCCCAGGTTTTTAAGGCTGTGGAAATCTTGCATGCTCATTTACATAAGATTGAAACTTAGCAGCCTCGTTGCTCCATTTTTTGTTTTGTTTGTTTTGCTTTTGTTTTAAAAAAATGATATAAAGAATTAATCTTTCTTTTATTTCTAGAATGTATAATAAAAATGTTTTTTCTGCCCAAGACATATTTACTATTTTTTAAAATACCTTTTGCTGAGTGTTTAGCTTTCATTGATCCCTTTTGCTATTTAAAGGGAAAGAAACATTCAGTGCAGCCATGTTATTTAAAAAGACACTTTTTCTAGTTTTGATTTTCTTTGTACTCCTCGCTGTTCATTGTGAACACGTTAAACACCCGCAGCTGGCCTGGGTCAGGTGATTCAGACTCGCGGTGCTCAGGCTGTGGGGCTGTAAAATTGCAGTGTAGACGTTTGGGTTCAGGCTGGTTCCGGGGTGATGGTGGCTTCCTATTCTGCGGAGGAGATAGGTCCATTTCACAACACCATGTGGCAGTTTGACATTTTCTGATCAGGAAAGAGGCAAAACTAGAATTGTCTCGGGGGTGTTGCATGTCCAGCCTGGAGTGCTGTGGCTGAAGAATCATATATAGCCCATGCCTGCATTGTGCTTGGATCGCTCCTGTTATCAATTCTTCCATTTCAAAAACAATTTTTATCTCCAAATGTAGAGGAAACGTAATAGATTATGATTAGTACGGAGTCTGTTGCAAAGTCTGATTGAACTCAATATGACTTTGCATTCTAAAAATTGTTAGGTGCCAGGAGATAGATCAGTGATAGGAGGGAGATTCACAAGACCCTCAGGATAGATTCTTGAAGCCTTGATAATAGATAAGAGAAAGTTACTGTCTAAGCCCAGACAGAGTTTTCCAAATTCACGTAGATATTTAAAAGTTAATTGCTGAGTCCTGTAAGAAACCTTATGTCATGCTTAGCCTTAGGTAAGGCTAAGCATAACTTTTATAGATTACCAAAAAGGTGTGTCATCTTCTGGGATACTCTGACCTGTATAGATCCTCCAGTTGCATCCTCAGTAAAGTCATCGTCTCTCACTATGTAAGGTACTGCATGCCTAAAGGACCCTTTTGACTCCAAATTTGGATTCAATAACTAGAAACCACAATTTAGTAACTATCTCCATTGCTGCTAGTTCCATTGTGTCTCCATACCTCTCCCTTCAAGTGTGTAGTGTTGGGACCCTTATTTTGGCTCAATAAAAATGACCTTCCTGTTAGCCATTTCCTTCCCGTGGAGAGTGGGTGAGCTGGCAGCCCTCTTCTGCAATGCCAGTTCCTCTTTCAGATATCCCGTAAAGTAAACCTTCATCTGCTTCCCAGATCTATTCACAAGATTAATTCTGAGCTCCATGGGGATCTGGACATTGATTTTCTTACCATTTTGTCCTCAGATGACTCTGTGTAGGGAAACCGATGAAGTGAGCTGTAGCTCAGGAAAGCTTATGCTCAAATAAATTGGTTAGTCTCTAAGGTGCCACAAGTCCTCCTTTTCTTTCTGTGTAGGGAAAGGGTTTGGCATTCTGTAGGTGGTGGTGGGGCCTTGAAGTTTTACGTACAGGGAATTTAGGCTTTCTTCTGTTTCCTTGCCCTCCCTCCCTCCCTCCCTCCCACAAAAGAGGAAGATCATTCCCATTCAGATTTAGTCATTGCTACATGGGTTTGTGTATGTATTAAGGAAGCATACACAGCAGTCTCCCTATTCCATAGGCATTAGAGCTCCCTCCTCTGATAACGTAGTCTCCTCCTAGGCCAAGAGAGAATCTGTGTCAGTACAGGAAACCTGTCAAATGGACTCTTGGCGTTCCATCCATGCCATTACCATCTGCATCAAAGCTTCCACTGATGCAGCTTTTGGGCCAGTGATCCTGAGTGTTGTAGTACAAGGAACCTATGGAAAATTCCCTAGATAAGTCCTCCCAGTCTGGGTTTGGGTTTTGCTAGGCCAGGCCCAGCAACCCAGTTGTCAGAGCCCCCTAAGCAGAGAGGGAGATTTTGGTCCTTCCATCTTGGGAAGCTATCAACAGGCCAGAGAGTGTGCTTTGGTAGCTGAGGATGAAGAGGTGCCAAAGTTTCTGTTAGCTGGTTGGTGGAGCTAACTGATTTAACAAGAGAGGAAAAGTTCTGTAGTTTTCAGATTGTTGGAGTCCCCCATAGAAACACATTTTACAGGGAGGAGCAAAATTTACCCTTTCATCTTGGGGAAATCTTAGATCTGACTGAAACATAAATCCATTTCACATTTTCCATAATTTTGTGTGGCTCATTATAGTAAATTTAGAATCAGTGTGTTCAGACAACATAGCACAGAAATTCTGGTCCATCTTCTGGATGCTAAATAGTGAATTTGTGAGATCAGAGTCATTTCCTTGGCAACAAACTGATATCATAAGCAAAATTGTAACTTCACTGAAGAAGCTTGGCAGTAATGAAGAAATCTCATTCAAACACAAATGCCTGCCATGGTCACAAGGACAACACTAAAAATTACAGCCAAAGTCATTTCTCCTTTTCCAGTAATGAAATTTCTTCTTTCAGGCTGCTGTACCCTCGTTAATTCAGTGATCTGCTAATGGGTATGATGAGTCTCAGAATTCTGAGACTCATCCACTAGCTATGTGCAATGGAATGTGAGAAGAAGACACTCTCACGTTAAACTCACTGTTTTCTCCTGATTTTTGTAGGTTGATCACACGCTTAACATTTTAAAAATTATTTAATATTGCGTATGTTGGCAGATGATTTGCATATTTTTCAGGAAAAAGAAATACTGGAGTTAAGTAGTAAAATGTGTAAGTTGTGTCAGGAATGTTCTATTAAATCAGTGACTAAAAAGCTGTAGTAAATACCAACGGCCAGATCCTGAGATAGTGTCAATCAATGTAGGTTGGTGAACTCCACTGAAGGCATGCTGATTCACACCAACTGAGGATCTAGGCCCTGCTCTTTTAGGGATCTAGTCAGGCAAAATTGTGAGGCTTAAGAAGGTTGTATACAATAGCTATGCAGCAGGCTTGACCTGCCATGTGGAAAGGCCGTCCTGCTCTACAAAGGGAAGAAAAAACAGTGCATGGCTGGAAGTTGTCCCTGCCCATTGCATACCGTTGCTCACAATTTGTATCTGTCCCCCTAGGGCTGCTTAGGCTACAGAGCTACTCCCGGCCTCAACTGTTGTAACCACTATGCATGGAGTGGCTATGATCTGCAAAGAGCAATCAGTCTCTCTGCCTGGTCCCATTTCTTTAAATTGTTGGTTGAGTTGGGGAAACTCTCCCCTCCATGATCTCTGGAAGAGACAATAGATTGGTGGGGAGAGCGTCCTCCCTAGCAATCAATTTGTAGAGGAAGAAATATTAACTTGATGGGCCTCTCTCTTCTTTAGAGCTGACAGCTCCAGCTGCTTGACCTGTCAGCCAGCAAGAGCACTCCAGGCAGTATGGCCCCTTTAAAATTTCTTCCCTGGCTGACAAATGTCAGCCAGCCAGCCATGAGCTAGCCCCCCGTGTGATGGTGTCATTCCCATTCACCAACTCCACCCCGAGAAGGAGGCAGAGTTGGCTGGCATTTTAAGGTGATCTCCAGCATTCTATGGCCTCATTCAAGAGGGACATACTTCCTTGAGATCGATTGTAGTTCCTCTGACTGTGGAGCTTAGGAGGCTTGTGGAGTTTTTGATGGCTGGGGAGAAATTGCAGAAGTGATGTCAGGCTAATCAGAGCCCTCTCTGCTTTAATTATTTCTTTACTGCAGAGCATTGCTTTTGATTTTAACTTCTCTAATATAACAAAGGGCCTGATACTGAGGGGTGTTGAGCACCCATTGCCATCAGTGGGAGTCATGGGTGATTAGCTTCTCTCAGGATAAGTTCACATCCCTGGAAATATTTCAAGGGGCTCTTAGCGTCAGGTGATTGTCTTTTTCTGAACCACAGATGGCCCAGAGGTTAGGGCACTAGTCTAGACCCCTGTTTGGTTTCCTGCTCCGCCACAGACTTCCTGTGTGACCTTGGCAAGTCGCTTAGCCCCTCTGTCTCTCAGATCCCCTTCTGTACATTGAGGAGAGTAACACAGCCCTACCTCACAGGGGCGTTGTGAGGGTAAATGCATTTAAAGACTGAAGCACTTTGATATCTACTGATGAAACGCTCTGTATAAAAGCTAGGTATTATTACCTTAACCCTTCTTGTACAGTAGTTTTACATCCTCCTCTGGACATTTATCAATGGCCTGATCCAAAGCCAACTGAAGTCACTGGAAAGAGTCCCTGGAAAGAGTCGGCTTTGCATCTGAACCTAAAAATAAAGGCTGGGTCCTATCGTATTTCAGTCTCCAGCAGAGTCAGGGCTGAGCTGGCCTTTGCATTGACATCCTCCATATGCTTTGTGTGTTCTGCTGGCCCAAAGAAATGTGCTGCATAACAGCTGTCATAGCTATGGCATGGGGAACGGTAGATCACATGCAGCATTTTCATGTACATTCTTTTCAGTTTAAATTCAACTATTTTAAAAAAAGAATCTCCAAATATAACTAAAAGTTAGATTATGTAGTGAATGTGGTTTAAAAAATTTTTTGAGCAAAAAGATACAAATGAGAGAGATCCAAATAAAGATTGAAATAAGTGGTTATGTATAATCAAAGATTATCAAATCCTTTAATAGATTACACCAGACACGACATTCTTAACACATTGTGCAAATGGAATTCTAGTGTTTTCCTTTCCCACACTCCTGGAGCTTGTTACTGTAGATCTTCATTTCTGATCATAATGTGTTTAAAACATGTTTGTTTCTGAGTGAATGTAGCCACAATTGTCTGTTAAATTGATGGTTTCTTCAAAATATACTGAATTGAACACGTAGGCTAAAGGTTTCCAGTTACACTGTGATTATAACTGCAGTAACCAGTGTCCATGCAGGTTTAGAAATACAGGATATTGAAGTGCTAAGCAGAGTTACTAGGGAGTTTCTTTGTGGCTGTTTATTTGAAGAGTAGACATGACAGTAATATCCTGAAACCAAAGACTTTCATAGACCTGTCATGGCGTATAGGTTAATTACATGTTGTTTTGTGCACACCAGGGCCAGCACTAAAACTCTAGGAACTCATATCTAGGCTATAGCTAATTCATGCCAATTCTTTCTGTATAAGATCTTTAAGATACAGTCTTTCCTGTGTATTCACACAGCTAAAACTCATTTGCTACTTGTCTTCACTTTCAAGGCCCCTCACAGTCAATCCCCACTCTACCTATCATCTCTCATTTGCTATCAAACTATTTATACTCCCCTCTGATCGGTCCATGATGCTGGACTCCTTTGTCCACCTGTTAAAATTTCAAACAAGCACCTTTGTGCTTTCTCTCATGCTGCCCAAAGCACATGGGAGGCACTTCCCATAAATATCTGCAAAGTTACCTCATTATTCACCTTCAGATCCTTCTTTAGCACTCTCCTTTGCCCTGATATCCTACAAAAAACTAGACAATTGTTAAGCTCTTGATGTGCAGAGACCACTGACTGCCATCCAGACCAGTGTTCTCACATTGTTTACTTGTACTCCCCTGTCTGTCTGTATCAATCTGTTGTCTCTTATCTTATACTTAGATTGGAAGCTACTTGGGCCAGGGACTGGCTTTTTGTACGGCACCTAGCACAGTAATGTCCTGGTCTGTGACGACGGTAACACAAATAATGGGTAATAGAATAGTTTAAGGTTCTTTCTCATAGTCTAAGGCTTTAAACTCTTTAATAACTGCTGTAGCAAATTGCCGGCATTACTCACACTTTCACTTTTTGGGAAGGGTTCAGGGCACCGTTTCTCGCCCCTGAACTGGGGTATTAACTGCCCCACTAGTGTCCTAGAGGAGGGGAGTGGAGAGGGAGGGACCCGGGCCAGCCCTCTACTCCGGGTCCCAGCCCAGGGGCCCTAGGGATAGCGGTAAACCGCTTGAACTAGTGGTTTCTTCTCCTGGACTTCTTCCCTCTCCTGCCCTTCAGCTTGTGGGGCTTCCTACCCTCCCTCTGCACAAACCAGGCATCCCTTTACCTAGGGTCTTGGTCTTCTTAGCCCACCGCAGCACTTCTCCAAACTCTCCTCTGCTTCCCTCCAAACTACTCTGCTTCAACTCCTTCCCCTGTCTGAATGAAGCAGGAAGGTTTTATCAGGTGACTGGCTTTAGGTGCTTTAATTGGCTTCA
Organism: Lepidochelys kempii; assembly: GCF_965140285.1. Taxonomy (NCBI): domain Eukaryota; kingdom Metazoa; phylum Chordata; order Testudines; family Cheloniidae; genus Lepidochelys; species Lepidochelys kempii. Next base: position 206,573,450 of record NC_136382.1, on the reverse strand, counting down.
GGTGTTTTAATTAATCTATAGCAAACTTTCTTCCCTCTACAGGGAATAAGGCTTCCTGCTGCCCTCTGGCCATGTTGTATCACACCGCCCCGATGCTAATCCTTCTGTCTTTATTTACTTAAGTATTGCATGTTATAAACCCAGCTTTTCTTTCTCAATCTTTTCATTAAATGAAGGAAAATGTTTACCCAGTTACAACCAAAACACTCTGATGTTAGTTTTGCCAATCAGTTTCCCCAGCCAAACTTGGACAACAGAGAAAGGAAAAGGAAAACATTTAAATATGTACTCCTTTTTATGGTCCAGCTGAAGTAGATAAGCAGTGACTGTTGTCAAGTTCAGGTAGGAGTTGTGCTTTTCTCTGGCAGGCAGACTCCCTGGTACATCTTAGGTCAATCTGGATGGCTGGATTGGAGGCAAAGTCCTGTTGTTAGAGTAAGTTTTCTCCTCTTTCCCGGTAGCAGGATACAGTGGGGATGGTGTCAGATAAGCAGATAAAGACCAAATCCAGAACTCTCTAGGATCCATTCTTAAACCTACAAGACATCATGGCCTCAGGTTCATTGGACATGACAACCATTAGACTGATAGCTTGAGAGAAGGAAATAAAGGAAGGCAAAGAAAAGGAAAGACAGAATCGATACAGATCCCAACTATGGATTATTCCTGATTTACACTCTCTTAGGCACTAGTCCATAGCAGTCTTTTTTCCAGAGATTTTTCAGTATTCTTGTTACCCAAACAATCTTACCTCATAAACAATGCAGCTTTGATCAATCTTAGAACCTATTGACAAAAGGCCAGCTCTCAAAACAAAGTGCACTGGAGTCTCCTTAGCATAGTTTCGGGTGAGTGATTTTAGTTCTTTCCCAGAGTACCAGGGAATAGTTCATAGGCCTTAAATATCTTAGGCCATTTATATGTTAGTGGCTTTTGTTGGCACAGCTATGTCAGTTATATCACACGTCATCACCTCTTGACTAACATAGCTAATACTGCAAAAGTCTGTAGTTTAGACTTGGCCCTAGTCTTTCTCCTGTAGAGAAAGCCGATATCTCAGTTCCATTGTCCCAATATACTCTATAATTAGAAGTGTCAGAATCATTATAACAATTTTATTTGTAAACGTTTGAATCACTGGATAAATCTGATCATCATAAAAAATGTTTATATTCTTGCATAAGTCCAATCTCAAATGGAAATTAAAGCAAGGCACATTTACAACTGTATTTTAATAATTACCCCAGATATGTGACAGATTACATTTAAACTGTGAATAATCCATATTTGATTAGAATTAAATGTTGAGACAGATAAGAATTCTATGAGCTTTGTCTCTCTAAACTTTAGATGTAAAACAGACAGTATGCTGGGATTAGGTTAACAGGTCCAGCATGGACAATCATCATGTGAAATCATGGTTATTGGTCCAGAAGAAAGACCAGAAGGCCCTTGGAGGGAGGGACACCTTTTTGGGTAATAAGGTGAGAGGGTCAACTGAGAAACAATTACAGCGCAGAAACTCCTACAAAGAAACTTCAATTTATGAACAGGCTTGTCTACAAAACATTTAGTATGTGGCAGTTGGGGTGTCAGTCTGCCCTACACTAGCAGTATGTGCCTCTGGACCCTGCTGCTGTGCGCTAGCCATTCCCTAGTGTGCTTTGATCTCCTCCCATTTCAAAGTGGGGTATATCAAAGCACACTAGTGAACGGTTAGCATGTGGCAGCAGGGTCCATACTGACCCTTACTGCTTGGCAAGCTAGTGCAGGGTATATTTGCACCCCAGCTTGCTGCAAACACAGTGTTTTTGTAGGCAAGCCCAAAGATGTTCTGAAAAATAGGAACCTAAATTATTAATCCCTTACATTAGGGAGAGACTAAAATCTCCCTCTTTAGAGATACCATAAGCCAGTACAATTAGGGGAAGAGGGTGTCAAGTCTGAAAAGTCAGGCATATCAAAGAATCCTGAACAGTGTAACAGAGCTGTGAGTCAGGGAGGGAGGGGGCCATGACACAAGACATCTGAAAGGAGAAGATCTGCCTGACATGCCACATGTTGAAAGGGTCAGAAGGGAAAAAAGATACACACACTGGAAATATATGGTGTATATAAGGGCTATTCATCTTAGAAAAGGAACAACTAAGGGGGTGGGTATTATAGTGATTTATAAAATCATGAATGATGTGGAAAAAGTGAATAGAGAACTGATACTTACCATTTCATGCAATACAAAAACCATTTCATGCAATACAAATTTATAGGCAGCAGGTTTAATACAAACAAGAGCAAGTACTTTATCACAAAACGTACAACTAAACTGTGGAACTCATTGCTATGGCATGTTGTGAAGGCCAAAAGTATAACTTGGGTTCTAAAAAGAACTAGGTAAGTTCATGGAGGATAGGTCCATCAATGGCTATCAGCCAAGATGGTCAGGAATGCAACCCCCTCCTCAGAATGACCTAAAACTCTGACTACCAGAAGCCAGGAGTGAAAGACAGGTGGATTGCTTCATAATTGCCCTGTTTTGTACACTCCCCTGAAGGTTGGGTACAAGCTACTGTCCGAGATAGGATACTGGGCTAGATAAATCGTGGTCTGACCCAGTCTGGCAGCTGTTATATTCTTATGAGTCTTGAATTGTTTTGAGTTAAAGTCACTGCATTATAACCTTGAAGGGAAGACAATCTTCTTCTAATCTTTGGGCAGGGATATTTGGGTAGATAACAGTTCCTAACCTGGAACATACTACTGAGGCAGCCACCTAAGAAATACCACCACCACGGAATAACTTATGAGGAAGGGTAGCCCAGTGGCCAGGGTGTTTGTCTCAGACTTCGGAGTCCTCGGTTCAGTTTTCTGCTCTGCTATGGGTTTCCTGTGTGACCTTGGGTGGGTCACTTAGTCTCTCTGTGCCTCAGCGCCCCCCCCCCCCCCCGTGTTTACATAGAGGTAATAGTATTTTCCTACTTCACAGGAGTGTTGTGATTATTAATGTGTTAAAGGTGGAGACCACAGTAATGGGAGCCATATAAGTATGATGGAAAGTGAGGAGTGGCAGGAATAAGGGACTAAGGTTGAATTTACAGATGAGATATTGTTGTTCTCTATCTTTTTGTTCGTTCTTAACAACACACAGCCACACTCCAAACTCCCTCAGATGCTGCTGTGAAAAGGGACAGACAGACAGAGAGAACATGTCCGCAGCTTATTCCTTTCAGTACCAAACACACATGCCTGTTGTTTCCCAGTGATGAACCCTTTTGGGAAACTCCTGCCTTCCCTCCCCAAGGAAATGTATCTTCAATACTTTTAGCATTTAATATTCTAAAACTAAGATTTTCAATGTCAAGTGAAAGAGGTTTGAGGCAAAGTTGCAGTCCATCTATATTCTTAGAGCATTCTTTCCTTGGTTACTGTATTTTTTTTCTTTGATTCAGGCATTGCGCCTATAAAATGACGTGCTTTATTTCAAGCATGTGTTTGATTTAAAAATTATTTGGGGGAAAGAGACACTATCATGCACTAAATGGACAGATGATAATGTCAGTATTATTGGTATAAGAAGAATCCTTTTACCCCCCAAAATCACACACTTATACCAAAGTGAGAAAAGAGAAGGAAAGAAGAGTTCACGAGAAAGTTTCAGAACCAAGACTCAAGAGTCGGTTGAGAATGGCAGATAGCTAACCTATTTCTATTGGTTTGACGTGAATAAAGATGTAATAAAATGAAAAAAGATGACTTGGGGTATGTCTTCATTCCAAACAATGAGTGTTTAACTCAGGTTAGCTAACTCAGGTTAAAATAGCAGTGAAGACACGGCAGCTGGCTTTTAAACTTGGGTTAACAGTTTGAATTGAAGCCTATAGAGGAGCCTGGATTGAACTAGAGCTGCTAATCCGAGTTGAAAGCAGAGTTGCCTTGTCTTCACTGTTATTGTAACCCAAGTTAAGAACACACTTTTTGCACTGAAGAGAGACTCTACGGATATATCTACACTGCAGTTAGACACCCTATGGCTGGCTGGTGCCAGCTGGCTCAGGATTGGTCTACGGGGCTATTTAATTGTGGAGTAGACATTCAGGCTCAGGCTACAGCCTGAGGTCTGGGACCCTCCCACCTCACAGGGTCATAGAGCCCGAGCTCCAACCTGAGCCCAAACATCTACACCACAGTTAAACAGCCCCTTAGTCTGAGTCAGCTGGCATAGGCAAGCCATGGGTTTTTAATTGCAGTATAGACATACCCTTAGATACCTAAACATCAGGTGCAAAATACTGCAACACCGTGGAACTACTGGTTTGTAGGACTAGAGTTAGACAATCAAGGATCCTAGGCACTTCCCTAAATGAGGCCCCCTCATGGCTCTGGCCTTCCTTGGAACGGGGCAAGAGCAATCCAATAAACTTATGTGATGGGGAGCTCTCCACCACTTCTCTTCAGGTAGGCCTGGCCCTGCTCTCACCACCTGTCCCTATGTTGGCAGGTTGAGTTCCATCCGAGAGCTAGGGAGAATTCAACCGCTACCCACCAAAGCAGAGACTGCTTTGCCAACACCACCTCAGCAGAGCTATGATCAAGTAACTGCTGAGAGGGTGTTGTCAGGGCTGCCCACAGCGCAACAGATGTCAGAGTTAACAACCCATTAGACACCTGAACTATTGTTCCAGGCTTTCCGCAGATTCAGGCAGGTATTGCTCTATCAGTTACACTCAGATGAAGTCTGCAAGCTTTTCTTGTGAAAAAAGAAAGATTTGTCAACTTGGTCAAAATTTCCCCATTTTGTACGGTGCTGTCTGATTGTCCATCTTCTGCTTCCTTTTACCCTCCCACCCGTGAGATATTAGTGATAAAGCAATTGCCAGTTTTGCCAAACACCCCTCCCCCCTGTGTTCAAACATAATGAGTCAGGCCTCAAAAAATCTTGAGATTTGCTTAAAAATTAGAATATTTTTAAAATAAAAATTTGGGGGTTCTCTTCATTTGTTTTTCTGGTATTTGAGCCTTTAGGGTTCACATTTTCCAAGTTTTCTTAGCACCAATGAGGGCTAGAAACTATTTTTAAATGAAAGATGAGATTCTCATCTAATAACATGAGATGAGTTGGGGCTTTCAGAAAAAACACCAAATACTGCAAGACTCATGATAAAAATGTTGATGGTTGGCAGCACTGAATTTCTTGTGTGTATACCATTTATCAAACTCTTTGAGATGACATGCACTATATTCATCTAAAATGTAGTTGTTGAAGATACTATTAAAAGGATGCTATCAACTTGAAAACCACATTTTTCCACTGAATAACATGCATCTGTTTTTACACTAACACCTAAAATTATTGGAATGGAGAGAGATCACAGAGAAAACAGTATTTTTCAGTTTATTTATTTTGTACGTTTAACATCCCTTCCAGTCAGTTTCACTGTTCTGGTGTTGGTCAGTCGCACTTCCTGTCTCATATTCGAGGGGGATGAAATCACCTTCATGAACTAGGAGAGCTCACATGTATGTTCTTCCACAGCAAATGCAAGAGGGTGTTAGCAGAAAAGCTGAAACTGAGGCAGCAGGCCGTCATATAGACAGGAGGGAGAGGGGTAAAAAGGAATGGGACAGAGCGTATTTATTGGTATTGCTTTCAGGACTGCCCTTCCTCCCCAGATGGAAAGAGCCTTATAAATATCAGCAGAGAAGAAAAATCTCTCTTTTTTTTTTTTTAAGGATTTAAAAAAAAATCTACATGCAGTTTAAAGGGTGCTCTATCAGAAACTTGAATTATTTTAAACTGACTTCCTTTAATTTTCCAGGGATCACAAACCATTCATTAGAAGTATAATTTTCCTCTTTATTACAAACTGATTGTTGTAATCCCCTTTTAGACATAAAGCAACAGAAATATAAAGCCTGAGATCCATGCACAAAAACTATGTGCAATTGCACAATACAATTATCATAATTTTTCACACAAATCAAGTATTTGCTTATGCAAATGATCACAGAATCATCTGAATCATCATTTGTTCATGCAAATATCTTATTTGTCCATGAGGTTGTACAAATTGTATGCACACCCATGCACACAATTGTACATGCATTTTTGCATGCACAAGTGGGCTTCTACATTATAAAAATGTAGTCCAAAGAGCTTAACATTATATAATCACTTGCTGATTTTAACTTGACCAGCAGGTAAAAGCTATTTAAATCTTCATGAAACTTCAGAGTTTACCACTCTTGGAAATTATACAGCCACTAATTGACTGACAGGAACAGAGCACTATAATGTCTATAATTTCATAGTAATGTGCATGTAATATGTCCTTAAACTGGGTGGAAATAATTGTGTGCTCAAATTTTTTCTCCATATTTCAACCGATATTGGAGAGAAGTGTGGGTCCGCTCCTCCCACTTACACCTCGCCAGATAACAGCACTAATGTGAACTTTAAAGAATATCATTATTTTCCACTTATGAATGATATCTTAGTTACTTTCTGAATGTTTAGTTTGCTTTAAGATGCACAGTGTTCTTGCACAACTAAATGGGTGTAAGCAATGTCTATGAGCCTCATAACAGAGCAGTAGGTGTGCTGTTCCTTTATTTATATGATTTTGTTTTTTCCCTTTAGATTAAAATATGTAAAGGTCTCATTACAGTAATTGACAAAGGTAAGAGTGACACCTCGAGCAGGCTACCGCACTGGCATCACGCTAGATTTACTAACCAGCTTCCTTCCTTCCTTCCTTCTGTTGCTAATATAAAGCTGAAACAACTCTTGGTTTGTGTGGTTCATTCTCTCTCTCTCTCTCTCTCTCTCTCTCTCTCACTGCAGTCCCACCTCATCTTCAGGCCGGGTCTCTTTTTCTTCCCCCAAAACATGAGTTCCAAGCTCTGTGCTGGAAAAGAGCGACCCTGACTATGCTCACCTCTGAGTAACAGCTCTAAGAGCCCGGCTGCCTGCCCTGTTAGCATCCCCCTGCATGTCTGAGAAGCGCATACTTTTTTTTCATTCTTTCTTCTGCTCCTGTTTGCTGCAGGCGGAATCTGACACCAACACCTGCCATAGTGGAAAATGTCTTTGTTGCTTTGCACTTTTGTTTGAATTGCTGCAGGGGAGCCAATGGGAGTTAAGTCCATTTACTTTTTTGTTGGCTAAGCACCATGGAATAGGATCTTGAGATGGGGCCGATAAGGAGTGGCACGTGCTGTGCTGGCCCTTTGAGTTAGCTCAGCTTAATAAGGGCCTCCCTTTCTGGGGAGGGCAGATTGCTGAACTTGGGCCTCTGAATGGAACAGCTGGGGGAGGAAAAGAAAACAAAAGAGGGGAAACACAGAGTGTCCTGAACCTGGCGATTGGGGGTGCGGTTTAGGACCCGGAGAGCAGGCAGGCCGGCCGGCCACACGCCAGGTGTGACCTTTGCAGGCTCCTCGGTTCTGTTTGTTTGTCTGGGCAATTTCCAATGCACTGATCGAATGGAAGGAAGCAGCCTGACAGCAGCATGCTGGCTGGATACGCTCAGCGGTAGCCTGGGTTTAGGCAAAGAGGGCTTGAAACACTGAATTAACTCCTTGAATCCTGATTCACAGATGGATGCAACCCCAGAGCCTTTAAATAATAACCTGTCAAACTAGAAGCTCAGTGGATTGATGAATGGTTATTTATAACCCACATTGTATCATCTAAAAAGTGTTCCATGCTTATAAATGATTGATTGTTTTACATTACCTGAAATGAGGATTTTAGGCTTAGAGTATCTTTTAGTAGGTGTTTGTGTTTGAATTGTGTATTTCAGAGGGCGAAAATGGAGCCATCTATGAATCAGAATCTCAGATGCTAATGTTCATTATTTAGTGATGGACTTTTTTACTAGGCCATTTTTATAATTGCTTTGATGAGTTAGAACTTTTGTGCTGCCTATTTCCCCCCCAAAAAAAATTAGAATATAAATTTAGATAAACCTCCTTTGGGCTGTTGGAAAATCTTGAAATCTCATTGTAACCTTTATATTAATGTATTGTTTATTTTTACATATGTGGGTATTGTCCTGTTTCCTGTCACTAAACTGGTGCGTAGTTAAGTGGGCTAGAGTGTGTTATCTGAATAAAGTTCCAAGCTTCCATTGCTAGAAGAAGGCCAAGTAATTTGAGTTCATGCCAGACAGCTTGCAAGTGGAATTACAATATTTGTATGAAAGCCTTTATCTTTTGTGGTTATTACTTGCTCATTCTGCAGCTGCTGTCTACCTATCAATCAAGATGGTTTAGAGGGACCTTCAAGGTTGATTGCATAGTTAAGGACTTGCCAGAAGAAAGTTTTGACTGATGGAATGTACAAACTCCAAAGGCTAAAGGAATGTTGGGGATGATTCTAAATGCTTAGGTGTGGCTATGCCTTCTTACACACTGTTTGAACTGCCCTGCTTTTCATATGTGCAGGACCTGTATTGTTGAGAGCTTGCATGACTATTGCTTCAGCTTGCCCGTTTGGTGAAAATTGTATTATTTTGACCATCTGCCATTCTGCTTAGCTGTAGGAATGTAAAATACAGCACATCCCCCCATCCCATCCTCCCCACCCACACACACACTTTCTTTCTTAGGGAAAACACAGCAATTTTCCAGTTCTAAGCCAAAACTAATAGGTCCACATTTTTCATAGAAAATGTCTTTGCATATTAAATCACATTTTTCACTTATTTGGAAGTGCTTTTTTTCTGCTCGAAATAGTTAACTGACTTTTTACTTACCAGTTTTATATTTTATCATATGAAATGTGAGTATCGGGTTTGTTAATTAGTTTAAGAATTTCAAATGAGCAGTAAATGCTTTCAGATTAACAGCAACTGAATTGTCCTTTCTTTTGTTTTTTCATGCATTAGAATGATATTTAGTAACATAGTTGCATTTAATTATTACAAGTTTCACTCTTGTCATAAGTGCTGTGTTTTAAACCTTACAGTAAGGAAACAAATTGAGACACTGACTGTGCTGTTGCATTTCCAGACTTTGCTTCTGAGAGGAAGTAAGATTAATACAGGCATCTAGCTCACAGTGGTGCAGCTGAATTTCTAGAAGCACTCAGAAGACAACCCAGGATTGCTTGCAGCTACACCACTGGGAGTTGCTTTTTGTGTAATTGATTTGTGAGAATCTGTCTGCTAAACTTATAATTTATGAAATATTCTTTCTGTAAAATATCTTAACCCCTTCAGGGAGAAACTAAAGCCATGGAGTCATGGTTAAAATGCTAGCTGCAATCATTAGAATGGGTCCCTTCTGTCAAGCATAAGGAAAGAATGATTCAAATGAAAATGCTTTAGTTTAGAAACATACTGGGCTAGGTTCACCAGTGCGCTGAGGCTGCTTTCCACTGCTTCAGCAAAGCAAAACACCCGTTAGACTGGGTTTACAGCTCCTTTACACATCCATAGTATGCAAGGGAGTCTGGCTCATTAGTTTTATGGTCACTACAAGAAGGGATGGGATGAGGTAGTTTAGTGGACCTTAGCATCAGGTTTAAAATACCTAGAACCATATGTTCAAATCCTAGCAGACTCAAGTTAGTCCTTTGTCTTTCCAAGGTAAATGGAGTATCATGCAGTTTAGTACAGGGGTATCTTTCAGTTAAGACCTTACAAACTGATGTCCTGTCATCTTTTCTTGGACATGAAGGATTTCCTGATAGCTTTCATAAGGGCATGATTTACCCTATGGTTTCTGGGCCAATTATTTCCCTCCTCCCGCTGTTGTATAGTGTGCTATTCAACCAGTTGGTTGCCAACTTCCACTGCAGATGTAATTCAGTAGCAGATGCATTTCAGTGGTGGGGTTTGTGCACAGTATCTGCAACATTTTGGGATCATTCGGGATGCAAGGTTCTATAAACATGTAAAACGTTATCTTAACACAAGTAAATTAAATCCAGGTACAGGAGCAATCTGAAAATATAGAATGTAGATAAATTAGAGATGGGCTTACGCTGAAAAATGTAGCTCTAGGTCTGAAGTTTGTGGATGCTTAGCCCTTTATAGACATAGAGGCCAACTGTGAAGTTTAGATCCAGATTTGAGTTTGGATTCTGAATCTTCCTCCTCCATCCCCAGAGGTTTGGAGGTGTTTGGATAAGGGGCTTTGCTTCAGTCCCATCTCTAATAAAAATATTTGTATTGAGGATTTACAGGGAGAACTATACCATTGTTTAAAAATATTGCACCAGGAGAGAGCTGATGAAATGGCATTCACGCTTACAGAAATGTCCTGGGACAAGTCAAAACGACAGTAGCAACAACAGAACTGTGTTGCAGCATGCATTTTTGTATTCCTCAGAGCATGATTATAATTGCACTGGGGAAAGACAAGAGTTGCACACATGCTTTAATATTATTCATTTACTTTTGAGTTTAATGGCTGTGTCCTCATCTGTTCTCATTCAGACAAGCTATTTGGTCCTGACCTCTAGTTGTAATCACCTTTTGGGAATGAATGAGTTGTAACTTAAATGTGTAAAATAACAATGTGTAAATACATGTGGACTATATGGTAGCCAACAGAGATTTGCTAAGCTTTGCATAAAGTTCTTAAATAGCCTTCTTGAATACAACAGAAATTATGGTGATTTCGTTTACGGCTTCCTTAATGGAATTGTTTAAAAATACGTTGCTTTTTTCTCTTCAGCATTAGCAGTTAAGGCACCTTACTGTTGTTGTATGATCAGAAATAGTAATACTAAGGAAACTAATTTTCAGTCCTCAGAAACAGAGAAATTAAATACTGCAGAGCCATTCAGTGAAACACAAAACAAAAACTAGCACTTTTAATAATACATGTGCAAGAGGGAGATTTAGTGCTATACTGTACCTTGAAGCACCAACCTAGGAGTAGACCCCAGAGACACTGTGACCCAGAAACACTCCTCTGAGTCCCACACAATTCCTTCCTTGCTTCAGGGGGCAGCAGTAAATTATATAGCCTCTGTGCCAGCTCAGCTGAACTGGCCAGCACTTTGAGAGAGTGGAGCCAAGACTCTACCCACTCCTCCACCCATCCCCACACACCTGCTCTGGGGTGGGGGAGGAGCTGGCGCAGGCAGCATCTGCTCATTCCTGCACTCTCAGTCTCAAGGTCTGGGTAGCCAGCAGAGGGGTGTAAAGAAGGTTCGACCTCCCCTGCCTAAACACTTAGTTCAAGTCACAACCTAGTCTTTTGTTACCTTCTCTGGAAGCAGCCAATACTAGCCTCCTTACCATGTATGAGAAGCTCATTCTTCTTAACCGTTAGGTTCCTTGGGCCAAACATATTCCTAGTGCAACTCTGGTCAATTCAGTGGAGTCGTACGGGATGAATTTTGGTTTCTTTTTTGTATCTTAGGAAGCACTTTTGTCATTGGACACATTCTATTGTTCTAATAATACTTTTTTATTTTCTTTGCCCACTTGCTTTTCAGGCTGTCTCACTATGAGTGCAAGTGCTGATCTTACTGTAACCACAGGAATAGAGTTAGCAGAGCAGACCTCTCCAACACTACCCAATGCCACGAAAAACAAAGCCTCTGGGAAACTTCGGCACTCTGCTAGTGCTCTCAGCAAATCTTCAAATTAAAGCACTTTGGAAAGGGAAGCCTATTCAAGGGAATTTGAAAAAAAAATCGGAATAAAATAATTTACTGTATCACTAGAACATTGCTACATGCTTTGGATGAGCATATAAGGAAGTGTACAGTTCCCTTATGTGGCAAAACTTAAATTATTGATGGACAGCTATCACTTGATTTACCTGTCATGCATTACACTTGATTATTGTTGTCACCAAAATAACTATGTCAAAACTGGATCTTTTTCAGTGTGTGAGGCATTTAACTGATGTGGGGTAACTCACTTATTTTCCCTTAGAATCTGTAGATGCAAGTACAGCTGTCACAGAAAAAGGATGCAAAGCAAGTATTGAAACCAATTATTTAATTTACTTTCATTGTGTTGATCGTTTAATCATTCCAATGATAGTTTAACACCTGTGTGTATATTAGCAAATTTTGTCTAAATGGAAAACAAGTTTTCATTTAATTAAACATGATGGACTTTTTCTCTTAAGTGTGGGTGAATGACTTGGGTGCTTTTCAGTATGTCATCAAGTGCTCCCTTCCTTTTCTGTTTTGAATTGATACCCCAGTACAGTTTTTGTGCATAAAAACCATAAGTATCAAATAGCTGTTTTAAGTAATTTATTTGTAATCTAGGAAAGTGCTGCTAATTGCATAAATCACGAAGACCTGGATTAAAGTCACTTGGCTTAATCTTGCCCTTTTATTCAAGGATGCATGTCCCCATTCATTTAGTAAAATCCTGAAATTGAGCTTGCGCTGACCCTCGCAGGATTGGGCCCTTTGTGGGATGCTGCATATTAACATCCCAGAGAGCAGAATTAGGACCCCTGCATTCTATCTCTTATTGTTGGTTATAACCATCACATGCCAATGCTGGTAAATTTAAGGGTTTGCGGTTTGGGCTTTTTTGGTATCTTAACAAAGATTCATACTTATACCATAAAATGTAATACAGGTTAGAGATGTTAACCTGTACAGTTTGGTTCATACCATTTAGTTTATGTCTGTCCATTTATTTTTTGATAGAAATCTTCTTTTGCAGCACTATCTTTGGACATAGGGTCATTTTGTCATATGAAATGTTGCATGTGATTAATGCATAATGTGAGCTAATCACTTTTTTCTGTTTGTGTGAAAAAAATAAAATGACCAGTGATTTCATTTAGAAAAGCAAATATTGCACATTTGCAATAACTACTTTTCAACCAGATTTGTGTAACTGGGAGCCAGTACACATCCTCAGTAGCCACACTGACATAGCACATCAACAGCGCAATAATCTGCATATTAAAGTATCCCTAGTTAGTCCTAGATATTGTAATAACCTTCCCAGGATACATTACATTGTGTTCTTTTGGTGATCTGCATATTGTGCAAATGTTTTGGATATAAAAAAACCTCAGTACAATTTCAGTGAATAGTGGTTTTGAGGAGTTAAGGGGAAATTTTTGTACTTTTAGAAAATTAATATTACCATAAAAGCAAGGAAAATAAGAGACACACACTGTAACCACTTAAACACTTAATAGAAGGTAGGGAATTCAGATTTAAGGCTGAAATTCTGTCATCCATTATGACTTTGTATTGCAAAGGTCTCTAAACAGAAGTTGATTTTCCATATAATAATGCTGTAATACCTAGGAACAACAGGGTATGAAATGGCGGAGTTTCAAAACTGAATTTCCTGACCCTTTTTTTGTTTGATGGAGAGACAAGGGGCAGTTGTCAGACACCTAACGTTACCGTAAGTTTGTTTTTTGACATTTTGGCTACTAGTGTTAATATATATGTCTGATTTTTGTATCATACCCCTGTAATCTTCCTAATCTTCCTCAGGTCTAGTTAACATAGTCTCTGTTTGTTTGTGTTTATTAAGCTGGATGCACACCTGAAAAACTTAATGTGACTTCTTACCTGAACTGAAGGGGAGCTACTTTAAGTAAAGCTAAATGCACCATTGGGTCGCCATTTTTATTTGGGCTTTTTGTTTTTGCACTCAGTTTCTGTGTATACATTAAGTGAATGTTTATTTTCACGTTCACAGTGATCTGTGCTTATTCTCTGTAAATAATGAATGCTATTTGATAAATCTTTACAGTAATAAGTTATAGCTTGGCATTTTGTTATTGACTTTTTGTATTAGTTTATTTGGTTCTAGTGGTAACCAGTTTATCAGGAAAAATTAAAATGGGATGCACTCATTATCCAGAGCAGAAACTAGAAATTGTTACTTGTGATGTTAGTACATAGTCTACACTAGCTAGCATGTACAGGTAAATGCAGCCAGCCTCCTGGCACAGAGCATAATTGAATTGCTGACATTTCTGATTGCCATTTGACTTTCTGTTCAAACCTTGTTCTTTGCAACTTTCTGATTGTGTGTCTATAAAATAAGTTAGAAAAAAATGTGTATTGCATTATCTAATGTGTTTTCGTTTTAATCATTGTTGGGTAAGGAGTTACTGTGCTTAGTTACCCAGTAAAATGTGTGTCAAATACACACCAGGTGGAGTAGCTCAAAGAGCATTTTTCTGAATGAGACAAAATATTTCCTTCTAAAACGACACCAATCTCTAATGCAGGGAAGAATGAAAGCGCAGAATTATTATTTCCCTGTTATAAAAAAGTGTATTTTCTTCTTTAAAAAATGAAAATTAGAATCTGAGGGTTTTGGTAGTATAAAACAAACAAGTACACCCTTTTCTTAACTCCTCAGAAATCTATTAAATCTCAGTTCACTGCATAATTCTGATTTAAAATATGTTAAATGTAAAAAATGTATCTTTGTGATATATACAGCTACTCTGGTCCTTTGTTTAGATGCCAAGTTAAAACAAGGTACATTGATCCTGTGGCAATGGATTTTATTTCCAGTATTGCAGTAATAAATGTAGATTTGAATGCATTGGATGAATATGGATACAATAGAGTGTCATTTGCTTACCTGCACCATTTTTGACCACCTGCATTTTGGCTAAGAGAACAGAGCTATTGGCCAAAATTCAGACTTGGTATAAATAAATGCAATTCTCATGGAAAGCTCCGAACAATTTCATTAGTGACTTCCATGGTGAAATAAGTTACATATCTGGTGTAAGTGGTAAAACAATGTAACTGATGCAGATCTGGCATTCCTGTAACTGAAGCTGAGTAGCAGAATGGGCTGTATAGCAGGAAGAACTGCTAACATGAGGATGTTAGGTGGGATGTGGGAGGGTAAATTGGACTCCTGCTGAATACCAAAGAGTTGTACCTTTTTTCTGTCCTGCTTACACCATTCTTAAGCCACTGGTGAATTTGGCCTATTGTAGACTTGACAGACAGACAAGTACACTGCTAATCCATAAAAGTACAGGGGACCAGACTGTTCCATCACATCTGCACATGCAGGTCCTTGAGAAGTCACCTGACAGGATGATCAGACCCATTTTGTAAGAGTGTATTATACTTTACAAATGAGCTGGCTTCTGACAGATGGAAGTTTTTGTTTAGCTTTTATCAGTGAAAACTGTTCAGCTACCCGGCAACATACTTGCCTAGTCCAGGTTCCATTTGGCATAATTAAACACCAACAACTAGATTTCATGTAATCTAAGGACAGTTCACTCCCTGCCCCCATCATAACAGTATTTGTATTTCCATAAGGTTTCCTAGAAATTTGAAAACTAATATTACAAATATGCTCATTTCAATATTCAAGGGAAATCTCCAGAACATCTTCAGTATCTGATGACATGAGAAGACCTCCAATTAACCCTTGCATACAGTGACAATAATACTAGTGTCTAAAAATAGTTGGTAAAACTTTGGGGTGAGGGGGTCACCTTTTATAAATCATGAGACTAAAGATATTTTTCAGTTTCTGTTGGACCAAACTCTACAACAGCTGTGGCTGAAAATTCTCTCCAACTCCAGTTCTCTTGACAGTTTGCTTCATAGTACCCTTAACTGGGGAAATAAAACACTCCAGAAGTGTGTGCTGTTGTGATGCAAGACCTTATTACCATAGTGCAACTCCATTTGTCATTTGGCTAAGGTGCTGTAGTGGATATATTTTTACCATTCAGTTGTCAGAAAGATAATTTACAAAAACAAGACATCCAGGAATTTTATATATAACCTAGATATACCTTCATGTGTGTTGGGTAGATACCTTTCCCAAAGTGTAAGGGTAGTCATATAATATAAGTGAATTGTGCTTATGCAATATTTCTTTTGTAAATGCTTGTATTCTAACAACGGAGGGAACAATCATGGTATCTTTAGAAAACTCAGGAAGCTTCCCTCCTTCAAAATGCCGCAATCTTCAGCGTGAAGGGGCAATTTTGCATCCTCTAGTAAAGCAGGAGAATTGTGAGTCTTTTAAAAATGCCTCCAGGAACCAATAAGATACAACACTTGAACGTCTCCGCTCATTAGGAAGGGAGTCTGTTTTCCTAATATACAACTGGTTACATGGATATTTCCACAACAGTGGCTTTGCTTTTATCACAAGTTATAAAGAAAGTCAGGGCTCCTGTTGCTTTTACTAGAAAAGGATGCTTGAAGAGCCTCAATCTTTTATATGTTCTCCTATTGGGCCCATTTGTAATGTCCAGTATACGGAACTGTGCAGAAGCAGGTGAAGTGGAAATGGCTGTGCTTTGTAATTTTCTTGTCTCTGAACATACCAAACAATCTTCCCAGTTCATTATCCTCACGAAAGTCAAACAGTGGAATTTCAGAAAATAAACTGTCCCCTCTGAGACTGGATTCCAACGTGTCACGTACCACACTAATCCTTTACTAGTCTACGGTCTAGGTGATGATCAGACCTAAGGGCCGATGCCCAAAGATGTGATGATGCAGAGAGCCTTGCCTTCCCTTACACTCCTGGGCAGGGGCCAAGAACAATCCCAGTGGAGAGCATAGGCACTGTGCCCAGCTCATGCTGACAGCAATACTAACTTCCCAAAAGGGTGAAGGGTAAGAGCATCCCACTCCCGGCAACCATGCTGGCCTGGCATGGAGCACAGTACATGCTGCACCTTTAAACAGAGTGGCAATGCGTCATTGCAGCATGTGCTTCTCCAGAGCCCCAGTTGAATTTCCATCTGGGGTTCGTGCTATGCTGGAGCCTTTCCTCAGTCCCCCAGTGTGGCTAATGGCTTAGAAAGCACAGTCCAGCCCTTAAAAGGCTTTGAAATGTTATCACATCTGCATTTGTGCTTTTAGTTTGAGATTGAATGAAAGAAGAAGGTACAAACTCCACAATGCACACTTGTGTAATCCCGTGCACAAATGATGCACTCATGTCGCATCCTGTGATTGTTCAGAAACCATGTCCCAGATTATTTAGCTTCTTAGGCACTGCCTCGCTTGAAGCCATTTAATATGTGCTAGGATGATTTCTGGGAGAAAGTGAAAACAGCCCTATTGGTGACTTTCACTGGATAGGGCAGTTACAACTTTTGCTCCTCTTAGAACTTGATTGAGAAAGTTGGTTTCTCAGATTGTTTTGGGCCTGAGTCATGCAACTCTCACACAAGGAAGGTCAGAGTCATCCCTCATGTGACCATATCAAAATCAAAGAGAGTCCCCAGGGGTGAATTCACCCTATCAGACTTGATAAGAACTCCTCATGGGAGCAAGGTGTATTCACTAGGAATACAGGGTCTGATCCTTATCATCAACTAATAATGTTTGACATAATGCTTTAAAGTCCAAAATGCAATCTGCTGCAATTAGCAAAGCCTCTCTCCCCTTTTGGGCAAAGCTGTATAGCTCTTGGATTGCCTTCAAGTGAAATGTTCAGCAAGGCCCCTAACCATCCATATGGCAGAGAGAGATTTGCCTGAGTGAGGAGTTCCAAACTGGGCCCAGACAGGGTACTCAAGGTAATCAAAATGATTCTTCATTGGAATGTTACATATTTTATTCACACAGATGGCTGTGTCCTTGATGCACATAGGCAATTCAGACTGAAATTTGCTCCTTTTTCATCCCCTGCCCCTCCCCCCGCTGTCTGTAAGCCTCGCCTCCTCCAAAGGATCTTTGACTACTGAACTTAGAGCCAGCATTGCCACTGATACCCTTTCTCTGGATGATATTTAGGAGCATTCATTGCAGCACTCAGCTGCCAGTAGTAAGTACATTTGATCAATATTTTCAAAGAAATGGCCCTTTGGATAAGTGCAGAAGTGAGGCCCTCATGAGAGCACTCTCACTGTATTGAACCTGGCAAGCATTCTCAGCCGTAGCCTCTGGCATGGTTTGAACCAGCAGAGGCTGTGCAACAATGGCATTATCTTCAGCTTTCTCTGAAGGGGGTTTTGCAGCATTTTGCTAATAATAATTACAGACCATTACCAACCCCCAAAGACGTTATTTATGTACCATTCAGTGTAAGAAATGCTTAATGAGAGTTCCTCCTCTTCTAAGCCTCA
This sequence comes from Lepidochelys kempii, assembly GCF_965140285.1. Classification (NCBI taxonomy): domain Eukaryota; kingdom Metazoa; phylum Chordata; order Testudines; family Cheloniidae; genus Lepidochelys; species Lepidochelys kempii. The sequence goes on along the minus strand of NC_136382.1, from coordinate 206,555,420 downwards.
TAACACCTTGTTGCAGAGTGATTTACATGAACATTCAAAATGATCTCTTTCTACTGTTGATTTTCTACTCTACAGAGAGTTTACATAGGAAAATGAAGGGGGTCAGTTCTCTCAGTCATAATGGGAATGCTATGGGGGTATTTGTTTGTTGGTGGGGAAAAGGACCCCCTAGTGTCTATATTGGAGAGATTAGGGGGTGAGAGAGTTCTCTTTTAAATAGCCTTTGGGTGAACTTTTGATACTGAAATGGAAAGTTAATCCTACACAGCAGGAGATGAATTCTAAAGTCATTTTGTTTGTAAAATTGTTAGTGAGACTGTGTAAAACATTTGTTTTCTCCAGCACTGATGGGGATGAAGGCCCTGATGCTGTGCACACTTTTTTTCACATGTGAGTGACTACACACATGAGTAGTCCCACTGAGTTCAGTGGGGCTATTCACACACGAGTGTTTGCAGGTCAGGGACCTTAATTTGTTTTAAAAAAATATTTGATATGTTTTAAGAAATAAGAGGGAAATTTTCAAAGGGCAGTTAGCAAACCACCTCCTCAATGGAATTTGAGCATTTAAGTTCTCTTTGTGCTTTTGAAAATCTCACCTTTCCTTTCCCTATATACATGTAACATGCATGAGATTTAGTTGATCAAAAGGGAGAGACCCCCCCAGCCCTGCAAAAACTTGCACACCTGTTTAAGTCAAAAGTTAGCACCTATTAAGTCTTTGCAGGATCAGGGTCTTAACATTGTTACTACTGTCTTGGTATATGTCAACGTTCCCATCAGAAACACGCCTATTATCAGGAGGTTGTTGCCCGCCATTCATTCAGGAGTATCTTGCTCTTGTATGGCTCCAAAATATCTTTGATGTTTACATTTGGGTGGGTTAATGTTAGATATATAAGAATTGGCAAAAGTACAGCGAAGGGCAGCAAAAATGATTAGGTGTACAAAAAAGATTCCATATGAGGAGAGATTAAAAAGACTGAGACTATTCAGCTTAGAAAAGAAACAACTGAGGGGGAATATGGTAGAGGTTTATAAAATTATGAATAATATGGAGAAAGTGAATAAGGAAGTGTTATTTATTCCTTCACAAAACACAAGAACCAGGGGTCACCCAATGACATTAATAGGCAGCAGGTTTAAAACAAACATAAGGAAATACATCTTCACACAATGTCCAGTCAACTTGTGGAACTCATTGCCAGGGAATGTTGTGAAGGCCAAAATTATAATTGGGTTCAAAAAAGAATTAGATAAGTTCCTGGAGGATAGGTCCATTAATGGCTATTAGCCAAGATCCAGGACACAACGCCATGCTCTGGGTGTCCCTAAACCTCTGACTGCCAGAAGCTGGGACTGGATAGTAGGGGATAGATAACTCGAAATTGCCCTTTTCTGTTCATTCCCTCTGAAGCATTTTGCAACGGCCACTGGAAGACAGGATACTGGGCTAGATGGACCATTGGTTTGACCCACTATGGCCATTCTTAACTAATCCATTTGAGTAGTCAAAAGACATGAACAGCTGAAGAATGGTTTCAGATACTCTAGTCCACATTGCCATATGCCTGAGCTAGTGCACTTGCACAGAGGTGAGCAGTCGCTAATTCTGTAAGATGAACAGTACTGTAATGTGAATGCAGTGCTGGCTAATTTACAGGGCATTAATTGTATGTTCCAATTGAAACTGTATCATTATTTGATCCATAACAAGTCTCTCCACCCATGAGATTTTTCTTTTCTTTTTCAGCATGCAAAATAGCAATAAGTTTGATGCTCAGGTTTAATGATCACCTAGGGTCTCTTAACTGTGCTTCAGGCCATTAACTTCTCCCATTTACATCACTCCCTGAGAAATGACCCACATCATGATCCTTATTGCTTAAATGATCACCCAGATAGTGAAGATCAGTACTGAGTCCTCTAATGATTATGGGCCTGATCCTACAAACACTTGCCACCAGACAGAGGACCTGAGCTAAAGCCCATTCAAGTTGATGCAGATTCTTTCCATAGACTTGAATTGGCTTTGGATCGGGCATGTGAAGTTCCGTTGAAGTCAGTGGGGCTACTTGTGCTTTAAATGTTTCACAGAGTAAAGGTGAACATAAGCACTTAAGTATGTGCTTGTCTTGAACATTTGTGTACCCTGAATCAGGGCCTGTATGATTAATGATAATAGCATAAATGTCCCTAAATAGAAATGTATACAATAGACCAAACCTCTTAAGTCTGCCAAGTAAATAGCATTGTTAAAAAGAATCTAAGTACCCACCAGATGGAGGTGCCAGATATTTTGAGATTTTTTTTCTTTTGAACTAATATTTAATTTACAAATGAAAAACTATAGAAAAGAGCAGTAAAATGCTGGCTTAACCCAACAACGTATGAACTGTCGCTGATGTATGCCGTTAACCTACTCTGCTGTACCTTGGTGTTACAGCAGATATGTCATCAGTTACTACAGTGATCCAAACTTCTAGTGGACTTTCAGCTTTAAACTGACAAAAGCCAGGCAATTAAGAGATAGGAGAGAAGCTTTGCTTTGCTTTGAAATAGTTTTGTGTGTAGATTAAGGAAAAAGAAGTCAACTTTCTAACTTAAGAAGAAAGGTGATGTAAAATTAACATTTTGCACTAATCCATTTAAATTCCCAGGGCATTGTGAAAAATATTGAATGTGTGTTTATTTATACTAGACTATGCTAGCTTCAAAGTAGTTTTCTCTTTTCTAGAAATAGTAACTGATCCTTTTCTAAAAGTAATGTTAGGCAAAGGTGTATTATGCTGGAGAGTAGGCACTTACTGTTACAGGACAACCATTTAAAATCAAGTTTCATAACTGAAGGGTGCATTCTGAAAACTTTTCCAATGTTACCTTACCTCACCTGACATGTCACTAGGCAAAATGTATTGATTATGAGAGTGCTGTATTCTGCAGTGGGGTTACATGGAAGATGTGGAACTCCTTTCTGCATGGTTTTAGTCTTGACTTGGCTTCAATGCTGAACAATAATGGAAAAATCAGAATCCAGAAGTACAGTCACATTGGGATGTCTATACATATCTTAGACTGCATAAGATCATCTGTTCAGTTATAAAAAGCAGGTGCTACAATGTCCTGTTTTGGTGCATTTACCTGTATTATAACATCTGTAAGATGAAAACCCATGCTTGAAGTGCCCATCCTTCTTGTTAACATATCAAAAAATTTTTATGATGCAAATCTGAAATCTTTGTTATGTGAGTTTTACAGTGAACTAAGTTTCATTAAAATTATTTAAAACTGTAATCTGACTTGTGTGTGTGTGTGTGTGTAGGTTTGAGATGCTTGGATGAAATGCGCTAGATGCGTCAAGTCCAAATGTGCTGATACTTTACCAAAACTAGCCTTAAGAAAACCACAGTGATATTCCAAGTAATGAAATACAATTTAAATTATACTGTAAACTCTATAGTAAAACACTTAAGTCTTAATTCTCAGTTACCCTAAGGCCCCTTTACACTGTTCTGGCACACTAACTAATTTATTGGTCCCATTTGACTGCAGTGGAAGCAAAGTTAGGACAACACTGAGCACTTCTGAAAATCCCACCCTTGGATTTTTTTTTTAAACCTGTACATAGTACCTGAGAGAGAGGATGCTGCAGAAGACTGTACTTTATCAGTGGATATGTGCCTAAATATCATCCTGGTGTGCATTCTCACTAGACCAGATTGGCTTGTCACCATGGGCACGTGCACCTAACAACAAGGAAAGGCAGTTACTGATAGGTTACATGGAAATCTCAATAATCAAACAACACTATGTACAAATCATAAAACAAGAAGATGCATGTCAACACTCACCCTCAGGCCCATCTGCTCACCATTTATAGATGCCAGAAGAAAACATTTATGGCTTGAATATGCAATTTTCCAGATGCAACAGATCACGCCCCCAAAATGCTATCTGAGACTGATTACAATGTGGCAATAGAAGCATGGAGATGAGAAAAGCACTTTCTAGGGGCGTGTGTTAGGGTTGCCAAGTGTCTGGTTTTCTACCAGAATGTCCCCTCACTCCCTGCCTGCCATGGCTCTGCACAGCTCCCAGAAGTGGAAACATGTCCCTGCAGTCCCTCATCCCCAACCCCACCCCAGAGCCTGCACCCCCAGCAACTGAGGTCTGGTCTACCTTACTATGGAAGTGTCTACACTTAGATTTGGTTCTTGCCGACATAACTGCCCTGCTATGTATAACTTCACCTCCATGAGCAACATACTGTTGAAGTAGTTACAGCGACTCAGTGTAGACACTGTCCTGCTTACTGGCTTTCAGAAGTAAGCCTACAATGCCCATACTGACAGTGTAATCCAGGGGTGGGCAAAGTTTTTGGGCCGAGGGCCACATCTGGGTGGGGAAATTGTATGCAGGGCTGGGGCAGGGGGTTGGGAGTACGTGTGCAATCTAGGCTGCTCTGTGCCAGGGCTAGTCTGTGAATGGTGGAGGGTGGGTCTCCACTGCAAGGCCCCTTGCAGATCAGGACTCAAAGCGGTCGCCTTTGTGGGGGTGATGCTATTTTCTCCGTGCTTCACTCCTGGGTGTTTGAATCCGCTGAGGGGGGGGGGAGGGAGGTGGTGCTAGGTTAATGGCAGGTGGGCGAGCCGCGAAAAGGGACATGAAGGAGGGAGCCGCGTGTTTGCTTGTGATGCGCTCTGGACTGTAGCAGAAACGCAGCTAAAAGGACTAGCCCTGACGAGAATTAATTCCAGCCAGGGTTAAGGGCAGTCGCTCTGCTGGTGGCGGGGGAAAACAAAACAAGTGAGATTTACTCTGAGAGTGTCTCCACCGTGATTTCCCGCTGTTTCTGTTCGGCTCCAAACCCTTCGGCCAGTAGTTTCAATGTGGTGGGCAGTGCATGTATCTAGCTCCCCCCGCCCCCCGCGAGGCGAGAATAGGAAGTGCTTTAGAGTAAACTTTCTCACCTGGGGCCCCGAAGCCGAGCGGGTGAAGGTTTCTGCAATGGGGCTATGCCGGTGGTTAGACCCTGGCACTAGTGAAATGAAAGTTGAGATGGCTGAAGTCTGGAGCGCTCACTTTCACCTTCGCCACGGATCAGCTGAGCGCGCTTACAAGCCATATGCTAGCGCTGATCGTTACAACAGAGGGCTGTTGGTTTTTTTAATAAAAAAACATTAGCTGTACTGTGTTTGTGATTTGGGGCTGGAGCTAACGTATTGGTTGATTCAGGCCCAGGCCATGAGGCAGCCCTCGGTGAGGAACTGTCAATTAGCAAGAGAAAGGGGATTAGCCAGCCTGACCTCAGCTTTAGCCCTTCCCCTTTGTAAGGCGTTGGTTTACAGTAATTTGCTTCCTGGTAATTTTACCAAACGATGGACAAACTCCTCTGGTCTCCCAAGCTGCGCGCTCAAAGAAATAACGATTTAGCAAATGCCTAAAGAGCTTCGTTCTTCTTGGCGGGTTTAAAGCTGTAGGGGAAGGTGTAACTAGGCTGCCTAGGTTTTAGCTTGCTAAGTCACCTTCAAAGGAGGGTGTGTGAAAAATAATCACCAGAGCGATATTTTATATACCACAGCGGGCTCTGTTAAGCTCTTACTTCTTTTAAGCTTAAATGAATAGATTAGTCTTCGTTAAAGAAAAGTAGGAAGGCTTTGATTAATGAGAAATATGAGACGTGAAAGGATGTGTACTTGAATTTGAAAATATTTTATTTGAATAGTAAATAGTTATACAGTTGAAACAGTTCTATTGAAGCATTCTATAAATAGCTAACAGTTAAGAAAATAATGTGTGTAGAAAAGAGATTGCATCTAAAAGTAAGAGCTGTCGGTTGCACAAGAGCTGTCTGCGCCCTTGGAGCAGGATAAAATGGTCAAGATTGTGTGTTATTCTAGGTAGAAAAGTTAAAACCTTTTAGCAGATCCCTTTAGAACAAGATCTTCTTCTAAAATGCACAGTGAAATGGCAGGACGGGGAAGGGGAAAAGCGCATCAAAATATTCACGATCAAATAATATCAATCTTCATAATATAAATAAATAAAGAATAAATAACAATTACTCAAATCAACATATACATATAGTCAGCTCGTGATTCTACCTCGCTAAGGACAAACAATCGAAAAAAGAAAGTTGGCAGGTAATATTTAAGGCAGTTTCTACAGCATATTCTGGAGACCATCAACAGTAGAGTCAAGGCATTTGTGGCTATACTAAAGAAAACAAAATGAAGCAGTTTTATTTGTTCACATAAAAGGGGGTGGGGGTGTAAAGCCAGCTTCCAGCAGTTCACAAGCCATAATAAAGCTAATCATGTGGTAAATTCAGTTTACAGCCTGTGAAATATAAAGGCATTATTCTTCGAGATTGACTTTAAAAAATAAAAATAAAACCACCAACCAACCCAACCCCTAGGCTACGTACACAGAGAGATGGGGGCAGAGGAAAACCAGAGAGACTTCCTAAGGGGACCGTGATCCCGCTAGCGATCAAAGAGGGGCTGCTTTTCAGAGACTGAGCTACAGTAGCAAGGACGGAGGAATCACCACCAAGGAGACACTGGCACAAGTGGATTTTATTATTACTCCCCCCCCCCAGCCCCTTTGTTTTCATCTATAAATAAACCAGGCGCTGGAGGAGGGGCGGGGGGATCAGCCGGGGTCCTGGAGAGCTCGGCTCTGCAGGGCGAAGCCGGTCCGAGGCAGCTGCCAGGCTGCAGCCCGGGGGGCAGGAGGGGGAAGGCACGGCCTAGCAGGCGGGGCGCACGGGCAGCTGCAGGAGGATGACCTGCCGGTTCTCCGAGGGGTGGCACTTGTTGATGTGGCGGGTGAGGCCGGGCGAGCTGTAGAAGGTGGCCGGGCAGTACTTGCAGGGGAAGACCTGCGCCGAGTGCAGCAGGCGCAGGTGCCGCTCCTGGCCGCCCTTGCTGGGGAAGGTTTCCCCGCACACCGGGCACAGGTGGCACTCGCTGGCAGCCGGCGCGCCGGGGCCGGGGCTGGGGCTTTCCTCCGGGCCGGGCCTCTCCGGGCCGGGCCCCGGCTCGTGGCCCAGCAGGTGCTTGCGGAGGTAGGCCTGGCGGCGGAACCGGCGGGCGCAGATGGGGCACTCGTACAGCCCCTCCTCGGAGCCGGACTCCGAGCCGCCGCCGCCGCCGCTCCCGGGGCTGGGCGTGTCCCGCTCGCTGCCGCTGCCTCCGGCCTCCTTGGGCGGCGGCCGCTCCTCGGGCGCCTTGGCGGCCGGCGGCGGCGGCGGCGGGGCGCTGGGGGCCGGCCGCGGCTTGTGCCAGCGGCGGTGCGAGGCCAGGTTGGCCGGGCAGCTGAAGACCTTGTCGCACTCCGGGCAGCGGTACTCCACGCGCACGATGCGCGAGCACTTGTGCTGCGCCAGGGCGAAGGGGTCGGCGTACTCCTCCTTGCACAGCTGGCAGATGAACTCGCCCAGCGGCCGCGGGCCCGGCCCGCCCGCCCCCCGCGCCCGGGGCGGCTCCACCGGCCCCTCCTTGATCTTCAGCCCCAGCACCGGCGACGTGGTCACCTCGTCCTCGAAGTTCAGCTTGCGGATGGCTTTGGCTTTCTTAGCGGCCGGGGGCTTGTGCTTGCCGGGCTCCGAGCCGGCGGGGGGCCGCTTGGGCTGGGGGCGGCCCGAGGAGGCGGAGGGGGGCAGCAGGGCGGACAGGCTGCGGGTGCCGGCGCTCGCCTGGCCGTTGCAGTGGGTGTCACCGTGGGTGCTGCTGGGCATGCCCTGGGCGCTGCAGCGGGTCTCGCTGTGGGGGTCGCTCGGGGTGCTGCGCTGGGGGCCGCTGGTCTCCGCGGGGCTGGAGGAGGAGACCCACAGTTTGAGCTCGGCCGGGGCGAAGAGCAGCGGGTCCATGGTGCTGGGCACCGCCGGGGCCGGGAAGGACTCTGCGGAGACCGGCGAGCCCAGGTTGAAGCTGCGCTCCAAGGATTTCTTCTCGTGCTCCTTGCTGACCGGCCGGGTGGGGCTGTACAGCGCCTGGCACGCGGCCTCGGGGGTGCCGAACTGCACGGGTTTCGGGGGCGGCGGCGGCTCCCGGGGCGCTGGGGGGGCCGCCGGATCCAGGCCGGCGCAGGGGAGGGGCTGGGAGCAGCGCTGCTGGCCGCCGGCGAACAGCAACAGCTCAGGCTCACCCTCCTGGCCGCAACGGACCCGGTAGGAGATCGGCGTGGCCCTCCGGTTCCTTTTCACCAGGAACCCCCGGGGCATCTTTGGCGGCTGGGCCGGCGGGGAAGGCACTTGAGGCGACGGCGACAGGGGCGCGGATCTGCAGCAAAAGGCTTGTGCGTCTGGCTCCAGCCGGCTGCCTCGCTCAGGCTTTGCTGCCTGCTCCTGCCATCCAGTCCGGGCTCAGCAGCAGAGGGACAGACCCCCGACGTGCCGCTGCTGCTGGTCCCCCTTTGCACTTGTTGTCTGGTGGGCGCCCCGCAAATGGGTCCCGTCTGCCCCTGCCCGGATCGCTGCACTCTTTTTAAGGGGAGAGGATGCCATTGTTCGAGCCTCCTGCTCCATCCCCGAGCCAATCAGCGCTTCCTGCGGCTCCTATGGATTGGAGGAGTGTGGGAGGGTGCAGGCTCGCAGAAAGGGGCAGGGACAGCGGGGTCGCTTGCTAGGTACAGCAGATGTACCTGAGGGGTTTCTCTCGTTCGCTTTCCTTTCTCTCCCCCCCTCCTCCTTTCCCCCCATTTACTTCTGGCCCCTCCCGGCTAAAGGCACACGCCTGGCCCCTCCTCTTTTCACGGTCTGATGGTTTTCTATAGGAAGGCACACGTGCCTGGCCTTTGTGTGTCTCCTCCGGGGGGCACAGATCTGCCAAATGGAAATGTCCATCAGCATGACAATGAGCAGCATCTCAAATCGGGGGGATTACCCGCGGTTCTGGAGCAAAATAGCAACAAAGGAGAAGAATGGTCAGAAATATGTCAGGAGGGTTCAATATGCAAACTGGAGAAGTGGGGGAGAAGAGAAAGAAAATGTAGGTTCTGAATTGTTTAAAAGCTCTCACCCCTAAGGAAATGCTGGGGGGGGGGGGCGTATAATTGCAAACAACACATTTTAGGAGATTGCCACTGGAGTCTGAAAATTAGGACGTTAAATATACTGGCAAGGAAGTGTCCTCAGGAACTGATGGGAAGCCATTTCGAGAAGAAACATACATGCTGGTATACTGGTTATTCTAGTCTGAAGCGCTCATAAAATCCAGCACTGCTGTTCCTGTCCAGAATCTCTTGGAAATGTTCTGACCGTAAATAAACACTTTATCAGCAAAGCAAATTGTTGAATTGGTACACTTTGGAGTTGAAGAGATTGGGCGCTGGTGAGGGGGGGCGGGGTGTAAGACTTGGGGGGAGGCTTTAATTACAAAAGAAAAAAAACTTTTGTTAAATTACTGAAAATACAATTACTCATTCTGGTAAATGAAGCCTCTACCACTTAGCACAGTGTGTCAACCTCAGTGTTATTTATTATTACAATGCATCTCTAGTTTATCATTATATATATCTGACAAACTTCTTGTACACGATCCTCTGCGGCCTCATGCATTTTAATTCAGTTGGTGCATTTTGTCTGCTGTTTGACATCAGATGCTAAATCAAGGGGTCTAATCAAGTAGCTAAAAAATAAAGAAAGGGTCTGTCTGTCTCTGCACAGTAGCTTCCCAAAGCCTCACCCCCTTCACCTTTGTGAAGGAAATTAACCTCTTTCTATTGAATGCGACCCGCGGCCAATCTGGACGAGAAAGAGACGCGTGCTGCTGGGCTGGGGCAGGGGGAGAAAGACGGGAGGGCGGTGGAGAGAAGAGAAATCTGTCCACCAGACAAGGCAGCGGCTGCAATAGCACAAGACACACACACACACACACCCGCCAGCCAGCAGAAGTCATAAGAGCGAAAAAACAAACAAAACCCCAATACCCCGCCTCCCTCCCTGCTACATTTGGGACGCAAAAGGCGTTATCCTTCTAAAGGCTCTCTCTGTCACTCCACAGATTGCTCAAGGAAAAGCATGGACAAAAGTCTCAGGCAATAATACCTGTTACACGGGTATGGGATAAAACCTTCCCAGAGCTGCTTGTCCTATAATCTTGTCTAGAGAAAGAAGTAGGAGAGGGATAAGAAAAAGTGATTTTCTCTGTTCCTGTCCCCCCCAGCCCTTAGAAGAACTGGATCGAAAGCCAGGTAGCCTGCTCAGGCTTCCCGTGTGAGTCTTGTGTCTGCTCCTAATCGAAGGGAATGTCTTAGCCCCCCCTTCCCCCTCACCCCAGTGCCCTAACGCTGAAGTTTGTTAGCCGAGCTACATGGTGGTATTTTTTGCTTGTAGGTTACTCATTGCCCTTAGTTGCGCAGTGCCAGGGTTGGGCATGGACCACCAAAATAAATGGGCTGATGTTGAGGATGCTTGAACGCTTTTGCCAAAGCTTTATTGTCACGGCAATAAAGTTAAGTGAAGCACGTGCGTGTCTGCAGGATTGGGAATTTAAGGTAGCTCTCAGATAATAATCATGTAAGCTAGACCCTAGTGTAATAATTCATATGTTGCCTGCCATTCGTTATCGGGCAAACAGTCAGTTAATGACAGACCATTGGGGAAAACGAGAAAAATGTTTATGGGCCCATAGCGCTCTTTCCCTTCCCCACCACATCAGCCTCATACTGGATCTAATCAAACATTTTTTTCCTGCCTATATTGCAAACATCCAGAAATGCCTGCTAATCCAAATGCAACTGATGTTAGCCGTTTTAATCCTGATTTATATTGCGTCTATAACGACAGAGAAGAAGCGGTACTGCCCCCCGCCCCAATTACTTTCTCCCCGTTTTATTACTCTGTAGGTTCCAGTTTGGCTAGTTTTGTAGTTGCTCAGACTCTTCTCCTGCTCTATAATATGTGAGGAATATAGGCACTCTTTTTCATTAAAAGAGATAAGTCAAAATACCTAACCTTAAAAAGCTGAATGCAAAGAAAAAAAAAACCCGACAAAAACCCGTTGCAGCACAGCGAATTCAAACAGTGCTATGAATTAACCAAAGGGAATCTATTGAACCCTATTGAGATACTTCGAGTCAAAGGATCCGTTTCTTTTTGTTGTTTTGCTAGCCCCAGCCAGCTTGAAAAAAACAAAACAAAACAAAAAACCCCTCCTTGCTTTCAGTCGTGTACTACGGTAAAGATTAATTGCAACTTGAAAGGTACAAGTATTCTAAACTAATTTTCACAACAACAGAGTGGAAAAAAATGTTGGGGAGGGGGAGACACCCGTCTTCAAAAGCAGGTGCAGCAGTGTGCATCATCTGACAGTTGGAGCTGCTGCTGGGCTGTGCAGTACTTCTCGCACGGCCGCTATGGCTCACCAGACAACACGGCTTGCGTTGAACCCTAAAGCCGTTTTTGATTGGGGAGTCTTCGGGGCAAGGACTGGGCCTTCCTTTCCATTTGGGCAGCTTCCGACCTGAGCACCCCGCGGGCACTACGGCACGCTGCATGAAGCGGCACAACATACCAGTAATAATGACTTTAGCACCGATCTGGGGAAAGGCGCTGTCCAGTCAGTTGTGATAAACAGAGCCTTTTAAAAAATCAAATAGTATCAGTGTCTGAAACTCAAGACGTGACTGTTATTTTTGAAGCGTTTGAACTGAATGAGTCCCTCTAAAACTACAAAGCAGCTTCTCTTCCAACCCTATTTAACTCTTTGTCTTCAGCAGAAAACTTCCACGTTTCCCCCAGGGGATTCCCAGCTGAGTCCACCCCGCCCCCTTCCCTTACAAACCACTTTGTTTGCGCCCAGTTCCCTTCACAAGCAAGACGAGACCAACGGCATATGTGGGAATTTGCACAGGGAATATTTCATAGCTCCTCAGGCCAGGAGAGACCGCTGTCATCTTCTAGTCTGACCTCCTGTGTGACACAGGCCATAAGCCTCCTCTGAATGGATTCCTGTTTGAAACAGAGCCCAGCTTTCACAAAGAGATCCAGTCTTGAGTCAGTTCAGCGCCACGTTTTGCAACTTTTTTTTTTTTTAAGGGAATAAGGCATGTTGTGTTTTTCTCGCTCGGTTTCGTTTGTATTCTGCCAAGATGGAAAATCAGTGGCAGCAAAGCTCAATTGCATGGCGTTTTCCTTTTGGCGAGGCTTGCTGGGGAGACGCGTTTCCACAAGATCCCCTATTACCCTGTCCTGTGACAAGGCATTGCGGGGCGGGGGGGGGGAGAGCACAGCCAGTTTGGGTCAAGGAGTTTGCTATTTTGAATGTTCCTGCGAGCGCATCGGAGCGAACGGCTAAACGGTTTGTCCACCCCTCAGCTTTATTGATTTGCCTACTTTACTCCAGATTTTAAGCATGCCTCCCTGTATCAGCCGACAGGCGCAGAGCGGTTTTGATTACTCAACACAGCACCAGCCTCATGCGTTTGGCGGAACAAACCCAGAATTGGGCTGAAGTGTGACCTGCAAAGAGCAGAGCCCTGCCTCCGATTAGATGTTTTTTAAAAATCGACCTTTCCCCCTTCCTGGTGTAAGTATCAAGTGGATTACAGATTTTTACTTCCACACACCCACACCCCCCTTGTCAGACCGTTTCATCAGATTCACAAACCCCATTTTTGTACGGATCAAGCTGACCAGAGATTGTTTTACACACACACACACACCTTGTAGGTTGCAATCAGAAAGGTTCATCAGGTTTCTAACCCCCATTGTTGCATGACGCATAAACAATTGCTGGGTTGCTACTGTTTGACCTAGGGCTCGGGAGCGAGCGCAGCGCGTTTGGAGGAATTAGCGATTGTTGTGTCTGTCTGCGGGCCACGCGAGAGACACGCGAATCCCTCAACCGCTCCCTCCCCCCCGCGCCTTCTATTCACCTTCCCCTCTCCCCCGCCCCGCTCCCTTTGTTCAGCAGATTAGCATAAAGCTGCTATGGATCTCCCGTTTAAATAATTACACACAAAAGAATACTACATGAAAGCGAGAGAAAACAAGAGAGAGCCCACGAGTCTGTTCCATTTCACCCAGCTACCAGAAGAAAAAGACCTGAAGTATTTTCTATTGCTTAAGTTTCAAGTATCCCCCAATGGCAATCTGCTCTGCTCCCATTATTCAGCTTTTGGGGGGGGGAGGCTGTATGCGGGGGAAGAGAGCAGTTCTTTTATTACGCAAAGTATACTGGGTAGAGGAGCTTTCTCTTTAAGTGGCGTATTTATGGCGATTTGTTTATGCTATTCAGGCATAGCTGCCCAAAGGCCTAAATGAACGGAAAGTTTTGTTTTTTTTCAGCCCAGGGTGGGTAAATTGATCACCGTTTCTGGGAAGAGAGGGAAAAAGTAAATACCCGAGTGTGAGAGAACAGGACTCGATGGCATTTGTTGCAGGACCAGCATGACAAACACCCTAAAGACTGTTACCTTTCAGTCGTGTCACACAGCAATCCAGCACTGATTTCCTTTAGCCTCCCCAATAAGCATGTCCTAAAACTGAGTGATCAGGCAATACCCTGTAAAGATAAGTAGGAGAGAATAACTGAGATTCACATCGAGCCACATGCTGGTGAGTGGGTTGCCCCTTTCTTGTTTCTTTCTCTCTTGGTTTTGGTGTGTGTGTATGTGTATTTTATTTGTCTAGTGCGAGTGTATTTGTTCAGTGATGTGTGCGTCCCTGCCTCCTCGCTGTTTAATGGGGGAGGCAGCGGATTTGTTTCTATTATCATTAGCATACAGCTGCAGGTTACACGAGCAATCCCCACACGAGCAACGTACACTTTAGCCCAGGCTTATCATCACTTCTCTCAACCAGAAAACAATCAACAGCTACTCACACATGGCTTCGCCCCCCCCGCCCCGGTTCCTAGCCCTCCCCCCCCCCGCTATGTCTGAATAGTGATAGACGTGTTCTACATCTTCCGCTGCAAAGAATATTTTAACTTTTTCATCTCCCTTTTTGGGGCTGTATTCGTTATACAGAGAAAACCAGGCGTGCTGGGATTACGGCAGCATCTTTTTTTCACTTACATTCGTCAGTCATTGTTGCGATGCAAAAGCTCATTTAGCGTCACGCTTTTTAAGATTGGAAACATGGGACAGCAGAGCGACTAGTTTCATGTGCCACATAGGATTTTTTTTTTTAATTAATCCGTGTAGCTGTCTCCCTGTGCTGCCAGAGTTTATGCCGCTTGGGGGAGGGGGGGGGGTTTCAACAGCTCTGTGTATGGGGCAGAAACACGCTTGTCCTCTGCGGGTGCTGGGAGGCTACTGCCCCTGCCCAAAGGAGCGTATGCCCCACGCAGCAGCGTCCATGGGCAGGAGCTGGCCCGCTCCTTGACGGCCGGGGCCTTCTCTTTGTTCCTGCGGCTGCACTTCGGTCCAGGTTGTGCTCGCGGCCGCTCGGCCCTCTGCAGCGTGGGTGCATTTTAAACAACGGCCGGGAAGCGAGTCCCTCCAAGCCCACCCTGCCAGCTCCCTTTCCGGGGTGCCTGGTGACTCTCGCCCGAAGTCAGCATCCGCTAGGGCCCGCTCCCTGCCTAACTCGCAATGGGCGCCGGCCCCGTGCTCGCCCAGGCGCGGACATGTTTTTTCCTGAGGAGTGACGCAGTGAGGCGGTGACAGCGGACAAGCACCCCGCTGAGAAGGGCGTCGCGGCGGCTGCCCCGGCTCGTTAAACAGGCCCGGGGGGGCGGCGTGTGAAGAAGGGATGCCGCTGAGCGGCGAGAGGAGCGCCGCCCCCGGTCACGGTTCCCCTTCTCGCCCCCCCCCCCCGCGGCCATCGCAGGATGCCGGGCAGCGCCCGCGAGCCCGGCGCCGGCCCGTCCCAGGCCCGGGCGCGAGACGACACCTGGCCGGAGCGCCTCAGCCCGGCTCCGTGCCTGGCTTCAGCTTTCCCGCCTTGGGCGCTCGCCTGCCGATTGGCTGGCTGCGCAGCCCAGCGCCGGCGGCCATTGGTCAGCTGGTTGCCGAGGCGCCTCCAGCCAGGGAGTTAACCCCGCAGCTGCTGGGTCACGAGGCTGCCCACTGGCGCGCCCCCCTCCCCCCGCCACAATGCACCTTCTGGCCGGCCGCGCGGGCCATGAACAATTCAGCAGCCACACGGCGATCTCCAGCCCCCACCGGCCATCTGCCAGCGGGGCGGGGGCTGCCGGCCCAGCCCCCCCGGCCCGCAAGGGAGCCGGCCTCCAACCCCTGCCCCCGCGCAGCCAAACTGCGGCTGCTCCTGGCGAAGCCACCAGGAGCCCGGCCAGGCCCGGATCAAATCAACACGAACTAGGCATGGCTGATAGGAGCGGGCTTTTATTGTTGAAAAGCCAGGCCAGCTTTGCATAGGAATGGCTGGGCCCGGGCCTGATGGTTCCTGCTGAATGGAGAATCCGAGGCCCGCTCCACCTACTGGAGAATTGAAAGAGAACATTTCATGGTGCTCGCTGAATGCAGCCTCAGGCTGGAAGCCATCTCAGTGCTCCCTAAGAGAGGGGCTGGGAGTCAGGGGCCCTATGGATCAAGAGTGAAAAGCGAGCCTCATTTAGCCAATCATAACTAAACAATCCCTGGCCATGCATACATAGGCAGGTGGTAATTATTGTAGTTCAGATAACTGAGGATGCTTCCCTCCACCAGTCTCTTGTAGATATTTTGCTGAAAGAACCTTTTGAGGTATTGCTTTGGTTTTTCAGAAAGAATGAGTTCGCCATCCACTATCTGGTGAACAAGCTGGTCCAGTGATGGAAGGCCATCCACCTGTAAAAGACAGGAATAAGCTGAAAAAGCAGCATTGACTTGACAAAACATTGTGGGCAGGTATAGCTACACTAGCTTCTACTACACTAAAACAGGCAGGCTGGATATGCACACACATTTCCAAACAGCACTAGAGAAACAAATACATGTAACAGAACTCAATGGTTTGTACAACTCGATGGACTTAGTTCAGCAACAGTCTTCAAGGCTCAGGCACCAGATACATTAGGATTTGTTGATATTAGGCCGCTCGTTTGAGGCAGACATTGAAGCCTGCCTTTCACCCTTCATTCTCCCTGGCAACAAATATAGAGACAGCTGGTCGCCACATTCCTTGGATGAGGAAGGGGGTGTTTGGTGGCAATAGCTATCAGGAACGCAGTGGAAGGATTATCACACTGTGGCAGTGCGGTGACACTAATGGCTCAAAGGACACTTTGATAAGACCATAAATTTAGGTGTTAATTTAATCTTTTGGTCTGAAAATTCTCACCTATTTACAGTTCAAAAGGCTTCTGTGTGTGTATGGACAGATATACATATAATGTGTGTACGAAGTCTGACAAATGTCTTGAGCAAGAAACAACAATTTCAGTATTTGAATTTCTTAGAAATTGAATTTCCAGACACAGTTCTGGTGCTCAGATAGTTCAGAACGGTTTATGTTTTTAAAGGTCGAATTTGCAAGCAACGTGTGGCCTGATTTTCCAGTTAACCCCAGCTGCCATGTGAAAACCAGGTTAGTGGTTCTTATTGAAGACAAGTGCCTTTGCTTGGAAAGCTCATACTGCACATGTGTACTATACAATTTTCTATTAATACTTTAACAGCTGGGGCTAGATTCACAAAAGGACTCAGGTACCTAGCTGCCACTTTAGGTGCCTAAAACCCAGAATATGGCCTGAGTGGGATTCACAAAATCCCTGCTCAGCTACCACTGCACCTTGTAGGAGCCTAAACTCACTTGGCACCTGAAGTTTCATGATAAACATTCCTAGGCACCTATTTTGCTCCGTCTGTGCATGCACACTACAGCTCTGCTCTAGATGTCTGGACGCTTCAGCCCCAAAGCAACGCATGAATTGGGGGGAAGGTAAGTGTTCCTCTGCTTACCTCCTCTGTGGGACCCCATCTGTAAAGCAGACTAAGAACTTGCCTACCAGATCAGGCCTCTATATGCGAGCTTACATAAAATGGCTTGGGGAGGACCTCCCTCATAACTTTTAGCCCCATGGCTGAAGTACTCATCTGGGAGTTGACTCTTCACCTAAGGGGGAAAGATGGCATTTGAACAGGTATCCACAACCTCTTAGGTGAGTACCCTAACTACGGGGCTAGAGGATATTGTGATGTGAGACTCCCTGAGTCTCTCCTGTTGAAGTTGTTCTTATGGAGAAATAATAAAAGAATCACTGGACCAGAGCGAGAGCGTATACAAGAACGAAGAATAACTCTGGAGCCTGGTGGTCAGAGCACACACCTGACAGCTGGAAGACTTAGGATCAAGTCTCCCACCTCCAGTTACTTTTAAAATTATTTATTCACAGTGCAGCAGCTTCAACAGGAGAGACTGAGGGAACCCAACACCAGAATATCCCATAACCCAGTGGTAAGGGCTTGCACCTGAGATGTGGGGAATCCCTTTGAAGTGGGAGATTTCCACATCTCAGGTGAGTACCCTGACCTCTGGGCTTAAAGTTATGAGAGATGTTCTCTATTCTCCCGTCCCCTTCCAGCTTCTTGTACAATCAGCATAGGTGCCTAACTCCAGGACAGGGTGTGTAGCTGAGAAACCCAAGCAGAAGGAGGTGCCTCTCTAGATTTAGGTGCCAAATTTGCTGAGAAGGGAGGGGCTGAGGACACACCCCTCTCCCTGGCATCTCCCATTGGCTAGTTTAGGCAAGAGACACCCAGCATGCTGGCTTTTGTGAATCCATTCTGAGGCACCTTCTCCCTCCTTTCACGGGAAGCCTAGGTGCCAAACCCAGGTTTGTGAATCCCAGCAATTTTCTAGCTGCCCTTCAGGTTAAATGTGGTAATACTCAGCATCACCATGCCTCAGTTTTTTTGTGAATCTAGCCCTGGATGGAGGTGCAAAACCTCAGCTCTATCATCTGCAAGTCTACGTAGCTGGAGCGCTGCATGTTGAAATAAATACATGTTTGGGATCCTACAAAATGGGTAAATATTCAAAGCATGATCGGCTTTTGAAGATGAAGAACATCCTGTGCAAGACACTCAAATAAATACAATGTTATGGTTGAGAATTTAAACACGCAAGTTCACAGACATGGTCCACACAATTATTCTAACTTGGCTCTTATGCATGTCTTAGTTTCTCTTACTGTATGTCTTGTTACATTTTAATTGAGTTCCATTTTCTATGGTAATCAGAACTTAAAATTCCTGACTTTTGTAGTTTACAATCTCAACTATAACAATGCTAGTTAAACATTTTTACTTATTATGTTACTTATTTTTGCATTTGACTGAACATTTATTTGAATGCCTTGGTCAACTGGAATATGAGCAACAGGTAGTAAAGGTCCTGGTCCTCCTGCTCCCAAATTATATAATGACAATTTAAAAGACACTTGATATATTCCAACGGTGCAGTATGTATTTATTAAGCACTTGATAGCGTGCTCAGTATTGTACAAACAGACATAGGAGATACATATTTACTAAACTTAGTGTTTCTAAATATCAGAACCTGTGTGAAGGGAATTAGAATAAAAACAGACAAAGGGAATGACAAATGTGCATTCACCCTGTCAGATATAGGACCTGATCTTGTAAACCCTCTCTCATGTGAGTAATCCTGATTCATAGGAGTAGTCCCAGTGATCTCAACAGGACTACTTGCGTGTGTGTGTCATGACTAACTCACAAGAGACAGTTTGCATGACGGATTCAGTAATCCTGAAATACGTAAGACACCATTTCCAGGCTGTCCATAGACAATAAAACAGATAGCACATAAGAGATAAGCTGTTCACATTACAATACAGGAAGCACTGCTGAAACAGGGCAGAAAATCACTACCTTCAGGCACAATTTTTTCCTTAGAATTTAATTTTCTGTTCTTTGTAAGTTGTTTTCAAGAAAATCTAAAAATAATACTTCACTTAAGTACTCTTCATATTATGACAACAGAAGAGACAATACTATCTAGCACCTTTGTATTTTATTTTAACCTTTCCTAGAGACTAGTGTGATGTTACCTCAATACACAGTTAACAATTTTGTATGGTAATTGCAGCAATCCATTAAAAAGTAGTGCAGGAATATAGAATTTCGATATGTAAAACAGAAGCGAAGGGGGTATGTGGAGGGATACGGTAGAATGGCACTAAACCACCCACTAGGCAGCAGCAAGCTTTAGATTGTAGAGAAAAAATTCTGTTTAGAGGCAATTATATGTTTACAACTTTGTCTTTAGGGACTGATCCAAAGTCCACTGAATCAAGTGGCAGCCTGTCCATTGGCTTCAATGGGTTTTGAGTCAGACACTTGGAGAGGAAAAAATGGAGAAATTACTATGAATTTATGCTCAGGTCAACAGTGCAAATGACATTAGCAAATGTCTTAATTTCTCCCCATCCCTATATTTGGGAATTTCATCTATCACTGAAAAGCCATTCTGTGTTACTTTATCAGCTATGTAGCTTGTGGCCATAGGTACTTATAGAAAGATTTACATCTCACAGGATCTGAAATTTTAGGATGGTTCGTAGGGTGCTTTTATATCATTATGCAAAAAAATGAACAAAACTGTATGGAAAGCAGTGTTAACTAAAGAAATGGGAATTCCAAGTCTCAGTGGCAAATTTGCACTAGAAAACATATAAGGGGTATAAAAATGCTGCATAAGAAAATGGAGCAAGGTAAACGATGAAAAAAACATTACCAGCAACTTTGAGATTTGTAAAAATAATTAAAATGAGCAATTTCCAGTATTTACTGAATCTCCCTTATGCTGCATAGACTATGTCTATTTAGGCTTTCCAAAGTGAGTAATTAAACAGAAAAAAGTGAAATTTAAGGCAGAATATGGGAGCAAAAAAAAAAAAAGAAGTGCTCAACAATAACGAATTACTCCAATAATAAAAGCAATTGCTAGTCATTTTTCTTACCTGGCTGGATATTAGGATTTGGCGCAGTTCTTTCTTAAGATCAATAAACCGATCATGATAGATGGCCATGGACCAAGGTTCCCTGAAATAGCTGGTTGAAAAAGAAGAAATTTAGTTATCCAGTGAACCTCTCATTAACCACTAATAAAGTATTTACCTGCTTTTTTGCTTTTATAAATTACAGTTCTGGACCCATCATGATCGTTTGTTCATAAAATGCCTCCCGTAACAGCATGGTCAATCAATTCTTTTAATGGATGTTCCTGATGTACAGCCAGCTTCAGTAATTACATTTAAAGTGGCTTAATTCAGAGCTGTGGCAAGACCCAGTGAAGAATCCTGATTTTATCAGAATTTAAAAGCCTGAAGACCTGTAAAGAACGGTGTCTCCATTATCTGTCCTCATTTGAGAAAAGCAGATTGCAGGATTAACTGAACTCCTGCATAAACAAATTAAATTTGTGTAGACAATGACACAAATGTTGTTCATCATTAAGGTTTCTGGATTAATAAAGGCCAGAAAAACAGGCCACCACAGTGTTGCAATATGTTCTTTCCACTAGTGCACTAAAGCTAAATTGAATCTATCTTAAGAGGAACTATCTTAACATTTATATTATATCTATTGACAGAAAGCATTCATTACACTTTTTCTGTGAAAAGTTAGAAAACTGTAAGTATTTATTTATCGTTAAGGCCATAACAAGATATATAAGTAGATACTGTAAATGCAGCTAGAGGCAACTGGATGACACAGAAAATGGCTGTTTATTTCTATTTCCTATATAACGAAAAATAATTGTGGTGGTGTCAATAATCTTTAGATTACACGAGGTATATTCTCTGCTTGATGTGTGTATGCAATTCTCATTAATGTTAATGGAAGTTAAAAGGACCCACTGAAGAAAGAATAGGACCAAAAGAATCAGTGTAACTTATTATTAAACTGGGTACCAGATAAATAGGGCCTGATCCTGCAAACACTTACGCAAATCCTTAACTTTGCTCATTTCAGTCATCTCACTGATGTTAAGCATGTACATGTTTGCAAAATTATGACCACAGTCCTTAGACGTGAACAGTGTCATTGGAAGCGTGTAGTCTATTCACATCAGTGGGATTGCTCTCATGAATAAGCAATATTGCATGTGTAACTCTGATGGGATTTGGCCTAATGTCCTTACAATAAATATATTAATTTCTAAAATAAAAACTCAAATTACATAATTTTAATGACAATTTCCACAGAAAACCAGCATTCAGTTGCTTTCTAAAAGGAAGCCAACCTTTTATAAATGTTGAATTGTGATATTTCCTATCAGCAACTTTTCTATAAATAAAAGCTTCATTGGACTTCAGATATTAATGACTCAATCAACACCACAGTATGTAACTAACAGAGCTGTTCTTATTCTTCACCACACCCATCCACTTGGGTGTTATACCCCCATCTCCTTCCCTCCGGGTGTTTCTTTAGATGGTAAGCCCTCTGGATAAGGGCTTGTCTCTTTTCTGTGTTTGTACAGCACCCAGCACAATAGGGCCTCAAACAGAATGAAGGACATTTCCACAATATAAATATTTACTGCCACTGCTATTCATCTTTACCTTTCCATTTTGACAGACATAGGAGCATCTTGCAGCACACTGCTAGCACATTACCAAGACTGATTTCATCTCTATATTTGGGGCTGAAATCTTACAAAAGCTGAACTCAGCTCTAAGAGCCACTTTAAAAAATGTACTTTAAAATGTATTTATCATATCTCTATAAGATACATACATAGACATGAAGAGTTTCCCAAAACATTTAAACAACTAACTCATCTCAAAACATTTTCCATTTAATGTCAACAGTTAGATGGCAAAGCAAGATAGGAGGGGCACAAGAAAAGATATACCAAGATAATTAAAGATGCTCACATTACACTGGCATGCATGGCCCTGTAGCCAAATATTTTTCCTGTATTTTCACCTGGCATCTTAGTTTTAGTTGTGCAATTATTACTGGTAAATCTGTTTTAACAGAGAAATAGCCATTGAGCAGGAAATAGTGATCTGAGCACAGACCTGGGAGCCTGGAATTCACACGTTTTAATTCTGCCCCTGACATGGATTTCATCTTGTGATTGAGGCTAGTATTTTAAACACCCTGCCTTTATGAAACTGCTTACATACCTCACTGAGATGTTATGAGGATTAAATTATGTGTGTACAATGCTTTGAGGATACTGAGTATTATTGTTCCTACCAGTTCATCTGATAACTACATCTTCAGGTACTCATACTTGTACAGTTCATCACAGCATTTCCAAATTTCGGAGCTTAAGGCCTGAAATTTTTCACCAACCTGCAGTATTTGGCTCAAATAAAAATGTGTTTACTCTGGAAGTGGGCAATTTCTTGTCTATGTTTTCAAGCCTGGTTGTACAGGGGTTACTAATAGCCAGCTATTTAATACAAAATTTCCTTTACCTTATTTCAAATGGAGAAATGCAACCATTACAGAGTGTTTTAATATATAAGCAATTCTCTTCCCTTTCTGGCAGTGCATATTTATCCTTAAGACAGAATCACCTTTCTAACAACCATATTTAGATTTACTCTCTCAGAATACAACACATGTTCCATTAAATTGAAGTTTAATAATGAAAACGATTCACTTGAAGCCAAACCAACAAGTTGACTTTCTTTGGCTCATTTTAAATTTTATTACCACTTCAACAGTAGTCCCTAAGGGCAAGCTGTAGAAAGCTTGAAAGTATAATGCTCTTCAGTGTACAAGATGAACCTGGCATGCTACCAACAGAAGCTCAGAGGCTCCTCAACTATCATGAGAACAGCATCTGCCACATGTGTTTGCACCATTTAGTCTTTCATAACCTGCCAAAATGATCAAGCTAAATATGTACAAGATGACTGTTTGCCAGGGGCATAACCGATTTTAAAACGTGGTCACTTCTTAAGGGGGGATCCCCTGCTGGTAGGCTTTTATATCTATAGAAGCTATCATTGGAAGGCATTTGTAACTAGATGGGGTGAAATGGTCTCCTTTTGAAGACAATATGTGACATCCTTTTTGTTGCTAGGAAGCTGTTCTCTCCTTTCATTGACAAACAATACATAAAGTCTGTTCTGCCTCATCTGTGATGTGTAACCTATATTAGATGAAGGGGAGAAAAAATAAAATTATCTACTGGCATCCTATGCAATAGGAGTTGAATCTTTTTAATTTAAAGGGGGGGGACGACACATGATAAAAATGAGCAGATAAAGTTGGCCAATCTTGGGAAATAATAATGTGGTATTTCTGAAATCTGCATGTAAATAGATTCCCTTCCAAAACCCATCTATTTTTAGTCTCCAGACTCTTATTTAATGTACTGCTATACACCACTTTCATATGACAATGTTTTTTTCAAGAATTCTGAAGCAGCAGTAGCTCTCTGATGCTTACTGGTACTTTAAAAAAAAAGAAATGAGGACAGCACACTGACCCTTGTCCGCACTTGCACCACTTAAGTCATCCACACCATCCAAGACATTAGATCTTTCCTTGGATGTGAACATGTAAAAAAAAATATCTAAAGACTTTGAAAGTTGTGAGGTACTTTTACACTGAGAATGCCAAGCTCAGCATCCACAACAAGAAACCATGACAGAAATAATTAAAGGGTTAATTAGAACTTTATCACATCAAAAAAGTCCCATGACATCTGAGTAATGGGCAACTGTAGTGAATGATAAAAAAAGAGAATAGGAACTACAGATCTCTCAACAGAGCCCATATTCTGCCAGGCACAGGTTATTAGCCATTTAGGCATACTCCGAAAAAGGAATATAGACATGACACTCATTTTTACCACCCACTCCTGCACTGAAAGATGAGCCCCTCTTTCAGGAAAATTAAACCAATCACATCCCCACCACAAACCCACCATAAGTTGTTAAAGATCTGTCCAAAATGAGCAATCATGCAGAGTAGATAGTATAATGTTGTGAAGTCTTGTGATTTTCACCATGAATTTTGTGATAGTTTGTGTTTCTCTTCGTCTCAGCTGCTGGACTTCCATGAGTGTGGAAGAATTTTAGCTTTCATTAAATAAGTAAATAAAAAAAGGAAAATAGCCATCATAGTTGTAGAGAAAAGCTTGAAAATATGACTCAAGTGTATTATAAAGACACACACACACACAAAAGGTAAATAAAAAGTACCCAATATTCATTACATTTTAAAATCTCATGATTTTTAAGCCAATCTGTGTGTGTGTGTGTGTATGTGTCTGTGTCGCAACTTATAGTTTTTTAACACTGATGTTGTAAGGCTATGTAGATTTTCTTAATATGATATAGCCCCTCCTTTTTCACATACTTCAATGAACAGTAGTATATTTAACAATGTTGGCATTTAAAGTGTCATCAGTGGCATCTGAGTTAGCACCAACTGTAATGAATATGGCAGTTCGTACTTCAGCGCTATAGTTTCAGACTCCCTGGCAAACGCTGCTGCACACTTAGGTCATGCTTTCAAGGTTTTCTTCACAACCAGAACAGACAAAAATGTACCTAAAAAAAAGCAAGCAAGCAAGCAGGGATTCTGGAGGACAGTTGAGGGGCCCTTTTGTCCCCCAAGCTGGCTTGTCTTTGAGGTACACCCTACACTTTGGGAATGGCTGACTTACTGACCCATTAAACTACCCAGGAAAAACCTCTTCCTTCTGGTGAGTTTATTAAATGATCTGAATTTTGTGTCTGTTGAGACAGTTTTTTTTCTAGAATAGAATCATGTTAATATAATTTAAACAAATGTAGAAAACAACCTGTATAGATAAATATTATAAGATTTCTACCATTGCTATATTGCCTTATGCTACCGATTTTTTGGCTCTGCTCTCAGATGAGACCAAGGAGTGTGTGTGGTGATGGCTGGTGGCTTTTCAAAGGCACAAAGGGTAGTTAGGCACCCAGTTCCTGCCAAGAATCAATTGGATCTGGGTACGTAACTGCCGTTTGAAAATATTGGCACAAGTTACCACTGTGCTTGCAGCTAGAGTTATTTATCCATGGTGACAGAGAGTCCCCGCTTGGTGTTCAGTTGTCCACTTAAAAAAACCTTTTATAATAGCAGCAATAATAAAATCAAATTAAAGTAAAAAGCAAGGGTCTGTTATTTTCTTATTCCTACTCCCGCTCTCCCCACTCTTCCCTCCAGCTTCCCACACACCCAATTCTCTTTATTTCAGAATCCTAACAAATTTATCACTCAGGACAAATTTGTCTGGGTGTGTTTGAGTGTCATAATTCACTGTCTAAAACAGCAGGATTAGTTTGGATCTCTTGACGTTGACTTTCATATCTTTATAAAAGGCAGTCTCATTGGAAGAATCTCATGTTTAAGCTGTGAATCGACCATTAATACAATAAAATGCCCCCCTTTTAGGGTCAGCCACAACAGTATGGTTCACTAAGGACCTGACCAAACTCCACTGAACTCTATGGGAGTCTTTCCACTGATTTCAGTGGGATGTGGATCAGGCCCTAAATATTCTCAACTTCCTCACTTAGCACTCCAAGTATGCCAATAGATGACTGGCACATCAGAGCCCCAAACTCTGAGGTTGTTAATGTACTTAGGAGTACTTTTCCTCTGTTTTAAGTTGGGATTAAGGAGGAACACAGAAAAATCCATATTTCAACCAACTCAGGTGTTGCTCTTCAAAGGAGCCATACTAGCTTTGCACTTTAGATCAGCTCAGCTTCCAGGCTGCTATAGTTTACATCAGCCACTCACACCAACTTTATGCAATTAGTCAGATAGAGAGTACGTGCAGGGTAGACTGTTGTTCCGTTTTGGAGCATAACACTCAGCTCACAGAACCAGCTAGCATAACTGAAATAGAAGTTTATAGTGGGTGTAGTTCCTGGGTGGTAAAGTTTAACGCCCACACCACTGGGCATGGCTGCCTATACAGAGTGCAATTCAGTGGACAGCCAAGCAAGATTTTTTTAAAAAGTTTTAACCATATTTTTGACAAAAATTGGATTTTTAAAATACAGTAAATATGCAAAACCTGGCTGATCAGGTACATCTTGGAGATACTATATCAGTTCTCAAATGTTCAGAATTTGAAATAACCCAAAATATTCCAAGCAATTTTCCTCACCTGTTTATACGCCGTAAGCCTATAATTATGCGGTACCATTTATGGAAACCATCGTTGTTCTGACATGCAGCCTTTCAAGATTGGCAAGGCTTGATCTAGGAGGTGGGATGTAGCCAGGTGAATAGTAGTGGGTCTGCCAGACCCTTCTCACTGGTGGAAAGTAAAACCCCCCAAATGTTGGAGTGTGCCATCACTCTTATACACTCTGCTTCCCCCACTTCCCAGTGTTATCACTGGACATTTGGTATGACAAACACCTGTGCTGTTGCAACAAATCTTGGCCTGAACTGACTGACACATGTGGCCGTTATTCATATAGGCTGGCCAGCTCATATTGGCTCAAATGTAAATTGTGATTATTAAGTAAAAAATAGCTCGACTTGCACATGGAAATAGCAAATTTCACTTGAGAGCACTGCAGGGAAAATTTTATTGTGTTCAAAATCATTTGGTTGCCTTTGTAGTGAATGATATTTTCCATTTTTTTATGCTAGTGACCACGCAAAGTATTCATCACTACTGCAATGTGTTTAAAGATAACAAGCACATTTCGAGCTACCGCAGGTGCTACAGCAATCTGTATAGTGGGGGTGCTGAGAGCTGTTGAACCAAACCGTAAACCCTGTATATGTTGGAAACCACTTCCAGCCAGGGGGTGTGGTAGCACCCCAGCACTTCTAGTTTCAGCACCTATGGAAGCTACGTGGTAAACTTTTGCATGGGGGCTTTTGTTAGTCTCATCAAGACATTACTTAGAACCTCTACAGTTGAGCTATAGGGTTGGCAAAGTTTTAGGTATGGCTTGGGAGTCATTGGCACTTAGCTGAAGAACAGCTGCATGGAAAGATGGAAGTTAGCTGGTGCAGAGAAGGAAGTGTTTCAAAGCACTCACAATGTCCATAACTTCGCCCTTTATCAAGGTGACTGCCTTACAATCATCAAGATGGATCATAATCATAGTGTCTTTCTGCATTCCTTGTAGTTATCCAAATAGCTACAGCTGCTAAAAATGCCCACCTAGAGCTGGTCAGAAGACTGTGTCCTATCCCATCAGACTCTAGGCTTAAATATTGTAGCTCATTTCTAGGAAAGACATTTCTGACCCTTCAAGAATTTCAAGTTTAGAATACAGCAGCTCAGCTATTCAGCAACACACCACTGGTTATTATCTTTTGGATGACATATACAGCTCTATTTAATCTGAAGCATTCATTGTATTAGACCCATAGGTTATCATTAGGTTGCCCCCCAGCTATGTATGTTTTCGCATTGACACTAAGTGCCATATTTAAATAGTTAAAGCCTTTGCTCAGTTGCAAGGACATTTAAGAAGCACAAGAAGAAAATTCTTATTCTGTCACAGAAAACATGGGCAAGTTTTATATGACATTTAGGCATGTACAACTATGTGCCTAACTTGAACATGTAATTGCCATAACTGCAGATGCACACAGAACATATGTGTATGCAAATGGCCATTTCTGGTAATTTCTGCACACAACTGTGTGTTATGAAGGTGCAGACACATTCATTAAGAGTGCAGGATATGTGTGCAATTTTGAAAATCTGGTCCTATAAATCTACTGAAAATCACATCTTCAGCAGCCGGTGCTGATCAGAATTATGGAAATGGGGTTACAACAAGTAGTGACATCAAAGGTGGCTGAAAATAAAAAACTCTGATCAAGATTTAGACTCAGAGACAGTCTGCATGAATAGAAAATAATGGAAGCTTGTAATGGTGACACATCAGATAACGATTTTTGATCTGTGAAAAATGACAAGTGACAATCACGAAAAAAAATCACGTTCCCTATATGCTGAGAACCAGCCTCTCCACACAGTAAAGGTTGGTTAAGTCTATGGTAGAGTATTATTTATGACTATACAAACAAAGAATTTAGCAACTACCTTCCAAAAGATGTCTTATTTTCAATGGAAGACGACTTTTTAAAAAACTTGCTAACAAACACCACATCCCGAAAAGTAAAAAAAGACAATTGTAAAAAGTACTCAAAAAGTCAACCCTGCTGGAAATAAATAGCAGGGTTACTGACCCTGATGTTGCTGGGCTTGTGGCATTGCGACTACAATTTAATTGACTGAAACTGAAGTTATTCAGTGAATCATATATGTGGAAGAAAGAGAGAGAGACTGACTTGTGAGATGCTGAATTACAATGAGATTATGATGAGACCAGAAAATGAAATTCACAGTGAAGAAAATAATACTGAAAATTTGCTACCAACCCCACCTGATTTAAATGTACTTTAAATGTACTAAAAAAGCTATATTGCATGGCTAAGCAAACAATAATATTAAATTGTCTACATACAAATTTTTAACTGGTTTTGTAATTTTTTTTTTTTACAGGGCTTGTAACTTATTTACAATCGTGGAACAAGAAAACAGAAGTACATTACAGCAGAACTACTGCAGGAGTACTGTTTAATTCCTTGCACAAAAACACTACTCATTGAACATTTATTTATCCATGTATTTCAGGTATTCCGTGGATAATTCAGAGATTTGGGACTCTGCTAGGGTGACCAGGTGTCCGGTTTTGGCATTGCTGACCAGGCCCTGTCCGTTTTGTGGCGCTGTGCAGCAGGGCTGGCAGGCTTTCTGCTAGCCACCATGACGTGCAGCTCCCGGGTCAGGAAGCAGACAGCCTGTCCAGCTCCGAGCCTTAGGGGCTGCCACGGTGGGTGTGCATGCTGCCCGGCGCAGCTCCCATTGGCTGGGTCACTAGCAGGGGAGGAACTGTTGTGAGCGCTCAGCAGACAGCTGTTGAGGGGTCGCCTGGTGTGTGCCTCTCCCGCAGCTGCCCAGCCCTCTTCTCCTCGCGCTCCTCTTGTGGCTGGGCTTGAGCTGCAGCACGTGCTCTGCAGCAAACCACGGTTTGTCACCCCATCACCAGCCCCCGGGAATTGGAGGTATGTGTATCCCTGTCTCCGAGTGCTGGGAATGGGGCTGCACCCCAATCCCCACCGACTGCATCCCTCCCCGTCCCAACCCCACCGCACCCGCATCCCCCATCGCTGCATCCCTCCTGTCCCACCCCGACACACACACCCATCAAGGCATCCCTCCCTGTCCCAACCCCCCATCCCGTCCTGCTCCCCACACCTACCCATCCCAGCACCCCTTTCAGTTCTCTCCCACCCATCCTCTCCACCTCCCAGAGCCGCCCTCACCTCCCACAGCCCTGCACCTCATTCACCTCCATACACTGCTGCACTCCCATTATGTCCCTATACACCCCTGTGTCCCCCACATCCTCATGCACCTGTATCCTTCTGCCTCCGCCTGCATCCCCACCCACCCCACATACCCCCCCACACCCACTCATCTCTCCTTCACTGCCTCCTCTCACGCCACCCTGCTCTCATCTTTTGCCTCTTTCCCTCCCCATCCTCTTCTCTCCTCTCCCCCGCCAACATCTTTTCCCCTCCAGTCCACCCTCCTCCCTTCCTGGCTGAGTGATTTAGGCAGCCCCTGGAAAAGTGTATGAAAAAGCATCACTGTGTAGGCAAGCGTGTGCATGCATGCATTGTATGTGTGTAAGAGATGGTCTCTGTGTAGGGAGGTGTGTGTATTGCCGCATGTGTGTATACCTGCGTGAATAAAACTTGCAGCCTAACTCTTTGACTTTTATTCCTTTTGCTGGCTTGCACACAAAAAAATTGATGACATAAAATATGTGTGTATTCATTTCATAACACGTTTTTAAAAGAGAAGGGAAATCTAAAAGCAATGTATTATTTCTTAAAAACTGAATGTTGTTGACTAGTAATTGCAGAAGAGCCAATGTATCGTACTTTTCTCCCCATCTTTGTCTAGCTACATTATAAACTCTTTGTTGCAGACTCTCTCTTTTTATGTCCAGCACCTGCCACCCTGGAGCCCTGATTTTAGTTGGGGTCTCTAGGCATTAAACAATCATTGGAATAATCAATAATGTGGAAGTATATGTGTTAGTGTATGCTAGATGTGAACGCATGTGTATATCTGCATGTAGGTGAGGGAGTCAGTTTCTACAGATTTATTTATATAGGTATCTGGACAGGGGTCCATTTCTGTGGTTGTGCTCTATGGATTTGTATTTGGGCTTCAGGAGTGGGCCACCCATTGCTGCTGTGATAATGTGTGGTCCTAATTCCACACATACAATTACAATAACTTTAGTGAAAAAAAACCATGGAGCTGGTTATGAAAAATGGGAAGAGGGGAGGGAAAGAATCATGAAAATCTTTGTGAAATTTCATTTTTTAAAAAATTATCCTTTTTGACTATTTTGCTGACAGCTCTGGTGTCCTTTAACAAATAAAACCTGAAATTAGCATAATATATCTGTCAAAACAATAAATATGTCTGTTTGGGCCTTGCAGTGAAAATGACCCTGTGAGCGAGGGTGGGGGAGAGCAAGCGACGGGGGGGGGGGGGAATGGAGTGAGTGGGCGGCGGTGCCTCTGGAAGAGGTGGGGCCTCGGGGAAGGGGCGGAGCAGTGTGCGGGGGAAGGGGCAGGGCAGTGCAATGGTGTTCAGTTTTCTGGAATTAGAAAATTGACAACCCTACATTCTGCTACTGTTGTCCTGATCCAAAGCCTAGTGAAATCAACAGAGATTACAGTTGACTTCAAGGGATATTCAACCAGGCCCTATGATTTACTTTATTGAAGCAGGATTACAAAATGATACAATTCACCAGTTGAGAGGAAGACATTTATTTCAAGCTTCTTTCAATGGGAATATAAAAATCAGAGAAGGAAATTTGCAGATATTTATAATTTTTTAAAAGAACACTGGGATTATTGTTAAACTGGCAATAATTCTGCTAAGAAATAGTTAAACATTTGATTTCAAATCCAACATGGATTTATTCGCATTTAAAATACTGTTATAATTTAATAATAGTACATAAGTACACTGCACTATAAGCCCAATCTTGTGATCCTCATTCAGGAAAAACAACCATTGAATTGGATAGGGGTTTTTCCTATTGATCAAAATAACAGTCCCAATGGATGTGATCAAAACCCCACGGCAGTCAATGAAGAGACCGTCACTGTCTTCAATGGGCTTTGAATCAGGGGTTATACTTGTACCTATTTATGTTTGCCAGCATCTTCACATTGTAAAAAATATTCATCCATCTCATACTGATTTCTCATTTTTATTTTCTGTATTTTTAATATCAAAGGAATATTATGTTATATTATCATAGACAGTGGTCACCATTAAAAAGTGAACATTTACTAACAATTACTTCACCCCAGTAACTGGGGTACTGCAGTTATTTCCTATTCTAAGTACACTATACAGATATTCTGTATTACCTCAGTACTACAGATTGAACTGTTAGTAAATGTTCACTTTTTAATGGTGGCTACTGCACAATAGAGCCTTGCTAAACTGCAGTGTGCTAAACCAAACATATTACAGCTGGCAACCAAAATGGCAGTTTCTCCCCTATTCTCTCTCTCAAAAAAAATTAATAGCAGATGTTTTAAGGTTTTGTGTATTTCTACACAACATACTGCATGATGTATATTCAATATATTATGAAAAATAATTAAAAGGAAACAAAACTGTCAAACCAAATCAATAAAATACACTTTGTGGTGCAGTATGATTACTTATCTAAAATTATTTGTTCATTTACAGAGTCAGAACATTCAGTAATTCACAATGGTCTGTCTAATTATTAATATGAATTATTAGCAAGGTTCTACCATAAGTAAACTATGTTAAGATTATGCGACTAGCCTTTCCCTATTAATTCTGGCCTTGGAGTTTCTTAGTAACCTAGCTGTTCATTAGAAGCTTAGTTGCTCATTAAAAATAATATTAATTAAATATATAAAATAAATTTAAGCCACCTAAAGATGTCAGGCTATTTATATTGATTTGTTATGTAAGTACAGCTTTAATAGTGTGAATCATGGCTAGCATTTAATTCCAGTAAAAAAGAAAAGCTGTTAGGGCTTCAGTATCCATCCCTCATGAGCTCCTCTTATTCTGGTTCTCTCTTCATAAAAAGCACACCTATTTACCTCTAATTAGACTGGAAAGGGTACTGAGTAGCATTAGTCCCACTCAACCATGCTCACAGCCTTTCCCATTTCCGTTCGTTCTTTTTTTTCCCTGCAGGGAAAAAATATCTCATACAGGTCTGCGGAGTTAACAAAAGAGTAAGGTGGAATCCCTTTTATGTAACTGAGGCACACTAATGCGACAGGATCCAGTGAATTCCAGAAAGCAATGCATTCTAATATTTCTTTTAATAAACAAATGCTCTTAACTTTTTGAAAGGCTGATCTAAATCTTTATATGCAGCGCCTATACCATGTTTAATATAATTCCTGATGTGCAATGATTATCCTGTCCACAAGTCCTTTTTAATGAATATCTTTCACCAGTCCTATTAAAGATAAAATTAAAAACATTAAATATTTTTCTCCTCGCTAATGTCTCTATTATGTTTTGAGATTTATTAGAATTGGGCCATTAAACATTCTATTGTAGTGTTTCTGCTCAGAAATCTCATAAAAATTACACTAATTCATTAATTCTAGCCTACTGCAAAACATATTGTGTGCAAAGTGAATCTGAGAAGAGAAGGCCAAATGGTTACATTTTGTAAATGTCAGTATTATTTATATCGTTTTGAAATATTTTTGAACATTTAGGATCATAGACTTGGGGACAAGTAGACAAGACTGAAGAGAACAGCTACCAGAACATCCAGTGATGTTCTCCACTTGTTTGGTCTTTGCAACCTTAATGTCATTTTATTGTAGCTTTTTAGGATGGAATTATAGCATTATTTCTGATAGCAAATGTTACAAAAATACAAAATCGTTCCCATTATAACTTCCTGTTTTCACATGGCTATAACATTACCTTTGGGGCTGAAAATTTGCATGCTTTGTCTTTGGAAAAGACTTGTGTCATGGCATGTCATGAAAGTCACCACTGCTCTGCAGAACAAAGCGGGGACAGTGGATTCCAAAGTCAAGGGCACATCATCAAGAATCCCCTAACTCCTATCCTGCTTCCATTTAAACCAGGAGGATGTTCGTCGGAGCACTTGAGCTGAACACAACTGCCACAGTACAACACAGAGAGGTCTCTAAAATAACCAAGGCTTTATAGGTCCAAAACAACATTTTAAATTTCACCTAGAAAGGAATCGATAGCCAGTGCACATCTTAATACGCAAACAGAGCATTCTGAACTGTCTACTATTTCTAATTTCTACAGAGGGGGTAACTTAAGAGATTAAGTGACTTGGCAATAGTTGCACAGAAAGTCTGTGGAAGGACTAGGATTTAAACTCAAATCTCGGATCTGCTCAAAGGCTTCCTAATCCACTAGAGTCCTACACAAACTTTAAACTAAACAGTAGTAATGTACAAAAAGAGGTTGGTGGCAGGAATACAGTGTAATGTGACCACCTTCAAAGTGTATGAAAGTCAATATTATAAGAAGACGCAGGAATTCACCCTTAACCTTGATGATTGTAAACACTAAAAATAAGGGTAATAAACATTGTCTGTTGTCATTACATTTTAAAAAACCCTCCATTTTGGCTTTTGAAGAAAGACTGGCATGATGCAGCTTCCCACACAGTATTTCCAGTAACATCACCCCCTAGATATGTTCTTTTATAATGTAACATGGACATGGAGAACAAAGGCAGTCACATTTCTCATCGTTGTCCTATGTTATCTTATTCTTTCCAGTTATGACATATACACTGGTACTTAGGCTGAATCTCAGGAGCAGTCGTGCCTTGCCTTGGCATCAACATTACTGCATCATATCATGGTAATCAACTTCTACATAGTATGATTGAAAGCAAACTCACTCATCTGATACTTTACAGATTTCACGTATGAAAACCGCTCACACATAATTCATTAAATAAGCAACTTAAGTATTTTAGAAACTAGCTGGTAAGGAGAGATTTTGTGCATTGTATTAACAAATGTGATTTTCATTAATGCAAAATGAAGCTTATCTGAATCACTTTCATATCAGATTAATGCCCTGATACCAAAGAATATCCAATTGGTTGCCAGGTATCAGGAGGATCCTCTAATTATCTATTTTGTACTTAAGATGCAGCAGCGGGAGATGCCAATGAACATAAGAACTGACATACTGGGTCAAACCAAAGGTCCATCTAGCCCGGTATCCTGTCTTCTGACAGTGGCCAGTGCCAGGTGCTCCAGAAGGAATTAACAGAACAGGTAATCATCACGTGATCCATCCCCTGTTGCCCATTCCCAGCTTCTGGCAAACAGAGGCCAGGGAAACCATCCCTGCCCATCCTGGCTAATAGCCATTGCTCTAAGGTTACGGTCCATAATTTGGCCACGGTCTCTTATGGCTTCCACAGTGGTTGTTTTATTGCAGGAGAACAAAGGGGAGGAACTAAGGAACAAGTGATTTAATTTGCCAGTCAAAACTCACCCCACTCCTCTTTTGGGAATTATTGTAAATATCTAGGGCTTGAGTCACAAAGGACCTTAGATGGGGTGACTCACAGCATTGCCACACCCAACTTTTTGGCACCTAGAAAATCACTGGGATTCACAAACCTGAGCTAGGCATCTAGGCTCCCTATACAATGAATGGGGAGAGATAGGTGCCTCAGAATGGGATTCACAAAGCCAGCATGCTGGGTGGCTCCTTGCCTAAACTAGCCAATGTGAGGTATTTGGCCAAGGGGTGTGTCCTAATCCCTACCACTCTCACTGAGATAGGCGCCCTCTGCTCATAACTTTTAGCCCAGTGGTTACGGTACTCATCTGGGATGTGGGAGACCTCTGGTTCAAGTCCCCTCACCAACTGAGGGGCAGATGGGATCTGAACAAGTAATCTGCCCCCTCAATAGTGAGGACCCTCTTGCTACTGGGCTATGGTATATTCTGCTGTAGGGCTTCCTCAGCCTCTCCTCTTGAAGCTGTTCCACTGTGGATAAATAAAAAAGTAATTGGAGCATGGGGGACTGAATCCTGGGTTTCTCACCTACCAGGTGAGTGCTCTCTCTGGCCCAATGACTTTTACAATTATTTATCCTCAGTGGAGCAGCTTCAACCCATTAAGGCTGAGCAGTGAAAAATAATTAAATAAAGACTGCAGTACCTCCTTCCTGACATGGGCATCAGACCTAGCCCATACATTAAGAAACTAATTTTGTAAAAATATGAATAAATCTCCAAGTAGAAGCCCTATACATTTCTCTGCCTGCTTATACCTTGTGAAGTGTGTCCTTAGACCCTGGGGTACAGCAGTATAACAGGTTTGTATACAAAGTCTTCAGCTTCAGTGTTTCCTCTTCTGGGTTCTCCAGCTCTTCACTGCCCTGATATTATGCAAGCCTGTTAGACCCATTTCCACTTGTGCCACAGAATATAGGGGGTTTTGCAACCGAATTTAGGGCATCTGATAGAGCCTATCATCTCTTTTACAACTGGAGGGAATGAGACAGGGGTTAGCGACTGACCTGGAGGCCAGAGAGGAAAAAAAAAATCCTCCAAAAAATTTCAGTTCAATAAAATGAAAACTGTTTTTTAATTTTTTTTTTCACCACATCAAAGCAACCAACATTTTTTTGGGGTTGACCGGAAACTTTTTGGTCAACCCAAAACTAAACAATTTTTTTTCCAAGTTTTTTGTTTTGGTTTGGTTGTTTTTAGGTGTTTTTCATCCTTGTTTTGTTTAAATTGGCCAAATTCAAAACAAAATGCTGTTTCAAAACAAAATGTTTCAAAATGAAAATGTTGAAACCAAACATTTCCAAATGGTCAAAACATTTAATTCTCCCCCCACAAACAGGTTGTGAAATTAACGAATAGTTCTGGTACCCCCAAAACGTATTTTTCAGCAAAATCACTATAATGTCACCCAGCTCTACTTGAGCTGGATTAAGTAGACCATCTTTGACGGGAACCATTACTTTTCTTCTTAGAGAGAGCACAGTAACAGATCTGCAATTTCCCCCCATTAGATTTTGGAATTTTCTAAAACCATCAGGAGGAGAAGGTGATGAGACTGTCACTGCTGACTAGTTATAAAAGGGGCAGCAGCCTGATCATGGGGGCACTCATCTTCTACCTTAATAGTATGCTCCCCCAAGAATTTGTACCATGACTGATGTTTTACAGCCAAAAGTCAAAAATGGGCTTTATACTCATATTTAGGTATTGACTAAATGGGTTCACTAAGGTGCTACACTCAAGTCAAAGGGAGCTGCTGGATGCTCAGTGCTTTTGAAAACTGGCCTTTTATTCAGGTGCTCCAATATGGATTTAGGAGCCTAATTTTAGGCAGCCACTTTTGAAAACCTTGGCCAGACCATGTAATATTGATTATAGCCTTTCCACATGTCTCATGCACCCTCTTAGAGCTGTGCCCAAACCCTAGATCTCATTGCCATCGGGGGAGCAGTGTGGATGCAGCAAGCTCTTGTGGCCAGCCACCGGAATAAAG
This sequence comes from Lepidochelys kempii, assembly GCF_965140285.1. Lineage (NCBI taxonomy): Eukaryota > Metazoa > Chordata > Testudines > Cheloniidae > Lepidochelys > Lepidochelys kempii. The sequence goes on along the minus strand of NC_136382.1, from coordinate 206,518,876 downwards.
ATCTTTTTGTGGACATTGTTAAGCAGATGTCCATGAGAGGCCACAACCGGGATGCCTACCAGTGCAGGATAAAGAGCAAACAGCTCAGGAGAATGTACACAAACCAATGATGCCAGGAAAAGGTCTGGCAGCAGAAATGTGACCTGTCCATTTTTTGAGGAACTGGACAAGATTTTGATCAATTACTCCACTACTGAACCCAAGAAGGTTGTGGACCCTGCTGCTGCCTCTGCTGCCCCCCTCCTCTCCCGTCCCATGCCCAAGGCCGAGCAGCAAGAGACATCTGAGGATGAACACGGGGTGGCCAGTGAAGAGCTGTTCCCGGAAAGCCATGGTCTCTTCAGGCTCAGGACCCTGATGCCCTCTCAGCCAGAAACCCATGCCAGGACTGAGGAGGCAGATCCTATTGCGGGCAGCTCATTATGCAAGTATCTATCTTTAAAATTTGTTATGCTAATTGGCATGCTAGCTTCTATTCCTGATGCCTCATGCCTGTGGTCATTTTAGGCAGATGTTAGCTAGGTGCCTTTCTGAGTCTCCAGCCCTGCCCCATCCCTCGGCCCACAGTGTTCCTTTGCCCCTCCCGCAAACGCATTTTCAAAATGTGGCTGCTCCAGCTCGGCAATTGGCTCTCATGCTAAAGCCTCGATTATCGAACGTTTTCAAGACCGCACCACGGCGGGCGCATGCCTACCTCCCTCTTTTCCCTCCCAGTATCTGTTCTGCCTGCTCAGAATCCATCCAACCCGCACGAGGGATTAACAGCTGAATATACAACTGCACATTTTCAAGCCTGAGACTCAAAGTAAGAGCTATACGCATCTCTGAGAGTATTGCCTTTGTGGTTTCCATTTTCTATTGGATGCCTTGCTGGCTGCTCAAACCACTGATCAAGTCTCTGCACCTCAGCCCCCCTTACTCTCACAAATATTGTGCAAAATACAACATGCAGCTATAATTGTGGGCACATTTTTTTCTGCAGCTTCCAACCTATTCCACAACCTTCCTTTCAAATGGCCAAATACACACTCCACTCTCTCACATATGGTATCTGCACAGCAACATTCTATAGATGCAGTTGAAGGTCCATAAGCTATTTCAAGGCCTCCTTTGTGACGCCGTGGATATCACCCAGTTCACCTTTGAATCCATTTTTGGGACACTGCATTATGCTGTGTTTGATGATTCAGATGTTATCACCGCAAGTTGGGGGGATCTTTGATTTTCCACTTGTTATCAAGTAGCTGCATCTTACATGGTTTGTTCTGATGTGGTTCACTGTGGTCCAAAGTCTGCACGGCAGGTTGAAACCGGGAGGACAGTTTGTTGGGTCAGTAATAATGTGCTTCTTTGGAATGGAAGAGAAGGTCCAGACATTTTGCCATTCCATGGCTGGATCCAGAGACAAGAGGTGGTCACATGTGGTCCATAGTGGCTTTGGCAATTTCTGGAATTGTTGGGGTATATTATTCATAATCTGCCAGAGGGGAAGTTCTGGGTAGTCTTCAGTGCATTTAAGTTCTCATGCTATGGTTATATCTTGGACAGCTGTAGGGTCAATATTTGCTAATACAGAAAGCCACAGTACAGAGTGTGGTCAGGAATGACACTGAGATATGTGTATTTGGGTCATAATGCACAGTTTCACCACAAAACTCATAAGTTAAAGTGTTTTGTGCGATTCTATTGTCAATGTGAAAAGTAGATTTGGCTTCAGCTGCCACTTTTGAAAGTCCTCCTCCATGATCTTAAGGTCAGGTGTAAGGGTCACTTCAAGTTTGTTAAAGCTACAAGCCTGAGTTGTGAGTGCCAAATCATCAGGATACACAAACTTCTGCACTATCGTTTCATGCATATCACTCGTGTATACATTGAAGAGTGTTGGAGCAAGTACAGAGCCTGTGACAGCCCATTATTCAAAATGCACAGCTTGCTGGTTTGATCTCCAAAGTATATGCACATCCTTCGGTTGCTAAGCATGGGGTTCAGCCACCTGAGGATCAGCACACAGGAATCATTTTGCTCATTTTCAGTAGCAAACCATCCTTCCAAACTGTGTCATATTGATGAAAGTGGTACTGGTCTTGAGTTTTCGTTGGAATCCAGCCTCAATGTTTGTAGTGAGGGCCAGGACCTGGTTGCAGCCCTTCTGTGCAGTCGAAAACCAGTTTGTTCCTTGGATAGGCTGATGTCCACAGTGGGCTTGATTCAGTTCAGAATCATGTGCTTCCTCACCTGGTAAGTGGTGCTCAAGAGGGAGGGAGACCTATAACTAGAAGAGTGAGCTGCAGATTTTCCAGGCTTTTGGAGTGCAAAGACCTTGGCTTCTCTCCATACGCAGGGGATTTCACTGGTCTTCAGGATGCTGGTGAGAAGCTGCATCATCCATTTCCATGCCAGAAGACACAGCTTATATAGGAACTCAGGATAGATACCATCTTTTCCCACTGTTTTCCCCAATTTTGTGGCTGCATCAATTTTCTTCCTTGTGAATGGTCCAGACCATAGAGATGATGGAGTGCATCTGGACGTCACCTGCCAAAGCTGATACTGGACTTGTCTGTGATGCTGTTTGTCCACTGGCTGTTCTGATGTCCCTAAAATTTAGAAACAAGGCTATCTACTTTCACCTGCAGCCTAATGGCATGTGTGGGATTTGCAGCTCCCAGGTATCTCTGCAGGTTCTAGAATCTGCTTGAGAGTGTGAAGTTTAGACCTGTTTCCGCCTTGCTGCATCCAGTGATACCAAGAAGGCTTTTCCAATTTCTGGGTCTCTACACCCATCATATTTGTGGAGGAGCTCTTGGCTCTCTGCAGTCCAGCAAGGAGTGTATGATGACCTGTATCCCCAGGGGATATTCTTCTTTGTGGTGGAGATTAGGAGCACAGTAAAGTAGTCAGAAGTGTTCAGCATTGGGAGAATGCAGGAGATTGTATTATCCCTAGTCATGGAGAAAGTGGCCCAGTCTGCTTTTTTGAAGTTTCAGTGCAGTGCCAGTTTTGAATAGAAAACTGGGATTTAAACGCCAATATGCGTCAGTACTGGTCTCTGCTGGCTGTTCAGGAAATCATCGAGGTATCGGTATGCTGGTATCCTCTTTAGAGATGAGTGTCAGGTCATGGCAGTATTCTCCGCTCTGTTTTGCAGAGTGGAAAGTGGCATGCCAATTCACATCAAAAAGGAGTAGCATATCATTTTCTAATGCCTACTGTGTCAGTTCTTTGCCTGCAATGTTGTTTGCTGCATAGTTTCATTGTTTGTGGTGATTATTAAGGTCACCCACAAATACAGCAGGGTCCTGTGCATTCTGCAGAGCTGGCTGAAGCCACTGTGCACACGGTGGTTTATATACATTAATGATGTTTAGCTTGCCGATGTGCATGGAGGCTATAGTTGTTTCTTTGTGCGCTATAGGAGGAAGGACCACATATTTGTTGATTTGCCGCTTTATGTAAATTGCAAGCCCATATTTTGGGTGGTAATTGCTGGCTATGAATTTATAGCCATTGATTTTGTACAATATGCTTTTTCTTCATTTGCAACATGGGTCTCCTGGAGGGTGAGAGCAGTGATGTTGGTCGTCTTTCTCTAGGTAGTCACATTTGGACTGTGAGAGGCCTTCAACATTCAACGGGCAGATCTTTACCCCAAGTCCGATCTGCCTAGTATGTTGGCCCTGAAAGGGGAGGCTTATCCTGTGGTTCTTTCGACTGGGAGGTCCACAGTTGACATTCGGTCAATGGTTTGATGACATTAGTCATGGTTTCGAACTTAACAGGGTGGACTGTGTGAAGGTTGTTATCTTCCACCCCGTCATCTTCCACATTCCACTGAGGTGACACTGAATTGATAAACAGTTCCTTTCTTCTGTCCAAATGGCCCGTGAATAGCTTCATGTCTCCCAGGACAACTGGAGCAATCTCCAGACCATTAATGTCCGTAGTGCTCTTCAAGGCAAACCATCCTTTATCCAATAAGATAACTAGAGCTGAATTCTCTAAGATCCTAGCATCATAGACCTTTCCAGACCACCCTTGCATTGTCCACCACATATGTCTGTAAACCTGTCATGGTGGTTGGCAAGCCCTTGGCGAACCATGGAGAAATACCCCTTTTGGTTTATACATTCTGAGTCCTGGTTGGGGGGGAAATAATGGGCACATGGTCCCATCAGTTGCCCCCACACAGTTTGGAAACTCCATATGTACAGAGATTTCAATAATTTTCTGAGCATTAGTAACTTTATAACCTAGTGCAAGAAGACCTTATGCATGGTATCACACATCTGTATGACAATGGCTCCAACAGTCAATCTCCCTACATCGAATTGGTTGGCTATGGACCAGTAGCATTAGGGGGTGGCTAGCTTCCAAATGGCAATGGCGACCAGCTTCTCCACAGTTATGGGGCACCACATGTTGGCACGCTGCCTTTGTAGCTCTGGGGCTAATTCAGCACATATCTCAAAAAAGGCTGCCGTTGCCATCCTCAAATTCTCACACCACTGCTGCTCATTCCAGGTCTGCAGAATGATCCTTTCTCACCAGTCGAAACTGGTTTCCCAATTCCAGAAATGGTGCTGCACACTCTGAAGCTGCTCAAGGAATAGCTCCTGTAAGATCAGTTGCTTGGTGATGTCCTCTTCTTCCTCCTCCTTGTCCCACTTTCTCTGTCACCACCACTAAAACTCCTGCTGCTGCTGGAGGAACTGGTTGTTGTTGCCAGATCATCTGGTTGGTGGTGTGGTGGGCAAAGTCCAAAAAGGCACATCAGAAAAAAATAATTCCAACTATACATATAAAATCATGGGGTCTAAATTATCTGTTACCACTCAAGAAAGATCTGGGAGCCATGGTGGATAGTTCCCTGAAAATATCCAGTCAATATGCAGCAGCAGTCAAAAAAGCTAACAGAATGTTAGGAACCATTAGGAAAGGGATAGATAATAAAACAGTAAATATCCTAATGCCAGTATACAGATCCATGGTATGCCCAAACACTGAATACTTCGTGCAGTTCTGGTCACTCCATCTCAAAAAAAGATATATTAGAATTGGAATAAGTGAAGAGAAGGGCAACAAAAATGAGTATGGAACAGCTTCCATATGAGAAAAGATTAAAAAGACCAGTACTGTTCAGCTTAGGAAAGAGACGACTAAGGAGGGATATAAGAGAGGTCTATAAAATCATGACTGGTGCGGAGACAGTGAATAGGGAAGTGTTATTTACCCTTTCACGTGACAAGAGCTAGGGGGTCACCCAATGAAATTAATAAGCAGCAGGTTTAAAACAAACAAAAGGAAGTACTTCTTCATACAATGCAGTAAACCTACAATTGAACTCGTTATCAGGGGATGCTGTGAAGGCCAAAATTATAACTGGGTTAAAAAAAAGAATTAGATAAGTTCATGGAGGACAGGTCCATCAATGACCATTAGACAAGATGATCAAGGGTGCAACACCATGCTCCGGGTGTCTCTAAACCTCCAACTGCCAGAAGCTGGGACTGGTCGACAGGGGATGGATCACCCGATAATTGCCCTGTTCTGTTCATTCCCTCTGAAGCATCTAGTGCTGGCCACGGTCAGAAACAGGATACTGGCCTACATGGACCATTAGTCTGTCCCAATATGTCCGTAGTTATGGTCTTATGTGCATCTACCACACTACGCTGATGCACCCTTGCAAAACATCCATACTAGTTGTCTGTTAATAGAAAGAAAAAAGGAAAAAATCTTAAACTCTGAAACTGCATAGCTCTGTCAGATCTAGTGCTGGCTGGTTTAACCATGAAAACTAAAAGCATTATTCCCTTGAAAAAAATGTAGTTCAAAGGTATTGGAAGCTTTTACTGAGCTGTGGAAGTACTATACCCTACAGTATCTTTAACTCAATAAAAGTTTCCAGTGCTTTTAACCTACAGTATTCTAAAGCATCTTCTAATCAAGTGACTATGGAAATGCAGCCAGACGATCGTATGCTGTTTTGCAATTACTGCTTAGACAGTTCATGAATTTAAAGTCTTAAGAACATCAGTCTTTTAATACATACAGCCAATACCAGAAGAGAAATTGCAAGAAATATTTGCTACTTCTCTGTCATTTAGCTGTGCAAATCCACTGGGCCAGGCAACTCAGATCTGGGGACTGATTCAAAGCCCACTGAAATCAATGGAAAGACTCCCGTATATTTCAGTAGGCTTTGGTTGTGGAAGGGATAGACAACCACCTTACCAGAATAGGGTATGTAGCCCCTCAAAGACTGGCGGACAGATCTCAAGTCAATGGCAAGACTCCACGCTCAAGCATATCTTCATTGCTCATCAGGCCCATCTTTACCCATGCAAGAGCCACTGGGGCTTGAGTCTCTTCTTGGCTGACAACTCTGAAACAGTTAGTTGTCACTCAGGGAGACTGATGTAGCCCCTTTAGGGTCCCCCAGGCTGCCTGCAATCAGGAGAACCAACCCCACCATCTGGACTTTGAAGAGGCGCTGCACATGTTCAGGGCCTCCCTAACACCACTCCCAAGTGCCCACTAGGGAATGAGTCCATGACTTCCCGTGCAGAAGAGGCCAATATGGACAGCCAGAGCCAGACTACACAGCATGGATGAGAAGTGTCACAACTCTCAGGAACTGCAGAGGCTTCTGTGGGCACAGGGCCATGAGCTTTGCCTGCTCTGTGTTGTGGAAGCTGCTAGGTTCAAGATTTAACCAAATTTACTTAGGTTTGACATGGTAACTAAACTTAAGAGATCAGAATTCTTAGTAGATTGTAAAGCCACAAAAGAGTTCTTTTGGGATGAAATGCATCTGCCAGTGAAAGGCCACACAAGCCCTCTGTGCTGATCCAGAGCTGTCATGCCTGTTCGGGAAAGGGGACGTGGATACAGCAGCTGTACAAAGGAGACCTCTCTCCCCATCTTCACTGAGGAAGTGGGCTCCACGTTAGCGCTGAATAGGCCAGCATGGAGGGAAGTGTTGGGTGTGGGGTAGTTTTGTAGTCCTGGATTGCTGAATCTGTTGATCTAGTGCTGGAAACCCCATCTGGGGCTTGGAGGGACAGCAGCTGCTTTTCCAATCTCTAGATTGGAAGAGCATTCATGGAAACGCTGCACTTGGTGTCCCATGGCCTGCCCCTGGGCTAAAGGATGGACTCACCACAACCCCACTTAGTTTCCTGCACAAAGCAAATTTACTCATGCTTGTGTGTGTGTGGAGGGGGGATTTCATCCTTGATTTGTATGTGCAACTGTCAGTTGTCACTCAGGCAGAACTCCTGTTGAAATCAATTGGAGTCTTGCCTGGATGCAGAGTACAAGATTTATCCTGTTATTAGCATTAGTGGCAGTTTCATGCACACATCAGAAAGAGGCTACTTCTTAGAGCTAGCAGGATCCTGAGGGCCTGTTGTTAATGTTAATTTGAAAACCACGCTGGCACATTATGTTCAGGAAATCCAGTACCACAGGGTTAACCATCCGCCTTTTTACTGAATGCAAGGCAGTGAGGAAATTCATTGCTAGGTGCTGCCTCTAATTATTTAAAAGATCATTTGCATGTTACACAGAGACAAATGATCTCCCAGGTGACAGCTGTTTCACTGTGTCCATTCCTGGCAATGGATGTCATGCCGGGAAAATCTGAATAGACACAAAGGGATTAAAACAGAGCTAGGATTTTCTTGCCTTACAGTAAGGGACTTCCCCAAGTCAGAGTTGTCATAAAAAAACAGAGAGAGAAAATACATATTGCAAAATTACAGTAAGTATGAGAAATGTAACTGATTAGACTGTGAGCACTTCTGTAGGCCTACTTCTCATCCACTAGGGTCCCTTTACACCACTCTGACCATGTAAAGGGGCCTTAAAATGGGTGTAAATGTAATTTACTCAATGAAAAGGAGACTCTTGTGCTTTCTGACTGCAGTAACGTAAAGTTATTATTTTTTCCTCTCTCTCTCTCTCTCTCTCTCTCTCACACACACAGAATTTTTTCTTTGGATCAAAGCCTCAAGACTTGAGAATCTCACAAGAGATGCAGAAACATAATGTTTTATGTTTTATTTCTTTCTAATGAGTAGGTTTTAAAAAGATATATATTAAGGAATACTTTCAGAGTTCTATGCAAGTGACGTACTCTAAGGGAAGATGCGTGACAGGGATATCGGGGACAGTTGCAGATTGCCCTGTCTCAACAGAATGATTTATTATAGGCAAAGCAGGTAGCACTACCTATTACTGAAGTTGCCCGACACTTCCCATTGTAAGATCCTCTTTTTAGTTGCTTATAATTTTGCCAAACTTTCAACATTTGTGCTGAATTCTTCTATATCCGTTGTCGGTTAGGACTGAAGTTTTTGGAAAATTTCAGCCAAAACAGTTCAGCCATTTCCTAGAATGAGACGGAGGAAAAATACTTGTTTTGCCCATGTTACACATTTCTGGCAACCTTTTCTTGAGACGCTTCCGTGCCTCATGCTTTGGGGCAGAGCCTTGAAATTTGGCAGAGGCGTGATGCCGAGGATAATACTACCACCACCCGCACTGGGGTGTTGTAAAAATAAATTAATTAATGTTTATGAAGCACTCCGATACTCTAGTGATGAGTACCACAGAAAAGCCCATGACGAAATTAATAATTCGGTCTTCAGAGCAAGGTTTGAACAGTGTGAAGTAAATAAGGCCTGGGGCCACACAATGAACAATGAGGGGAAAACAAAATATTGAAAAGCTGCTCATTAAGGGAGCAATGTCTATCCTGTCCATGGAATGAGGTGGGGTCCTGTGGAAAAAATAGTAAGTCATCATGTGTTTAAAGACTGTATCATAATGCTTACACAGGAGGCTGAATTAAGGTTGCACAAGGAACCTGAATACGGCATATTCTAATTCTGGAGTTCTTAACTTTGCAACCTTAATGATGTTCTTCGAATGAAATTTTTTATGTGAGCGTGTATGGTGTGATTTATAAAATATCTAAAAGAATATACTAATAATTATGGAGACTTTGTGCTCCTAATTTTGTCCTCATTCACTAAGTGTCATCAGGCATGAATTCACTGGTACATGTATAGATTAGGAAAGTGAACTAACACCACCAATTACTTCTCCTCTTGATTAAACTTTATGTTCACCTTCTGCAACAAGTCAACAGCACTGAACTTGACAGAAGATTAAGATATTTTCAAACTTTTCAAAAAATAAACAAAAGGATTACTCAGAAGATGTAGCAGTACTTCCTGGAACAAAAGTGACCTTAGACTGTGTTCTGTGGCTGGATAGCTCCGTTATAAAATGGCAATAGTATATCATAATCTATGTTATACATTCTCATACACAAGGAATCCACCAGTATGGAAACAGGCTACTGGATAACCATGCCCAGCAGCACTTATGTAGGCAACTCACCAAATAGAAATTTTGGCACCTAAGAGTTCCCGCTATATATAGCCAGGATCTGCCCTGCAAGACGGTTGTTCTGCCTCCATCTGACAGAAGTAGCTGCCTGTGCCATATTGCTTTGAGGAAGGCCTGCCACTTTGGTTTTTGCAGACAATTTGTTTCCATCTTTTTCTCTCTTGTTATATCTTCTCTATTGCCTCAGACCTCCCTCTTCCCTGGCAGGCCGTACAGGAATAGACTACAGTGGGAGGAGGCAAGAGCAGCTGAGTTCTGTCTGCTAGTGTCTCATTCCCCCTGCTGCAGTAGACTGTCTTGCCCTTGGCTCCTCAACAAGTAATTTGAGCATGTGGCTTAGATCCTGGTGTGAATGAGTTTCAGCCACCAGATAATCCATGGTTACATGGAGAAAGGCAAGACCTGTGGGACATGTAGCCAAACCTTGACTGAAGCTGGGGATTCTTCCTGCATGTGTGACTCTCCTGGGATAAGATAAGGTAACCTTGTCTGATCCAGTCACCCCTGTTACCTCTATGATACTGGCTGCCCCAAATCCTCCCATTAATGTATCCACTCAAGGGGTCTTCATCTATCCAGCAATTGAAAATGTACGTCTTATGAAATGTTTGTGCCTTGTCCTTATTTGCAACCCTGACAACCGGCTTGTGGTTTCTATGGAGATTCTTTCTGGAGGGATCCCAGCATGAAGATAAGGACACAGGTGCTTTAGAAGCAAGGGAGACCTATAGGTTGGTGGGTGTAATTACAAAGAAATGACCTACATATTCAGAAAGTTAATGTCTCATCTACCCCAACTATATCTGGAATACTGTGTGCAATGTTGTTTGCACAGTATGTTCAAGGGTTTGTCAAACTGTGGAGTAAGACAGCAAAGTTAATTGGATGGAGCAGGGGGAGGATCTGCCTTCTGGGCATAGACTTCAAGAGTCAAATTTGTTAAGCCTTGAAAAAGGGTGATTGAGAGGGGACTTAAGCCTTGTGTAGAAGTACTTGATGTGCTTGTACAAAGAATCTAGGGCAAGACCTGTTCACACTACAGGCTAAAGGTACAATACAAGACCAAGAATTAAAGCTCAAAGAAGTTTAGACCAGATACCCATTAAGGCTTATTTCAAAAGGTTATTAGCGTGTGCCTGTGGGGGGTGGGGGTGGGGAAGGCTGCCAGGGTGATCTGTGCAAGAACAAAGTAAACAATGCTGTTCTCTGATGACAGTTGAGAGCCTTTGCTATGATGAATAATTAGCCATCTCTTGCTCTCTCTCTCTCACTTCCTTTTACTGGTAATTCCTTCTAAGCAGTAGGCTATAATTACTGTTTTTCTCAGTCACAGATTTTCCTAAGTGAAGTTTCAACCACTGCATTTTGGACCAGGGGTAGGAAGCCCTGACTGGAGCATGCTGGGCCAGTGCCATCTTCTGCCTGTTACTACTTTTACATTCATAGAATGCCTCCATCACCCCCAAAGGATTCAACAGTGCTGAGATACCTGGGGGGTGGAGACACAAAGGTACGCAATAAGGACGCCTTTACTTCAACGAAGGCAAACACCAGCCCCTATGTCATTCCCCTGGGCTTCCCAATGTGAAATCCTGATGCTATGTACAGTAAGAATCCTTTAATTTTTAGGAAGCAAAAACAATTCAACTGGCGTTAGCTGTTGGAATCTATCATAGTGATTTCATTTTGCCCAGCTGTCTGAACACAAGTATACTGTAAACAGTAAGTGTATAGAGACTAGAGCTGGTTGAAAATTTTCTGCTGGAACAATTTTCTTCTGGAAAATGCTGATTCACTGGAACTGAAATGTGCCACAGGAACATGTTGATGCTTGCCAAAAGCTTTGATGGAAACCAGGCAGGAAGTCCAGCTGCCAGGGTTCCCTAGTTAACCAGGCTCCCCAGTTTGCTGGCTGGCTACCTGGCAAGCCTGGATACACAAGCAAGGTGGGCAGCCGGAGAGCCTGCCCTTCCACAAGGTGAGCAGGAGTTGTTCAGGGACTGGACAGCAGGCAAGCCTGCCAGATTTCCAGCTGCCCGGTTGCGGTCTGCCTGGCTGGCTTCCTGGATCCTGGTTGGTGACTGGGCTCCCTGGCCAGCTTGCTGAGAAGCTGGCTAGCAGACAAGCTTTCCAGGTCACCTAATGGTTGAACAATTTTGACCTTATCAAAAGTAAACATTTTGATGAGGTCAAAACAAAATTTAATTTTTTTAAAAAATGAAATTTTGGAATTTTGTTCAGTGGAAAAACATCACAATTTTGAAGTTTTGACATTTTGGATTTTCGCATGGAATGGGAATTCTGGGATCTGAACAGCTCTAATTGAGACATTTTATTGCTTTGTTTTGTTTTTTAATACATGGTGAGAGTTCTCTCCCTCACATGTCCCAGAGTAAATCCAAAAATATGCAGTCAGGAGTGATTCATGCGCTCAATACAGTACGATTTATTCATCTGGTTGTGGATTTTGGCATCCAGAAGATGACATGTCCTTGGAAAGCTCATCAGTAGCAATTACAAGTTTGATAAAAACTGTAGGTGTAGCATTTCTGCCACTAATATAAATGCTGCTGAACCTGTTGTCTGCCTCCTCTCATACAGAAAGCCTGAGCGACCATGTTGCTATTGAAATCATGATTCTGCCATCCACTGCCACTTCTGAGATTACTGCCTTATGATCTCAGCATCACCACTAATACTGCTCGATCTTTACAAGAGAGAGAATGAATCAGTGGAAGGAGAAACAGAGGAACCAGAAGGGGTCCTGAACTTGGTTGAGTGGTATATATGAAACCATGTCTAACATGAAAGAATGAAAGACAATAAAACAAGCTAACGATCAGTCCTGAATTGCTGCAGAGCTGTATAGGCACTTTAGACAGCAGCAGAGGAAAAGGGAACAACTGTTGCTTTTGCCAAGGTCAATTGCTAACCATTCATCTTTCCTTTTGCTGCCACTGGTGTGAACCTTGCTAGCATGTCTAACAACAAGTGACACTGTAACCATGTCTGGGCCATAACAAAGGCAAAAGTGTCGGGAACAATTCGTGGTTCATGATAAAGATGTGGCCACAGCTGCGTGCACACACACTAACACAAATATAAGCAATTAAAAAAAGACTGATGACATCTAACTACAACCAGATTATGGAGTCATTTTCATGGTAAATCTAAAAATGTATTAACTGAGCAGTATCAGTGAAAATGTAAATAAACGTTGCCATCTTAGTCCATCCCTACTATAGTGATCTTATTCTCCCTCAGTATCTTATTCTTTAGCTGCTATTGGTAATGCACTCTTTATTTTAACTTCACATTTTCTATGTGCCATACCTTTTCCGTAAATCAAAATTAACCTTTCCTGTAAATCAAAACCAATCTCTGATATATTAATAAATCAGAAACTTCACAATCCTCTATGTAGATTGCCATAGGAAAGACTTACCTAGAGAAAAATGTTTCGTACTTGGAACATAGAAACATTGACCTGGAAACTTAAAAAATGTACGAGTTCAAGTAATACATTACTGAGGGTTTTTTTCATCTGGTTCAACCCTATCTTCCTGCACAGGATAGGGAGAACAGACCAGCCAAATAGATAAATGCCAGAATATTTACATGGAAGAGAGATATCAGGAGGAGAAATCAAACGCCACACAACTGAGGGTCCTTGACAAGATGTAGGTCCAGTCCTTGCTAAGGGAGTGTGAATCCTTTTCAAAGGACTTCACTATTTAAGGAGACACTTAGTAACATGTTCCTCCCCAAAATGAACACAAAAAAACCTTCCACCATTAACTGAAGAGGATGATGTATGCCAGCTAACAAATGTACATGGCATTATGTGGCCCAGTATTCTCATGCAAAACAGCACCTAGCACGGTGGGGTTCTATTCCGTGACTAGACCTTCTAGCCACTACGGTAATACAAATAACAACAACAACAACAACATTAATTATAATAATAATAAAGCGGGCTGGTATCAGACAGCTTGGGAAAAACAACACACTGCCTGAACAAGAGGCAAAAACCTGACTACTGGCAGACATGAAACTGCCCTGACTGCTTGTAGAAATGTAACTTCAAGACCCACAGGGTGGCAATACCAGATTAGTTCACTGGTCCATCTAATCTGATTCTGCCCCTGAAGTGGCCAGTATCTAACGTTTAATAGGCAGGATAGCCTTGTCCTTAATGCATCTCTGCAACTGTGCAATGCTTAATATGTGCAATAAAGTACTTCCTGAAAGAGGGAATCAGTCTTACGCTCTGAAGTATCTGATCTGGTTACTCTCTTATCATTGTTTCAGGCTGCACAACTGAAATTATTATCCATCTTCAAAGACAACATATTTTCTTAAAATAATTTAAGGCTGTAAATGCTCATTTGTTCTTTAGTAAAAAGCCTTATTGGAACCTTGCAATTATATTAAAAACAAATAAAACAAAACAAAACTGGAAGCCAGGAAATTCTAAGTGAGGGTTATATTTACATTTTTGAAAGTCTGGTTCCTGTGATTTTCAGGAAGCATTCCCACATCCCCATGTTTATCTGTGCACAACTGCTTTGGTACATTAAGGAAGAGGGCTTTCAAAGTCTTTGAAATCAGCTGGAGTGCAGAAGTTGGGAAATACACATGCTGATGGCGAAATTTCTAAAATTTGTAAAGAGCTCACAAGTGTCTGAGAAGTTCAAAAGATTTTGAGTATCTCCAACATGAACCATGCAACAATCCAAAAATAAGCACACAGAACCATATGAATTACCAGACTGGATCAGACATGCGGTCCTTCTAGACTAGTGACTCAGACAGTGGCCAGCACCAGATGCTTCAGAGGAATATGCAAGAAATCTGGAATAACCTGCCCATAGGGAAAGTTTCTTCCTAACCCTCAATAGTCAGGATTTGTTTCTGCCCTGAAACAGGGAGGTTTATATCCCTTCCAAAACTCTTGGTTTTTAATTCTTATTATTGTATCTCTGGATATTCTTGCTATCAATATAAATGTCCAATTCTTTTTTGAATCCTGCTAAGCTTTTGGCCTCAGTGTTATCTTGTGGCAGTGATTTCTACAAGTGAATTGTGCGCAGTGTGAAAAAATATTTCCTTTTTCACTTTTCAATTTCATTGAATACCGCCTTTGTTCTTGTGTTTGGAGAAAAGGCGAACAGAAGTTTCCAATCAACTTTCTAAATACCATTTTTTATATCTTTATCCCTCTTATTCATCTCCTCTCCAAAGTACACAGTTCCAGTCTTTTCACTCTCCCTTTGTAAGAATTTTCCCATGCCTCTAATGATTTTCCCTGCCCATATCCGAAGCCCTCCCTTTCTGACAGATACTGAAGATTGAAGATATTGAATCAGGGTGACTAGAACTGAATACAGCTATCCTGATAAGGGCTCACCTTTGATTTACATAATGGCATTGTAATGTAAGCAGAGACAGGGTGGGCTCCACCCTGACATCTGGTGGTGAGGTGTGGCAAGTTGTGGAAAAGAACTTCAGGGGCTGATCTCATTTGCATAGGCACACCCACCCCGCCTAGAATGAGGCCATAACTGCCCAAATCGTCACTTTGGCTGCTGTGGGATCCCCAGTGTCTCTGTTATTGGGGCGGGAAGAATAAATTGTTAGTACCCTGATTATGGGAACTGTGCTTGGAACTGTACTTGGCCTTTTTGTTATGATGGAGGACTCACCATCAACTGAGTAGCACTCACTAGGCAAGGGACATGGGTTCCAAAACTCTGTGAATTGAGAGAGACTTGAGACAGGTATTAGTGCCTGGTGGTGTAGGCCCCTTTGTGAGGGCCTGAAGCACCAATTGCACCTCTGTCTCTCTCCACTGTGGAATGTCAGAGCTAATTTTGGGTCTATTAAGAGTTTTGTTACAGGTATTGTGCTGAATTCACTTCAGCCTTATAGTGCACCAGCACTAAGGCTCCCACTACTATGAGCTGAAATCACTGAGAGCTGAAATCACTGAGCACTGTGTCAAGTAGTGGGGAGCCGGAAGTTCTAGTGTGCAGTGGAGCCGGTCGTGAGACAGCGGTGTGTTTGTGAGACGGCGAGCTGAGCGGAGCCGGTCGTGAGACAGCGGTGTGTTCGTGAGACGGCGAGCTGAGTGGAGCCGGTCGTGAGACAGCGGTGTGTTCGTGAGACGGCGAGCTGAGTGGAGCCGGTCGTGAGACAGCGGTGTGTTCGTGAGACGGCGAGCTGTCCGGAGCCGGTCGTGAGACAGCGGTGTGTTCGTGAGACGGCGAGCTGTCCGGAGCCGGTCGTGAGACAGCGGTGTGTTCGTGAGACGGCGAGCTGTCTGGAGCCGGTCGTGAGACAGCGGTGTGTTCGTGAGACGGCGAGCTGAGCGGAGCCGGTCGTGAGACGGTGAGCTGTGCAGAGCGGAGCCGGTCGTGGTGGAGCGGAGCAGAGCCCTGTGGGGCAGTCAGCTTCAGGACACGTAAGGTGCCCCTTACCTCTTTCCCCCACACCCAGGCACATTTTAGCCAGATTGGGGAGTAACACTCTGCAGGTGAACTTTTGAACTCCGGGGCTGGACTTTTTTTTTGGACTTTGGGGGATTTGTGGATTGCTGGACTCAAGAGACGTTTGGGTTCTGGGACTCAAGAGCCTGAGGGAAAGGATGTGGCCCAAATTTTCTGGGGTGGGTCAGTGTTCATGGTTTGGTTAATGAACACTAGTTGTGGTGTTTCCCCAATTTAATGCTGATGTTGTTTGCCTCATGTTATTAAAGATTCTCTACTACACCAAGACTCTGTGCTTGCAAGAGGGGAAGTATTGCCTCCTTGAGGCGCCCAGGGGGTGTGTAAGATTTTCCCAGGTCACTGGGTGGGGGCTCGAGCCAGTTTTGCATTTGCTTTAATGAGAGGGAACCCCTGTGTATTGAACCCGGCCCTTGCTGCTATCAACTTGGCCTGGCAGAAGGGTTACAGTAATATATACAGTATCATGCTTTATCCCATTTTGCTTTTTCAACTGCTACTGCATATTGAGTGGAGATTTTTTACTGAACAGTCTTCTGTCAAGACCTGGTCTTTTTCTTGAGTTGTTGCAGCTAATTTAGCATCCGTTAAGGTGTATGAGTAGTTCAGATTATTCTTTCCTATGTTAATTATTTTACAGTTGTCAACATTAAATTTCATCTGCCACCATGCTGCCAGTTCACAAGCTTGGATACATCCTGTGAAATTACTCTCTGTCTTGTCTAGTCTTGACTCACCTAAATAATTTTGTTTTATCTGCAAATTTTGCCACCATCTGCAAATCATTTATAAATATACTAAACAAGACCGGATTGACTTTGGAACCTGTTGGCACCCCACTGTTAACCTTTTACCATAATGAAAATTTACCATCCACTCCTACTCTTTCTTTTTTGTCTCTTACTCAGTTTCTGTTCCAGGACAGTATTTGGTGCCTCTCATTCCATGACTACTTAGGTTCTTTAGTAGACTTGTGAGGCATTTTATCAAAGACTTTTAAAAAGTCCAAATAAATGATGTCAACTAGTTCTCTTTTATCCACTATTTTATTGACATCATCAAAGAATTCTAATAAAGTCCTGATGCATAACTTTCCTTTGCAGAAGCTGTCTTTAAAAGCACTGGCTCTGACTGAGGACTGCTAAATAAAATAAATTTGCAGTGTCTGTAGGCCAAGGCACTTCTGAAATATGACACTGCAAAAAAGCATCAGAAGACTTCAAAAACACTTTCTCTCATTTTTCAGACACTCATATCCCTGAAATACCTTGTTCAATAAGAGAAAAATTTCCAAAAGCCACACAAAATTCTCTGGAAGGAGACATAAGAAACGGAAATAACCAGGCCTCTTTTCCAAAACAGGGTTTACTGTCTTTTATCATTTGAGAGAAGAATTTTGGAACTGGGCTCTGCCTCAAATTCTTAGTCCAAACGACTTCCTCATACCTAACCACAGATGGCACAAGCAGATCAGCTTTATAGAGAATCTCTATAACCATCCCCCTGCTGAGAACTGGTACGGGAATCTCTGTTGTGCGTCCAGGTAGAGTCCAGGCACAGTTTGCCACACAGGACATGGAAAGTCTAGAGGGGAAAGTCCAGAGAGTCTGTTACATTGCCAGGTAAGCAGCCACAAACTAATCAGCGCAGGAATGTCATGACTAGACCCAATTCCACACATAACACATTACTTCAAATATTTGCGATGACATATGACTAAAAACTGTTTCATGAAATTCAACCACACTTTACATAAACATTCTCCTTTGCCTTCCAAGTAAGTTAGGTAATTTTGAGGCCAAATTAATTTTCCAAGTCCAGGTTTCAGGGGTGCTAAAATTAGGCTTTTTAAATAAAAGCTGGTTGCAACCTTCATAACATAGCGGCTATCACTCATCTATAATAAAATTTTGGGAGCAGAAAGAAAGTCTCTGAAATACTTTTGCTGTTAGACAGCAATGAATGACTTAGCCAACTTACTGAAAGATTTATATACATACATGTGTGTTAAAGAGCCTTAGTTTTCCAGGTATTCCAGGGCAGCAAATAGAGTAGTTAGGCATAGAATGCATACTGTGATAAAAGGAAACAATTTTATTCAGAAAGCAGAATTTGCTCTCATCTTACCTATAAAGATCTTTGATCAATCCCTCCTTCCAGCGAGAACAAAGATTATTAAGGACCCGCTCATGCTGGCCAAACAAACAAATGTAGTTGGAGACAGGGAAGGGCTCCTTTGAAAGGCAGGTAATGGTTTCTACAATACTGTACTGGTTCACATGTATCCTGAAGTAATTCCCCTTTGTTGCATCTCCTGTTATGATTTCCATCCCCTGGAACAAAAATAGTATGAATATTAAGAAAACTATTTAGACTGAGGGGACATTCTAATTGGCACATGTATCGTATCAGCTAACACTGTTGTTACACATCCTGATAGTTCACTAGCTCTTTCTGAAACTAAGAAGATTTTAGTAGCAAATAGCAGCTATAGGAAATGTAGTTTATAAAGCAAGGTGCCTTAGTAAAGCTGATGGCACAATAATAGAAATATACGACTGGAAGGGATCTTGAGAGGTCATCTAGTCCAGCCCCCTGATCTGAGGCAAGACCAAGTAAACGAAGACCATTTCTGACAGATGTTTGTGTAATCTATTCTTAAAAACTTCTGACAGAGATTCCTTTGGAAGCCTATTCCAGTGCTAAACTATCCTTATAATTAGAAAGTTTTTTCCTAATATCTAATTTTAATCTCCTTTACTGCAGCTTAAGTCCACTACTTCTTGTTCTACCTTCAGTAGACATGGAGAACAATTGATCACTATCCTCTTTAGAGCAGCCCTTACCATATTTGGACACTGTTATCAGATCTCCATTCCGCCTTCTTTTCTCAAGACTAAACATGCCCAGGTTTTGTAACCTTTCCTCATTGGTCAGGTTTTTTAAACCTTTGATCATTTTTGTTTCCCTCCGCACTCTCTCCAGTTTGTTAATATCTTTCTTAAAGTGCGGAGACTAGACCTGGACACAATGCTCCAGCTGAGGACTCACCAGTGTCCAGCAGAGTGGGACAATTAGCTCCCATATCTTACATTCAACACTCATGTTATTACACCCCAGAAAGATATTAGCCTTTTTGCAACTGCATCACATTGTTCACTCATATTCAATTTGAGATCCACTATAACCCCTAGACCATTTTTCAGCAGTACTATTGCCTAGCCTGTTATTCCCTATTTTGTAGTTGTGCATTTAATTTTTCCTTCCTGAGTGTAGTACTTTGCACCTGTCTTTACTGAATTTCATCTTGTTGATTCAGACCAATTCTCCAAATTATCAAGGTCATTTTGAATTCTAATCCTGTCCTCCAAAGTGCTAGCAACCCCTCCAAACATGGTGTCAGTCATAAATTTTATAACCACTCTCTCTAATTCATTATCCATGTCATTAAAAAATATTGACTGTATTAGACCTCAAGACAGACCACTGCAAGATCCAATAGACACATTCCCCCAGATTGACAGCACCCACTGATAACTACTCTTTGAGTATGTGCTTTCAATCAGTTATGCATCCACTTTATAATAATTTCATCTAGACCACGTTTCCCTAATTTGCTTATGAGAAAGTCATGTGGGAATGAGTCAATCATTATGATATATCACGTCTATAGCTTCCCATCTATCCACTAGGCCAGTATCCCTGTCAAAGAAGGGAATTAGGCTGGTTTGGCATGATTTGTTCTTGACAAATCCATGTTGCCTATTACTTACACCCTATTATCCCTTAAGTACGTACAAACTGATTGTTTAATAATTTGTTCCAGAAACTTTCCATTATTGAAGTTAGTCTATAATTTCCCAGGCTCTCTTTGTTGGTACTATATTTTCCCTTCTCCAGTTCTCTGGGATCTCAACCATTCTCTATGAGTTCTCAAAGATAATCCAAAGTTGCTTCAGCTAGTTCCTTAAGTATCCTAAGATCAATGTCATTAGGTCCTGTTGACTTGAATACCTCTAACCTATCTAAATGTTCTTTAACCTGTTCTTTCCCTATTTTGGCTTTTGTTCCTTCCCCCTTGTTAATATGAATTGTGTTGAATATTTGGTCACTATTAACCTTTTTAGTGAAGACTGGAGCAAAATAGGCATTAAACAATGTAGCCTGCTTGATGGCATCAATTATTAGCTCTCCTTCCCCACGAAGCAGAGTACTTACACTTTCCTTCATCTTTTTCTTGCTCCTAATGTATTAATAGAATGTCATCTTATTACCTTTTATATGCCTCTTGCTAGGTGTACCTGAGGCCTTCTGATTTCGTGAATTAGCCTTTTTGATTTTGTCCCTGCTAATCCTTTGTACTCCTCTTCAGCAGTCTATCCATGTTTCCACTTTTTGTAGGACTCCCTTTTGATTTTCAGGTCATTAAAGACTTCCTGATGGAGCCACGCTGGCTTCTGACTACTCATCCTATCTTTCCTTTGCCTCAAGATAGCTTGCTGTTGCTTCTTTAATATTGTTGCTTTAAGAAACTACCAGCTCTTCTGAACTCCTTTCTCCCTTAGATTTTCTTTCCATGGGACCTCACCTACCAGGTCTCTGAATCTGTTAAAGTCTGCTTTTTGATGCCCATTGTCCTTAATCTGCTGCACTCACTTCTTCCTTTCCTTAATATCATGAGATCTATCATTTCATGCTCACTTTCACCGAAACTGCCTTCAACTTTTCAGACTCTCAACCATTTCCTCCCTGTTAGTCAGAATGAAGTCTAAAAATGGCCATTTGCCTGCTGTGGCACCTCTTTGAAGTCAGTGGGGACCTAGATGGTATAGAAGTCTGCCTGCATGTGATCAATTGGAAGATTCAGACTTAAGCTCTTTTATTTACTTTTATTATCAAAAATAGCTTACAGTAACAAGGGACAGTGGATTAAAAAAACTACTATTATGATGCAAGAATAGCCAAGTCAGTAACCAGACAGAAATAAAAGGAAACTCATTTAGCATTGCTAACAGTATAAGAAAAGACACAAAGTCCAGTATTTTAGCATAATTAAATTACACAAAAAATTAGTGAATTACAAAAGAATGTAAAGGTTAAAACAGGTGCATTGAGCAAATATCTCTTAACCAAGCATTTTGGTTTTCTGCAGCGATTTTGTTGAGCAATGACCTTGATATAAGATTTTTTTTTTCCTGGAGTTGATTTGGAATTGCTATTATCCAAAGATAACAGTGACCTCACATAGATGTTAAACCACATTAGTAAATATTCTCTTTGGTAAATCACTGTTTATTATTACTTTAATATAGTTGTACTAACTTTAGAAATGCATATTACACTTTTAGCCATCCCAGCCTTTAGGGTAAACTGTATTTATCAACTACAGTATCTAAAAATGATACTTTCGTCTTGACAAGCTGCAAGAGCAGTTATCATCTAGTCATGCAATTCTTTCACCATATTCATCTGTTCAGGTGCTACATCTATGTAGGTTTTTCTATGACCTCCATCACTGAAGTACTAGAGCACCTCCTAAAATTACAGAGCCAAATCCTCAACTTGTGTAAATCAACATAGTTCTGTCGAAAATAATGATGCTATGTAGATTTACACCAGCTGAGGATCTGGCCCAAAAAGCGTACAAATGAAGGTATACTTATTGAACTCGCTTTTCCTTCTACTCAGCAGAGGATGCTTATTGTTTCTATTTTGCTTGAATTTTGTGAGAAATAACCCCGCAGAGCAGCCTTTTAAACTGCCAAAAGGTAGTGTGGTCTAGTGGATGGGGCACTATATTGGGACTAGGAAACCTGGTTCTACTCCCAGTTCTACCGTAGACATGCCACGTGACCTTGGATAAATCACTTACCCACTCTCTTTCGGAGATGCAGTCTGTTTGATCTATTTAAATGGTAAATTCTTCATAGCAGGGACTGTTTCTTACTATATTTTTCTAAAATTCCCAGCACTATGTGACCCCAATCCTCGCTGGAGACTCTAGGCTTTACTGTAAGACCACTACAACTGAAATACTAATGGTGTTGGAGGTTAATTCTGGTGTGACTGTGCTTTCTTTCACTTAGCCAAAATCAATCAGCTACCGAATGAATAGACAAAAGATAATCATGCATTTTAAACCTCATATATCAGTGTTGTGGCCAAATATTTCACAGGTATATTTTGAGCTGTGCTCATGTTCTAGTTTTGTAAAATTAGTTGCTAGGTTACAGCAAGCTCTCTTACTCCCACAGCGTTTTGCTAGTTCTTCTCATTTCTTTCTGCAGTATGTTCTTTGATGATGTACATGAAGTGTTTGGAATGTTTTAAAAGATGTTATCTTTTAAGAGGACTGTGAACAAGTCAAAAGGTGCAGTGAAAGAGTTCTAATAATGCTTTTGGTATTTAGAGTAGAGGAGACACTCCTTGTGAGGCCTCCCCCAAAAGGGCTGTTGTAAGGTTCCTTCTGGATCCATGACACAGAACCCAAAAGAGAGGGGGACCAATGATTTGATTTTCATAGCTTCTTCTAAGTCAGTGGTTCCCAAACTTTAACAGCCTGCGAACCCCTTTCACTAAATTGTGAAATCTCGTGAACCCCCTCCTAAAAATGAACATTTCCAGAGATTTAAGTTTAAATTTCTTCCGCATTCCGTGGGGCTCCTGCTGCTGGACCCCACTGACCGCCCTGGTCAACTGAGTTCAACTGAGCTCGGGCTGCAGGTCCCGCTGACCATCGGGGCTTGGGCTGCCAGCCCTGCATGGAACGCTGGGGTTCAGGCTGCTGACTCCCACACTCACGGGGGCGGGGCTCAGGCTGCCAGCCCCAACTGCCCGGCCCCACTCTCCCTGGGGTTCGGGCTGCCAGCTCCGCCACTGATGGGGGCAGGGCTCGGGCTGCCAGCCCCAACTGCCCAGCCCCGCTCTTTCTGGGGCTTGGGCTGCCAGCCCTGCGCGGAGCGCTGGGGTTCGGGCTGCCAGCTCTCCCGCTGACAGGGGCAGGGCTCGGGCTGCCAGCCCCAACTGCCCAGCCCCGCTCTTTCTGGGGCTCGGGCTGCTAGCCCCGCGCTGAGCTCTGGGGTTCGGGCTGCCAGCTCTCCCGCTGACAGGGGCAGGGCTCGGGCTGCCAGCCCCAACTGCCCTGCCCCGCTCTCCCTGGGGCTCAGGCTGTCTGCCCTGCAACTGGATCTCACCTGTTGCCTCCAATGCCTGGGGTCCTCTGGCCGCCATTAGTGAAATTTTTCTGGCAAACCCCCCTGTAACGTTCTGCAAACCCCAGTTTGGGAACCACCGTTCTAAGTCTATCTCTCCCCTTTAAACTCTCTGTTCTTACTAAGGATCTCTGAACTTAGGGAACGAAAAACCCCTGAAAAGCTATGAGGGTTCTGTTGGCCTCATGCCATGAGTGAAGGTGTTGCACAGATGGTATCTTAGAGAATCAGTCCTTTTAGGTTGTTTGTGTGTATATTGTATTTGTAGTATGCCTGTGAATTTAGGTTTCTGGTAAATGAAAAGCTAAAAATGCCTTAAAGACACTGGTAATAAAGAATCACAGTTCATGGATCTATTGATAAAAGCCCTGATTCAGGAAAGCTTTTAAGCATATACTTAAGTCCATCATTATTCAGGCCATTACTCAAGCACATGGTACTTAAGTAATGTCCTGAATAAGAATGCGTTCCTGAATCAAGGGCAAAGCAAAGAAAAAATCCGTAATAATACTTACATAATTAGGCTGTGCAATTTGTACATCCAAGCGTGTAGGGATTCCTGGTTTGGAAATATGCAAGTAATTATAACCTCCGGGAAGAACACCTCCTACCACAGAGAAAACAGCTAAGATTAATATCTTTGTTAATGTTGTAAATCACAATTTATTTATTCAGCCATAAAACAAAACAAGCAAGTTTGACCCAAGTCATATGTTATTTACTAAAGAACTCCTCAGAGAAAAGGAAAATGTTGCTTTTTGATGGCATTCATATTGTGTATGTTTTTGTATTTTTGTGTATTTCAGTGCAATAGTCACACTGGGCCAGATTCTGATCCCAGTTATATTGGTGTTAAAATGGAATATAGCCACTGATTTCAGTGGAATTATTCCAGATTTACAACTGTGTAAATGACATCATAATCTGGTCCATTATTAGTAAATAATATATTATTTATATTTCTTTTGGTAACTGGTAAGATGTAGTACGCAACTAAAGACAAACTACGGACAGTGCATCTCAAAGGACACATTTTCAAAGATATGTGCAGCATGTAACTCTTGCAAATAACATACACAGTTATGCACAAATATACATCAACAAAGCAATGGATTTGTGCATATATATTGCGATATCCTGTCCCTTTAAATGTTTGGACACACTACACTTCCCCCTTCCCAGTGGCCTCACTTTTGTGTTGGTTTTAGTTTTGCTGCCAGAATGATAAAGCTACCATTATAGCAGACAGCTGTGTTTCTATCCATGCCTTCTGTGTCTATCTCCTTCTCTGCTGGGTCCAAATATAACATATTGGTTATAAGGACCCTCTATCCCACGAGTGTCCAGTGCTGCCATTTTCTTAAAAAGAAGAAGAAAAAGTAAACAGATAATATTTTAAGAACGGAAAAAACTTCTAGAAACAAGGTGGCAGACTGCTGCTGCATTGTGCTTCAGGCATAGCTGGAACCAGCCAGCTAGAGAGGAGGAAGTAGGCAATTAGAAGTAGAACAAAGGAAGAGGTTTCTGCCATTGCTGCTGAGCTGCCAGAATTGTTTAAACAGAGCAGTGATGAGTAGGGTTGCCAACCCTCCAGGATTGGTCTGGAGTCTCTGGGATTAAAGATGAATCTGTAATTAAAGATTATGTCATGTGATGAAATCTCCAGGAATACATCCAACCAACACTGGCAACCCTAGTGATGGGGAAACAAGCAGCCATCTTGGCTGAACCATGTGCAAGCAGGCAGGGAGACAGATTTATCCTGTACTGAGGGCTTCACCCAGCAGAGGGTGCCCAACTGCAGCCAAAGGAAGAATTCTGCATTCTGCAGTGTAGGCACTCAGCAAGCAGAAGTTGATCAAGCACAGATAGCACTCTCGTCAACCCAAAGAAACTTCCAATGAAGTGTTTTATCTCTGTTTGATGTATTGGTTACCCATTACTAGCACAGACTTCAACAAAGAAAGTGCTAAGGTTGATGCTTTCTCTTGTGAAGGGAATGGTAATAAAAGGCACAGTGTTAGGACATAAGAATCCCCAGTTTACACAGTTCGTGTCAGGTCAATGTGAATTATCTGTGAATCATGGTTGCATCTTACGGGGAATGCGAGTGATCTTTCCAGAATCACTTCAACCTCTGGTTTTAGAAGGTCATCACAAAGATCATTGTGGCATTGTTTGGATGAAGACAATAGCCTAGAGTCATGTCTGCTGGCCAAGGATCAACAAAGACGTTGAGAGGAAGATCAAGTGCTATGCTATGTGTTAGCAAATTCAGCATGATCCTGGCCCAGTTCATCTATATCCTTGGTCTTGGCCTCAGACTCCTTGGACACGTATTCACATGGACTTTGCTGGACCATGAGAAGGTTACATACTTTTGGTTGTAGTTGATGCCCATTTGAAATGGCCATAAGTTTTCAGAATGACTTCTACTACAGCTACCAAGACCATTGGACACCTTTGTACCTTGTTTAATCAATTTGGTTTATTGTTACAGTTGGTGAGTGACAAATGACCTCAACTGTGTTCTGGAGAATTTCAGAGGTCCCTAGCTTCAAATGGAATGATCATATATGCTCTGTTCCATACCATCCTGCAACAAATGGA
Organism: Lepidochelys kempii; assembly: GCF_965140285.1. Classification (NCBI taxonomy): domain Eukaryota; kingdom Metazoa; phylum Chordata; order Testudines; family Cheloniidae; genus Lepidochelys; species Lepidochelys kempii. The sequence goes on along the minus strand of NC_136382.1, from coordinate 206,493,129 downwards.
CTACCAGAACATTTTGTACAGACACTTAACCATGCCTTAAGAGCTAACAAATGTATTTTGAGTCATCAGCAGAAATTAGACAATTTCTTGCTTGTCTACAGAAATGCCCCACATGCCACTATCCAGGAGTCACCTGCAACTCTTTTCTTGAAGCGATCTTTGCATACCTGTTGGTGTGCATCCTGATGGTGCCTCTGGTGCAGCCAAATCCCAAGCTGTGCATATTGATCAATGATGTGAGATTTGTCAGAATTCTTTTGAAGCAGGAGACTTAGTGTGGACTTGCAAATATGGTTGTGGAATTAAATGGGTACCTGGAGATCTTGTAAAATTCATGGGATCTGTTTTGTCTGTGGTGAAACTATCCAGTGGTACTCTATTGATTGACATATGGATCAATTGCAGTCTCAGCAAGTACCAAAATCCAAGGATGTTCCAGTAGGATTTTCTGTTCCTCTGATTGAATCATCTCCAGTTAAAACTACTAATTTTGATGGCTTGGTGAAAGAAACTTTGGTATCTGGTCTAGTTGATTCCTTACCAGGTCCAACTGATTCCTTATCATCCGCTGTTCCTGTTGTTCAGCACACTGCCCCACCACCATCACCATGTTATCACAAAAGAGTGTGAACATCGGTGGTGCATCTGAATTTATAAATTGTTTAGTTAGTGATTTGCTATTCCAGGGCAGAATAATCCCATGCAATTTAAGAGTCTGAGGTAGGCCACCTGTAACCTCTAACTGGGTTATAGAGTGTTTTTTGTTAGTCATGTAAATGATAATATATATATGTTTGTGAAGTTCTTTAAAGTAGGGTGGAGGAATGTGATGTCCTGTCCCTTTAAACATTTGGGTGCTCTGCAGTCCCCTTGCCTCACTTTCCCATTGGTTTCAGTTTTGCTGCCAGAACAATAAATCTACCACCACAGCAGACAGCTGTTTTTCTATCTGCTCCCTCTGTGACTATCTCCTTCTCTGCCGGTCCAATTATAACATATATCAGACATACTACATGTGCAAATAGATCAGAGGACACATTTTACTTGCAGTTACCCCATTTGCATACACTACTGTGATTTTTTAAGGGGCCCAAAGGCCTGCACGCATTGGCTGAAATCATACCTGCACACAGGGCCAACTCCACAGGCTCTGTGAACCAGTCAACTCAGCCTTGAGCACTAGTGCTGGCTCTCTGTGTAGGGGTGAATTTCACACAATGTGGTTGATCCATTGCAAAGGATTTTGAAAGTTTGGCCCCCAAAATGTCAGCTACCCAGTTTGTTTCAGATTAACTATATTTTGGAAATCTCACAAGTCTAAGTGTTTTTTTACAAAATTTCTGTTACCGCCAGGATTTGGCTCGATGTGAAATAACAAGAGAATAGAATTTCTTGGTATATTCTGAACCTTCTGTTTTGGGACTAAACCAGGAAGTGCAGAGACACACTAAAATGTAACCTTCTATGTGTTACTAGGAATCATTTACAGCAGATTTCAGCATCAAAACTGATTCCTTTGGGGCAAGATTAGAGAAAAAGTTATTTTATTGAACTTGTTGGCTCAGTCCCTAATAAGAACAAGGATAAATCACAGATAGCAAGAAACTGAGTTGTTTCATAAGAGTTTGTTGCTGACAATTAGATCATGAATATGAAATTCTCAGAAAATTCAATCAGTCAAAGGCAGTGGTGAGCTGGAGCCAGTTTGCACCGGTTCGCTAGAACCGGTTGTTAAATTTAGAAGGCCTTTTAGAACCGGTTGTTCTGCGAGGGACAACCGGTTCTAAAAGGGCTTCTAAATTTAACTTGGCAAAAGTGGCACCTTAGGTGCCGACTCCACGGGTGCTCCAGACCTGGAGCCCCCACGGGGAAAATTTGGTGGGTGCAGAGCACCCACCGGCAGCTCCCCACCCCACCTCACCTCTGCTGTGCCTCCGCCTCCTCCCCTGAATGCGCCACCCCACTCTGCTTCTCTGCCCCCGCCCCCCCCGGCTTCCCGCGAATCAGCTGTTCGTGCAGGAAGCCGGGGCAGGCTGAGAAGCAAGCCGCAGCTTCCCGCTCAGGCCCAGGGAGGCAGATCAGAGGTGAGCTCGGGCGGGGGGGGGGGGGCGCGAGGAAGGCCGTCCGCGACACAGCAGGTAAGCCGGGGCGGGGGGGGGGGGGCGGCGCAGGGGAACCACTCCCCACCCCAGTCACCTCCACCACCCTCGGCCTGAGCAGGAAGCCGCGGCATGCTTCTCAGCCCTCCCTGGCTTCCCGCCGAACAGCTGATTCGCGGGAAGCCGGGGGGGGGATGCCGCGGAGAAGCAGAGCGGGGTGGTGGGTTCAGGGGAGGAGGCGGAGCGGAGGTGAGGTGGGGCTGGGTGGGGGGTGGGGAGCTGCCAGTGGGTGCTCTGCACCCACCAATTTTTCCCCGTGGGTGCTCCAGCCCAGAGCACCCAGGGAGTCGGCGCCTAAGGCGCCACTTTTGATGTGATCAGTAGGGGGAGTGGCTGCTCCCCCTGCTCCCCCCCAGCTATGCTCCCCCACTCCTAGGAGCCAGAGGGACCTGCCGGATGCTTTCTGGGAGCTGCCCCAGGTAAGCACTGCCGGGACTCCCCACCTTGCCCACCGGCAGGTGCCTCTGGCTCTTAGGGGTGGGGTGGGCACCCACTACGGTGGCCCACGAGACCCTCCTGCCTGGTTCTGGGGGCAGTCAGGGGACAGGGGTTGATGGGGCAGGGGCGTCAAGGAATGTGGGGGGGTTGGATGGGGCAGGAGTCCCGGGGGGCAGAGGTGGGCAACGACCCCCTCGTGGGGTGAGGAGGGAACCCGTTGTTAAGATTTTGGCAGCTCATCACTGGTCAAAGGTGTAAACTGCAAGGTTGGGAGAGGCAAATCTGAAAGATTTCAAGTACTGTAGGCTAAAAACTTGTATGTGTTGTTACAAGCTAAGTATAAGTGGTCTAATTAGCTGCACTACATGTTCTCATCAAACAGTGTTAAGCTAGACACACCTTTATCATCAAGAAGTGAGTCTAAGGATAGAGATGAAGAATTAACAGCAAACAAATGGAACAGAGAACTAGTTTGATGGTAGTAAAAGTGTGAGGACATGGAGTCTTCCTTCACTAGCATGGTTAACTATAAATAAAGTAACATTACTCCTGCTGCAGGTACCCATCAGCTCAGGTGTACAGCATAAAATTTACTACAGTTCAACAATTTGTTACTTAATATTTACTTATACAAAAAATACCAACAATAATAATATAATTCATGCCATACTATGGCATTTTGTACTACAGAAGAAAGTACTGAAGAAAACATAGAAGTGTAACAGACTGAAGAATTTGTTTTTGACATACCTTGAATTTTACATCCCTTGTACATAGGTATGAGTCTATCCAGATCTTCTGGTGGCTCAGAAACTGGCTCAAGAGTTGGATCAAAGAGATTCAGCATAGCTGCAGCAAGCTGGAAACCGATCTCTTTCGAACTGAAATTGCTGTGTGTCCATTCATTTGCATAATATATATTGGAGAACTTGGTTAAAGGACCTGCTGCTCTGATACTAACGTCATTAGTATGGAAGTTGGCATCAATAACAAGTCTTCCATCATAAACAAGGCACGCATCATTAATCGCCTTGAAGGTTTCATAATCCACTCCCTTGTTGGAAAAGTTAAAGAATGCCTAAAAAGATGTAATAAGTGTAGGTCATACTACATTAGTCATTGTCTAATACAATAAATGAGGTCGTGTGACTCATTATTTCATGTTATTTATTTATTTTACAAACTACAGCACAAAATACAACATGACTTTGTATACCCTGATGTGGCCTACTGACCAAATTTTGAGATTAATTAAAAGTAAAAGGGACCCAAAGAGCTGAGATTTATTGAGCTAAGAGTATTCATAATTTCTTACTTTCTGGTTAAAGAGATGTACTGTATTTTAATAGCTATATATTATTTAGTACTTTAAATATCCTGAACTTAAGTACATATTTTATCTTTGTCATTACAAGTATATGATAAAGAACACAAGGCTTTACAAAACTCTCCCCCACACAACATACAAGCCAAATTTAAAAACAGTGTACTTGAAAATAACACAATTTCATGCCTTTGAAAAGGTATTTGTTCATTACACATATTTTTGTATGCTAAAGCTATAATATTTATGAGAAACCAAAACTATCATGTTTGTCAGATTAGTTTGTATACTCTGTAGATATGATGATATTCTATTTTTCAACTAACAAATGTTTGGGTTAATTTCAAACATTTATTAGTACATGAAGATGAATGATAAAATATAAACTAGTTAAGTAAAAGATTTTTCCATCAGAATTATGAGGTGCTAGCTTTCTATTTAAGTTTTCTTGATTATATGTCATGTTCTTTCTTCAACAAGGTTTGCATCTCTTTCTAACTTAACATTTTTTTTACTATTATTTACAGCACAAAAACAAAAACAATGAAAAAAACAGTTACCTACCTTTCATAACTGTTGTTTTTTGAGATGTGTCACTCATGTCCATTCCATTCTAGGTGGGTGCACTGTCACGTGCACAGTCATTGGAGATTTTTGCCTTAGCAGTATCCGTAGGTTCGGCTGTGGCACCCTCTGGAGTGCCGCACTCATGTGTCGATATATTAGGCACCACCAGCCCTATGCCCTTTCAGGTCCTTCTTGCCAGCAACTCTGACAGAGGGGCAGGAGAGCAGATAATGGAATGGACATGAGCAACACATCTTGAAGAACAACAGTCACAAAAGGTAGGTAACTGTTTTTTCTTCGAGTGCTTGCTCATGTCGATTCCATTCTAGGTGACTCACAAAGAGTATCCCTAGAGGCAGGCTCAGAGTTCATGGCCGTGCGGCTTGCAACACTGCTCTACCAAAGCCAGCATCGTCTTGGGCCTGCTGGGTAAGTGCATATTAAGCCGTAAATGTCTGAAAGCTTTGTTGTGTAGACATAGCCTAACTTACTAACTACACTACTTAACAGGTACTTACTAACTAACTACTGTGAACAAACTGTTTACAAGACGCTAAGAGCTGGAAGAAAGGAGAGAACCGCTAACCACTTGCTAGGCAAGGGAAAGGCCTCCAACCAACCGCCACAGGTGGTAAGAAGGTACGGAGAGGGCGTAGGGCCAGCAGCGCCTAATATACCAACGCATGAGCGCAGCACTCCCGAGGGAGCCACAGCTGACCCTACGGATACCATTAAGGCAAACATCTCTGACAACTGTGTACATGGGCACGTACACATCTAGAATGGAATCGACATGAGCAAGCACTTGAAGAAGAATAAAAAGTTAGTAAATTCAAAACTGATAAAAGGAAATGTTATAACACAATGTCTACTTAGACTGTTTTCAGAGTGGTAGTCATGTTAGTCTGTATCAGCAAAAAAAAAAACAAAAACAAGGAGTACTTGTGGCACCTTAGAGACTAACAAATTTATTTGGGCATAAGCTTTCGTGGGCTAAAATCAGATGCATCTAATGAAGTGGGTTTTAGCCCACAAAAGCTTATGCCCAAATAAATTTGTTAGTCTCTAAGGTGCCACAAGTACTCCTCGTTTTTTTTCTTTTACTTAGACTGTGGAACTCATAGCCACTGGAAGCTATTGAGGCCAAGAATTTAGCAAGATTGATAGAGGTATTAGATATTTATATGCATAGCAAGAATATCCAGATTATAATTAATTATGATGAAAATTTTGGAAGGGTTATTAAACCTCATGCTTCAAAGCTTAAGAAAATCTCTAATAATTAGGGATCAGGATGAGACCTACGAGGGGTGTCAGATTATCCCACATCTGCCAACTGTGGGGTTCTTGCTCCTTCCTTTGAAGCATCTGGTGGAATATAACACCCCTGGTGTCAAGCTGCAGGATTTTTCTAGTCAGCAGTCCCATTGGGGCCAATTGCCCCCAGGGCCCTGCGGAGGATTTTAAGGGTATAAAAGGGATGTGTGTGGCCCCATCTGCCCTTCAGTTCCTTCCCTAATTTTGAAATTCTTTATCTGAGACTGTGAAGAAAGGGGAGGCTGGGCAGGTAGTATGACTATTCAGAGAATACTCTCAAGGAACAAGTTACTGGTAAGCAACCTCTCTTCTTCAAGTGCCCTCTGCATATGCCCCACTTTTGGGGAAATTAGTAAGCAGTTCAGCTCCCTAGGAGACATTCTAGGCAAATGAGGACTTTAAACCTGCCCAAACTGGCATCAGCTGTAGATGGCAGTCCAAGAGCGTATTGGAAGTGGCCACTGTTTCACACTCCCACATCAGACTGCAGTGAGGGACATTTCCCTCTCTGCAAAATATGTACATTTACAGCTTCAAGCAAGAACTTAACAAATTCTACAAAAAATAGGAGAGCTGCAATGGATGCTGTCTTCAAATTAGTTGAATACTTTTGATATAACTGGGTGAATGAACTCTTGGCATATTTTAATAGGGATGTAAAAGAGACTTTGGGAAATGCAGACAGATTAGAGGCCTATTCGCGGTAGAAATGGAGATGACTTTAGACTGACAATGGGAATTTGAGGGTACCAACTGTCACAATCACATTTCACATATAGACTACAGTTTCCAGAGGACTGGTCATGTGGTTTGTGCCTCAGTAAGTCTGGTCAGTAGCTATGACTATGAGTAAAAGTCTTTTCCTCAAGTGCATGGTGCGAACAATACTCTGACAACTAGCAGAGCAAGAGCTTCGACACACAAGGCTTCATCCCAAATCAAATGAGACACTGGCACAAGAGGACATATCCCCTGGGCAGGTAAATGTATTCATCTACCTTGGGGTACTCACAACACAAGAATCCTGCTACAAAGAAATCCAGAGTCATTTGGAGCAGCCATGAAGGTAAGGCAGCTACCTCAATTAACCCCTGTGGTACATGGACCAATCCTTCCAAAACCTAGGATATTGCCAAGTGAGTGAGGACCTGTTGACCCAAGCATATGAGTGTAAAAGCTGAAATTACAACCCATGCAGTCTGGATGAACTCATATCACAGTTCTGAATGTTTGAAGTGCAATAGATTGTTTGGTCAAAAATTACCTTTTTGATAAAAAGAAAAAAGAAAAACCACACTAGACATCTGAAAAATGCTCTCATCAATCATGTCAGCAATCTAGATCTCAGGGTGTTCACCCAAGATGATTCAGGATCAGTGGAAATTTGGATCAGGCCTTGAATGCAAACATATTACAAGTAGACTTGGAAGGATTAGATTTTTTTTATCAGTAAATGCTGATTAATGTCCATTTCACCAGACACACACAAACAGAGAAAAAAATTTCCATCAATAATAAAAATTTACTGATAGTCAAAGAAAGAACATTTTTGCTAGAGAGCTTATTAGAGTTTAAATCTAAAAACTTTACATTGATGTTGATGGTTTGTGTATTAATGATTAAAAAGCTTTATCTTTTTGAATCTTAGTCTCTGCTGTCATTAAATAATTATTGTCTGACTCCAAACACCATTGTCTGACCTCCCATAATTTTCCACAACTGTGAAATTTAAAAGTGATAAAAATCAGCAAAAAATTCTTAACCCATGCACAACCATGAAAATTTAAATTGATAAAAATAGTAAAAAATGCTTAAAAATAAGCTTTGACATTATCCATCAAAATTATTTAAACAAATCAAATGCTGCCAAGTCTAATAATAAGTGAGGAAAAGAAACAAATTAAAAAAGGCATGGAAGGGGCTGGATGAAACAAGGATTGATCAATAATGAGAGCAGTTACACAATTAAGATATGAACATGCCTTGATTGTCCCACATAGTTTTTAACGTAGGTGACATGGCAGAAGCGAGACTTTTGGAAGAATGTTATTGAGGAGAGACTTGTGACTTGGCATTAAGATTTGGAGAAAGCATTCCATCCACATGGGGCGGCATGGAAGAGAACATAGAGGCTGCAATGGGAGAGGGAAATGAAGGGCGCATGGAGTTTGGCACCCTGGCATAGCAGAGGCACTGCAGAAGGAGATAAGCGTTCCTATGATGTATGTATGCTTCTTCATACATTAAAACATTTAATCAGTACAGTATTATTAAAGGAATACTAACAATGGTAGGTCTAAAATTAGACTTACCAGCTGTATAATATCCGTCAAGAGGGGGCAAGAAAATTGTACGTTTTGGTATGCTGCCTGCTACCATGCATGACACTCTATGAGCCACTTTGTCCCCTGGCTGGGAAGGCAGGCGGTTGCAATGAGACAGTTCTCTGGAACAGGCTCTGATTCTCAGTGTCTGGGCTTCTCTCACCCAGATGACTGAGTGCAGAGCAGAGCAGAGCCTCGCCAAACAGGGATGGGGCGGGGCCAGGAGGAGAGGAGATCAGTCCCTGACATCAGCAGCAACTAAAGCAGGACTCTTTCTCCCATCTTTGGGGTGAGAAAAGCATGGAGTTGGGAAGTGACTATGGCAGACTCATCACAGGGGGAGAGCTGGGAAAGGCAATGAAGTTGGAGGGGCAAACAGAAAGGGAGAGACAAAAAAGTAGGTGAGAGGGGCGAATGATGGAACAATAGGGGCACTTTGAGGAGACGAAGGGGGAAAGAATGAGGGAGTGTGGGGGAGATGGAGGGGAAATGAGGGAGTTGGTGGCAGAGCAGACTAATGGTTCTGTGTGGGAGGGAGGGAGAAGGATAGGTTGAAGGGAGGGAGGAAGGAAGGGAGGGATGGGGTAAGGGAAGGAAGAATGAAGTGTTTATAGGGAGGAGGAGGAGGAGGAGAAACTGGAAAGTTGCTAAGAGGAGGGAGGAAGGGCGAGACGAGAGGAAATGTTTGGGGAGAAGAAAGGGTTTATAGATTCCAGGAGTAGAGAATTGGGAGGGAACTTTATTGCTGGGAGTCTCATGAGAGGAATTCCCCTCCAACTTGGTGGGCAAACTTACTACACAAATGGGGAATGCATGCAAAGCAAAGACATGTCAAGATGGTCATGTGGGTGCCTGTAAGTGCATATCCTGAAACTTAGATTCATACAAACAGTTCTTAGTCAGACAACTAAGCCAACTGATGAGTAAGTGTTAAAGGATTGGCCCAAATAGTGCAGTGCCGATATTGTATTTTAATTGCAATCCTGAATTTAGAGGGCTGATACATATTTCCTTCTGGTAAAGAAAATCTATTTAAAATAGTTAGAATAAGTGTAGGTTAAATTTCATGCATATCAGTATTAACATTGTGATCTTACAATTTGACTTGAATTCAGTTCCCTAAACAAATTTAGATCACTATAGGTAGGAGTACTGTAAGTAAGTATTTTAAGAATGATTTTGAAAAATAATTAAAACTACCTGTCATTCAACAGTGAATAGCAATTTGTATGTCCGTTGATTTAAACACTTCTTTAATCCAAATCTGTTTGGAAATCTAAAATGGTTTTATTTTTTTAAAAAAATCCCTCAGATTAATAAGTGAATGTTAAATCTTCCAGATACACTGAAACCTAGATAAACCAACCAGGATTAGCTTGGTCTGATTATCTTTGCAGGCTGAACAAAAGGAATACAAAGCATATACTTACTGTACATTGCAGTTTAAATGGTCTTGTATTAGTCGTGAAAGAAGCACATTTTATAGGATCTGGGTGGTCACCTTCATTCCACTGTGCCAGTATACTGTCATAATAGACACACACATCGTTCTTTGACAATGCCTCTTTAACAGCTTTTTCGATTGCATTGTTGTTAAGGCAAGTTACATTTGAGCTAAGTGGTGGCTGCACGAGGTGTATGCGAGAACCATGAATTCCAAGAGATAGGAGGGTTTGTGCTGTGGAGTAAATGTCAATGGTATTCCCATAGACAATGACATTCCCTGAGGGAAAAGGGAAAAAAATTCTAAGACACACAACAACAACTCTATCAGTGTAACTCAGACGATGATAATACAGAATTGCTCTCTTTGACCTTATTGCTCTGATGCGATGAAGCAAACAATGCTACATAGCAACAGTAACTAAGATAATTTAGTGAAGAATTTGTGCAAAACATCCTACAAAGTAGGCAAATACTTACTGCAGAAGTATGACATGGATTATGACCCCAGAACTTGAAACTATGTTGATGGAAAACCTCTATAATAAAAATTTTGTTCCTTACCCTTCCTTCCCCCTCTGTCCCCTTCCCCCGTTTTGCTTAATTAAAGCACGTATTAGAGACACAGGATAGAAATCACAACATATGTTTTTTCTCTACGAAATATAGAAATATCACCTTAACAGGAAAACACTTTTTTTTTTTTTTAAGTTTTGAAAATTACATAGAAATGGATCTGGATTGTCCCCTCTTGCAGTAAGACAGCTGCAGCGGCACAGGAGACAGCAAACAGAGCTGTAAACAGGACTGAGGTGGGAAGGCGATGACAGATACAGAGGCAGCAGTAGTAGTAACCCAAGCAGTGGAAGACACAATGAAGATGACTGGATGTAGAAGCTGCGGCATGTACATGATCCTGGAGGGGGGACCTGAAAAGAGTTTTGTCTGCATGAAGTGCCACCTGATAGAGCTGAAGGAAGAAAAGATCTGAGGATTGGAGATGCAGGTGGAGACTCTGCTTGAGTTTAGAAGGGGGCTCGAGCGGATGATGGAGCAAAGACATGAGGTGGCTGAAGAGAAAAGCTCAGACTTGCAGATGGAAGCAGAACCAAAGAACTCTGAGGGGATACTGCTGGGTGAGGAAAGTGGACAGTAGAAGCATGTGACTAAGAGAACAAGCCAGAGGAAAAGGTGAGCTAGTGAAAGAGAAACAGAGCTCAGGACCAGGTTTGCGGAGTTCAAGAATGAAGAAGGGGCACAGCAGGTGGTCACTGAAGGTGAGAGGGCAAGGAAGAAGAGAAGAGCAGATAGTCCTATAGGAAGAGGTTAAGAGTCAATGGAGATAACAACACCAAATATGAGCCCCAAGAGAATACGGGATGGGTTGCAGAGGACAATAGGAATCGAGAGGACTTGCAGGCAGAGGGAACAGGGGATAGACTGCAGAATCGCACCATCACCAGGAAAAGGCAGGTCTATGTGACTGAGAAGAATAGACAGGCCTGTAACAAAAGCTGATCCAGAGAACAGAAGGGTGTGCTGTCTGCCGGGTGGATAGAGGATCCTAACAGGAGCAGGAAAGAATCCATTGATTATCCTTCATGTGGGAACAAATGATACGGCTACATTCTCATTGGAACATATCAAGGGAGACTATTCCAGACTGGGGAAGACACTTAAGGAAATCGAGACTCAAGTGATCTTCCGTGGGATTCTACCTGTTCCTAGAGAAGGGCAACAAAGGTGTGACAAGATTATGATGCTCAACAGATGGCTCAGGCAGTGGTGCTATAAGGAGGGCTTTGGGATGTATGGTCACTGGGAAGCATTCATGGACAGAGGACTGTTCTCTCGGGATGGCCTTCACCTGAGTAAGGAGGGAAATAGACTTCTAGGATGGAGGATGGCACAACTGATCAAGAGAGCTTTAAACTAGAAATCTGGGGGAGATGGTTGGGAGATGTCCAGGTAATCTCCATGGCTGATTTTAACATTGAGCGGGAAGAAAACAAAGTAAGAAAGGATACAGCTGTGGGTAGGAGAATGGACATAAGGAGGAAAGGTAGTGTACATACCAGTCTAATAGGTGATACTGGTGGTAGAATGTCCGTGCCCAATTGGGTAAAGAATGTGAGCGAAGCCAAACAGCAAAAATTAAGATGTTTGTACACTACTGCGAGGAGCCTGGGTAAGAAAATGGAGGAACTAGAGCTACTGGTGCAGGAAGTGAAACCAGATATTATCGGGAGAACAGAAACAGGGTGGAATAGTCGTCATGACTGGACAACAAGTATTGAAGGGTCTGTGCTGTTTAGGAAAGACAGAAATAAAGGCAAAGGTGGTGGAGTAGCACCATATATCAATGATGACGTAGACTGTAAAGAAATAAGAAGTGATGGAATGGATAAGACAGAGTCTGTCTGGGCAAAATTCACACTGAGGAAGAAAGCTACTAGAGCCTCCCTTGGGATAATGCTTGGGGAGTGCTATAGACCGCCGGGATCCAATCTGGATATGGATAGAGACCTCTTTAATGTTTTTAATGAAGTAAATATTAATGGGAATTGTGTGATCATAGGAGACTTTAACTTCCCAGATATAGACTGGAGGAGAAGTGCTCAGATTTTCCTGCATACGATAGCTGATGGATTCCTTCACCAAGTAGTTGCTGAACCGATAAGAGGGGATGCCATTTTAGATTTGGTTTTGGTGAGCAGTGAGGACCTCATAAAAGAAATGGTTGTAGGGGTCAACCTTGGTTTGAGCGATCGTGAGTTAATTCAGTTCAAACTGAATGGAAGGATAAAGAAAAATAGATTTGTGACTAGGGTTTTTGATTTCAAAAGAGCTAACTTAAAAAAATTAAGGAAATTAGTTATGGAAGTGGATTGGACTGAAGAACTTGTGGATCTAAAGGCAGAGGAGGCCTGGAATTACTTCAAGTCAAAGTTATAGAAACAATCAGAAGCCTGCATCCCAAGAAAGGGGAAAAAATTTATAGGCAGGAGTTGTAGACCAAAATGGACAAGCAAGCATCTCAAAGAGGTGATTAAGAAAAAGCAGAAAGCCTACAAGGAGTGGAAGATGGGAGGGATTAGCAAGGAAAGCTACCTTTATTGAGGTCAGAACATGTAGGGAAAAAGTGAGAAAGGCCAAAAGCCATGTAGAGTTGTACCTTGCAAAGGGAATTAAAACCAACAGTAAAAGGTTTTATAGCCATATAAATAAGAAGAAAACAAAGAAAGAAGAGGGGGGACTGCTAAACATTGAGGATGGAGTGGAGGTTAAGGATAATCTAGGCATGGCCCAGTATCGAAACAAATCCTTTGCCTCAGTCTTTAATGAGGCTAATGAGGAGCTTAGGGCTAATGGTAGGACAGCAAACGGGAAAGAGGATATGGAAGTAGATATAACCACATCTGAGGTAGAAGCCAAACTCCAACAGTTTAATGGGACTAAATCTGGAGGCCTAGATAATCTTCATCCAAGAATATTAAAGAAACTGGCACATGAAATTGCAAGCCCATTAACAAAATTTTTTAATGAATCTGTAAACTCAGTGGTTGTACCGTATGACTGGAGAATTGCTAACATAGTTCCTATTTTAAGAAAGGAAAAAAAAGTGATCTGGGTAACTACAGGCCTCTTAGTTGACATCTGTAGTTAGCAAGGTCTTAGAAAATTTTTTGAAGGAGACACTGGTTAAGGACATTGAGGTCAATAGTAATTGGGACAAAATACAACATGGTTTTACAGAAGGTAGATCGTGTCAAACCAACCTGATCTCCTTCTTTGAGAAGGTAACAGATTTTTTAGACAAAGAAAATGTAGTGGATCTAATTTACCTCAATTTCAGTAGGCATTTGATACGGTTCCACATGGGGAATTATTAGCTAAATTGGAAAAGATGGGGATCAATATGAAAATTAAAAGGTGGATAAGGAACTGGTTAAAGGGGAAACTACAACAGGTCACACTGAAAGGTAAACTGTCAGGCTGGAAGGAGGTTACTAGTGGAGTTCCTCAGGGATCGGTTTTGGGACCAATCTTATTTCATCTTTTTATTACTGACCTTGGCACAAAAAGCAGGAATATCCTAATAAAGTTTGCGGATGACACAAAGCTGGGAGGTATTGCCAATACAGAGAAGGACCGGGATATCATACAGGAAGATCTGGATGACCTTGTAAACTGGAGTAATAGTAATAGGATGAAATTAATAGTGAAAAGTGCAATGTCATACATTTAGGGATTAATAACAAGAATTTTAGTTATAAACTGGGGACGCATCACTTGGAAGTAACAGAGGAGGAGAAGGACCTCGGAGTGTTGGTTGATCCCAGGATGACTATGAGCCGCCAAAGTGATATGGCCGTGAAAAAAACTAATGCGGTCTTGGGATGCATCAGGTGAGGTATTTCCAGTAGAGATAAGGAGGTGTTAGTACCGTTATACAAGGCATTGGTGAGACCTCATCTGGAATACTGTGTGCAGTTCTGGTCTCCCATGTTTAGGAAAGATGAATTCAAACTGGAACAAGTACAGAGAAGGGCTACCAGGATGATCCGAGGAATGGAAAACCTGTCTTATGAAAGGAGACTCAAAGAGCTTGGCTTGTTTAGCCTAACCAAAAGAAAGCTGAAGGGAGATAGGTTTGCTCTCTATAAATATATCAGAGGGATAAATACTACGGAGGGAGAAGCTCAGTACCAATGTGGACACAAGAACAAATGGATATAAACTGGCCATCAGGAAGTTTAGATTTGAAATTAGACAAAGATTTCTAACCATCAGAGGAGTGAAGTTCTGGAACAGCCTTCAAGGGAAACAGTGAGGGCAAAAGACATATATGGCTTCAAGACTAAGCTTGATAAGTTTATGGAAGGGATGATATGATGGGACAGCCTAATTTTGGTAATTAATTGATCTTCAACTATTAGTGGTAGATATGCCCAATGACCTGTGATGGTATATTTGATGGGGTGGGATCTGAGTTACTACAGAGAATTCTTTCCTGGGTATCTGGCTGGTGAACCTTGCCCACATGCTCAGGGTTTAGCTGATTGCCATATTTGGGGTCGGGAAGGAATTTTCCTCCAGGACAGATTGGCAGAGGCCCTGGGGGGGTTTCGCCTTCCTCTGCAACGTGGGGTACGCGTCACTTGCTGGAGGATTCTCTGCACCTTGAAGTCTTTAAACCACAATTTGAGGACTTCAATAGCTCAGACATAGGTTAGAGGTTTGTTACAGGAGTGGGTGGGTGAGATTCTGTGGCCTACGTTGTGCAGGAGATCAGACTAGATGATCATAATGGTCCCTTCTGACCTTAAAGTCTAGGATTCTATGATTCTAAGAGCCGCAGGAGTGGACTTCAGGGGAAAAAATCATCATGCGTAATCCTTCACAGAGATTTCCCCTCATTGTCCCATCAGTGGGAGAAGGGTGGAGGCCTCTTCCCTTGTGGGAAAGGATGTATGACCCACCTCCAAATCTGGCAGATCTCTGGTGAGCTGCAAGAGGTCTGGGCAATCATTGGGAGGTCCTGAGCCTCTGTACCAGCTCTGGCTCCTGGTGCCTATCCCTTTGCCAGCTCTCTGACAGCACAGCTCCATTTGAGCCATGCTAACAGAGGGAACCAATGGGTTGCAGGGGACCTCAGAAGCTCCAGAACAGCAATTTGAAGAGAAGGTACTATAGCTTGAGGATGTAATTTTTCAGGTACGGTTCATAGAACTGGAATGAGTAGGATGTGCACACTGCAGCCTTCCACAGCATGTCCAGTCTCCATCTCTTCCCTCAGAGTGAGGATTCCGGACACCATAGTGGGGGTTCTGCCTGATATGGGAAGAGGGGGAATGGTGTGGCAGAGGAGTCTTGAGTCCTCCCTGCACACACAGAACTGGCCCATGGTTTGGTGTTCAACAAAAATCTGTCGGGAAAACATGTGCTTCAAAGGATATCAGAGGGTTGAAACAGTGCAGCCACTCCAACAAGGCAGTGGTTTTCAACCTTTTTCATTCTCAGCCCCCTAAAATATTTCAAATGGAGGTGTGGACCCCTTCAGAAATCTTGGACATAGTCTACAGGCCCCCCAGAAGTCTGTGGACCACAGGTTGAAAACCACTGTTATATGGTAATGACAACTTTTTGTGGACCCCTTACACATAGTCTGCGGACCTCCAGAGGTCCGTATACCACAGGTTGAAAACCACTGCAATAAGGGATGATATTTGAAATATACAGAGAGGATGGAATTGGCTATATTGGAGTTGCATAGCTGTGAGAATAGAGTTTGGCCCCATAACTTTATTTTCTATACACAGTTGGCTTGACATTGCTTTCTGGTAGGATTTATTTTTCTGCATTTCAGTGCATTGGCCAGTGCTCTGGTTTTGCACTGAGCACTGTGCTCATGTGAAGAGGTGAGTGAATGACTGGAACAGACAAACTCTCTCCTGTACAGTTAACTGGTACATTCATATTGACATTTAGGTATCACTGCAAGCAAGAAAATCCCTACAACCTAAATCTTATTATTCCATAAACTAAACTGTTTTTACTGGAAGCATGTGATGCTGACACTTCCACAGTGCTGTAGTGGAGGCTAAGAAGGTGTTATTATACAAAGCCCTAGCTCTGAAGAATGCTAATGTCAAAATGGCTAATGAATAATGGATTTTAATGTTATCTTACATTGTTTACATTAGTTTCTTGTCGATGCCAAATAAACATATTTCTTCATAGTTTTATGAGAATGCAAAAGTATTTCACCATCAATATAGATTCTCATGAGTGGTGGGAAACATTTTTTGCTGATCACATGAATGACGACTGGAAAGGAACAAGTTTATTTGCCATTCTGGGATTATGACAATAACTGGCAATAGACTGTTACCTTTCTAAGTTTAACATAGAACCTTAATTTGCCCACTACAGATAATGGGAAATTTTACTCCTGGTGTACATTGTAAAATACTCTTGTTGAGCCATGATAGCACTTTTATTTTCTCATCTTTTTTGCCATAACACCTAGTCGTGGACCTGACACAGCAATATTGTGCTAGTATACAAGACCCGGAATGGGAAATTAAGAAGTGAGACTGAACCATCTTTTTCACTGTCCAAGCTAAGTGCCATGGAAAACGAAAATAAAGAACAATGATGAAATGTGAGTTTTGATATTTTCGTTTCTAATAAATCTGAAGCATTATTAGTAATGCAGGTAAAGAATGTGGCTTTGCTGACGCTGACAGTGTCTCACATTTCATTTAGAAATTTTTAATTTGTGGGGTGGTGAAAAAAGCTGCAGAGGATGCAGTGACTATAAAACAAGAGTGAGCAATACTCACTGACAACCAATCCAGCAAAATATTCATTCTCGCTATAAGGCATACAAGTCTGAGAAACCCACAGATCCTAGGAATTTGGTAGGCCAACATTTTCAGTGGAAAGGTCAGCTGCTGTAATATATGTTGGCATTTCTATATATGCAAGATCAGAATTAAGCACTGAGTTACTCAAGGAAAATTAAAAAGCTGTTTTATATAGTAACATTAAATGCAATACATTTGATTAAGGAAAATATTGTTCCTTTACTGACCTCTGTTAAATCAACAATTTATGGTTTCTGCTTATTACAATATTAGTGAATTTAGATTACAGTGCTTGTACTGTAGGAACTACAGATATTCATTATAGACTAAAATTATGTCCATCAGACAGACAGTAATTCCTCAAGATGTTTTTATTATTTAACTGCATGAAAATGCATCTGTGAGTAAACATAATAATATTCAGCGGAAAAACAGGAATCATAAATAAAGACCATCACAGTACTTTATCATTTAATATTACATGACCATGTTCCACGACAGAGCATTCTCATCATTTCCTATAAGTGGAAACACAAGATTTCTATGACCCCAGCATGACCTAAATCCTTTCAGCTTGGAAAAATAAAGACCCAACCACATTAGACAGAACAACAGAAGCTCTGCTCGGTAATTCGTGCACTGGAATTTTAATGCTACAGCATTTCTACAAACATGCTTTTAATAAGGCAGTAAACTGTCTTTACCTAAAGAGGAAAATAATTGATCCATTTTGGGTCATTAGAGAAGTTTTGTTCTTTACTTTACAACCATCCCACCTTTTTATTTTCATGGAAAATGGAGAGGTAATAGCAGATAAATTTCAATTAGTTTCAATTAGAGTTATAATAGGCTACAGTGCATTAGGTTGCTGGATTTTATCACAGAAAGAACATTTACTTACTTTACAGTAACTGTGATTCTTCAAGATGTTCTGCACATGTGGATCCTACTTATGTAGATGTGGTAGATGTGGTATATCCAGACTTTGGTAAAGCTTTTGATACTGTCTTGCATGACCTTCTCATAAACAAACTACGGAAATGCAACCTAGATGGAGCTACTATAAGGTGAGTGAATACTAGTTGGAAAACCATTCCCAGAGAGTAGTCATCAGTAGTTCACAGTCATGCTGAAAGGGCTTAATGAGAGGGGTCCCGTAGGGATCAGTTCTGTGTCCAGTTGTGTTCAATATCTTCATCAATGATTTAGATAATAGCATAGAAAGTACACTTATAAAGTTTGTGGATGATACCAAGCTGGGAGGGGTTGCAAGTGCTTTGGAGGATAGGATTAAAATTCAAAATGATCTGGACAAACTGGAGAAATGGTCTGAAGTGTGTGTGTGTAGTCTGTCAGTTCAACGACATTTTCATGCTCTCTCTTTTTGTGGATTCTGGAGTGACTCTGAAGTCCAAAGCGTAACTCTCATGCTCGTGAACAGATTGGGCAGACAAAGTCATTGGTGAGCATCTTGGTAGCTATAGCAGTAGTATGACACTTTTCCCTTGCAGCTAACCACTGATTATTTCTGTCCTCTTCAAAGGCTTGGAAAGCTCTGAGTATTGTGTGTCACCAGGCTGATCTATTTAACGCAGCCTTCTTAAGATCATCCAGTTTTATCGTACCAAAGTGTGTGCTACTCTTGATGCTGTCCTTGTAGCGCTTTCTGGGGAGGCCTTGAGTCTGATGTCCTTGTGCCAATTCTCCATAGAAAATTTTTCTGGGGAGTCAATATTCTGGCATCCTAATGATGTGTCCAACCCAGCGTAGTTGGGCTTTTATCAGCATGGCCTCGATGCTTATGGCATTTGACTTTTGGAGAACCTACAGGTTGGTAATTTTGTTCTGCCAGTGGATCCTCATAATGGTGTGCAGACACTGCATATCGAAGGCCTCTAGCTGTTTCATATGCCATTTGTATGGTATCCAGGTCTCACAGCCATAGCAGAGAGATGTGAGCACAAAAGCATTATAAAGTTTTAACTTTTGTTGAGAGGGTTATGTTGTGGGATTTCAGGACTTTGCTACATAATTTTCCTAATAACTGAGAAGTTTCTGGTTTCAGAGTGGTAGCCGTGTCAGTCTGTATCAGCAAAAACAATGAGGAGACCTTTAGGCACTTTAGAGACTAACAAATTTATTTGGGCATAAGCTTTCATGGGCTAAAACCCACTTCATCAGATGCATGGAGTAGAAAATACAGTAGCAGGTATATATACACAGCATATGAACAGATGGGAGTTGCCTTACCAAGTGGGAGGTCAGTGCTAAAGAGCCAATTCAATTAAGGTGACAGTGGGCTATTCTCAACAGTTGACAAGTAGGGAGGAAAAAGCACTTTTGTAGTGCTAATGAGTTCAATGTAACCAAAGTGGCCCATTTCAAACAGTTGACAAGAAGGTGTGAGTATCAGCAGGGGAAAAATTAGTTTTTGTAGTGACCCATCCACTCCCAGTCTTTATTCAGGCCTAATTTGATGGTGTCCAGTTTGCAAATTAATTCCAGTTCTGCAGTTTCTCGCTGGAGTCTGTTTCTGAAGTTTTGTTGTTGAAGAATTGCCACTTTTAAGTCTGTTATTGAGTGTCCAGGGAGACTGAAATGTTCTCCTACTGGTTTTTGAATGTTACAGTTCTTGATGTCAGATGTGTGTCCATTTATTCTTTTGCGTAGAGATTGTCCAGTTTGGTCAATGTACATGGCAGAGGGGCACTACTGGCACACGATGGCATATATCTCATTGGTAGATGTGCAGGTGAACAAGCCCCTGATGGTGTGGCTGATGTGGTTAGGTCCTATGATGGTGTCCCTTGAATAGATATGTGGACAGAGTTGGCACCGGGGATTTTTGCAGGGTTTGGTTCCTGGGTTAGTGTTTTTGTTGTGTGGTGTGTAGTTGCTGATGAGTATTTGCTTCAGGTTGGGGAGCTTTCTGTTAGCAAGGAGACAGGCCAGTACTTTTTCAAACAGCACTATATTAAAGCACACCAGTAGGGTCTACATAGACCAAAAAGACTTCTTCGCTCCTGGCTCGTCCTTCCAGCGCTCCAGTCACTAGAGACATGATATTGAGCTCAGGACCAATAAAGAAATAGAAAGAGACTCTACAAAAATCCATCAGAGCAGTCAGGGATTCCTGCTGTCTGAGAACTGAGAAATTTAGACTCCAAGCTGGCTTCTCAACACCAAGCTTGTCCCCACTGCCAGGTAAGAGGAGGGGCTCCTCAAAGGAGCCACTGCTATCAGCACAGGAAAAAGTGGGACTGGAACTCTCAGTGCTGCACCGTAATAAAAAGTCAGCACTGAGATCTTCATCAATAACGAGGGCTCTAGGGCATAGGCGTGCAAAGATACATTTATTACACCGCACCATGGCACCAGGTTTATTGGCACTGTCCCCCATTGTACCAGAGTGCTCAGCATGATCTATTCCTCTTCTTTGTTGGCATCCTCATTATTCATTAAATCCAGCTTGGCACCAGTGGTCCCAGCCTCTGAAGATTCTTCAACAGAAAGGAAGACAGCACTAGCACCCTCAGCACAGATGTCTCTTCCAAACAATTTCTCAGCAGGGAGAGAAACATTAGCTTTCTTCTAGTCTTCTTGAACTTTCCTCAGCATTCCAAGACTTATTGAAAATCAACATTAACGGTCCAGTGAGCTCCACAGCCAACTTTCTGAAAAATCTTGGGTGCAAGTTACATGGACCTGCTGATTTAAAAATGTCTGACTTTAGCAGGTGCTGTTTAGAACCCTTCTGAGATACTAGTGGAATGCAAAGAGTGTTGTTATCATTGTCACATGGTATGACTACATTATCTGTTTTGTCCCAAATATAAAACAGAAATACTTATTGAATACTTCTGGCTTTTCTGCATTATTACTGATAATTCTACCATTTCCATCTCATAATGGATGATTTAAAAACCTTTCAAGAAAAATTGAAATGCATGATGAAAATACTGGAAGTTCCATTGGAGACTGTTCAGAAAAAGCTTATAAGCTGTTTGATATTTTACAACCAACTTCTCAAAGCAGAGTTGCACTACTTATTAATGAAGGGATATTGAATCTGATGAAAGGTCTTTGACTAACCCACCTTGATTTCAATTATCCCACCTTGATTTTAGCTACTTCAAAGCCTGTTGATCATAGATATTAAGTACCATCGGAAAGTTTCAATTTTTTTATACTCATCCGGCTCCATCTTAATTGGTTGTTGCTGCTGCCAATGAGAAGTTAAAACATTCAGGGAAATCAGCTTCCAAGGAGAAAGAACCCAAAAGACGATCTCTTTGGGAAGAAAATCTACTCATTGGCCTGTTTACAGGTCAGGATAGCTAGCTATCAGGCCGTGCTATGTAAATATGATTATATCTTATGGGATAGACTGTCAGACTTCAAGGACAGATTATCTTCAAAATTTAGAGATAAGTTGAAATTGATCTGTGAAGAAGGCCAACTGATTTCTAAAACTTCACTTCAAGCTGCTGTAACCCTTCTACCCGTCAGAGTTGGCAGCAACAAGGACCGGGTTCAGTATCTAGGGGTTCCATTCCAATAACACAGTGCAAAACCAGCTCGAGCCCCACCCAGTGACCTGGAACAAATATATACTACCCCCGCTGGGCGCCTCCAAGAGGCAATACTTCCCTTCTCGCAAGCACAGAGTCTGAGTGTAGTAAAAGCCTTTTAATAACAGAGAGAAACAATGTGGCATTATGTTGGGGAAACACCACCAACAGGATTCATAACACAACCCATGAGCAAAAACCCACCCCAAGCAAATCAGGGCGTGTCCTTTCCCTTTGGTTCTTTAGTCCAGCAACCCAAAGTCACCCAAAGTCCCAAAAGTCCAACAACCCAAAAGTCTCTGTCCCTGGTCAGTGCATTGTCAGAGTTCAAAAGTTTATCTGCAGTTTTACCTCCCAACCTGGGTGGAGGCGGGGGGTTAAGGGGGCACCTTACGTGGTTCAAAGGCGATTGCCCCGCCTCTCCATGGGGCTCTGCTCCGCCAGCCGTCCCACGAATCGCTCCGCTCTGCCAGCCGCCCCCATGAGCCGCTCCAGCTGTCCCACGAACAGCCAAAGTGGTCACAGCAGCCAAAGTGACCATTTGGGCAGCTATGGGCTCATGCTAGGTGGGCTGGGTGTGCCTACGCAAATGAGATCAGCCCCTGAAGTTCTTTTCCACAACTTGCCACAACTCACCACCAGATGTCAGGGTGGAGCTCATCCTGACTCTGCTTACATCCTCCCCCTAGCTGAGAATCTGTCGTCCCGACAAATCACACTCCCTTTATACCAACTCATTGGTTTCCTCCAAAGGGCCTCAGGAAGCCCACTTTAGCTTCCACAAGCCTGTGTGCTAAATGTATTGGCTTCTCACTAGTCACCCCAGGTGCATCATAAGTTAACCGTTCTACTGGTCTTATCACCCTGTCTTGTCTATTGAGAAACTCTGTTGCCATGGTGGGGGGACATCCTCTTGAGCAACAGATGGAGAGGTTTCCTTTGAGGGTCCCTCGGCTACTGGCATAGGCCCCTGCACTTCTAGTTCTAACATTCGGGGGGTCCAAGGTGCCCAGGACATCCTCTATCTGTGTGTTTCCACTATCCAATAACCTGTCTGTGTCGTCATACAGCGGTCCCATCAGCAGCACAGGGGTGTCAGAAATGGGCCTAAATAATTCTGCTATGGGGTTTAGGGTGGAAGAGGGGGAACTCTCTTTTGGTTCAGCTGATCGAGACTGAAATCCTGTCTCCATTCCAGGATACACCATGGTTGTGTCTTCCTCCTCAGACTCACTCACAGATGTGCTGCATAGGGGTACATTAGCTGCAGGGGGCTGGCTATCCATGTTGGATGGTGGCTTTGGTCTAGCACCTTTATCCTGCCCGGTTGCGGCCCATCTCGTAAGGGGTGCCTACCAATTCCCCCACAGGGAGCAAAAGGTTTCTATGCACTGTCTTTATTTGACCTGGACCCTCTTCAGGTTTGATCCTGTAGACCGGCAGGTCTCCCAGCTTTTCCATCACCAAGTAAGGTATTGCCTTCCATCTGTCAGCTATCTTGTGTTTGCCAGCAATACCCAAATTTTGCAGCAGAACTCTGTCCCCCTACTGGAGCTCCTGCAAACGTACCCTAGCATCATATCGATGTTTGTTGCAGTCTGCGTTCTTCCGAGCTGCAGATGAAGCTAAGTGATTAGCATCCCGCAGCTTTTCCCTTAGTCGGGATACATATTGCTGATGAGTTTCATAGCTATCTCCATCCTCTGATACACCAAAGCACAAGTCTATAGGTAATCTTGGTTCTCGCCCAAACATCAAGAGATATGGGGTGACTCCTGTAGCATCGTTCTTTGTGGCGTTGTAGGTATGCACCAGAAATGCGACATGTTGGCTCCAGGTTGCCTTCTGCTCTGGTCGCAAAGTCCCCAACATATCTAATAGGGTTCGGTTGAACCTCTCTGGCTGAGGATCACCTTGTGGGTGATAAGGCGTTGTCCTAGACTTTTTAATTCCTGCTATCCACAGCACCTCCTTCAGAAGGTGACTCTCAAAGTCCCGCCCCTGATCCGAGTGTATCCGGGCTGGGAATCCATAGACTGAGAAATATTTGTCCCACAATACTCGAGCGACGGTGGTGGCCCTCTCATCACGTGTGGGATATGCCTGTGCATAACTGTGTAAAATGGTCAGTCACTACTAGAATGTTCCCAACATTCCTCCTGTCTACCTCTAAAGACAAGAAATGCATACCAGTTCCAAAGGTTTGTTGCTGGTGATGTTCTTGAGATATGCAGCCCCCGTGGGCAGAGTTTTTCTTTGAACACATCGAGCGCAAGTCTCACAATTCTTGCGAACATCTTCAGCCATCCGGGGCCAATAGAACCTACTACGAATAAGTTCCAAGGTCCTCTCCATCCCTAAATGTCCAAAGTCATCATGCAGGGCCCTCATGGCCAGCGCTCTGTACTCTTTTGGCAACACTAGTTGTGCTCGTTGCTTTTGTAAAGGGTCGGTGGTCATTCGGAGTAGTACTCCCTGAATCAGTTTTAGTTTGGCCCATTCTCTCAATAGTAGTTTACCCTCCGGGTTAGGTGGGAAAACCACAGCTGGGCTTTGCCCCTCCCTTTTAGCAAGTAGTGTATCACCAATGTCAATATCTTGCAGCTGGGCTTCTTGCCAGTCAGCCGCATTGAGCATGGGCAAGGGAGATTGGTCTAATGCAATATAGTTCACTGAAGCAGAATGCATGCATTCAGGGGGCAGGCCCAAAGCTTCTGCAACACATCCATGAAGGCTCTCAGGGGCCTCTGACTCTTGGCGACTCACACTGCAAATAGCTCTCACTCCATCCGTGAGTATCACAGCAACTTCTGGTGCCTGACGTCTGGACAATGCATCTGCATCTACATCGCTTCTCCCTGATCGGTACTGAATGCTGAACTCATAGCTAGCCAAGGCAGCCACCCATCTCAGCCCTGTAGCATCCAGCTTAGCACTTGTTAACAGATAAGTCAGTGGATTGTTGTCTGTCCACACCTGGGACTGAGCACCATATAAATAGTCTCGAAATTTTTCAGTGATGGCCCATTTCAAGGCCAAGAATTCCAGCTTATGGGTGGGAAAGCAAGTTTTACTATCAGACAATCCTCTCTCCTTGATCCCAAATAGACTAGACTGGTTGACCTTCAGGACACATTGCAAAAGCCATCTATTTTCTCAAGTGTTTTCTTAGGAGTACTGGAGGATGATGTGCTTGAAGGTAAGATGAGGGATTGATTTCCTCTGTTGTCCTGCTTACAAGGGTTAATTTGTATTATGGAGAAGGGATGCGTTTCTCTATTTGTTGTGATGTGTTTAACAAAGTAATTGTGATCTTTTAGCTGATGAGGAGCAAAGAGCACCATGAGTAAATGTTCTTTGTAACTGCTAACTGAAATATATTTTTTGTTATTATTTTTTGGGTTACTAGAATCTCTTAAGATCCAGCAATAAATTATGGGAATAGATTCAGACCCAGTTAAAGCTAACAATTACTAATTCATAGGGCTAATCACTTGAGAGACACAACACACTAGCAATTTGATATGGTCCTGTTACCATATATACATTGTCAGCCTCACAACAACCCTTTGAAATAGCAAGTATTATCCCCATTTTACACATGGGGAACTGAGCCACAGAGAGACTAAGTGAATTGCACAGTTATGTAGCACAGCCAGGAACTGAACCTGGGAAGCACAAGTTGCTGGCTAGAACCCTAGACTACGGGCTATCTTTCCTTTCCTACTACACTGAATAGTACTACACCAAACATCCACAACTGATAGTTACCATCGGAGGAAGTTTGATAAAGAGGTGTGTGAAGGAGGCTGCGTTGAGGGGGAAAAAGTTAAGGCTGTGGTACATGGTCTGTGATATGAAGTTGTGGTACTAGTAAGGTGTGTGATTGTGAGAAAAGGAGTAGTTACTAGATGGCTGAACTTTTTATTTCCTTGCTTTTGTGGGTTTGTGTCAGGTATGTTGTGTGTGCTGGAATCCTAACTGCATAAGAACAAAGCTCTTTGTATATTAGCTACAATTATAATTGTGACAAAATTCTTGTCATAAATATAAAGGGAAGGCTAACCACCTTTAAATCCCTCCTGGCCAGAGGAAAAACCCTTTCACCTGTAAAGGGTTAAGAAGCTAAGATAACCTCATGGCACCTGACCAGAATGACCTATGAGGAGACAAGATACTTTCAAAGCTGGGGTGGGGAGGGGACAAAGGGTCTCTCTGCCTGTGTGTTGCTTTTGCCGGGACCAGAGCAGGAATGCAGGTCAGAACTCCTGTAAAGCAGCATCACTTGCCCCATAACGTCAGCCGTGCGGAACACAATGCCATCCACAGCCTCAGAAACAACTCTGACATCATAATCAAACAGGCTGACAAAGGAGGTGCTGTCGTCATCATGAATAGGTCTCCAACACCACTTTCTACAAGCCATTACCCTCTGATCCCACTGAGGGTTACCAAAAAAAACCTACACCATTTGCTCAAGAAACTCCCTGAAAAAGCACAAGAACAAATCCGCACAGACACACCCCTGGAACGCCGACCTGGGGAATTCTATCTGCTACCCAAGATCCATAAACCTGGAAATCCTGGACGCCCCATCATCTCAGGCATTGGCACCCTGACAGCAGGACTGTCTGGCTATGTAGACTCCCTCCTCAGGCCCTACACTACCAGCACTACCAGCTACCTTCGAGACACCACTGACTTCCTGAGGAAACTACAATCCATCGGTGATCTTCCTGAAAACACCATCCTGGCCACTATGGATGTAGAAGCCCTCTACACCAACATTCCACACAAAGATGGACTACAAGCCATCAGGAACAGTATCCCCGATAATGTCATGGCAAACCTGGTGGCTGAACTTTGTGACTTTGTCCTCACCCATAACTATTTCACATTTGGGGACAATGTATACCTTCAAATCAGCGGCACTGCTATGGGTACCCGCATGGCCCCACAGTATGCCAACATTTTTATGGCTGACTTAGAACAACGCTTCCTCAGCTCTTGTCCCCTAATGCCCCTACTCTACTTGCGCTACACTGATGACATCTTCATCATCTGGATCCATGGAAAAGAAGCCCTTGAGGAATTCCACCGTGATTTCAACAATTTCCATCCCACCATCAACCTCAGCCTGGACCAGTCCACACAAGAGATCCACTTCCTGGACACTACGGTGCTAATAAGCGATGGTCACATAAACACCACCCTATACCGGAAACCTACTGACCACTATTCCTACCTACTTGCCTCCAGCTTTCATCCAGACCACACCACACGATCCATTGTCTACAGCCAAGCTCTACGATACAACCGCATTTGCTCCTACCCCTCAGACAGAGACAAACACCTACGAGATCTCTATCAAGCACTCTTACAACTACAATACCCACCTGCTGAAGTGAAGAAACAGATTGACAGAACCAGAAGAGTACCCAGAAGTCACTTACTACAGGACAGGCCCAACAAAGAAAATAACAGAACGCCACTAGCCGTCACCTTCAGCCCCCAACTAAAACCTCTCCAACGCATCATCAAGGATCTACAACCTATCCTAAAGGATGACCCATCGCTCTCACAGATCTTGGGAGACAGACCAGTCCTTGCTTACAGACACCCCCCAACCTGAAGCAAATACTCACCAGCAGCCACACAACAGAACCACTAATCCAGGAACCTATCCTTGCAACAAAGCCCGTTGCCAACTGTGTCCACATATCTATCCAGGGGACACCATCATAGGGCCTAATCACATCAGCCACTACTATCAGAGGCTCGTTCACCTGCACATCTACCAATGTGATATATGCCATCATGTGCCAGCAATGTCCCTCTGCCATGTACATTGGTCAAACTGGACAGTCTCTACGTAAAAGAATAAATGGACACAAATCAGACGTCAAGAATTATAACATTCAAAAACCAGTTGGAGAACACTTCAATCTCTTTGGCCACTCGATTACAGACCTAAAAGTTACAATTCTTCAACAAAAAAACTTCAAAAACAGACTCCAACGAGAGACTGCTGAATTGGAATTAATTTGAAAACTGGATACAATTAACTTAGGCTTGAATAGAGACTGGGAGTGGATAGGTCATTACACAAAGTAAAACTATTTCCCCATGTTTATTCCCCTACCCCCCACTGTTCCTCAGACGTTCTTGTGAACTGCTGGAAATGGCCCACCTTGATTATCATTACAAAAGTCCCCCCCACCCCGCCACTCTTCTGCTGGTAATAGCTCACCTTAAGTGATCACTCTGGTTACAGTGTGTATGATAACACCCACTGTTTCATGTTCTCTATGTATATTAATCTCCTCACTGTATTTTCCATTGAATGCATCCGATGAAGTGAGCTGTAGCTCACGAAAGCTTATGCTCAAATAAATTTGTTAGTCTCTAAGGTGCCACAAAGTACTCCTTTTCTTTTTGTGAATACAGACTAACACGGCTGCTACTCTGAAACCTGTAAAGAGTTAGTAAGCAATCTAGTTAGATATACGTTAGATTCTGTTTTGTTCAAATGGCTGATAAAATAAGTTGTGCTGAATGGGATGTATATTCCTGTTTTTGTGTCTTTTTGTAACTTAAGGTTTTGCTTAGAGGGATTCTCTATGTTTTGAATCTGATTACCCTGTAAGGTATTTACCATCTTGATTTTACAGAGGTGATTCTTTTACTTTTTATTTCATTAAAATTCTCTTTTAAGAACCTGATTACTTTTTCATTGTTCGTAAGATCCAAGGGTTTGGGTCTGTGTTCACCTATGCAAATTGGTGAGGATTTTTATCAAGCCTTCCCCAGAAAAGGGGGTGTAGTGCTTGGGGGATATTTTGGGTGGGGAGACATTTCCAAGTGGGCACTTCCCCTGTTATTTTTGTTAGACACTTTGGTGGTGGCAGCATAAAGGTTCAAGGACAAAAGGTAAAAGTTTGTACCTTGGGGAAGTTTTAACCTAAGCTGGTAAGAATAAGCTTAGGGGGTCTTTCATGCAGGTCCCCACATCTGTACCCTAGAGTTCAGAGTGGGGAAGGAACCTTGACAATTCTAAAGTGAGGTTCTACAGTAAAAAGTTACATATTTATTGCATCTCCCTGGGCTCTATAGCAAACTGAGAATATTTGAAAGTACAAGGATGTTTCCCCACCCCACAAATTGCCAGTCCTGCAAACTCAGAATGCATCTGAGAGTCAATATGGGCTTTTTTTCATCACCAATAATAGGGGAATGGAAGGGCAAAATTAGTTCCTCTCATAAAGCTGTATAACCTCACTACACACCCTCTATAAGGGTGAGTTAATATCTTATGCTTTCAAATGAAGCATATTTGATATAGAAACCAGAGGGATGCAATGAATATAGAATTCCACACTGGCATTATTACAAAGCTACCTGTTAGGATAGAAACACACTTTAAAGCAGAATGGAACTTGATGACAGTCTTCTGTTGTGCTCTTATAATGTTAATATTATGGATGGTACCATTTTGTGAATAAGACAAAGCCCCCCATCAGTAACAGGTTCAGAGAGAGACAACTGTGGGCCACACTTGCAAAGGTATTTAGGCACCTAAAGGTGCAGATAGGTGCCTAGAATGATTTTCTCAAAAGACACATGAGTCTAAATCCCATTAATTTAAATGGGAGTTGGTGTCTGACATGGTTAGGAACTTTCAAATGTCCCATGAGGCATGTATCTGCATTTTTAGGCACCTAAATGCCTTTTAAATCTGTCCCCCATGACCTCACATACTCTTAAAGGAAAACTATTCATTTTGCTCAACCTAGCAGTCTAAGAGTTCAAAAAATAAGAAGCAATTTTCTTCATGAACCAAGAATGGAATTTATTTGAAAACAAAACTTTTTGTTATATTTGGTTAGTAATTTCATAATCACTGCCAGTGCAACCTACTGTGAAGTCACAAACTGAAGATCTGGGGCTCAATCCTTCAACTCCCACTTTTGGTTATAGGATCGAGGCCTGGGATTTTAAGTCAGGAACAAATGTCAGCTGGTATAGATTCTCATCTAATGTAAATTGGCATAGCATTGATTTCAGTGGAGCTACAATGATTTACTCCAGATGAGAAGCAACAAAGCATCTGTCTGGTACAGTAGGCTGGAAACCACAAAAGGAACCTCATTAGATGAAGTTAGTGGACAGCTAAAATATGAGTAGTACAATGCATTAGTTAGAAAGAAGCATGAAAATAACTGGAATTAGAAGGATGCATCATATAATTTGTATAATACAAAGAAATAAGAATTATTTTTCTGAACTGGAAAAATGAAGTGCATATGCTATAGGTTGGAAATAAAAATCAGTGTAGCATGTCACTGGTAATCCATTTTTCCCCACTGTAGTATCTTAATACGAATTTTTTTTAACTTCCAGCATTATCTGAAAAGCTCTGAATTCCAAAAAAAGTTTAAAATGAATTAATGGTTTCGACTGGAAATCTGATGAAGAACAGTTTATAGTAATCAAGTCTGAATAAAGGAAATGTATCACCTACTGTATTACTCTCTCTTAAAGATGACAAAGTTCTAGAAAGGTTCCCAAGTTGAAAAGTAAAAGTTAAAAATAAGATTAAACCAGAGGTGCCCACAAGCTGCAGTCAGCCAGATGGAAGTGACAGTATGGCCTGAAGACAGCTGATAAATGTCCAAATCAATTGCTGAATCTTTGCAAGCTCTCTGCTCCCAAATCTACCCTGACCCAGTCACTTATCAGACTGTCTCCCAAATAGGTTAGCTGGTGAAAAATTGATTTTTTTTCCCCAGAGAGCAGGTATCTTGTATACTGCTGAGATGAGGTATGAAAGAACAAGATCTATAAGGGATATAAATGGAGAGGGGACAGAACAAGGGCAGTGAAAGGGAGACGGCAGAGGGGACAGGAACATAGGGGAAGTATATGTAGAAGCAAGAAGAGGGACACAAAACAAAGGAGGAAGATGGAAGATGGAGAAAGGGAAGGAGGAGCCAAAGAGGTAGTGTGAGGGGAAAAAGCACCATGTGTCCTGCTCACTATGGCTCTGCTAAGAAAGAAACTTTAACTGATGTAACTGTGCACTTTTGGATTAAACTTATAATTAAAGACGAGATCAGTATCTCATTAAGATATCCATCCTGTCATCAGAACAAAACACCACAGCCATCAAACTAAAATAAAAGGCGGGAGTAATCACAAAATAAATCAGCACTCAAACTTACCTGATATAAAATTTTATACTTAAGAAGCATATATTGTCAAGGTATTTAAACCCAAATATCCTAAAGCCTTCAGTTGGTGTATTCACAACATTACTGCGCCATTTACACATTTACTGTATGGGTAAATTCAGCAACTGTGTGTATGCATAGTGTGTAGACAGAAAGCTAACACCCCAATTTACATACAAATGCAGGTGTGTATATCAGCTGGAAACCAGACAAAAACGTGTACCTTAGGGTTTAGTATTGACGAAACATAGATGCAAAGATGTTTTATTTACACATTTTGGGCCAAGCTGCTGCGAGTGGAAAATTTATTTGTGAGACTATATGAATGATAGCATAGATCAGATCCAGGACCTACACTTTTAGATCATAGGGCAGGAGTTGGAGGAGGAATAAAAAGTTCTAGCACTCTGACAATCTCCTTAAAGGCCTATTAAGTAGGACGTGCACTTTTGTAGACCATACACTGTCACCATCATTTTTTAATTATGCTCTCAGTTGAAAGTGAGTAGATGAACGCTAGACCAGGCGTTAGCAACCTTTTTCTTTCTGAGGCCCCCCAGCATGCTATAAAGCCTCCACGGCCCACCTGTGTCACAATAACTGATTTTCTGCATATAAAAGCCAGGGTTGGCATTAGGGGGTAGCAAACAGGGGAACTGCTTGCGGCCACAAGCCACAGAGAGCCCCATGAAGCTAAGCTGCTCAAGCTTTGGCTTCAGCCCCGGGTGGTGGGGCTTCAGCTTTCTGCCCTGGGCCCCAGTGCGTCTGATGCTGGCCCTGCTTGATGGACCCCCTGAAACCTTTTGATGGCCCCCTAGGGCCCCCCGAACCTCTCGTTGAGAACCACTGGGCTAGACTACACCTTTATGGAAATCCAGTTGTAACCATCAGCTAGAATACCTATCTCTAAAGATACATTTCCTCCTCCTAGCTATATATTAGTTCTGATCAGAAACTCGGAAGAGCTATAATGTGAGCCCATTTTATTTCTTTTTCTGTAGAGTAAGGCGTGAGGATCCCACATATTTTCTGTTGCATACACAAACTGAACTCAGCACCATGTATGTGAAATGTAAGAGGCTCTCAAAGAAGATATAAGGTGTATTTTAGTCTAATTTTAATAGCTTGTGAGCAATAAATGGAGGATCTACTGAAGATAGTTTGAGACAACAGAAATATGATGATGGATATAGAGATTCACACAAATGTGTGACTTGTATAGTTTAACAGAAAATATAGTACACAGGCAATTCTGTCTGAGGGCTGTAACTAACAATGATATTCAACACAGAGACAATAGTGTTTGAAAAAATATCCATGCTAATTTTTTTCTCCATAGCGCTTTCCAGATCTACATATTTTCCTATATAATTGCAAAACATGTTTACTAATTAAATTATTCTTTAATTAGTTAATTATTCTAGCCAGGCTTTGCTTTTAGGACATTCATTTTGTGTCATATAATAATTATAGATAATTAAGTAATCTCAAGCCATTTTTCCTAGGAAAATATGCTGGATACCCAAAAATAACAACAAATTGTAAATTAATATGGAAAACAAAGCTTGGCAGATGAAAGATTTTGTTAGAATTAATTAGGCACTAATTATACATTGGAAAAGGAGAAACAATAAGCCTAAATTCATTTCTGAAAATGTACATGTTTACACTAAAATCCTTACCGTGTGAATTGATAAAGTTTTCTTTTAACCAATGCCCTGCCTTTAAGCACTCTTGATCATCAGAGAGATTAAAGAGATTGGTCGGAACTTCACCAGTATATCTTTGTTTACAGCGGTGTATGATTTCCTTGTTAGTCCAAAGTTTACTGATCTCTGCTCCAGTGGGACATGGAACCTGACATAAATATAATGCACATATAACTGTTAACTGAGACTTTGAATAGCAATGACACAAAGTATCTGACCATATAAAAAATGCTAGCCCTGTAAAAGTTTGATTCTTTTTGGACATATAATTTGTAATCAACAAGTCACTGGTCATAAAGAGAACAGATGAGTGTTACTATATCTAATTTTCTGTTCCTTGCAGGATCTGTGAAGCAATGCAGGATTTTGAAGAACCTACAAGGATTAACCATTTTTTTTTGCTATGTGTATATGCAAGTGCACACACAAAATGCAGCACACATCATATGCTTAAATTTATCTTCAAACAGTCAATTAAAAACGGAAATGACAAAAACCCCTCAATTCTCCATTTTACAGGAATTGTCCTTTACCACAATTGTTATTGGCTCCCATCTCGGGGCATGCTCTTCATGCTTTGCCCTGCTCTGGCTGTGCAGAGTAGCTGGACAGCCTGTGAGTTCAGCTATCAGAGGATTCTTCCACTGTAGGAGAAAACTGGGGTGGCAGAGGAATATTAGTTCCACGCCACCACTCTCCTGATCTCCAGCATAGGGAGTGTAGCTGAAAGAAGATGTATCTTGGATTTTCTCTATAACCTGATTATCCCAGAATGCCAAAACACTCTCTTGACACTGCGGACAGCAGGGCATAAATTAGAACCAGAGTCTAGGTCAGTCCCAGTATGAAGAATGCTAAAAGCTACCTTTGATCCCCCTTCCTTTGCTCTTGTACAAGAACAGCTCGGGTAAACAACAGGATCTGGGCCATTGTTTATAACAATATTTTCAAAAATACCTCTTGAAACACTGAAAGGGTTTCACCAAAAAAATGACATGAGTTATTTATGACTATCACTTTTGTGGAAACATTCTGCTAAACAGCAAAATTGCTGGCAATGGTATTAAACTATGTTTCATTTCATGGTTATTGCTTTTTGTAATGAGTTATATACAATGATCAGTATGCAAAGCATCACAGCCAGTTTTCATAAATGAGAGGAAGATGAATGTTAAAAAGTTCCACAAGAATCTTGCAATTGCAACTGAACAGCCTTAGGGGTTTAAAAGTAAAGAAGATGATCAAGAATGGCATGGGAAAAAATAGAATTTGAATCTCATGTCACCCTGTTCAAGCCAGGTGTGCTCTGATGATCCAGAAACAGATACTGACAGGAACTGGCTGTAGGGGAAATCCATAGTTGTTGAACTCCCGCAACTCTTAATAAGCCCTGGTCTACACTAGGACTTTAGGTCAAATTTAGCAGCTTTAAATCGATGTAAACCTGCACCTGTCCACACGATGAAGCCCTTTATTTCGACTTAAAGGGCTCTTAAAATCTATTTCCTTACTCCACCCCTGACAAGTGGATTAGCGCTTAAATCGGCCTTGCCGGGTCGAATTTGGGGTACTGTGGACACAATTGGACGGTATTGGCCTCCGGGAGCTATCCCAGAGTGCTCCATTGTGACTGCTCTGGACAGCACTCTCAACTAAGATGCACGATTGTTTGCCATTGCTCTGACGCAGGAAGGGGCGACTGACGACACGGCTTACAGGGTTGGCTTACAGGGAGCTAAAATCAGCAAAGGGGGTGGCTTTACATCAAGGAGTATTTCAGGCAGGACTTCATGGAGGGTTCCAATAAGAAATGGTGCACCTAAGTTATTGTTCTTATTGGAACAAGGAGGTTAGTCTGGCCTCTGATTGATACATGGTTAGATTTACCTTGCTGCACCTTCTCTGTGAGTGACTGAAGTGTGACCTAGAGGAATGAGTCCCCTAGACGGGAGGGCACAGGGGGGGTTTGCAAATGAGTACAAAACAAATCTGATCTATTTCTTGTTTTGATACACTCCATCTATCTTTTACATCTTTGGCTGGCAGCAGATGGTGCAGAAGGACTGCATGCCATCCACATCTCATGGCTGCTGGGCAGAAGATGGTACAATAGGACTGCTAGCCTCCTCATCTCTTGCCTGCCCGGCAGAAGATGATGCAATAGGACTGCTAGCAATCCGTATCACCTGCCTGCTCACCATAAGATGGTTCAATAGGACTGACTGCAGGACTAAAGAGAATGACCTGATCAAGTCACTCCAAATTTAGTCCCTGCGCCCATGTCTGCCCAGGCGCTCCTGATCGACCTCACAGAGGCAACCAGGAGCACCTCGGACATGACGATGACGGCTACCAGTCCTATTGCACCGTCTGCTGCCACAAGGCAATGGGTTGCTGCTGCTGTGTAGCAATGCAGTACCGCGTCTGCCAGCACCCAGGAGACATACGGTGACGGTTACCTGAGCAGGCTCCATGCTTACCGTGGTATGGCGTCTGCACAGGTAACTCAGGAAAAAAGGAGCGAAACGATTGCTGCCCTTGCTTTCACGGAGGGAGGGAGGGAACGGGGGCCTGATGATATGTACCCAGAACCACCCGCAACAATGTTTTAGCCCCATCAGGCATTGGGAGCTCAACCCAGAATTCCAATGAGCAGCGGAGACTGCGGGAACTGTGGGATAGCTACCCACAGTGCAACGCTACGGAAGTCGATTCTAGCCTCGGTACTGTGGAAGCACTCCGACGAGTTAATGCACTTAATGCACTTAGAGCATTTTCTGTGGGGACACACACACTCGAATATATAAAACCGATTTCTAAAAAAACGACTTCTATAAATTCGACCTAATTTCGTAGTGTAGACATACCCTAAGTGTCCATTTAAAATAGTGGTGTTAAGAAGTGAACATAAGAAAAATGAACAACAAAAATGTGAATAATGTACAGACTAAAAGGGACTTCACAACAATTGGCTACCAGAATTGTATAAATATGCAGATAAAGCATCTTGGTAACTATTTGTTTAACGTACAGTTAGCAATTTTAACAAGCAAAATTTTAACTACAACGAGCTCTTTTTTCCTTTTCACAACAAAACTAAAATTTCTAAAATTGGCGCAATTCTGTGTGAGAGAGGAGGCTATAATTTTTTTGAGTGTGTAAGATAAAAATTACATGAACATTTGAATGGTTTAACATTACTAGTACAGTAAGCAATTAAACCATGATTTTATTGAAGAATCAACTATGATTTTGAAGCATTGGGCAAGAACTGTTCAGAGCAATGCTCTCATTGGCCACTGGGCTTCATGTGATCTAGCCACATGAAACACCGATGTGGCATCTCCATGTCTTATTTATCTAATAAGGAAACATTCTGCCACTCCCATTTATAGTGAATAGGATCTTAAGTCAGCAGACCTATTGAAATCAATGCCACTACTTGCCAAGGTACAACTCGTAAGTGTGGCAAAAGCTAGCCCTACGTAAATAAAATAGAAATTGGATGATAAAATACTTCTTCCTAGCATCTGAACTTTTAAAAAATCTTGCGCTTTTTAACAGCAAAGGCGGATAAATTCTGCATTTCCCCTTCCCCTCCTTATTTTTCTCTCTCTCTCTCCTCCAGCTTAGCTACTGTCCCCAACATGTTTGCAGGTGGTAGGGTGCTTCCAAAAGATTTCTTTCACACTGTAGAAGCTATATAGGGAGATCCAAACAAGTTCAGGATGCATTTTGGTTTAACTTTTTAGTCCATCTGTCGAACTGTGAACATATTTAGCTGTTCAAAGCGACGTTCTACTCTGAAAAGCAACTACGTAAAAATGGTACCTTTTTACTTAAGAGCTCTGTTCGTGGTGTCCATTCCTGATCTCACTTGGGGGCTGAAGATTAACATTAAATTTGTGACTACGGGGACAAGTGCTATAAAAAAGGCTAAAAAACATATTCAGTCACATCTGCTGATTTTAGTGACAAAAATAGGTTTCTGATGGGTTTTACATAAAAGCCAATTAGTTACTGGCGTAAACTCATTGAAGGCAATGCAGCTGCACATGTGTCACAGAGGACACAACTTGGTTTTAGAATCTTATTGCCTTGTGATGATACACAAGAAAAAGAACCCAATGTGGCTGTCCGAGTCCAAGCTGTGTATGCAGGGCTGACAGATAGCATCATTTTATTTATATCTGAGCACATTTAATATGGAAGTCATAGGCACAATAAACATGGAACTCCACAATGCCCTTTCTAGAGTCACTGTTGAGAGCAGAACCCCATTAACGGTACAAAACTGAAAGCAGCCCAGCCACCCACAAAGCGGCATGTGTCAGGGAGAGAGCAGAGCTCAGCCTCATTCTGCAATTCTCCCCATTAGGGACCACAGCCAGGTGTAGTAATTTAGAGCTGCCCCAGCACTGCTTCAGCTTACACTGAGGCCAAAACCTCTGCAGCTTGAGAAATGGCCCCGGACGGCTCCCCTTCTCTCCTATGCTAAGGCTCTGGCCAGTAAAGTAAATGCTGTATGACTTCACTGCATAACAAACAGAATCTACATTTCCAATAGAAATATATTTCATTTTATGCTTAAAGAAAATATTTGTTACTGTAATATATGCCTGTGTGGATTTAGGAATATTATTATGTTCAGCTGAAATTCTCTCAAGCCTTGTGTATGCTGGTGGTTTTTACAAAAAAATTCCTACCAGCGCTACCAGGGGTTTAGCGGGGCATAGCCCTAATACAGATAAGGTTTCCATGGCTGGACCTACTTTTACTGTTGTATTAACTACACCTGCTTTGCAGCAGGCTTGATTGTCACGGTAGCAAAAAGGCTGCGAGCTGCCAGAACCTTGTTCATCCGACTGCTCCCACTCATGCGATCACTGGTGGAAGGTTTTGGTAATATTGATACAATTTTTTGGTGTAGGCAAGACACTTTAACTATATTGGTACAGTTAAAGCAATACAACCCCCCAGTGATGATGCAGTTACATGGATATAAATGTGCTTATACCAGTATAGCTTATTCCCATACAGGAGGTGGAATAAACTATACCGGAATAAAGTACCTTTATAGCTATGTAAATATGTCCCCATTAGAGGTTGTATCAATTTAACTATTTTGGTCAAAAATCTTACCCCTTACCAAAAGTCATGGTAGTAATACCTAATTCTGCAGGCCTTATTCAAGCACAATTCCCAGGGAATTCAACAACAGTTTTCCATTAAGGACTGTTGGATGAAACCTAAGTCCTTTTATAGGGTAACAGACCTGCAGCTGTTGGCCTTTGGTAACAGACTTGCTGTGGACTTCTCTGCTCCTGTCCTCACTGTGACAGATAAGACAATTTCCTGCATTACCCTGTGATAAACCTTCCTGAATAAAGTTTAACCATCTTTGGAGTCTATTGTACTAAATGCAAAGGCAATGTATCATTGCAGGGCCTGGATGACCAAAGGATTATATTGGACAATGCAGCAAACAAGAATGATCTTTTGGGACAATATATGTAAAGTGGATTTCCTGGGAGATATCTAGGGGGAAATGCAAATTCCATCCTCACCCCCACCTCCAGTTTTGCAAAAGCCCAGCCCATTGAAGGTATACCATGAGGACAAGGCAGTTGTCTGCCGATTACCTGTTCCCAGGATCCCAAGATCAAAGGCCCAAACTGTATAAAGGAGGAACTAACAGACTCATAAGGGTGATTGTTCCGAGCTGAAGCTGTTATGAATTTGTAACCACTGCTTGGTGGGGTTTAATGGACTGATCATCTGCCAGAGCCCTTGTTGGTGTTGGAGGTGATCTGATGTAAGCTTAGTAGCGTGCCTGTAGGTTGTTTTATTATTTTAATACGTTTTCTCTGTAATGCTTTCCTCATAAGAATAATGTCCTTGCTTAGAAAGAGCTGGGTGATACCTGACAGTGGGCAATTACGCTGTTTATAGTCCCTCAGGAGAAAGCAACATACAGACACTGGCCGTTTAAACCACCTGGCTTGCAACTCACAGTGTAGCCAGGGAACTATGCAGCCTGGAAAAACCCCAGACAAGGAGAGAGATGTGGGTCCCCACACAAGAGAGGTGACTGCTGAAAAGCTGAGAGTCTAAAGCGACCACCCTTGCTGAACCATCAGGGGGGAAAATACGGGTGCAGCTGCCCTGAACTGTGACACTCTCCACAAACATATTAATTGTTAATCACTGTAAACATCAAATGTTCATTTATTCACTATGTGCACAATCTTACCTGGCATTGCTGCCCAGTACAGAGAACAAGGTGGTCGTATGGCACTTTTTTTCCTTTGGAAACCACTACATGTTTGGCAGCTCGGTCTATGCCAGTCATTTTATCAACCACAACATTAACCCAGGAACAAAGTGACATCAATGCATAATCTTTATCATTAAAACAGTGGCTGTGAAGAAAGAATATCTATAAGTGACATTTTAGCAGCTGACAGCAGGCATTAATTAGACATCTGGTGAGTTGGTTGAAGTCCCCTAGTGGTTCAAGTGGTTGTCTTGCTGTGAGCTTACTAAGGCCTATAGTGAGAGATTATTCATTATGAAACTCTCAGGTACAAACTGACAAGTTCCTGTTAAAACCAAATAATTTCTCCCAATGTCAGGCCATACTACAATAGAGTTTAAAAATAAGTCAAATATATACTTTACCATGCTTCAAATTTGCAGTCTGATGCACAGTGCAGTTTTGCACCTGTAAAAGAAACTGTTTTTCTTACCTGATAATTTCCTCTCTTTGGCTCTCTCTACGAAATGCTCTTTTGCTAAAATAGTCCCACTTTTGCTACCACTAGTTCAGCTCCACCAGTAATAGCTATGGTGAGACCACTAACCACTAGTATAACTACTGTCTTACCGAGCCCTGCTCGGAAAGTGTTTACAACTACAAAGACGGCTACTACAGCAGAAATGCCAGTAAAGGGCAGAGATATCATCAGATCTGCTCTTCTGCTTTCCCTCTCCAGATGAGCTCCTCCAAAATGGTAAGGATGAAAAACATTGTAATGACATTAAAGAAACCTTCAAAATGCTGTATGAAGCAAGCAAAGAGATGCCATTCACAGGAGGGAGAGGGAGATTATCATATGCACTAAAAGGAAGAAATTAGCAAGCAAATGAAAATCTCTCTCTCTCTCTCTCTCTCGTAAGGGTATGTCTGATAATCCTCATAAACACAGGGACTGACTGACAAGCAATTCATTCCCAACCCTTAAGGAGAGAGGAATTTTGAAACCAATTAATTTATATACAGTGCAACAAAGAACAGTTTATGTGCAATTCTTCTATAAACAAAGCCCTCTTCCAATTAGCAATTGCAGCCACAGAGCCGTTTTTTACCCTGGCATGTTTGGTGGTAAGTGAGGAAAGAGGCCTCGGATTACTCAGTTGTTTTGTTCAGACAGACTCACTTCTTCTATCCTAACTCTTAGCAAGTGTCATATTTATTAATTTTGTTCAAGGTTTTCATAAAGACTGATGGCCCAATTACACTGTGAATGCTAAAACCTGTACTTTAGATACAATTTTTAAAAGTACCAGTTATGTAGGAGCCTTAATCCCATTTTCAAAAGTGAATGAGGCACTCAGGGACAGATTTTTAAAGGTGTGTAGGCAGCTAAAGATGTAGATAAATGCCTAATGGGATTTTCAATAGCACCTAAGCAGGTTAGGCACCTAACTCCCTTTGAAAATCTGGCCCTTAGGAGCCTAAGTCTCAATGAAAGTGAATGCGACAACCTCCTAAAACTCTTTTGGAAACAGGATTTTGGTGCCACAGATGACATTTGTATATAGAAATTCATCTATTTTGGAAGATGGGAGACTACCAACAGACATTCATCCTAGTGCTGAGATCTTAAAAGGTGGTTCTCCTCTCGGGATGCCCCATTTATTTTGTCTCAATGACTCCATATCAAATTTGCTAATTTTACTATTCCCCCACCCCTAACAGTCAGGCACGCAAACTCAGTCTGGGTTCTGAAAGCAAAGCTGGTTCTTTCTGGCTCACACACTATCTCAGTAATTAAAATTTTGTAGGTCAACTTCTGCCCTCAGTTAAACCTGTGTAACACCATTGCCTTTAGTACTGTTACAAAAGTCTGACAGAAGGTATAAACTGAAGATAATGGTGATAAGCTTGATCAAGATATTCAAAAGTGACCCGTGATTTTCATTGCCTCAATTTTTGATGTCCAGCTGAGACATCTTAAAGGATTCTGATTTTCAGTGAGTGGGTGCTGTGTATTTTCTGAAAATAAGACCTTTTTAAGGTGTTTAAAGGTAGGCACCCCAAATCACTGGTTGCTTTTGAAAATATTGGCCAAGATCTATTTTTGCTGCACCAAAGTCCATGGGGGAGGGGGATTATTGCCTGTTTTAAATCTAGCCTCCTTAAATAGGTATGTGATTGTCCAGTATTTTCTAGAGAGGGTATCAAAAATTTAGAAGCTGTTGTTTACAAAGGGATCTTTCTAGCAAAACCAGAAAGAAACAGAGCCTCTTTAGCACCCTTATGCATTCAAATTATAAGCAATCCCAAAATTCATTTAAAACTCAACTATATTACACTAACAGTGTGCTCACCGCTTTACAGACTGGTGTGAAGAAAAACACTCTGCCCCAAATTGTTTTTCTCTCTCATATATGACGATAAAATACCTAAACAACAGATAATCTGTAGACCTATTCCCACAAAATATCTAGGAGACCAGGGAGAAAGCATTTTCAACCTGGAAACTATAATAATCTGAATTATTGCACAGAGCTGAGTCTTTGCAATAGTGCTTTGTGGAAGTATGTAGAGAACGCCACATGGCTGGCTGCTCTTCAAATCCTCTGAGTCTTGATACTTCCCTTACAAAAACCCAGATGTGACCCTAAGAGCACCACAATGCCAGTTGTCATGATATTTACTCAAAAGGTGGCATGTAATACATAATTGGAAAACTAATAACTCTCTGATTATTCGCAAAAAGAAAAGGAGTACTTGTGGCACCTTAGAGACTAACAAATTTATTTGAGCATAAGGTTTCGTGAGCTACAGCTCACTTCACTGGATGCATTCAGTGGATTATTTATATTCTTGTGTGAGGTCTGTATGGTTAACCCACAAAAAACTTTATAGATATGCTGGAAATATGTGACTAAACTGTGTTTAAACCAGGCATGTTAGCAGGAGTTCATAAACAGGTTTTCTCCAGACAAAGGAAAGAGGTCAACACCTCAAACCAGGCACGGTCAAATTCAGTGGGCTATTCATTTGTATCGGAAGTTGCAGGAAGAGATCATTTGCATTGTAAAAATCAACAGGGGGAGGAACCAGCATGGAGTCTGAATCAGACAGCATGGTGTCCACACCCAGCAGGGGAAAGGAACTTTATATGGGGAGACCCTATAGAAGAATACATTTCAGAGGTTTGCGGGACTACAAAGAGAGGGAGATTGAACCTCTAAGTTATCCATCTCTAGGGAACAAAGAAGCCAGCTCTTTGAATCTGTAAGGGTTGATCCTGGCTGGAAAAACCAGTCATGCTGGAGAATTTACTTTAAGTAGGGAAAGTATCTTGAACAAGAACTATAACGAATTAAGTTAAGTTTCAGTCTTAAAAATGCATTTTACTTTGTTGATAACCATTTTTATCGTTATTCTTTCTGCTTGGTATCACTTAAACCTATGTCGTTTTGTTAATAAACTTGTTTTACTTTACCTATAAACCAACTCAGTGCTTTGTTTGAAGTGGAAAGTTTGTCAAACCCAGTTAAGTTAATAAACTGCGGTGTACTGTCACTTTAAAGGAGCAGTGAACTTGTTAAGATTTTGTGAGTGCTACAGTCAGAGAGGCTGAGCACTGCAGAGAAAGACGTTGTTTGGGGAGAACTTGGGACTGGAAGGGTGTTGGTGTTACCATGCAAGGAGCAACCAAGTTGGTGGAAGCCAGGGTGAGATCAGTGTGGTAATGATCAGACTGTTGGTATCAGGGCTCTGAACCAAAGCTGCACGGTACAAAGGCACCCAGGGCTACAGGACAGGTGGTGACAGAACACCTTACTGGTCTGGATTGAACCCAGATCCTCACACCAGAAGAGGGAAAATCATCTATTAAAAACTCCACAAGGTTCTTCTAGAGGTTTGTGCTACTCGTAAAGACAAGCTGTTTACAGGTCCATGGAGGGACGGACCCTGAAGATTCAAATTACAGTGGCTTTTGAATGAAATAGAAAGCTGAATGGATGGTCTAGATAGAAGTCATAGACCTTTTACCATCAAGTTTGTGAAGTAAGGTCTTTATGGGGAAATATACATCAGAAAATGTTGGCAAGGTAACTGAATGATTAAGATGGAATGCAGATGCCACATTTAAAAAGAATCTAGGACCAATCTGCAGCACTCCTTTATCCTTGTGAAGCAATGTGCAAAGCCTGGAACTCACTCATTCTGTGAGCTGTAGTCACTGCCGCCAGGAATAAAATATTTCATTTAGCAAACCAAGCTCATCAGCAGTGAGTGGCTCAAGCACCACTTTATTTCTTATTTGGTGGATAGTGGTAAGAGGCCCAATATAAATCCAATGAGAGTTATTCCACTGCAGTGAGCTATGGAGCAGGTCCCAAACACAGCTTGACTAAAAAATATGGGATCCTGATCAAGTTTGAACCCCTAAGTTCTTTGGCATTATAAACAATAACAGAGAAAATTGAAAAGGAACAAAGTAGTAACAATGATTATTGTTTGTACCAATACGGTCATATTTTATATTCATATTAAAGATGAATATTAAATATAAACATTCATATTTATAAATATTCATATTCAAAACACAGGGCTGATTGCTAATGATTATTAATTATTATTGTTATTAGAGTACCCAGAAATGGGATACATGCTTCACAGAAACAAGTAAAAGTGCTTCCATGCCCTGACAAGCTCTGTGATCCAATGTCCAGATTTTCAGAGGTGCTCAGCATCCACATCTGCCATTTACTTTGATGAGAGTTTTGGACAATCAATGCTCTTGAAAATCTGGCCATAAGTTCAGACAGGACACAAATAAGAGACAGAAATAAACAAACAGGAAGAAGGGAAGAGGAAGGACTTTCCATAAAGTGAATAATAAAGAGAGGTAGGATTTGGAAAAGCACATGTGTGATTTAGAAGCACAAATATCATTGGCAGTCAGTGAGACTTGTGTTCCAAAATCACTTAGAAGCTTCTGAAAATCCCACCAAAGATCGTTTTAATTTTCAGCTGCTCCTTAATTAAATTAATTCATATCCATTATCTATCTATTTTCAAATTAAACAACTAGCTCTGGTTAGACAGTCATGAACTACAATTTTCTATAAATGTAGGTATTTTGTAAATGTCACTGGAAATATTTGTTTACGTATGAAACATATATGTAGGGATGTGGTTTATCTATTAAATTCAAATCTTCTTTGCCTTTGTCTTGTCCTATTAGTTGGGCTGGCACCTAGCATTAGACTGACATACTCCCTGAAGACAAAGACCTAAAGTGTTGCCTACACTTATGGGGGTGTGTAGGGTACATGTAGCCACATGCCCTAGTGAAAGGTAGGCTGTGTCCACACTGCAGTGTGTCACTATACATGGCACTGAAAGGCTCTGGCAGTGGGTGGTAGCAGGAAAAGGCTCTGGCAGTGGAATTTCTTCTGGCAAGAGGTAA
Organism: Lepidochelys kempii; assembly: GCF_965140285.1. NCBI lineage: Eukaryota > Metazoa > Chordata > Testudines > Cheloniidae > Lepidochelys > Lepidochelys kempii. The sequence goes on along the minus strand of NC_136382.1, from coordinate 206,448,960 downwards.
AAATGATCAATACTTCATGATGTTCTGAACTCCATGCAAAATTAATCTCTGTGACATGGCTTTCCATCATTTGTAGGTACAGATACATACATCCACAAGGCGTGGTTGCTCGGGAGACAGGAGACGTGGAGAATGCCTTTGAGAAAGCACATCTAGATTGAGACTCATAACAGAACTGGACCTGGACCTGGAGAGTTTTTCTGATTATGTTTGTATTTTAGTTTCTTATTATGAGCACTAAGACTTGAGGAAAATACACATTTCTGTACCTGTGTATGCTGAATTGTACTACAAATTCACAAAAAAAAGATCACGTTTTATATTTTCCTTTGAAACTATCACAAATATTTAGAAATTAAATCAAACCTGTCAATTAAAAATCCTCTGTTCGTAGAGCCTGGTGGATTTTTTCCTGGAAGCCCATGAGTTGAAATCAGGGTCAGATTGTTAAATTTCAGGTGCGGACTAAAGAAGTAAAAACAAAATGCAAAACATAGATCAACATGAGTTTGATGAAGTTCAGTTAGGTATACTTGTAATTTGATTTTGCTAAAACGTACTGTTATAATTAGTGTTTACATTCAACAGGGTTTCCCAGTCTATTCCTGAGAAGTTTGGTTTAGCTGTACAGAATCCAGCACAATGGGGCCCTGAATCTGATTGGGAATCTCTGGGCTACATCATAATACAGATAAGAAATAAAATAAAAATCATTATGATCTGTCCCCGTAGATCTATATGGCATAAATTACCTCAGTCACCACTTAACTTGAAAGTCATCCTAGAGCTAGACTGAGCCTTTGCTCAATTACTTGAGTATCAAGAAGTATGGCAGGAATTGACTCAGGCCTTGCCTTCACTTGCAAATTAGGTTGTGTTAGAAAATGGCCTTGACGAGTCATAGTAATGAACAGTGTTAAACATGACTTAGCACTCTGAGTAGAGGAGGACTGTTGTGTTTGACATAGCGTTGGCTAGCTGTAGTAGCTGGCATGATGTTAAACACAATAGTCCTTGTCAACCCTGAATGTTAATAGCAGGCCAGTCGCTGCAGCTTCTCTAGTTAGTGCTCCCACCCCCATCACCTAATTTTCTGGGGAAAACAAAGCTCTATAGAGTTAGAATTCCTTCTCTGATCCTCCCTTCCCTTGGAAAGTTATACATGTCACTAGGTGCAGATTGCTTTCACTCATGCCAGTTCAGCTTTACCTGCTGGCACTGTGGAGGGGATGGAGCTGTGTCCACTCCCTGCCCCTCTCCACCCCTTCCTTGCCCACCTTCTCAGGGGTGCAGTTCCTGTTCTTCCCCTCACATCTGAACCCAAGTTTTGGGGAGGCCATGTTGGTAAGTGAAGATGATCTTACTCCCCCTTTAATCACTGTAGAGCTGCATTAGTGCCAGCCACAATCTGGATCGCTAATTCAAATTCTTTGATAAGGTTAAGATTCAGCAGATGTTTTCGTAAGCAGGGCCTGGCTGACATTCCTGCATCAGACCCTCAAGTGGAACCCAGTAGCGTAGCTATGGGTCAGGCGACGCTCCGGGTCCTTCACTCTCTCCGGTCTTCGGCAGCTTTTCGGCATTTCGACCTGCCCCTGAAGACCCAGAGCGCCGCTGCGTGAGTACAAGCGGGTGGCGCCTTTTTTTTTTTTTATCTCCGCTCCCCCTGTTTTCTCCACCTGGCTATGCCACTGGTGGAACCCTTCAGAGGCTTCACTTCTGGGAATAACACGAAAAATAAAGTTGTTCATTGCTGACAGACAGCAACGGTAGAAGGAAGACCCTTGTGTTATCTTCATGTGGGAGTTTAAACATGGCTATATCTTTCTGTCTCTCTAGTAAACATATGGCTCACCACATCCATGCAAAGTTAAGATAATGAAAGTGAAGAGAAGGCAAAGCAGAAATAAAGCCCTTGTTTAAGCAAAGCAACGTTAACTTTAAGCACACATTCGACTTCCATTGATTTCAAATGCTTTGCTGAATAGGAATGGATTTAGACATGTGCTTCAGTGGTTTGCAGAATTGGGGCCAAAGCGCATGTTCAGACAGACACAATGCATGCTGGAAATGTGCAGTTATTCAGACAGCTGATGAATATCAGTGGACAGCTACAATTACTGCTTTCACTTGGCTTGTTGGGTACATGCTAGGAAAATGACAGAGCCTTAGCAACAGTGTGCAGGTTATGCTTAGACCAGAATCACATGCCTGCTGAGCACTGCCCAAAGCAGGATATAGTGTTTTCCTGAGTAACCGGTTCCTCCCAACGTGCCATCACATGACATGTGACAAAGGTAGGAAGCAGTCCTGCTGGTGGGACTGTTGAAATAAGGCTAGCCCGACTTTGTCAGTGCTGTTTGTGGCTCAGCCACCAAAGGAAGATAGCTGGACAGTGAGGCCACTGTGGCATGAGAGAGCCCCGTGGCCTGCAATACTCTAGCCACTTCCTGTAATGGATTCCTGACAACAAGGAGACTATATCCACTGCCTGTAATGGATTTCTTGGAACTAGGAGGGTTCGTCAATGGAACAGCAGATTTTTCAATGCCATCTGCATCAGGTTCCACAGAGCAATTCATTTGAGTGGGCCAGAATCTAAGCACCAGGAGATTCTGCCATTTTCTCAATTGCATGTGCTTTTTGGCACATATCAAGAGAATTTGTCCCACTGCATTTTAATTAACAACGTGGGCTCTGACAATATATTAAAGTAACCTAGATCTGACATTTAAAAACAAATAAATATTATGAATGATTAAGCCTTATAATCTTCAAGGCTTTGTACAACTTAAATATGGATAGATATAAGTGCTACAAGGAAATGGTATGCTTTTTATCTACTAATGTTAATTTGTTATTCATACATTTAAAAAAATATATTCAAACAAAGTGAAAGGTCATACTTAAACCAAAGAATTTCAAGGTTATGGCTGCCACTCTATAAATGCATATTAATAGTTTAATTCTGGATTATGGATCATCTACTATAAATCTCCATGCATACTTTGGGCACAATGTAATAAATAACCTGAATGTAACAGAGTGCATATATTTATACAGATTATAGACCTGATTTTCATTTACACAAAAGTAATTTTACACAGCAGTGCAAAAGATCCTTAAAGTGGGTATAAATGTAATTTTCTCCCACTTTAAGGCCGCTTTATACTCACAGTGTGTTCTAAAGTGGCTTTAGTGTAAATGAAAATCAGACCCAATCCATTCATCTGCATTTTAAAACATACAGTATGCCATATGCATTTGGAGCTGCTACTGTGGGTGTGAGTGTGAATGAATACCATTAATCGTAAAGATCCATAATATTCAGATACTTAACAATTTACATACAGTTATCAGGACAATAACTGGAAACTGATATACAAATTTCTGATGTTTCAGTGTATAAATCTGTCCCTCTGCCCCCTTCATACATCACTTGTTATCTCTGATTGTAAGCACTTTGGGGGAGGGACCATTTCTTCATGGATGCTGTACAGCACCTAGCACAATAGGGGCTCCAATCTTGAGTGCTACTCAATGTACATACTAAATTACACTAAAAGAAGTCAGGCACTCAATAGTCAGGAAATGACAATTTTAAGGTTGCTTGTGAAACTTAACTTTCCCTCTCACTCTGATACAGTCTTTAATTACATGATCCCATATTATTTTTTCTACAGGAAACCCAGCTCATCAGTAAATGCGTAGTTATTTAATATTTCTTTTCATCCTCACTGTGTGGCCCAAGGCCTTATTATCCATTCCAACACTGCACTGAATAAAATATTATTAATTTCCTCCTCAACATTTCTAGGATGTTCTAACCATAACATCCAAGTGCTTCACAAACATTACATAATTTATCTTTACAACACCTTTGTGAGATTGGGTGTTTTTTTTATCCCCATTTTAGAGACTGGGAACTGAAGCAGAGAGAGATTAAAGCCGAAATTGTCAAAAAAGTTCACCAATTTTGGTGCCCAATTGGAGATACTTGGGACCTGAATTTTCAGAATACTTTTACACCATTTTTATAGCACTTAATATGTTAAAAGCACAGTTCTAATTGAGTCTGGCTGCAGGTGTCAGAGCTCAGCACTTCTGCAAATCTTCCCCCAGCTGTCTAATGTTGGGCAACTTTGAACATTTCGGTTTAAGTGACTTGCCTAGCATCACACAGGAACTCTGTGGCAGAGGTCAAGATAGTATCCAATTCTCCAGGGTAGCATTCAACTTAATCATGAAATAGTCATCCTCTTCCTATAGTTGGGGCCCTACCAAATTCATGGCCCTGAAAAATGCATCATGGATCGTGAAATCTGGTTTCTCCCCTGTGAAATCTGGTCTTTTGTGTGCTTTTACTCTATACTATACAGATTTCACAGGGGGGAAGCCATGCGTTTCTCAAATTGGGAGTCCTGACCCAAAGGGAATTGCAGGGGGGTTGCAAGGTTATTTTAGGGGGTTTGCAGTATTGCCATCCTTACTTCTGAGCTGCCTTCAGAGCTGGGTGGCCGGAGAGTGGCAGCTGTCACCTGGGAGCCCAGCTCTGAAGGCAGCGCCCTGCCAGCAGCAGCGCAGAAGGGAGGGTGCTAATACTATACCATGCCACCCTTACTTCTGCGCTGCTGCCTTCAGAGCTGGGTGGCTGGAGAGTGGGGGCTGCTGACTGAGGGCTCAGCTTTGCAGGCAGCAGCACAGAACTAAGGGTGCCAGTACCATACCGTGCCATCCTTACTTCTGCGCTACTGTTGGCAGCGACCGGGGATCCCGACCAGCAGCCGTCACTCTCCAGCTGCCCAGCTCTGAAGGCAGCACCACTGCCAGCAGCAGCTCAGAAGTAAGGGTAGCCGTACTACAACACTGCCCCACCCAATAACCTTGCGACTCCCCCCAACTCCTTTTTGGGTCAGGACCCTACAATTACAATGCTGTGAAACTTCAGATTGAAATAGCTGAAATCATGAAACTTATGATTTTTTAAATCCTATGACCATGAAATTGACCAGAATGGACCATACTATAGTCCAGTCACACTTAGAAGATATGAAGGGCTGGAGCATGCTCAGTACAGATAGAAACTTCAGAGATTCTAGCCTCCATATTCTAACAAGCATGTGCAAACTGAGATTTTACAAAGCCTGATAATCTGGTCAAATTTGGGCATTTTTTCTCAAGAACAATGAAAGGCAAATCCCTGACACTAGGAAGGCTCCCTGCCAAATTGGAAAACCCTTCTCCCAGGCATGAAGACACTAGAGGATCTAAAATAATTTCTTACAACTACTTCATTAACATGAGAAAACAAAGTATTTTTCTATAACCTTGTACTAAGAAAAGGTTGAACTCTTTTTGTAGAAACTTTCTAGAATAATTCAGCCTGAGGCAGAGAAAATGAACAAAAAATCTCAACACAGATGGTTAAAGTTTTGCAAAGTTATAAGTAAGGCTACAATTTAGTCATGGGTATTTTAAATAAAAGATATGGACAGGTCATGGGCAATAAACAAAAAATCACGGCCTGAGACCTGCCCATGATTTGTACTATAAATACCCCAGACTAAATTTTAGCCAGGAGGCTGTTGTTCTGGGGACCCTCTGCTGGGGGAAGACCCGGTGGGGGCCACTGCTCTGGGGGATTGCCCCAGGGAGCGGGGCCAATGGCACCAGCTGCCGGGGGCCATCCTAGCAGCGGTTGCACCGCCCGCCTCCCCGCTGCTGCTCCGGCCGTCCATGGGACCGCTGCCGGGGGCCACCGAGCTGTGACTGCTTCCTCCATCCCTGGGGCCAGCCACACCGGCAGCTGCTTGTACAGTCCCTGCCCAGGGACCGCCCGAGTAGCAGCCAGTGCGGCTGCTGTCAGAGCAGCTCCAGCACTGTCCGTTGCGGTCAGCTGTGGGGCTCCCCGAGCAGCCGGCTGTGGAGCCACTCCAGTAGCGGCCGGTGTGGCTGTAACCAAGCCGCTGGAGTAGCTGGCCCCGGGGCTAGCTGCTTGGGCGGCCCTGGGGTCAGCCATGCTGGTTACTGCAGATGTCACGCTGCAGAATCCGTGACTTCCGCAACCTCCATTACAGACACGGAGCCCTAATTATAAGCAACAGAAAACCAGGTCTTATGATGGGGTGTGTTGGGCAGTCTTAATGTTAGGTGTCGCTTCCTGTGCATATAATAAAACATAATTGCACAGTGAAAGCCCTTACAATAAGTAGTTGACATGTTGTCCCATGTTTAGAACTTCATATTCTTTGATATTTTAATTATTTTTTAAATACAAAAATAGGAATTGGAGACCAGTCAGCGTTACCCCATTATCAGATAATTTGGTTGAAAGAATAATTACAAGTAGAATTCTAAAACACCTAGAAAAAGAAGATACAACAAGGGGTAAAGCAGCCTGCATTCTGTAAAGGAAAATTGTGCCTCTTGAATTTATTAGAAATTTTTGAGCATGTCAGCAAAAAGGTAAGGGAGAACCACTTGAAATTATTTTGGTTGGCATTTTCAAAAGTGCTCAAGCATTGGCTTAACTCTGCTCTCATTTATGTCAATGTACTCCACTGACTTTCATGGGAGCAAAGTTAATGCTGAGTGCTTTTGAAAATACCACCCTTAGTTTATCAAAACAACTTTTTACAAAATCCCTCACAAACAGAAATCAAAGGAAGTATTCATAGCGGTAAGGTACTTCCTTAGATGAGAAACTGGCTAAGAGACAGAAAACAGAGTAGAAATTAATGGCCAGTTTTCAACATGTTAAAGGGTTAGCAGTGGAGTGCCACAAGATTCACTACTAGGACTGGTGTAGTTTAACATATTCATAATTATCTCAAAAAGGAGGTGAAGAATGAGATATCAAAATTAGCAGAAGACACAAAAACATTTAAGTTGGGCAATACTAGAGAAGACGGTGAGGAACATCACAGGGGTGTAACTGTTACACTGGCAGACCAGATGCCAGCTCTTGTCCACGCTGCAGGCATTAGCTAAGAACTGACAAATTCATAGCTGGAGACCAGACCAGGAGGTCGGACTAGACTGACCGCTAGAGAGATCCAACATGGCAATTTCTGTGTTCCAAAAGGAGTTTATTTATCACACTAATAATATGAACAATGCCATTTTAAATAGAAGGCTATTTTTAAATTATAGGGTCATATAGAAAGTATGAAAACGCAGTGAACATTTTTGTACTACTTGCCCTTCTTTAACACTGAATAGTAAAATACATCTTTTTAAATATCTAAAATAAGATTTTGTATGTCAAGAGTCCAAAGTATCTCTTCTAGCCAAATTATGAACCCCCCCAATAATGGAAATTATGTCATTTTCATAAATTTAGTGGCCAAAATGTTCAAGTCTGTGGGTGACATTTCCAAAAGAGCCAAAGGGCCAGATTTTTAAAGGTATTTAGGCACCTAAAGATGCAGATAGATGTTTGTGAAAATCCTGTTAGGCCCTTATTTGCAGCTATAAGGACCTAAATAGCGTTAAAAAACTGGCTCTCAGTAACGTAGGTGCATAAATCCCATTTTCAAAAATGCCTAAGTGACAAAGGTGCTTTGGAAAATTTTACCCAGTGCACCAAAAGTTGGGCTCTTAAATCCATATATAGGCACATAAATATAATTAGCCTGACAAGTCAATGCAGGCTGCAGGTGCTCAACATCTATGAAAATCAGGAGCTTGGATACAGATTTATGCATAAGCAGCCAGGTTTGAAAATTCTGGCCAATGACACTGCTGAGTATCATTATACTTTCCATCAATACATTTGGGGTTCTTTTTATATAGTTTTATTTATATGCCGATAAAAGAATGGTTCATACATTCTGGCTCTAGTTCCTCACTGCCGGTCTAAAAGCAAGCTCCTGATAACTGAAAAACAATAGACACTGACAAACAGTTACTGTATATTAGGAAACAGAGTGGCTTATATGCTTTTAATGTATATAAAAAATGCCCAACATCAAGTGCTGTAAAAGGAGAGGTCACCATTTTGTGAAAAAGTCTTCAAAAGCTGAAACCAATGAAACATTACACAAGTGCACCTGCAATTTAGAAGCAAATAATTCCTGTGGGGATTCATGTTGCTGTGGATACAAAAGGGAAGAACAGCCAAAGATACTCGTAAAGCGGGGAGGGATTAGAGTATCTAGGGAAATAAGTAAAAGGTATTGAGTTTCATTGCATGGTTCTAGAGGACATCTACAAAAGAAGGCCTAAACATCCTTGTTCTTGAAATAAAAAAGGCTCCTATTGCCAATTTATTGTCAGCATAATAAAAACAGCAAGCAAAAAAAAATTAGTATATTACTTACAGGGATCTTGGCAAGAGCCATTTGCAAATCTACCAGATTATTCTTCTTTAGCTTTTGCTGTTTTTAGCAAAAATCTGTCTAAGCAAGCCATTTAATTAACTGCTTTCATTAAACCTCTCATTTGAACAAATAAATAGCCAAATAGTCTTTTAACACAAAGTAAAGAGCAGTAGCCCACATGGATCTAAATGTTTCCATTTCATTTACTTGAACCTAAATATTACACACCTGTGCATCTTTTCCAGTAGTTTAAAGTAAATGACAAAATTGTACTAGGAAGTAATACAGTCTCTGAATAACAAGAAAAGGTTATCCGATATGCTGGTCTCCTGTAAGCACAGTATTTAAATAACCATGTTAATATTTGGTGTTATATGATGTACTAAGTCAAAGGCACAGACAACTTGAATTCCATTGTACTCTAACCTTGTCACATAAAAGTGGTTCTAAATATGAAAGCTCAAGACAGTTCTAAAAAAATTGTAACAAATTGCCAGTTTCGAGCAGTAAATCAAACTAGAGAAGCAAATGCTACACAGCTACAGTATAACAAGGGTAGCTGATAATAATCATAGAACCACAGAACTGGAAGGGACCTCAAAAGGTCACCTAGTCCAGCCCCCTGCACTCAAGGCAGGAATAAGTATTATCTAGACCAGTGGTTCTCAAAGCCAGTCCGCTGCTTGTTCAGGGAAAGCCCCTGACGGGGCAGGCCAGTTTGTTTACCTGCTGCATCCACAGGTTCAGCCGATCGCAGCTCCCACTGGCCACGGTTTGCCGCTCCAGGCCAATGGGGGCTGTGGGAAGCGGTGCGGGCCAAGGGATGTGCTGGCTGCCCTTCCCGCAGCCCACATTGGCCTGGAGCGGTGAACCGCAGCCAGTGGGAGCCACGATCGGCCAAACCTGCAGATGTGGCAGGTAAACAAACTGGCCCAGCCCACCAGGGGCTTTCCCTGAACAAGCAGAAGACCGGCTTTGAGAACCACTGATCTAGACCATCCCTGACAGGTGTTTGTCCAACCTGCTCTTAAAAATCCCCAGTGATGGAGATTCCATAACCTCCCTAGGTTGGGGAAATGGGGAAAATCAAATTAGTACATACATTATATGACAGATAAATGAAATCACTTTAATTTTCAATTAAAGTCTGGCACAGTGGCCTTCATTCAGTGCACCTTTCTCAACATGTTAACTATGTTATGATACTATAAATGATTTTAACCACTTTCTTGGCCACTTGCTGCCTTGTGACTTGTTGCTTTGCCAGCCAGAGCTGAAGTCAGTTACACGCCTTTCTTTTTCCCCCATTGTTCAAGGTACCAGCATTCTTTTCTGGCATATAAGAATCAACATAAGATCATGTTCTCATTACCAGAACATTGGTATACAGGGGATCAGGAAGGATGGACAGGGGAAAAAGTGAGGAAGTATCGCAGTATACATCAAGAATATATGCACTTGTTCTGAGGTCCAGAAGGAGGTGAGAGGCAGACCAGTTGAAAGTCTTTGGGTAAAGATAAAAGGGGAAAAATTGGATTGATGTCATGATATGGGTCTATTTCAGATCAATAAATCAGGAAGAGAAGGTGGATGAGGCATTTCTAGATCAAACAATAGAAATATACCAAACACAAGAGTGGTAGTAATGGGGGGACTTTCATGACTCAGACATCTGTTGGAAAAGTAATATGGCAGAATGCAAAATTTCTTAGAATATATAGAGGACAACTTCTTTTTTCTTCTTCTTCCAGAATATGGAGGAAGGAACCAGGGGGACAGCCATTTTAGACTTCATTCTGACAAACAGGGAGGAATTGGTTGCAAATCTGATGGTGAAAAGCAATTTGTGTGAAAATGATCATGATATGATAGATGTCATGATTCTAAGGAAAGGAAGGAAGGAAGGAATAAGAGCAGCAGAATAAGACAAAGGACTTGAAAAAGCAGACTTTAACAAATTCAGAGAACAGGTAGATAAGGTCTTATGGGAAGAAAATCTGAGAGACAAAGGAGTTCAGGAGAGCTGGTGGTTTCTCAAGGAGACAATAGTAAAGGCACAGTGTAAAACTATCCAGATGCAAAGGAAAGCTATTAAGAGGACAATATGGCTTCATCAGAAGCTCTTTAATAGCCTGATAAATCAAAAAGGAATCCTAAAAAAAGTGGAAACATGGACAAATTGTTAGGAAGGAGAACAAAAGAATAACACAAGCATGTGGGGACAAAATCAGAAAGCCTAAGTCACAAAATGAGTTACACCTGGCAAGGGACATAAAAGGCAAGAAGAAGTAGTTCTTTAAATACATTAGGAACAAGAAAAGGATGAAGAAAAGTGTTGGTCCACTACTTATAGGGGAAGGAGAGGTAATAACTGATCACATCAAGAAGGCTGAGGTGTTTAATGCCAGTTTTGCTTCAGTCTTTACTAAAAATGTTAATGATGACCAGACATACAACACAAATAATATTAACAACAGGGGGAAAGAAATGAAAGCCAAATAGGGTAAGAACAGGTTAAAGACTATTTGGATAAGTTAGATGTATTCAAGTCAGCAGGGCCTGATGAAGTTCATCCTAGGACTAGTTGAACCAATCTCTGAACTGTTAGCAATTATCTTTGAGAACTCATGGAGGACAGCTGAGGCCTCAGAGGAGTGAAGAAGGGAAAAAATAGTACCTACCTTTAAAAAAGGGGACAAAGAGGACCAGAGAAATTATAGATCAGTCAGCCTAACTTCAGTAAATGTTACTGGAACAAATTAAACCATCAACTCGTAAGCACCTAGATGATAATAGGGTTATAAGGAATAGCCAACACGGATTTGTCAAGAATAAATCATGACAAACAACCTAATTTCCTTCTTTGACAGGGTTCCTGGCCTAGTGGATAGGGAGGGAATCAACAGATGTGACATATCTCAATTTTTGTAAGGCTTTTGACACAATCCCACTTGATATTGTCACAAGCAAATTACAGAAACGTGGGCTAGATGAAATTACTATAAGGTGAGTACAAAACTGACTGAAAGACCCATACTCACAGAATAGTTACCAGTGCTTCGTAGTCAAGCTGGGAGAGCACATATAGTGGGGTCCTGCAGGGGTCAGTCCTGGGTACCTGCTACTATTCCATATTTTCATTAATGACTTGGATAATTAAGTGCAGAGTATGCTTATAAAATTTGTAGATGACAACAAGCTGTGAGGGATTACAAGCACTTTGAAGAACAGGATTAGAACTCAAAATAACCTTGACAAATTTGAGAATTGATTTGAAATCAACAAGATGAAATTCATTAAAGATAATCTCAAAGTATTTAGGAAGGAAACATCAAATGCACAACTACAAAATGTGATAGTACGGCTGAAAAGGATCTGGAAGTTCTAGTGGATCTAGTTCTAGTTGAATATGAGTCAACAATGTGATGCAGTAGCGAAAAAGGCTAATATCATTCTGGTTTGTGCGTAAGACATGAGAGGTAACTGTCCCACTCTACTCGGCACAGGTGAAGCTTCAGCTGGATTACTGTATCCAATTCTGGGTACCACACTTAGGTAAGATGTGGATAAACTGGGGAGAGTATAGAGGAGAGAAACAAAAGTAATGAAGAAGTTTAGAAAATCTGACCTATGAGGAAAGGTTAAAAAACTGGGCATATTTAGTCTTGAGAAAGGAAGATTGATGGGGCATCTGATAACAATCTTCAAATATGTTAAGGGCGGTTATAAAGAGTGATCAACTGTTCTCCATGTCCACTGAAGGTAGGACAAGAAGGAATGGGTTTATTCTGCAGCAAGGGAGATTTAAGTTAGATATTAGGAAAAAAATTTCTTGCTATAAGAGTAGTTAAGCTCTGGAATAGGCTTCCAAGGGAGGCTGTGGAATACTTACCATTGGAGGTTCTTAAGAACAGGTTAGACAAACACCTATCAGGGATGGTCTAAGCTTGCTTGGTCCTGCCTCAGCGCAGTGGGATGTACTTGATGACCTCTTGAAATCCTTTCCAACCCTATATTTCTATGATTTTATAAGTATGAGTCGTTATGGGAAAACAAAGCAGCAATATTATCGCTCTGTGGAAAGGATGTCATACCAAACATCATGAAGGCCCCACACCTGTGGTCATACTTTCTTGTTTACTATGCTATAAGTGAGAGTGCCAACCAAGAAGGAAGCAGAAGAGATCATTGTGTGAACAATGACTTCCAAAGAATGTATTGGCAGACAAGAAACTACCTATGTGCATCAGCTTAGGTTTTCAAAACAGGATTCCTACTTAAGAACTGATACACAGATATTCATCAAAAAGTTATACAGTTTTAATTAAGAGTTCTCCAAGATAAACCAGTTCTCCATGGGACCAACACTGGAGAAAAAATGCCAAGGCATTTGAAATGGCTTTGGTGAAGAGAGGCATTGTAGTGGAGTTTTTATCAGGACCCTTTCAAGACAGGACTCCAGGAAGTGACCTTAAATACTTTTTTTTGTCCTAGTGGAATTTTTAATTAATAGGATTCCCGGGTATAGAATTATGCTTCATTGGGTCAAGCATACAGAATGGTTCTCAAAGATTTTGTCTGAATAATTCAAAACCAGAATTTGCTGCATTCTCTGTAAAACTTCTCAGCAATCATTAGTGGCTTTTCCTCGACAGTCCCTTCTCCATCTGAGTTGCAGCACCAGAGCTAAAAATGACTCTAGTTGTCAGTTGCTCCATAGGGCTTCTCAGTAGCAGACACTTTAGATAAAATCCTGGCCCCACTGACATCAACGAGAGTTTCAGTGGGGCTAGGTTTTCACCCCTTATCTTTCCCAGGCTCCCCAAAACCATCATCCAATGTAGGCTCTCTCAGCACAGGAACATACCTTCCCAGCTCTGGTGGCTAGAGGTGGTCAAAACTTTTTATGTTCTGTGAGAAAATCCAACATTTCAAAATTTGTTTTTGTTCCAAATTGAACCAAATTTTCAAAATTTCCCACAAAACGATATTTTTAAAAATTTCATTTTGAGTTGGTCGAACTTTTGTTCCAATTCTGACTTAAAAATTTTTTATAACAAAGTCTTTTGAAACAAAAAATAAAAATGTTTTGTTCCAACAACACCAAAATGGATCAAACATCAAAACAAAATTTAGTCAAAAAAGTGTCATTTACGGACAGAAAAACTTTAAGTTGGAAAATTTTCACACCAGCTCTACTAATGACATTCTTCCTCAACCCTCTGGCAGTGCTATACCTCACAGACAGAATAAGGAAAGCACCATGCAGCACCAGCCCATTAAGCAGTCACTGTCTCCTTTATCTTATTGGCAATTCTTCCAAAAAGTCAAGGAATTTTTACTTTGACCTATGACTGACTCTCCTCAAGGAAGCTACAAGGGTTCCTCTCTCTCCCTGTCTTGCAGCTTTGCCTCCCTGAATGCCAGGGGAGCAATAGAATGACCCCTCACTCCAGACTTCATACGTGCCCCACAGATTCTCTCTCTGCTAGGATTATTCCTACAATCTGTGCTCCCCTTCTCTCCTCCTGATACCCCTGGAACTCCTGCTACATCTCCAGTAAATTCATTTTGACCCACAAATTATTTCCTGCTTCCTTTCCTGGATTTCTTCACACACACTCTGCTCCAATCTCCATCTTTGACTATCTTCCCCATAATTAAATTAGTTCTCTTTTTATTCTGTTTTGTCTTCTTCATTTCCAAACATGACATCTAACCCCTGATCAACCCACGTGTCTTCAACCCCCAACCCTTCTGCCCCTTGGCTCTCCTGAAACCCTCTTCTCAACATCATCATTTTGCCTAGCATCTTGCCAATATTCTTAAAGAATATTGGTATTGTTTCTCCATGCATACCAATAAAACCCCCACAGCATACGTATAAAGTGAAAAACACAGTCAACAGTAGAGGCAAGCTGAGGGACCACACATTACTAAAACCAACTTACACACTAATCTTGACTAACAGCACTTTCTCTTCCTTTACCCAAGCTCCACTTTAGGCTCAAGTATGAGCTGGGTTACCTGCCTGTGCAGGGGAGTAATGTGGTATAAGATGCCTCCTTATACCAGCTACCTGAATTCCTGGTCTGTGTGTGGGATGGGGAAAGTATAGCTGATGCAGGGTCCTGTATAGGTAAATGGGCAGGGGGAGAGGATGTTTGGAGCCTTGTCTCTGCTCCTAAACACACTGGCCAGCACAGCTCAATTGGCACAGAAGCAGAAGTAAGCTACACCCATTATAGGTCTGATCCAGTTTACCCCATGCCTGGAACAAGGAGTAAGTAGGGACCAAATTATAATTCTGAGGCATAATTTGGTCCTTGGTCTCCTCCTGGCCAGCACAGGTATAGACCACGCCTCACTTAGGGTTTGTGGTATTTCCAAGATCTTCTAGTCCATAACAATCCACAGGAGAGAACTTGTAAGCTTATCTGACAGAGCAGAGTACCTTACAAAAGCTCTTGTCTCAGCTCATGCATGGAAGATGTGCAGCTAAATTATTCAGGCAGACACACACTTTATGAACCTCCTTAGCTGCACAGTTTACAAGAGAAATACTCTCATGCAGAATTTACTGAACGAGTACAAAATGCAATTTTCAAAGGTTTAGAATTTGATCAAAACCTATCTTCACCAGAACACACAAAATGACTTCTCCTTTCTGAGGGGCTATTTTGGTGTCAGAATTTCAAACTTCCTTTCCCCAGATGTTTCAGTACTAGAGCTGGTCAAAAATGTTGCAAGGTTATTAATTTATTAATACTTTTAAAAATAGAATGGTTTTTGCTCATACTTTGAAATAAATTCACCATCTGGCATGGTGCTATGCTATCTAACCTCAAACCATAATCAGAACCTGTGAGCTATTCGGCCCAGCCGTTCGACCCTTGCTGAATGTATATGACCACCTTGGGAATAGTATACTTGATTTTGTTAAACATAACCACCTGGAACTTAGCAAAGTTAAAATCACCGATGAGGTAGACTCTTACAATGCTTACTAATACTGGCTTCTGCAAATAAGGCACTGAGAAGCTGCAGATTAGGAAAGGACACCAGGAGTGTGTTTGAGTTTCCTGTCTGCTACTATTCTGTTGTTGCTGTATGAATGTGGCAAAAGAATGGCTCCCAATGTTTCAGTGAGTAACATCCAGTGAAAATTCTAGCTCTTTAACATGGCATTTTTAATACTATGGTCTATTTCCTTATGCCACAAGTCAATTTTTGAAACCTTAATGCTTAACCTGAATCCTTTTCAGTGTTGTTACAAGACAGGACCTAATATTTTGAAATGCTCCCTATTGCTTGGCACAAATATTGAATGTATTGCTCTTGACTGAGAGAAAAAGTACAGGCCTGATCCAAAGCATGAAGTCAGTAGAAAGACTCCCATTGGCTTTAGATTCAGTCCTACATGCTTGTTCTCCCTCTTGACTCAGGGCCAGAAGTTCCCCAGACATCTTCCACATAGAAAGAGAGCATTTCTCACAAAGTTGTATGATTTTTTGCAGCCAGCAGGGTGCTATCTTGTCCTGTTGGAAAGTGGGCAGTTGTGTAAGGGGAGGGGCCATGGGTAGCTGAAGATCCAAAGAAAAACTAGGCCCCAAAACCCTGATCTCAGAACATCCACATTGTAGCCAATGATTTTAGTTTATTGTCCATTTATTGTGTGATTTTATGATTAATCAACGTTATATTATATATATTCATTGTATGTTAATTAGAGTTACTTTGTAGGATTATAAAAGCATAAGATTGATCAGTATTTACAGGAACCAAGTATTAGACATGAGTAAGACAAGCTGAAACACAACAACCTGTAGGTTGAGGCCTGCAAGACTTTAGCTTAGCTATTTTAGGCCTTGGAGGCAAGAAATGATGACTTAAGCCAATGAGCAAGAAATAACCCAGTGCCCTAAGATTACGGGAAAAGAGGTACCAAGTGGTAATACTGCGAAAAATTACCCGGAAGATTAATATTAGATCATAAAGATACTGTAAAGGCACATCTATCTCAGACATGTGTCTTAACCATGGGATACAGGTTGTGCGTCAATGCTAATGAGAATAAAGGGAACTTACATACCCTATAGAAAATTATGGTCCCTTAAGTTTCCAGGGGACACAGACCAATAGGAGAAAAGAGGGTTGACACTTTTATGGACATGCACAGAATATAGGTATAGACAGAATCACTTTATAAAAAGGGGATGCCCAGAATGGGAAAATTGAGCTCCCTATGGGAGACTCCTGCAAGAACCATCCCTCTACTGATGATCAAGCCATGGGAGACCTATCAGACCCTAATACTATTGTTAAGGATGTGAGTAGAACTATATTTGTAACTTGTTCATAGGTCTGTATAGAATTTCTGTATGCTTGGGTAATCATAACTTTAATAATTTTTGTAACTTTACTAAAACTTACAAAATAGACTTTGTACTGGTGAATGTATGTGTGGTCACTACCCTTGGTCTTTGTATGTTCCTAGAGATTCTAAGTTTGAAGCAAGTAGCAGAGGTGACTTTCACTCTGTTAAGCTTGAAACTGTAACCTCCAGAGCCGAACCCACGGTGGTGTAATACCACATTACAAAATTCACTTTAAATAAAATAAAAGGCAATAACATGTAGCAGCTGCCCTTTTGGTTCTCCCAACATCCCAAACACAGTTGCTTGGCTGGCATTGGCTTCCCTGGAGGCAGAGGAGCTCTGCCATGGAGAGTAACATTAAGTCATGGTACACCCACCTCTTTTAAAGGAGAACATACTGAAAACAAAGGCTGTTCTCCAACTCCTCCCCGTCCAGCAGGTCATGCCTTCTGTTTCGCATACTACTGAAATCACACATCTGGTTGGTGTATAGATGCTGTTCACAGTTATGTTGCTGTGGGAACATACTACGCAGTTACATTACCATTCCTTGCGCATCCCCCAAATCCCATTTCAACATAAATTGCACTCACAGTATTCCTCTTTGCGCTGCAGAAACATAGGGTGCCGGAGGTAATTATGCCAAAAGTGATCTCTAAAAGGCATTGCAAAAAGGCATCCAAAAATAAAAGAAGAAATAAGCAAATACCTTCAAACAAATGTCTTAATTTGTCATACAAAGTCTACACATTAATATTAAAAAATGAATAAGCAAGAATCAAATCCTGTGTTACACCAGAGGGCAGAGTTACTAGCACAACAAGCCAGCTATCTCACATTTCAACTGGCAAATTCCACTGTACTTCAAAAAACAAAACAAACAAACAAACAATCAAGCAGAAAAAAACCACACCCAATGGGCGCCTGACAGCCTGTTTTGAAGATCCCAATAGTCACATCTCAATTATGGATAGAAAAATCTCTTTTCCAAAGCATGCATCTTTAAACAAGGAAAAATAACCATGAATAGAACTGAAAAGCAATGATTTCCAATGCCACTTAAGGAAATGGAAAACATAAATGGATTGTGGTGCAGTTTGAATGCTCCTTTTTTATTCTCAACTGCATTGTCCAGATTACGACAAACTCCAAGGCACTCAGATACAAAGCTCCATAATGAGCTGATCGTGCTATTATCATGCTTAGTCACCCAGGTTTTTTTTTCAGAATTAAAATATCAACTTTTCTTCTCATTGATTACTTTGAACATTACAACAGGCCCTTTGTGAGGTATAATATTCTTTGCCCTAAATATAGGGGTTTTTTTTAAAATAAAAAGCAACACCTACAAATATATACAAATACAAGGCATGCCAGAATGCTTGGTCCCAGCCTGGTGTTTGCACAATATGTTTAAAATGGCAAATGCTTAAAACAGAAATAGTCTTGGTTTTGAGTTGAAAATATACTCTAAAACAAGCCATTTCATTATAAAATAATAATATGGCTGTAATAATTCAGAATTATTTTTGGCAGAATAAAGTCAAATGATTGCTAGGAAAGATGATCTTGACTCATAGCCTTCCCCATAGGTTATGCTAGTATCAGTCACTGACAGTATCCATTGTGACATTGATTTAACAACAAGGCAAGATATGACCTATCCTATTTATCTCTGTCACAACTTGATCTCTATTCACTAGAAATGATGGAAGGCAACAATGTCTGAATGATGCAGGCCCAGTGACACTGAACACATGGTAGACTACAACATTGTTTTGCATTTGCCTTGGTATGAAAAAAAAGCAGTCAAAAGGAACCATACATATATCAACTCATGTGGCAAAGACCGATAGAATAAAACAATAAAGATCACTAAACCCTTCATTACATGTTAGCTCTGTGATCAGCAAGTAAGCACTAACTATTTAATTAGTCAACTAATTAGTGACAGGCAACATGGAAAGCTTCAGATGTTCTCAGACAAATGTAAAGATAAAAAGCCTAATTAAACAGCAAGCATTATGCTCGCTATTGCCAAACAGGACAGATGTGCAGGATATTATGCAATAGCGTGCTGCCAGATAACAGAAGTTGTAGTTGGTCTGTTGCAAATAGTGCTTTAAAAAAAACCCTAGTATTTCTAAGCTATTCTTAGGTACCTTCAGAGGGAAGCTGATTTCTTGACAGGAAATCGGGGATTTAGCAAATTAATGAGACCATCTAATTTTAAGACCAGATTCAATGTCTTACTGAAATAAACTTTAAGACTATGATCCTTTAAGTGCCAAAATATGTTCTATTCTGTGTCATCGTTTTACATTTTGTGATCTCAGCAACCTCTTATCTGTTATGTGTACAGTACATTTATGTATATAGAGTTCAGAGAATAAGTCATTGTTTATACCACAGGTTGGATTAACAAGGTTTTAAAATCATGGATTAAAAGGAACTTTTTTCATAATGAGGACACAATAACACTTCCCCCACCTAAATGCAAAGAGATGAATAAAAAGCGAATTGGTTCATTGTACTGGAACCAATGACAAGATACTGCCGTGAGGAAACTTTCTGGGATCTTGTAGCCAAACTCCAATCAACTGTTGGCAGAGCATGCTAGTTAGCATGCTGTATAGTGAATCATATGCTGGAATAAACTAAAAATGACATAACATGAATTATTTTCTTCCCTGGCCTAACTTTACTATTGTAACTGCCATTCTTAAATACTGTCTGACACTAAATGTTTGTGGAACACTAGAATAAATGAAAAACAACAAATCAGGTACTCCGAGGGATGGGGGGCTAGGATATTTTTTCAGAGTATGTCAATATGTAAGAAAATGCATAAAATATAATGCTATAAACTATGTTCAAGTGGAAATGTTGTTGAGGCAACAGTGATTAAAATGAGATGTCTTTTTCATTCTATACTCAGTTTCCAGTTGCTCATAATTTTCTCAAATCAAATATTTAACTCAGGTTGGCATTTCTCTTGCTTGATCTCAGCTTCAAGGTCTTTTTTTTAAACTCTGAACTAAGTACTTACTTTTAAAAACAGAATTCACACTTGAAAAATACTTTCAGATGCTGTTTTTGCTGCTGAACAATTCAAATATGGCTTTGTTTTATAACTTTAAATTTAGCATGTATATGCCAGTATATCTCAGTAAGGAATGCATATTTTACCAAGTTTGAAATGAGGAAGTTAAGAGCAATTTAAAATTTTATAATGCACATGATCAGTACATTAAGTTCACTGCAGTGATTATTTTAATAATTACAGTAGATATTTCAATATCCAGTGACATAAATGGAAGCATGTATATTTATTCCAATATGACTATAGCTCCATAATAGGAAACATTTCAAGGATCACACACTAAAATAGATTCAGGTAGAACCAGATCTTGCATTCCGTATACCCCAAACTTCCAAAAAAATCCATTGTTGCCAACTGTCCAGGTTTAGTCACAAGTTTCATGGTATTTGGTATTTTTCTTAAAGCCTCAGCTCCTGGAATTGTGTAATCAGAATCTCAGCTTTAAAAAAAGAACATTTCTAGAACTCATAGTTGTAGACAAAAGCTTAAAAACATAAGCCCTAAAAGCTCAAAAACCAGAAGGCAAATAAAAATAACCCAATACTTAGTTCAAAAATCTCATTACTTTTAAGCCAATCGCATGGTTTTGGGGGGTCCTGACATGATTTTTTTTTTTATATCTTGGTGTTCACAACACTGAGGATGTAAGATTGTATATTTTTACTTGATGTCTGATCAAACTCTCAGACTAAGTATTTCAATGCAAAAAAAAAAAAAGTCCATCTTTTAAAAATCTGTCCCTGGTACTTCTTTAGTTTGAGTCAATCCAAAATCGTCTTTTCTTCTGACATTCTACAACAAACGGTAGGCAAGAGCACCAATGCGACAGTTTGGAGTGGGGACAACAACAGGGACTGACATGTTGCTGGGTTGAACTGCTTCTCCACAAAAAGAGCATTGTTAGGCTGCTGCCTCTGCTTTAGGGCTGGTGTACATGCAAACATTGTGCTGGTTTAACAAAAGGTGTGATGTTGCACTACCTTGTCTGAATCCTAGACAGTGCCCTAACTCCTGTCTTTGTGTGAGGAGAAGCATATAATTGCATTGGCCAGGAGGAGCCCTGGGTATGAATTGTGGGAGTCACAATTCCTTCCCTGCTTGCCCTTGCTCCTGCAGGGAAGCTAATTACTGTAGCAATTTATGGTGCTACTCATTCCCCCCTACTAGTTCAGCTCTGCTGGCTGATGAACTTACGGGGCAGAACCAAGGCTCTGCTTGCTTCCTCTCTTTTGCCCCTTCCCACACATTTGATTAGGGCTGGGGTGTAGTGGCTGCCTGAAGCCTGCTTTCACACCTGTATCTGGACTCACAATCGGGGAAGGCCATGCAGCTGATGAAGGTGGGTCTTCACTCTCCTGTGTAACTGCCTAGGAATGATTGACAGTTGTGCCCTTTTTGGTCAATTCTCGAAGAAAAAATTCTCACTCTTGTGTGGACTAAACTAAAATTACTTTTGAGCTAAAACTAACATCTAAAGCAGGAGCCTGAACTCAGGAAAAAGGAGCGGGAGTCATTTATTTGGATAATGGCACATGGAAAATAAGAACCACTGCACTCACATTCACTGGGGTAAAACATTAGGGCTATAAACCCTCATATTTCAGGGCATGAACCAACCACTTGCTGAAGGAAGGGGTGTTAGAAAGAAGCTTCTCTAGAGGGTATAATAGTCCACTATAGGATTCTCTGAAGCAGCTGGTACTGCCCCCTGTCAGACAGAACACAGAATTAGCCATTGGTCTGATTCAGTATGGCAATTACGGGTGTTCCTACAACCTCCTGATATTCACTCTGTGAGTGAAAATGAGGGACTTAAGAAGCATTTTCTAATAAAATAATATAATACAAAATATACTTCAGCATTTTGGAGGATGGACCTCAAAGCACATTTTTACATTTGGATGATAAGAACTGATGCTAGAATCTGCCCTATTCAAACAGTGAAAGCACTGAATGTCTTAGAAAAATAACTGGAGCACTCTGCCTCAAATGGATTTTCCACAAACTACAGTGTTACTGCCACATTTTATACTACAATGCAATATAGCACCAAGAAGCAGTTTTCTACATCTTTGAAACAAGTAGATATAATTCAGTATTTAATGAAAAATATATTTCCTCAGTCTCAAACAGGTTGAAATCACTTCTAAAATCTAGTTGTAATGACTGTATGCAGGTAAGTGAATTATATTTGTGTGTTTCTATGGTGACTACTAATGTAAAATAATTAAGTAGGAAGAAAAATGAGGAGAAAACTACTTCCTCTTTTAAGGATTAGGGGGTTTATAAATTGATTCAATCTAGTTATTTTTAGTACATGTAACCTTTGCAAACAATGGTAGAAAATTGTGAATATATTAAATTAAATTGTATTAAAAGGTCTCTGCATTGACCAGGAGACTTTCTTTATCAACTGCTGATATGAAAATTAAAACTTAGCTTGTTAAACTTATACTACATTAATATAAAAATATGTAAAAATCTGATGCTGAATACTAGCTCCTTTGATTCTTTGAGTTCTTAATGGTTCTTATGTGGCAGCACTCAAGTTTCATGAATCTGAAAGTTCCAATTATATTGTCTTCAAGACCAGTACTCCTAAATATCACACAAACAGATCTTGTGAGAACTCTTAATTAGAACACAGCTGGAATAAGGCTTACTGCTGAAAAGTCTTGTCTGTGGAACTCTCTCAGAGCTGTAAAAGTAAATTGTCAAGGATACAATTGATTTTTGTATGAAAAATGCTGTACAAATGGGAAGGATACTCTAGTGGTTAAGGTGTTGGACTGGAACTCATAAGATGTGGGTTCAACTCCCAGCTTTGTCACAGGCCTCTTGTGTGACCTTGGGCAAGTCACTTAATCTCACTGTACCTCAGTTCTTCATTTGTAAAATGGGGATACTACTACTTTTCTCCCACCCTTTGTCTGTCTTGTCTATTTACCCTGTAAGCTTGTCAGGGACTGTGTCTTCCTTTTGTGTGCAGTGCCTAGCATAATGGGGCACTGGAAACAGCTAGGCTCGCTGGATGGTACTATAATATAAATTAGTAACAACATTGCAAGAGTCATATACATAACACAGTTACAGAGTTTAGTAAGTAACAGCACATGGTGAGAAACAGAAAAAAGAGTAACAGCTAAAAAACGCATTGGGATAGAGAGCCTAAGGTGCAGTGGGCAGAAGCACCAGAGGAGAAGGGCCTTACACCAACGGGGGATACACTGCGTCGAATGTTAGAAAGAAAGGCATTGGCAACCCGGAAGAGGGAGTGGGAAAGGGAGCTATTCTGTCAATTGCTTATAACAGTGCAATACCATTCATAAAGGGCTTTATTCCCCCCCCCCGCAATGCTATACAGATATTTCTAATTGTAATATCAACAACAGTGGTAGTAGAAACAGCCCTGAACTCAGCTCTTAGCAGGCACAGAGTCATTAAACTGGCAATATTTTTTTCCATTATTTTGTTTCTGTAACAAATACTTTGCTGTGTGGATTCTACTCAGAATCTGGCATCTAAAACTTTATACTGGTTTTTAAAAAGTTTTTCAACACAAATTTAAGCATTTTAAATCTGCTTGAAAATGCACTCATATGGAAAAGACATTCATATCACAAGATATGAAAATTATACAAACATTTTCTTTAAGAAGAGTGCTCCAAGAACAATGACAATAAGAAAGGTAGACATAAAATTAGACCTCTTTTACTTTAATAGATTGTATGTGCTGTAGGAGAACGGGATTCTTGTTTTGATGTGTATGAGATCATGATAATCATGGAATAAACTTGTTTATTTCTCCATCCATCGAATAAACATAGTTTATTATGAATCTTTGATCTTCTCTCCTGAATTCCGCTCATCCACGTCATCATTACACGAGGACTGCTACTAATCCTGTCAAGTAATTTTAACACAGCCAAAATTTTGTTTAGGAAAATATCCTATCACAAAAAACATTTATTTGTCCCCATTTATGGCAGCTAAGAACAGATGAGTGCAAGGACCAAAAATGACCTTGGTCTCTGGTCCAAACCTTGCAATATTTGGTCCTGGAGCAGTGACGGTTTTAAATTCTGAGCCATTAGGATTTCATGAGCCATAAGGATTAGAAATGAGTGTGGAGAACTATAAATTAACCAGACCGGAAGCAGCATTTGTATTTAGCCGTGGCAGGTCACAAGATAATGGTCATTAAAATCTCAACAGTCTAAGTCAAGGTTAGAAAGTACTAGCTATTAAAAATATTAGTACTTGTTCCCTGACTCTGCCTGCACAGTTGATTTGCTTTTGTTTGGACAACTTATAATAACCATGGCAATTTGGTTTGCAGCTTTCTGATCTACAGTGACTGACTATGCCCCTAGTGGGACCTCTGGGAGGCAGGGATTACTGGAGTGCAGCACGCTCTCCCCACCCCCATCTCAGGGGCTGCAAGGGAAATGGTGTAGGGGCTAGATATGGCATCTCTGTGCTTCCTGAAGACTCCCAAATGCCAGGATAATCCTCAGCAGGAAAGATCTGATGGCTTCTATGGAAGCTGAGTGGGGCTCTGGTTTGAGCCCATTATGTATGTTCCAACTTAGCTCTGAAAATAATCCCATAATGAAGTGAAATGAAAGGAGAAGTGTTCATCTCTCTTTCTGGTACTATACAGATAGTACTGAGAAGGAAAGGTGCTAAATGTATTGCCAGCCAGGGTGGAAAACGTTCAGTACCACTCTTCTGGACTAGCTGATAAAAAAAAACCAACCCAAATACAAAAAACGCCAACAACCCTCCCACCCTGCCTGCCCCCACCCCCCTACACCAAAACCCAACAAAAACCACAGGGCCAGCCAATCAGTGAAGAAAAAACAAACAACCAAAAAATGGCCAAGCGACACAGCAGTATGACACCCCGCCCGTCCGCCCTCCTCCCCCCCATAACCAGCCCTGGTATTGTGCAGAGCTAGCTCCAAAGGTCAACAGTACACTGGTTTATATAGAAATGGCTAGAATATTAAGCCACATCTATATTGTCTTTGCAACCAAGTCAAACAACGAATGTTCAAAGAGGACTTAGACTCAGTTGAAGCTAAAGAGTGTTCTAATATGACTGGCTGCCCAATGTTGACAGACCCAAAACATGTTCTAGAATAGGCTCTAGGCTTTTAATTTACCTCACCAAGCTTCTAACTTCAAATCCATTTGGAATGTACAAGACACACACCCTACAACATTACTGCCAAGATTCTGCAGGTAGAATACAATGTAGTTTTGCACTCTCGTTGTTCAGTCCTCCTGTGAGACCTTCAGTGGCTGATATACAGGATGTCCTTTCATTCTAAAATTTGTATTTTTAGTTCTCTCCATTGCTAGTGAGGACCTGATTTTCAGAGATGACCTTCATTTTTGTGGGCAGTTTTGCACTTGCAAACAATTACATTAGTACTTTTGAACTGCTGAATCAATTAATAGGGAGAAATTTACCTCTTTACCTCCACATATCAGACAGTCATAGATCTGACTACTAATTTTGCATCCATAATTCAAATGCAGGTGCAATTATTTTTGTGGGTGCAGAACTGCACCAAAAGAAATAGAAGCTGAGTTGAAGCTTCATTGCCGAATCAAGACCTCTAAAATTAAAAAAGTAGCTTAGTTCCCTCACTGTAGGAAAGCCAGAAAAGTTAAAAAACTTACCAAAAAATCAGTGTTTCTAGAAAGGAGATTCCAACATTTGATGCACCAACCACCACAATTCTAGCATTGACAGACACTTTAGGCTCTAGCATCAGCTTTCGATTTATGTGGTTCAAAGCATAGCTTAACTGTAAAAGAAACCAAAAACAAGACATACTGTATAGACATGTGTACAAACCCAGGAGAAACCAGCTAAGAATCATTAGAATGTTAGTAATGCATTATCTTCCATTTTTCTAAAACTATTGTTATGGCTTATCAACATGACCAACATTATGAATTGCCCCAGACATACCACAAATCAACCTAGTGGCTAAACATTTCTGAGTAAGTATACACGTTTAACATGCTACAGAAAAGTACTAGAACTTAATGTTCCAACTTCTCTTGGAGAAGAGGTTATGAAGTATTTGTTGGTGGCTAGAGACTGAACTTGGAGAGTTTTCTATGATTTATTAACATTCACCTGGCACCTAGGAGCATATGTTCATATAATCTTTTGATTATTTTTATGCTTTCTGGAGCAATTGTTTTAGATTTTACCTTTTTTTAATTCATGGGAATATCTTTACCTGAAGCATAAATTTAACATAGTTTTAATATTTTGGATTTTTCTGTGTTCAAGCAGCACACTGAGAAATGGCTTCTAAAATCATTTTTCCAAATAAAGAAAAGTTAGACTGAGGGCCAGATCCTCAGCTGGTATAAATCAGCTCATCTTCATTGATTTCAATGGAGCTATGCCAATTTACACCAACTGAAGATCTGGTCAGCAGACTTTAAATAATTAATTCATAGTTTCTCATGTTCACTTCTTCCTAAAGTATACACTGGTTGAAACAGTAAAACTTGGTATAGTCATCTTTACTGGTGTCCTTTGGTTTCGCTAACCAACAGAGGGTGCCAGAAAATATGTGAGAGAGGGGTCAAGAGATAATAGTGCACTTGACAGAAAATCTCTGCAGTGTGCTATATATAGTTTTCAGTTTTCTCATGGAAAGCAGAGAGGCTTTTTCCATTTTGAAGCATTACACACTTTGCATTTTAGTTATTGCTTTGGGTTGCACAAACTTCACATGCCATAGAATGTATAATTGTAAATTCACATGTGCGTTGAAGGGAGAAATAGGAAACAGAACTACTTTTATTATTCATGAGACACTCTTCTCTTGCTCTACATTTCTGCAGACACACTTATTCAGGATACAATCTAAAACTTCTAACAGGTTTTCCTCTATTACCTTTAGGAGACAAGAGGGGGAAAACAACATTTATTCTTCCAAATAAATTATTCTTACAAAGATTTCTATGTATTTAGATTAGAGAATATTTCTCTTCATATAAATTAGTTGACACAATTGCTTGATGTGTTAAAAATCAAGCGTCAACAAACAAGGTGACTTTAAAGAGGCTGGCCATGCCAGGAACTACAAATGTGAAAGGTTTGGAGAAGTCTTTTTGTACCAGACAAGGTATTTTATAATCTTTGAAATCCAGAGATAAATGTATGTTAAATGCATGTTTTTGCCCTTCCACTTTTGTTTTCTTTTTTTTTTTTTTTTACTGCCAGATAAATGTTCCTCCAACTGTATTTTTGTATGGTACAATGATGACATCCAGTGGCCAGTTAGTTTAATCTCAGTTATGGGATTTCCCTAAGAATATTCCAGAAGATATTCTAGGAAGTTTACCATTCTGATTAGGATTCACGCAATCACCACAGATGTCAAACATATCAAATCTAGCACATCTTCCATATGATTCCGAACTGTTCAGCTGCTACCCATGTTTAGAGAAATGGTTTGATCATGAAGAAGACTGCAACACTGTCAGAACTTTTGCTTTACTGAGTATTTCACAAATTTCTGCTAACCATTTTAAACAATTTAACTCAAAAACAGTAGTATTTCACCTACTTAGACATTTGTTTTAGCAAGATTTGTTATAATAAACTCCATGTTTAAGGAAAATTATTTTATGAACATGAAAATATAAAATGTTTCAACATTTCAGAAGTTTGAATGCATTTATAATGTAACAAAAAGTGAAAATCTTTTGAAACGAAATTCGAGAAATCAGGAAACAAAGTTCAAATTATTAATGGATTGTCTTTACAGCAGAGTTTTGTTTAAAAAATAAAACGTGCATATTTATACCTTTATGCAATATGATAAATGTAATATTTTGGGGGCCAACCCTGCAAGTGCTCTACATGGAACTCCCACTGGACTTCCGTTGTTCTACACATGGGCGACTGCAGTCAGGGCCTTGAACTTTAAATTTCAGCTGCTAGGATTCCTGATCAGGAACCCCTTGACTCTTTAAATATACTTTAAGCAACACTATGAACTTGAAATCTGGTCAGTTTAAAAAAAAACAAATTAAAGGTAGCTTCAGGTATTACATCTATCCATGACAGGTTTCAGAGTAGCAGCCGTGTTAGTCTGTATTCGCAAAAAGAAAAGGAATACTTGTGGCACCTTAGAGACTAACAAATTTATTTGAGCATAAGCCACTGAATGCATCAGCTGTAGCTCACAAAAGCTTATGCTCAAATAAATTTGTAAATCTATCCATGAGTCACTCTGACAATTTTTGTGGTTGTACAATCACATTTCTGATAACAGTTTCCTCTCACCTTTTGCTCTGTGAAAGACCCAGACAAACAACGGAAAGTCAGTAAGGTCCTACTACCAGATAGGGGCAGATCCTCAGCAGCTGTAACTGTCAGAGCTCCATTGAAGTCAATGGAGCCACGACAATTATGAGCTATGACAATCTGATGATCTGCCCCATGGTAAGTAGCCCCTTTTATTTTGATGGGAATGCTCACATATTTAAAGTTAAGTGCATATTAAGGTATTTGTAGGGATTGAGGCCTAATTAATAACAGAGGCAGGAATCAGCTGAACTACCTATTCAGAACATGCTGTCAGATGCACAAAGTAAACAAATTGAAAAAATAGAGAAAAACATTCTTCTAATTTCATTCAGCTGTTATTTTAGGTGTTATTTTTACTAATGGGGGCGGGGGGAGTTTCAGGCAGAACTATGAATTTTAAGTTGGTGGTGTTCCTTTAGTTATTTGAACCAACAGCTGCACTATATAGCAGTGTGGCCTAGTGAATAGAGCACTGGACTGGGATTCAAGAGACCTGGGTTCTATTTCCAGCTCTACAACTGGCCTGCTGGGTGACCTTGGGCAGGCCACAGTGCCACTCTGTGCCTCAGTTTCCCTTTCTGTAAGATGGGGATAATGATTCTGAACCCCTTTGTAATGTGCTTGAGAGCTACTGATGAAAAGCATTATTTGAGAGCTAGGTATTATCGCAACAAAAAGTTTAAACAACAAACATACAAATCACGATTAAAACTGCTTTTTAATGTTCAT
Source organism: Lepidochelys kempii (assembly GCF_965140285.1). Taxonomy (NCBI): domain Eukaryota; kingdom Metazoa; phylum Chordata; order Testudines; family Cheloniidae; genus Lepidochelys; species Lepidochelys kempii. Next base: position 206,420,076 of record NC_136382.1, on the reverse strand, counting down.
CATCTACATTTTTCACCCAAAATACTGTTTGGATGTTCTAATACACATGCTTCTATTCTCACATTTAAAGCACTTTGTCCCATATCTTCAAAGGCATTTAGACACCTATTCCCATGGGAGTTAGGCACCTAAATAGGTTCGATGAGCTAGATCTTTCTGACTGGCAGACAATGTTAGAGAGCAGGGGTGAAATCCTGGCTCCAATGAAATCAGTAGCTTTGTCATTTACTTCAACGTGACCAATATTTCACCCCAGTTTGGGAGGGCTTGGATGTTACACACCATTGTACTTCCTGTTATATTGCAGACAGCTGCAGGGGCACAGGAGCCAGCAAACACAGCTGTAAACAGGGGAGTTTGAGGGGGCGTTTGAGGGGGCAGAGGAACAGACAGGCTAGTGAAGGGAGTGTGTGGTGGTCTGGCAGTGTTTTGGTGCTCGCTGGGGGTTTGTGTTGCTCTGCGTGGTGGTGTTTTGGTTTGGTTTGTGTTTCCCAGACTAACAGGACTTAGGTGGGAAGGCTATGACAGACCAGAGGCAGCAGTGATAGTGACCCAAGCAGTGGAAGACACAATGAAGATGACTGGATGTAGAAGCTGCGGCATGTACATGATCCTGGAGGGGGGACCTGAAAAGAGTTTTGTCTGCATGAAGTGCCGCCTGATAGAGCTGATGGAAAAGAAGATCGGAGGATAAGAGATGCAGGTGGAGACTCTGGTTGAGTTTAGAAGGGGGCTTGAGCAGATGATGGAGCAAAGACATGAGGCGGCTGAAGGGAAAAGCTCAGACTTGCGGATTGAAGCAGGACCAAAGAACTCTGAGGGGATACTGCTGGGTGAGGAAAGTGGACAGTGGAAGCATGTGACTAAGAGAACCACGCAGAGGAAAAGATGGGGCAGTGAAGGAAAAATAGTGCTCAGGAACAGGTTTCCAGAGTTGGAACATGAAGAAGGGGCACAGCAGGTGGTCACTGAAGGTGAGAGGGCAAGGAAGAAGAGAAGAGCAGATAGTCCTATAGGAAGAGGGCAAGAGTCAATGGAGATAACACAAAATATGAGCCCCAGGAGGATACGGGATGGGCTGAAGAGGATTGTAAGGGACAATAGGAATCGAGAGGACTTGCAACCAGATGGAACAGGGGATAGACTGGAGAATCGCACCATCGCCAGGAAAAGGCAGATCTACGTGATTGGGGACTCATTACTGAGAAGAATAGACAGGACTGTAACAAGAGCTGATCCAGAGAACAGAAGGGTGTGCTGCCTGCCGGGTACTAAGATACAGGGTGTGGACCTGAGGCTGAAGGGGATCCTAATGGGAGCGGGAAAGAATCCACTGATTTTTCTTCATGTGGGAACAAATGATATGGCTAGATTCTCGCCAGAACGTATCAACCGAGACTATGCCAGACTGGGGAAGTCGCTTAAGGAAATCTAGGCTTAGGTGATCTTCCATGGGATTCTGCCTGTTCCTAGAGAAGGGCAACAAAGGTGTGACAAGATTATGATGCTCAACAGATGGCTCAGGCAGTGGTGCTATAAGGAGGGCTTTGGGATGTATGGTCACTGGGAAGCATTCATGAACAGAGGACTGTTCTCTCGGGATGGCCTTCACCCGAGTAAGGAGGGAAATAAACTTCTAGGATGGCACAACAGATCAAGAGAGCTTTAAACTAGGAATTCGGGGGAGATGGTTGGGAGATGTCCAGGTAATCTCCAAGCCAGATTTTCTCTGTCAGAGGGAAGAAAACAAAGTAAGAAAGGATACAGCTGTGGGTAGGAGAATGGACATAAGGCGGAAGGGCAGCGTACATACCAATCTAATAGGTAATATTGGCGGTAGAATGTCTGTGCCCAATTGGGTAAAGAATGTGAGCGAAGCCAAACAGCAAAAATTAAGATGTTTGTATACTAATGCGAGGAGCCTAGGTAACAAAATGGAGGAACTAGATCTACCGGTGCAGGAAGTGAAACCAGATATTATCGGGATAACAGAAACATGGTGGAATAGCAGTCATGACTGGACAACAGGTATTGAAGGGTATGTGCTGTTTAGGAAAGACAGAAATAAAGGCAAAGGTGGTGGAGTAGCATTGTATATCAATGATGACGTACACTGTAAAGAAATAAGAAGTGATGGAATGGATAAGACAGAGTCTGTCTGGGCAAAAATCACATTGGGGAAGAAAGCTATTAGAGCCTCCCCTGGGATAATGCTTGGGGAGTGCTATAGACCGCCGGGATCCAGTCTGGATATGGATAGAGACCTCTTTAATGTTTTTAATGAAGTAAATACTAATGGGAATTGTGTGATCATGGGAGATTTTAACTTCCCAGATATAGACTGGAGGAGAAGTGCTCAGATTTTCCTGGATACAATAGCTGATGGATTCCTTCACCAAGTAGTTGCTGAACCAACAAGAGGGGATGCCATTTTAGATTTGGTTTTGGTGAGCAGTGAGGACCTCATAGAAGAACAACAACCTTGGTTCGAGCGATCATGAGCTAATTCAGTTCAAACTGAATGGAAGGATAAAGAAAAATAGATTTGTGACTAGGGTTTTTGATTTCAAAAGAGCTAACTTAAAAAAATTAAGGAAATTAGTTATGGAAGTGGATTGGACTGAAGAACTTGTGGATCTAAAGGCAGAGGAGGCCTGGAATTACTTCAAGTCAAAGTTACAGAAACAATCAGAAGCCTGCATCCCAAGAAAGGGGAAAAAATTCATAGGCAGGAGTTGTAGACCAAAATGGACAAGCAAGCATCTCAGAGAGGTGATTAAGAAAAAGCAGAAAGCCTACAAGGAGTGGAAGATGGGAGGGATTAGCAAGGAAAGCTACCTTACTGAGGTCAAAACACGTAGGGATAAAGTGAGAAAGGCCAAAAGCCATGTAGATTTGGACCTTGCAAAGGGAATTAAAACCAATACTAAAAGGTTCTATAGCCATATAAATAAGAAGAAAACAAAGAAAGAAGAAGTGGGACTGCTAAACATTGAGGATGGAGTGGAGGTTAAGGATAATCTAGGCATGGCCCAGTATCGAAACAAATCCTTTGCCTCAGTCTTTAATGAGGCTAATGAGGAGCTTACAGCTAATGGTAGGATGACAAATGGGAATGAGGATATGGAAGTAGATATTACCACATCCAAGGTAGAAGCCAAACTCCAACAGCTTAATGGGACTAAATCAGGGGGACTGGATAATCCTCATCCAAGAATATTAAAGGAACTGGCACATGAAATTGCAAGCCCATTAGCAAGAATTTTTAATGAATCTGTAAACTCAGGGGTTGTACCGTATGACTGGAGAATTGCAAACATAGTTCCTATTTTTAAAAAAGGAAAAAAAAGTGATCTGGGTAACTACAGGCCTGTTAGTTTCACATCTGTAGAAAGCAAGGTCTTGGAAAAATTTTGAAGGAGAAAATAGTTAAGGACATTGAGGTCAATGGTAATTGGGACAAATTACAACATGGCTCTACAAAAGGTAGATTGTGTCAAATCAACCTGATCTCCTTCTTTGAGAAGGTAACAGTTTTTTTAGACAAAGGAAATGCAGTGGATCTAATTTACCTCAATTTCAGTAGGCATTTGATACAGTTCCACATGGGGAATTATTAGCTAAATTGGAAAAGATGGGGATCAATATGAAAATTGAAAGGTGGATAAGGAACTGGTTAAAGGGGAGACTACAATAGGACACACTGAAAGGTGAACTGTCAGGCTGGAAGGAGGTTACTAGTGGAGTTCCTCAGGGATCGGTTTTGGGACCAATCTTATTTCATCTTTTTATTACTGACCTTGGCACAAAAAGCGGGAATATGCTAATAAAGTTTGCGGATGACACAAAGCTGGGAGGTATTGCCAATACAGAGAAGGACCGGGATATCATACAGGAAGATCTGGATGACCTTGTAAACTGGAGTAATAGTAATAGGATAAAATTTAATAGTGAAAAGTGCATCATCATACATTTAGGGATTAATAACAAGAATTTTAGTTATAAACTGGGGACGCATCACTTGGAAGTAACAGAGGAGGAGGAGGACCTCAGAATATTGGTTGATCACAGGATGACTATGAGCCGCCAATGTGATGTGGCCGTGAAAAAAGCTAATGCGGTCTTGGGATGCATCAGGCGAGGTATTTCCAGTAGAGATAAGGAGGTGTTAGTACCGTTATATAAGGCACTGGTGAGACCTCATCTGGAATATTGTGTGCAGTTCTGGTCTCCCATGTTTAAGAAGGATGAATTCAAACTGGAACAGGTACAGAGAAGGGCTACCAGGATGATCTGAGGAATGGAAAACCTGTCTTATGAAAGGAGACTCAAAGAGCTTGGCTTGTTTAGCCTAACCAAAAGAAGGTTGAGGGGAGATAGGTTTGCTCTCTATAAATATATCAGAGGGATAAATACTACAGAGGGAGAAGAATTATTTAAGCTCAGTACCAATGTGGACACAAGAACAAATGGATATAAACTGGCCATCAGGAAGTTTAAATCTGAAAATAGACAAAGATTTCTAATCATCAGAGGAGTGAAGTTCTGGAACAGCCTTCCAAGGGAAGCAGTGGGGGCAAAAGACATATCTGGCTTCAAGACTAAATTCGATAAGTTTATGGAGGAGATGATATGATGGGATAGCCTAATTTTGGTAATTAACTGATCTTCAACTGTTAGTGGTAGATATGCCCAATGGCCTGTGATAGTATGTTTGATGGGGTGGTATCTCGGTTACTACAGAGAATTCTTTCCTAGATGTCTGGCTGGTGAGTCTTGCCCACATGCTCAAGGATTAGCTGATCACCATATTTGGGGTCGGGAAGGAATTTCCCCCCAGGGCAGATTGACAGAGGCCCTGAGGGGTTTTCTCCTTCCTCTGCAGCGTGGGAATGGGTCACTTGCTGGAGGATTCTCTGCACCTTGAAGACCACGATTTGAGGACTTCAGTAGCTCAGACATAAATTAGGGGTTTGTTACAGGAGTGGATGGGTGAGATTCCATGGCCTGCATTGTGCAGGAGGTCAGAGTAGACAATCATAATGGTCCCTTCTGACCTTAAAGTCTATGATTCTATGAAATTAAAAATGTCAGGCCTAAGAATGGTCTATGCAGGACTGTACTATTTTTGAATAATTCCATCGTCCGCAGAACTTTGGGAATAAGCTAGGCATGCTTGTGTGTGCAGTGAGTTATCTGTGCTTTGCAAGCACGGACTGTGGAAGGCTTTCTCCAATGTGAGTCACTGATCGCTGATTGAGCAGCAGTTTTCTAAAAAGCAGTGCCTTCTGGGGGGAAATGATTAGAAATGTATTTACTGAAATGTGGCTTTTAAACAAAACTATTAAGGTAGTAAAAAGCATATAAGGACATGAGAAACTTCTGCAAATGTAGCCAATCAACCAACAAAACTAGATAGGAATGCCAGCAGCTAATGAGATCAAAACCCAACATGCCTTATAGCAAGGCCTAAATTCAACTGTTCTCTTCCACTACAGTGCTGTTATTTTCAAAAAATGTAGCCCAACAATGAAATATAAAGCAGTAATGCAATTTGCTGGGGAAGAGTTGTACCTAATTTGTGAAATGGCTCCTGTATCAATGATACAAAGGCAACATATGAACACAATATTATGGTTTTTGTTCACCACACAATAGACCGAACACCAGCATCTGTTATCCTTCAGAAACACCTTTCTAACGCTAAGCTAATGGCCCCAGGGAGTTAGGAATTAGGTGAATTGGTCCCAGAATACCACCCTGTTTTAACAAAATGTCAGGACAAATGGCTACATATGTTCCTGTACTAGGGTCTAGAAATCCCATACTGAGCATAGATAGAGGGGGAAGGAGAGCTTCTCCTGTTTACAAGCAAACAGCTTGATCACACCCCCATGCAGCTGTCAGAGCTGCCAATCATGGAGGCAGGCACCCACAGCTGGAGCCAATAGAGAAAACAAGACCTGCTATAAAGGGGAGAGTCCAGTGCAGGAGGAGACAGAAAGACATGGGACAGTAAAGGGGTGACAGCTCTGTATGAGGCTGCTTCCAAGAAAACAGACAGGAGCCCAAAGCAGACTGCCAGCCCTAAAATAGAAGTGCTGCTAGATGTATTTAGAGGTCAGGGTCCACGAACTGCCCTGACAGAACAAACTCAGTCAGGAGAAGCAGAGACCCCTTGAAAGATCTACAGTGATTGCCTATGCCCCTCTGAGAGGCAGGGATTACTGCAGTGCAGCACACACCAGTCAGCCCCGCTCCCCTTGGTTGCAGTTAACCATTCATGCAGAAATGGGAAACCAAAAAAACCGAAACTGAACAGAACAAAACTTCCCTCCTTTTCCCCCCGCCTATATATACACACAAGAGAACTATGGAGGTGAATCAGCGATGGCAATGGCTCACTGACTCACAAACACAACAACAAGCGAGACAACAACAGCTGTTTGAACAAACGGAAGCTCATCAGTAACAGCTGTTGCAAAGGGTGGTAGATCTAGTGCTGGCTGCTACCCCTCAGAGTTCGTATCCTACAGGGTCTGCATCCCCCACAACTCAGGTAACCACTCCGACCCTGCTGCTCCCCAAGATGATGACAGACGATGACCAGAATCATTCCTGGTAACCTTTGAGAAGGTAGCCATGGCTTCCCACTGGCCTCCATCCCAGCCAGAAATCCAGCTCGTCCCACTCCTCATCAGGAAAGCCCAGGCAGCATTCTGGAGGCTTGATGACATGGTGGCCCAGGACTACAAGCAAGTCAAGGCAGCCATGTTGGACAGGTTAGACATAGATGAAGAGACCTAGCGCCAATGTTTTTGCCACAAGCGCTACCCCCGCCTCCAAGGCATGACTATGGACGATCGTCCAAAGACTTGAGGACTTCTGCTGGTGCTTGCTAAAGCCAGAGTCTTGGACCCAACCCCAGATAGGGGAACTCGTAGTTATGGAACAGTTCATACAGATTCCTCCATCTGCTGGCCGAGACTGGGTTTGTAGATCCCTACGGGTAACCCTAGTGGAGGCAATCTAATTCATGGAGGACTATATGGCTGCTCAAGCCATTTGGGGACCCTCATCGGAGGAAATAACTGCTCCAGACAAAGTGGAGAAGGAAATGGGCTGAGAATCCAAGAGTGGTGGCTCCTCTTGGGTAAAAACCAAGAAAACACAGATAGCTGACTAGTTGATGGACAAGATGGGGGCAGGCAAACACCTCAAGGTCCGTAGGTAAGACTTCCCTACAAGAGTAGGCCCACACCTTTAAGTGTTCCACCAGCGCCTTGCCCCATGCCTTTACAGAAATGAGGGCCCAGTGAAACTCAAAGGCGGTAACCCAGCCACTAGAAAATAAGGAAGACACAATAACCTGTTACTCCTGTAAACAACAGAACACAGATTTCATGACTGTCCACGCATGGAGTGTAACTTTGGAAAGGTCTTGACTGGAGAGAATAGGGCCTGGAAGAAAAGCCCAGAGAAACTCACAATCCCAGTGAAAGTGGAGGGTCAAAAGACACTGGCCCTTGTGGACTCGGGCTATGATCACACATTTATCCAGGAATGGATAGCTGAAGCGGTAGGGAGACTTGAGAAATGGAAAATCACCATTAAATGTATCCAAGGAGATATTTTACAGTATCCCAGCATGACAGTAAGACTGACTGTTGATGAGACTATGCATGGCTCCAGACCTCTCCACCCTGTGATATTAGGTCAAGACTGGTTGTATTTCCCAGAGCTCTTGCAGAGGCTTCCCTTAACACAGGAGCCTGAGAAAGATACCCCAGAAGAGATGTTAGGGGTTTTGTTTTAACCTTTTAAGGGCACTGACCTTCTTACCTCATGGCCGAAGGAAAAAAAATCCTGGAAAGAGTAATGGATAGCAAGGAAAGAGTGGAGAGAGGTAAGAGAAACAATCCCTTCCATAGCATCAGAGAACACAGACACTGGAGCTGATGCCCGTGGGACAAGGGCCAGCCATGGGCCCAAACACAACACCCCCTCCACAACTAAACCTGGAGAAGCTAACCAGACTCATGGATTTCTGTGTGGAGCAAAGGAATGACAAGACTTTGAGCCAAGCCTTTGAACAAGTAGTCATGATAGCTGATGAAGAGGTGGATGCCCTCCATTTTGCCCTTAAGGCAGACTTCTTGCTATATCTCATAGACCAAGACAAGCAGACACAAGAGATCAGAACAACTGCTACTACCTTGGGTATATCACTGAGAATTGCTGCATCTGGCATATGCAACCCAATGTGTGGGACATCTTGGGAAGGACAAGACACAGTCTAGGATCCTGGCCTGGCACTTTTGGCCAAGGGTCTTTAAGGAAGTCAAAAATTTCTGTGCATCATGTCCTGAATGCCAATTAACAGCCCCTAAGGAAATCCTACAGGCGCCACTAGTACTCCTCCCCTTGGTGGGGACTCCCTTTGAAAGAAAAGGAATTGACTTGATAGAGCCCCTAGAGAAGAGCATCTCTGGACATCATCATATACTTGTCACTGTAGATCATGCCACCAGATAGCTGCAAACCATGCCACTCTGCTCTACAAATGCCAAGACTATTGCTAATGAGCTGCTGAAGGTCTTCGTGGGGGTAGGAGTTCCCAAAGACAAATTTCACATCCTGACTGATGAAAGAAGTATGGGAATTATTAAAGCATTACACACATCTGTGTACCAACCGCTGACAGACAGCCTTGTAGATTCAATCATACACATACAAGAAGATGCTCAACAAATTCATTTCCCAGGATCCTCATCATGGGACTAACAATTCCCAGCCTTCCTCTTCAACATTAGAAAAATGCCCCAAGCCTCAACACTGAGAGCTGAATTGTAAAGTTAAGTGACAGGTTGGCTGCTATGGGAACATACGCTAGAGAAAATTGGCGACAGAATCTTGTTGCTTCTTCCAAGCTCAGAAGTTAATGGCCAAGTGCCAAGGCTCTTGTGAGGTAATAAAGAATGCAGGGCCCTAGAAAGCTAGGGAAAATCTTTTCTTCATACCATATCCTGAGGAACTAGACTAAGTTAATGACTACCTAAAGAAAGCTCAGTACCCCTCCCAAAGAACCTAAACCATAAGCAAAAGGAACAGGTGCTCCAATGGTGACTGCTTTCCCACAGGTAGTCTCAGCTCTCCCCAGGGAGATGTTCCTGGCACAACACTGCATTAATACAAAATCCAGTACAGTAACACAGGAAGGGCTCTGACCAATTCCCAACAAATTAAGGGGGGCCATTGAGAAAGAGATCAGAATCATGTTTGAACTTGGGGTGATAGAAGAATCCCAGAATGACTAGAAGAGACCGATTTTTGCTGGTCCCAGAGGCAGATGGCTTGTTACGTTTTTGTATAACTTTCAGAAAAGTGAACACAGTTTCTAAATTTGATGCCTACCCCATGCCATGAGTGGATGAACTCTTATACCAACTGGGAGAAGCCCGCTTTGGATTTGATAGAGGTATTGGTAGATCCCCTTAGCGCCAGATTCCCAGGAGAAGGTGGCTTTTTCTGTGCTGCTTAACCTATTTCATTTTAGGCCACACCCCTTGGGTTACTTGGGGTGGTGACCACTTTTTAACATTTGATGGACCAATTACTCCAACTGCAGAGTCAATATGTGGTGGCATACTTGGACGACTTAGTTATCTATAGAAAGGATTGGGACTCTCATCTGGACAAAGTAGCCACCATTCTCCGATCACAGAGAAGCTGGGTTAGCGGCAAATCCTGCTAAATATACAATAGGAAAGGAAGAAGCCTGTTACCTGGAACACCGAGTCAGCGGAGGACAATTCCGCCCCTTGATGGCTAAAGATCATGCCTTACAGGCATACAAGACCTCCAGGACCAAAAGGCAAATGTTTGCCTTCCTAGGCTCATCTGGCTACTACCGCCGCCAGTTCATACCCTATTCCACCACCACAGCAGTCCTGCTAATTGACAGTGCTGCCCCAAGACAGATGCTATGGACACCAACTTGCAGAAGTGCCTTTCAAAAACTCAAGACCATGCTCTGCAGACACCCAGTGCCTTATAGCCTGAACTTTGAAAAAGAACTTGTACTACAAACAGGTGCATTGGAGGTAGAACTGGGGCGGTCTTTTCTCAAGATGAAAATGGAGACCACCACCCAATAGTATACATCAGCTGGAAACTCTTCCACTGTGAAAAATTATACTCTGTGATAGAAAAAGAGTGTTTGGCTGCCAGCTGGGCAATAGAGAACTTGTGGTACTACATCCTAGGAAACGAGTTGGCACTAATTACTGATCATGCTCCCTTATACTGGCTAACTATGATGAAAGAGACAAAGCTGAGGATCATGAGATGGTACCTGTCACTACAACCATACTCCTTTAAGGTACAGCACCAGGCAGGAAGTTTCTATCGTAATGCCAATTCTCTGTCCAGGGAAGTAGCCTACATCAGCCAAGGCCAGGCCTTGGCCTTGCAGGGGCGGATATGTAATGGGGTCCACAAACCCCATACTGAGCATAGATAGACGGGGGAGGAGAGCCTCTCCTGTTTACAAGCAAACAGCTTGATCACACCCCCACGCAGCTGCCATAGCTGCCAATCATGGAGGCAGGCACCCACAGCTGCAACCAACAGAGAAAAGAAGGCCTGCTATAAAGGGGAGAGTAGAGAGGAGGAGGAGGCAGAAAGGCCTTGGACAGAAAGGGGTGACAGCCCTTCATCAGGCTGCTTCCAAGAAAACAGACAGGAGCCCGAAGCAGACTGCCAGCCCTAAAATTGAAGGGATGCTAGATGTAATTGGAGGTGAGGTTCCAGGAACTGCTATGACCAAGAGCAAACTAAGGAGGATCAGTCAGAAGAAGCAGAGACCCCTGGAAAGATTATACCATGAGACGGTGACAGTTCCCCAGAGGAGCAACCAGACATCACCTTAGATAGGTCAATAGTGAGCTCCAACTTATTTATTTTTGTATCCATTTGTTAAATAAAACAGCAACCATTAACTACAGTAAGGCACAGAACAAGTATTACTACTATTAGAAAAGGAATATGCAGCTCAGAAGTAATATTTTCTTTTATTAGGATGGCTTTTTATATTTTTTCTCCTACTCTTGTCCCTGAAAGCACCTACTACTGTACCATCTGTCACGTTGCTTCCACCTGGGAGGGCAGAGTGCCTATCTGCTGCTTCAATTGCAACTGCTGACAAAGGTGACTTTTCTTGATTGAACTGTGGGGGTTGTTTTTGCATGTGGACAGCCAATTCCATCCACTTAGAAGACTGCATACTTCACCGCAATTAAAAATGCTTGCTCAATTTGCACTGTACTTGAGTGAAAATGCAAATCCTGTCTGTAAATCATGTCTCAGGCTCATGGTCTCACAGCACAACATATGCCTGAGCAGGCAACTTCTACAGTATTAACCCTTTTCCCCCTCTCACAGAGACACCATCAATGCAAATAAAGAAATGCTTTGCCTTCTGCTTTTCTGACATAACCTGATATACTTTTGGGGCCATATTTTCAAAGCAGGGTGTGATAAGCGCACCAGCAAACATCACCCCATTTTGTGTGTGCCAAATCCAATGCTTGTGCAAATAGAGTAGATAGGTATGCTTGTGATCATGACGGGCTTTGGAAGCAGACTCTGGGGGAAGTGTTTTAACAGGTGCACCGTCTATTGGCCCGGCTTTTAAAATTTGACCCACGGTTTATTTAGAATATGCCTAAAAACATTTTTCCTGAAAGAACATTTATTTGGGACCACATTACATCTTAAACTGAAAAACATGTTAAAATTTAGACAAAGCATATGAACCGGCCCAAAAATGAAAAGGTGAGGTGTAAACATTGGGATAGATGATTTTGTTGCTTTGTTGTAAAAGGAAATTGTGGGGCTTTTTGAACCAGATACTAAGAAACATATCCTAATAAACACTGAAATATCGTATCAAGGGATGGTGTTATGGCACAGTCACTAGACTTGTCCAAGAGCAGACTAGATACAACAAAACTTAAGCATTTAAGGTTTGATCCGTAAGGTGCTAAGCACTCTGGCCTGATCCAGCAAAAAGCATTTTAGCATTTGCTTAATTTTAAGCATGTGAGTAGCCCCACTGAATCCAGTGATATTGCTCGGGTACTTACAGTTAACATGTTTGAATGCTTTAAAAAAAAGGGAGCAGGGCAGTTCAGAGGCAGGCAGTGAAAGGGAGCAGATGGCTGCCCTGAGTGGGAAGTACTGCCCAGGAGCTCACTGCGTAGATCCTGACAATACAGACCTGTGAAAACCCACAAAGGAGAGGCAGGTGACAGAGTGTGCAGGTAAGAGACTTGATTGGAGTAATCTACTCTGGGAAGCTGAAGGAGACTGGAGAAGGAAGTGGTCCAGGGGGACAGTGGCTTAGAACCTGAAGGTGTTGGGTACTGCTGCCCACCACTGGGCCCTGGACAGGAGCCCAGTGCAGAGGGAAGGCCGGGGCTCCCCTGTCCACTCCGAGAGGACAATACAACACCAAGAATCATAGAATAGAATCATAGAATATCAGGGTTGGAAGGGACCTCAGGAGGTCATCTAGTCCAATCCCCTGCTCAAAGCAGGACCAATCCCCAATTTTTGCCCCAGATTCCTAAATGGCCCCCTCAAGGATTGAACTCACAACCCTGGGTTTAGCAGGCCAATGCTCTAACCACTGAGCTATCCCTCCCCCCATCACTTAGGGTGAGGGGCCAGTTGGAAAAGACTGTTTATTCAGGGACCCAGCCCCAAAATCCCCTCTGCTAAAGAGGAGGACTGGAAACGCTGAGGGTGGAGGCACTGAAGGACAAGACTGTGCTTCAATGAGAACCAACCTGCCAACCCCCACCTGACCACTAGTTAGCACTGTTTGCAGTTGCGGACCTTCTACAAGATCTTTTCAACCATAAACCTCAACGTACTTTCAAATGATGTAAGTATTATCCCCATTTTACAGATGAGAAAAGTAGAGCCCCACTTTAAGTGAAGCCTGGGTCCTCAGAATTTACTGACAAACGTTGTCCACTGGGACCACATACACACCCTGCTTATGTCTTCATGCCCCATTTGCCCTCAATTGCTATTCACTGTGGATTTGTTGGGAGAGTCCAACAGAGTAGGGAAGGAGGGCAGGTGTGGATCATCCTGAAAAAACACAGTTACTAGGGCAATTAACTGTTCTGCCTTCTCAGAGCATGAACGAACAGTCCCCAAGCCCAAAGGAGGAGGGTCTGATGAGTCTTTGAATAAAGATGGCAAGACTGTTCTCCCAGACAGAGCATCTGAAGACGAGGCTAGACCCTATTAGTAATGCAGAGTGAAGGTATGGATGGAACACTAGGATACAGCTTACATATATCAAAATCTATTTGACAGGCAGTTGAGGCTGCCTTAGCTCCAGTGGATGGGCTCTGATGCCTGCTGGTATCAGAATAACTACTAATCCATAGCAAAAGAGTATTCTAAAATAACAACTAGCTCTTCTATAGTGCTTTTCAGCAGTAGATCTCAAAGCACTTTACAAAGGGGTCAGTATCATTATCCCCATTTTATATATGGGGAAACTGAGTCACAGGGAAGTTATGTAAGTTGCCCAGGGACACCCAGCAGGCCAGTGATAGTCCATGGAATAGCACCCGGGTCTCCTGAGTCCCAGTCTAGTGCTTTATCCACAGTCTGATTCTTTTGGACAGTCTTCTGGATTGGGATTGATTGGCCCCCAGTGCCCCATTCACTTCAAGCTATCTAGCTGTTAGCTATGGAATGGCATAGTCCTGTTCAGATAGTAGTTCAGAGCTTTCTTAATACCTAGAGGGTGTCACTTCGCCTCTCCTGGAAATGAATAGGGCTGTGGGATCAAAGAACACAGTATAGTCCTGTAACAGAGGATGAAAGACCAAATTTGTAAGCCGGGGGAGTTCTCATTGGTCTGAGGGAGAGACCAGATCATCTGAGGTGAAGCAAGTAGTTCAGAAGGAGTGCAATGAAAGACTGATGAAGAGCAGGTCCTTTTTGCCTTGCCCAGATAGAAAAACCACTTCCATCTCATACAGATTTCTGGTGGAAAGTTTCCTGTTTCCCAGCAGAATTTTCTGAACCCCCCTACAGAGCAATCACAGTCCAAGTTGCTCAGCCAGAAGTATCCAGAATGCCCAATTCAAAGACCTCAGAATCTGGCTGTACTACTGAGACAGAAGTTCACTAGATCAGGCAGAGGGACCGGAGGATGCACTGCCAATTCCAGTATGTTGGGTAGCAAAACTGATGGGCCCAACTTGATGCTATGAGGACCATCTTGTCTTTGTCTTGTCTGATCTCCCACAGGACCCTAAGGATGAGAAGAATCAGAGGGAACTTGAATAGGCAGATATGTTTCCAGTCCAAGAGAAATGTGTCTGGCTGAGACCCTGAGCTCTTCCCACCTCTGGGGCAGGACTGGTTGCAGTTGGTACCATGTTCTGCAGCAAAAAGGGTAAGCTGAGGAGATCCCCACCTCAAGAACAAGTTGCTGGCTATTGCCTCTTTGACAGACCACAAGTGCCAGGCACTTTACTTCTTGCTGAGGTCATCTGCTAAGATTTTCTTTTCCTAGAATATTGCTGTAGGTGAAAGCCTATGATGGACCCCCGATTTCCAAAGTTTCACTGCCTCCCAAGACAGAGGTCTCTAATATGCTCCCACCCTATCAGCAGATATAATAAATGGTGGTGATACTGTCCATTCAAATCTAAACGTGCCTTTCAGTCAAGGAAGGAATTCCTGGCAGGCCAGGTTGAGTACTCTCAATTCCAAGACATTTATGTGAAGCTTAGTCTGTGTCCAGAGGCCACAGATTGTGAGCTGATGCAGGTATGTTTCCCAGCCTAGTCTTGAAGCATCTATCATCAACACAATTGCCAGTGGAGTCAGAATGAAGGGTCGCCTCTGTAAAAAGGTCCTGGTTTCGACCATCACAAAAGGGAGAACACAAACGCAGCACGAACAGTGATGAGTTGGTCACCACCTAGGTGAAGGCAATGAAACATTCTCCACTAGCAATGCAATGGTCTCAGCTGGACAGACATACAAAAGGCCTACTAGTCTGAAACAAAATCTTAGAGTTTTAAAACTGATTTACACTAGCTGTGGATCTGATCCACTAATAAAGGGCTCCCTCAACTTCCAAATTCTGACAGAGCACACCTTGATCCAATCCGAAGGAGAAACAGCCATTTACTATTTTGCAGTGGGTAGGTCTTTTAATCTAGGAGTCCCAAAAGCCTGGCCAATGGATCCACTGGTAATTTCATTTTTGTTACAAGATTTAAAATCTCTATGCTTTGGAGACATTCCCACCAAATATAAAAAAGGTACCTTTAATTCCACACTCTCCAACAGCCAGCTGATACTCTATTAGCAGTACCCCCATTTAAAGAAAATCTGCAGATGTAACTTATGATTTTCTTTTTCCCTCACACATATGGAAGACAAAGCAGCCTTATGCCAAATAAGGGCCCAGTGCTGAAGGGGAATTTCCTTATCTTTTCCCAAATATTCATGAAATTACACATTTGCCTTCCATATCTAGTTTGATAAAGTCACTATGTCGCTTTTAAATGATGCCTTTTGAGACTCTACAGTTGATTATCACCTTTTCTATGTGTGGTGTCTTGAAGACTGGCCTTTCTTGGGGGTTTCAAATACAGTGTGCCCACTGTACACAATTAAATATTGCTATCTTCTCTAAATTAAAAGTTTTTTGTAATGTGGCTGGGCCCAACATTTCCCCCTCTCCCCACATAAATTAATGGTCCTACTCTTTGCAGGCCCACTTTTAAAAAGTGGTTTCTAGTATCTCCTGAAAGGAAACTTGGGTTTGAGCTAATCATCTTAGAGCAGCACAGCAAGGCTGGCTTTTGCTCTGGGTTGCCCCCAGATTTTAAGGTAACGGAAACTTCTGAATGGGAGCCCTTTTTTCATCAGGTTTCATCTGTTTTTGTAAGAAAGCCATTGACCGTACAGAGATAGTGAACTCTTTCTGCTCCATCTTTATCCATTGTTTATTGCTACCCCAATTTACACCATACTACAAGTATTTTTTAAAAGATTTTTTTCTGCTAAGATTCAAGGACCTTCTAAAATGGTAACAATGAAGAATTTTAACTTGTATGAGATACCCTCAAAGATGGGATTGGTGGAGGGGTCTTGTTTAGCAGGGCTCTTTCAGAGTCCAAGTGTAGGTGCGGAAAAATCTGGGATGCTGGGTTTGGTGAATCCAGGTTTTGAAACCCAAAAAGTTATGTGGATCATGAACTGAAAGGAAGGCTCAAAGAATAGCCATGCCTGGTTGTGCTTTTTTGTATTACAAGGGCCAGATCCTTAGCTTGTGTAAATTAACACAGCTCTCTTATAACCTGACTTCGGTAGAATTATAGTGATTTACTCCAGTTGAGGATCTGGTCCCAAATATGCAACAGTAAAGCTGGGGCTTGCAGGTAATTACTATGGGCTCTACTGTTTGTAGCATCTCTGCAGCACTGCTGAATGGCTTCCTAACTCTCCCCTCCACAATCCTTTTCAAGGAGCTGACTTTAATATGCTGAAAGTGTACACAGTGGGGGAGAAACATGCACTGCCCTTCTGTACAGCATGGACTCCTATAAGAACACTCTGAGTTCTGCACAGCTTGGACCAAAAAGAGACTAATTTCAGTTACTCCCTAAAAAAATAACAGTTGGCATGAACATCCCATTTCCTTGCAGGGACAAATAAGCCAGTGCTGATATTGCTTACTAGTGGCACTGACTGATCCTGGGATCCAATCCAAGATGTTGCCTTTGATTAATCAGTCATCTGAGGAGGAGAGAAACATCTTCCATCTTGTGTAGAAAAGCAGGTAAGGCTGCTAAGCATTTATAAACACACACAATGCTGACTGTAGTCCAAAGGGCAGTTATTGCTAATTGTCAGGGCTTTTCTCCTAGCAGAAATGCAAATTGTGTTACACATGCAGAGGCTAAACTGTATCCTCAGGAGTGTGTAATTGTCCATAACATCCAGAGAGCATCGCTGTCACATTCCTCTAGTAGAGGCATGTATCAGAGACACTGTGCTCTGGCAGTGTCATTCCTGCCGTCATTGCTTGGCTGCAGGCCATTCAGAGGTAGCCCCGCAGATTGGTAGGCTGCTCAGATGGCATGCTATTATGCACCAAGCTGCTCTGGGGGGAGTGCTGCATGGTGCGTGGTTTCTCTCAGGCAGTGAGCACATGATGCTAGATTGTTCCAAGAGGACAGCTAGAGATGTGGCCTATCTGAGGAGGCAAAGTATGGCATTGAGCCTTTCAGAGTTGTGTTGCTTCATGCCAGCCCACCTGGAGATAGCAGCAGGAGGTTGGTCTGCTGTACAGAGAAAGCATGCTTCAGATATGTTGCCATGGACACCATTAAACTGGGGTATTCTTCGGTGCTCCTCTCTGCTTTGGGCAGTGTAGTGGTGACGAGCACTGGACAGACATACATCTCTGTGCTTCAGGTGGTGGCCTTAATGACAGCCCCATAAGTAACTTTCCTCAGCACAGTGAATGTTTACTATAGCAACCCTTCATCTGCTGCTTCTCCATGGCTCCTAAGTGCTTGGTGGGGGTGGTAACCACCCATCTTCCTCTCAATGTCAGCTACACTGTGCTCCATTTACTCATCAGTGCTGGCCCTCCATGTGCCAGCAGTTCAAACAAGACCAGCTCTCCTGACCCTTTCACCAAGTGAATCTAGTTCACCACTGGTATTAGTTTTCCTGACTTGTCCTATGTTCAAAGAAGAGCAACAACAGTGCCTCTGTACTTCCATCATTTGCTGGATCAGCTCCTCAAGGCAGAGCTGCATCAAAGTCATAGAGACAATAGCAGCTGTATCACTTTAGCTGGAGCAGAATGCACTGTCTGCAGGTGTGCAGGCATTTCCTGACTAGTCACACTCCTGGAACACGGATCCAAGAGTGAAGCTCTACTATGAATAGGTCAAACAGGGAGAACCCTGGGGACTCTTGGGGGACCTTCCTATAAGCATAAAATAGATAGGGTAAAATTTCATCCTAGTCCTGGGCCCTCGTGTTTGCATACATCCCCAGCATAGATTTCAGTGTTGCATTGAATGACTTGACCAAACCAATTGTCTCTGGATGATATGGGGCATCCTTCTGCTGTTTCACGCCACACAATTTCCATAATTCTCAATATAGCTGGGATATGAAATTTGACCTATGATCTGATAAAATCTCTTTAGGGAAACCCACTCTGCTGAAAATAATGAAAAGGGCTTTTGACACAGCGTCAGCCTCTATGTTAGACAGAGCCACTGCTTCTGGTATCTCATGGCAAAATCCATTGAAACCATATTTCTTCCTCCTTTGGCTAGGACAAGGCACAGGGCCCACACTGTCCACTGCTACCCAGAAAAATGCCTCATGTATCCCAGGGAGGGGGTGTAGGGTAACTTTTTAGGGTCATACTGGTCTCTCTCTCTTCTGACATAAGTCACAAGTTCTGCAATAGTCTCTCACATTATTCTGTATCCTTGGCCAGTAAAAATTCCTTTTTAACCTATCATAGGTCCTCTGAGTTCTTAAGTGACCAGGAAAAAGGCAGTCATGGTCCAGGAATATTAACTCCCCATGGTGCTAAGCATGCACAACTAATTGCTTGTAAGATTTCCCAGGGCTTTTATCTTTCCCCATGGGAGCTTTCCTGTAAAATCTGCTTCCTCTTCAAAAAACCTTGCCCCATTTCCCTTCCCCTTGCACTTTCTAGAGTAGGGTCTGCCCTCTGCTCATCTGCAAAATGCTGGCAAGATGGGGTTTAACTCCTCCACATCAGCCCTCAGGGCATTCTACTTTCCTCTACTACGCAAGAGTTGGTTTCTTTGTCTGTACCATTCCCTTTTGGAATTACAGAACAATATTCCTTTTTACTATGGGTTACAATTTTAACAGCTTTAGTCATAGTTAATACATCATTTCCCACAATCCTTGTATTTCCCAGAATACAATCCAACAACCAATCCTCCACACTCCAAATGCACTTTAGCTAAAGATGCAAGAGTTTTATACTGTATTTTCCCAATGCCAGGAGTTCCACACTTCATTCCTGAAGCAAGTCAGACTCCCTGACAATACTTTCAATGACCAGAGAAATCTGGTCTCTCTACCTTTGCCATTCACCTGGGCAACTATAATAAATTCCATGTCCACCTCCAATCAGACGGACATTACAGAATTAATCTGGTGCCCCTCTAAGCAATCTCATCAAAAAAAGATATCAAATTAGTTTGACAGGATTTATTTTCCATAAACCCACACTGATTTGCATTAATTACATTACCCTCCTTTAATCAAGTCCCATATTAGCCACTCCATAATCTTGCCTAGGATCTATGTTGGCCTGACAGGCCAATAATTACCCAAGTCATCCCATTTACCCTTTTAAAAAATTGCCACAACATTAGCTTTCTTCCTGTTTTCTGGAACATCCCCAGTGCTTCACAACTTTTTGAAAATCAACATTAACAGTCCAGTGAGCTTCTCAGCCAGCTCTTTTAAAATTCTTGGATTCAAGTTATCTGGACCTGCTGATTTTAAAATGTTTAACTTTAGTAGCTTCTGTTTCACATCCTCCAGAATGGAGGAATGGAAAGTGCTATCACCACCATAAGTTGAGACCATATCATCTGTTTATATCCCAAAAACAGAACAGGAGCACTTATCAAACACTTCTGCCTCTTCAGTATTATTATTGATAAATCTACCATTTCCACCTAGCAGTGGACCAATAGCTCTGTCAGGATTCTTTTGGTTCCTAATATATGTTAAAAATTCCTTCTTATTGTTCTAAGGTGCACTGAGGACCTGTAGCTCCACTTGAAGTCAACAGGTGAGGAATATTAATTGAGACAAAGGTAGAATGTTAACTGAGACGGAAAGGTGGCAGTATCTGCAGAGGAAAAGATATGGGCCCTGATCCTGCAGGCTGCGACCTGCAGGTTGACCCCTATGACCATGGAGAGCCTCAGTGAGGTCAACAGTACTCTAGATGGGCATAGGATTCTGCCTGCAAGGAAAAGCTCACAGAATCAAGGCCTGCATGAGGCTATGACTGTTACCAAGATGTCAGAAAGCACAGTGAAAGAAGGAAGAGATAAGCTCTCTGTACTATTGAAGCCCTGTTCTTAGTATTAATTTATACAGCCACTAGTTAAGTAGCTGAGCTGAAAATGCATTTTTTAAACCAAAGCTTGTCCTTTATTGGCAGCCTCCCAAGTCTAAAAGCCTGATCCAAAACTCAGTGAAATGGAAAGACTCCCACTGACTTCAGTGGGCTTTGGATCAGGCCTTACATGAGCATGGAGAATAACATTCCATGGCAGAGCCAGGGTCTATGCAGCTGCAGAGAAATGTCACGGATGACCTAGACTGGGCTACAAAAAATATCTCTAGTGTTTCACATTGTTATTGTGCAACCAAAACAGCACACACAGGGAATCAGTCTTTGGCCACATTCCTTCATGCAGCTTAAAACCTTTAAATAAAACTAAATAAGGATCAGCTATAAATACAAAATAATATAAACAGAGCAGATTCTCTCTCTAGAGCTCTGTATCCTGGCTTCTAGAGAGCAAACTAGAAAGAAACCCCTGAAAGAAACCCAGATTCTTTAAGGTTCTGAGACTAACCTGGCTCAGCTGCACCTTACTGCCTCAGCTCAGAGAGGCACTTAATAGATGGGACTGTAAAAATACCTGCTGGGCTTTAATTCAGAAAATTCCACAGTGCTGTCTGACTCAGCAAGGTCTCCCCGTAGGGGCTGCTTTGGAGATGGATACATCATGGTTGCTGGGCATTAATGCCTCCAGGAGGCACCTAAAGATACCTACCATGTCACAACTACCTTCTCACCCCTTTCAAAACGGGGTTGTTGCACGTTAGCAGGGCAGAATGAAAGACTTCAGCACCCTACCTATTGTACCTATTCTGTAGATAAACACATAACAACATGTTCCAAAGTTATCAAAATGGCATCTTGCCTGAGAACAAAATACATTGACAAACTCAGAACAGGCCTAAACCTGTAACCTTTAAAAATAAACCTCAATAAAAATAAAACCAGCAACATCAAATTTTACACTGACAATAATTAGCACAGCAAGGCTAAATAGAAATAATGTGATACAAGGGGAGATTTATTTGTTGCTTACTGGAACAGAGTTACATTTTAGTGACAGCAGCTGTGGCTTTTCATTTTGTAATATTGAACAGCAAGTTTCTTTGGGAAAAACGTCTATTCCCTCTTTGCAAACTGCTCTTACACTTAGCATGGGTCCAATCTACAAGCTGTTTTCAAAAAGCTAAAAAAAACCATCCTATTTTGTAGGCAGGAATGAATATTCTAGCTCACTGCAAATGTCATTAACACCTGTATACTACTGACATCATGTTTTCAAAGTAAGGATAGGTCATCTTACTTTTAATTACACACATGCACATAAGTGGTAAACATTCAGAGCATTCCTGTTAATGATGCCATCTGGTGCCTCCCATAATTGTGTAATATTCAGCCTTCCAAACAAGATGTAATGGCAGCAACACACAAAACCCACTGACATTTACAGTAAGGAAATTTATTATCAGCCACCAGTTCAAAATAAATGTGTTTGCATGAGTGCTGGTGCTATAAAAGCAGCACCTTTACTAGACAAGTGAAGGTACAATAAATAATGGATTTTAATCCATGCATGTACAAGAAAATCATTAAAAATTTATTACTCATGCACAACAGCATCTTAAGCAACAGTTACCTCTTAAAAATTAATACCTCTCTTTTGGTAAATGAAAACCATACACCCTGAGCCTTTGTTTGCAATTTCAACATGATCCCAAACATACACTATAAGATACAGAATTGTTTTCATTTAATTTTAACTGTAATGTAACTATATATTAACCTTTATGTTTAGATCAGGGAATCAGCTCTTTACCATGTCTTGGGCCACAAGTATTTTTCAATGTTAAAAACAATACACGACAGTACTATAACTAAGGAATAGCTCCACATTGCAAGATATTTAAGAGAAAAGCCACAACACAAAATCATAAAACTGAAAATCTACATCTTCCTTATGACAGAGGGCAGCGACTATATAAAGGTTGCCAAACTCTTTCTATTAAAAACATTGTCCAACTTTTTTAAGACCTCTAATACTTACATTGTTTACAGCAGTTCTTGAAGTATGGCAGGGAGCTAGTCCTGGGGCCAGGAAGGTGCCTTTTTCTGTACCTATGAAAATCTGTTCAGACTTGACTCAGTCACATGCTATCAAAATTTACCATCTGCAGCCTGTGTTAGGCTTAGTAGAGATTGTTAGAGACTTGTTGCCACATGGAATGTGTGTGATGGTGCCCCCCATAAGGCTTTAGAGAAATATGCTTTTATATATATATATATATATATAAATATATATATATATATATATATATATATATATATATATAAAACATAATTGGAATATGTTTTATGCTATATATGCCTCATAACATATCTATGTAAAGGTTATGATCAACTGAATCTATTAATCCTATTTGTATGCATGTATCAATTTTGTATTTCAAGTTATGAATATTGGCTGTGTACTGGCTTGATTTTTAAGTAACCTTTGTAAAGCGTTTGGTCAGTTCCTTGAGAAAGGAATGTGCAAATTAGGTACCCAGTCAAGAAACACTTAAAGGACAATGAATCTTGGAATGCTCCAATCCACATAAGAAGTCTACCTGAGGATGTTCAAGGAAGCATGTGAACCATGGCTGCCACATGTAAGTTCAGAGGCATGCGTGGACGTGTGACTTGCCCATGTGACTCCAAAACTCCATCTTGGAGCTGGACTTTGCATAGGAGAGAGGAGGGGGTGTCCACCCACAAGAATGAAGTCTATTTAAACCCCTGGGATTTTTGTCTTCAGCTGGCTAAGGAGATAGCCTCTCCACCCCCAAGGATACCTGAAAGAAACTGGAAAAAGGACAGTAACTACATGGGGTGTGAGTGACTGCTGGACCCAGACTAGAAGGAGACTAGTCTGTAAAAGGAAGCTTACTGGGTGAGGTTTTATCTGTATTCAGTTTTCTTAGACATAGACTTGTATGTTCTATTTTATTTTGCTTGGTAATTCACTTTGTTCTGTCTGTCACAACTTAGAACCACTTAAATCCTACTTTCTGTATTTAATAAAATCACTTTTTAATTAACCCAGAGTATGTATTAATACCGGGGGGGAAGACAAACAGCTGTGCATATCTCTCTATCAGTGTTATAAGGGGTGAACAATTTATGAGTTTACCCTGTATAAGCTTTATACAGGGTAAAACGGATTTATTTGGGGTTTGCACCCCATTGGGAGTTGGGCAGCTGAGTGTTAAAGACAGGAACACTTCTTAAATTGCTTTCAGTTAAGTCTGCAGCTTTGAGGCATGTGGTTCAGACCCTGTGTCTGTGTTGGAGTAGACTGGAGTGTCTGGCTCAGCAAGACAGGGTGCTGGAGTCCAAAGCTGGCAGGGAAAGCAGGGGCAGAAGTAGTCTTGGCACATCAGTTGGCAGCCCCAAGGGGGTTTCTGTGATCCAACCTGTCACAATGTGCTCCACAGTTTGTCACTTCAGCATGCCACACAGAACTAAATCTCTGATGAAATGCAGGCAAATTGGATCTTCTTTCCACTGCTGATTCCTGAAAATCAAAATATCCTTTGACCTAAGGGAAAGTGCACTGGAGAGTGGGAAGTGTCCCAGCAGACCACAGGTTATAGACCACCCCTTTTTTCTAACTGACGTTACTAATTTAGGTTTATTACTTTATTACTGAGGGGGATGAAAGATGTCAGCTGCAAGGAGTGAACATTCCAGCTTGATTACACCAACAAAGAGCCCTGCCAGTGCAACATGCCTGGGATGAGGGGTCCTGTCTATGCTGGCCTTGTCCAGCCATTATTCAGTACATTAAAGATCCGCACCTGATTTTTTCCACAGGTAAAAAGTGGTGGTTGGGGGACCTGTGGTCAGGAATAGTGTGTCCCAAGTCGACTGGGATATTAATAAGGTACTTCTGGCATATTTCAATTAGCCAGTTCAACAATAAGAGCACTGGAGCAATACATAAGGTTAATGGTTTGCTTTGCAAGAGTCATTTAACAATTAACTTGCAGCCACAGCTTTCTAGTTCAAATACTGGTGGGAGGAATCAACTTCTGCACATGCTTCCTGAGATAGAAGTGGCATATAAATGTTTCAGTCATCAGTTTTAAAAAGTTTAAGATTTTTTGCAGTTGAATATGATATATGGTGTTTAGATAACATGCCAAATACTCTAGGCAGATTTGCCTTCTCTTCCCGTACTAAACTTGTATAGCACAAAGCAGTGCTATACAACAGCTGCCAACTTCAAATCCAGAAATGTCTACATTTTAGTGGAGGATAAATTGACTCCCATACAGTTTGTGTGTGTTTGTAAAACACTTAAGGCTCTTTCTGAATGAAAGGAATTAGAAAGAAAAAGGATAAGGAATAAGATTCCGTTATTAATAATTTTTCCTGTTCAACAAAAACTATTCTATAGATCTCAAACCAGTATTTCTCATTTCACACTATTCTGATGATGTCTCTGAATTTTCTTTTATGGGGGGGGATTTCCCCCTGCCCCAGTAATTGCCATGAGTACCAGTCTGGAATCAATTAAATGCACACACATGCTGTGATATAGCACTAAACACCATGGTGGTAATGCAGTGTACACAGCTTATTTCCCCTCCCATCAAGTAGTACCAGTGCTTGTGCTAGCGTTTACCACCTCTATCGTCATGAACAAGCTTCCGGTTTTTCCTGATTTCATCCTCTAGAGGGACAGGAGTACTAACAGCGCTGCAGTTCCAGAGGATGGTGCAAGAAGAGTTTGTAGAAAGATGGGGAGTTTAAAAAATTTGCCCAAAGTGGGGTCAAAGAATCCTTTCTTGGAGGAGAGGGTAGTACGCTTCACTTTGGTAACGTATTGAATTAAAAGAATAACTGACAGAAAAAGTAAACCTCCCCTAAACTTATAAAGGGAATAGTTTGTCTCAGCTGGGGATCAAACTCACAACCTGTGTAATATAGTGCAGGTCTGATGGACAGTGCAATGCAGCTGGGCATTGCTGACTGCAGAATGTCCAGGAGCTTGTGTTCCAAGTCTTTGAACTCCTCAAGAGGTATCTGAAGGGTGTCGGCCACCCTTTTCTCAAGGTCCTGGAACTGGCAAAAATCATTGGCCATTGATGGTGGTGGAGGCACGACTGCCTTGTCCGGAGACGAATATGTAACAGAAGTTATTGGGGTGGCCTCCTTATCCGCCCAAGTCTACTGTTATTTGAAGGTCTCCCCGTGTTGCGGGTTTGGAAGAAAGGGGGCTGTGTAATGCTAAATTCTCAGTGCAATGGAGCTGAGGTCTGGCAAACTGCTGCTGACAGGCAGCCCAAGAATCCCAGTATGGTCTTTTGCAGGCCCATAAGGGCTGATTCACACCATCTGTCATAGAGGAGGATCTTTGTTGAA
This sequence comes from Lepidochelys kempii, assembly GCF_965140285.1. Classification (NCBI taxonomy): domain Eukaryota; kingdom Metazoa; phylum Chordata; order Testudines; family Cheloniidae; genus Lepidochelys; species Lepidochelys kempii. Next base: position 206,394,464 of record NC_136382.1, on the reverse strand, counting down.
CTATGGATTCCTGTATGGACGTGGAGGGAAATACTGGACTAGTACAGGAGACTGACTGAATGTTGCTTCATCCTCCTCAACATCCTCCAGTGGAGAGGCCCCAGTAAAAAAACAAACAAACAAACAAAAACAGCAGAGAATCTTATGGTACCAAGAAGCAATGGTAATCCAGAGACCAGGGTGTCAGTAACAAGAGTCGGCTGGTACCCATAAGTACTGGGGACTCCAGCTCATCTAAGACTGAGAAGTCTCTGGAGTACCGGAATTCCTGCAGTACCCAGTGGGTCAGTACCAATGCAGCAGCTGAGGTGAATGGTACCATCAATCTGCAGCGTGTTGACAAATGGGCCAAAATTGTCTGTCACTTTGATTTGCCCAGTACCAAAGGTGCCGAGTGAGAAGTCACCGATAGTAAGCCTGATATAAATAGTGCCGCTGTAGAGGAGTGTATGTCCTGGGCCTCCTGATCCTTCACAGATGGTACTGGGGACCTGCTGGGACTGTGCTTCTATGAAATGCTCTGAGATCTCCCATGCCATTGGTACTGGAAGAAGAGTCTTTTGCCTCTGTGGTACCAAGCTGAGAGATCGAGGCCTCTGACACTGTAGATGTAGTGAGAGACCAGAGCCTTTTGGGAGCCAGATCCTTGTGATAGGAGACTGAGCTCCTCTTTTTCTGAGCTTTCCCTGACTCCTCCAAAGTCCTCACGTTCTTAGGAGAGACCTGGGCCGAGGCCATGGGGCACTGGATCAGTTCAAAGACAGATGTACTGGGGTGGGTCTCCTGACTTGACTCAAAAGCAGGTTGAAGGGAGCGCTCTATCATCAGAAACCTCAATTTATTCTCCCAATTCTTCTGTGCTCTAGATTTGAGAGCTAGGCAGAAGTTACACTTTTGGGAGATATGGGACTCTCCCAAGCAATGGACACACACACAGTGGCCATAGCTGACCGGGATACCCTCCCAACAGAGACAGCATTTGAAGCCAGGCATGCCCAGCCAGGCTGATAGGTCTCCCTAGAAAAAAAACAGGGGGGTGGGAAGGAGAGGGAAAAAGCCAATTCCCACATTACTATCTAATTCATTCTAAACTAAATAACAACTAACACTAACACTAAACTAACTAAACTAAAAGAACAACTGTAGAAAATGCTGAGGTATACACAAGGTGGACAAACTAGAGCTCCCTCTCAGGTCGAGGCATTAGAGAAGGAACTTAGTGAGGTTCACCCGTGCAGCCCTGCATACCCTCAGTGTATGGCACAAGGTTGTACAGAGTGGATGCACAGGCTGAATGGACACTGCTAACGGAAACTCTCTGATCAAGGACTCTAGAGGCACATGCGTACTTTAAGTGGAGCACCAATAGGAACACTACTCAAAGAACCACCAGTACTGTAGAGGAATTCCTGTATCCAAATTAAGCAATTCAGTCCAAAGCCAGATATTCAGCTGGTGTAAAATGGCATAGCTCCAATGAAGTCAATGGAACTATGCTGATTTACATCAAGTGAGGATATGGACCCCTATGTTTTAATGACTTCGCTCCATCATATCCCATTTGATTTTAAGGTTTTCTGTAGCTTTACCTGTAGTGTATTTAGAGCAGTACAGAATTATCTGAGTAATACAAAGATGCCCTTTATTAATCCACACACAGCTGTGTGGGATTCCTTAATACTTTAATAATTGCTCTGCCTTCTTTTTGTGAGTTGTTGCAGAAACAACAATCCTGAAGTGTGCAATAAAACTAACAGCTTGAATGCAACCATGCAATAAAAAACCAACAGAACAATAACGAAGGGACAAACAAAAAAGAATTCAACAGACGTGATATTTTCATTTGGGGTCAGTTATTCTCATAAATTATATCAAACTATTCTTTTCTTACATTGATAATTCCATGGGGCAGATGGTGAGAAAGTAAACAAAAATGTATAAATTGTTTATTTATGAAGATATCATTATAAAATTATTTAATTATCTATAGTTTTCTACTCTCCAGTTAATTATAAGCACTTTACAAACAAGTAGCACTTTATGACAATAGATTTTTTATTCCCATTATTTTAATTTTTTTCATATAACAGGACTAAAAATGACTGACAGGTGGTCAGGACTCCTGTACAATATTATCAAACCTGTTTCAATAATGTGGAAATTAAAATTTTGAGTCTTTTCCTCTTATGAAAGTTGACTGTTCAACTCAGGTTACTGATTCAGAATACATGGACTGGACATTTAATTTTTTTTATTTCTATGCGAAAGAGTAGAGACTATGCTCCTTCTTGCCTGTTGCTGTAATATATGTCCATGCTGTTGTCTGTCACGCCTGTATTACATGATGATGAAATGAGGGTAGGAATACTTTGAAGGTCAGCATACCACTCTGAGCTTTGGGACCTTGATATGGAGCCTCGAGTCCCACAAGTTCCATAGTCCATGCACCTCCAGAGCTTGGTAATGCATTCCTCACAACCCAAAGTAGAGGCATCACGGTTATCATGGCTGTGGGAACAGGAGATCTGAAGGCATCCCTGGGTGGACACTGGGGCAGGATTGACAGCCTTCTGTGCAGGTTGTCTACATTTGGGGTCTAATGCTGCACTACCCACTGAACAGGTCTCATGAGTACTCTAGTGTGAGCAGTCATGTAGGTTGATGATTCCATGAAAACCATGAGCCTCAGAAAGAGATGAGCAGACAGCTCTCTCTGAGCCCTTAATGTGACTTGGGCTTGCTGAATGGCAGTGAATCTTTCCTCCACAAGGAATGCACTGACTGGTACCAAGCCCAGTACTGCATCACTCAAAAAATCCTTTGCTAGGAGAAGTCATCAATGACTCTCTTGTTTATTTGAAGCCCTGGGTAGTGGCACAGGGTGCAAGTAGTGGCAATGACTCTTCTCAAGTCCTGTTTTGATTTGGCTTTTATCAGTCAAACATCCAAATATGGGGATACATGTACTCCTGGGTGAGGAGATAAACTTCCATCTAGGCATTCGGTAAAAATCCATGAGGCTGCTGATAGGCCAAAAGGAAAAATCTTAATTGGGAGTCTGTTTCCTAGAAACTAGGGCAACTGTAATGGTTCTTCCTAATAGCCATGTGGAAGTACCCATCCTTCAAAGAGAGAGCTGCACCACTTTCCTTGGTAAGCAAAGGAATAATCTCCTCCAAGGCGAGCATCCTGAATTTTGATGTCTGGAATACCTGTTCAGGTTCTTAAAGCTCAAAATAGTTCTTACACCATCCACCTTCTTTTATTCCTGGTATTTCCTCATCCCCAAGCTCTTTCCTTGATAGATTATGGGGGTGGGGGAAGAGGGGCAGGAATTCCTTCCATTACCCTTTCTGATAGCAGAGTCCACTTTCTATAGGAGTATGTTCTCATGGGAACTGTGCCTAGGGAGGGAGGGAGGATGAGGGAAGCCTAGTGCAGAACTGGATGGAATATCTGCTGAGGATGGTCTCTAAGACCCAGGGATCAGAAGTGATTATGCACCAGCTGGTGTAAAATAAGGACAGACAAGGACTGAAAGGGAGGGAATGGAGAAAGGTGAGGGAGAATAGTACTGGAGACAATAACTTGATTCTCAGGTGGCCTATCAGTCTGCTACTTAGAAGCAGAGTCGGTGGACTAGTATGCGAACACCAGTGCTCTTAGTCTTATATTGTTGCTGAGGCCTCCTTCCATAATTTGGCTCTGGGGGAAAATGGAGCACCCTTTGAGAAGAGCAGCTTTGAGAAGATGCTGTCTCTTGCCTCTGGAATTTGGAGGCTGGACAGGAGGAGGATCATCTGCGAAGAAATGGAAGTCTGGGAAAGGCCAAGAGATCTAGCTGTGGTTCTAGAAGGCTTCACTTTTTCCAGCATCATGTCAGTCTCATCACTAAAAAGGGTATGCCTTTCAAAAGGAACTTCTGTGATCCCCTGAGTTTCAGAGGGGATCACCCTTATATAGACTAGGGCATCTGACATAAGTTGCCATGCGAGGGTGCTCACGTGCTCCACAATGGACCTGGCTTCAAAAGATGGTTCCATGTGCTTGCGACCAGGAAATGCAATCCCACAAGTGAGATCACAAACAGCAGCCCTCGAAGAAAAACAATTTTTACACACACAGTGCTGTCACGCTTTTAAGGTTCAATATAATATGATTTATTGGATCTGGAAGCAAATTATTTACACCATAAGAAAGTGGAGATTCATAGGTCTCTTGGGGTATAAAACACATGGCTCTGGCCCTCATGAGATGGGTTATCATGAGATGGACACAGCATAGGGATTGGGGCAATTCAGAGGCAGTCGTGTCAGTTAAAACAGCCCCTTGGCTGCTCTGATACAGGGGCCAGGCACCAGAGCTCAAAGCAACAAAGAACTGAGACCGTGGATTCAGTCTTTCCTCAGAGCCATAATCATTATGACCATAAGCAAAGGGATACTGAGAATCCAGAGGCCAGGGCCATACTAGAAGTGATACTAACCTAGGCAGATATGAAGGATCCTGGAGAACAGGGTGTATGGATGGGTGTATGGGTGTATGTAGGGTGGAGAACAGGGTGTATGGACATACAGGGGTAATGGTCCACCAAAGACAGGCAATCATATTACAGATCTCCTGGATCTGAAGAGTCACTGTCTCAACCCTGAGTATGGTTCTCCATATAACGGGATTGAGGGGAGACAGATCCATGGTGTCTTGGACACTATAAAACAGAGCTCTTTCTCTCTGAGCGTGGCACAGAGTGAACTGCCCTAATGCTCAGCAGGTTGTGAATCTTCTGCAGGAGGATAGATTTCTTTTCAAGCCATGGAAGGAGAGCAGAAAAAGCTGATGGAGGGGGCAGATAGAAAAATTAGCACATAACGAGAAGAGGTAACAACTAACGCTCATTTGTATGTGACAGAACCGGTCCAGGCTCGCAGGGAAACTGCCTCCTCCCAACAAGGCCGAGTTCAGTCTGGACTGGCAATCTCATGCACTGTGAATTAAGTGAGGCAAAGGTCTTCTGGTTTACATCTCTGATCTGATCTTCGGAGGAATGAAAGGGGTGAAGTGGGTCCTTGGAGACCCTATCAGAATTACCCCAAGTGGAACAATAGTTGGGAGTGAATCTCTTCATGCTCGCAAGGCGGCTGGAACATGTTACAGTGGCTGCACAAGTCGCTAGTGCCCCAGGGCTTCCAATCTGCGAAGTTCCCTAAGATACTAAGCTATTAACGGTCCATGGGGGGGGGGGTGCGCATGCAAGTGCATGCAAATCAAAGGTTGTCCTTAGCGAGGGAACTTCCGAGCTGCTCAGCCTGAAGCTGTTACTCCAGGAGACAGACATGGGCAAGTCCCAGCAGCTGGAGTGAGAGGAGGGCAGGCAACAGGGAGGCAGAAAGCAGGTCTGAAGCTGCAGAGGCAGATGGGCATTAAGGAGCAGGGTATGGGCACCAAAGCAAGAATGTTAGTAAAATTGTTTCCATAGCAAAAATGTACAGAGAAACTCAGTAGTGGGTCATAATGGACATTCAAATGAAAAATGTCACATTTCCCGAATTATGATTGTTTGACACTACAGCTTTTGTGCTGTGTTTAATGGGGAAAAGATTTGCAGTTACACAAGTTAAGATGAAAATTACAAGGAATCTCAGTCCTTATGCATCAAGGCACAAAGTGATCACCAGCACTGGTCAAGAAGAAATACTTCTCACAATCAGGAGAAAGGCTCCCCCACTGAACAGATGCTGGGAACACAAGAACACAGATGTGTGGGTGAAGCGAAACTGGGACCCTCCAGCTAGTTCAGATCTAGAAGTGTGACCCCACCCCTCCGGGACACCACGACCCACTGCGACCCCTTTTCCCATCCATGTGGCTAGGAGGATATCCTGCTTCAGAACCCCTGGATGCAAGGGATATAATCATCAGACTCTGCTTTAAGTTTGAACACTGGATATTTTTATTTCTTTGCTGATCAGTTGCTTGCTTCCTCTCTTTTCCCTCATCAATATACTCTTTCCCTTTTTCTTACTCTGGGCTCCTATTAGCTCATTTCTTTCACTAACCCTACTTACCTTAACCTAGGCCCCACACTGCAGACTTCTTTTAACATGTGGAAACAAAATGACATTTTTCAACCTGACCACCTCCTTCTCTGCACTTTTGTCTGGTCTAGATTTTAAGCTCTTCAGGGCAGAGACCGTCTTTCTGTGCCTGACTGGGACCTTTGAGTTCTACCATATTATAAAAATTTAATAATCACATCCATGTCAGTTGATTGTATTAGTTCTAGCTGTAGCCTCCAGTTCCCTTCATCACAATACATTGTTGACTTGGTTGTGGGATTCTGTGGGGTGAACAGGATTATTCATGGGTACAGTTCTTCCTTCCTGAGAGAGCTGAGTGCAAGGAGGGCAAATGACTTGATCAAGGCCACAAAGGGAATCGGTGAAAGAGACAGGATCAGAAAGCAGAGGCTGCCTCCTATTTTCAGTACTGCAATCAGCCTACCTCACTAAGTTATTAAAATGACACAATTCTTTGTAGTCAAAGGCCACGGTAGTTGCTTAGCAGAAGAGCCAATTCAGTCTTGTTAGTTTCATGCTGCTACTACTTCAAAAAGTTATGAGCAGTGGTAGTGGACTAGAGTAACCCTCAAGTTGCTGGGGACTCAGCAGACCAAGACCTCCAGTTTAGATAGAAAATAGCCCTTTGAAAATCATTTATGAATGTTAGTGCATATGTGAAGACCCTAGCGAAGCAGCTGGGCTCCATTTCTCTTTCAGCAAAAGGCTAGTGGTGACCTGAAAAGTCCACACCTTTTCATATAAAAGGAATCAGTTAAGTTTGGAAGGCTTCAAGCAATTCTCACTAGTCTTACCCAAAATCCTCAGGAAGGACCTTTGCATAGTGTTTTATGAACCCCATAAACACAAAACTCTCAAAAATGACAAGTGAGGGTCGTGTTTTGTGGCTCCAGCAAAAATGGTAATGGGTTCTGCCATTAAGGCAACTTGAGTGTAATTTGAAGACACATAGGAAGAAGTTTAAAGGAAAAGGATAGGCAGCCAATGAGGCAGAGGATAGGCAGGCAGGAGAAATGTTTGCATATGAAGGGGAAGATTAATTAGAGACTTTTATGGATTGTGTGTTGCTCCAAAGAGCAACACACAATCCAACTGGCTGAGACAGGTTCTGGGATTCTGCTTTGTCAACTGTTATCTAATTAAGAGTTTCCAATGCCATAAACTATCTACCAACTACGGAGGGGACAGTGCTAAAGGATATTATACATTATCCTGTCTCAGTGAACTGGAATCAGCATTAAAGAGATGTAAAATTCTCTAATTATGTTTCCCCAAGTAAATTACATCCACTTACAGAAAATATCCATCACTGATGTGTTTTTTCCCCTGACATTTTAACTGCATTGGTTACTTCAGAAAAAACATCTTTGTAGATTTTAGTCATTTAAAAAACTCTATCCACAAAAGTGTAACAAATTTAACTTTAACAAGCTTCCAGTTTAGCATCTTCAAGCTGTATGAGAGTTCTATAAATATATACTTTTGACTAAGGGGATCTACTTTGCTGTTAAATCATTCCTGACACTTTGAGTGGTTTTTGAAGGGGTTCTGGAGCATTAAAGAAGCCTGGCTGCGGGTCTGAAGAATAAATTGATTTAAAATACATCAAACAGTATTTCTACACGAGTTGTCCGAAGAGTATCATTGTACTTTTTGTCTTGAAAGCAGACCACCAACATAAAGGATAAAATCATCAGTACAAAGAGCTATCTGTGTTTTAATTAAAATAATTTAAAATCTATGAGTTTCAAAGTAATTTAATAGGAAATACAGCAAACCTGAAAATATTTACTAATAGGGAAACACTGTAGAGTTCAGTGGCTGTGCTTTATAATCGTCAGTTTGAAATATATGCTTAGAAAGATACAGTATGGCATAAGCAAAGCTTAGACTGTAAGGGTATGAACACCACATTCAATGTAATTAAGAAGCAGCCTATCAACACTAAGACAGTAATGTCATCCCATCTGCCAAACCCTGCATTAGCTGGCACTATGCCTCCTGCCTGCTGCTGCTTCTGTTACCCACCTGATCCTTGGAGACCTGCTTTGATGGAGCGTTTATGCCAAGCTTTTCCAGAGGATAGACAATCTGTCGTCTTGGTCGCACGGGAACCATGTAATGAAGGGCAGATGTCAGGGAATGGGCATAGGGATTCTGAAACTGAAAGAGAGCAATCTATATTTTAGCACAGAGAATGTCAGAACAGTGCATCACAGATGTCTGTTGTATGGCTTTGCAAATACAAAATTCTTAATTCTGTTGGCTAAATCTGAGAGAAAAATCAGTAAACAAACAAACATACTCAGAGCAGAGGAATGAATTGCAGATAATTCCTGACACTAATGAAGATAATTATGAGAGTAATTACGTTACTATCTCTGTGGGAATGACAGATAAACAAGTGGTTTGGTTTATGGGATTTTTCAGCACAAGTATTTTCCCCAGGAGGATATTTTTCTCCACAGTGATCATGAATCAGCTTGATTTGACCTCATTAAGCTGTATTATCTGCTTACTGTTAACCTTTGCTTGTTTGGCAAACGATGGTATAAGAATTTATATAGTAAATCTATACTGACTGAAATGTCAATTTCACCCAAGTGATAAATGTTAATAAACTGGAAAAAATTTGAACTGAACAAAACCTCCAAATGTTAACTTGTATAGGGCAGGTCATTAGAAGCAGCTTTATTCCAGCATGACTGGCCCAATTATACATCACATGAAAAGACAAAACAGGAGAATTATGAGAAACAGAGTGGACATTAATGGAAAGCAAATTACACTGAAGTGCCTTTGAAGTCTATATCATAGCCACAACACCAAAAAAATAAATCATGATTAATGTTACTACAATGTAAGCTGAACAAAATAATATTTTACCACTTATTAGAATTGCATTGCTGAGTTAAAGCTAAATTGTTTTAACCTGTAAATAGACCAAGGAGAAAATACTACCAAGATTTAACTCATCTTCTCCACCCATTCCTGTTTACCTTCATTTCTGTGAATGACAATTAGCCAAATGTTACTCAGTGAGATTAGTTCCTCAAGGAGGCAATTACTAAACCTCCACAGAGCGGTAATCTGTATAGAAGAACACACGCTGGAGAAGCAAAAAGATTCTTCTGAAAATTTGTGTATTTATCTTATCAAGATTCCTATATGGGCTTGTCTAGACAGAGAATTAGTGCGTGGCAAGCTGGGATGTATGTTGACAGTGCACTAGCATGCTGTGCACTAACTGGCAGTGTGGAACTTGCTCCAGTGCACTAAGAGTGTCCTAGTGTGCTTTGATTTACCCTGCTTTGAAATGGGAATAGGTCAATGTGAACTAGGGAACTTTGAGTGCATACTAGAAGGGTCTACATAGCCATGAACAGCATGCTAGTGTGCTACAGATTTACACCCTAGTTTGCTATGTACTAGTTTTCTATCTAGACAGGCCCTGTGTTAGAAAAGAAAAGCAGATTTAAGGTAAAATTTTCAAATGTGTCTAAGTGACTTAGGAGCCTAAGTCCCATTTTCAAAAGTGACTGAGATGCCAAAGGCCCCACTGACTTTTAGTGACACGGAGGCTATATCTACACTGCCCTCCAGTTATGACTACTGAGATGTGAATAGCAGTATGCATCAAAGTGCTGCGAGGTAACTCCTCTGTGTAGATGCTGCAGGTGTGAACTAAAAAGTTCCTAGTTCACGTTAGTGTAGTCTTGTTTGTTGTCCAAACTGAAGAGCAGTGTAGACAAGCCCTTAGATTCCTAAGTGGAGAGAGGAATGGAGAAACACGAATACTGGTGTCCCCCAAGGATCTGTACTGGGCCCAGTACTATTCAACGTATTCATAAATGATCTGGGAAAAGGGGTAAACAGTGAGGTAGCAAAATTTGCAGATGATACAAAACTACTCGAGATAGTTAAGTCCCAGGAAGACTGCAAAGAGCTACAAAAGGATCTCTCAAAATTGGGTGACTGGGCAACAAAATGGCAGATGAAATTCAAGGTTGATAAATGCAAAGTAATGCACATTGGAAAACATAATCTCAACTATATGTAAATGATCGGGTCTAAATTTGCTGTTACCACTCAAGAAAGAGATCTTGGAGCCAGTGTGGATAGTTCTCTGAAAACATCCACTCAATGTGCAGCAGCAGTCAAAAAAGCAGACAGGATGTTGGGAATCATTAAGAAAGGGATAGATAATAAAACAGAAAATATCATATTGCCTCTATATAAATCCATGGTATACCCACATCTTAAATGCTGTGTGTAGATGTGGTTGCCCCATCTCAAAAAAGATATATTGGAATTGGAAAAGGTTCAGAAAAGGGCAACAAAAATGATTAGGGGTATGGAATGGCTTCCGTATGAGGAGAGATTAATAAGACTGGGATTTTTCAGCTTGGAAAAGAGACGAATAAGGGCCGGATATGATAGAGATCTATAAAATCATGACTGGTGTGGAGAAAGTAAATAATGAAGTGTTATTTTCTCCTTCTCATAACACAAGAACTAGGGGCCACCAAATGAAATTAATAGGCAACAGGTTTAAAACAAACAAAAAGAAGTATTTTTTCACACAATGCAGTCAGTCAGTCTGTGGAACTCCTTGCCGGAGGATATTGTGAAGGGCAAGACTATAACAGGGCTCAAAAAAGAACTAGATAGGTTAATGGAGGATAGGTCTATCAATGGCTATTAGCCAGGATGGGCAGGAACGGTGTCCCTAGCCTCTGTTTGCCAGAAGCTGGGAATGGGCAACAGGGGATGGATCACTTGATGATTACCTGTTCTGTTCATTCCTTCTGGGGCACCTGGCATTGGCCACTGTTGGAAGACAGGATACTGGGCTAGATGGACCTTTGGTCTGACCCAGTATGGCCGTTCTTATGTTCTATAAGTGTATAAGTCACTTCTGAAAATAGGGCTCCTAAGACACTTAGGCACTTTTAAAATTTTTATCCTTAATCTATTCTCATCATGTTGTAGTCAGTGACCTCCTTCCTCCCCCTTCTCCTCTTCCCACTATCCCACCCTAAATCTCTAAATAAAAAGTGAGCATCTGTACATCTCAAAACCCACTATGCAACTGAGTTGCAATGTCTGAGAAACATGTGGTGGGAGAACACGACTGATCAGAAAAGTTTGGTTAAAAAGTAACAGAAAATAGAACTACAAGGTGAAGACAAAGAAGCTATGAATGCTTTATATCTTGACATTTTAAAATATGTCATGTAACTGATCTGCAAGTCATATAAGGGTACACAAGCTGCATCAGCATCTTAAACAATTCAATGAAAATATCATGGAGTATTCCCCAGTTAATACACAGTATGAGCAGGACTGTTCCTTCAACTATGCATCCATAGAGGGGCAAAAGGTAGAGGAAAAACTGCTCCCATTTGGCTATTTGAATATTGTGTCCAGATGTGCCAGTGGTATGGGGTATTACTAATCTGTCCTAGAGCAGATACTTTGGGAGTGGGCAGGGAATATTTTGGCTACAGTCCCCACAATGCACTGGTCAGCAGAGGGGAAAGTAATGGTATGGACAAAAACCAAACTACTGCCAACACTGAAGCAAGCAGGGAAGTAGAGAGCAAATCATTCCTCTCTGAGGCATGATTCCCACACTGAGGGAAGACACTAAATGTGTTGCCCCAAACACAGAGCTTGTAGCAAACCCACAGTCTAGCTCTACCATGTGTCACCCATCAACACAAATGGAGACTGTGTGATCTGAGAGGAGAACAAAGTGTTGTTTGCAACATTTCTGAAGAAATTTCTCTATACCAATCACCTGCCATATATCAGTCATAGAAAAACAAACAAACAAAACAAAAAACCTAAGGAAAATAAAGGTCAGGACGTATGATATTTAATAAAATCACTGCCAATTTTTTCTTTTACCTCGCCGTCCACAGACTGTGGATAAATAGAGTAGTAGAGACAAGACTTGTAGGCTAAGCGAAGGATCTCTTTCAGAAAATATTTGGTATAGTGATGGAATATGGGATTTAGAGCAAAGTGGTACAGATGGCCATGTTCCTCCTGCTGGTGGTGATTGAAGTAAATAAAATCTTCAATGTTGTAATGTGAACGGATATATTCAATATCCTATGAAATAAGACATTTTAAATCAGTGATGATGAAAGAGCTGTGTTTTTGTGATAAAGATGTCACAGCAAACTGCCTTTATATTTATTAATGATGAAATTTGAACATTGAAACAAGACTACCTTGAGAGCTATTCACTAGCAAAGCACATTAGCTAAACAAATGGTTTCTTCATAATCTTTCCTTTGTATCAAAATCAATTTGTATAACTCATCATGCTTTATTTACTATAAGAAATGTATATCTGACCCCAGCAGTAAAGCATATGAGTGCCTGACATTTTCTGACAGATATTTACAAAGAAATTTTGCAAGGTATCAGACAGAGGCCAGATTGTCTCTCTCACAGTAAAAGCTGAGCAGGAGACTTTTGGAAAGAAAATCTCTGTGAGGAGCCCCATGCATGGATTCCTTCATCATCCTGTTAGGGATTTGCGCTAGTTTAGCCACCTTACAGACAGTAACCCCTAATTTCAATGCATTTGGAAAAATTAAAAACCATCTCTGAAAACAGAGATGGTTGTTCCTTACCTTGCTTGATATGGTTTTAAAACTGAATATTACAAATCTTTCAAGAAAGATTTTGCCTTTTTAGTGCCAACAAAATGCCAGGAAAGTTTTAAATTTGCAGCAACTAACGTAAAACAGAACTGGAAATATTCATTCTCTTCACCTCCCAATTACAGTTAACAGCTTTTCTGTCTGCTTCTACCCTCCAGCCCTCCCACCCCATCATCTATTTTTAAAACAATATTAATTTCTTTGAAATTAAATGTGTATGACGCACTTTACTCAGAAGCTATTGTAAAAAAAGGCAATTTGAGAGGAGTGGAAGTGCCATTTTCAATATGCTGGGACAAACTGCTGATTTTCTGTTTGGAAAATATGGGCCAAAATACAGGTTTGCAGTAACAGATTTAAAGAAGTATCAAGTCACAGAGAGAAAGAAAGAATGGTTTTGTGGTTAGGGCTTCAGATTGGAATGCAGGAGATTTGGGTTCCATTTTCTGCTTCACCTCAGACTCCGTGTGTGACTTTGGACAAGTCACAATCTCTCTCTGTGCCTCAGGTCCCCATCTGTAAAAAGGGATAATAATCCTTCCTTTCCCCTAGCCTTTGTCTATCTTTGTGTAGACTGCAAACTCTTTGGAGAAGGGACTTCTATGGTGTGTGTGTACAGTGCTTAGCACAAGGCCAAGATCTTGGCTGGGACAATGTAATACAAATAATAATGAAGTCAGCATTACACTGTGCAAACTCAGGGCACACATCTTAAATGGGAAAAGGAAAAAAATACAACGAGATTTACCATTTCATTTTTAATAACAGAAATGCCAACTATCTGATCCAAAACTTCTGCTACAAATGCCTGAACTGGTGTCCCATCCTGAAAGACAAATGATAATATGATCACTGATTTACACACAATATTAGAATTCTAAGTTTGCTATTTGATCTTAACTGTAAATTCCAATAACATACTAAATTTAAAATACTTTGCTCTCTGTACATTCTGTGCACTGCATTACAGTCATCTTTCCCTAACATAGGGACCAATCCTGCAATAAGCTCCAGATGGATGGACCCCTGTGCCGAAACAGAGTCCCATTGATGTAAGGTATATTGTCCTAATCTTGCTCCTCTGGAAGCTAATGGCCACTTTCCCATTGACTTCAATGGAATAGGTTTGGACCCTAAGAAAGATTGTTTAGTATATGGTAGGTTTAACATTGGACAATGCAATGGACAACGACTGGTATGTCTGCAACAAGTACTCACTGGATCTCTGCGAGCTTGAGTGAAGACCTTTAAGTCATCCAGTATACTTTCATTCAAGTCAAGAGTTTTGATGAGCATTTCAACAGCAGGTGTATCACTGGTTGTTGCTGCTCTGACCTTAAATGACCTATTAAAGGAGATAAAAATGACAAGTTTGCCCTGCTGATCAACAGAAGACTTCATTTGCCAGTTCAATCAAGTCAATGCCTTTCGCTAGCACTACCTCCACACAGTTATTTAAACATGAAATGTACTGTTCTATGCAAATTATTTTCAAACCTGTAAATTATCTCATTACATAATTTACATAAAATGTCCCACATGGATCTGCACAATACTTGGCCAATGTTAAAGTACATACGGCCCACCCCATCATCACCACTCCCAAGCAGCATGTAGCAATCTAGTGAATGAGGATGGAGCCACCATACGAAGGAACCCAAAAAATCTTGTAAAATAGAAATCAACCAAAAAAGAAAAATACACAGAGAGAAACTATCAGACCAAACTAGGAAAAAAGGACAGAGACAGAAAAGAATAATGAGAGAGAAAACAGATTAAAGAAGCCATGCTGGAACACTGAGCAAGAGGACATTGGGGACATCAAGGACACACCAAAAAGTTTCCAACAAATAAAGGCTAGGAACCATTGTGTTAGGCCCTTATCCTGCAAAACACCTTCTCACTTGCTTCACTTTAAGCATGTGGGTAGGCTTACTGAAGTCAAAAGAAAAGGAGTACTTGTGGCACCTTAGAGACTAACAAATATATTTGAGCATAAGCTTTTGTGAGCTACAGCTTACTTCATCGGATACATCCGATGAAGTGAGCTGTAGCTCACAAAGGTTATGTTCAAATATATTTGTTAGTCTCTAAGGTGCCACAAGTACTCCTTTTCTTTTTGTGAATACAGACTAACACGGCTGCTACTCTGAAACCTGAAGTCAAAAGGTTTACCTGTATGTTTAAAGTTAAGCACACGTGTTTGCTGGACTGGGACCTTAGACTGTCAGCAAAAATGGCACAGACTAAATGAAATTACATGGCCCCAAAAAAAGGAAAAGTTTACTGCAGTCCAAGGAGGGGGAAAAAAAAAACTGTTGCAGGGTTAGTTTTCCTTTCACTAAATGTTAAAATAGCAGGCCTTAAATCTAAATTTGTAAAACTGAATTTAGAGTTAAAATAGATTCAGCTGGAACATTAAATCAAACACTTAATGTGCAGAAGAGATGAAGGCCTAGCAGATGGGAAGCAAGGAGAGTCACTTGTGGGGTATAATAAAGTAAAAGAGAGCAGAAAATAGGTTTTGAATTGGGCTTTAAATTAAACCAGAAAGTAATGCTGTAGTCTTGCTGATAGCAACCATTATGACTAAGGGTTCAGAACGTTTTCCATTCCATCCTTCTGTTTTCATATGCTACTCTCTCTTAAATAGTGGTGAAATACAGTAAAATTATAGGGGCATAAAACAAAAAGCAATGGTGAGTTCCACTCTTGCCTTCCTAGGGTGTCATCACTTGTACTCAAAATTATTATTTTGTTTAATCACTGTCATGGCATCTGTTATCGAGAGTAGGCTTTGGTGCAGAGGTGAGTTTTACAACACAGGCCAGATTATGGCCAGAAAAAAATCATATTCTGATCTTCTTTGCTAGCACGTTCCACAGCCGCCCAGCACTGAAAATACCTCCAACTCCTGACAGCTTCCCTTTGGACTCTTCCACTACTGTGTTCCTGATAAGCACAGCAGTCTTGGAGAGCTAGGGATGAAGAGGCAGGTGCTACAGAAGCCTTGTCCCAGCCCAAGAAGATGTTTAAAGATGGTGACTATGAAATGAACCCTAAAATGAAAAGGGAGATGGGGGGTTGGAGATCTATTATTATGTGTTCACTGCAGTTTAGTCCCACACAGGCTGTTGTGTCTTGGAAAGGTGGAGTTTGACTGGCTTTGACTGATAGCTCCGGGTAAAGGGAATGACAGTAACCCATTCTTGACATGCTGAATGTATGGATCATGGTTGCCATGCCCTTGAGGAAGAAGAGGAAGACATGAAGACTTATCTGAAGGTGGAAAAAAGTATTCTTGGCTGCTATTGCTACCATGTTCTCAAGGAACTTGGGACAAGTGTGAGTAATTTTCTGAAATCTTTTACTATTTTAATAATCAGTGAGAAGAAGGGATAGGTATGGCATACATGTGTGCACAGCGAGTTAACTAAATGTGCAGCGATTTGGTTAGGGGAATTTGCTGATGAAGCAGAGGGGACTGAAGACTCAAGAGGCTTAACAGCTTGGTATGTTGGAAGCTCAGTAGCTCTCCATTTTGGAGCAGACTAGCTCCAGATGAAGGAACTGACAGGGCCCACCGGGTAAGATGACAGGTTGCTATGTGTGCAACCCCACAAGCCCAGCAAGAGGTGTATCTGTTCAGTGGAAAGCTTGTCTATAGTCCAGAGCTGTTCAGCTTGCACAAAGGCTACAGTGAACATGCCAGAACTGACATCCTCTCCAACTCCAGTCAAAGACCCGGGGACAGATCTTCAGCTTGTGTAATTTGTCATAGCTCGCATAAAGTGAATATAGAGCTATCAAAATTTACACCAGCTAAGGATCTGCCTCCTGTTGCACATTACATGAGCTTCTGCAGACATCAACGGGAGGATGTCAGACCTGACCTTCACAAAACCAAGTATTTCCATTAAGCAGGGTTCAAAAATATAAAATTTAACAATTGCTATAACACCAGGAAAAGACAGTTACCTTTTTCCATAACTGGTGTTCTTCAAGATATGTTGCTCATGTCCATTCAACTTAGGTGTGTTTGCTTGCCACATGCACTTGTGCCGGAAGTTTTTCTCTGAGCAGGATCTGTAGAGGACCAGGTCTGGCACCCCCTAGAGTGGCGTGCGTGTGCTGCGGCATATAGGATGCCACCGGCCCCCTCCACCCTCAGTTCCTTCTTGCCAGAAACTCCGACAGTGGGAAAGGAGGGCAGGATGTGGAATGGACATGAGCAACACATCTCGAAGAACACCAGTTATGGAATACGGTAACTGTCTTTTCTTCTTTGAGTGATTGCTCATGTTCATTCAACTTAGGTGACTTCAAGCAGTACCCATGGAGGTGAGTAAGGAGTTCCCATACATTGCAACATACATTGCAACACAGCTCTGCCAAACCCAGCATCGTCCCTGGCCTGCTGAGTATGGCATAGTGGGCCATGAACATGTGCACCGAGGACCACGTCAAAGCTTTACAGATGTCTTGGATCAGGAAGTGTGCCAGGAAGGTTGCTGAGGATGCCTGCACTCTAGTCGAGTGGGCTCTGACAACTGGCGGTGGGACCCCTGCCAGCTCGTAACAAGCCCTTATGCAAGAGGTAATCCCGTTAGAAATCCTCTGCATGGACACCGGAAGGTCCTGCATCCTTTCAGCTGTAGAGATGAAAAAATGAGTCGAACTACAGAAAGGCTTTGTCTGATCTAGGTAGAAAGCCAGGGCCCTTCTTATGTCCAAAGCATGGAGGTGCCTCTCTTCACTAGTCTCACGGGGCTTAGGGCAGAAGACCAGCAGAAAGATGTCCTGGCACATGTGAAAAGCAGACACCACCTTGGGAAGGAAGGCCGGGTGGGGCCAGAGCTGGACCATGTCCTTATAGAAGACTGCGTATGGCGGTTCCAAGGTCAGGGTATGCAGCTCGGATACTTGCCTCGACGACATCACCGCCACCAGGAAAGCTACCTTCCATGATAGGTGAGACAGGGAGCATGAGGCCAAAGGCTCAAAGGGCGGGCCCGTGAGCCTGGACAGAACCAAACTGAGATCCCACTGAGGGACCGGGGACCGAACTTGAGCAAAAAGTCTTTCAAGACCTCTGAGGAACCTGACTGTCAAAGTCATGGGAGAACACCATCTGCCCCTGGACGGGCGGATGAAAGGTGGAGATGGCTGCCAGATGCACCTTGGTAGAGGAGGGTGCCAGGCCCTGATTCCTCAAATGAAGCAGGTAGTCTAAGATCAACTGCACCAAAGAATGCGAAGGGGAGATGCCCCACTCAGCCACCCAGTGGGACCCCTTGTCCATTTTGCCAGGTAGGTCTGTCTAGTTGAGGGTTCCTAGGAGGACCTGCTGGACCCCCTCCAAACAAGTCCGTTCTTCAGGGTTCAGCCACAACATCCATGCCGTGAGGTGGAGAGACGTGAGGTTGGGGTGCAAGCGTCGACTGTGGTCCTGTGACAGCAGGTCTGGTCAATTCGGCAGAGGCCACGGCGGGGACAGCTGCCAAGCTCAACAGCATGCTGAACCAATGTTGACGCAGCCATGCTGGTGCGATCATGATAACTTGGGCCCTGTCTCTCTTGACTTTCGACAGGACCCTGCTGACGAGCGGGATCGGGGGGAACGTGTACATCAGGCTTCCTGCCCAGGACAGGAGGAAGGCATTGGAGAGGGAGCCCTTGCCCAGACCCCGTCTGGAGCAGAAGCAATGGCACTTCCTGTTGTGCCTGGTGGCAAACAGATCCACTTGGGGAGATCCCCACCTCTGGAATATCGCGCAGGCTACCTCTGGTTGGAGTGCCCACTTGTGATGAGAGAAGTCTCTGCTTAGGTGATCTGCTAACGTGTTCTTGACCACTGGGAGGTGACACCCTTCTAGATGGATTCCGTGGTCGATGCAGAAATCCCAAAGATGGAGTGCCTCTTAGCATAGGGCAGAGGATCGAGCTCCCCCGCTGTTGATACAGACGAGTCTCATCTTACAAGCATTTAACGTGCGCAAATTCAGCTTTGCGCAGTCTGCAAAAATAAAAAAAAATTAAAAAGGAGAGAAAAATAACAATTTAAATACTGTACCTGGCCTGGCCTGGCACACAACATACATGCATGCTGCCACATGATCTAGGAAGCGCAGGCATACCCTGACTGTGGTCAGGGGAAATGCATAGACTTCTGCAATGAGGTCCGGTAATGTCCTGAACCTCTCAAGCAGCAGGAACGCTTTGGCATAGGTTGAGTCAAGCACCACTCCAATGAACTCTAGTCTCTGTACCAGAACTTCCTGGCTCCCTAGCTCTTCTGTTGAATCTTGCTTCTTGGCTTCTTTTACCTCTAGATACTCGATTTGCACTAGCATATTTGTTTAAGCAAATTAAATAATTAGATGTCCAAGAGGTCATGTTTGTACCCACAGTTAGCTGGAGGAAGCAATTTTTTAGCATGAATAAAATAGCACCTGCAAAAAAAGGAGGCTGCATTCAACAAGAAAGTCGGGTCCATTGTCATTACGATAGATTAGGAAACACTGTCCTGGGTCTGTGTATTCTCATCTCTCCCCCAGTATGGAATAAACCCATTCTAGAGGTCCAGTTCCTCTGACTGCTCAAAAAGGCAGGAAACTATTATTATTATTATGCTTTTTAGTGAAAATCGAAGGAAAGTATCCATTAAGCATTTCAGCCTTTGCTTTGTCATCTATTATTTGTTCTCCTTCTCTGTTAAGTAGCAGAGCTACACTTCCATTTGCCATCCTCTTTCTTTTTGTGTACTTGATACTTTTTCTTATTCTTTTTACTGTCTTTACTAATCAGTACCTCATTTTGTGCCTGTGCCATTCTTTTTCTGATTTTGCCCTTTCATGTCTATACTTTGCCCCTTAACTCAACCCTGAATATATTCATCTTTTACTTTACATATTTTGCTTTAAGTGACAGCGAGTTTGCTGCTGCACATTGAGTTTATTCTTCAGAATCTTCCCACTACCCTGAACCATTTTCCCCTTTAGATTTTCTGATCATGGAACTTCACTCACAAGCTAATTTTGAAGTCTGACTTCAGAGACTCTTCAGAAGGAAAGTCCTCCAGAACTGCAAGCAGTCGGAGGAAAGGTCACTGATGCCCTAACCCTTGTGCTTTCATGGAAACATGCATACCACTTGGAACGCACGTGATTTATGTGGAACTATAGAGACTTTTACAAAACCTTGAAGACCAGTTTAAATTTTGATCACAAATATCAAAAGGACACATGGCTACCATTCTCACTGATGAATTACTCAACAGCTGTGCCTGAGATTACCAGTAATTACTTCAATGACTTCCTATGTGGCCAAGTGGAAGATGAAATAGGTTCTTTACATAATACACAGGTTTCAGAGTTAGTCTGTATTCACAAAAAGAAAAGGAGGACTTGTGGCACCTTAGAGACTAACCAATTTATTTGAGCATAAGCTTATAATACATAAGCTTATAAGACATAACTTTCATGTCTGTTGTGATATTACAACAAAAAAACTTCAAATCCAGACTCCAGCGAGAAACTGTTGAATTGGAATTCATTTGCCCATTTGATACAATTAACTTAGGCTTGAACAGAGACTGAGAGTGGCTAAGTCATTATGCAAGGTAACCTATTTCCCCTTGTTTTTTCCTACCCCCCCCCCCCTCAGATGTTCTTGTTAAACCCTGGATTTATGCTGGAAATGGTCCACCTTGATTATCAGACACATTGTAAGGAGAGTGGTAACTTTAGATAAGCTATTACCAGCAGGAGAGTGGGTTTGTGTGTGGGGGTGTGTGTGAGAAAACCTGGATTTGTGCTGGAAATGGCCCAACTTGATTATCACACACATTGTAAGGAGAGTGATCACTTTAGATAAGCTATTAGCAGCAGGAAAGTGGGGTGGGAGGAGGTATTTCTTCATGCTTTGTGTGTATATAAAAAGATCTTCTACACTTTCCACAGTATGCATCCGATGAAGTGAGCTGTAGCTCACGAAAGCTTATGCTCAAATAAATTGTTTAGTCTCTAAGGTGCCACAAGTACTCCTTTTGTTTTTACATAACACACAGAAGCCCAGTTTCCTTGTCTGGAAATAAGCTTTGCTTAGGCCCATGAGTAACTGTCGCTACTGCATGAATTATTGGTGTAATTCATGAGGTGACTAATTACAAGTTCAAAATGGAAGTGTTGCTGAGCAATTATTCAATGAACAACTGAATTTACAAGACCATGGGATGGACACTTGTCATAAACATAAAGGGAGGGGTAAACCCCTTTAAAATCCCTCCTGGCCAGAGGAAAAATCCTCTCACCTGTAAAGGGTTAAGAAGCTAAAGGTAACCTCGCTGGCACCTGACCAAAATGACCAATGAGGAGACAAGATACTTTCAAAAGCTGGGAGGAGGGAGAGAAACAAAGGGTCTGTGTCTGTCGGTATGCTGCTTTTGCCGGGGATAGACCAGGAATGGAGTCTTAGAACTTTTAGTAAGTAATCTAGCTACGTATGTGTTAGATTATGATTTCTTTAAATGGCTGAGAAAAGAATTGTGCTGAATAAAATGACTATTTCTGTCTGTGTGTCTTTTTTGTAACTTAACGTTTTGCCTAGAGGGATTCTCTATGTTTTGAATCTAATTACCCTGTAAGGTATTTACCATCCTGATTTTACAGAGGTGATTTCTTTACTTCTATTTACTTCTATTAAAAGTCTTCTTGTAAGAAAACTGAATGCTTTTTCATTGTTCTCAGATCCAAGGGTTTGGGTCTGTGGTCACCTGTGCAAATTGGTGAGGATTTTTACCAAACCTTACCCAGAAAGTGGGGTGCAAGGGTTGGGAGGATTTTGGGGGGAAAGACGTGTCCAAACTACATTTCCCAGTAAACCCAGTTAGAGTTTGGTGGTGGCAGTGGATATTCCAAGGACAAAGGATAAAATTAATTTGTACCTTGGGGAAGTTTTAACCTAAGCTGGTAAAAGTAAGCTTTGGAGGTTTTCATGCAGGTCCCCACATCTGTACCCTAGAGTTCAGAGTGTGGGAGGAACCTTGACAACACTATATAATTGTAACAGGGTGCACTAGGCCCTTTAAGGCAGGCTACAGGCCCAGCACGGCTACTACACTACGAAAGAGGTGGAAGACATGAATCTCATAGCAAGAAACTTTATCATGCTAAACAGCATAAGAGTTATAATAAACTATTCATTTCATGACATAAGACCATGGCCAATATCCCAGCAAACAGCAATGTTCAGAGTATTTCAAAACTCAAAAGATACAAAGTACATGCACTACAAGAGAAAACTAAGAGGTAAATAAAGTGATGAAATGACTTTCCCAATGAAGTTATCATTGTGTTCTGTGTGTTTCAGAAACGCATTGCTTCAAAGGTAAGGCAGACTTTGATTAAAATGGTAATGATCCAGTAGGCAGAAAACAGTGAACAGGAAGGTGCAATAAGGACCTTACAGTTCAGGCAATCTGCAGCATGTCTTTCTTAAAGTGTGGTGCCCAAAACCAGACACAGTACTCCAGCTGAGGTCTCACCAGAGCTGAGCGGAACAATTACCTCCCATGTCTTACATACAACACTCCTGTTAATACACCCTAGAATGGTGTCTGCCCTTAGTGCAACAGCATTACACCATTGACTCATTTTCAATTTGTGATTTACTGTAACCCCCAAATCCTTTTCTTCAGTACTACCACCTAGCCAGTTGTTCCCCATTTTGTATTTATGCATTTGAGTTTTCTTTCTTAAGTGCAGTACTTTTGCACTTTATTCGCAAAAAGAACAGGAGGACTTCTGGCACCTTAAAGACTAACCAATTTATTTGAGCATAAGCTTTCATGAGCTACAGCTCACTTCATCGGATGCATACTGTGGAAAGTACGCAAGAGGTGCCACAAGTACTCCTTTTCTTTTTGCGAATACAGACTAACACGGCTCTTACTCTGAAACTTTGCACTTTATTGAATTTCATCGGATTGATTTCAGACCAATCCTCCAATTTATAAATGTCATTTTGAACTTAATCCTGTCCTCCAAAGGGCTTGCAACCTCTCCCAGCTTGGTGTTAGCCACAAATTTTATAAGCGCACTCTCTACTCCATCATTTAAGTCATTAATTCAAATCTTGAGTAGAATTGGACCCAGGACAGACCACTGCAAGCCCCGACTTGATATGTCCTTCCCCTCCCAGCTTCACAGCAAACATAGATAACTACTCTGAGTATGGTCTTTCAAATAGTTGTGTACCCATCATATAGAAATTTCATCTAGACCCCATTTCCCTAGTTTGCTTGTGAGAATGTCATGTGAACCTATGTCTAAAGCCTTACTAATGTCCAGCTATATCATGTCTATTGCTTCCCCATTATCCACTAGGCCAGTCATCTGTCAAAGAAAGATATTAGATGGGACAGTTAAAGAACAAACAAATGTTTATTACATGCTCTTAGTCTACAATTACATAATTCAGAGAATTTAATCCCTTTATACCACTTTGCATCTATAACTAATCTGAATCTGTTAATGTAACATTTTAATGAAGCATTTTACTGTGCTTATTACTTTATAAGACATTTAATATGAATTTTTGCAAGCCAGTGAAGCTTGTTTGCTTTTGCATTTGTAGCCATCTCCCTATTTGTAATGTCACTGAAGGAAAGTAATTAATTAATTAATTTTAAATAAAAATATAATGTACTTTAGCCACTGTCTATACAGTCCCTTTATGTTAATATAATTTGTTATAACAAAGCGTTTACTTGAGCAGGCCTGCACGGTGAAACACATAGAGCTCATGATCAAGAGTGGAGTTGCTGGAAGGATTAACTCGAACAAAATTCTGGATCAGAAGGAATTCCGGCACAAGATGTGGCACTGTGATGATGCAAAAGTCTTTGTCCTGAAAAGATTTAAAAAGAATACTCTATATCGGTCAATAAACAACAAACAGGTTATTAGTGATTTTAAAAACAAATTTTAAAAAGGTTCCCACTGAGACTTAAGAAAAAACTGACACATAAATGTAGATCAACATTTAAAATGGACACAGTGCTGCAAGTATAATTCACACCTACACTCTGTGGCGCTCTGTCCCCCTCTAGTGGTGATTGGACCACATACAGATGTTGATGAATTTTGGCTACAAGTCCAACCAGACTTTTTAACTGAACCTCATGCTTTAAGATCCGAGGTCCCCTAAATACAACTTTTATCTTAAAGGGGACCCAATCTGACAGTTTCTCTTACTGTACCCATATGCCACTTCCCCACAGTGCTCCATACCATCTGGAAGGATAGAGTGCTATGAGGTCTGTCAGGACCACGTTGAGGCATCATTCAGAGGGCAGAGTTAAGGTTGTGGGATGGAGGATTGTTTCTGTAGATTTTAGAGCAGTTTGAAATATCAGCTGTCAAACCAGAAATTTACTTGTTAGTGCAAAACTTCCTGAGGATCCACGGCAGAATGTAGGCAGAGAGCAACTAATATGTACAACACACATTCTCAGAAATGGCCTCAGTGCCAGGACTCAAACTCAGAGTACGTGTGCACTTCCCAGGTTAAATAGCCACAGGCTGTAACCTTGAGTTAGCCCCCTACTCTGACATCAGGCTGGCTGCAAATACTTTGACTTGCAACAGAGCCCCAGTTCTGCTGCACGTACACAAATTACTTTCTCTGACTCATCAACCTAGCTCAACCCACCTTGTAGATCCGACTTTGAGCTTGAATAACTTTTAAAATATTGCTTCTTATAGGGGTAGTGGGTGCTGATCTCTAGCTGAGATCAATCCCAAGAGGGTGAAATCAGTTTGTGGTGCATCTGAGCCAAAGTTTGAATCCTTGTGGTACACAACGAAGTATAGGAATTCTAAAACATTGATGTTACGTGATTTTTTTTGGGGGGGGCCTGTATCTTGACAACTCCTTGACCAAAGAGCATCAAATTTGGATAATTAACCCTATCCCAGATCCCCATGAAGTACAGCAATTTTCAAGACAATCAGAGTAAGCATGTGAATTTCAGAGCACTTTGAAAAAAAAATAACAGCCGTTAAACTGTAAACTAATCTCAACTTTATCCATTGTGGTGCTACCACCCCACAATAACAAGTGACTCCTCACAGAGATTTCCTTCCCACAGGCCCCTAACGCTGGTGTGTGGGGGGGTCCCCCCAAAAAGAGGGGGGAATCTAGCGATGTACAAGTTACAAGTGATTTTATTTCTTATCATACCATTTTCATTCACTTTCAAAGAAAAGACTTGTTTCACCTTAAGATTTCATTTATACGTACTGGAAAGAGGTTGAAAACATATTGCAAGAAATCCAGTGACCTGCAACCAAGAGCAAACACTTTTATGTGAATAAACAAAATCATATTCAATATATACTGTATATTTCAAAAGATTTCTCTCCCCCATCCATCCAGGCAGCACTTACTCATACTTTCTAATCGGAAATTTAGTTCAGCACTAATCAATTGCAGAAGTTGTACGCTGTATGTCAGTTGTCATTTTCTAGGACCTAAGGCAGCAATGGAAGCAACAGTAAACCTAGAGATTTGAGCTTGTTAATTCAAGAGAAGTCTCCTCTGCGCGAGAAAGAAATAAAAGTAAGATGATGTTTAATCAGAATAATCCTGCAGGAGACTTTTAGAAATTTTGCCTGAGTAGCATTAGTGCCCAGTAAGTCTGATCACCAGGGGGTACAAACAGTTGTAGCTAAGGACTAAGGTATTTCCATCATGCACCAAAAGACTTACTGTTCCACTAATACCCATTTAGTAGACCTATCCAATACCTATAAAACTAAAAGGAATATCTATACTTTAAAGTCTAACATTTATTTGGGCATAAGCTTTCGTGGGTAAAAGCTTTCAGTGCATGCATCTGAAGAAGTGGGTTTTTTACCCATGAAAGCTTATGCCCAAATAAATCTGTTCATCTTTAAGGTGCCACCGGACTCCTCATTGTTTTTGTGGATACAGACTAACAGGCCTACCCCTCTGATAGGTATACTTTGAAAATTGTTCCTGTACATTTCCCTTCTTTTCACTTTTCACCTATCGT
The DNA here is from genome assembly GCF_965140285.1 of Lepidochelys kempii. NCBI lineage: Eukaryota > Metazoa > Chordata > Testudines > Cheloniidae > Lepidochelys > Lepidochelys kempii. Next base: position 206,368,629 of record NC_136382.1, on the reverse strand, counting down.
TTTAGAATAAATCCCCTTTCTTTTCCCTGGTGAAAGTGAAATGTAATGTTCAAGTTGAGTAAGACAATAGAAACTTAATTATTTTATCCGGTTTCTGCTACATAAAAGAAAATGAAACTGTTCTAAACCCAGCAAGAGTTATGTGGAAGTTTTATTTCTATGCTCTCAAAAGAGAAAAAAGTATGTATTTTATATGCATCCAACACACACAGAGTTATTTCAAAAGACTAACCATGATGGCAGTAAACAATTAACGTAAATAACCTTCCTGTGGTTTCAGTCCCAATAAGAATGGAAAGAGTAATCATTTTTAACTCAGGTGTTTATAATTGAGTGGATAAAAGTGAAACTTTATGAAAATACAATAGGGTGACCAGATGTCCCGATTTTATAGGGACAGTCCTGATATTTGGGGCTTTGCATTATATAGGCACCTATTACCCTCCACCCCCGATCCAATTTTTCACATTTGCTGTCTGGTCATGCTAAAATACAATGACTCCACATGTTGGGACTGGGATTGTAGAATCAAAATAATGCAGTAAAACATTCGCCTATCCTGTACAATATAAATGTAAAGCTATGCTTCATTGAGATGAGTCTTTTCCCCCCCCCCGCACATATAGTAAATCCATGACAATGCAATTTCCCTTTCTCCAACACTCAGTATCTTCTCAACAGAAATGGGCTCACGAATGGGGGGAAACACCAGAGGAATCAAACTTTTTTCTGTCACTAGCAAAGGATCAAAGAATCTCATTTCAGATCAACTGGAAGTTTAGTTCATTCATATATCACTTGCAGTCCACATTCTGGCTCTAGATTTAAAGAGATGAAAACATTTGATAACCTAATGGATAGTACAAATTCTTCACTACTGAATTCCCCTTGAGGGGTAAAAGATAGTTACTTCTCAGTAACTGTTACATTTCTGCAAATTACTGCTCTTGGATCTGTGCTTCTGCATGCAAGTTCAGCAGGAACTCCTTCAGTACAAATTCTAAGATACCACTCCCAGTCTAGGTTATCTCATGCCATCCACTCAGATACCTATGCTACCCCCAGTGCTCTAATGGCCTGTTTCTTTCCCAGAAAAAGGTAAACATACACTCAAGTAAAGTGAATTAAAGAGAGAAAGATATATATTTTATATTATTATTATTATAATATATATTTAAGTCACAAGATTTACAGACAACTCAACTCAATGGAGAGGAGGCTGTTTGAGTGTTAAACTTAGAGAAAAATAGTTACAGGTAAGTAATGATCTCTTTCCTAAAGATATCCATCTTGGAGTCTGAACAATTCCAAAGATGTCTCTAAGAAAAAAATTAAAGGAGACTGCAATCTGTAGTGTATAATGATAAGCAAGGTGAACATACCTTGAGCATTATTAACAATGGTGTGTGAGAAGGGGGAAATGTCAAGAGAAAAATATAAAGGTGGACAAATAAATTAAAGATACATCCCCCAGCAAAACAAAACTGCTAGAGGACAGGAGAGCTGGATGTTCTTAACCCACAAATAGGTCTTGTATACATGGTGGAAATTTCCCAGCACAGTTATAGCAGAATAACGATTCCACTATAGCTATTCCATTACATTGGGAGCTATTCCGGAATAACTGTCCCATATGGATACACTGTCACAAAATAAAAGTGATCTTATTATGGAATAATCACTCCACTTCTCTTATTTTAGATTAGAGTGTCCATATGGGGAAATTATTCCAGAATAGGTATCGTGGAATTCAGTGGTAGCTGTGCCATCAATTTCCCTTGGTATACAAACCCATAGATTTGTAAAACTGATAGCGCAAAGTGGGATTTCTCTCTTGATGCTGAATCTAGGCAAGATTGCTTGGTAAAAAACATACAGAAGATTATGTGGCTGCTTTGCATCTCTCCTGAATGCAAACATAATGGATACTTGAACATGTAGCACATATACCTCTCGATACAACCTTTCCTTTTTCTTCCAGGTACGCAACAAGGGAATGTCTTGTGGGACACTGCCCAGTCTTACACTTAACAGGGTTTCCTGACCTAAGAGGCATGATCCTGGCCCTCCTTGCTTGTTTATAAAAACCGGATTGTCTTTTTGAAACATAGCCACCTGTTGGGATTCTAAAATATCACAAGTTTCTTAGAACAATTAGGACTGCCATCATATCCAGAAAATAGACATACAGTTGCGGATACTCAATGGGGTGCATAACACCTTGGGGGAGTGGGGGGGGGCTGCCCATTCCAAGCAGGATGCATCTTTGGTGAATCCAGTTGGTATTGAAGGAATTTTGAAGTCCACTGCTAATTGTACTTTGTTTCTCGACTACCACTAAGTGAAGCTTAGATTTTGTCAGTCACTGAGGGTCTCCTGAGGCTGTCTCATGTGGAAATGTGCCACAGGTATTTCAAATAATGTTACAATCATCAGACTCAAAATTCATGACTTCATCTCTAGGAAACACCTGTTGGCTCTGGTAAATCATCTGTCAAATCCATAGTGATACAGATCTCATCCTGGAGAAGTAGAATCTAGCAGAGCTGCTACATACTATAATTCTTTCTGAGGTACAAACGTGGACTTTGAGTATGTCTACATGGGGAAATTTACCAACATATTTACAATGTATAATTATACCATTGTAGTTAAACTGGTGTAAACTCATTGTGTGCACTCTCTTATTTCCAAATAATGAGTGTAGATGCAGAAATTACGCTGATATAACTACAGCGGCATAACTGTGCCTGTTCATTTCCCCATGTAGACAAGCTCCTAGTGAGTAAACTACCTCATCCTTGGAGACTTTTTAGAGTGTTTTCTGATAAACCAATCATCTAGATCAAGGGCATCACTCATTTGAAGGAGAGGGTCAAATTCTATGTTTATGGTCTGTGGCCTGGGGTATAAATTCAGGACTATATGCTTCACATAGTGCACAGTGTCAGTGAGAGATATGCACAGAGATCAAAGGGACAATAAGACCTATAAATAATAATGAAACATTTTGTTATTTTGGTGCTTATTGTTGCATTCATCAATCAGTGAGAAAATCTGTTCCCATTAGGACCACTGCTATTTCTGCTCTTTGTTTCTCTTTCTTCAACAGCCTCCTCTCTCCCACCACTTTCTCGGCCTTTGTGAGTCTCCTCTATTCTTTCCCCTACATTTCCTTCCCTGCAGCAACTCTCAGTTTCAATCCCCTACTTCCAATTCAGTGTGTTTCACTGCCATCCTCTTACCCATGTTTATTGCAGAGTGATCAGTGACCGAATAGTTACAGTTGACACCCAAGTGTCATCATGGGACTGTAAAACTGACATTCCAATCAGATTAACAGAGGAGTTGACTCCTCTGGGTCATTGTTCCAAGACATCTGCAGACTCAGGCATACATCACTAGCAGGCAAATATTGTGTACACACAGTTCATATTTAGAAGACTACACTCTGCAGTCGCCCGGGCTACAAATTTACTTTAAAAATATTAGATTCTGGAGCATCCAAATAGGTCATGTGGGCTACATAAATATCTTATGAAGGCTGGATCTGGCCTGCAGGTTGTATATCTGACATCTTTCATCTAGATAAGGAAGGACATTCACTCATCTATTAAGGCTCACGGTCACGATCACCAAGCATTTGATGGAAACATGCAACACTGATACCAATCCAACAGGCAATGCACAGTATTGTTGCTGTTTCCATATGAAATCTGAAATACATTCCGTGCTTCAGATGTATCCTTATGGAAATATCAACATGATCCAGAGCAAACACATATTATTGTTATTTATTATTTGTATTAAGGTGTAGAGCTTCTCACAGCTCTCTCTCCCTGGAGTTTAGCATTCTGACTCTGGCTTCCTTCTTTTGCCACTGTCTCCCCTGTTCTGAAGGAGAGGGCAGTCTATATACTGTCCTCCTCCAGAGAGCTCCTCCTGATTGACTGGAAGAGAGGAGAGCCTGGCACATCCTACCCACAGGGCTCCTGATCCCAGGCCCTTAAAGGAATAGAATCCTGGAGCCCCTCCCCCCACCTCCCGCCATCCAATTCCTTATTCCCTGGCACTGCTTTCTCTTTTCCTCTACCAGGCCATTTCCTGGGTCTTTGTTCATTCCAGCTCCCTGGCATGGGATCTTCTGGCCCCTTCCACTCTAAAAAGACAGATATACCCCATTACAGGATATGTGAGCCTTGTTCCACAGCTGCAATTAGTATTTGCCCCAAAAGGATGGCTGTTTGTATTGCAACCTGGTAACTTTTCTCTCATAGGACACCCCATCAGAGGAGATGTGTGAAAAATTTTAAGTGGAAGGTGAATGCTTCATAAAGTTACGAGTGAATGCACGCAAGCAGTTAGATGGAAATTAATTCAACCTTAACTGCAGCAGATGGAGTCACTCCCCCAACTGCCTTAATAAATCAGGTTTCTGTTAAATTATTAGAAACCGAATACCTATATGTCTATACTTGCCTTGTTTCATGTTTCTCATCAATACAGAATAGCTGAATACAGAAAGCAGTTACAGCTCCTCTGTACACAGGATGAAAGGAATCTCTCTCATCAGTCTCTAAGGTAGGTGTCCCAGCGGCTTTCAAATCGGTGTCTATGACATCATCTATTGGCAATTCAGCTCTGGAAACAGTGTTTACACTCTCCTTCTGCAGCAAGAAGAGACAAGGGACCAAACTGAAACCACATTTCCTTTTTTGTGTATTTGTTTAATGAGTCTTTTGTTGCATCATTCTTATTTTACATCATTCCCAGCTGAAATACAGGGTTGTACTTCACCCAGCACAATACATTCTGCCCCATCTAGAAGTTTAGGGGTGCATTTTTAATGAAATTTCTGCATGGCTATAAATTGATTAATGCCTGCAGTAAGAGGTTTGAAATAAAGACAACAATATGTTTGGGAACAGATATTTCTCATTACTGTCCCTATGTGGAACAGTAACAGAAATTTAATCTCAGGAAATATTTTCGAATGTAAAAATTTGGATTCCATCCAAAGTTTAAAAAAATTTGAAAGAACAAAAATGAGAGCAATTCAGAAAATGTCATCTTGGAGATTAACAACTGCGATATTTGAAGAACAAGAGACTAGTTTTGAAAATATACTGAAAGGAAGAATAGAAGACAGATACAATTGTTTAAAATTCTATGGGCCAAATTCTCTGCTAACTTTGACCCCATACAAAATCAAATTACTTCAGTGGGGTAGCATGGGGTATAAATCACGACATAGTTTGGCATAGTAAGGGAACCTGAGTCATCTCACTTAAAGAAATGATGATTTCCTATGTATGAGTAGTTGCACTTCATAAATATTATTCTTTGTTGCTTAAAAAAAATTTCTTTTTAGATCTGCATGGAAGAATTCAGATTTGGTATAGTGGTCTCCCTGAGATCCAATACCAAATCTAACAATATACTAAAATTGATTACTATTGTATAGGTCTCAAAACGGAACTTTGCACAAAATATCCATACCTTATGTGTATTTAAAATAATCAATCCACTCAATGTGCATCGTGTCAATTGATTTATTATAACCTGCTATATCACATAAATGCTAATATTGAATAAAGATTTTATTTAAAAAATTATTTCACTTTAAAGAGTGGAAGCAAATCACAGTGTCAATACAGTTGAGAAACAGCCAATTATTGACATTTACTTTCAAATTCACTGTTCATTCCAAGTGAATTTAACATGTCCCCAAAAAAGGCCCAAATAAATAGGATTTGGGTGGGAAATCTAGCAGGTTTTTGCCAGAGGAGGAAATTTAGAATCTGTCTTTCTCTAGTCAGGGGGTACAATGCAATGTGGCCCTTCTGCGAGGATTCTTGGTTACTGGAGTCACATAACTATGGATTACCTGACCCCAGCTGGGCCCCATGCGGTCTCCTACTGCTGTCCCGTTATGAGCTAGAGAGCCCACCTTTCTATATGCACAGGTAGACATGCATGGAAAACAGTTTTGCCAGCTCCAAGTGTTCAGAAGTCTTGAGCCAGGCCACAAAAATTAATGATTTGAAAAAGTAACAACTGCATCTTTTTTCTTTGTCCTCTGGTTATTCAGCATTTAGGTAACACATTTTCAAATTTTTCTCTGGAACCACAAGGGCTAGAATCTTTCACTTAAAACAAAAACAAAAAAAGGTAAGCTGAGATTCTGTTGTAATAACATGGCTCCAGGAACTGAAGCTTTAAAAAAAATACCAAGTATTGCAAAAGTTGGCAACAATGGGAAAGCCTTGGGTGCCCACGTGCCAAAAAATAGATTTCATTCAAAAATGCACTGATGATGAGTATTTTGATAAACTCTTGATTGTACCTGGCCCTCACCTCTGAAACATTACAACCGAAAGTGTTCAGACTAGAATGTGAGGCGACAATATCCAAGGCTTGGAGAAGGACATCTTCAGTTTTAGTGTCCATCTGAAGAGAAAGCAATCAGTAACACATACAAATTAACATTCATGAATCATTTGTTTTCCTATGGATCACTAATTCTGGACATATTAAGCTCTCATTGATAACTCTGATTCCTTTTAAATCAATGTAAAAACTCGCACGCTTTTGAAAGTCCCCTCTATGAAGCACTACATAGTATAACTGGCTCATAACTCTTGCCATTTAGTCCTTTTAAAACCAATTATGTCTGCAGACAAAGGCAGCTTATTGCAACACCAAGGACAATAAAAACACGTACAAAAACATTCCAGAGTATTCCATTTGGTTTCTTCATCCCAGATTCCTTTGGAAGATAGGGATTCATTTAGTCAGGCTGTTACTGCAACTAAACTGGAATCTGGCAATCCTAACTCCACCTTCCTTGCCATCTGCCTTACCAGATTTACGTTGGCTTGTAAAGGCTGCATCTGAACTAGTAAATGTCATAGTTATGATTCACCATCCCTGGAGCTTCACCAGTGATAGCAACAATGGAGCATAGACAGGACGTGGGGATTTTTACCACTTCACTTAATTCTACAGCATAGTGGCAAAAATTCCAAAGCTTGGTCTACACTAGTGCTTCTCCCACAGCGGAGCTTCTCTGGAGTTCAGTTACAGCTATGGTGTTTATTAATGTAGACAAGGCCAAAGTGCCCAGCTCCCATAGCGCTACAGAATGCAAGCATATTCATACTTAGTCAGCCAGTCGATGGGCAGTGCCTTCCCCAAAGCGGCACCAGGGCCAACTTCATTCTAGCTATTTCCTCTTCTGTTTTCCAGAGGCTTCAAGACAATTCAGATGCCAATGGTTTCCAACTAATCCTAATGACTACTTCATAACTTCCCCGAGCCTTACTGCACAGGTGAGTATGAATTCTTGTAAAGTACTGCAAAAGAGCTGGAAATAGAGGGACCCTAATAGTCTGACCTCTTCAAAATTACAGGAGACCCAGGCAATTAGAACAGTTTTGACAAGCAGGTTTATAGTTAAGTACTTACCCAGCTCCAGCGGATGTTGCTAGATACTTAGGCTACTTTGACTGTATCTACACTACACACCATTGGAGGCGGGGTATAGTGTGCATATGGCTAACATGCCACAGTGAAAAGCATGTCGTGTCCACCCTGCAGTGTGTAGCTATATGTGTCAGTGAAAGGCTCTGGCAGAGGGGAGGCAGCGGGAAAAGGTTTAAACAGCTCCCCACTGCTGGAGCCTTTCACTGCAGCGAGGAAAGACTATGGCAGTGGGGAAGCGTTCCCTCCACCAGAGCCTTTCCGCATTCCTGGAATCTTTCCCTGCTGCAGGGAAGGGATCCAAGCAGCAGAGAGCTGGCAGAGCCTTTCCCCGCTACCTCCCAGTTGCCAGATCCCTTCCCCACTGCCAGTCTTTTCCTGCAGGGAGGCAATGGGACACTACACTGCTAAAAAGAGCAGTGTAAACAGGGAGGCATGACTTGGGTGAGTAAAGAGACATATAGTGAGACTAAATGTAGTCTGGACTCCTCTTTTGCATGTAGTTTTTAAACAACCAACAACAAATCTCAATTTTTATCCTTCTGAATTTATGACTATGTTTCTAGTGTTTTATTTAAAAGGCATCCTGCATTTGATAGTTATGGCATTTATTTAAATGTCCAGTGAATTATGTTTAGTAATATTACCTGAATATCCATGTCATGGGCACTAATACACTCAGAGTTTTGAGATAAAACAGATTCTGCTTCTTGACTTGTTTGGCTGCTTTTTTCTTCATCTGAATAATGAAAAGGAATAAATGTATCAAAGCAGCTTACAAAATGGATCCATAAACATCAGCATCACAGCAGTACATGAAGTATAACTCTCAGCAGCACACCACCATTAAGATGTTTCTTATGATCATGGTTAAGATTGAGCCATTACATTCACTTTACTAAGACTTCAGCATATCTGAATATTTACTCTGAAGACAAAACTGTAGAGGTCATTTTAAAACAGAGGATTTGAACAAAAGATAACCTGGAAACATTCCTGACTAATACTGTGTTTAGATGTAAAATTATATTTGGACTCTAACTGAAGGGAGACAATGTGGTCAATGGTTGAACTACCGATTGGATAGTCTGTCTCCTACCATTCAGTACCCATCTCTGCTGCTAACTTGTTATATGACCTTTGTAAATCACTTAACCTGTCTCCCATCAGCCTCTCCATCTGTAAAATGGAGATAATATTTCACAGAGATGCTGTGAGGCTTAATTCATTAATGTTTGTGAAGAAGTGTGACATCCTCAGATGGTAGGTGCCAGAGCAATCTGAAGTATTATGATTATCATCTATAAAATTAAAATAGTTAATTCCCTACCTCAAAGGGACTATAGTTACATTTTATAGAATTTGCCCTTTGAGAGCCTGTGATTATAGGTGCTATATAAGTACAATGTGTATTTTAATGGGAAATTATCACACAGTGCTTGAAAAATTGTCGGACAAATTTGACATCTCAAAAGGCAAAAATGAAGGTACTAGTCTACTAATAGTCTCATTCTTTTTTTAAATCCAAGGGTCACTAGTTTTCACTATAAACTAGTTACTCCAACTGCTATATACACCCCTTACTAAAAAAAAACCCTGGTGAAATAAGAAAATTTCCCTTCTCTCCTCTCCCACTACTACTTTTATTCCAGTTGTTTTTTTAAAACGGATTCTTAACCTTTTGGAAACTAAAGGCCATATTTTATGGGAGTGATGCTGAGCAATTTTTAAACTCTGGCCCTAGGCAATAGTTTGGCTGGCAGTCTAAAAGGGTTAATGGTGCCTCTCCTATCTTGTTACTTCCCTGTCTCCTCCATTGCAGCTAGTGCTTGCCTTTGGGGCTCAGACCAGACATATTCCAGGATCCTTTTACACAACTGCTGCAGCTCCTTTGAAGCACTGCAGCATCTGCATATGGATCTGGGAGCACATTTGAGCCCCAGAGGAGCTGCTGGGTGGGCAATGGGTTTCACCTTCTTAGTATGAACCAGGGTTTTGGTTACCTATGATTTCAGTACCAGCCAGGAGTCTCTCCACGGGATGCTGAAGTAACTACTTTAAAGCACTGTGACAACTAGTTAGAAAGGATCTTTGTTGTATTTTTCAGTCCCAAAAGGCAGACACTGGCTAATCTCCTTAATGAACACCCATTTTAGCAGAGGCGGCAGATAAATACAAAGAAACCAGTTTTTAAACTATGGTAAGTGAAGAAGGGATGAAAGGGCTCTATAAACAAGAAAGGAAAGGACAACACACATTAAAATTTATTGAGACCAGATTTTAAAGTCTACACAGCACTGAGCACACTGACTGAGCTCAATTCCTAGTAATGAAAGCAATGATGATGGGATTCTGTTTTAGTCAATTGCTAACAGGTTAATAGTATTTTTGGTGTGAAAAGTGATGACTAAAGCAATAGGATTCAATTAATTTTAGTCACTTGCCTATCCACTTATACTTAGCCATTGAAAGACATGATATTTGTATTATTTATACAGAGAGAGAGAGAATATTGTGTAAATAGAGTTTCTGGATTACAGTTTAAACGAGTAAAATCCAATTAAAGCATACATTTGAACAATAGAGTTAATTTTGTTAATACTGATAAACACCAGATTTCACAATTTTCACCATGTCCAACATTTTATTCACATGGACCAAATCCACAGCTGGTGTAAACTGGCATAGCTTCACTGAAATCAATGCTACGCCAATTTACATCAGATGATGATCTGGCCCATGGTTGTTTCCTGACATTTAAAATGCTAAATGGCAGGAAAATCCAGAGAAAAATGTCCAAAATCAATTTCAGAATGTTTATGATGCATTATTGCATTTGATTTGTAATGGCTTAACTACTATGTACATATGACTTACCTATTTTACACTCATGTACAATTTGTGCAATAGGACATGACTGAAATCTGACATCAATGCAGCAGAAGTTGACTGCTGTGTTACTTTCATTCCATCCATGTGCCTGGCAGCCTTTGGGTAGCTGCTTGACAGCAATTACACAATTTTGGGAAAAAACAGTCTCTAACCCAGCTCTGCCAGGTAATGAACACTATATTCCCTTTGAAGTCAATGAGAGGTGAGATTACTTAACATCTTGCAGGAACGGTCCCTTAGTTTACAGTAGAATATCAAGGTGAGTTACTTTAAATAATTTGAAATCCTGCTGCAATTGCCAAATTTATATTCAATATGTGGAACCAAATATTAACTGATTATAGTTAATTAAAGTGAGAAACAGTTAAAAACACTGATGGAGTCAATAAATTAAAGCAAATAACCACGAAAACCCCACAACAATAAAATCTGGGATCCCTATATGTAAGCCATTTCATATATGTTAATTAGCTATCAAAATTCCTTAAAAGTCACTTTCCAAATCCTAAAGACATATTCCTAGTTCATTTTTTCATATACTTAAAATGAAGTCTCTGAAGAAAAGCTTTAATTAACAAAAGCTCTTTGAGATTTTAAGATAAAGTATGCCAAAACAGTAACCTATGAATCTGAAGACTTCTGAGCCCTGGGAGGGGGCTTCAAAAAACTCTATGCATGCTTTGTGTTGAGAAACCTAACTAACTTACAGTTCAATTCCCTTAGGTAAGTAGTTTTTGGGACAATCTCAGGCAATTTAATTTTTTAAATAATGAGTTTAAAGGCCTAAAATAATTCAGCATGATATTTTTTTAAAAAGCTATAATCACTGTCAGAAGAAATAAACGTTGATGCAATGTGCAGGCAAACACAAGTGCATATACTATACATAATATGTGGTTTCTCTAGGGGTATCACCGATGGGCACCTTTATAGAAATGATCAAATGTCATTCTGATTAATCCAACAGTATTTCTCATTATAAACAGGCTTGCAGGTGTCAGAAGTTAACTAATACATGCCTCTACTTTACATACCAATATTTATATGTTGTTTCTGATTTTATACTAAAATGAAACCCTTAATGGCTCCTCTATCCAACACAGTCAAATATAGTTGCATCACTGTTATTTGTATATGTACCATAAACGTGTGATCTGGAAGCACATTATCTACTGTAACTGAAGTAAGAAAGACTTCAACCACAAGAAAATTAAAAGATTCTGTTTGCTGGGTTGATGGTAGATGTAAAAGTCAGCAGGATCAAAAAGCCAGTTCAATAAGAAGCCTGATGAAAACCTCTTGAATCATTCCCACAGTATCATAGTGTGTTCTAGCTACCAATTCCTGACTCCATATAGAGTAACAGCCAAATTACTATAATTATAATGAAATGCAAGTGGCATATCAACATTACGTTAAACATAGATGTTGTATACTCTTTCATTTTTATTGCCCAGTATTAGATTTTGAAAGGAAAAACAACAACCACCTGCAGTCTCCATGTACAAGGGCCAAAGCAAGTTAAACAGCTTGGAAATTCTTTATTACAGCTATTTATATCTGAACAAAGCTTTTCTTGTACAGCTCACATTTTAAATATTCAGACTTTGAATTCATTAAAGATATAATGGCCCATATTTTCTGGTAGTGTAAATTAACACAGCTTCATTCTCTTTACACCAGCAGACAATTTGGTTCCATATTTTCAAAGCAGTGCACAAATGGTGTACCCATACACACACAAAAAAAAAATACTGATCCTGCAAGATATATCTATGCACTTAACTTTAGCCACATGAATAATTCTGTTGATTTCAAGCATGTACGTAAACCCTGATTCTGCAAAGACTCATCCATGGAATAGCAAGATGCAATTGCTATAAATGGACTCTATTTCTACCATAATCAAGCTATAACATATAACATTGCTTTTTAAAAAATATACTTTTAAAGATGACAGAAAGGAGGGGAGGAATTAGATTTATGCCTTTTTTTCCTGAATACTTCATTAAAAAAAAAAAGCTTGAAAGTTTTTGTTTGGTTGGTTGGTTTTAAATATGCTGTTTTTTACATTAAAATTTTTGCATCACCGCTGTTTTTCCTGACATTCTTTATGAATGAGTGGAGATCGACAAGATTTATAACATCACATATGCCACATAAGTGAAACTTGATTAACTGAGAGCAGAAGTGGGTTTTCTACAGACTGTTTAAAACACCAGCTTTCTGTTAACAGACATTAAACTCTAATACCTAACAAACAATAGGAAGAAATGCTCTTATTAAGATAATCAACCGAGGTGCAGATTTTGGAAAATTTACCAAATAAAGAGCAAATTTTCAATAAAGAAACCATGCAAAATGACAACAAATAAAGGGCATACAAATTTTTGTAACCTCCAAGCAGCTAGTATATCAACTAATTTGGTAATAGATGTTATACTGTATTAATAAATGTAAGCTAGCTTAATTTTTTTACTTTGATTTTAAAAACAACAAGAACCATTTTCCTCTTGCCCATTTTGGCCAGATACAATAGACTAACTCTTTAAAGCGTACATGCAATACCTACTAAGAATTTACTGGTGCAGCTTATTGTTTTAAAGGTGTTTCTTAAAGTTATGAAGATTAAGTTATTTAGTGTCTTTTGGAAAATAGTCATTTGGCCTTTTAAAGACCCAATCCTGACCCTAATTTACATGGCTTTATAAGATCCATTCAGCTGACTGTGTACCTGGCCAACTGATCCTGAAGAAGGCTGACCCAGCATGCAAGGTTAGGAAAGAGAGGACCCACATACACACTACAGTCAAGAGGTTGGAGCTTCCCAACAAACAGTGGACTTGTACTAATGATTTTTCCTCCTCCCACAGCCCTATTTGTATTCCCAACACTGTCCTTCACCTAGGTCTGCAGTAACACTCCAGCAGCTCCAGGGGCAAGGAGGTGAGATAGAATAAAATGGTGGAGTTCCTTTATTAACATGGTGGTTCTTTGCAGGGGAGGGAAAGGAAAGTTGATAGGATAGCTAGGAGTGTGTTCTTTCCTCCATCTTCTTCCCTGAGGCTGACAGTTCTAGGATATCTGTGGGTGACTGGTTTTAGGCTGCTCAGTGGCCCTCTTTTTGGTCTGAGACAAGGCATTAGAAGCATTCAATGAAACAGATAATTGTGGTAACTTATTAGTGCTCATTCTTATTCTATTATTGATTATTAACAAATAGCAAAATGTAGTTGTCTATGCAAAAAAACAAACACTAGCAAAAAAACTCTTCAGTGCTTCTTAAGAAAGAGGCCAGAGGATGACAGTGCATCATTTAGAGAACTTTTCTACTCTTCAAGCAATTCATATACCAACTTTATTATTATCATTATCATTTATTTGTATTATGGTAGCCCTTAAAGGGCAGGGCCCCATTGCACTAGACACTGTACAAACACATAACAAAGAGATTTATTATAAACTCTTCAAGTCAGAGACTAGGTACAAGACTATAAGCAGAACAGACAGAGCACAAGGAAACAATGAGATGATACTGGTCAGCTGCCTAACTATTCTCAGACATTAGAATCAGCTTCAAAATGAGACCTTAACTTAACAGACCAGTTGCAGATGACATGTGGGGGACATGTCTAATGCTTTAACTTTCCAAGATTTGAACTTTGTTTATATAATGCTACTGATCCTGAAAGATCCTCCAATCTCCTCAACAGTGACAAGCATTTAATAACCAGAGACAACAGCTGTCAAACCTTCTCAGACCTCCCTGCCTAGTGTTGAGCTAGACCATTCCAAAAGGTTCCCTTCCAACCCCATGAAATAATTATATATTTGGAAGTTAAAAATAAATGTAGCCTAGCTGATTTTGAATATATATATTTTACTCTGTTTTTACCTGCTTCAATACTTGGCTCCTGAGGTAGTTTGAGAATATCATCAGGATGTGGTTTGCAGAGACCATGGAAAGGCCCCAGGTCAAAACAGTCATGAAGCAGTTGTATATTCACTTCCGAGCACACACTCATGAAACCTACTGCAGTGCCATCATCCTGAAATATCAAAATAACATTATCACACTCTTAAAAGCTGCAAGTCTATATAAAGACATGAATTTGGGGCACAAGAAAAGGCCACACAATCCAATATACTTCATACTTTTTATCTTAAATCCCACCTAACAAAGCTACTTTGTTCCAGGGTTTGAAAGATTTAAATAGGAATAGCCAGACTGGATCAGCTTGAAGGTCCAGCTAGCTCAGTATCCAGTCTCTAACAGTGGCTAATACCAGATACTTCAGAGGAGGGTAAAAGAAAATGTAATAATCTTGATTTAAATATGCACAGGGGAAGAATAAAAAAATATTGTTAGCTATGGTCTGTAAGGTGTTTTGTATCTCAACAATTATTTATAAATGAACACAAAACATATAGAATTACAAAGCGTCATCTTTAGCTATTTCAGAACAGATTCTTGCTTAATCTAAAACTGTTAAGGAAAATCTGGATCTAGCTAAACACAATGGTTGCCTAATTACTAAACACTAGTGTAAAAATTTCTTTGTGCTCTTAAATGGAAGAAAATACTTTATTTCCCTGTGACATGGTTTAATTCAGGGACAGAAAGCACAGTAATTATAAGCACTAGATAATTTCAAGTTCAAGACATATCAAGCAACAAATGCCTTAATAACTGCACAGGCAGATATGACAGCGATAAGGACCTTGCATTGATGAAATAGCATGTGACATTGGTTTAATGCACGGAATTGGAGCTTTCCTGGAAGTTACAATAGTAAACAAGAAACAGACACTGACAATAAGAATCATCACTGATTTTTCACTAAAATAAGGCAGGTAGAAGATAACTTAATTTTTAGTATTATATGCAACCTACTGATAAAACATATAACCACTATATGTATTTTTCCTCCTATACTTAATAAAATCTTGTGATAAAAGGCTGAATTTGTCCAGCTGTCTTATCAAGCCATCAACATTTCAATAAAAATAAAAAAAAAGTTTATTTTTTTCCCCAAACAACAAGTGATTGTTTGCTTGTCTTGTTTGCGTAACTGAACAAAAGATGGGTCTCTGCAGTTGTCTGGCTGCTGTGTAATTTTAGGCCCAAGGCTCAGCAGAGGCTGATTAACCAATCCATCTACCATATGTGCAAAAAGAGGTTGCCAGCTTCATTCTCTGCAGGGAAAATTGGCAGCTATCTTGGTTCATATGGAGGTATCTTTCCAATCTGCAGCAGCATTGGTGAGTCTATACTATGAAGACCTGAAGCACGTTTTGCAGGTTTCATGTTGAGCCATAAATGTATGATAGAAATATATTATTTATAAGATTATAAAATAACTGTTTGTAATGTGTTATTACACTAATGGCTTATTGTTTACCGCTTGGTTTCAAACTGCAGTGATTACATTTTAAGGATTTTTTTTTTAACTGTTTTGCTCAAGGAAGCAGATTTCTGCAGTTAAAGTAGGTTATAGCTCCTATCTGCCTACAATACTTCATAGAATTATAAAGTATGGCAATTACATATTGTAAAATAGAATGTTCTTTTAGAAATGCATGCCTCTGAGACACTGTAAAATACCAAGGTTTTTAAAATCTCTTTCATGCTGGCCACTCTCATTTCTCTTTTAATTAAGAAACTAATTCCTGATTTTTGGAGATAGCATACATTTTTCTGCATTGATCAGGAGATGGAAACAAACTACAATATTCACTCATCTTGTCCATCTCTAGCATCTCTAATTCTACCTTTTGGAGATATTTTTGACTATGTATCCTTGGTTACCAGTCATCACATGCAGTATTAATGTTGCTAGTGGATGTAATTTGGTTATTTATAATGCAAAGTGTCTAAAATAACAATAACTGATTTAAGATCACCTCTTTCAATTATCTCAGAAAAATCTACCAAATTGTAGCTTCATTTATATTACAATAAGAAACAAAATATACAAACAAATCACACTGGGTTAGACGGTGGCATTTAGCCACAGTCCTCCTTTGGAGGCATAGCTTCAGAAGCGTGATGCCAGGGGGAGCATCGAAAGGCAGTGCCTGCCTGCGCATTCCAGTTGTGCTAGGGTGAATACAAACTGCTACAGCCCTTTAAAGGGTGTAACATATTGCTCACGTTTCAGAGTGGTAGCCGTGTTAGTCTGTATCAGCAAAAAGAACGAGGAGTACTTGTGGCACCTTAGAGACTAACAAATTTATTTGACCATAAGCTTTCCTGGGCTAAAACCCACTTCTTTGGATGCATCACTGTATGCATCACCGATCACAGTATGTCCAGCCAACTCTGCTGGCCTCTGCATAGGAGGGGCAGAACCATGACTCCCTGTCCCTTTTCAATGAGTTGTTCCTGGTGGAAACATCGCAGCAGTAATTGCTACGCTTCCTTGACCAGAGGGGCTGCTATTCTGGTTAGCTCTTTTACTAGCTACACAAGGGCAGGGACAGGGATGCTCCTGACTGCCTCCCAGAGAAGAGCTGCCCAAGGTCGAGCTCTCAGTCAAGAGTAAATTAATACATTTCCATTCTTTTCTGAAAAAAGTTCTCAGGTGACATACAATTATGATTTTGTTGTCACTTAAGGCCCAAGTCTGCAAAGGGGTGAGCACTTGCTGTGAGCAGCCTCAAAGCGTAATGAGGTCACCATGAGTTAAAGTCATATGGATCCTCACAGACAATCAGAATCCCACAGAAATGGGCCCTTAATTTGCTTATTCTCAGTTTCCTCATCTGTAGAATGGGTGACCCTGTCATCCTCTTAAGAATATTGTGAGGTACAAATGAGATTTGTAAAGTAACTGAGGATCTTCTGATGGAAAGGCATTTTAGAAATGCCAAGTATTGTTACTATTTATTACTGATTCACTTGTCATGTTCCATCCTTAAAGGAGATACCCACTGCAAAGGGGCAATCATTTTCCTGAAAGAACTGAAAGCTTACTAAGAAAAGGGCTGAATTTCTCAAGTGTCAAATGGCCATCAAAATTATGATTTTTGCTTTCTAAGGCATAGTTAGTCCTACTTAATTCATTTTTATTCAAGAAACCAGTGCACCAGCTGTTACCAAATACAGCATAATGAATGTTAAGGATACCCAAGCCTACTGCATGTCAAGGATCTACCTCACAAACAACAGCATGGTTTTTTTCATCCTGAGCTTCTATCAGCTCTGCAAGGAAGTATTCTCCATAGGTTTCTCTCAGAATTTCATTCTGATGCATGAAGATAGGCATGAGATCATCATGGTCTTCCACCCTGTAAAACAGAATCAATGATGTCTTAAAACTTTCTAATACTAGAATACTGATCCTTCACTCCCTAATTTGTTTTTCAGAGTGTAGACAAATGATAACTTCTATACAAAGTCAACTATTTATTTGATTTCAATTACACTGTCATTTTTAGAATGTTGTAAATCAAACATGACTGATCATTTCAGTGTATATTGTTAAATATTTTTTAAAACTCTTTATTAATTTACTCTGATGCACTACAGAGAATGAAAGAACAGATGTCTTCCTGGGCATACCAGAGGTAACTGAAAAGGGAAATTTGGATAGCTGTTATTTCTTACAGCACAGACACTCTTTACAACACTTTAAACAAGAGATCTTATGAATGTAGCTGAAGCTGTGACTGTAAACATCGACTACCTCTTTCCTTACTGGAGGTGTGGCCCCTGCTGAAGCAGAAACCAAGGATCCATAAGGAAACCTAACCCCAGGCATCTTCAAACAGCCAGGCCTAGTTATACACCTCTGTGAACTTCCCAGACCCACTATTCCAGTATTGGCAATATAGCGGACTCTTTGCTGTGATATTTCCATTGGCAGATGCAAATGGCGCCTCTGATAACAGGATAAGTTACTGCAGGCCAAAAATAATGTATACTACACAAATTCCACACTGCTGTTAAAAAGGGGCTGCCATTCACTCTGAGATGGGGAATGAACATATTGAATAACCCTCTTCGCTGCAGTGCATCCAATGGCATTTACCACAAACTCTCTGTGATTTTGCTATGCAACAGAGGGGAGTATACTGACCCATGACAGTAACATAGGAATTAAACAAATACTGTTCACAAACCAGTAGCCTTGTCAGGTTCATCATCATGTACTTGTCAGTGGTCCATAACTACTACCATGACAAAATATAAACAAAAAATGGGAGAATGATTGAGGTAGGAGGATGCTTACTTACCTGAAGATAAGAAATAAAAACTTCTCATTTTAATATTCTGCTGTATTGCTGGCAGTGACTGCTAATTTACAAAGCAAGCCTACACACTCAAACAGTTCATCTAAAATCCCCAGGTGCAAAAAAACAACAACACAGGGCTGTCAAAAATCTACATTCAATTGGCCAGATCCTCAGCCAGTGGAAATCTCTTAAAGGAGCCATACCAAAGATGGTGCAAACATGGGCAGGGAGGAGCTCCCTGTGCCTTTACTATCCCCCCAGCACACCTGTGCAGAATCTGCCGTAACTGTGTGCTTTTGTGTGAAAGAGACCATTAAATTATATAATTTCACTCAAAAGAATTAAATGTGCTTACTCGCTAGTTGGTGTTCTGTGACTTGGTGAGCTAGCGTGAGCAATGGGGGCATTTCCTCACCTCTGGTGTCAGTCAGCAAATGACCAATCAAAAGGGAGATTTAGCATCAAACTGTTCCCATTCCAGAAATTGCCTCTAAAATGCCCAGTAAGTTACTTCTGAACGTTAGCCTATGCTACACTCCCTTCCTCCTTTTTCTCTGTGCTCTGGTAGGGGAGCTCTGAAATGAGGTCACTTTGTTCAGATCTGCACCCACTGGCAGCCATCTGGGCGGGGGAACCACTTCATGGCTGGATGTTTCAGCACGTCAGCCCTGCAGCAAAGAACTGGAAGGAGCTCCTCGGTGGAGCTCCTTCTGTGTGGAGAGCCCGTGCTGTCTTCCATGGCTCCTGTGGCAGATGTCTGAAGATGGAGGCATAGCCTGAAAAGGTGGTCAAAATCTCCTCTCCCTTCTCTGCCTAACTGACTCCTGCCAATCAACTTTTCAACATAAATCACGTACAACTAAAGAGGGCCAGTAAAGACTTAGGCTCCAATCCTGCAACTTACTGCAAAGACAGACCCCTGAGTCCACATGGATTCCCACTGAAGTCAAAATGAGGCTCCAGCACAGGTATAATGTTGCAGTTTGCAGGATGCAGATCTTATCTACTTCTACTGGTCCTTCTACATTCAACTTGCTGTCAGTGTGAAAGCTACCTCAACCTGTCTCCACTTGGCCTGACATACACTGTTGGCAGTAAAAGTCTTACAGTACTCAAAGTGTATAGATAGATTCTCATTGAAATACCTGAAGAGATTAACACACTTACTGATACTTAATGTTTTCTCATTTAAAATCCAATATTAAGCTTTTGAAATCCTAGTTCTTAATCAGAAGCACAAGACTAAAAGAGAATTTTAATGCATGTTGAATAATGTAGATAAAAAGTACAGTCAGGGAACGCAGTACCTATTGATTGTTTTATTTGCTGGTTTTTTAATGTGCCTATCACCATGGGCCTGTCACAAAATAAATATATCTAACATTAAACTATCTATAATAAACACGATAAACTGTCCCAATCCTGTACTACCCAAACCATTCAGTTCATCAATGGTCCAACAAATACATGCTTTACTAAAATGATGCATCTTGCACTATCCCCTAAGAGTCAGGAAACTCAGGCTGTGATGGACCACAAGAAGGAATAAGATCTACAGCTAGGGACTCCCCATTGAAAACACCTCCAAATCTCCATGACTGAACTTCTATAAAATGTGCATTTGCTAATCTCAGCTGTCACAGAATGCACAGGGAGAGAGATGGTCCCTAAAGGGCCAAGAAGCAAACTCAGGCAAGCTTTAGACATTTGAGCCAACATGATGAATTGCCCTGAGAGAAGATGGGCATCAATTGAAGTTCACTGAGCATGTGGGTGATATGTTCCCACCAACCCCCTGCACTAAAACAAGTGGGCCAGCACATTCTTCACTTGTTAAAACTTATAGGCCATCTTTAAAGGTACCTTGCAAGTATAATGCACGGCAGATAACTAGAGCATGATGACTAGCAATATCTAACAACCTCTTAGCTAACCACAGATTTTAAAAAGTAGAATGAACCACTATTGCTACCTTGAAATCTAAAAGGAGCTGGAGATCCAAAAGTACCCCAAGACTGTTAACATTTTTGGCAAAGAGTGGTCACACTACACCCACAGGTGATGCAGTCATAATCTTTATCACACTGTCATCATGTCAACCTGTCAAGTATTATACAGATATGAAGTAATAAAGGGCTGGGGCGGATACAATTAGGCCTGTCTGTTGGTTCAATTCAGATAATAAAAACAAAACTAGGACATGTATTGCCATCTGGAAGCAATGTAAGTGATTATTTCGTTGCAAGGTCTCTAGTGACCTCTAGTGGTCAACTATCAACACATTTCTTATAAATTATTCATCGAAGCACTCACACAGTGCTACAACACATTTGAAAATGTTCTGTAACTTAGTAAATTAATTACTCAGAAAACTTTTTATAAGGCTAGGGCCATGTAACTTCCGAATCCCTCAGAAGATTAATGGTCTTAAATCTCTTAGTTGTTAGTTCAGCAACTTCCTTCATAACTTGAGGCCAATCCTTTTATTAAACAGCCTTTGAAAACCACCAGAAAATATCATTACATGCTGTACTTCTAGCAATTGAAAGGTCAGAGATTACAAGGATTGCCTGATATACTATAGTAGCTTCCCTTTTCTTCAAGTTTTTGTTTCTTTTATAAACAGAGGTCACAAAACAGGATCAGTGCTCAAAATTGGCGCCATCCTGCAATTTAAAAAATAACTTCTTTTTTTCAAAATGATTTACAAAATAAAAATAAAAATATCAATACATGAATCAATGCAATATTTTCCATTATAAAAGCCTTGGTTAATTTACACTTCTTTCTTGTTTATTACGTATTGTTTTGTTTTTAGTCCATTAATTATTACATAACATTTATATTGTGGTAGCTCCCAGAAGTCAGCTGGGTCAGGGCCCTAATTTGCTAAGTGTTGTATAATAAAACCAGTCTTAAGTCTATTTTCTTTCTTCTTTTCCCCAGGAAGGGCAGTTGCACATGTGTATTTCTTGCAATTGTTGAGAGCCCTCTACACTGGCGATTTTCACCATCAACCGCTCATTTAAAACGCAGCGTGTTTAACTGTGTCAGTTTTACAGCGAGTGGCTGTTTCTGGTATGAAAATCCAATAGAAGAAAGGTGGGAAGCTAGGTATTTGTTAGTTTTTTGTCTCCTTTATTGTGTTTTAATTTAACGCATCCATTTCTCCATTTCCACTATGTCCTAAAACTCTAATGAATCAAAATATTAACAAAAGCGAGAATATTCTTTTTCCAATCCCTGGCTAATAAGAGCCATAGTGCTACTAAAAAATCTTGAAGAATTATGCTCACTGAAGGCCATGATATTAATTGTGAGACCTAAAAGGATTATTACTGGTCCCTTAAAACAGACCACATACAGTTGTTGACCCAATCTGACTAGTAATCTCACCCCAATAATATTCTACCTGTGAGCAATCCCACTAAATATGAGTAAAGCTTCCAATATATCCACAACCTCATCACCATTAGTTACCAGTTGCTTTATAATTTTTGTTAAGCTTTTCTGGAATAAGGTGCCATTGAAACAATATCTAAAAATAATTTTCCTTTAGAACAGTACATACTTGATAAGCTTTTTTCTGAAGATCATACTGATAACCATTCTTCAATGGCTATTTTTCTGTTAACTCTTTTCTCCAACTTTTCAGGAAACCAACATAACATCCTTTATGTTCCTATTGATCAAGTATGTAAAATGAAACCCTTAGTACCAAGTTTTACTGCAGCCAGTGATTAAAAAACAAATAAATATAGGCCCTGATTCCCACTTAGACCACTCTGGCAGTTTAAAGAGGCCTTAAAGTGGATGTAAATGTTTCAAAAGTTCTGTTTATTAATTTTTATGACAAATATTGTGTCTGAATTTGTAAATATTGGTAGAATGGTATAACTGAACATAGGGTTTAAGTGTGGCTTAAGTGGTGCATAGATGATATGTGCTGACCTCATGCACAGGACTGAATTTGACCCTTAGAGAAGACTACCCTTCTCCCCATCATCAATGATTCCTTTTATTCTTACATTGTTCCTTCTTTTATAATTCTCTGTACCATTAGTTTTAAAGATCCCACCGTGTCCCTCTCTCTCTATTTGCTTGATTCTGGTGGGCATATTCAGTGTCTCCTCTGCAGTCTCTACTACACTGGATTCAGTAGTGCTGACCTTCTCATCCAGGTCTGCCAAGTGGGATTTTTTGCGGGGAGGCGGGGTTGTTTTGTTAATATCTAGTAGTTTGGAGTGAATATCAGCAATGCCTGCCTTGATCTCTCTTAGTAACTCATTCGTATCCATTTTTGTAGCAGGAAGGGTGGGTGCCTGCATGCCACCTTGTCTCCATCAGTGAGTCAAGACAAATACACCCAAGCAGTCAGACTATTGTTTCATTCTGCATAATAGGTTTAGAGATCTCGTTCCTTTTCTGCTAGTAGTGACTGGATTCTTTCACATGACTTTTAAGTTTGGATGACAATCTTGGGGACCCTATACAGGTGGATTCTGCAGCTGCCCACTCCAAACTGGGAGCACAAACTGCCATCAGCGACAAAAATTTCCCACCCAACATTCCACCTCCATCCCTTACTGCAGTTTTTGGATAGGTGGAATCCTAATTTGAATGGGCTTATATAAGCAAGAAGGAACTATGGGTAAACATAATACACTATAAATTGTGACTCTAGTTATTCACCTGATTAAACCTCTACCTAAAATGACTCCATTAGTACAGCAGACCCTGGCTAAAACTAATAATCTACACACTTCATAATTCACACTCAGAAATGGTGGTCTCTCCGTTCTTCTCAGGGAAGATTTCATGGCTGGAATCCTCTAGTGGGGTCTATTACTGTGTCTTCATTACTTTAACTGAATTTTATATAGTGTGTTTACTATGAAATTTCAAATAATCAAAACTAGACTTTCTGTTCAATTCAATCAGATTGTACTGTAATTTAAACTTGCTGTTTTATTGTGCCAACCAGTGAAAGGTAGAAAGTGATAAGAACCACAATTTTTTTCAGTTAAACTCAAGAGTTAAACCTATATATTTACCACTATGACATTTCATTATACTGCTGCCACTGGCCCTTTTAAAGCAGTGCAATACTGAAATTACACTCTCCCTCTTAAAACGTGAGTTTGCCTGAGATCACATGTCAGGATTTGGGCCCTGATCCCACAAGCCTGTAGCATGATGAGATCATTTTGGCATGCATGCAAATCTCCACTGAAGTCAGTGGGGCTCCCCATGAGTGCAACAGCCTCCCCACATGCTACGTGTTGCAGAATGGGAACCACAATGTTTACCTCTACAAACCACCCCCTTCCTTCTTTATTTTATAAGAGGCAATGGCTTTTCACTCATATGGATACTATTCTACTGTCTTCCCAGATTGAAACAAACAAAACACCACTGTAAAGGCAGATTTGTGATCTATTGTACACAGCTGTAAAGTACAGAGAAGTACAAACAATGATAATTAGAACAAATGGCAAAGTACAGGCAAGGGACTTCAATATGAAAGCTCATTGGTTTGTGTTCTAGGATGCTACAGCTTTATTTCCCATTTTAAAGGTCAGATAAAGAATAACTTCAATATACAGGGGTTAAGCAAAGGATCAATTTACAGCATATTTTTTCCTGTGGGTAAGGGGGAGAGGGAACAGAGATTACTCTAATCTCATATCATTGACCCAGAACGTGTTGCTAGGCAGGTGGCTGGGGACTGCGTCAAAATCCTTTCATGGATAAGTCTCTAAAGAGTTTCCACTGAATGTCACTACGGGTGCTAGTGATGTATAAATGCAAATACAGAGGAAAAGGGAAGGAAAAGCATCAGTAGTAAACATAATTTAGCTTACTTGAAGAATCCACGACAAACTATACTAAACTATGAATTTTACAGGACAAGTAGTTACATTATTTAAAAGGAGTAAACCGTTTGTTGGTTAGTTTTCTACCCTGCTTTTCATTAAAGTGAACCATTCCATTATTACCCTATATGTATTACAAAAACTCAGGCAAGATGGTATCCCCTCAGTATAATACTGGAATGGCTTTCTTAACATTTTCAATCATGTCAAAAATGTTATTTCCCAAACTGCATTGTTTGACAGCCCCAAAGGTAAAAATGTACTTCAGATTAATAAAAGACAAACATAATGGACAGAATCAAGGGGCATGGATACCTTTCAAGACCCAGGAGTGAGTTTACCTTGCACTATTACTTCAACACTAAGATCCCTTCACTACTAATCAATAGTGTGTGTGGAGTACAAAATATAAAAAAAGACAGAATGTGGACTCAGAGAAACTCGAAACAGTCTACACACCAATGCTGGCATGTTGAAATACGTGTTAAATGGTTTTGCATTTGGGGCTCTGCTGTGGTGGATGCTCTTTGGAGAAAAGTGTAGGTTTCAGACCTGTAAAGAACATCCTAGAGCAGCAATTCACAGTACGTAAACACACAGAATGATCAAAGAAACATATTCCTCCAACTTGCTAGTTAAAATAAACTTATTTTTTTCTTTAAAAAAGGAAATGCAATGGAATACCTTTTCTGAGAGGAGAAAACACGTGCAGGTATTTTGTGAATAACACCTCTTGGTTATAAGGACCTAGACTACAGAACAACCGTACTGAAAATGTTATAGAGAATAATAAAACGGAGAGCAAAGAACTAGGGATGAATTTTGTAGGGATATCCTTGACCACCTAAGGCTTCAGTGTGACAGAAACTCTACACTTCCAATGAGCTGGAGGACTGAGAAGCAGACAGCCACACAGCTGGATTCTGGGCTATTTAATTATTTAACTATTTGTTGTTATTAATTATTATTATTATACTAGTGCCTCAAAGCCCAAACCAAGTTCTGGGCTCCACTGTGGAAGGCACTGTACAAACACATAGTAAGATACAGTTCCTGCTCCAAACTGATTACAATCTAAATAAATAAGACAGACAAAGGATGGGAGAAAAGTAGGATTATTATCCCTGTTTTCTTCTTGCACCCCCTCAGCAGCATGGAGGAGGCCTGCCCAGGCAGACAGTGAGTAGATATTGCTAAGGGGTTCCCCAGGGGGTTTGTACACAGAGTAAATTCACAAGTGCCAAACAATGTTTAGGAAGGCAGGTATTAGCATGTTTGAAGGCTTGTTTGGCCTAAGGCCTCCTTACTCAGTTTTATTATGCAAATGCAATTCCTTTACAACAAAATCTACTTAGCCAGACTTTGCCCAGTTGGTCAGAATTTGGCCTAATAAGAGAAAACAGGAACTACACAGCAAGATACTCCAAGAGGCAATGTGGAAGTTACAAAAGTTCTGTACCCAGTAAAATATGTAGCAACATGACATGGGGAAATAAACAAATGCATAGAAGAAACATCAAAATCTGGAAACTATATTACTGCTATAAAACACTCAGTTTAATCATATGGAAATAAGGCCACCTATCTACAAAAAATACAACAAGTCTTGTGACAAATTAGAATAAAAGTAATTATGCAGTTTTGTCATATATGTGTCGGTCCTAAGATATTAGAGAGACAAGATGGGGTGAGGTAGTATCCTGGTGCAGTAAAAGTATTACCTCACCCATCTTGTCTCTTTAATAAAAGTAGCTGTCATGAGTCAACATTGGGTCATCAAGAAAATTGGAAAATGGGAGGAGGACATATTTAGGTGATTTAATGAAAACTACACTTTCTCGATTCGTAGTCATGGGAGTCCTTCAATTGATCCAGACAAACGCATACAGACAAAGCAGACGAAGGCATATTACCTTGCTTTGCGAATGTACAGCTGGGGACAATGTTGGTGCCTGTGGCACACAAACAAAGTAAAGTCCACATCAACTATCGAACCTGGAACACTCATCATCCGCTCAAAAAAAGTTCCTAAGCCTGGGCCTAAGAATGACAAAAACAAGTTAAAAACTATCAAGGAATTTCACCAAGAAATTTTTTAACCCATTAGAAGAATTGTTGGAGCAAAATATGGTTTCAAATTTAGGCCATGATACTGCACTATGATCTACTGCCATGGCAAATCAGGACCACACACTGTTAGCCTTTTTATGTAATGTTAAGCAATATAGCTGAGATTATGCTATTTGAAGTATAAAATGGTATGTTAGGATTGGTTCTTCCACAGGTCTATAGGACAATCACTTCCCTTAATATGCTGAAAACCACGCAATTGTATTAATCATAATGATACTTAAGACTACAGTGGTTGTTTAAAGATTAAAATAATATTAAATAAACTCTTACCTAAATCCACATGACTTGGTACAAAAAGAAGAATAAAGTGCACTTCTGGTACTGCATTAAAAACTGTCCTGGACAAACAATATAACTTTATTTAGTCTCAGTAACTACACATCAAATTTAGCAGCAAATCTCTTAATGAAAGAAACTTTGCTCTCCAGTGCCTATATCTTCCCTCATAAATGCACATGGCTAAAAAATTAAAATGTGATTTCTCAAAAAAGATTATATGAAAATTATTAAGGCCTTTTCAGTTTTTTCAACCCCATTTCTCTCTTTAATCTCCTAATCCTTTGATTTCATATAGCTTTCTTTTTATATCAGTTCCCCAGTGGTGAAAAATTAAAGATGGCAGATCTCTGCCGGCAGATATTTGACCTGGCATCTGGATGAGCTGGCTTTTACAGTTACTCTGTAACTGTAAAACTGACAGCAACAGCACCAAATGCAATTTACTCTGTTTATGTAGCGATGCTGTGCGCTGAACCACATTAATTTAAGCAGCACTTTCTTGTTTGTGATTTGAGCTAGCACTCTGCTGTATTGTATTATTTCTGCTGCATAGTCTGTACCTAACAAACATTTCAAAGAATAACCTGCAGACAATGATTTTTCAGAAATAGCCACAGCTTTTAGGCTTCCTGCACAACTGTGCACCATGAACCTTCTCCCTCCACTCAAAAAAATCAATTTGTCCCAATCACTGCATGATATTTATGTCAAGAATAATAGCAAAAGATATAGCAAGAGATTACACTGTTAGGAAAATATGTTCAGAACTGTAAGAGTCTAGCTTTGAAATCTAGAATGTATATCAGGCTACACACAGTTGTGTCATGTCGTGTCACATACTGAAATTAAGAAATTCAGTTAATTTTTTTTAATATTTACCTTTAAGCTTTTTTTGTTACATGACCATCTTTTAATTCCACAGTCTCTACAGATGAGAGTTAGCAGGAAACTGTACATGCTTCCCTATGCATCAATTTACACATCAACTCACCTAATGATTTCTTGGGCACATCCAACCGCATATTCATCATTTGCCACAAAAAGATGCAGAAACAGTGTATTCAGAGGCTATAGTAAAAAGAAACGAATGAATTAAATAAAATAAGATAATGCATGTAGTGTTTTTTTAATTAATTAAAATATTAATTTACAAATTTAATTGCCGATCCTGTCAGTACATACTTATGTGAGTAACTCGACACACATAAGTAGCTTCATTGACTAAATGGGACTAACTGCATGGGTAAATTTACTCATGTGTATAAGTGTTTGCAGGAGCGGGGTCTTAATGATTGGATTTGTGTCTCTCTCTATGCAGTAAATTAACCAAAAAAAAACAAAAACGAGAAAACTTGACTTACACTCAAGTTTAATATTACAGTTATAACTTTTAAGCACCAGAGCTACATTTTTAATTTAACAAAACTTGATTGAAAAAAGTTTGTAATTTCTTTATACTAAGAGCAAATGCCATCCACAGCCTCAGAAACATCTCTGACATCATAATCAAAAAGACTGACAAAGGAGGTGCTGTTGTCATCATGAATAGGTCGGAATATGAACAAGAGGCTGCTCGGCAGCTCTCCAACACCACTTTCTACAAGCCATTACCTTCTGATCCCACTGAGGGTTACCAAAAGAAACTACAGCATTTGCTCAAGAAACTCCCTGAAAAAGCACAAGAACAAATCCGCACAGACACACCCCTGGAACCCCGACCTGGGATATTCTATCTGCTACCCAAGATCCATAAACCTGGAAATCCTGGGCGCCCCATCATCTCAGGCATTGGCACCCTGACAGCAGGATTGTCTGGCTATGTAGACTCCCTCCTCAGGCCCTACACTACCAGCTATCTTCGAGACACCACTGACTTCCTGAGGAAACTACAATCCATCGGTGATCTTCCTGATAACATCATCCTGGCCACTGTGGATGTAGAAGCCCTCTACACCAACATTCCACACAAAGATGGACTACAAGCCGTCAGGAACACTATCCCCGATAATGTCACGGCTAACCTGGGTAGCTGAACTTTGTGACTTTGTACTTACCCATAACTATTTCACATTTGAGGACAATGTATACCTTCAAATCAGCGACACTGCTACGGGTACCCGCATGGCCCCACCGTATGCCAACATTTTTATGGCTGACTTAGAACAACTCTTCCTCAGCTCTTGTCCCCTAATGCCCCTACTCTACTTGCACTACATTGATGACATCTTCATCATCTGGACCCATGGAAAAGAAGCCCTTGAGGAATTCCACCATGATTTCAACAATTTCCATCCCACCATCAACCTCAGCCTGGACCAGTCCACACAAGAGATCCACTTCCTGGACACTACGGTGCTAATAAGTGATGGTCACATAACCACCACCCTATACTGGAAACCTACTGACCACTATTCCTACCTACATGCCTCCAGCTTTCACGCAGACCACATCACACGATCCATTGTCTACAGCCAAGCTCTACGATACAACCGCATTTGCTCCTACCCCTCAGACAGAGACAAATGCCTACAAGATTTCTATCAAGCATTCTTACAACTACAATACCCACCTGCTGAAGTGAAGAAACAAATTGACAGAGCCAGAAGAGGACCCCGAAGTCACCTACTACAGAACAGGCCCAACAAAGAAAATAACAGAACGCCACTAGCCGTCATCTTCAGCCCCCAACTAAAACCTCTCCAACGCATCATCAAGGATCTACAACCTATCCTGAAGGACGACCCATCGCTCTCCCAAATCTTGGGAGACAGGCCAGTCCTTGCCTACAGACAGCCCCCCAGCCTGAAGCAAATACTCACCAGCAACCACACACCACACAACAGAACCACTAACCCAGGAACCTATCCTTGCAACAAAGCCCGTTGCCAACTGTGTCTACATATTTATTCAGGGGACACCATCATAGGGCCTAATCACATCAGCCACACTATCAGAGGCTCATTCATCTGCACATCTACCAATGTGATATATGCCATCATGTGCCAGCAACGCCCCTGTGCCATGTACATTGATCAAACTGGACAGTCTCTACGTAAAAGAATAAATGGACACAAATCAGATGTCAAGAATTATAACATTCATAAACCAGTCGGAGAACACTTGAATCTCTCTGGTCACTCGATTTCTCACCTAAAAGTGGCTATTCTTCAACAAAAAGACTTCAGAAACAGACTCCAACGAGAAACTGCTGAATTGGAATTAATTTGCAAATTGGATACAATTAACTTAGGCTTGAATAGAGATTGGGAGTGGTTGAGTCATTATACAAAGTAAAACTATTTCCCCTTGTTTATTCCCCGCCCTCTCCACCCCCCCCCCCAACACTGTTCCTCAGACGTTCTTGTTAACTGCTGGAAATGGCCCACCTTGATTATCACTACAAAGGGTTTTCTCCCCCCCACCCATCCCACTCTCCTGCTAGTAATAGCTCATCTTAAGTGATCACTCTCCTTACAGTGTGCATGATAAACACCCATTTTTTCATGTTCTGTGTGTATATAAATCTCCTCACTGTATTTTCCACTGAATGCATCCGATGAAGTGAGCTGTAGCTCATGAAAGCTTATGCTCAAATAAATTTGTTAGTCTCTAAGGTGCCACAAGTACTCCTTTTCTTTTTGCGAATACAGACTAACACGCTGCTATTCTGAAACATTTCTAAAACAGTTATTCTGTAAAATGAGTACCAAAAACAATGCTACCATATGAAGATGTACGAATTGCCTGAATAATTCACATGTTGCTTGGCTATTCTTTACGTAATGCAGCCATCCCAAATTCATGCCAATCAAACCTTTACACTATATCAACATATATTATCTAGATGCATGTTTACCTCTCCATCTAAAGTAGGGTCAGTCTAAAGATTCATATTTGGCATATAGAGCTCTGCAGAGCTAACCTCACAAATGTCAACCAGAGGAGTACTCCTGAAGTGGAGAGGAAAACTACAATTCGCTCAGGAGTGTTGTCCTTTCATCCTTATTTCTGGATCAGGACCATAAAGCACTTTTTAAATGACATATCCTCAATTTCAAAAAATCCTCTTTTTAAAAATATACGGTTCTGTTTTTTGCCCATGTTCAGAAAGGACTTCAGGGCAGGCATGGGAGCAATAACATCACACATGCTCAAGCTTTCTCTTTTCCACCTTTTCTCTGGACACACTTCTGCCAGCTGTCTCTTCAGGTTCAGTTACAGCTTTGTTGATGATAATATTGGTAAGCACCCCATGCACAGCCTGGGGAAAAGCATGCACCATCAACAATACAGTGGGATCAACGATATTCAAAATACTGTCAAGTGTACAAAGAAAAACTGAAAAAACATAGTATTTTTCCCTTTAGCGTCTTCAGTTATAACAACATTAAGAGTTTCTTTTAATAACAGTATACACAACAATTTCAGATGGCAATACTGGAGTTGATAGTTTCTTTAAAACAGTTGCCTAACATCCCTAGTGGATAACATTATTGCAAGGCAGTTTGCCTATCACTTGGATAATTTCAGTGTTGCCAATCCCAGATGTTCAAAAATCATGAGATTGGCTTAACAATAATAAATTTTGGTTTCTCTATTTGCCTTCTGGGGTTTGAGCCTTTAGAATTCAAATTTTTCAGCTTTTCTCCACAACCAAAAAGGACTAGAAATTTCCTTTTCTGAAAAAAGGAAAGTAGAGATTCTCGCATAATGATTTGACTCCAGGAACTAGCGCTTTCAGAAAAATGCCAAACATAGTGAGACTCTCAATAAAATTCTAAGAGCTGGCAATACCGTAAAAACGTACAGTGCTCTAGAATGAGATGTAATGTTATAAAATCTAATATGTTATAATTTTCTAGTGTTGAGAATGTTTAGGACCCCAAGTGATGTGCCTTCAGTGAGTCAGAACATTTGTGTAGAAAAACCCATTAGCCAACTTAGTCAAACAACAAAGAAATCACTTGGAATGGAAAACAAAACAAAAATCTCCAGTAAAAGGAATACCATTTTCTACACTGATCTTCCCAAATCCCAGGAAATAGCAATACATGCAACAAGGGCAATGCATCTCTTAACATCTGTTGCAATTTAATTGTTTTCCCCCCATATTATACCAAAAATTGAACACATACAGTATTCAAAAGGAACAAAATGAAACCAAGTTGATGTCCCTCAAGTGAAAACACATCTGAAAAAATAATTACTTACTGTGCACTTTTTGTCACTGTAGTTTTCATGTAAGAATGATTCCCAATCAGCTTGATCAACAATATTCCAATTTGGATAGTCCAGAAATGCAGCATGGGCAATAACCTCATTCTTCTTATTGCTGAGTGTCACGGCAAGGTTAGCTTTTTCTCTGTGGAAACAATTTTGATTTGCAAAGGTTAAAGAAATGACAAAAAGAAGATTCAGAAAGTGATTTTAGATTTCTTAGTCTTCAAGTTAACAACTGTTCAACAGCATCATAAGGGAACCAGAGGATAGGGTTGCCGATACGCACTATACAAACACTTCCTGCCAGTAAATCCATCTTCTCTGTGGGACCAACAGAGTTTAACAATCACATTTTCAAAATTGGCCACTGATCTGGGGTCCTCTGATTTTAGACGCCCAACTTCACAGCATCACAGAAATGTAAGGCTGGAAGTGACCTGAAGAGGTCATGTAGTCCATCTGCCCAGGCTGAGGCAGGATTAAGTATACCTAGAGCATACATTTGAGACATATTGGACCCAGTTTTCCAGAGGTACAACTGCAACTCCCACTGACTTCAGCTGGAGCTGTGGGTACTTGCCACTTCTGAAAATCAAGCCCAAGAGATCTTAAGCTGGGCACAGAAACCGAGTCACCCAAAATCAGTGGCCACTTTTGAAAATATGGACCATAAAGCTGTCTCTGATTTATTACTGGGTATTTACTGACTACTCTGTTAGCCTACACATGACACAACTAGTATGTTACCCATCACTCAGGGAACAAAGGGGACAGCACCTTCTGATTCTGTGAACCTTGGATCTTCTTGCTGTAAGGCTGGAGGTGCTGGTAACTTGATGTAAGTGAGAAAGCTGTTTAGACAAAGATTGTAGCTTTTTAAAGTTAAGAATTGGACATTAGAAAGTGTATTTTATTTTGTTTTGTTTGTAACCACAACTACTGTACCTCGTTTACTCTTGCTTAGTATCACACAGTGGCACCGGAATGGGGGGGGAGGGCCAGGGCCCTCCCACTTTTTGGCAGGGGCCCAACCCCCACTCCTCTTCTTCCCCCTGAGGCCCTGTACCCCCAACCAGGCTGGCACGGCAGCTGGAGCCAAGCCGGGTCCTAGGCAGCTGTGAGGAGTCATGCCATGGACCTTCTACCTGCCCGGGTTAGGGGGGCCCAAGAGCAGCCCCCAGCCCATGTCCCTGCCTCATGGGCCCCGCACCCAGGGCAGAAGGGTCCGTGGCTCCCCACAGCTGTCCCCATGTGGCTCTTACCAGGACCTGGCTCCGGCTGGGGGGCCACAGCCCAGCCATGGTAAGAGCCGCGAGTGCAACTGGGGGGATCCACGCTGTGGACCCTCCACCTGCCCTGGGCGGGGGCCAGCGGAGCAGGAACACAGGCCGGGGGCTGCTCTCGACCCCGACCCCACCCCAGGCAACTGAAGAATCTGTGGCTCCCGGCCGGCTCTGACTTGGGACAGGGCCTTGGGCAGAAGAGTAGAGGTAGGGGGCCCTGGCCCCTGGCCCCCCAACTTTTGGGTAGGCTCTGCCACCATTGGTATCACTTAAATCTATATTCTTTATTAAGAAACATATTCTTAGTTTTACTATGAATTATCTCAGTGCTGTTATACTGAAATAAAGTGAGAATAACAGGATACTGAGAGGTTTCAGAGTAGCAGCTGTGTTAGTCTGTATTCGCAAAAAGAAAAGGAGTACTTGTGGCACCTTAGAGACTAACAAATTTATTTGAGCATAAGCTTTCATGAGCTATAGCTCACTTCGTCGGATGCAGCATCCGACAAAGTGAGCTATAGCTCATGAAAGCTTATGCTCAAATAAATTTGTTAGTCTCTAAGGTGCCACAAGTACTCCTTTTCTTTTTGCGGATACTGAGAGAGACCTCCTTGGGGAACTTGAGAACTGGGGTTCACTGATTGTTACCTGCAAGACAAGGTTAAGACTGGCAGAGTTGCAAGGCATTTGCTGATGAGAAGGACAGACAGGTGTGGCAGGGAGCTGATACACAATCTAAGTTCCAGAAAAGCTCTCTCTTGCAGAGGCAGAGAGTTAACACAGTGGCTCATGATTCTGGGTACCTTGAGAAGAATGTCATGTATGTTCTTAAAATGTTGCTACTTACAAAAGATAGATGACATTAATCCTTCCAAAAGTTTTTTCAGTAAAATATCTGATGAGACTAATAATACCAGAAACATCATGTGATTCTGTTCTTCTGGCATTGACCACTTCTGTACGTCCTCTTGCAGAAGTTATTGCAGTCATTTTATACACTGTAGCAAAAACAAAGAAAACACTAATGTTATCTAATGAGATTGGCTTCTGCAGTGATTTCAGCCTTGAAGTTAGTATTTCTAGATGAGATTTTCAAAGGAAGGAAGGGAGTTAGGCAGTTAAATCCTAATGAAAATCAATGGGATCTGAGTGCCTAACTCCCCCAGGCTCCTCTGAAAACCACAGTCTCAAATTGGATGTAGTATAATGGTTACCACCTAAAATATTACTGAACAGTGAGGGAATGTTTTTAATGGCCTACAACTGCATGAAATGGTTTCACATTTAGTTGTAGACATTTCTATAATGCTCATCATCATAGTATCTGATGGTTTCAAACTATTTGTCCAAAAGCCAAGTTTTTAAATCAATAAGATTATTTATACTTCAGGAGGAGTGGAAGGCTTTTCTGAATAGCCCTAACCCTGGATGCAAATAAAAATCTATTTTGCAGTGCCATGTGCAGTGTGTTTGTAGTGTCCTCATAACCCATTTTGTCCTTTGTATACCTAACAGTTTCATAATAGATAATGTGATATGAATTCAGTCCAACTGTGATTAACCAACAAAAACTTAGTTACCTTTCAATTCTGTTGCCACCTAACATTAAAGTTTAAATGTATATATACCAAATAATGTCACAATTTAAAATAAAAAGCCTAAGCATTAAAGTATGAAAATGAACAGTTCAAATACCATCACAGTTTATACAATAACTCACATACAAGATTATATGTAAAATATAACACTGCCCATTCAAAAAAAAAAAAAACTTCACTATGCTCCCAATCCCCACCCAGACTCTAGCTGTAAACTAGAACAGTGGTTTTCAAACTTTTTTCTAGTGACCCAGCTGAAGAAAACTGTTGATGCCCGCGACCCAACGGAGCTGGGGATGAGGGGTTTGGGGTGTGGGAGGGGCTCAGGGGTGGGGCAGAAGGTTGGGGTGCGGGGGTGAGGGTTGCACAGTGGAGTGCAGGCTCTGGGGTTGATCAGGGGATGAGGGATTTGGGGTGCAGGAGGGGGCTCTGAGTTTGGGGTGGGCTCAGGGCTGGGGCAGGGGGTTCGAGTGCGGGAAGGGGTCAGGGCTCTGGGCTGGGGGTGCAGGCTCTGGGGTGAGGCCAGGGATGAGGCATTTGGGTGCAGGAAGGGGCACCAGGTTTGGAGGGATCAGGGCTGGCGCAGGGGATTGGGACACGGGGTTAGGGCACGGGGTTACCTCAGGCAGCTTCCAGTCAGCAGTGCAGTGGGGGTGCTAAGGCAGGCTTCCTGCCTGTCCTGGCACCGCGGACCACGCTGTGCCCCGAAAGCAGCCAGCAGCAGGTCCGGCTCCTAGGCAGAGGCACGCAAGCCTGGTTGGTGGTGCTGAGCCGCCGCGACGCAGTGCCTTACATTCCATGACCCAGTACTGGGTCATGACTCACAGTTTGAAAAACACTGGACTAGAAAAACTTTTATACTCATCCACCCTACATCATATATATTTCCAATATCAGTTGCAACCTCAGGCAAACTACCACCAGGGTTGCAAACCACCACCATCCCAAGTATGGCCCACATCATCTCAGAACATCTACCAGCACTCCTGTGTAATGTGTGCCAGAGACACCAACATCTCATATCTTCCCTTTATAGAATAGAGATGTGAGCCCACCCCAACTTCCCATTATGGTCAAGAGACCACACCGTATAGTATCATAGGTTCCAGTCCTGCAAGTTTATATTTGCGGATCTCTGTGTTCGCACTGAGACCAGTTTGTTTGAATGGGATTATATTGATGTGGTTCTCTGAGCAGAATTGAGCCTTACTGCCTGTATACATTCCAGAATCAACATCTTCCCATCCGCCAGTCCAGTATTGGGCAAAAGACCCCATCCATTGTCCCTACAGGAACTGGGAATCTCACTTTACCCTCCACATCCACCATCCTGATGAGTCAGAGACCTCACTTTCCAGATACAGACTTCGCATCCACCAATACTCATTCCATGCTACACATACATTAGAGTAGAACTAACACAGGGAAGATTAAGGGCAAAGAAGGAAGTTGGGGAGTGGAGAAGAGCTGAGACAGGGAACACTGTTTAGGAGCGGAGAACCTGGAGAACATTGGAGATAAATAGAGAACTCTGCTCCCTGCCTGCTCCAATTCTTCCAGTAATTGCCTCACTGGTTTATCAACATTAAAAAAACAAACACAACAGAAATTTCCCATCCTAACCATTTTTTCTTTTTAAGTGAGCTGATGCTTACATCCAAGTCAGATCAAACATGTCATATATGTACTTGTGGTAAGACTATGTAGGAAAAGGTTAGTACAGCCCCAACTTTCTGACTGTGGAAGAGTGATGGGATGCACAAACTCGACACTGGATCAGGTTAAGAAGGGGTTAATTAACTGTCCTGGAGACAAGGACTGTGGGCAGCTCCTCCCACACCACCACCATCAAGACTGGAAGGAATAAAATTGGACACATCAAGCTTCAGAGCAGGGCTACCCCTGAGGTTTTCAAACTGTGGGGAACACTCCCCTATGGGGACACAGTGCAATGTTCAGGGGGAGGATGAACAGCCACGCCAGGCAGGGCTCGGGGAGGGAATATCACTTCCACTCCCTAACTCACCATAGTGGGCCACCCAGCCTGTGGGTCAGTGTCAACATCCACTGTGGCCGCACCGATTTCTGCTCCCAGCAGCCTCCACACCCAGCACTGGCTCTGGTCGCAAACGCCTTCGCCAATCCTGAAAACCTGAGGGCTATTGTGTCTATTTTTGTTTAGGCTGGGGAGGTGCGACCAAGAATTGCAACTCAAGGGGGAGCTAGCTCAAAAAGTTTGAAAACCGCTGGGCTATTCTGACAGTGGGCTATTGAGTTTGAGGGAGAGAGGACTCTGGGGGTGGGCTGAGGTTTGGACTGGACGGGGGTTAGTTTTGGCCCTCTGCCGTCAGTCTGGGCTGCATTTTAGAGCAAGTGGGAAATTCATTAGCTCACAGGAAGTCTTCCCTTTGGCTCGCTAGCAGAGATCTGCTGCCTGGAGACAATTCTGTGGTGGTAACCCTGTTGCACTTACTGTAAATGCTACACTGCTGCGGGAATCTGACCCTTCGACTACAGGGAACAACTGTCCTTTGACAGGCCAGCTTGCCGCTGGCACCTGGGTCTGCAGGTGCCAACAGCAGGAGGACATGGGGCTGCAAAGACAAGGGACAAGCCAGGTGGCAGCTACCCAGCCTGTTTTCTCCATTGCAACCCCTTTCCCCGACCCTTCCCACCCAGCAATATAGGGAAGAGCAGGATGGCCGCAATCCCCAACACCTGGGTGCCCGTGACCCCGCTGGGGGAGCTCGGGCAGCTGCAGTTCTCGGGCGGGCGGTTAGGGGGCAGCACAGAGCAGGCGCCAGAAGGAGTTCCTGGGGGAGAGAAGGAGGGGAATGGGACGCGCTGCGTGCTGGGAGTTGTAGTCTTCGTGGGGGGGGGGGGGAAACGCGCATTGCATGCTGGGCGGTGTAGTCCCAAGCTGAGGGGAGTTGTGCGATATGGGACACCTGTTTGGGGCGTCGCAGTCCCGGGAGCGGCTCCTCCCAGCACGCCCAGAGCGTCGCCGCTGTTCCGTCGGGCGCGGCGCGTCCCGCGGTCCCCACCGGGTCAGGGCTCAGAGGAGCCGGCGACGACTCACCTAGGACGCAGCGGTTCCGCGGCAACCGCCGAGAGACGCGCGGCCGCCGTTACTGTGGCAACGCCCCGGGCGACGCTGCGCGGGGTGAGAGGTGAAAGAGCAGGGCGGGGTCGACGGCGCTCGGGCTCACAGCGGCGGCAACATGGCGTCTACGGCGGCCGGGAAGCAGCGAATCCCCAAAGTGGCGAAGGTGCGGGGGGTGGTGGTCCGTGCTGGGCGGGTGGGGGAATTACCCTGCCCCCAGGGGCCCGGGCATGGGTGTCACCGAGCCCCGCGGGGCGACCCGGCGGTGAGGGGGGAGTAGGATGTGGGGGTGCCCAGGCGAAGGAGGCGGGGGTGCCTGGAGGGGGAGGCAGAGTGGAGGGAACGGGGGGGGGGTGAAAGTTCTCGGGGGCCGGGGTGTCTGTGGGAGGGGAACTCGGAAGAAGGGGCAAAGCGGGGGACGGAGGGAATTGGGGGAACCTGTGACCACGGCGTGGGGGACCTTGGGGGTGCCGGGGAATTGGGGGGGACCCGTGACGGGGAAGCTCAGGGGTGCTGAGGAATTGGGGGTCAGGGGATGGGGGGCTCAGGGGAGCTGGGGACTTGGGGGTGCCCAGTTGGACCAGAGTGGGGGAAGCGGGAGAAAGGGCAGTGGGGAGAGGGGAAGGGGAGTCGCTGGTGCGAGCCCTGCTGGAAATACAGCAGCTTTTACATAGTACTCTGCTGCGAGTCGTCTGTAACATGGAGCATGAGCCCAGCTAGCGGGGGGGGCTCCGTTTTAGAAACAGCCTCACTCGCTCGCTTTTTTTTTTTTTTTTTGGTACAACACAGTCATGTGTTTTCCCCCACTCCGTAATGCTTCTCATGATTGGTGCCTGAAAACTAACTTTTATCTGATCAAACACACACCGGTGGACCACAATGGGATGGGACATTTCTTAGAATGGTGGCCCATCCTTGTTCAATGGAGGAAAAAAAAACAACGTTTGTTATGCTGCCCCTTTTCCTCATCCCATGGTACCAAAGAAGTCGGAAACTTCTGCTAAAATGACCAGCACTTAAATGATTAACAGTTGTAGGTATCAAAGATACAAAAGGTCAGTTTGTCCGTCTCCCACCTACAGGGCAAAATTCAGCCCTGCTGCACTGACTTACATCTGGATCTGAATGTGGCCCATTGTTGTGCGTGGCCCCCCCAGGGAAAGTTTTCTCAACAATTAAAAAAGCC
Source organism: Lepidochelys kempii (assembly GCF_965140285.1). Classification (NCBI taxonomy): domain Eukaryota; kingdom Metazoa; phylum Chordata; order Testudines; family Cheloniidae; genus Lepidochelys; species Lepidochelys kempii. Next base: position 206,329,339 of record NC_136382.1, on the reverse strand, counting down.
AAAACACACTTTTTTCAAATAAAATCTTAAATGTTAAGGAAACAGGAGACTACCAGAAAAGTCCTGGTATGGAGTTAACACAAAGCACTATTTCCGTTCAACCAATTTATGATGTTTCTTTTTAAAAGCCAAGTCCAGATTCCATGTACTCACAATTTCAAAGCCATTTTTAGTTTAAAGAATGTGAAAATAACCCAACCCGGGGGGGAGAACAAAGCTGAACTCAAGGTTACAGATAAGTTATCCCAGCTGTTTATTCTTGGAAAAATGGCACCTGGGAACCACTGATGTGGCTACAGCACAAGTAGTAAGGGGGGAGACTGTAGTGTACAGAGGGAGGGTATTTAACTGCCATCATAATCCCTATGTTTTAATGGGGAGACTGTTTTGTGGATCATTTCCACTCCCCTTTCCTATCCCATCACCTCCCTGTAAAATTAGGAAAGTATCAAATGTATTTTTTAAGCTATATTTTAATCATACTTAGTAGCTGGCAATGAAGAGCACTGTATGATCAGCCAACCCTCTCAGTTTTATGGGTTGTATGGCACCATGTTAAAAATACCTGAGCTATGTCTATGCTGCAGCTGCCAATGTTGCTACCACTGGTGGAGAATTGTGCGTCTTTAAATGTAGTCAAGTTATGGTGATTTTCAGTCTTTATGGTTCAGAAAGGTCATCTGAATTAATGTATCAAAATAAATAGTCTTGGAAGGATTAGATTTTAATAATGTTAGCAATCATCAGTTTTCCCAACAAGTAACAAGCAGTTCCCAACATTAAGAAAGTTATAGAGAAGGAAGGTTAAACATGTTGCAATCTTTTGCTCTCAATTGGGTAATAATTCATGAACAGAGATGCAGATTTACCATGGCATTTTTAAAAATCAAGTCAGCGTAGTCATGGTAAATGTAGTAAAAATCACAGATCACTAAATTTACTGTGACTGCTCCCTAAATTTGATTAACAAAATAATGCCCCTCTCCTCACCCTGCAGCAGCACCCTCTGCTTCCAGCACCGCAACCCTAATCCCAGTCTAGTGTGGAGGGGAGGCTGGGGAGCAAGCTCACCTCTCTGTTGCGGCCCCTAGTCATGCCAGGCTGGGCCCATGATCCTGCTCCAGGCATTGAAACCCGGCATGTGCGGTTGCAAAGCTGTTCAGGATTCTTCTTTCCACCCCCCACCTTTGTTCAGGTGGGCCAAACCTGAGCAGCACTGCAGCCCTGTGCACCAGATCACAATGCCACTCACTGAAGTTTGTGCCTCACCCCCCCATCATGACCAGGGTGGTCAAACCTGAATAGGGCTGTGTCCCAGTGCACCAGGTCACAATACCCAGGGCAGGGAGCCAGGCTCAGCCACAGGAGCTGCTACTGCAGGGTGAGTCATGGATATGGAAGGAAGTCACAGGCTGAGGGCGAAATCATGCTATCTGTGACTTTTTCCCCTCACCGTGACAAATGTATATCAGTCAGTACTCCAGGATTACGATTCTGAATCTCTGCTTCTGTGGTCATTATTTTGACTAAACACAGATATAGGCAATGACCATACACTGAGTTAAACCATGGCAGACACTTCACCTCCTTGGTGCCCCATTGACATTGCTAGCACTCCAAGGCCTGCATAGTTCCCCATTGACTGCAGTAGAACTTTATGTACACACAGGGGCTACCACCATGAAGCTCTGGGCCAGTTAAGGGCCTTACTAGATTTTTAATTTCCTGCTAGTGCAAACTCATCCACGTTAATTTTTTAAAAATACTTAAAAAGAGAAGGAGGACTTGTGGCACCTTAGAGACTAACAAATTTATTTGAGCATAAGCTTTCCGATGAAGTGAGCTGTAGCTCATGAAAGCTCATGCTCAAATAAATTTGTTAATCTCTAAGGTGCCACAAGTCCTCCTTCTCTTTTGTGGATACAGACTAATAAAGCTGCTACTCTAAAAAATACTTGTCATTCAAAAGTCACAAAAATGGAATCCTCCAATAATTATTGCTAGGTGTAGCATTGCTACCATAACATCAGTTATTTATTAGGCCATGATCCTGGACTCGGTCCCCACATGGGTGCCTTCTCCACCCACACGGAGCCCCATTGACCCAAACAGACCATTCTTTGCAAGCTAATCTGACTTTCAGCAGGCTGACGAGAATTGTGAATGTCTAAAACTTTGGTCCTGCAAACACGTGTGCTTTAGGGCAGACCAGAAAGTAAGAATTCCATTTCATGAAAAAAAATTTGTTTCAATATTTGGAAAAAACCCTGAGCATTCAAAAGTGAGTGAGTGTGAGCAAGAGCGAGCACCCCTCTTTGAGTAGCCAGTTGCCCAGTGGGTAGGGCACTCACCTGGGATGTGGGACGACCCAGGTTCAGGTCCAGGTCCCGGTCCCTGCTTGCCTGATTTAGTGCTTTGTCTACCACACTGTAGAGCAGTGGTATTCAATTACATTTTCTGGTGGGCTGAATAAGGCAGTGTCTAAATCTTGCCAGGTCAAAGGGCTCTTCTGGTGTTTGCTCTGTAGTAAACCTGCCATTGGCCAGGGGTTGCACCTTTAAAGAGTGGTGTGACGGATATTATTTATTAATCTCAAAGTAAAAGGTTAAGCATGCCAGTGGACAGTAGTACAACAAAATCTTGCAAACAAATTATTATACAAATACACTAATGCTATTAAAACATTGTGCTATTAATGTTAATTCTATTACAACTATGACATTAAAATTAGAAGTTAAACCTCACAGGAAATTGAGACATCTAATTTCTCTTTCTTACTGCAAGAGTGTCAACATTTCAAGCAGTGTTTCCTCCTTCCCCCTGCACACCTTCCCAAAAAAGTACTGCACAGTCAGTTTAACTTATGAAAGTACATCAATTACTGATCACTTTATGTTGCATAAGCATTTGATTAAGTGCCTGATTAAAAGCGTATCACCATAAGTTGAAGTGTATCAGTCTAGTTCCACTTGTTTAAATGTAAATGAAAAATTTCTAAATTAAATAAATGACATGATGGTAAACATAGGGAAAATAAACGGAAGTGCATCTGCCCAGTTCCCATCAGTTCTGCCCTGTTGCCTTCTGCCATCCGCCCAGCGGTTCTCAACCTATTTACCATTGTAGGTCCCATGCACACAATATATACACACACACACTCTACCTGTGCGGCCCTAAGGATGTCACATAGGCCACAGTTGTGCGCTGATTGGGCCACAGCTTGAGAACCACTGGCCCAGCCCATCCTGCTTCCAGCCTCACTTTTGCTCCTACTGGGTTCTTCACCACCACCACCACCCCCCTGTTCCAGGCCAAGGGGAGGGTGGCTGCAGTGCTATCCCTCTGCCTCCTCCTTCCAAGCAACTCCAGGGCTTCTTCCCTGTCCCGCCCTGCTCCTCCGGCTGGGTGTTATAGGGAGGGAGGAGGGTAGAAAGGAGTGGAACTACCTTGAGCTGCAGGGCTCTTTCTGCACCCTTCTTCTCCACCCTTCCTGTGAGCAGGGGTAGTTCCCCCCACCCCTTCCTGTGAGGATAGGCTGGGCTCCTGAGGGGTGGGGGAGTGAGCGCCACTGTTTCCCGAGGAGCTCTAATTGGCTGCTTCTGAGGGTATGAAGGAACAGCTAATGCCAGCAGTGGGCCAATCAGAAATCCCTGGTGGCAGGATCTAGCCTGCGGGCTGCCAATTGAAGACCAGTGCCATAGAGTCTCTCTCTCTCACTCTGGCTCAATGGATATTTAATTTATATAAAGTGGAACAGCTCCAACAGGAGATATTGAAAAAGACCCATCTTGGAATAGACAATACTCTGGTGGTTTGGGCAATCAGCTGGGATGTGGGCAACCCAGGTTTAGGTTCCTGCTCTGAATCAGGCAGAGTGGGAATTTGGGTGTTTTACGTTCCAAGTGAGTGCTCTGGTCATTGGGCTATTGGCTATTTGCTATTTTGGTTGAGTGTTTTTTCTGATTTTGACCAGAAATTCCATCTGGGACCTGAAAAAAACTTCAGTGAAAGTATATATTTCTGTGAAATGTTCTGGTTTTGACAAATCAGCATTTTCCAGCAAAAATGTATCCTAACAAAATTCCCACGTTGTTCTGACATGTATGTCCTTAGCTTTATGGGTGTGAATAATCCTGTTATTCAGTGAAACTACTCACATGCATAAAATTAAGTATATGCGTGTTTTCAGGATTGGAGCCTTACTCTATATTCCAAAAAATGTAGAAACGCCTGGCTTTATACTTTACTTTTTCTCTCAGAGGATATTTATGCTTTTTGTAGTTGTGGTATCTCTAATCCAATCAATAGCTTTTATGACATTTTTTCAGAGGTACGAGATCAGCCTGAATTTGTCCCCAGTTTAAACTTTCTACTGCTATTACAGGTTTTATAAACGCTTGGGTTTAGAATGTTTACACCTTTTTTTGAAAAGCAAACAGTTTTTAAAACAAATTACTGCTCTTCAGTTTTAAAACACAGTACAGTACTGAAAATGTGAAACCAAAGTTAAACAACCAACATTGGTTTTCATTGTCCAAGCTGAGAGGAATGCTAAAAGTAAAGAAAGAACATAAACAGTCAAGTTGGATTTAAAAAATTTTTATATTTAATATCAAGGAGTTATCAGTAACATAGGTAAAAAGTAAAATTGTCTGTGATATGATTTTTTACTTTACAGTATTTTTAAAAAAAAGAGGATATCATATTCCCAACTTTACATGTCATCTGATAAACAAACTAAGGTTTCCAAATCTATTTTCATATTTAAATTTTTTCCAAGGTAGTTGGTTACCTCTGTCCCAGATATACTTGCATGAATACACGCCTAGGATTTGTTCCAACATTTTCCATCTTTTTGCACTCCACGTAGGGTTATAGCTTCTGAGTTTGACATTTTTATGGGGTGAAATGGACACAGTAACAAGTATATTATATTTGGCCTTGCTATTTCCTGTCTGTTTGTAAACTCAGTTCTGTTTATTTCTCAGCCAGTCACCAAATCCTACTTCTTTGTATATTTCACATATTAAATCATTGGGTCAACTCACTTTGTTTTTTTTGGTATTTTATGGCCGTAAAAAAATATAAGATGAGCACAAAAAAATTTTTTTCTTCTTCCAAAGGTGAAAAACAAAGCGCCAGCAGAAGTACAGATCACAGCAGAACAGCTGTTAAGAGAAGCAAAGGAGAGAGAACTTGAACTTCTTCCACCACCTCCGCAACAAAAGATCACAGATGAAGAAGAACTAAATGACTACAAGCTTCGAAAAAGGAAGGTAAGTGCACAAGTGACTTGATACTCCTGTACAGTACTAAGAAGCTAGCATATTTTTAAACTTTGCTGAACGTTTTCATTCATTCTTCATGAACTTCAAAGAGAGAAAACAAAAAGAAAAGGAGTACTTGTGGCACCTTAGAGACTAACCAATTTATTTGAGCATAAGCTTTCATGAACTACAGCTCACTTCATCGGATGCATACTGTGGAAAGAGAGAACACAGATATTCTGTGATTTTTTACCTTAAAACCACAAGTGGCTGTTTAAGGGTACTTAACCTGTTCCCTTTAAACAATTAAATGCATAATTTTTTAGAATTTGGATTTAGTAGCAAATTAACAGTACAACTTATGATTTTGTATTGGAAACTGTATTTATACTATTAAATAGTCTATTCATATGTGCTAGAATCTTGAGAGGTAGGCTATAGAAAAAGGGAAGAAGAGTAAAAATCGGCCAAAGGGAGGGAATAGGGATGTGCTGGCCGCTGCTTCCCGCAGCTCCCAATGGCTGGGAACAGCAAACCGCAGCCACTGGGAGCTGCGGGGGGCCATGCCTGTGGACGGTCAACGTAAACAAAATGTCTTGTGGCCTGCCACTGGATTAGCCTGACAGGTCGCGTGCCGAAGGTTGTTGACCCCTGGTGTCTTGTGTCTGAACGCTTATTGAAGCTAGTCTCCAAAGGGATCTGAATTTAGATTAGTGTGTAGAGCCCCTAAATGAGGATTAGGGCCCTGTTGTGCTGAGGGCTATACAAAGGGTTCTCTCCATTCATACCCATCTGTTAGATAAGAATGATACTGTGATGTGAGTTGGACATAGGTTGGGGGCAACCTATAACACTGAATGTGCCATCTCTGGTGCATCAAGTTGTGGAAATGCTTTGTTATGGAACTGAAAACTTGCCTCCTGACATTTGGACACATAAACATGAGTCATAACATACTTAGTCAAGAAGAGGTAGAGTTCCTAGGTGTCTCTTATGGCCTATAAACTCTAGTAAAGTATGTACATGTTATAGGTGTTTGGACCATAAGTGATGGCATGTCTGATATACGATACTTGCACCAAGTGATCAGTTTATAGCCACAAAGAATGAATATGGCATGTTCAAATTAATATATTTTCAGTCTCGTGTGCAAAAAGTGAGCCCCATAACTTCAATTAATGTTACTATTAAAATATCTCAACATAGGGTTTTTTAAAAAGAATTTTGAATGTTGTTATAATTGTTAGTCCATTGGTGTTACAGAGGGACACAGGCTCTTACAGGCTTACAGCTCTCCTATGATCTACACTTATCACAACTCTAGCTATATTTTTAACTGCTCAAGTACGTGACTTAAGAAACCTTTTATTCATTTTGATCTCAGTTATTGTAACTTCTGTTTAAACTAATTGTAATATGTTTGGGATTTTTAGTCCAATCTATTGGAATCTTATTTTTGAGTTATCAGTACGTCACTCTTGGTTTATAATGGGATCTTTTTGCACAGAGAAACATTTTACTTTTAAAAATTATAACTTTCTTCTCAGACCTTTGAAGATAATATAAGAAAAAACAGGACTGTTATCAGTAACTGGATAAAGTACGCACAATGGGAGGAAAGCCTAAAAGAAATACAAAGGTAATTATGAAGATGGGCATTTTGCACTTCAAGAATATGTGCAACTAATACTGTCAGAATCCTTGAACTGCATCATACATGCATTTACTTCAACAATGTTGTTTGCTTTCCAGAGCTCGTTCCATCTACGAGCGTGCTTTAGACGTGGACTACAGAAATGTCACTCTCTGGCTGAAGTATGCAGAAATGGAAATGAAGAACCGCCAGGTTAACCATGCCCGCAATATCTGGGATCGAGCCATCACTACCCTCCCCAGGGTCAACCAGTTCTGGTGAGTTTTCAGATAGTAAAACTCACTATTTCAACCTCTAATAATAAAAACAATTGATCTTTCACTTAGTGAAAAAGTGAAATGTCTGCGTGTGCAAATAAAGTCTTCAACATCTCTAGTGTTGCAGTTTTCTTTTTCTGAGATTCTGCAAGCTAATATTAAAAAGAAGACTCATTATTGGAAAGTTACCCTCCTCTTTTCCCCCCGCCCCCTTGGATTGTAATCTCACCAGGGTAGGGGTTTGGCACAACGGGGCTTCTGGACAATTCTGTGATGCAAATAATGAATACTGCCAAAAGAGAGTTACCTATAAATAATAATTTTGTTAAGTACGTTTCTAAATAGTTGTGTCAATGATAACTCTTGTTTGCCTTTTTTTAAAGGTATAAGTATACTTATATGGAAGAGATGTTGGGGAATGTTGCTGGAGCACGTCAGGTGTTTGAACGCTGGATGGAGTGGCAACCGGAGGAACAAGCTTGGCATTCGTATATTAACTTTGAACTGAGATACAAGGAGGTGGAGAGGGCACGCACCATTTATGAGAGATATATCCTTTTTAGAACAGTGAGACTTGCACTTAGATCCACATTTTACACTTCATTGTTATCCACCTTAAATGCCCATGAATTTCTGTGTGTCTTTTCTCCACTTTAGTTGTATTGTGGGCAACAAACACTGCTGATACCTAGGAGTACACATGGATGGAAATTTTTCTTTACCACAGTGAAATTCAGTTAAATGAGTATAAGTGTCCTGGAAGAGCTTGTAATTTAACTGTGCCACAACAGGTGTATATTTTTGGCTTGGAAGATGCTGACAGTTTAAGCACTGTAACCAACAACAACAACAACTCAACACAGACAAAAACAGTAAATGTTACAAAGCACTGCAATAAAATTTGGTGGGTCACATATGAGAGAGCTTTGGAAGTTTGCATTTAAAAATTGCTATGAGGTAGAGGGTCACTGATCTCTTCTTAGATGATTGCCCCTCCTTACTGTCAGAGCTACTAAAAGTTTTTCCTCCTCTTCTCATCTTGTATTTTCTCCTTTTTTATTCACTGTTTTTCCTTCCTAAAAACTGAAGGGTCTGAGTCTAAAACCCCCTGTGTGTGGATCACCCCTTGACCCTCCTCTTCTACCTCTTGGCCATGTTCTTTGCATGGTTCAGCTTTAACTATTGTTCTCACATGATCCATGGTCATGTGATCCCTGGGAAGAATGGAATTTGAAATGGAGAACTGTTGCCATTTTCTTAACATTTCTATACTTGTCATTGTGCACCCTGATGTTAAGAATTGGATCAAGTACGCCCGCTTTGAAGAGAAACACAGTTACTTTGCCCATGGAAGAAAAGTGTATGAGAGAGCAGTGGAGTTCTTTGGAGAAGAACATATGAATGAGCATTTGTTTGTGGCCTTTGCAAAATTTGAGGAGAACCAGAAAGAAGTAAGGACTTGAAGTGTATTGAACGAATATAAAAATGCAGATTTCTTGTTGAATATTGTCCTCTGTGCCATTTAGAATTCTCTTTGGCTGTAGTTTCTCGGTGTCTTAACTGAGTTCTTCGTACTCGTGTTCAGAATGTAGTAACAAGGAGGCTGGTTTTTTATATTTGCTTTTTGTTGATATCAAGGGAAACTTATTCTCTGCAAGATACTATTGCTTGCCATCAAGAGACTCGGGCTCTGATCCAGCAAACACTTATGCACATGAACTAATGGGATTAACTCAGTGGGAACGCTCACATGGATAAGTTTCTGCAGGATCATGGCAGGAACCCTGCAAATTTGTGGATATCTGCAGACCATGTTTGTGGATTGGATGTGGATACAAATTTTTTATCTGCACAGGGCTCTAATAATGGCCGAAATTTGTCTTTTTACCCAATATATGAGAAACTTACAGGGATAAAAATGTGTCCCACCTGGAGAGTTAGTAACAATACGCTAAAAACATCCTAAAAGTTATAAATAAATAAATAATCCACCCACTAAAGAATTAGCCTGAAACTTTAAACGAGAGAAGAGAGAGAGTGTGGGACCAACACAGGGAAAAAATAGGACCCCAAATTAACAACATTTTATAGCTGGTATGAGCTGGATCTTCAGCTGGTGTATCAGCATGGTTTTACACTCACTGACTCCAGCTGAGAGTCTGGCTCAGTACCTACTTTTCTGCACAGATTTGTGTACAGTACCTCATACCATGTTCCTCATTCTAACTCCTAATGTTTTCCAGTTCTGGTATACACCAAACACTGCCCACTTGTAGAGCTTTTGTGATAAGCTAGGAAGCTAGGGAGCCTAAAGAACCCTGTAAAGATACGCTGTGTCTCATTGCTCTTGGTTTAAATGTCAGATTTTTATAAAGCGTGGATTCAGTCTAAAAGTATAAACTGGAGAGAAGTTTCATTAGGAAAAACAGTACTTAGAGCCAATGGTATATTACATTACATCTTAGTGTACAATTTTCTCTTGTTGATTTGATGTTTTAGATTCCTTCTGTGTGAACCCTGCTTGCCATAAAACATTTCCCCATCAAAGCATCCTTTTATCTCCTATCAATGACCCTTGCTTTGTTTGTCAGATTTCCAGCCCCTTAGATGTTACCATATAGGTGCTTGTTGTAGGTTTTTATTAGTGGCGCAAGGCAGGGATTGTGGCTTATAGTTATGTTTTTTTAACATTGTCATATCATGATTGTTGACTTAACAGCAATATGAAAAACAAGTTTTGCATGTTACTATTAATTAAAATTGTGGTAGCATCTAGAGGCCAATCAGGTTATGACCTCATGGTGCTAGATGCTCTACAAACAAAGTCCCTGACCTAGAGCATCTTGATATGTTTTTAAAGCTTATACACTTACTGTGCAACAAAGTAGTCCAGAGTGTGTTTCTGCTGTATTCCCCATTTCATTTTCTCTCTGTAGTAACCCACTGAGGCATCTGCATCTCTGGTTTTCCTGTATATTAGGTAAAAGGCTTTTTTCTCTCTTCCTCTCCTTGGGCCTGCTCCTGCTCCCATTTAAATTAGTGGGGAAACTCCCAGTTACTTCTGTGGTGCAGGATCAGATATTTGGTGCCTATTTTTCAATATGCTAGTGGCTTTTGATTTTGCTCCTTTCTTTGATAGCAATGCCATGCTTTGCAGTGTTGAAAGTTATATATCAGCTTAATTGATGGTAGTAATACAATTATTCCAAGTTTTACTCCTCACAGAGCTCATGAAAGAATGCATGTTAGCCCTGTGATAAAAACACCACATTTATGTTTGAAAGTTGCTGTGTACTCAGGGAGTGATTGAAATAGCCTTTACCTAACTAATCTACCACTAGCTATGGATTACGGAGACCGGAAGAAAGGAGATGTTTTATAAAATGTAGTACAAATCACTCTGATTTGTCATGTATTCATGTTTTCAGTTTGAGAGGGTGAGAGTGATCTACAAATATGCCCTGGATAGAATTCCGAAACAGGAGGCCCAAGAACTCTTCAAAAATTACACCGTCTTTGAAAAAAAGTATGGAGACAGAAGAGGCATTGAAGACATTATTGTCAGTAAAAGGAGATTCCAGTACGAAGAGGAAGTGAAGGTAAGTGTTAATCTAGAGGCTTACAGATGTGTAAACATGCTTGGGTACACTTTCCAATCTCCAGTGCTGAACGAGGTTCTCGTGTGTCTCATGGTATTGAGGCACTGCTTTTAAAGGACATGTGTTGGTCATATGAAACCATTGACTTTTTAATTTAATCGTAACTTATCTGCAAGTGATACAACAGTTTATCTGGAGCTCCTCATACCGCATTTAAAACGTCTAGCTGTTGGATTTAATGGGAATTGGGCTACAGGGGATACATGTCAGTTGAGTGGGATAGATTCAGTTCCACTACATTAACTATAGAAAGTGTAACAAAAACCAGCTAATCTTGGGTTTGTTTGGTTTTGGGTTTTTATTAAATGGTTAGAACTGCATACTGGCTTTAAATATTTAATGTGTCTCACTGATAGTTAAACCTGACAACTTTCCCTCTCATCTAGAAACTTAAACATTCTGGGTATTTATCAGCTTTGGGGTCTACGCTTCATGATCAGTGTTTTGGCCCTTAACTTGACATATTCCAAAATTACCTGCTAGGATATGAATTAAATTTTTTCTTTATCCACTATGATGTTGCCAAGAAACTGATGCAATGGAGGAGTTATATTTTCAAATTTTTAAGTGGAAAGATTGAGGGAAGGAATGAAATTAGTTTGATTGTCTTCCTCACTTCCCTTAGTACTTATAATATCACATAGACTGAAGCCTGCCTGACAACCCAATTAATCAAATATAAATCAAAACCAGGATTTTGTTACTTTGGAACATAGTTACTATATTTTCAAATAGCACTATTGCTGATAGTCAGTTATTAGATTTAAATTTGGTTCGTATACTTGTCCACAGACATTTACAAAACATCTTAGTTCTGTCTAAATATGTTTGGGTGGTGGGGAAAAATCTGGCATGCCCACTTTCTATTAAGTGTGGGTGTTGAATTGCTGAAGCTATACAATGGTGACAATTCTTCTTCCACTCTAGTTTCTTCATTTAACCCTCATGAATCTGAGTAAAATCTGCAAAAATGCCTACATGACTTAGACACACACATTTTTACCTTTCATTAATATTTCAGTGATTAATTTAAAAAACCTAGATGTACAAGTTTACAGATTTACACAATTCTGCTTTAAACTATAGGGAGAGTTACCTGTGTTATAATTGCATTAATGAAATGATCTCCTATCCCTTTCTGGAAGGCTAATCCCCACAATTACGACGCATGGTTTGATTACTTGCGGTTGGTTGAAAGTGATGCAGATCCTGATACCGTACGTGAAGTTTATGAAAGAGCCATTGCCAATGTTCCACCAATTCAAGAGAAGAGACATTGGAAGAGATACATATATCTCTGGATCAACTATGCATTGTATGAAGAACTGGAGGCAAAGGTAAAAACATAAGTCTCCTCTTTTTCCACATCTGTCTGTGACCTACTAAATTGCTGTCTGGTTCTGAGTTTTTCTTATTAAATAAGAAAAATATACTGGCTCATTTGATTTCAAAACTGAAATGGGGTTTGACTTTCTAGGTAGAGTTGTTGTTTGTTTTTCTCTGAAAAATTAACCTTTCTACTTAGAATAGACATTTAAAATTATATGCCTATCTCTGGTAATCTGCCATGAATTGAACAGTCATTTTGCAGAAGTACGCTGTGAAGTTGCTAATGGTACATCCTTCAACATTTTCCCCAATCCGTACTGATAACCTATTGGTATAGAAAAGTAGAACCAAGCCACCTCAGGCTTAGCTAAATTACTCATGGCAGGCTGTTGTCTGAATTCACGTTTTGTGGTAGCATTTTCAAATTCAGTAAAAGAACTCTTTTAAAAATGACTCTCTTGCAGGGAATATCTGAAATCCTTCTTACTCTGGCCTCGGACATTGAGTAAATGATATAAATTACTATTGGAAATAGAACCTCCTTTTCCATGTTTATAATCAATCATTTTGTAGTTGCTTTAAAGTTTTTTGTTTAATATGATTACATAGCATCTTAGCTATTCTTCTACAAAAATATTCCCACTATGAGGGTAAAAGGTCTGTAACCCTTACCATAATACTTTGGTCTAAAAAGTGGTCTGTACTCTTGAATCTAATATTAAATCTTGAAGGGCCAGCTTTTTAGATTTGTGCACACAAATGGATGGGCGAGTTGTGTGTATAAAAAAAAAGTTTAGTTTGCACAGTTCTAAACATTTAGCCTTAAACCTACTCCTCCACAAATTCCTTAGTTTTGGTAATGTTTATGTTGAATAGAATATTTAACCCAGCTTGCTTGTCCTTTCAGGATCCAGAACGAACCAGACAAGTATATCAAGCATGTGTGGAACTCATTCCCCACAAAAAGGTATGACTTTTCTAATGGGTCCAGTGCAAAACCCAGAATGGTTCAAAACACACTATTCAAAATCCTGGAGATTACCTACCCCTATACTGCCCAGGTCTACATGCTCCTCCCTGGTAACAAGAGATCAATTGAACTGTTCCCTTGTCAGTCAGCAGGGGATGCAGGACTCAGACCCACAGAAGTGGGTATGTTGGTGATTCTGTGCACAGGTCATGTAGTCTTTGTTCTGGAATATGAGTGAGAGTGTTACTCTGGATTTGGATTAGGTTCCTTTCCAGCATCATGTTAGATATAAAAACACTACTTTTTCCTTTCTCTGCATTTTGTTTCTGCCTTTTATGAAATGGATTCTAGTCCCTTATTTAAAAAAAGGAGATCTTTTAATCAGTAAATGCTGCCTACATGGGCCTAATAGAAATTTGGTAGGTGTTTATGGTGTATGAGTAACAGCAGGCCAAATGTGTTACTTGTATTTCCTAATATAGGAATTGTAGTTGTTGGGGTATTTTTCACTTCTTTTCTCAGAACATTAAGTTAACACATTATTTCACCTTGTTACAGCAATCAAAGTACAGTCTAGCATATTAATGACTTGCTTAATATTGTCCCCATACAAGCCTTGTTTCCTTGTTTAATGGGAAAAATTTTTTTAAAGCTGCTACTAGTGAAATAGAGGGAAGATGCTATTCTGCTTCACAAAATGGAACTTGTGACTTAGAGAAAATGTGGATGTACCTTTTGTTTTGCTTTTAAATTTAAAAAGTTTAATGTTATAGTTAAAGAAGAACCTTCCATATGTTAGCCTGGTCTATTTGGACTCAAGACTTTACATTTTTGATTTTCTTTTTTTCTAGTATAGATAGTACGAACTTGATTTGTTTTGTAAGAAGAAATTAATTTTAGTTTGTGTGTATATGGCTGTTGGAAACAGTTGTGTGTCAGTTCCTCTTCCCTTGTGGCATTGTCCTAATCTATGCATTCTATTAGTTCTTAAAGATATATCTCAAAAGCCTTAATTTGCAAACTATAGCTTTTTTTCTTCCTATGGGAGAACAATTTCTGCCAGTCACTGTCATGGATTCACTCACCAGCACAGCACCTCCTGCTGGCCATCACAGGGATTAGCTCTGCTACCCAGTGTACCCTCTCCTGGTGGTGCCCTGCCCATTGTCATCACCACCTGCTAACTGGCTTCAGTCCAAGTACTACAGTGTCCTCTTCATGACTCGGCCCTCTGGCCAGGTCACTATCCTTATTTCCCCCCCTTCTGGGAGTGGTATCTCAGTTCTATAGTCTAACCACTTCCCCAGTGGCAACAGGGGCTGGACCCAGGCCCACCCACTACTCTGGGTCCCAGCCCTCTTATTCCTCTCACTGCTGCTGTGTCTCCCTGGCCCCAGTACCTTCTTCAGGACACTCAGCTGCTCAGTCCTGGAAGCTAACAAGGAGCTCCTCTTGCTCCATGGTCTCTGTCAGCAGTTGCTCTGTCCAAGGTCTCAGCCTGCTAAAGATGCAGTATTCACTCCTTGCACTTCCAACACCAATTGAATCTGCTCTGCTGCCCTGCATCTCCCTTTTATGTGAGCCCGCTGGGCCCTGATAGGCTGACCCATATAGTTTCCCTCTAATTGGCTGCTTCCCACACAGCCTCCCTAGACTCTATTAACCTCTTCTCTGCCAGTGTGGGGTGAACACCTTATCAGAGTCATGAATAAATTGTTTTTGTCATAATAAATTGTTTTGGATTGTGTAACATTCACCCGTTAATCAGAATAATAATGTTAATTCAAATAAGACTATCCATGTAGTTACAGTAATATTACTTGACTCTACACAATCAGTAAAAAACTGAAATAATTTCTGAAACTACATAAGTAGCATTATTTGCTAAGAATCTATCTAAGCCAAATGTGTCTTGATTTTTTTTTCTTCCAGTTTACATTTGCCAAAATGTGGCTGTTGTATGCACAGTTTGAAATAAGACAGAAAAATCTTCCATTTGCCAGAAGAGCTTTGGTAAGTAAAGGAAGACAAGAGGGTAATTACTGAATTGTGTTTTAGGAAATTAAGAATTTTAGGGGTAACAAGAGTTGAAAGAATTTTGAAAAAGTCTCCTCTTTACAACTCATCAAAGCAAATCAAAATGCCTACGCCTATTGGAGACCTGCATGTATCCCATATATGTTGTTGTGCGTATTGTAAAGGCAGGCATGGCTTTGTTTAGAGGTTTGGATAATAATAATAATGGAAATAATGGAGCTCCACTTGTTTCAGCTGGAAAGCATTCGGCTGAGAAGCCAGAGAATCAGCTTTCTGTGCTTAAAGAGTATTAATTGGTATAGAAATTGAAAACATTTAAAAACCACCCTTGATCTGTGAGAACTTTGAGCATCCATGTAACAGGCCTTGTTTCCTGGGAGTTTTGAGTGCAACATCCAGAATATTAGCTAAAGCGATACTAGGGACTTTGGACAGTCTCTTAAGAAACTGCATCAAGCCCTTTTGCCAAATATAGTAACACACTAGTGCCTTTCCAAAGATGGAGTTGGCTTTGACAGAAGACCCTTTTAAATGAAAATCTCTCCCTTTCCTTCCACTCTTAGTTTTCCAGTAGTCTTGGTTAAAAACTGAGGCATTTTACTTGTGACTGAGGGAAAACTAGTCTGGTAATGACGGAGTCACTCTTCTTGGTGTGAAGAGACATCTGTTTCTTTGCAGATAAAACAGATCAGGTTTGTTGTATTTTACAGTGGCAGTGCAGGCTTGGAGTAAATATGAATGTCTTCTTTGGCTGAGTGTGCTAGATTGATCACTGAAATGCTGGGGGAGCTTTGCCTGCTGAGCTGGACTCTTGCCCTTGGCTGGTAAAATGAAGTAGAGGGTTAAGTCCATTGTGAAGTTGTTAATGCCTCCCTGCAGGACAGTCTGCCATCTGTCCTGTGCTGCTGTTAGGGCTTTGCTCAAGATGCCGTCTCTTCACATTGGGAGTCTCACCAATTATCACTGTCTCTAACCTTCCCATTTGGGGGTAGATGATTTAGTAGGTTCTAAAGAGGTAGTTGTGATCCCATTTAGAAATCTTAGATTTCCTTGATCCTTTCAAAGACCTGTTTTTGATTTGGTTATGTTAGGAAAACTGTGCCTGTTTTCGATTGAAGATTTTACACACACACACACACACCCATGTGGAGAGATAGGCTTTTGAGTTGTCATCAGTATGCAGATAACACACTGTTCTGCCTCATTTTCATTGGACCCATATGGTGTGGGGTCTTTGCTTTTCCAGTATTTGTGTGAAATTAGGACTTGGATGACAGCAAATTGGAGCTTAATATGGATAAAACAAAAGTAATGGTAGGAGAAATGGAGGAAAGAACTGGGTGGGTGCAGCATGGGTAGTCATTTGTTGGAATGGATGACTTGATTGGTAATACATGTGACTTGAATGCTTATGCTAGCTTGACTTATGGCTTCCTTGATTTGTAGTGAGTATATTGATAGAAAATGCACAAGAGTCACACCCCAAGTAGAAAAACCCCAAGTGTAAGGAAGGTTTTGTGGGGGACTATATTGAGGGAGTGTGTGGACTTTGGTGTAAAAAGTCAGTTACGTTAGCTCATGGGCAGAGATTAAGCTACTGGGTGCATTTTATGAATATTTGAATATTCTTGCCTTCATTGCCTCCCTCAAAAGTGATTGGGGAGGGGCGTGAGTTTTGTTCTTCCAATATAACAGTCCGATAATGCAGGAGGCACGTGGCTTGCCCTTTCTTTCCTGTCCTCAAGCACTCCTATCTGACTGAACCTGTTTAATCTGAGAGGTTCTCAAACTATGAATCACAGAATGCTACCTGTTGAATGCTACCCATCATGGCTGGGCACATGGTGGTGGTGGTTCTACTTGTTTTCAGCTCCTAAAGTGAATTAAAAGGAGCTAAAATACATTCAGTACTTTTCTAAGCTTACCTGTCCTGGTAGTTATTACTGTAGGCACCCAAAAGCGGTTGTGCAAGTGTGAGTAGGAGGGGAGGTGGTCCCTGAGACCATATTTATTAAGATGTGGTTCACACTCTGAATATATTTATGGACCCCTTACCTAGAGGATTAGAGGCTGGAGCCACTTTGTCTGTATGGTAACAGTCTCAAGACTCAGAAGATGAAGCACTCATTTGCGTAAGCTCAGTTTTGAGTGACGTCGTCTCATGAAGAAACATTATACACGTGAACACTGTCTGCAACAAGTTATACTTTTTCTGTCTTCAGAGCACTTAGATACTTTATGCACGTTAGTTTTGTAATGATCTGGCTGAATCATTACTAGTTAGATTTCACACTAGTCCTGATTGGAGTAGTCTACAGAAATTGTAGTTAAACAAAGATTAATTTAAATGCTAGTACTGAACAGTAAATGGACATTGAAAAAAGCATTTCTTCAGAGAGATGGCATAAGCAGTTATTGTTTTTTTCATTTTACAGGGAACGTCCATAGGTAAATGCCCAAAGAACAAACTATTTAAAGGCTACATTGAACTGGAGCTGCAACTGCGGGAGTTCGATCGCTGCCGGAAACTGTATGAAAAATTCCTAGAGTTCACACCTGAAAACTGCACATCATGGATTAAATTTGCTGAGTTAGAAACCATTCTTGGTGATACAGACAGAGCCCGGGCAATATACGAATTGGCTATTGGTCAACCTCGGTTAGACATGCCAGAGGTAAGGGAGTATATGAAGAACTCTGAAGTAACCTATTCCTCAACACACTGGATGGTTGGGGGGGGGGGGGGGGGAATCAACTAACCTGCTAATACAGGGGTGGGCAAACATTTTGGCCTGAGGGCCACATCTCGGTATAGAAATTGTATGGCAGACCATGAATGCTCACGAAATTGGGGTTGGGGTGCGGGACAAGGTGAGGGCTCTGGCTGGGGGTGCAGGCTCCGGGGTGGGGCCAGAAATCAGTTCAAGATGTGGGAGAGGGCTCCAGGCTGGGGCAGGGAGGGTGAGGTGCGGTGGGGGGGATCAGGGCTCCGACTGCAGGCTCTGGGGAGGTTTGAGGTGTAGGCGGGTGCTCTGGGCTGGGACCGAGGGGTTTGGAGGGTGGGAGGAGGATCAGGGCGGGGGTTGGGGCACAGGGGGTGGCTCAGGGTGACACTTACCTCAAGCGGTTTCCAGAAGCAGCGGCATGTTCCTGCTCCAGCTCCTCCGCAGAGGCGTGGCCAGGCGGCTCTGTTGCATGTTGCTCCATCCGCAGGCGCCACCCCTGCAGCTCCCATTGTCTGTGGTTCCCGACCAATGTGAGCCGCATGGGCGGTGCTTGGGGAAGCGCGCAGCGCAGAGCCCCCTGGCTGCCCCTACACATAGGGGCCTGAGGCGGGACATGCCGCTGCTTCCAGGAGATGCACAGAGCAGCCCCAGACCTTCCTCCCCAGTGGGAGCTTGAGGGCTTGGACCCACAGGCCATACTTTGCCCACCCCTGTGCTAATTGGAACATAGGACTTGTCCTGGCGTATCAGACCAGTGGTCCATCTAATCCAGCATCCAATTTCTGACAGTGCTCAGCTACATTTTCAGCAGGTGGTATATAAGTCCACAATAAACAAGTGTGGTGTAACATGCCTAAGAGAATAATTTTCTAATGTAAGCAGTTTGTGATAGGCTTGTGTCTGTAGCATGAGAGTTGACACTACTTATATCTCATCCTAGCTAGTATAACTGGGTATTCTATATGTGTCTAATTCTTTTCTGAATTCTGTGCCTCAATATCTTGTGGCCATGAGTTCCAAAGATTAACTATTCATTTATTTATTTTTGAAATATATTGCCGTAGTATTCGATATGAGGATGCTAGGGTCAGGGTTGCATAATATCAAGTTTGCTTTTTATATATATATATATATATATATACACACACACACACAAATAAATGGTGCAATACATATATTTGTAAAATAAAATAGCTCACACTTCTGTTCTTACCAGTTTAGATGCTTTGGACACTACAGCTTACCTGTCTATTTCTGTTGCTTAGCACATAATGGCTTTTCTAAGGCTGCACTCCAGTGTTTTGTAGTTTCATCCTTATATAGCTGGTCAGTCTTCTAGGGTATCTTCAAATAATTTGTTACTTATAGGATGTCTGTTCAAGTTCTCCATATTCTCTCCTCATGGGCCTAAGCTGTCATTTATAAGCTAATTGTATACAACTACGTCCCTCCTTCTTTTCATACCTGGAATGTTGTTGCTCTCCAGTTCCTATTGCCTCAAGTTAAGTACCGCAATGGCAAATTAATGTCTCCCCCATTTATTTCTACTGCTCACCTTTCAATTTGGACAATGCTCCCATTATTGAGATAGTGTCTGTTGAGCAATTTATAATCCACCACATTTCTCATTATATTAAATGTTCCATATAAGTGTAAGCAGCTCACAAAGCCACAAGTTTTGCCTTAGAGCAAAAATCCCGACCCCCACATTTGTGATCTTGTGCTTCTGTGTCTGAAATATCAAGGGTGGTCTTCCAGCATCCTCTCTTCAATCAGTCCAAAAGCAAGCAGAGCATCAAATGGTTTACTTTGCCTCATTGTTCATGTCTTTGCATTGTTTTTCCTACTCTTTGCCTCTTAAATCTCTTTTCAGCCTCTTTCCTCCCTGTAAATTCTAATGATTTGATGTCATCACTTTCTCTTGGAACCCCAATGTTTCATTCAGCCCAGAACCAGTTATTGATTCCCTTGTTTGTGATAGTGGTTTTTGGCCTTTGTCCTGTTACCCTTACCTCTAGAGCTATAGATTAGAGGTGATATTATGTGTGACAGTAATACCTAGTACTGCCTTAATGTTGAAAATTATTTGGCTACCTTTCTGTTTGGTGATCTCTATAACTTCTTAAGGCTTGTATTATGAAGTGCATTGAACAATCATAACTTCAAGAGTTTTGATCTAAGACTGACCCATTCTCTCTCAGGTTCTTTGGAAATCCTACATTGACTTTGAAATTGAGCAAGAAGAGTATGAGAAAACAAGAAACCTTTACCGCAGATTGCTTCAGCGGACACAGCATGTCAAGGTAATGTTTGTGTAGTCACAACTGATCATACATAAGAACGGCCATACTGGGTCAGACCAAAGGTCCATCTAGCCCAGTATCCTGTCTTCCGGCAGTGGCCAATGCCAGGTGCCCCAGAGGGAATGAACAGAACAGGTAATCATCAAGTGATCCATCCCCTGTCACCAATTCCCAGCTTCTGGCAAACAGAGGCTAGAGACACAGTCCTTGTCCATCCTGGACAATAGCCACTGATAGACCTATCCTCCATGAATTTATCTAGGGTTTTTTTTTTTTGAACCCTATTACAGTCTTGGCCTTCACAACATCCTCCTGCAAGGAATTCCAGATTGACTGTGTGTTGTGTGAAAAAATATTTCCTTTTGTTTGTTTTAAACCTGCTGTGTATTATTTTCATTTGGTGGCCCCTAGTTCTTGTGTTATGAGGAGGAGTAAATAACACTTCCTTATTTACTTTCTCCACACCAGTCATGATTTTATAGACCTCTACCATATCCCCCCTTAGTCATCTCTTTTCCAAGATGAAAAGTCCCAGTCTTATTAATCTCTCCTCATACGGCAGCCGTTCCATACCCCTAATCATTTTTGTTGCCCTTTTCTGAACCTTTTCCAAGTCCAATATATCTTTTTTGAGATGTGGCAACCACCTCTGCACACAGTATTCAGGATGCGGGCGTACCATGGATTTATACAGAGGCAATATATTTTGTCTTATTATTTATCCCTTTCTTAATGATTCCCAACATTTTATGTGCCAGAGTCAGAATCCTACATTGGGGAAGGAATCTCAGTTAATTTTAAAATGCCATACCACTGAAGTAGCTATCAACATTATTCTGTGGGGACTTTCGTGACTCAGGGCATTGGAAATAAGTAAGGGAAAAGGTTAGTATTGTGAAATGACTCGTTTAGAGATAAGAGATGTCTTTATAGCTTTCT
Source organism: Lepidochelys kempii (assembly GCF_965140285.1). Lineage (NCBI taxonomy): Eukaryota > Metazoa > Chordata > Testudines > Cheloniidae > Lepidochelys > Lepidochelys kempii. The sequence continues at coordinate 206,308,198 of NC_136382.1, read as the reverse complement.
ATTTAAAAAAAGGATCACACTGCAGAAGCCCTGGGTTACCAGGACTTAGAGGTAGCACTGCTTCTTTTGCCAGGTTTCCTAGGCTTCCCACATTTGAATGATTATCTTGACAACCCCACAATGGCTATATAATTAATTTTAAAAAAGAAAAAACTAAATCAGTTCTGCAGAAGCTCATCTGTTCTTCTGAGCAGCCATGGCCTCTTTTTTAACTGCTCAAAAAATTGCAGATGCTGTGACAAATGACCAGCCTTAGCAATGTGATTTAGATCTATAATTTGACTAAATTCAGCCAGGTTTATTATGACCAAAAATAATTGCCACCAACTAAGTGGCTTACAGAAAATGAATTGGGAGTGTTAATCCAGTTTCTTATGGTCAGGCTACAAAAACTGGCAGAAAATTGAGTAGAAAGCCCAAAGATGGAGTGAACCAAAACACTAGTCTCACCCCTCTTATAATTATGTGGAGTCTCTAAGATAGGATTTGGTACAAGATTTCTGCAAAGATGACCTTCAGCCTTGTTGAAATCACTTCCCTCTTTAAAAAAAAAAAAAAAAAAACAACCATTGACAATGGTACTCTGCTGTAAAATCAGAATATTCTTCAGTACTAAAATGGGGCCTTAACCAAATCTTACTCTGACATGAGTTTTGTCTAGCTGGTTGTTTACAAAGCTTGAAAAAGTGCTGAAACTAACAAATGGTTTCCAGCTTGGCCACATCCTCCTGGTTTTTATTTTAATGACGTTTTCACAGTGAAATTTCCATTAGATTTTGCTCTGCTTTTCCCCTAGGTATGGATCAGTTTTGCTCAGTTTGAACTTTCTGCAGGAAAAGAGGAGAGCTTGATAAGATGCAGACAGGTATATGAAGAGGCTAATAAAACAATGCGAAACTGCGAAGAGAAGGAGGAGAGACTCATGCTTCTGGAATCCTGGAGAAACTTTGAAGAGGAGTTTGGAACAGATTGTAATAGAGAGAGAGTAGATAAACTTATGCCAGACAAAGTCAAGAAGAGAAGAAAATTAAAGGCTGAAGATGGGGTAAGAGTAAAGGGTGGGAAAATAAAATGCCACCTACAATCACAGAAAGTTGTTTGTGTACAATACATTATAATAATACATCTATGAGACTAAACTTAATGTAGTTGAACTATATGCATGGTGTTATTTCTGAGAATAAAGCTAAGGAAGTATATTCAAATCTCTGTTCTGTATGCATTCTCCCTTTTAGTTACATGTAAGAGAAGCAGCAACATTAATGGGCAGTGGACTCCATGCCCCACTGATTCTTTAGTTTTAGCAGTCATTTAATGAATGAAGACTAAAAACCTCAGTTCTGATTTAGTCCTTATTGCCATGCTTGTTAGAGAGGAGTATTCGGAGTACTCCAGCAACTTACTGTGAAAGCATGCGTTCAGACTAAATACTAACTAACCTGGGGCTTGTACTTTTCTTTTCTAGTCCGACGCTGGCTGGGAGGAATACTATGATTATATCTTTCCAGAAGATGCTGCCAACCAGCCCAACCTCAAACTGCTTGCTATGGCTAAACTTTGGAAGAAACAGCAACAAGAAAATGAGGTTGAAGAGATGGCTCCAGACAATGACATTGATGAGAGTGAATCCTAACGCTGCATTTCTCCGCCGCCGCCTCCCCTCTGTGCATTTGATTTTTGTACAATATTTCATCTGTGATTGACTGAATAAATGTATTTGAGTAACTTTTTAATACTGCTAAGTTGTTAGAAAAGCTCCAAGCAGGTGACCTCTTTCCTAGGAGACTAAGGATGAACCTCGTTTAACACTTTCTAAATTCTCCCTAAATTCCTTTTCACATTCGCTAATCCCAGTAGCTGGAAATGGAACACATACAGTCCAGCTGTTTTCTAAGCCTTCTGAAAGGGGGCTTAAAACCCTTTCATTATATGCCAGTGTGCAGATATTTAACTCACTGAAAAAAATTAACATTTGCCCACCCTCTCTCTAAAGCTAAAGGTAAATTTGAGTTTAATATTCCATTCAGCTAGAAGTTCCCAGGGAGGTATTGGACTGGGGCCATGTCTACACCATGGGGGTAAGTCAACCTAATTTACACAACTCATGAATAACTTAGCTGGAGTCGACGTAGCTTAGGTTGACTTACTGCAGTGTCTACGCTACGCTAGGTGGATGGGAGACATTCTCCCATCGACTTACATTATGCTTCTCGTTCCAGTGGAGTACCAGAGAGCAATCTGTGGTCGATTTAGAGGGTCTTTACTGGACCTGCTAAATTGACCCCCCGTGCATTGATTGCCACAGACATGTCCTGGGACTCAAAAGCTGGATTCTATTCCCAACTGTTGCTTTGTAGGCCTGCGGGAAAGTCATTTCACCTCTCTGTAAAACAGGGGTGATACCTTCAGATGGAAACTGTTAAGCTAGCTTATGTCAAATGCATCACATTATATTCTAAAAATTGGCTTTTTAAAACTTCTCTGCCTCACTCTTTGCCTTAACAAAGACAAAGCTCTTGGACATCTTTGTAGATTTTAACTATATACTACATTATCTTCTAATATAAGACTTTAATATGCAACAGTAGGCTGCAGGACGCCTGGAGCTCCGCATGTTAAAACACACCTGATTCTGTTCTCTTCCAACAGTTTGATCTTCTCTACAGTTAACACTAGCAGTGAATGAACGTCACTTCTTTTGAACTGTTACATACAATGTAACGCCCAAAGCGACCAATATGTTTTGTAACTCTTGTAGGGGCAACTTGGAGGGGAGTTGAGGAGTTACTGACCCTTCTGTGCCTCAAGAAGCCAATCTCCCCTTTGTTCCCTACTTCTGAGGAAAGAGGCTTATTTCAATGATCAGACTAAATTCCATGTATTACTCAAATCTTTCTGTGGAAAAAGTCTGGGAACACGACTTAGCTATTCCTGCTCACTTCTTATTCCCGCCTCTCACTAAACAGAGCAAAGCACAGCTACATAGTATGGGAATCCTCATCTTAGAACAAATCACGCCTGCAGCACACCAGCCAAAAACACTTTGTGAGGTTCATATGATTAAGATCTTAGCCTAGGCCTGCATCTGCCTCCCGCTTCAGCAACAGAAACTGCCAAACACATATTGCCCTACTGCTCTGCTTTCCACTAGCTTCCTATGGCATGCAAGCCTTTGGACCTAGCTAAAATTACCTGAGGAATCCCAACTGATCATGACTATCCACAGCAAGCTGTATTCTGATGGAACCACAGACCTGTTAACCACATGAGGGAGATGTTCTAGAGCTTTCAACTGAAACTCAGTCCCTGAAAACATTACAGCACCCACACAAAGCTTCTGTCAGTTGTTTAACTTTCCATCAATTACAAATCTGCAAGGAGGAACTGTTAAAAGTACTGCTCCGCCGCTGAGCACAGTATTAAAATAACAACTAGACTGTAGCCTGAAGTTTTCGTTTTTGAGTAAAGGACTTGCTACTCTAGCTTGGTAACAAATGGCGCCACCTTTTCTGATCTCAGGACTTCTACAGGCCAAGAGAATCTGTTTTCTGTAAAGAGCGAATACATTGCTGACTTACCTCCAATAATACTGTACAGTACACACACAGAACTGAATTGGCCTAATCAATAACTTATGCACAATATCCCACTTTCTGCCAAAGCTGATTTTTAAATGAGAAAACTAATTAAGGAAGGCTACAACAAAACATGTGAACATGACATAAAATAGTGTGAGAGAAAGCCATGGATCAACTTTACACAAACCAGTATCACACTGAATTTGTATTTTATTATGCACTTCATCTTTTTCATATCTACCCTTAGAGCTTCAACTGTTAGAACAAAAAAGAACATTTGCAGCTGTGATTCTCAGGCCCAGTAAGAGGAAGTAGTGATATTTTCCATCACTGAGTTTTAATATGTGGTATAAAACATGATGGTGGAATGTTTAAACTTGTCTGCTTTTTTATAAACAACAAGGGGAAATCAAAATATAAACAATTAACTGTACACTTCCTACTGTTTCTTTTGGGGCTTTATGAAAAGTAAAAACTGAGCCTAAACTCCTTTTTTTAAGACTGTGCCTTCTTCCTCCTCATCTATCCGAGATCTTTTCTGTTACCTTAAAAAAAAAAAACATTTGATGTTCTTTGCGCTCTAAATTGTCCATAAACATTATTTTTGGTAAATTGCCTGAGAACCACAGCTTAGAGTTATTCAATGTCTTCAGGTCTCACAGGATGAGGTAATGGTATAATTGATTTCTTCTCTGAATCTCTGGAAAGCGCTTTCCTCATATCTGTTGACAAACACAAATGTTACTACTACAAGACAGACAACATTAAACAAGCCCATGTTAAGTGAATGTTCTTGTAGATTAGAATAAAAAAGCTAATCTTTTATGAGAAATTCCAATACTATAAGACTGCTACAAAAAAAATACAATTAGATGCAAAAATATTAGCTTTAATGCAATATTAAAGTCAAAATAGTAAACACTGGATGTAAGGTTGCTCCAAGAATGTGAGCCGCCACCTCCTTTGTATTTTACGGTATACTTTAATAAAATCATTACCTATATTTACATGTAACAAAGCAGGAACAAAAACAACATGTGCAAAGCAGCCAAGTAAAACTTCTGGGAGCAAACAAAGATAATATTCAAACTGAGTGCTTGCATCACTATACTTGAGCTATCATCAATGTGGGTTTTTGTTTTTTAATAGAAAAGAATATCCAGGGCTCCATTGCCTGAGGAACCGACAAGCATCAGCAGCAGAATACATCATTAACAGATGCGTTCACAGAACCGTTCCAAGGCACACATTTATCGTTGCCTGACTTTAAACATTCACAATTTTAAGATCAGGGTGTCTGCGAAAAGCAAGGCTTCAAAGGGTTACCAGCATCTGCTATTGAAAGGCCAAACAAAATATGAATGGCTGGCTTAGCCCCCACCCCCCGAATAGAACTAGTAAAAAGCCCAGCCCTCTCCATTCCCAGCTGGAAAGGAGCTGGTTCCCAGGTTCAGGGCTTTCATATCAGCCCCTGGCTACTGGGTGTTTGAAAGTTGGGAGTGTCAGGTGCTCTCCTGTCCCAACTTCTTTTGGGTCCTCTTCCCCTGTGAATTGCTATTCCTCACATCTGTTGCTCATTACAGCTTTCCCAAGCAGCAGCAGAGTGAAATTAACACAAGTTCTGGTCAGCTTCAGCAGCTGTCCACATGTTTCTGAACAGTAACCCTAAAAAGGACAGGGATCATGTCAATATCATGCTTCAGCTGCTTGGAAAAGCTGTAAGTGGCATTAGCAGTGCTCAGACAGCATGTGTCTGTAGTCTCAGGAAGACAGCACCGCATTCATTTACATTTGGAAGGTTATCTTCACAACCACTTGACACAACAAGTTCACATTCTGCAGAAACTGAAGACTAAGGACTCATCCTGAACCAGGGAAAGCGTTCTGCTTGTCACTGATGATTAAGTGAATGGATTTTTCAATCCCCGCAGAAATACTCAACCAATTTTGCTGCTGTTTATAAAATAAATTCACTTTTGCGGTGAGGCAAAGCGTCGATAATTTCAGCCCAAGATGAATTTGCTAGATAAAGTTCTGTGCATATGAAAAGAGAGATTAGAACAGGAACTTTAACCATCGTTATAGAAGGCATTGCTTGTACTTGTTATAATGGCAAAATCGTTTTGGTAGTTTAAACAAGTTATCTATTGGAATAAAGGAGTAAGTATCAATTAATAATGAGGACCATTCAAAACAGAAGTATTGTTGATACAATAAATACCACAAAGTATAACTTGTTGAAAATCAAATTCTGTAACTGAAGTGTAATTTCAAGTCCGATTTGTTCTTTAAAGAGCTATCCAAAGGTATATATGTGTGTACTTGATAAGCAACTGTCTGAGTTTTCTTTACTTTTTTGAAAATAAAGCTAACAACCCTGGAGCTTTCCACGTATGTGGTGATTTGCTTTTACGGAACCAAGTACTTACCATAGGCATCTTCGTCAGGCTCCCCATTGCTAGCTGAGTAGTACTCTAGTACTGTCCTGTAGACACTGTAGCCCAGTTGCTTGTACATATTTACTGCAACCTGATTCGACACTCTTACAAAGAGATCCACAAAAAACCCACCCTTTCTTTGTGAAGGGAAAAAAAAAAAACAATGAGGAAGAGCAAAAGAATACATTTCATAATATGATGAATCTACTGCCAATAATCAAAGAGAAGAGAAACAAATTCTTTCAAAGATTCTGCACAGAATACATCCTATTCAGTGATGATAAAAGGTGTGTTTTTTATTTATATTACAGGCAGATGTATTTTTCTGAGGTACAACTGAGGAGTCTAGCCACACGAACAATCTCAGGCTTTCACACAATGCACAACTCTGCAGAGTTGAGTTGTGTACAAGTGACCAAAGAAACACCGGGTGAGTTATTTGATATATTTTGCACTCCAGAAGGAGAGAGGGAGCAGATTTTTTTATCCATTCATTTAAAGACCTACATAAATAACTTTCCCTGCTAGCCTCATCTCTCAAACAAGAAAGGGGAGAGTCCTGTACACTAGAAATGAGCCTTAGTCATCCATGTAATTATTTTCTGTATTTCTACTGCCGACTGCAGCTCTGCAAAAAAATGTAGTTTTACCTTTCCCCTTGCATTATGTATATTTATCCTAGACAGTGGTTATCTGATCTATCGCTAAGCTGTGTCGTGATCATTTTGTAGAGATTTTAAGCGAAAGATCACACTATCTGCTCTTAAAAAAAGACTCCAGTGTTTTCAGATCACATCAGCGGGAAACAATCTCATTCCCAATACACACACAAAACAAAACTGTGAGCAGTAAACTCAGCAGCCTCACAGATTTCATCTGTTTCTCTACTTCTCTCATACAGTCAGCTTTTTGAGGCAGGGACAGTTCCCACCCTGTCTGCACACTGCACACAGTGTTGTGAGCACCACAGGAAAAAGAGTTGACTCTTTGTGAAGGGAATCTTCTCTCTGCCCCAGACAAGAAATTTTTACAGGGACCTGGAGTTTCTTCCCTCTCATCCCCACAAATAGGCTTTCACAACAGCTAAGAGAAAAGGAGTACTTGTGGCACCTTAGAGACTAACCAATTTATTTGAGCATAAGCTTTCGTGAGCTACAGCTCACTTCATCAGATGCATGCATCCGATGAAGTGAGCTGTAGCTCACGAAAGCTTATGCTCAAATAAATTGGTTAGTCTCTAAGGTGCCACAAGTACTCCTTTTCTTTTTGCGAATACAGACTAACACGGCTGCCACTCAGAAACAACAGCTAAGGAATGTCTTAATATTTGCCAGCTATCATTTAAACCTCGCGCTTTGTAACCACTGGGAATTATAATCAGAACATCACATGTTCAGTGGGCAAGCAAGGTCAGTTTTCTGGGACACAAGAAAAAGTTACTTAGAATTTGTACATGGTGCTCACCTTTCTGAAATTTCCTCCAGTAACTCCATCAACTTAGCGGCCAAACCCAGCCGGCGGAACTCGGGCGCAACAGAGAGAGCAGTGACATGCCCATGCCACTCCTCCCTGGCCACGGAGCCTTCAGCTTTACCCATTACTGCAAATGGAAGGAGCACTTAACTAGCACGCTGGAATTAACGTACCCCATCCCCACAGCGACGTCCCCGCAAAGGAAAGCCCAGATTTATTTCAAACTGCTTTCTAAGCCAAAATGTTTTAGTGATCCTGTGAAGACTGCAGTAGTGGTGTTTCACAATGATGGAATGAAATGGTTTTACTACAGTTAACTGCACAAGCCTCATTTGGACGGTACAGGGGACAGGCAACGTAAAAAAAACAAAAAAAACAATCACATTTCCATTGGAAAATTGTGTACTTCTGACTGTTACTAGTAACCCTAATCACCAAGGCCCTGGTCCTTCACATTGTCTGTGGGTAGAGCTCCTCGCAAGATCAGGTCGTTAGAACACTAGAACTGAAAGAGATTAGAAAAATTGGGAAAACTGCTTTCCTGTAATTCTGCTCCTCTCCAGACACCATCCTGCAAGACTCTCATGCTTGACTTTCAGCTAAGCTTATTGCTTCTGTCTTTGAAGCATAAATTTCAAGGGATACATTTTATGGTAAGACTTTGATAAGTGTTCAATCAGTCCTCTGGACTGTTATAGTCAAGGGACAGTAGTTGGAAGCCCAAAGACCCCCTGAAGCGGAGACTAGCCAGTCATGTCCCTGGCCAATATTGCTGCTGTTAGGGGACAAAAACCTTTAGAGCATGGGGAATTTTGCCAGTCTGACACCAGAAAGCCAAGACCCCAGGAGAGTGAATTCTGCACAGATGGGGTCATTAGAGAAAAATGTGTCTCTCTGGTTTTTTCAATGTCTTTACTTAATGTGATTGACAGCACTTTGTGCCTGACCAGCTTTGCTTTACGAAGGGTCATTTCTGCTTCCTGTCTCATGCACTACCATAATGACACCACTCACTCTCACTGCTATGTAAGGAACTGAATAAAGTGAAGCAGAAGCAGGTGGGCATGTATACAGGAAAAGGGAGGGGCGGAAGAGGCAGGCTTGAGCATGTTAGGTAGTGTTGCTCTCAGACCCTCCCACAAGCCTCTTATAAATGCAGTAGGGGAGCAGAAAAACAGTTTTAAGGAACTAACCAAAAAAACCCCAACCCTTTCTATTAGGAGGGCACTCTGAGAAATCTGAATGTGCTGAAATTAGTTAATTTAAAAAAATAAATCCAGTTGACTGTGTCCTGTTAAAGGCAAGAGTGTGAACAAAAGGATAACATTTCCCCTCACATGCAAGCAGAAGGATGGTAGGCCAAGGTCCAGTGCAATGACAAAGGCCCTGATATTGCAAAGACTTACACAAATGAAACATTAAGCATGTGTCTTGCTAGAGCTCAGCATTAGTCCTGCGTCACTGCCACACAAGGACCAACACCACAAAACATAACTGCATAATTTATGAAATGCCCTTCAACATCTCTGAGGTGGTGTTAGCAGTAAATGCTCCAGTTTGGTGTGAATATTAAAAAACAGGAAGTGAACTGAAATCTGATTTATAGCCCCTAAGTATTAAAATGCAATAGAATCTTAAATGGTTAAAAATTATAAGCTGTCACACTAAGTGTACAATACTCCACTTACTGTAACCCATTAGCTCTCCACCTGGTGCTTCTGCAACAATAAAATACTCTGGCCAGTGAGCCAGATACTGTAGGTAAAAAGGTATCCCATACTACAGAGTTCTTGTTAAGAAGTATACAGCTAATTGACAATACTACTTTCTTCAGTACACAATGCTGGACTGAATATGGCTTGCCACAGAACAGCACTGAAATGGCATGCACTGAACAGCACGTGCTGTCTGTTGAGAGTCTTAGCTCCATCGGTTGCATTTATACCTTCCTTTTATCAGTATATTGGATGGCCAGCTTTCTACTCAGACAAAGTAGATTCCTATGTCTGGGTCTCCCACCCAGATTTTAAGAGAAGATTTTAAGAGAAGAGTAGGGATAAGCCAGGAAATAGTCTACGTGAGAGCAACATAAAACAAAATGGTTTTAAATATGTTAGGAGAAATTAAAGGTTAGGCTGGCTTGCAGGAGGGAAATGTAAGGCTCTGAGGAATGCCTACATATTATTCGCAAAAAGAAAAGGAGTACTTGTGGCACCTTAGAGACTAACCAATTTATTTGAGCATGAGCTTTCGTGAGCTACAGCTCACTTCATCGGATGCAGCATACCGTGGAAACTGCAGCAGACTTTATATATACACAGAGAATATGAAACAATACCTCTTCCCACCCCACTGTCCTGCTGGTAATAGCTTATCTAAAGTGATCATCAGGTGGGCCATTTCCAGCACAAATCCAGGTTTTCTCACCCTCCACCCCCCCACACAAATTCACTCTCCTGCTGGTGATAGCCCATCCAAAGTGACAACTCTTTACACAATGTGCATGATAAACAAGTTGGGCTATTTCCTGCACAAATCCAGGTTTTCTCACATCCCCCCCACCCCCATACACACACAAACTCACTCTCCTGCTGGTAATAGCTCATCCAAACTGACCACTCTCCAAGTTTAAATCCAAGTTAAACCAGAACATCTGGGGGGCGGGGGGGGGGGGTAGGAAAAAACAAGAGGAAACAGGCTACCTTGCATAATGACTTAGCCACTCCCAGTCCCTATTTAAGCCTAAAGTAATAGTATCCAATTTGCAAATGAATTCCAATTCAGCAGTTTCTCGCTGGAGTCTGGATTTGAAGTTTTTTTGTTGTAATATCGCAACTTTCATGTCTGTAATCGCGTGACCAGAGAGATTGAAGTGTTCTCCGACTGGTTTTTGAATGTTATAATTCTTGATGTCTGATTTGTGTCCATTTATTCTTTTACGTAGAGACTGTCCAGTTTGACCAATGTACATGGCAGAGGGGCATTGCTGGCACATGATGGCATATATCACATTGGTGGATGTGCAGGTGAACGAGCCTCTGATAGTGTGGCTGATGTTATTAGGCCCTGTGATGGTGTCCCCTGAATAGATATGTGGACACAGTTGGCAACGGGCTTTGTTGCAAGGATAAGTTCCTGGGTTAGTGGTTCTGTTGTGTGGTATGTGGTTGTTGGTGAGTATTTGCTTCAGGTTGCGGGGCTGTCTGTAGGCAAGGACTGGCCTGTCTCCCAAGATTTGTGAGAGTGCTGGGTCATCCTTTAGGATAGGTTGTAGATCCTTAATAATGTGTTGGAGGGGTTTTAGTTGGGGGCCTAAGGTGACGGCTAGTGGCGTTCTGTTATTTTCTTTGTTAGGCCTGTCCTGTAGTAGGTAACTTCTGGGAACTCTTCTGGCTCTATCAATCTGTTTCTTTACTTCTGCAGGTGGGTATTGTAGTTGTAAGAAAGCTTGACAGAGATCTTGTAGGTGTTTGTCTCTGTCTGAGGGGTTGGAGCAAATGCGGTTGTATCGCAGAGCTTGGCTGTAGACGATGGATCGTGTGGTGTGGTCAGGGTGAAAGCTGGAGGCATGCAGGTAGGAATAGCGGTCAGTAGGTTTCCGGTATAGGGTGGTGTTTATGTGACCATCGCTTCTTAGCACCATAGTGTCCAGGAAGTGGATCTCTTGTGTGGACTGGTCCAGGCTGAGGTTGATGGTGGGATGGAAATTGTTGAAATCATGGTGGAATTCCTCAAGGGCTTCTTTTCCATGGGTCCAGATGATGAAGATGTCATCAATATAGCGCAAGTAGAGTAGGGGCTTTAGGGGACGAGAGCTGAGGAAGTGTTGTTCTAAGTCAGCCATAAAAATGTTGGCATACTGTGGGGCCATGCGGGTACCCATAGCAGTGCTGCTGATCTGAAGGTATACATTGTCCCCAAATGTAAAATAGTTATGGGTAAGGACAAAGTCACAAACTTCAGCCACCAGGTTAGCCGTGACATTATCGGGGATAGTGTTCTTGACGGCTTGTAGTCCATCTTTGTGTGGAATGTTGGTGTAGAGGGCTTCTACATCCATAGTGGCCAGGATGGTGTTATCAGGAAGATCACCGATGGATTGTAGTTTCCTCAGGAAGTCAGTGGTGTCTCGAAGGTAGCTGGGAGTGCTGGTAGCGTAGGGCCTGACATCTTCATCATCTGGACCCATGGAAAAGAAGCCCTTGAGGAATTCCACCATGATTTCAACAATTTCCATCCCACCACCAACCTCAGCCTGGTCCAGTCCACACAAGAGATCCACTTCCTGGATGAGCTATTACCAGCAGGAGAGTGAGTTTGTGTGTGTATGGGGGTGGGGGGGATGTGAGAAAACCTGGATTTGTGCAGGAAATAGCCCAACTTGTTTATCATGCACACTGTGTAAAGAGTTGTCACTTTGGATGGGCTATCACCAGCAGGAGAGTGAATTTGTGTGGGGGGGTGGAGGGTGAGAAAACCTGGATTTGTGCTGGAAATGGCCCACCTGATGATCACTTTAGATAAGCTATTACCAGCAGGACAGTGGGGTGGGAAGAGGTATTATTTCATATTCTCTGTGTATATATAAAGTCTGCTGCAGTTTCCACGGTATGCATCCGATGAAGTGAGCTGTAGCTCACGAAAGCTTATGCTCAAATAAATTGGTTAGTTGCTAAGGTGCCACAAGTACTCCTTTTCTTTTTGCAAATACAGACTAATACCGCTGTTACTCTGAAACTTACATATTATTGTAAATTAATTTACCTAATTTGGATAAATTTAGTAAAGACCATATTACAGTTTTGGGTACATTAGATGTGTGTAGTAATAAGAACTACAATAATGGGAAGAAACAAAGCTGCTGATACCAACATTGTATGTACAGTAAAATGAAAACCTTAATAAGGATACAGTCTCTGTAAGTGGATCCAAATTACTGTAAAAAAGTAAAAACAGATTAAACTTTAAAAAGGTTTACAAAATATATTTCTCGTGGAATATTTACCTGGTTAGGTTTTACTTCCAAACAACACACTTCCAAGAGAAAAGGCGGACTTGTGGCACCTTAGAGACGAACCCATTTGTTTGAGCCTGAGCTTTCCTGAGCTACAGCCCACTTCATCCGATGCAGTGAGCTGTAGCTCAGGAAAGCTGATGCTCAAATAAATGGGTTCGTCTCTAAGGTGCCACAAGTCCTCCTGCTCTTTTTTCTTCTGTGGACTGTCCCTTCTCGTACAGGCCAGCGTCCGCCAGGCTCACTCCGGGAGCCAGCTCATAAAGGGACATGTCAGCGGCTCACTCTCTGTTCTGCAGACAGATTTCCCACGGCGGCTGGGAAACCCACCTCGGGCGGCGGCGGGGGCTCTGCCGGGACCGAGCGGCTCGGCACGGAGCCGGGGGGAGGCGGCAGGCCCAGAACCGCGAGTGCGCTGCCGCGGGTGAGGGGGGGCCGGGCCCGGCGGAGTCCCACCGGGCAGGGGCAGCTCCCATCCCCCCCTCTACCAACACCGAACCCGCTCCCGCGCCGGACCAAGCCCCCCTCCCCCCGAGCGCGCGGCCGGGGCGGGAGCCGCTCACATGTTGTTGAAACGGAAGAGGTCGTCGCAGGTGAAGGCCCGGAGCGAGGTCATGGTACCGCCCCGCCCGGCCAGGCGCCGACCCGGAACTGCTGCCTCTGACCCCGCCCGGGCGGGCGGGCTCACTTCCGTCCTCCTGGGGTTGCTTAGCAACACCCTGTGCCTGCGAGCCGCTGAGAAGCCGGCGCCCCATTGGCCGAGATAGACCCCGCCCCCCTCTGAAATTTCGGCGCCTGGGGCCGCGCGCGCGGGGTAGGGGGCCGCGCCCTCCCCCCCCTCCTCTCCGAGGCGCGGGCCAGCGCCCTGGACAGGGCGGGGTCACAGCCCCCCCGCGCGGGCAGCGAACCCCGGCAGCGCGAGGAAGGTTAAAACGGTCACGCTGAGAGCGGAGAAACGAGGGAGGGATAGCTCAGGGGCTTGGGCATGGGCCTGCTAAACCCAGGCTCGTGAGCTCAAGCCTTGAGGGGGCCATTTAGGGAGCTGGGGCAAAAATTGGGGATTGGCCCTGCTGTGAGCCGGGGCTTGGCCTCCTGAGGTCCCTTCCAAGCCCGATAGCCCATGAGCCTCAGGGCACAGATAAAACATTAAATGAAACCACCTCGCCGCCGTGTGGTACCAGCGTCAAGCCCTTGTGTCTGAAGTCAGAGGTGGTGGCGGAGGAGCGAGCTCCAGCACTGGGCCTGAACGGATGCCGGGTGGGGGCTGAGCTTTTTTGGGTAGCACGAGGCTCCACCAAGGAATTACAGACCCCAGCGGGCTGGAAGGGACCTTGGGAAGGGAGCGCTCTCTCGCCCTCCTGCGCCAAGGCAGGACCAAGCACACCAAGACCGTCCCTGGCAGGCGTTTGTCCCACTTGCTCTTAACTCTTCCCCCCCAAGGCAGCAATTCCATAAACGCCCTTGGAAGCCTGTTCCAAAGCTTATAGGTAAAAAGGGTTTCCGGATGTCTAAATTTCCATTCCCTTGCTGCAGATTAAGCCCATTACTTTTTGTCCTACTTCCAGTGGAGTTAGAGAACAACGGATCACGGCCCTCCAGGTATTTGAAGACTGGTATTAGGTCCCCCTGCTCCCTCCCTCTTTTCTTCTCCGCACTAAACATGCCCAGTAGCTATTTTTAAAAACCCTTTCCTGATCGATCAGGTTTTCTAAACCTTTTATCACTTTTGTTGTTCTCCTCTGGACACTCTCCAATTTGTCCACATCCTTCCTGAAATGTGGTGCCCAGAACTGCACACCGTACTCCAGCTGGGGCCTCACCTGTGCCGAGTAGAGCAGGACAGTTATCTCACATACTACAGACCCGTTAATACACCCCAGAATATTAGCCTGTTCTGCAACCGCATCACATTGTTGACTCATATTCAATTTGAAGCGGTCTTCTAAGGTGTTTAGCTTTATTCACACCTAGGCCCTGGTCGCTTCTCCAACTCAGAAAGGAAAATTGATAGGGACTGCGCTTTCAAAAAATAAGTTATATAACTTCCAAATAATACGTAGTTTAAAACCTTTCCCTGGTTTCATAATATTTCATGGCATGCTCTTTTGTTCCTCCCACAAGACGTGAGCAATTTATTTTTTCTGTAATGTACCCTTTCCAAACCTTTACTAGCATCTGTTTCCTGGCTTTATGAGAAGTGAGAAATGTTTGCCCAGTGAAGAAAATTAGTTAAAAAACATTGTGTTCTAATTGCGTAAGTGTACAGAAGAGTCATCTTGAGGTGGTTAATGCACGTGTCTCCCCCCTCCCACCCCGGCTCCTTTTTTGCCTTCCTGCATTTCACATTTGGAGTTCTGAAGTTATTCAACAATTTTTCTCTTTTCCTCCCTCCCATATCATAGCCGTGGAGCCAGTGTCACTCCTGACTAAGCAAGAAATGGTTGAGCAATGAAGTTAGCAGCTCGTTTCACTTGCCTTTTTTTTAAAAATAAGTCACAGCCTCAGACAGGAGGATGGACTAGATCAGGGGTTCTTAACCTTTTTCTTTCAGAGCCCCCCCCATGATATAAAAACTCCATGGCCCATCTGTGCCACAACAACTGCTTTTCTGCATGTAAAAGCCAGAGCCAGCATTAGGGGGCAGCAAACAGGGAAATTGTCTGGGGCCCCATGCCACAGGACCCCGCCGCGAAGCTAAGTTGCTCAGGCTTTGGCTTCAGCCCCATGTGGCAGAGCTCAGAGCCCTGAGCTTCAGCCCTATGCGGTGGGGCTTTGGCTTTCTGCCCTGGGCCACAGCAGGTCTAACACTGGCCCTGCTTGGAGGACCCCCTGAAACCTGCTCATAGCCCCCCAGAGGGCCCCAGACCCCTGGTTGAGAACCAATGGACTAGATCAGTGGTCTCCAAACTATTTTGATCACGCACCCCTATAAGTAAAAAATTTTTGAGCATGCACCCCCAATATATGTATAAATTATATACATGTACTATTGTACTAATGTATTATGTAAATTATAAAACATACACAAAAAAATTAAAAAACGATGAGATAAAGATGAAAAACAATATTAAAATTATTTTATTTTATTTATTAACAGTACAAAAAACCTTTTTGCTCTCACTACAAAAAAATATTAATATTTTTAGTGAGAGCAATGTGATTGAACATGCTTTATTATTTTTGAAAATCTTGGTTTAACACTTTGTGATACAGCGGGTGCTCAGGGTGGGGTGCGGGGTCTGGGAGGGAGTTAGGGTGTGGGAGGGCACTCAGGGTGGGGGTGCGGGAGGAGGCTCAGGGCTGGGGCAGGCAGGAGGTGCAGAGCACTTACCTGGGGCAGCTCCTGTTTGGTGCAGGGGGTGTGCAGGTGGCTCTACACAGCGCAGCCCCTCCCCCATGGCCACGATTCTGGGAGCCGCAATTCTGGGAGGTGCCCCCTCCTCCCTCCAATGGCAGGCAGGGCCACCCGGAACGCAGGGGCTTTAGGGGCTTCAGGGCCCTGGGCTAAGGGGGCCCCGAGGCCCTGGCCTGCAGCTGTAAAGCCCCTTTCAAAATGTGGCCCTGAGCACGGGCTGGAGGACTCAGGAGGAGCAGGGGCAGCCATGCAGCCAGCGGCTGGAGAGAAGCAGCGCTTTCCCCTTCAAAGTGCCGCTTCTCTCCGGCCAGCTTTGAAGGGGAAAGTGCCACTTCTTTCCAGCCGCTGGCTGCCCCTGCTCCTCCACAGGCCGGAGGACTCAGGGCAGCCCCCCCTCCCTTTTTTTTTTTCCCCCTCCAGTGGTGCTCCTCCTGCTGCACCCCCCAATTGTTCGTCTCGCACACCCCACTTTGGAGACCACTGGACTAGATGACCGCTCGAGGTCCCTTCCAGCCCTGCATTTCTAGGATTTTATCATGGAGAATGACTGACTGGTTCTAGTCCATGGCACCAAGAATTTCAGGTGTTACCTTCAATGTGCATGGTCCTCAAAAGTCAGTGCAGGGCTAAGGCCTAACAAAATGTGCACTGACATTTTATAAATAAGCACTGCTTCCAGTTTATGGAGGAAGACATTGGATGGGGGAATCTAACTTTAGGCTCCTTCATATTGCTGCTGCCTTCCTGTACCATCCAACTCAATCATTTTCTTTGTATTAATTATTCCTAATTTCAATAAAAATGAAAAGCTGTTTTCCTTTAATGAAATCATTCAGCTTCTCCTCACAACTATATTTTATACAGACTAGCAAATACTTCCTGAGCCTTCTCTTACAGCTGGGCTACACACGGATAAACACTATGAGATCTGTATCATAAAATTCTATTGATGAACAAAAATTCAACACGTGGACTGTCTTCAAAATAATCACACAACGCCTGTGGTTATAATATAGTATTACAATGTATTATGTGCAAAACTCATTTATCATTTACAAAATGAAATAAAAACACAAACATGTGCCAACAATTTCAGATATGTGGCAAACCAACATGAAAAAAGGTACAGATCTTATATATACACATCCATACAAGTCCAAGGTCTATGTTCTTGTGACCACCTGTCTTCAATTACACTACTACAAGAATTTAGGGAGAAATCCTGGCTCTGTTAAAGTCAATGGTAAAACGGTCATTGACTTCAATGGGGGCCAGAATTTCAACCACAATATTCAGTATTTTGAACAGGTTTTATAGAACATACACATTCATTTCATTGTACCTTTCTATGTTTAAGGTTTTGACTTTCAGATGTCTTTACAGTTTCTCTCTTGTCTAAAGACAATCTCAGATTCATCAAAAGCTACAACAATCTTTGTTTCAGTCAAAAACATGTTTGAGGTTGCTAGTATCAATCTATATAAAATGGTTAGTGTTCTCATCCATTTTATTGGTGCTTTTAATCCTTTGCTAACACAACTAATATGTGGGAGAGTTACCCATCAGCATATCTACAGTACTTTAAACATACAATTGTTCCTTATCAATCTCCTTCACCCATTTTTTGCAAGGAGCCTGAACCAGCAGACTAAACACATTTGATTCCTAAATTAGTTTCTCTACATTCTCTACCTCTTCTCTACATCCATTTATTTCATATCCCCATTCCACACTCTTGTATCTGCTTTTCTAAAACTGCTGTATATAAACAATAGTCTGGATAACAGTACATCAGGTTCATATAAAGGCATCTATGTGGCCAGTGTCAACAATACAAATGGCTTACAGAAACACAACAATCTCAAAACAAAAGTTGCATAAAACCCTCCAGTAACAAGGAAGAGAAAAACCACAGACATTTAATGCGATACTCTAAAACCAGCAAGAGATTTACTTTTGTATATTAAATGTTAAAGTCACATGCATAATTATAGAATACTTTATAGTTAAAAAAATATTTTAAAAACCCACCCTTACAGTTTACCTGCAACTGCTATAAAATTTCTATGAAATACATAAAAACATGGAGTCTTTCTGTAAAAAAAAAAAAAAAAAAAAAAAATTAGTTTTAGATAGAAAAGGATGCAACCATCCACATAATTGGGAATTAATTGATGCCCTGCATCGGACAGTCTTGTCACACTTATGCTGGTGAAACTGAGAGTGTACCAGCCAGTTCACCCAAAAGTTTGTCTAGAATACATGTTTAAATCAAAACAACAACATTTGGCTGAAGGATAAGTATGAGAAACTTAATCTCAACATGCTTACAGGGATAGACCTGCAGAGGGCCACAGTGTAACAACTTCTGTGTACCAAGAAACTCAGCTGCATGGGTTGTTCACTCAGACACAGTGGTAGCACACACTGCACAATTGGCCATAAGTACTGTACGTATACTTTCTATAGGCAGTGCTAAAAGCTGCTGCTTGTGTTCTTACTAGGCATTTAATCTATAGACTTTTGCCTCCTAAAGAAGAAGGCAGCCACGCAAGAGATGTTTTCAACTACGTAACAAGGAACCCAAACAACAAGCATCTGTTCTATAAAGTGGAGTTGTCATCATTGTTCTGGAAAATGGCACCATAAGGATCACTGTTAATGCGCTTGTAGACAAAATGAAAAACCTGGGGTTGGGGACGGCTGTGCAGCTCTGCCTTAATCTTCTGAGGGTAAGTATCTTCTGTTAGCTGCTGCCAGGTATCATCGATAAAAAGAAACAGGCTATAATCTTCTGGGTTGTCCACTTTAAATTTTTCAGCACAGAGCTGACACACATCTTCTGTGGTGATATAAGGTCTTACTAATAAGGTCTTTCCTGTACAGCCACTGTTAACCTCCTGAAATGCAACTCGAAGGTAGTTCTGTAAAGTGAGAAAACAGATAGAAACCAAAAGTCAAATTAAACACCTAAAAAGAAATGTGAAACTGTTCTGCTCAGCCCAGCAGCAGACTGAAAGGTCAACAAGTAAGCAGCAAGCCTCACCACACATTAATTGTGAGAAATATCACACTACATTTCCAAGCTTCCCTGTAAGTGGGGACCATCTTGCTACAAAACTGGTATCCCTTGTGATGAACAATGTGATCTGTAATGTTGGGAAGCAACACACATACACCCGGGGCAGTATGTCCAAAAAATGCTTCTGCTGTGCTAGACTGCAGGATAGAGACTTTCGGAAAGCACCAGAACTGGCTTAACAAATCAGATGAAAACTGAACTCTCCGCCTATTTTAAAAGAAGGAACATTTTTACTTTTCTTTAAGAGGCACAGAAAGACAGTACATGAAGACAATCCACCGTGCAATATTTGAATGCATCGATATAATTTTAAGGCAGGAATTCGATCTTTTTTCTCTTTGCAAAGCGACACCCTCTCCCCCAGGCACTACATATAAATGCTAAATACTACAACATAAGAAGAAATAATATTACCTTTCTGCTTTCCAATAAGCATTAGAAAAGTAAAATATGGAAACTGAGAAATAACATCCAAATTTTTAACGCAAGAAAAAATAAGTCTGCTGCAGAGAGTTTCTACAGGAAAAAATGTATCTGGGAGGGGAATTGGAGGAAAGGAAAAAGTCAGAAAGGAGGGGGTAGTATCGAGGAAGAAGAGGTTAGCATTGAGTGAGAACTGCAGATGGGACTTGTGTTTGTGTGCGACTAAATGGAATGAGTCATTAAAGGGGCCAACTCACATGCGAGTTGTGCATAGCTGTTGAAAGCTAAGACAACAATAACACCTGTATAATTTTTAAAAATTCCAATGGAAATACTTAATAATTAAATATTCCCCTGTGGGGTTTGTAGCCCAAACCTTTCAGGCTAGTGACAGTGAATGAGATGACTAGAGTGAACATGACTGTAAATAAAAGCAAAACTATTCTATTTTCATTATCCTATCTGAGTGAATGCAAAAAGTAAATAGCATAAATAGGGAAAAGTAAATTAGCTTTAATTTCTCCTCCATTTTTTTAATGATTTAATGTGTTACTAACATGAGTACAGAGAAGTTTTAAACATGCACGATTTGAACCCTGACAGGGTTGCTTTAAGGAGAAGTTAAAACTTGGAAAAGTTCCCCCATAACTCACAACTATCAAGATCACATATATGAGGAGGGTGATTATTTATCCAACATCAACTTAAGGGCTAGTTTGCTTTTCAACTCAGATGAGGGGTGTGTATACCCCAGAATGTGATCAAGCTAACTGGAACCATATTATGTGCAATCAGCCACCATGAATTAATAAAATAGACCACATAGTTAAGGGTTAATTTGAAGCAGGCTTTTAGATACAAGGTCAAAAACTAGCTGGCAGTTTCTGCTAATCAGAATGTTAGGAGGGGACAGACAAGTCAACAGAGACTGAAAACCTTGGTGATTTGAAGACCTTGAGTCTGGGCTACTCTGATATTAGAAGTTTATTGAGAGTTAGGAAAAGTGATGATTTAGTAGGTGTCACTATGACCTGTGTGTTTTGTAGAAGTTAGTTGTAAAAAAATTAGCTAATAGAGTACTCTGGAGCAGTCCTCTGAAGACATCTTGAACAATGTTTTTCCTGACAACTTTTCTCCCCGGCGAGTGAGCAACGGATCACTGCGATCCTGCTGTTAATTACTCAATACCATTCCAGATGTTAGGTAAATATTTGGGATGTTCTAAACCTATTGCTTATGTCTGTGTGTGCTTAAATCTAATAAACTGCAATGTTAGACAAGGGCACGCTTACTTGCATTTAATTCTTGATCAGACAGAATTGCTGTGTTCCTATTGATTTATTCCTGACACAACCTAGAGCGAAATAGTTAAGTTACCACTGTTGGGAGTTCTGAAAACCCTGGGTAACAGAATCTTTCCAGTGTCCAAAGAGGAACTTTTTGATTAGCGTCAAGGCTGTTGCTGTGCAATGTAAAAATGATGGTGATGAAACTGGCATGTCTTCCTCCAGAAATAGCTGGACCAAGAAAGTATGCAGCAATTCAAATCATCTGGGTCTGGCTTTGCACATCTGTCCATATGGGGATATTTTATTTCAGGAACACAGGATGTGTGAGAAAGGATCTGAAGAATTCTGGCATCTCTAGCAGCTAGCTGAGTGCATGAATTTTGCCAAGCATAGTCTGTCTGGGGTATAATCTTGATGATTCAAGATTCTGTTTTGGAAGAAGCACCCAGAAAGGGAAGCTGTGGTCTCTCTTACACAGTGCCAAATCTGTTCTCCAGGCATCCTCACTCAGCAGGATTCTCAGTCATGTGACACACCTTGACTCTGAAATCTGGGTGCACAGGAAGAAGGGGTGGCACAGAGTATAGAATTTAGCCCACAGCAGAAGCATTCTGAGATGAAGTCCTCCATGGAAGATGTATTAAGATTAGGACATTTCTTTAGCAAAGCTGCTACAAAAAGTTTGCAATACTCTGGTAGATGGGGAGGGTAGACTCAGGTAGATTGAGATGTCATATAAGCACAGGAAAATTGAGATGTATTTATAAAATGGTTCTCAGCGAGACGCGACTATCTCCGTGCAGTGGTCATGGTTAACTGCCTAAGTTAATTAATCCTCCTCCTAAAAAGACACATCATGCAAGTCTGCTCTTTTCCCCAACTCCCTCATGTTCAACCTCAATCTTTAATTCTTTGCAAGAAAACCACCAGGCAGGCAGAGAGAACATCATGGTTGCCTTGAATGAAATAAGTTTTCACTATCGACTGATGACCTCCTCAGACCTTAATTGTGCAATTCCCACTAGAGAGTCATCATGAACTAGTACGGAAACTTTGGAGACTATGATGTGAATTGTAAATAACTGAAACCAAAGAGTTTTCTATGGATCCACCCTCCACCCACATATTTTAGTCCAGCGGTTGACTTATCTGAGTTGTCTAACTCTGGACTTGAAAAACAATCCTCCCTTAATACAGATGTTGTCCCCAGCTCACCCTTTCTTAGCTGTGTTCGAAGGAAGTAAAACACTTCCTTGTCACTGACAGCTGATAGGATTCTGAATACACCCAGAACACAGGTCTGTACAGACACTTTTCAGAGCAGAACCACACTAAGGTCTTTTATAATGTTTAAACTTTGCACAAGGATTATGGTGTGTTTACAGCCTCTTATACTAGGTTGTCAATACTGCCAATGTCATTACTGCAGTCAGTCTGTTAGCAAGATAGCCTAGAAATTCCAACTGTAATTACAATTTTTATCAATATTTTCAAAACCACTGTACTCAGCAGGAGCTAAGGGTGTGCAGTACTTTTGAGTCAAATTTATTTAACAGACTAACTTTAGGCACTCATTTTTTAATTCTTGGCCTTTATTTTCAAATGCAAGAAACATTCAGAGAGAGATGGAACTTTCAGACTTTGAGCAAAATTATTGAAGTTGGGCTTTTATATAAAAGGAGAAAAGCAAAATAATGATTGTGTGTTAGTTTTAAACGGATAGACAGACTCAGCCTGGAGAGGAAGGTACAAAGAAATACCAGTGTAGTTTCTGAGTTTATAGGAATTTGAATAAGTGGCTCACAAATTATAATATAATAAAATTTCCATAAAACACAATTTTAGGCAGGAAATACCTAGTGAAGAGACGGGATGGAACTGAGAAAGAAACAGCTTTTCTTATTAAAGCTGATCTGAAAGGACAAGTTGTTACTGTAAAACATTCACAAGAAGTTGCAGGGTGAGTCCGTCCCAGGCAATAAGTGTGTCTGAGCAACTAAACAAATGATTTTAAAAGTCACTTTGTGACAGAGAGAAATTAGATTTTTACTTAATCTAGCCAACTATTCTGAAGTAACTTGCAAGAATAGTCTGTCTAGACAGTATTTGGGT
Source organism: Lepidochelys kempii (assembly GCF_965140285.1). Taxonomy (NCBI): domain Eukaryota; kingdom Metazoa; phylum Chordata; order Testudines; family Cheloniidae; genus Lepidochelys; species Lepidochelys kempii. The sequence goes on along the minus strand of NC_136382.1, from coordinate 206,285,434 downwards.
ATACCACAATTTCTGTGAACAACTCTCAGCTCTGCTCTAAAGGGGTGACACAATCCTAATGCTAATATCAGTTATCTTTAGAGGAATCTATTGCCCTACACTTAAAGGGTAGCAAGGAAAGGCAGAAAGACTACTAAAGGTCTGCAATTCAGCTCACTATTATAGGCTTCTCAGAAATACAGTGCGCCAGATCCCCAGCTGGCATAAATTGGATTGGCTCCATTATCTTACAGTGAAGCAAACAGAGAAGTGAAACCAAATGAAGATGACGCAGGTTAGCACACTTGTGAGCCTTTATATTGTACAAAGGGGAGGGAAAAATTAAGTTCCTTCACTTAATATGTTTTCTCCAGGCCATTCAGTAATTCAACTTTACAATATGATCCAAGGACTCTCAAAGAAACTAAGTGAGACATTTTGGGTCAGATTCTGGAGTGAAAACTAACATCTCCTCTCTAGCTGGGAATTCTCCCAGCATGGGGTTGTCTCCAGTAGGCATACAGCTTGTGTAACAGGCTCCCGTACTACTCCTTTATACTGGGGAATATGGTGGGGAATGACAGAGGAGGTGGCCTGAAGGGCTACTGCCCACTGCTGTAGGTTAGAGCAACCTCTAGGCTGCTCTAAGCTGTGCCACGGCCAAGGCAGAGCTGGACAAGAATCAGGGAGCCATAACCATTTTCCTCATGGCCAAATTAACTGTTGCACCGAAGAGATCATAGCTGCAACAGAGAATCTGGCCCTTTATTTCTCTCACAAGCCATATGCAGTACCTGAAAATCATCAACTGAAGGAATTGTTCGGTTAGTTGTCCTCCTCTTATGCCACTGCCGAAGAGTATCTCTGGCTTCTGAACTCAGCAATCGGGCTGCTTGTTCTTCCTGGAAATTCTTGATCAAAGAAAGTGCTCCATACGCGCTTGTCAAGTAATAGCCTCCTGTGAAGTAGTGCAAGAGAAGAGATTTTCAGAATATTCAGGAATATGAAATCAGTCAGCCCTGCTGATATAGCAGGGGAAAAACTATAATCAGAATACCATAAAATTCTTTATACTATTTCCAAAGTAGTCATATTCTGGTTAAAGAAAAACAAACAAACTGCAGTGGGCCTGTTATCCTATATGAACATTCTTAACAATGTAACCAGACAACACTTTTATTAACACTATTGGAAAACACAAATTCATCTGTTGAAATCAGTCTATCCACCCATCCATCCATGTAGTCTGCAGTAATGGATTTGGTTAATGTGTTGGCTGATTAGAATTGCTCTGTACCAGGGGTGGCCAAACCATGGCTTGTGAGCTACATGCCCCTCTTTTACAGTTAAACTCCAGTTCGTGGAGCTCCCTACACCCCCCTGCCACACACACACATTCTCCACCTACCAGACTGGGACGGGGGGAGGTTGGGACCTCTGCCTTGTAGCACAGTGGTGGGGTAGGGGCTTCTGCCAAGCGAGGAGGGGGGGTTTCAGGGCTTCAGCCCCATGGGGCACACCTTCCAGGGCAGGAGTGGGGCTGAAGCCCCAAGCCCCGGCAGGCGTGCCTCGGTTCTCAAAACTTCTGAAGATTGTCATGTGGCTTGGGGGGGTCAGTAAGTTTGGCCACCCCTGCTCTTTACCCGTGTTTCTCAGTTTTATAGACACTGCATGTTATGAAGTGATGGGACATTTATATCACTAGGCGCAGCAGTACTGTGCATAGTTACTTTTTAAAAAAAAACCCGACACATAAGCAATGCTCTTTTTTTTCTGAGCATTTGCACTATGCTCTTTGAAGTTGGATATTATTTTCCCTTAATCTGAACACCCCATTTTCAAATAGTGTTTTTTTTCCCCTCCTGAGTTTTGGGTAGGGGTAAAATTAACAGGCTGGTTTTTAAAACAAAAATCTGCAGTTTACAGTACACAGATCTTATGTCAAATTATTGTAATTGCCCTCAAGCAACAGCTGAGAATTTAATTTGTTACACCCAGGAAATATTCCAGAGAGTCTGCTACAATTTGGAGGCTGAGACACAATCCATTCTGTTGGCCAGAAGGCTGGCCCTAGTTTGTGTTTTTTTAAAAGGAATCTCCCATGGCCTCTTTATCTCCTCCGCATCCTCTTGTTTCTGTCTAGCTCAGGAGGTGGTCTCTGGAATCCTCTCTTGCTATTTACTTCATCTTTATTAGGGATTTAAATGAAGCCAAGACAGAATTACAGCAGAAAATGCAAGCCCGAAGTAGTAAAAGTCCCAGAGTGAAGTTGATGGGACTGAGCTCTCTGCAAGTGGGGGACACAGGCACGCCCTGTTTTGTTTTTTTTAAACAAGGCAGTCAAATAGGAGATTTCCACTGAGCTGAAGCTCTAGCCATTCACTGCCATTTAAACTACTGCCGGCGGCAGTAGTTTCAGGATTATAGTTAGTGTCCTCTTGTCTTTTAGTCTCCGAACAAGTTTCATACATAAAATGTGACAAAACCACTAACCCCACCAAAGTGAACAGTACATTCCTTTTGAATCGCATAGTCCCAAATCACTAGACAGTTCTTCCTACAAATTATCAGAGCATCTGGTGTTAAAGACAAGAGCCAATCAACTGTGGACTTCTCCTTTTATTGAACTAAAAACAAAACTTCCTGTTAGTTCAGCAGATGTTTCTGCGTTTCAAGCATGTTAATGTTCTCCAGCTTCATACATCAAATGTTTTCCATGATGAGATTTCTAAACAATGTGCTGGAGGAGCTCTATACTCCAACGCAGGGAACAGACAACTGTAGGATTGGAGGAGGCCTGACATAATCCTCTCAAACATGCCAACATCCAATGGGATACAGCAGTTTTGTTCAGTCTAATGAGAGTAGGAAGTCAAATTTTCTTGATGGCAAAAATACATAAATTTAGACTCAAAAGTGACCTTGACCACAGGAGTTAAAAACCATCTTCCTAGCTACAGATAGCGAGGGGCAGTTCTCAGGAGCACCTTGTTAAATATCGCTATGAAACAGGAGAGGGCTGGGGTGATTTTCCTGCCTCTGATGACATTTAGCCCTCTCTGTCTTCCCTGCCACAGATGACTTGTTTCAGGGACTCAAAAAAATACTTCCCAAGAAGCAAATATTTTGCCTTTGGAATGGGTGTATCACATGGGAGGTATTCTCAAAGTATTTCCCAGGAGAGAATCCCCCAGGCATTCACCCCAGCCTCCATTCCAAATTACATGTGAATTGAAAGCTGCTGCACTATAAATAGACTCAGAATATTTTTCAGGACTTGAAGTATAAACACATCCAGCATGTGCACGTAATATAAGCTTGTTTGCCAAGTCATGCCACGTCCCTCCCAGGTTATTGAAATCCTAGTCACGGAAATGAGAACCAACACAAACAGATTCTCCAGTCCATCACCTCTACACGCTGCAACCACATGCACCCTTGGGACTCAGGTTATATCACAACCGAACAAGGACAGTTTTGGGAGTCTCTTGATAACGTACTGGCAGCACACCATTAGCTTTGGGGCTCCTTTAAATACTTTTGGTTAAAATTATGTTATGGGGGAACTCCCCTCCACTTCCCGCCACGCACACTTCCACCTGGTTTTAATAAAAACAAAAACAAACATTTACCTTCTCCATGTAGTAAAGACGGATCCAACAGTTCCATCATGTATTCAATTTCAGTATCAAGCTCCAGCATGTCACACTGGGCCACTACATAGGTCAGCACTGGCAAGAAGTCATCCGCCCCATACATCCTCCCTGGAGCAAAAGGAACACAGACACTGATACAATGGCCAAACCCTTTTGCTGTTTTCAGCTGGTCAAAGCTTACATTCTGTTGCTGTTTTCACGATACTGCACAATTACACTATTTTACAGAATGGTGTTTATTGGTGTGTGGCAAGGTGGGAGTCTCTGGAAATCGGCTATTGCAATATACCAACTTGGAGTTTGATCTTATATTGCTGACATGCCCAAAACTGAGTTTTGGCTGCACAAGGAATTTAGGAGCAAGGCCTATGTTGGTATCCATTGCTGATGGCACGCAGCTAACTGACTCACTGAGGCTAAGCTTGCCATACAATTCCGATGTTTTCCGCATAGATTTCTACGAGCAGATTAACAGAAAACAACAATTTTCTCTCTCTTATATTTAAGAATAAAATTCTATTTCTAGGAAGACCCTACTGGAAATCCTAGAGCCTGCATTTGAACCAGATAGCCCAGCATAGAAGACTGAACTTACAGGAGCATTAGACTCCTGAGCTCCATTGTTGCTATTATTAAGAATAATAAAAATAATGGTACTTTGCACTTGTATAGTAGCAATGCCACCTCTGCAGCCATGGCCACACGGCTATTTTTAGCACACTCGCTGAAGCAGAGCTAGCGCATGTCTGACTATCCACGCTGTGAAACACATTCCCAGCTGCTGAGTAGACAGACCCTACGTTACACCAGCTAAATGGCCCCCTAGAGAGCCCTCTGCTGGCTGGATATATAGCAGAGATTCTTAAGCCACTCCTAACCCCTGAACCAGCCCTCCCACCCCACCCCTCATGAGTTATATTACCATAACACTTAGGAGCACCAATGTGCTTGCTAGCAACAGAGCACAACTCAGGAACATTCACCCGCTCCCAGCCCCATCACACAGTGCAGTAACTTACTGATACTGCCTTCTTAGACAGTCAATATTTTTATTATCCATGCAAGAAACACTTCACCCAACACTGTAACGTAACAGCCATTTAAATACCATGAAGTAACAACCTGCAGCAGTTTAGGGCCAGGAAGTAAACACTACTAAATCAGACTAAAACTGCAAGAGGAATTCAGACAGGCAGAATATAAGCTGGGCAGAATACCGGACCTGACTCGTGCAGAAGTGCCATCCATAGGATGGAAAGATGGCACCTCCAAGAGCACTGGGCCCTTAGCACCATCCTGGAGTAGGGTGACCAGATGTCCCAATTTTATAGGGACAGTCCCGATTTTTTGGTCTTTTTCTTATATAGGCTCCTATTACCCCCCCCTCCCCCCATCCATTGTCCCGATCTTTCACACTTGCCGTCTGGTCACCCTATCCTGGGGTCCAGATTCAGTGCGTCCTTAGAGGGGGAAAATGCACCTACCAACATCACTTCCTGCAACATCTTGTATTTGCCTTGGGAACTCTCCCAACACAAGCTTCACCCAGCTTCGTTCGTGACACCCCATAAGGCCACAGCCTGGGAACAGGGTGACACCCCTGCATTCTCACCACCTAGCAGCATATTTTAGCTGGATGCCTCCTGTTGACTCTGCACAAGTATTTTAAAAATGCCTCTTATCGGTATGTAACTCCATTTCATTACCTAGCTTTCAAGGTCTGGGGTTGTATTTTAGATACTTGTTGCAGTGTAGAAGTGGTAATGTTATTTTTGATCTAAAACATAAAAGATAGTGCTCGGAGTAGAACATCCAAGGCACTGCTAGCCAGAAGTATAGGCTTTGTTTGCCACCTTCCAGTTACAAAGTATTTTTCACGCTGCAGTACTGTTTCTACCTTATTAGACTCCACTACTGAAATACACAGAATGTGTTTAACTGAATCTACTATGGTTTCCAGAAAGCATTCAGACTTAGGCCATGTCTACACGTACAGCACTGCAGCGCATCTGGTGAAGATGCTCTATGCTGATGGGAGGGAGCTTTCCCGTCGGCATAAAAAAACCTCACCTCGCTGAGTGGCAGAAGCTATGTCGGCAGGAGAAGTTCTTCCTCCGGCATACCGCTGTGCACATGAGCGCTTATGTCAGCGTAACTTATGTTGCTCAGAGGCATGGTTTATTCACACCCATGAGTAACATAAAAGTTTTGCCGATATAAGCTGTAGTATAGATACAGCCTAAGAATTTCAAATTCAGGCTCCAAAGAACAGCTATGGAAAGCCTTGCTCATAGCTTCAATGTCTACTTCAAACGCCAGTAGTTAACCAGAGCTGTTCTTCCAAGGGCTGTTCCTGCAGTTCATAAATCTGCGTATCTTAATTGATCCGCTGCCAGGAGCAGCACAGCACTCTAGAAAGAAACTGAGTCGCAGAGTCTATCAGAGACTCCGGGGAACAGAGAGGCAGATGACAAGAGATCAAAGCTAAGTGAAGAAAGGGGAACTCCAATCAGCAGGGAGAAAAAGGATTTACTCCCCCCTCCTAACTGTTTCAAAGCAGGGAGCTCTAACCTGAAGAGAGCATTACCTGAGTTATTCTCCATCACAGTGTAAATCAGTTTGCACACTCTCAGCAGCAGCATGACTTTCTTTTCAGGTGAATACATTTTCTGCATGGTCATGAACTTGACTTTAATCTTTTCAACGTCCACAAAGTCTGGTGTTGGGACATATACACCCAGTTCCTGAGGATTCCTCTGCCGCACCAGCTGCAGGTTTTCTTTTAACTGTTTCCAAGAGCCATCCACAGTATGGAACTCTTTCAGCATTGCTTCAATGTGGCCTTTCAAGGGCTTCAGGATACACTTGTGCATGGCCTTCTCCAGCACAACATCTGCAAAGGGAAACACAAGTTCATTTGATTTCATCGCCTGGAGTAGAATCAGTATTAACGTATCCACTCCCAAAGGAGAAATTAGAGTAGACGCTATTCACTCAAGTCTATGTATTAATGCAGTTGAGTTTCCAGACGTTTGCTAAGAAGGAATCAAAAGGCAAAACAGAATCTGTATTCCATTTGAATTCACAGTAGTCTGGCAAATATGGAAAACAAAATAAAAACAGACTATTCAGGTGTATGGAACATAGTGGCTTGAGTTCACAGGAGTTCAGGCAAACCTATCCTCTTGGATTTGATGGACAAGGATTTAGGGACTGAGTTTTGCTTTGAGTTTCAGTTTCAAACAAATCCCAACTCCATACAGTTCAGTCAAAAACCATAACTTTTCTCTGGTTTGGGGTTGAAACCATCCAGTTTTGCATAGTTTCCACCAGAAGCCATAAATCAATCGAGATTTGCTAAAACTTAGCCCAGCTTTGCCAAAAGGTTTGTGAACTTTGGCCTGTTTATAGGTTTTTCAACCGAAATGAAAATCAAACTGTTTTTGTCCAGTTCAGATTTCATTATGGAAGTTATGCACAACTCTGTCATCAATCCTAATGGTCTTTGTTTAGCTACTGGGTGCACATGCTATAGCAACCACTTGGCTTTTATTGCTACTTCACCTAGGTTTAACAACAGATTCTCTGATTTTTTCAGTGTGGACCCCATCTCTGTGCATCACCTCCTTTCCAAACCATGGGTGCACAGGTCTCCTCTTCTATCCTTCGCAGTCACACAGACCACATCACCTCTCATTCACAATCATCTAGCATTCTTATGGCAATGACAATAGTGGATCATACGGAAAAACAACTTTAGGAAAGTATATGGTCACTACATGATTAATTGTACTGCAGTAGCTCCCAAAGGCTTCAATCAGGACTGAGGCCCTATTATGCTGGGCACTGTACCAATACATAGAAAGAATCTATACCCTGCAGAGCTTTCAATCTCAGACCTCAATCCTGCAATATAACCCACCAGAGCCAGACCCCTGCCAAGTCCCACCAACTGCATTGCAGGAATGGAGCCTAAATTAGGAGATCTAACAAGTGAGGGCAAAAACCAATAGGAAGGAAGGGAGGGAGGGAGGATGAGGGTAACAATTAGGGATGTAAAAAAGTTAACCATTTAAACGATTAAAATTATATCATTTAATCGGTTAACCGCTGGGGCCGCACGGGTGGAGCTGAGGCTGAGGTCAGTAATGCTTACCGATTTCTCCACCACATGACCCCATCTCCTCTTTCCCTGCACATACTTTCCAAAATACCAACTCCTATTCCCCCCACACAGGCAGCTCCCGTCCTATAGGCAGCTCCTGCCTCCTCTAGCATGCTCCAGTCCTGCTGGTGGCTCCAATCTCCTGTTGCCACTCCTCCTCTTAGGTAGCAACCCCTCATGGAGGTAGGAAGCTGGTTCTGCCTCATTTCCATCTGCTTTTATAGGCATCCAGGCGCTTGGCAACGGAGCCTGTAGAAGCAACTACCATGTGACCCGCCAGCTGTCCACAGACCAGGCACACTGATGGTCTGTCCAGGTCAAAGTATACAAGATACAACATGAAGGGTGGATTCAGCTAACTTACCCGTAAGTCTCCATTATGCCATAGCTGCCAATTGTGACAAGATGTGACGTTTCAAATGAGTTGCATCTTATCTACAGCATTAGAGAGTGACCCAGCCAATCCCCTCCTGACCCATCCATTGAGATCAACTGCCCACCCAGCCAGAAGAAGAGCATAAAGGAATACCAGGAAGGAACAGAGGTGTAAATGGTGGATTCCAGAATAGAGTGAGAATCTTTAGACCCCATTTGGACTAACATAAGAACGGCCATACTGGGTCAAACCAAAGGTCCATCTAGCCAGGTATCCTGTCTTCCGACAGTGGCCAATGCCAGGTGCCCCAGAGGGAATGAACAGAACAGGTCAAATGATATGTCCCCAACAGGTGCACACGAACTGGTGCTTAACTTGAGTTGACTGAATGTAGAGATGGAATCAATAAAACGTTCAACATAATTTCAAATATCATGCTTTCTTCTCAAAACAAGTAGCTACACTGAATATGACTATTCAGAATGCTGCTTCCAATACACCAGCAACAGAGTGGGAAGCAGGAACACAAAGCTAGTTTTTCCAGGTAATTTTGTTTTGTTTATACAGAACCTTTAAACCAAAGTGTCTACATTTTGGGTTGCAGGAAGTGGTTGTAAATGAATTAGGGGGCTGAGGGGCCCTAAAACAGCTAGAATTTCAGTTTGGACAAATTCTCCAAGCCTTCTGAATTTTCAAAGTTTACACCTCACCATCCTTCCCCTAACAACCCCCACTAATCCTCCTCATAGCCATCTGAGACACTGCTGGGCTCACGCCCATGCTAACACAAGTTCTACTTGCCTAACCAGAGAGAAAAAGATTAACATGATCCCCCTGTTGGCATCCAGTAACCCCAGCCTATGTAAATGAAAATAACCCAAGACTGCTCCCCACACATCCATCCATGTAGAGCACATGGATCACAACAGCATCTAGAGACCTGCCCCCAGTTCTCTCACCCAACACCCGCTGGATGCAGCTCCTCCAGCCACACAGCCGTCCCTCCATCCCACAGCTCCTGTCTTTCCCCTATGCCATCCCATTTCCTTTGCTACTTCCTGGCTCCAGCCACCTTCTCATTACTTCCCTGACTCTCCTGCTTACCCCCTGGTCCCATAGCTCCGGCCTCCCCCCTGCAATCATCTTCTGGCTCCCCATCTCTCACCTCAACCCCTACCTCCAGCCCCCTTGGCTCCCCAAGGTCATCTCCTCTCCAGGGCTCCTGGCTCCACCCCCATCATCTCCTGGCTCCCAGCCCTCTTTCCACTGACTCCCTTAAGCCATCTCCCATCTTTTAGCCTCCCAGAGCCACTTCTTATGCTTCTACCACTCAACCAGCTCCACCCATATGTCCCCCACTCCAGCGCCCCCCCCATCCCACTCCCTGGTTCCAGCCTCCCCCATCAACCCCTGGCTCCTCAGAGCCTCTCATCCCCCCCCCCAACCCCTGCTCCCCAAACCTCTACCTCCAGAGACCATGGGTCCCTCCCCAGCCTGCCCCAGATCCCCAGAACCCCCGCCCGACCTCCACCATCCCCCCACAGAACCCTCCCCTATATCCCCCTCTCCCCCGGACCCTTCCCCAGACCTCCCCCATCGCCCCCCCCCGGGCTCCCCAACCCCCCAACTCCAGAGAACACACCCCCGCATATCTCCCTTCCCACCACCAGCCCCACCCTCAGCCCCCGGAGCCTGCAGCCCTCACCTCTCCACGGGTGAGGGCTGCAGACATTCACTCAAGATCAGGTTTGATAAGAAAGTACTTACATTCATACTTGGTAGAAGAGAGATTTGTTCCCATCCAGGAAATATACACCCTCATCCTCAATGTAAATGAACTAGGATAACCCTATTTCAATATGCCACATACTATTCCTTGCTAACATCATTAATGCCCGATTTTTTTATTTATTTATGTATTTATTGGCAGTTTACCTTTAAAAAAAAAACTTTACCAACTGACTCTTTAAATATCAAAAGCTCTGTGTAATTTGTGTGCTTTTAAGTGAGACACTTCTGTAGCCAGCATTTCATCTGCTGGAATTTGTTGAACTCAAAATCAAAGGCTATTTTTTAAGTGCTGCCAAACATTACATTTAGGACCTGAACTTTCCATTCCCTGTGAATCAAAACTCCCATTGACTGACTTCAACTGGAGTTCCTTACATAGAGAGCTAGCAGGATCTGACCCTTAACAAAGACCACGATCTAAACAAATTGTGTTAAAATCATGTTTGGTGATACCAAGGCCACTGAAATGTAACAGGTACAGTTTAGATTCCCTACATCTCCTGGTTCTAATGGCAGTTGGATGTCTGTGATAACTGTCTTTATCTGAAGCACGCATATAAGGGAGCACCTGGGCTAGGATCTGAGAATAGAACACTTGCCCACATCTTGGATTAATCACTACCTCCTGTAGTTTGAAGCTGGTGCACTTGTTTCCTATTGGGGCAAGGGACCTGTTATGTTGGCCAGTTTTCAGAGGCTAACAGATCGTGAGCAGTCTCAAAGGGCTGAGAGGGAGAATACTGCCAGCAGACTCACTCTACCAATAAGTTAGTGAGGACAAAAGATTATGATGAAGCTCTAACCTTTGTATGGGTGGTACTCTCTTCCCTGACTTCAGTCTCACGGGTCACCCTGCTTTATGGATAAAAAACAGGTAAGGTTAAGATTCTGTCACGGGTATTTTTAGTCAAAGTCAGGGACAGGTCGTGGGCAATAAACAAAAATTAATGGAAGCCCGTACCCTGTCCCTGACTATTACTAAAAATAACTGCGGAGAGGAAGGACAAACAGAGCACTGCCTGGGCTTGCAGCTGTCCCAACCCCAGCTGCTGCTCTGGCGGGCCCAGGGCTGGCCACCCATCAGCTGTATGGGGGCCCTGAGACTGACCAGCCCTGATCAGCTGTTCTAGTAACACACACACACACACATCCCAGCCGCTACTCCAGCACCCAGCCGTCAGCTGTTCGGGGGCCCTGGGGCTGGCCAGTGGCTAGCTGTTCCAGGGGCCACTGCTCTGGCGGGCCTGGGGCTGGCTGCCAGTTAGCTGCTTGGCGGCCCCAGGGCTGACCACTGGTCAAGTTGTTCAGGCGCCCACCCCCATTCCCTGGCTGCTGCTCCAGCAGCCCCGAGGCTGGCCCTTGGCCAGCTGTTCCAGGGGCTGCTGCTCCAGCCCCAGAAGAAGTCGTGGAGGTCCTGGAAAGTCACAGAATCTGTGACCTCTGTGATCATCATGTTAGAATCGTATCCTTAATGCATCACTGAGATTTTTTTTAATTCTCATACTGCGGCTGTGCAGGAAGGCAAAGAGGCAAAGGTCTTTGCCTCTGCCATCACATCTGCAATTTGTCATAGTGATTCCTAACAATCCTGAGTTATCCGCAGGCATGGCCTTTGGAGCCAGCGATACCCAATGAATCAGGTTTGCCAATTTTTCAAGGAACTTAGCCTATCTTGAACTGTACATAGAGAGAGGCTGAACTGCCAAGTGCAACTGCTGACAGTGCTATGCATCGCAAGCTCCCACACAACCACTAGCCAGCTGCCTGTAGATGTGACAGCTCCTCTGCTAAGCAGTCAAGACAATCTTGCCATAAGGAAGGCAGCATAGCAGCATGAGCAGCAGCATGGTCTAGTGCAGAAATCTCCTAACTGGGATTCACAGAATAATTGCTGGTGATTCATGAATGTTGACAGTACCTGTTCTCATCCTTTCTGCACAGAGTGAAAAGTTTAATACAAGTCTGTTCCTAATGTCTTCTATTACATTACAAATCAGAGTATCTGGGAGATATTCGTAAGTGTGTGTGTGGAAAGGAGTAGGGTGAGGGTGGGAATCCTCCATATGGCTCAATTACTTCATGACACATAATAAGAAAGATGAAAATTAAATAAAGGAAAACCACATTTTGAGAAAGAAAATGTATACACAATTCAAGAGACACTGATCACGCCTAGACTTGACTAGACAAATTGAGGCTAATGGCCCTTTTTTAATATAGTGGTTTTGCACAGAGATAATCAATGACCAAGGAAGTCATTTACTTTTTCACTGCCAAAGAGAATATAACTGACAACTTGACTGCACTGGCATTTGCTTTATTTCCCATTGGTTAATTATTGTAAACAGCTGCTTTTCTTTTAATCTCAGTCTCTATTGCAAAAATTCTTCTTCCTCCCTCCCAAACTATCAGAATAAACTCAAGAACAAAAGAACATTCAATTAAATTAATAGGTGGCAAATTCAAAACTGATAAAAGGAAATATTTTTTCACACCACGTGAAGTTAGACTGTGGAACTCATTGCCACAGGAAGTTGTTGAGGCCAAGAATTTAGCTAGATTCAAAAAGGGATTGGACCTCTATATGGATAAACAAGAATATCCAGAGTGATCACAATGAATTACAAAAACTTGGGAAAGTTATTAAACCTCATGCTTCATATCATAAGGCAATTTCCAGCTATTAGAGACCCACTAATGTTCTTAATGTAGGGTTCTTACATCTTTCTCTGAAACACCTGGTGCCGGCCAGTGTCAGAGACAGGATACTGTGTTAGATAGCCCTCAGTCTGGCAATTACTGTCTTCCTAATGGGCTGCGTTGGTGACCAGTGGAAATCTGGGAACTGAAAACATGGCATTTCATGAATATTTTGTAGGATATATTGCACCGACAGCCTTAGTTGCCTGTGTTTTTCTAAGGTATTGAGGGTGGGATTTTTTAAAGCACTCAGCATTGGCCTGACTCAACTGCCACTGGAATCAGTGATATAGCTCCGAATGATTTAAACAAGAGCAGAGTTTGGTCAGTGCTCAGCATTCTTGAAAATTATAGCGAGAGCGTTCAGTGGATGTTATAAAAAAATACATATACTTCACATTTTTAAGTGCTGATGTGAGGGCCACCATCTTGGCCAATGCATTGGAGATCAAACCAGGAACCTCCAGAGCTAAAAGCATGAGCTGCTACAGCTTAAGTCCCAAGCCCCCCTAGCCGGGGGCTGTAACAACTCATCTCCTCAGTGGATCAGCACAAAGGGGGACCTATAACACACACTCACTGAGGGGTTCCACGTACATAATTTTAAATTAAGTCTTGTTAAGCCTTCTTTACTCAATATTTACTATTAGTCACTAGCCACAAATTGGGAACAGGAAGTGCTTTGATAAATGAAATGAAAGGCTAGCGAGTTTCGCTGTGGCTTGTAGAAATACATCTGTATCCTGTGTTGACCTGCTGTTGTGTAACTCTGCAAAGGAGCAACAAAGGACAAGTTTAAATCTGGGATGTTTGATATACTGGTCATAGCAAGTGTCTTTGCAGTCCTCCCTGCACTGAGAATACCATGGTCTTCCACCTTCCCCTGCCTTTCTCCAAGGTCCCAATTTTAAAACTTCTCTGCACTCAGTTTCCAACTACTGCTCCTCCACTGAGATTATCTTCCCCCCTTCAGCCTCCAGGCTCACACACACGCCTTATTTCCCTCTATTATGACTGCATGCACTGTTCTATTCAGCACTTTGATAATTTAAGACTGACAGTGTTGAGGGGAGATGTGCCCAGTCTGGGCAATGTCACAGCAAGATGCAGCCTGTAGGAACAGAATTTCTTGGAAGGCTGAAAACAAAAAGATCACCTAGGTACAGTGGAGATGGAAATGTGGGGGAACTGATTGCTACACACTATATACTCTGTTAGCCTAATTTGGGTTTTTCTCAACACCCCGCATACATCAGCAGGTTGGTATTACACCACATGGAGCTTCGAGAGAGATACAGTTTAGTTCGGAAAGGCTGTGCCTCCTACGCTTGGTGGACTTCCTGGCATTTCTACAGTGCCTTTCATCAGAGTATGTTAAAGCTTCTACAGACATTAAACTAAATTGCACAGTTTGCCTGTGAGATAGGTATATCTCATTACACTCTTCTTTCTTCTTACAGAAAGAAGAAACTGAAGGACAGGTAATTAAATGATTGCTCAAAGTCCCATAGCAAGTCAGGAAAAGAAACTAGAAGTCACATCTCTCAGTTCTGATTTCTCCCCACAGGATAACATTGACTCCATTTCTCAACTGTGGAACTGCCTGTGACAAAGGATGTCCTGAATGAAGGGACTGGCCAATTCCACACTGATACTAATAGGCCCTGCATTAAAATACAAACCTTAAAAAGCATGCTGTGAACAGCTAAGAGTGCCAGAACAAACAAACAATCTAGTTTATATGTAGGTGCCTTTTTCCACCACTCAACGTTTTGTTACCGGTTTGTATTTAAACCAGGACTTTCTTGGGATAGACCTAGATTTTGGGGGTCAGGAGATGTTGAGTTGTTTAGATCTTTTCTAGCCTCAACTGCCTTCAATAAGCATTCACATTAATCTTTTTCTGGCCAGAGACAGAAGAAGAATCAGGGTTGTTGTTACTGTTTTGTCAGGTGCCACAGAGATTAAACATAAATAAAGCATCCAATGTCTGCTATTCAAACATCAGTGAACTTTGAATTCAACCTGGGTTTTCCAAAACCAGTCTCAATCTCTATTTTGTGCTTATACAGCTAGACATGGATTCAACTCTTTACACGCAGTTTAGTTTCTATTGACTTAAATAATAAAATGGGTTAGGACTGGACTTTCAAAGCATCCTAAAATATTAAGTGCTCAAAATCCATGGGATTTAAGTAACCAAATCCCTTAAGCTCTTTGAAATCCCACCTTAGAGCTTTATTTTAAGTTTATTTTATTGATCAACTTTAATTTACTATCCATCAATGTAAAAACATACCCACACTTTTACTATCCTAGCAATACAGAATAAAAAGAACAAGTTCCCAGATGTAGAAGTGAGATTTTCAAAGGCACAAAGGGCAGATAGGCACCCAACTCCTATGCAATTGAGGCACCTAACTCCCCTTTATGCCTCCACAAATCTCCCCCATCATTTCCAAATTGGTGCAAAAGAGGAATACATGCATTCTCTGCCGAGTCCTAATGCACAGGAGCCTACTCTTTGTTCTTACCAGGGGAAGGTTGTTATTTCGTAAAGGGGTAGCAGTCTACAGCATTAACATTAGGTTGCATCTGTCAGGAATAATTAGAAAGGCTGGTGCATGTTCTTTTGACGGTTTGGCAGAAGTTAAACTATTTCATCTGCCTCTCTCTGGAAAACCTGGAAGATTTTCTCCAATATTTTTTGTTTTCAGGAGTCTGAGAAAAACTACACATGGTCACGCAGATAATTAAATAGAACCCTCAGAAACTGGAGCTCTGATGCCTAAATACTTGGGGCTTGACTAAGCCCAGGGTTACACCAGCTTCCTGAAGCATAACCTAGGATATGGGGGAGCCTCTTGAAGAAAGTCTGACCAGCTGCAGTGGAACAAGCTGGCCAAAACACTTTTTCTGTTGGGGGGGAAAATGAGGCAGGAACTGGCTAGTGCAGCTCTCAAAGTGTGCAGAACAGGCCAGGGAAGAGGAAACAGTCAAGATGCCCAAAGTGTCCTGTATCCAGCCTCCACCAGGCCTAGTGGCAACATAAAGCTGCCCTTCCCCACAGGAGGGCAGTCACCTCTCCTCCTCCTGAGCATTCTCAATGGGGTGCAGCTGGGCCTACTGGCTCTAAATCTATCCACTCTTTGTGGCATGGACCATGACTGCCTCTATGGGCTTGTCTTCACTATGGAGCTAAATCGGCACTGCTGCAATCGATGCAGTGGCATCGATTTAGTGGGTGTAGTGAGGACACGCTCAATTGATGGAGAGCGCTCTCCCATCAATTTCTGTACTCCACCTCAACGAGAGGCAGAAGCAATGTCGGCAGGAGAGCATCTTCTGTCAACATAACGTAGTGTGGACCCCACAGTAACTAGATCTAAACTACGTCGACTTGAGTTAGGCTACTAATGTAACTCAAACTGGGTCGCTTATATTGACCGGCAGCTGTAGTGTAGACCAGGCTTATGTCTGTAAATAGCCTAGCACAATGGGATCAGAACAAGTGTATATAATCATAAAATAAACATTTATTAATAACCACCACCAACACCACGGCATACTCTATGAAGGATATTAAAAGGAAACATCTTCCAAACATGCCAGAAGGTGCGGCATATCTATAAGCAAGTTAGATGTACCTACAGTAAGAGCCTTTGGTTATGTCTACACTACAAATATAAGTCGACCTATATTAGTTCAACTTACAGCCACCGCAGTAATTACTGTGGTGGTGCATGTCCACACTGCCTTCCCTTGGGTCAGTGGTGCATGTCCTCACCAGGAGCACTTCCACCGACGTTTGAGGGGCAGGTCTCTGTGGGCTGCCCCATGCCTGTTCCCCGCTGGGAATGGGGGGAAGCTGCCTGGGGCTCCTCGCCCCCACCCCATTCCCTGCCGGGAGCAGGGGGAAGCCGCCCGGGGATTCTTGCCATCCGGGAGTGGAGTTCCACTGCCCCAGCTTCTCTCCCACCCCACCCCCGCCTGCTCCCCAGGACTCAGGCAGCTTTGTCAGTTTCACAGTTCACTGAGCTGTGAAACTGACAAAGCTGCCCAGTTCCAAACTGGGGTTGGGCGGGATCCAAAGCCACCCCGGCTTTCCAATTTGAGGGCTCCTGCCATGAAATTGACAAGACAGGTGATGTAAGGGATGTGGTGTCTACACAGACATAGTGTTGCCCTAACTACACTGACATAAACCTAATGCCTCTCGTGGAGGTGGAGTTATGATGTCAGTGTAGTAAGGCACTTAGATCAGTGGGAGGAAGGCTGTAGTGTAGAAACTGACATAATTAGGCCAACATAAGGGGCCTTATGTCGACCTAACTGTGTAGTATAAACCAGCCCTTTGTCTCATAATGTAACTTTAATAGGAATCATAAATTAACGAACTATTTAGTTGTAGTCACAAGTCTGGTCGCAATTCAGTACCAAAACCGTGAAATAAAACACTAGATGGGAGATTAGACTGGTCTTTGTTCTGTTGTAAAAGATTCTGCTATGTAGGACGACTAAGTCTGTCTGCCACATAGCTATCTGTTTAGGTCAGCAACATTTAATGTTCCTGCTCTGCTGTGGTGTTTTGCGGGCTTCAGGAGTGGTGAAAGCAACAGATTGTTCAAATGCAAGTTCCATGTTTGCTTAAACTTCCTCACTGTATAAATTATTTAGAAGAAGCTGCACAAAGAAAGTCAGACGCTCAATCGCTGAAGAAAACTAAGGCAGTTTAGTTACAGTGCTCAATAACTTCAGTCACTCTAATTTACCGAGACATTCAAAAGCAAGCATCATTTTAGCAAGCTATTATGAGACGCACCGGCTGGATTAAACCACACCCTTGCAAAGAACAGTGAAAGTTAAAATTAAACCTTGACCAAATCACAAAAAAGAAGCTCTATTTCTTTGTCAAATATCTAAGATTATGCAGAAACACAATAGAACCGATACTTGTATAGAGCAAAAGCCCAACAGACAACGTCCACACAATACTTTTAGTTTTCTAACTAAAGCAATCAGAATCTTTTAAATACTCTTGATTTACAGGAAACTTTTCAGAGTGTATTATTTGCCTGGCAGTACTTGTTAACCTCACTCCCTCATTGTTGAATAGCAATGTGACAAAAGCACCTCTTACTCAATACGTTCCAAAATTTCAAAACAAAAACACTAACCACTGCCAGTGAAAGAAATATCTGCCAATTTTAAAAGTCACTAAATTATTCACTGGCCAAACTGTTAGGACACTGAAGTGAAGGGGAAAAACAAGCGAATTATGACTGAAATGAGCTCACGAGGAAAGTATTTCTCCTTCAAGGATGTTTACCTCGTCAATGTGGCTTACAAACTCTTTCACTAACACCGCTGAGAAACATCAAGACTAAGGGACAGTCAGTTTTTGTACAACCAGTTCACTTTGTACATACACAAGTCATTGTCTGTTAGTAGAACATGTGTATCCATCCAACTATTTCACTTTTGTGCATACACAAATCCCTGACTGTTATAAACATGTATATCCAACTATTTCACTTTTGTTCATACATAAATCCTTCTCTGTTAGTAAAATGTGAACCCAATCATCCAGTTCATTTTCAGACATTTATAAAACACTTACAAACAGAGGGGCACAGAAATCCAGAGATTAGCATCTCCCTCTCCTTTTTATAAAAATCTCTTGTGGAGACAGTGAAAGTTGCCAATAGTGAATGAGAGAGTATTTCGAAGTAAGTTATGAAATCTCTCCATGTCACCATCTGTTTTTCATTTCCAATGTATTTTAATTTTATGGTTGCCATATATGATTAACATATGGGGGGTGCACGTGTGTGTATGTACACTGTTTTAATTAAATACTAAAAATATTTCCACATACTTCAGAGAAAAAACGCAGTGTAGAATCCGTCAATGTAACATTTCAGCACTGAAATTTTTTAAAAAAGTTAGTCACTTGTAAATTAAGTCCAACATTCATCATTACAGTTTTAAGGCAACTTCTCAAAAACTCTTTTCATTCTAACATAGTTGTATGGAACTTTTGCATTTGAGCTTTAAAAAACACAAAAACAAAACAAAAAAATCAGTGGTTTTGAATTTTGCTAGAAAAATCTATATCCCCAAATCTGGTTCAAAGACTCAGACCACGGATTCAGATTTTTTTTTTTTTCTTTTTAAGTGCCCTGAAAATAGAGACACAATGGTTCTTACCTATTTGGTCTTCTGGAATCAGTGACTCAATGGGGGGGTCCAGTTCAGAGCTCTGTGACAAATAGTTCTTAACTTGTGTCATGAACTGCCGAATTGTCTGTAACATGTCAGTACTCGAAACGTGGCATTCCTTGTTTTCCTGGAGAAAGCTGACATAGTCCTGCACCAGGCACCCAAAATACGTGCGCTTGTCCTGGGACAGCTCTGCAATTTTCTTGATCATCCTCTTTTCGGGGGTCATGAAAGAACTGAACACCCCACTTACTTTCCTCAGCTGGGATTTCACAATCTTGGGAAGAACAAATGAACTATTCCGTTTCTTTTTGGGCTTCAAAGGGGGTGCCATGCTTTCCTGGTCACTTTCCCCTTCAAAGTCCTCCAGGCTGCTGTTAGTGTCCCCTTCGTAGCCAAACAACGGCATACTACGATCAAAATCCAGCGAGTCAGATGAGGAGGTGGAAATGCTCATGTCGCTCAGTCTCTGCCTGCCTCCATTCCACTGTACTAGTGACTCAGAGTTTGTAGCCAAGGTCTTTCTGCAAGCTGTTAAATTTTGCTCACACAGGGCTTCACCTGGATCGCAAGCAGTTTCTGACCCTCGCACTGAGTTATGACTAGATTGAATTACTGCCACGGTCTTTGCATTACCTTCCCCTTCTAAGCTAACAGCCTGCTTCTTTAGACGAGGAGGCGGAACAGGGATTGGTTTCTTCTGCAGCAAATCCAAGTTCCTATATTTGTTATGGTTGACTGTTCCTGGCATGCTCGCCTGCTTTATAGACATGGAGAGCTGTGGACTTGTGAGAAGGCTATTAATAGAAGGTGGTGGAGGTCTGGGTGGGGGGGAGCGAGGCTTCTCTGTCCCATTCACATCTTGAGTTCTTGGGCTCTGTCTTTTCAAACTTCCACTAACATCCTGGCTGTGCACTTTTAAGAAGAGAGGATTAATAAAACACAAGGCTCCGTTGGTCTGGCTACACTCCAGCTCCGAAGGCGTTCTGGTTCTTATAGAATGCACTCCATTTATAAGGCAGAGCTGACGTGAGTCTTTGCAAGCATTGTCTGAGGGCAGAGGCCTACGGGGAGGTGAAGGATTTGGGGGGTTGTTGTTAGCCGGAGAGCTCCAAAAATCTGAAAATCATTATTGTGTTAACATAAGAATTTAGATATTATGCAGTTGGCTTTCAGAACATTAAACTCAATATAACAATGTTGAAGCATGGAAAACTTTAGGCAAACTTTTCTTTTTTAAACTTTTTTCTTAATAAACCTCATAAAACACTGCCAGACACAACTGAATGCTAAACCTTCAGGCTGCAGCTATTTGTCTACAGAGTTTATAAATATCTTGGCCAATGTGAATCTTCATAGCAAGTAAATTGGGATATACAGAAAAGAATGATTGCTATAAAGTATGCATTATTCCTGTTTTGAGACTCAAATAGACCCTGAGATAATACCCCCGACCTTGATTAGAAAATAAGAGCCAGATTTTCAGCTTGTGTTAATCAGCGTAGCTCCATCATCATTAGCAGGACTATGCTGATTTACACAACCTGAAGGTTAAGACCTGGGAATTTGCAAATAAACTATATTTTTTGTTTGGAGTAAAAAATAAAACAAGTTAAGCATGACAAGATTGGAATCAGTTTTTCTCCCCTTGGCAGATACTATCTTTAGCCATGCTGATCAGGCGTTCATGTCTCTAAGTGTTTCAACCTGCAGCTGTGCATTTGTAATAATTACACAATTTGTTTGAGTTTTTTAAGATACTCAGCAGCATATAAATAGATTGAATATGCAGGGCCATCAGCAAAAACTGTACTAACACTAAAATCTGTACTAGCTTGACAAATTGTAACTGCAGTCTCCTCATAGCCCTCAGTAAAACATCTGTGAGAGTCTATGGAAATCAGACAACAGTTCCTTCAGCAACCCCATAGACTCCTGTGAACTATACTACAGGTGTTCAACATGCTTCAGCTTGACTCAAAAATGAAGAAACCAGACAGAAATAAATTCGGGCATTAACTGACAGCAATGTTCAAAACTATCTAGATGCTTATATGGCCCCTATTATCACAGCAACTGAGTGTGTCACACAAACAAATTTAACATAAGAACAGCCATACAGGGTCAGACCAAAGGTCCATCTAGCCCAGTATCCTATCTTCTGACAGTGGCCAATGCCAGGTGCTTCAGAAGGAATTACAGAATAGACAGTCATCAAGTGATCCATCCCGTTGCCCATTCCCAGCTTCTGGCAAACACAGGCTAGGGACACCATCCTTGCCCTTTCTGGCTAATAGTCATTGATGGATCTATCATCCATGAATTTATCTAGTTCTTTTTTGAACCCTGTTATAGTCTTGGCCTTCACAACATCCTCTGGCAAGGAGTTCCATAGGTTGACTGGGTGTTGTGTGAAGAAATACTTCCTTTTGTTTGTTTTAAACCTGCTGCCTATTAATTTCATTTGGTGACCCCTAGTTCTTGTGTTAAGAGAAGTAAACAACACTCCCTTCCAATTGGTCTTCACAATACCCCGTGAGGCAGAGAAATGCTATTAACCCCATTTTACATATGAGAAACTGAGGCACAGAGACACTAAGGGCTTGTCTACATTACCCATAGGATTGACGGGCAGCGATCAATCCAGCAGAGGTCAATTCCGCTAAGTGCTCTCCCGTCGACTCCGGCACTCCACCAGAGAAAGAGGTGCAGGCGGAGTGGATGGGGGAGCGTCAGCTGTCGACTCACTGCAGTGGAGACGCTGCAATGAGTAGATCTAAGTATGTCGACTTCAGCTACATTATTCACGTAGCTAAAGTTGCGTAACTTAGATCAATCCCCGGGCCCAGTGTAGACCAGGCCTAAGTGAATCATCCAAGGTTACATCGGAAGTCTGTGGTGGAACAGGAAATTGAAATTGGGTCTCCTAACTCCCATGCTTACACCTAATCACTAGACCATTACTCCCTCAGCTTTCAAACATATTATTAGTTTTCAAAACCAAGGGCACAAATTCAGCCAGAGGAAGTCTAGGGATAGGGGTTACAGACCTGCAGCACCCAAGCAGTGGTGCTCTCAGGTATTCTGTCTGCACAGGACAAACACAAGCAGAATAACTCTAGGTATGGATGTAGAGGAGAGCTTCTGAACAGTGGCATATGCCCCTCCTTTGGACAGATTCCTCTAGTAGGTGTTGCCATCTATACAAGGGTCTGAGATGCCAATGACACTCCAACCCAGCTCATCATGCCCTTCTTTGGATACACTGACCAAACAAACTCCCCCAAGAGAGTGTTTGCCCCATAGCCTGGCTGCAGCCAGTGTAAGTCTAAACTTTCATTAGTTACCTAAAGTTGCAGATTATCAAGGCAAAAGACAACACTCTTCAGCACACTTTAAACTGACTTCAGTGACCAGAGTCTTATAAAATGATCACCACGGTTACTGCTGCAAAACAAAATCCAGAGCCACCTCAGGGGCTCACTGCTGTATAAAATCCTGTGAAGTTCCCTGTGCTCAAGTCCTATTACAGTGCAAATCACTGTGCTAGGTAGTGCACACAAAAGTTTATTAGGCCAAATTCTGCTCTCAGTTAAATGAGTAAGAGGGCCAGATCCTGAAAGGTGCTGAGTGCTCGCAACTCCCACTGACTTCAAATATAATTCAGCATGTCCCCGAGGTGCTCAACCATATCTGTTTCAGGCCCATGTTCAAATTCTGCCAGGTTTCACTTCTGCTTTAGGCTCAAGGCACATTTTGGGATGTGCCCATATTTGTTTTAGCAGTAGAACTAAGCATTTCCTAGGGACACTCCCCTGCATTTTCCCTCCCACTTGAAAATACTCATCATACCATTGTGAATACATATATTTGACATGTGTTTCTACTTGCGTTCAGATCAGCACACCTCTGAACAGTCAGTCCTAAATCGCTTTGCAAATGTAAGCATGTGCCAATCGGTGTACAGAATGCTGTTCATGATGAATTCCATTCAAAACCTTCCAGCAATTACCAAACTAAGAGCTATGCTGTACGAGCCAATAACAGCCATTCCACTTTCAGCTGCATGTGCTCTAACTTACAATGCATGTGGGACTGCACCAAACCCTTGCTCTCGGGACTATGGGACTGTATTTGGATCAGTATGAGGTGTTCTGTTGGACAGAGTGCATATAGCTATACAGAAAGTAGGGGGCAGCAGTATAGCAAACAAAATCACAGAAGCTTATCAGCAGGCTAGGAAGGCAATAGAGTGCCACTAAGTGGGAGAATTAAGCTACTTGCAACAAAAAAATCATCTTTAAAAAAACTAACTGGGCCATCGTTTACCAATTTTTTGTGAAAGGACTATTTGACTGATATGTTTACAATGACACAAGGCAATAAACCTATGTAAATAGTCACACTTACTCAGTCCCAGCTGAGCAATGTCTTCAAGTTCAGCTTCTGTCTTTGCTGCCGCAATAGCATGAGGCAATTTCAAGGTGAATGGCAGGACATCCCTTGTTTTAAAAGGAAGAACAGTATTGGTAATTTTTGCAATTATTTCCATATTTTAAATTTTTCATTATTTCCAGCATATGCAATGACTACAGGTCAGATTCTCATTTACAGCAAAGCTACTTTGAACTGCTCTGCCAGTTTAAAGGGGCCATAAAGTGAGTATGATGTAATTAACAATCTTTTAAGCCCCACTGGTGTAAAGAAACTTTAGTGTAAATGAGAATCAGTCCCCCAATGTTCCTTTCTTCTGGACTGACTCTCTCTGTCCCACCCACTTTTCCTCTTATTACAGCAGTAGCTTTTCCACCGCTCTTTTAGAGTATGTCAGTCTGATTATTGAAACATTCATCTGCCAAAATCAGCACTTTACCCAAAATTCCTATTTGTGCATAAAACTTGAGTTTTGTTCCAATTTAACCTCCAGTTTTCAAAAAGAACCTGAATGAAGACTTAAGACAGAGAATACAGAAGTGCTTGTAAACTCTGTCAGTCTGAACATACCTTTAGTTTGAAAAATTTTTTACAATAAATACAACTACATTCATACTACTGTCACCATATCTGTTTTCTACTCAATACGTATTAAAATAATAAATGGATGTTTACATATGGGACTCCACAAATGGTACTTAACTACAAACCACATCGACTATATAAATCTTTGAAACAAGAACTTAAGAATTACTTTGTCTAAGTACTTTGTGTAAGCATTTATTACATTGTATATTAAATCTCTTCTCTACCCACTTGTTTATACTTGGTACCAGTGCATTTTTAAACACCAGAGTCTGAAAAACTGCAAAATCTGTATTAGAAGTACCTGTGTACTGAGAGTAAGGAAATAAGAACTGCTCATGTAGCAAAAATGTCCTACACACTTTTATGTACATTCAGATACAACTGGTATCAATACAGGTGATTTATTTTCAGAACTGTAAGCACATTGAGCATCTGGTGTAATACAGACAACAGCTCTTTGCTCAATGAATTGCCATATTTGATGTTTACACCCTCAAAAATCAGCAACAGCAAACTCCAAACCGATGAAAATCACAAACGTTTGCAGTGAGTTGACACACTTACTAACAAGTAATTGAAAGGACACTGTCAACATCTCCATGGGCCAAAATCTGAAGTCCATTTTAATCTAGGGAGGAATGTCTCCAAATGTTAAATATACAGAGTAAAATTCTGATCCTCCTTAAGGCTATGGCAAAATTCCCATTGATCTCACCGGGGCACAGATTTCACCCATCAGCTGGGATTTTCAAAAGAGCCTAAAGAAATCAGGCACCCAAATCTTACTGAATTGCACTGTGACTTTGGTACCCAGCTCTCACAGGCTCCTTTGCAAACCCCAGCTGTATTTTTTTAAATTCTCCATTCTTGTCAAGAATCTATCCTGTTTTCTCTTTGGCCATGTCTACACTTATCGGGGATCGACACAGCTGTGACTGATGCAGTGGGGGTCGATTTAGCGGGGCTACTGAAGACCCGCTAAATCGACCGCAGAGCACTCTCTGGTTGACTCCGGTACTCCACTGGAACAAGAGGAGTAAGGTAAGTTAATGGGAGAGCGTCTCCCGTTGACGCCAGTGTGGTATAGACACCGCAGTAAATCAATCTAAGCTACGTCCACTCCAGCTCTGTTATTCACGTACCTGGAGTAGCATAACTTAGGTCTACTTACCCCGGTAGTGTGACAAGGCCTTAGATATACTAAGAGATGTCATATACTCCCTCTGCTGCTCTGTCACAGTCACTGACTACAGCTTCCCCCAGTACTTTGCATATTCCCACTTATATCCCACATGATGCCAAGACACAGTCTGAAAAGGATAGGAACGGGAATGTTTTCTGCTGCTTGAGAAAGAGCAAAATAAGATATTCAAAGAAAGACATTGGCAGGGAAATAAACCGCAAGCTTCTAGGAGCATCTTGCTAATGTCGGAAGGTAAAAAAAAAAAAAAAAAAAAAATCTATTAAAACCCCTGGATATGATTTCAGGTGCGGGTGTCTTTATGAATATCCAGGTGTAGCATTTTGGAATAGTTACAGCTATGTGTGGATTTGCATCACCCTTCTATTTTCTCCTCACTTTTCTTTGTCTTTCTCTGTATGAGGGTGCAGCAAGAAAGGAAGCAGGGCTGCAAATTGGTGCACAGCTGCAGGGACGGTGCAGTCTTGCAATTCCTGATTTTCCCAGGCAGGATGATTCCATGCAACTGCTGGGCCTTAACTGGAAATTCAGGATCAACCTTGCCCTGAACAAAAATGAATGTAAAGCCCCATATGGAAAATTAAAAGCTATTTTGACAAAATGGAATTTTAAACAGAGTGTGAATGGGGATGAGATAGGGGACCTTTCACTGCTAGGTTACCAGTTTCAATCCAGTCTGGCTCAGTCACTCTCTGAGTGCTGTTAAGTTATTTATATGAATGAGCTTGTCTTCTACCATGTGCATCTATAGCAGGAGTGGGCAAACTACAGCCTGCGGGCCGGATCCAGCCCGTCAGGGCTTTGGATCCGGCCCGCAGGATTGCCCCCCCATGGTGCCGCAGGCCCCGCGCCGCTCTCAGAAGCAGCCAGCACCAAGTCCCTGCAGCCCCTGGGGAAGGGGAGGTAGAGGGCTCTGTACATTGCCCTTGCCTCCAGGCACCACCCCCCGCAGCTCCCATTCGCTGGCAACAAGGAACCACGGTCAATGGGAGCTTCGGGAGAGGTATCTGGAGGCACGGCAAGGGCAGCGTGCGGAGCTCTGTGCTCCCCCTCCCACAGGGGCTGCACAGGGATATGGTTCCGGCTGCTTCCCGGAGTGGTGCGAGGCCAGGGCAGGCAGGCTGGGAGCCTGCCCTGGCCCCGGTGCGTGCTGCTGCCACATCGAAGCCACTTTAGGTAAGTGGCACCGGGCTGGAGCCCGAACTCTTCCTGCACCCCAACTCCCTGTCCTGAGCCCGCTGTTGCACCCCACACTCCTCCTGCACCCCAACCCCCTGCCCTGAGCTCCCTCCCACACCCCGCACTCCCTCCCGCACCCCAACCCACTGCCCCGGCCCTGCATACAATTTCTCCACCCAGATGTGGCCCTCTGCACAAAAAGTTTGCCGACCCCTGGTCTCTAGCATCTAGCACAATGGGGTCCTGATCTTGGGGGTTCTGTGTGCTCCATAACGTAAACAACAACAAGAAGGTTGGTGCTCTCAGTCTCCAGTGGGTAAATATTCACACTGCCATAAATCACCACCATAACCAACAATAATTGGCAACCTTGTTGGCAGTCTGAGCCAAGGAGATCCAACTCCGCCTTTAGAACAGATTCCCCAAGATATGAATTTTGACCTTACTCTACCTGTTCTATGGCTAAACATAGGACTTGAGTCCCCGGAGCTATCAATCCGGGACTTGTGACAAGTACTGAATTCACAGTAAGATGAATTTAAGGGGCACATATCAGGCACTTCAACACACACGCAACAGGGAGAACCAGTGAGGCAACTGTTTAACAAGACCATCATAACACTGAAATCTGTCAAAACTTTCACATTTTTTCTTCAGTTTACAAATCTTTTGTTCTTAGCTTCAGTTCATACTCTCTTGTTATTTAGCCAGTTATCCTCTAAAACAGTCTACTAATATTTATAGATTAGTAATATTTATACTAGACTTAACGTGGCTAGCAGTCTAGGTACTTATCTAAGCCAAGAAACAAATGGAAGTCAACCCTACCCAACCTTGGCAAAAGGAGATGATGATGATGAATATTTATACCATATTTAATCAAGAAAATCCTTATGGACGGTTACTCATTTTTAAGGATGTCTAGCAAATGCTACTCAAAACATAACATAATACAATCTTACCTGCTAATACAGTAGAAAGCGATGAGCCTGAATAAATCAGCAAAACTTATTCCAGAGCCCTCCAAAGAAAAGGCTGCAAAGAAAGATTATGAAAAAAACAGATCAGTCTTTTAATGCACATTCCAAGAAACCAGGCTTAATATAAACACTCCTGGCTTTTGCACAGCGTAAGTAGTTTGCAGCATCAAACTGACTACTGTTTTGTTAATCAAAAACAATTGTGTGGAGGAGTATGTGTCTCAGTCAAAAACATTCTAGTAAACATACTGATAGTCTGGGCAGTGGGTTTGTTTTTTACATTCCAAACGTGTTCTAATCCTTGGGAAATGAATCAAAGAGATTAAAATTGCACAACTTCTAACAGAACAGCCAGTCAACACTGAGACCTTGTGTTATTCATAGTACTAATATAGACAAGTTAATTAAAAACCTCTTTCCTTCTCTTGGCACCCATCCTTTCCATTTTTTGCCTCAATTACATTAGCAGCAATACAGTAACCACTGGTAAGGATCGGTGGCAAATCTATGAATCATTCTCCTTTTAACAAAACTCTTCAATCAAGTCTCATTCATACGAATGCTTTGTGATAGCCATTACGAATTCTTTAGCTAAATATTTTTTTCTAATAAAGTTGCACTAGAACTTTTCTAAAAATTCAAACATTGTTATTTTAAATACACAGAAATAATAAAGATCTTTACCATGTAATTTCCACCACGGTTTTGTATTGATATCAATACATGTTTACAGATCATGGATAAATATTAATACAAGCTGGTACAAATCCATTAACTTCAAACACAGAGCTACCCATTCCCGTCAGTAGTAAATGTCACTCTGAGTAAAGAAGCCATGTAAGTAAAGACTCAGGGGAATAGTAATGGATAAACATATGAAAGAAAAAAAGCTCAATCACATAAGGACACTATAAAAGGATAAAGGTCTTGATAGCTTTTCCTTCATAGATCATTCATGAAGAAGGCTGCTTAGCTGAAACTGTTGCTAAATTTCAGTCGCAGTTTCCAGCACATTGTTAAAATAACCCCCCTTTGTTCTATTTGCAGTTTCCAAACTCTGCTCCAATCTGAGGAAGATACAGCTTCCTCTTTTTATTTTCAGTTTTACCTAGAACTGTTTTTCACTCCCTCTTTTCACAGAGATCACTACAGCTTTGTTTTGAAACTTACTGGAACCCTGCCTATGTTTTATTTCTAGTAACTAACGGTATGTCTTCACTACTGATGCCAAAGCGCTGCCATGGCAGCGCTTTAACCTGGCTATGTAGTCGCGGCACCAGCGCTGGGAGAGAGCTCTCCCCGTGCTGTAAAAAACCCACCCCCATGAGGGGAGCAGCTAACAGCGCTGGGAGCCGCTCACTGTCTACACTGCCACTTTACAGTGCTGAAACTTGCATTGCTCAGGGGGGTGTTCTTTCACACCCCAAGTGAGAAAGTTTCAGCGCCGTAAAGTGGCAGTGTAGACAAGGCCTGAGACATGGAACAAATAATACTTGCATCATCATGAAAACCAAAGATTATTAGAAATGTTTCTCAATGGGGTTAAATTTCTGACCCCATGATTGGTGAAAATTGTTCTTAAGTCTGAGAAACAAGTAAATGACTAAAAATAATACATAAACCCAGATTCTCCTTTGTGCCCAGGGCAAAGATGTGCCAGAAGAGAAGTCACCTGGTGGAGGGTGATGGTGGCATCATCATGGAAGGACAGTTTTAAATTCTGGTAGGGTTCTATGGAAGCCTCACAAGTGGAGACTGCCTATAACAAGCACTGAGGCCCCCATTCAGCATGGTACTTATGTGCATGCCTTAACTTTAAGCATATGAGTATTCTAATTGACTTCAGTGGGACTACTCACTTGCTTATGGAAAGTTAGGCATATATTTTTAAGTACCTTATTTAATCAAAGCCTTACTCTGCCCATTGCCCAACCCCTCCAGGGCCAGCCTCACTCACGTGAAGGTCTGCCCAGATGGCTTAGGAACCCTCAGCAGAGTGGGGGTTGTAGGCAGCTTGCACTGTTATTCCTTTGACCCTGGTTGACTTTTTTTTTTTTTTTTTTGCGCTGCCTACAGTCTAGAGCTGGGTTTCATCGATGCAAAGTAAATCTGGCCCATACAGTATAGCAAATGACTCCCATAATACATGACTTACTATATGTGCTTTCTTTTATTGCAAATTCCTTGAGGCGAGATCCAAACTCATTGGGTAGACGGAGCGATAGGACTTTCTTCTGCATTCTTGTGGATTTCCTAACCAGAAAGATCTATCGAGGGGGGGGAAAAATAAGATTTTAGAAATCTTTATTATAGATGCTTTTCATAGATTTTAAGGCCAGAAGGGACCATTAAAATAATCTAATCTGACCTCCTCCATAGCACAGGCCAGAGAACTTTCCCAAAATTCCTAGAGCAGATCTTTTACAAAAACATCCAATCTTGATGTAAAAATGGTCAGTGATGGAGCATCCACCATGACCTTTAGTAAACTGTTCCATGGTTAATTACTCTCACCATTAAAAATTTATACCTCGGTTCCAGTCTACATTTATCTAGCTTCAACTTCCAGCCATGTGATCATGTTATATCTTTCTCTACTAGATTGAAGAGCCCATTATTAAATATTTGTTCCCCATATAGATACAAGGAGCTCCGTCTATTTAGCTCATCACTACAGGCATGTTTTCTAATCCTTTAATGATTCTTGTGGCTCTTCTCTGAACCCTCTCCCATTTATCAACATCCTTCTTGAATTGTGGGTATCTGGATACAGTATTCCACAAGTGGTCACACCAGTGACAAAAACAGAGGTAAAATAACTTGTTTACTCCTACTTGAGATTCCCCCATTTATGCTCCCCAGGATTGCATTAGTTCTTTCTGGCCACAGAGTCACACTAAGAGCTCATGTTCATCTGATTATCCACACACCACATCTTTCAGAGTCACTGCTTCCCAGGACACAGTCCCCCATCCTATAAGTGTGGCCTACATCTTTGTTCCCAGTGGTCTACATTTACATTCAGCTGTATTAAAATGCATATTGTTTGCTTATATCCAGTTTATTAAGTGATCTAGCTTGCTCTCCACTACTAACCTGTCTTCTTAAATCCAGTAATTTATGGTGGAATTAAACTACAGAAATCTTTTAGAAAGATCCCATTTTCATTTTAAAAGACAAAATGACAGAGTCTCCACTATATCCATCTGTATGCTGCTTCAATGGTTAAATTACCCTCACTATTAAAAAAAGGTGAGCTTTATTTCTAGTTTGAATTTCTCTAGCTTCAACTTCCAGGGTTATACATTTTGAAACACAACACAAATATCTGAGGATGTAAACCGCTATAATCAAGAATGCAAATTTCAATCCCCCAAAATATGTTTAATAAAATGTAAATTTTGATTTGATTACAGGGATAATAGAGCTGAAAAAGTAAAATCTGGGATGTTCAAAGGAATTTAAGTGAGTTAAGGTGCCCAATTCCCACTGAAATTCACTTCAGTTGAAGGTTTGCTTTTTTAAATGGCTTTATAAGCACTTTTCTGGTCCCCTCCCAATGTTTATAAGGGGCTTTTCATCAAGAAAGAAACTAACTTTGGTCCCAGTCTTGCAGGCTGCTTTTCACATATTTGAGGAATAATCCATATAAGTCAACAGGGCTCCACATGGACAGTGAAGTCCACCCACATGGAGCTCATTGAAGGACTGGAGCCTAACTGCAGAGGGGAAACAATGACAGTGATTGTACACAAATGCTGTCACTGGCACAAAGTAAACAAAAGGAGGAAAAAATGGTTTTCTACTAATTGCTTTCAGCTTAGGCACACTATTACTCATAATAATGGAAGATCAACATTTTCAGACAGAAATGAGCTATTTAAATTGATGATGGCCCTTTTAGGCCCGAAGCCAAGTGTGATGTGCTGATAGAAACAGATTTTTGTTTGCATTTGTAAGCCTAGCAGGTCAGATTCTTTCCTGCACAGAGATCTGCTGAGGGTACGAGAAAGAGGGGTACCATAAGAGAGCCAGATAAGGCTCCCCGAATTAACATGCTGCATCTAATCCAGCTCCGGCACAGGCTAGAGAGATCTGGAGTCTCAGAGTCCCCAAGGCTCATACACCAGCCAAGAACTAATGGAGTGCAGTTGCACCTCACGCTGCGCACTCCCACCTCTGACAAGTTCCCTTTACCTGGAGGTGGGGTGCACCTAGAGACGGAACTGGCTACTCCAGCTTTACACTAGCCCAGAGCTCCCTCACCTTGGGAGAATTTTTAGCTGGGCCCAGGGTCCAGCCCAGCAAATCTAATAATAGTGTGACCCACTGGTCAGTGTGCTTTACAGGTCCCTCCTCTGTGCGTGATCCATAGAGAACATGAGTCATCTACAGCCCCAGCTAGAGAGGCAGGGCTCTGTAGCTATATCAGCTCATGTTTTTGGCCCTAGTTCAATCCACAAAGCGTCAGCCAAGATGGTGGCGATCACATAAGGGGGATGACTCATCCCAGACTTGAACTGCTGTGGCTTTAAGGGATGAGCTTCCTTTTATGCATGCAACCCACTGGTGAGTGTGTGCTACATTAGGAAGAGATACTTTAAATAAATTGAAAAGGAGTACTTGTGGCACCTTAGAGACTAACCAATTTATTTGAGCATAAGTTTTCGTGAGCTACAGCTCACTTCACTAGATGCATAAAGTGGAAAATGCAGTGAGGATGTTTTATACACACAGACCATGAAAAAATGGGTGTGTATCACTTCAAAAGGTTTCCTTCATTATCATACATATTGTAAGGAGAGTGATCACTTTAGATAAGCTATTACCAGCAGGAGAGTGGGGTGGGGGGGAGAGAAAACCTTCTGAAGTGATAAACACCCATTTTTTCATGGTCTGTGTGTATAAAACATCCTCACTGCATTTTCCACTTTATGCATCCGATGAAGTGAGCTGTAGCTCACAAAAGCTTATGCTCAAATAAATTGGTTAGTCTCTAAGGTGCCACAAGTACTCCTTTTCTTTTTGCGAATACAGACTAACACGGCTGCTACTCTGAAACCTTTAAATAAATTAAAACATTTTGAAGATTTGTCTCTTACTCCAGGAGGCTGGGACTGCAGAATTTCCACTGCTTCAGCATCATTCAGGCCAAGCTGTAGCCACACAGGATGGGTGTGGAGAAGTTTATCCAGTATGCTGAGTTTATTGGAAAGACTGTCATAGCCAGAGTCCCGGGGACAGCCTTTTAAGTCCTTTTTCTCAGGACAGACATTATCCATGTCCTTTACCGGGCTACGAGGAAGAGAATTAAACAACAATTAAAATGTAGGCAGGTACATTACTCAAAGAACAAACAAATCTACAAACAGGGAATTCTCTTAAATGACAACACTGTGGGTATCCCCCTTACTAGGTATTTCTTCTGTTGAGATTTCATATCACTAGTATCTTATCACAAATTCTCTTCAAGAGCAAGTTAGAGTACATTACTGTGAGGTGGACAATAGCCTTTTGAAGTCCAGCAATTAACTACAAGGAGATACTATACACACCTATATGCATGCCTGTCTATATTAATTAAGTAGGGTATCAATTTTAATATCCATTCCTCTCTTATGTTCATGTTAAGAGAGTTTTTTTTATTATTATTCAGATATTTTTATTCCCATCTGGATCCCAAAGTTAGCACCTACAGAAACCTTGCCCCACTCAAGTTCATTCAAAATGCTGCTCAGTGCTCTTACCATGGCACTCCCCTCTTTGCACCACTCAATTGGCACTCCCTTTTCCTCCACACGATACACCTGCTTCTTCTCTTTGCTGTTAAGGCTCTTCATGGCTTAGGCTCCCCCTAACTAGCCACTCTACTAATCTATCACAACACTGACTGCCACTTTTGCTCCACCAGTGCGCCGGTCACTCAGCTTCTCCTTCAAACACCTCTATGCCTTCTCCCTTGATGACCCTTGTGCATGGGAGAAACCCCTCCAAAAAAATTCAAACGATCCTCCTTAAGACTCACCTTGACTATGATGCCTACAATATGTTGCCAGCTGACCACAATGAGCTGTGACTATCACTTACAGTGCAAAACTGGCTTGTTTCACCAATCCCTCATCCTCCCATTTACCCATCTGTTGTGTTCTATCATAATCAAAGACTGTACGCTCTTTGGGGCAGAGACTACTTTTGTCCTTCCTGTGTGAACAGCACCAAGCACAATGGGACTCTGATCCTGACCAGGGCCTGTAGGTACTAAAGTAATGCAAACAAACATGGCCTGCATTTTAAACCCACTTTCTTCCAGCTTCTCTATCAGACATTTTACTGTGCGTCAAAGTGAGGCCTTTCATCACTACCTTTTTTTAAATGTCCTTGCCTCGCAATTGAAAATAAACAGATAAACAGATGTATAAAGTTTAAAGTGCTTTGGTTTTGACACTTAATTCTTCCCAAGTAGGGAAAGAAGGCAGAAGCTGTCCCTAAAAGGGGAACTTGGCAAGCTAATCTGAGTTAAATTTATTTTGTGGCAGGGTAGCAAGTTATTAAAATACTTGTTTAACTGAATAATAACAACACGCGCTGGGGCTGCTGATACTACATACTAAAAACATGCACTTGCAAAGAAACTAAATGAACCCAGCACTGTATGGTTGTTTTATTCAAATTTTCTTCTTCAATTCCAAACTTTTGAACACGCAGTATGGCTTGCGCATGAATGTCTGCAGTCCTTCCTTATTTCCCAACTAAAGAACATCCTGTGTTGTTCGAAACAATTACAGAACTGTTACTTTGGCAACTGATCTCCTGATGCAAAAACTAGAGCAGGCACAGGAAAACTCTGAGCACAAGTGCTGTATGCCCTAAAGATCAAGAGCAGAGATGTTGTCCCTCCTAATGAAAGAACGTGGCTCTCTGTCCTACCAGTCACACCAGACTACATTGTGCCTTTACAATCTGCCCTGAGTAAGAAGGGCTGGCATGTAGCTCCGCCACCCCAGGAACAGACCAGGGACCAAATTGTAGGTCACATTTCCTCCATGCTCCCTGCTTGTTCTGAAGGGGGAGTAAGTTGCTTCACCCCTTTTCATGGATCAGCTCATTTTCCACTATGCACCCAGCCAGCCATTCTAGTCAGAATAGGAGGGGCAGAGCCATGCCCCACACCCCATTGCTCCCCCACTCCCTGACTACTTGCTCACAGCCAGGACAGCTGGACAAACAAACAGTCCCAGTTCTCCCCACTATGGTCAAAGTCTCAGAAGGAAAATTGGGGGAAGGGGGGCACGCCTTACTCACTCTTATTCCATGGCTAAGTAAGAGCTGCAACAGTCATTAAAATTGTATATGACCACGATGTGTCCAATCACCACCTGCCTGGCTTGCATTTCCCCATTCCCCTACCCTCCATCTCTGCTTGTTACATTAGAATACAAGCTATAAGTAGAGACAGTACCTTTTATATTTGCAAAATACCTAGGCTGCTGTTGGTGCTGCCAGAAACAAATGATAAGTTATAACCAGTTAGAGACTTTTTACTTCTGCAATCACAGTCATGTTTTCTGAAGCTGAAACTCAAACAGTCTAACACATTTTCTACAGAAACTTTCTGCTTTTGCCTTCAGAGCAAGTTAGCAGTACTCAAGCCAAATGAATTTTCCAAGCCAGAGAGGTTTTTTTTTTGGTGGTGGTGGTGGTGGGGGGGGGGGGGCGGCTAAAGAAGATCTTTTTAATAGCATTGGCTGCAAACTTAACCACGTCAAGACTATTGCCTTTTACCTACTCAGGCGATGGAGACAGAGGGAGTAAGTTTTACTCATGTAAGAACATCAATGTTAACTGTAAGAGAAGCAGCATTACTGGCATCAGCAATGCACTGCTTGCTTAAATACCAATATTTAAAGAATGCTAAGGGATAACGTACGTGTACATGTGTCCTAGCTCCCCACTATTTACCAGCGGATTAAAAGCAACTCAGATCTTAATGCTTCCAAACACACAGTCATACACGCCCTTTATGCTATATGTAAGAAGATTAACCTTGACATCTACTTATTTAAGCCAGAGAGTGTTTATCAGAAGGTCTATCCACACAAACCATTCCACATGCCAGGTACAGGAAGAAACATAATACAGGTGTCCACACCTCCGTAACCTAGATACACAAAATTAAATTGCAGAAGCTCCTTGCAGCTGTGTGCGTTGGCCTCTCACATAGAGACAAAGGATTATGGACACATCAGTGTAAAGTGTCTTTCCACCCCTACCAAATGCTCTCTGATTCACATGAACTAATGCTTTAGAGCAGGATCAGCAGTGGCTCATCTTAGCAACCCCACACAAGTTGACTCGGAACAAATTGCCCTTTTTAAATATATAATATTCCCATTCCCTACAGGTTTTCTTCATAGTAGATGGAAGGAAGAGACACCAGTCTTGCATGAACCAGTCATGCGTGAACTAAAATTCCAGGAATACCAGTTGGCAAATGATTATATAACCTGCAAATCATTTATGCACAGCTAATTTAATAGACACCAAGGGATAAATCCAGCCAGCCATTTACACCACTAGAAGGACACTTTTACACCACCATAGTGTAAATGAGAATCAAGCCCTTAGTCTTTGCATTTTCTTTAAGAAATGGTCCACAAACCAAAGGAATAAGGACTATTCCAGCGAGAAGGGGGTTACAGATATACAATCGAAACTGGAGAAGTGCTGAAAAACTCCTTGGGATCTTGTTATGTATTGTTTCTTTGAAAACAACATAAAGAAAAGGAGTACTTGTGGCACCTTAGAGACAAGTCCTCCTTTTCTTTTTGCGAATACAGACTAACACGGCTGTTACTCTGAAACCTTTGAAAACAACAATACCTTAACACCGAACAATAGAAAGTTAGAAGGGTATTTGATTGAGATAGTAGATACTAAAAAGTTGATACAACTTACATTGTGCAATAGCAGAAGAAGTTTAAAATGCATTTCATTTTACTATTTAATGACTCTCCCGGTGTTTTATCAGGATATCTTCTGTTGATATTCAAGACGAGTGGCAAGTAAACCAGAAAACCAAAGCAAACATATCTGCATGGAAGTTCTGTAGGTTTGAGATAAAACTGTTATAGATTCTGGTATGTTTTGCACTGATTATGTTCAAATCCCCCGAGAAAGATTTATATTCTCCCTAGGTTTCAGCGTAACTCACATGGGGACTAAAGAAAACCAGTCATTTTGCCTAGTTTGTTTATGTTCATGAAACCCCACAATTATGCGGGAAATACTTGGAAGGTAAGAGCTGAAATGAATAATTAGCTGTATCTTAACTACAATTAACTCAAGGTAATAAGTCCACAGCGCAGGTTGAAACTTGTAATCAGTATGATCTACTGCCTGTAAACAGAGGGCTGGAATGAGTGTCCACATCCATGCGCACACTTCTGCCACCTAACACGTCTGTTTCCCCTCGGATTGTCAGCTATAGTGGCTTTTTCATCAGTTTCTCAATCCCCTCTTGATCTCTTGCTTTGACCCTGTAACCTGTACTCCTGACTCTGTTTTTTTTCATTCTTAGTCCCCTATAATCAGTTCATTTCGGGCCTCAGCTGGCCCTTCTTTACCTGAAGGAGCAGGCCTTTAGTTGCTTTTGCTATCTCTACCCATCATTGCTTAAGTTCAGATGACTTGCTCAGGCATTATCAATACAGACCACCTCCATATACAGTATTTCTCTTTGTTAGTCCAGGAAGTGATACAAAAAAAACCGAAACCGATATAACAGGATTTTGTTGTGCTTAACAGCCATGTCCATTCTGGGCTTTGGAATCAAAACTACAGTTCTTTGTCAGTGAAGCCAAGAAAGCCCCACTGAAGCCCTCACCAAAACTGCAGAAACTGAAATCAACCAGTGTTGATTTTAAAACACCTGTAGTTAGAAATCTAATATGAAATCAGTGATATCTAAGAAAAAGATACCTTTTCAGGAGAGGGCACAAAAGAATAGCTGTTCTCTTATACAAATGGGGGATTATAGAATCTTTAAAGGTTTTTGCCCATTCCTAGGCCAAGTCTCTTCTTAATTCCTGCAAGCTTTACTATGATAGTTTATCCCTTCCCGAGAGAAAATTATCTTCTCAGAGCAAAAGGGCAGGATAGACACACCCCAAAACACAGGAGATCTGGCTAGTCTGCTGTTCATATAACAATGAGTTTAACCCACAAAGGTTAGGAAATTCAAAGCTGAGTCCTTATTGTTTCCCGGGACTGTTGCAAACAGGATGGTGGGTCTGATTCCCATTTACACGAAGGCCCCTATATACCACCCAGGAAGCAGAAAAGAACCTTAAAGTGATCTTTAAATTTAATCTATGCTCACTGTAAAGTCTGTTGTAATAACTGGGCCTACAAATTTACCTTAATTGTGAGCTCAACTGTAAAAAGTAGGGCTGTCAATTAATCGCAGTTAACTCACGCGATTAACTCAAAAAAATTAATCGCGATTAATCGCTTATGCCAGATATGTGAAATATTCATATGCCCCTTCATGCTTCAGCCACCATTCCAGAGGACATGCTTCCATGCTGATAATGCTCGTTAAAAAAAATACGTCCATTAAATTTGTGACTGTACTCCTTGGGGGGAGAACTGTATGTCTCCTGCTCCGTTTTACCCGCTTTCTGCATATATTTCATGTTATAGCAGCCTTAGATGATGACCCAGCACATGTTCGTTTTAAGAACACTTTCACAGCAAATTTGACAAAATGCAAAGAAGGTACCTGTGTGAGAATCCTAAAAATAGCTACAGCACTCGACCCAAGGTTTAAGAATCTGAAGTGCCATCCAAAATCAGAGAGACGAGGTGTGGAGCATGCTTTTAGAAGTCTTAAAAGAGCAAAAACAACAAGGAGTCCAGTGGCACCTTAAAGACTAAGAGATTTATTTAATCATAAGCTTTCGTGGGTAAAAACCCCACTTCTTCATGTTGCATCTGAAGAAGTGGGGTTTCTACCCACGAAAGCTTATGCTCAAATAAATCTGTTAATCTTTAAGGTGCCACCGGACTTCTTGTTGTTTTTGTCGATACAGACTAACACGGCTACCCCCTGACACTTAAAAGAGCAACACTGATGTGGAAACTATAGAACCCAAACCACCAAAAAAGAAAATCAACCTTCTGCTGGTGGCATCTGACTCAGATGATGAAAATGAACATGTGTCAGCCCACATTGCTTTGGATCATTATCAAGCAGAACCCATCATCAGCATGGAAGCATGTCCTCTGGAATGGTGGTTGAAGCAGGAAGGGACATATGAAACTTTAGCGCATCTGGCACGTAAATATCTTGCAATGCCGGCAACAACAGTGTCATGCGAATGCCTGTGCTCACTTTCCGGTGACATTGTAAACAAGAAGCAGGCAGCATCATCTCCTGCAAATTGTAACCAACCTTGTTTGTTTGACTGATTGGCTGACCAAGAAGAGGGACTGAGTGGACTTGTAGGCACTAAAGTTTTACATTGTTTTATTTTTGAATGCAGTTTTTTTGTACATAATTCTACATTTGTAAGTTCAACATTTATGATTAACAGATTGCACCACAGGAATTTTAAAGGGCCATTACTGATTGCACATATTTCAGAGACATGAATTATGCTGCTGTAGTTGTAGTAGCAATAACTGAGCTGCTGTCCCTTCCTGGAGTCTAAGGTCTTGTGTAAAGGCATATCTACACCGCTCTGTAATTCAGACTTTGGGGGTGTGAACAGCAATGTGCACTAAAGGGCTGCGCTGTAACTCCCCTGTGTGGACCCTGCAGGTGTGAACTAAAAGGTTCCTTCTTTGCATTAATGTAGTTCTGTTTGAAGAAGACTGTTAAGGAGAACTAGGAACCTTTCAGTTCATGCCTGCATCGTCCACATGGGGGAGTTCTAGCAAAGCACTTTGGTGCTCACTCTGTTCACACCCCTGTAGTCCAAACTATTAGGCAGTTTAGATGTGTCCTAAGTCTAAGGCCTTGTCTAAGGATTTGCTCCAATGACAGCTATCAGTGTAGCTACACTGGTCCACCCTGGAGTGTAAACAGATAGAGTAATTGTTTGCAGACTGTCTGACTATACTAGGGACTGTGCTGGTGCAGCTCGGATGACTGTCGTTATAGCAAAGCCGCAGCCAAGACAAGCCCTGAGAGGATGGTGGAGCTTTCCCTCTTCATGCACACAAAACACATCGAGTCTTTTCCCTGCTCTGTAACTTCAGGTATGTCTTCACTGCAGAGCGAACTCAGTGATCAGCACCTGGGTCTGAGCAGCAGGTTAGCCTAGCCCAGGTGTGAGCAAGCACACTGCAAATTCCTACCCAAGTTACTGTGTTCTCACAGGTGCTGTTCTCACCAGTGTGTTACTGGAACGTCTGTGGGCATATCCCATGGCTCTCCATGCTGCAATAAGCTGATCCACTCAATCATTTTTTCAGTAAACTGAGGGAGAACCTGTCTGTCCTTCTGGGCACAAGGGGGAACTTTGGGAAGGCACTGGAAGACTAGCAACCTGAGTGGTTTAGCTTGTGTCCTCAGCAATGTAGCTAGGTTACCAGCCCCAAGGTAGCGCTGTAGCCTACAGCTCCAGACAGGCCAGCTAGCCCACGTTCAAGACACCACCTCAACTGGTTTCCAGGCCACTTTTACTTTGTCTCCACTCCTCAGATACTAGGATGATGGGTATCATGGTCTCTAGACAGACAAACAGAGGCCCTGTGTCTCGAATCTGACTCTGGGGTCCTCACACCTCCCTGACAGCGCAGCTTAATGAAGACTTGCTGCCAGCTCTTCCTTTAGTCATCAGAACCTCTGAGTCCCAGCTCCTCAAGGAAACTTCACTAGAGTGGAAGGGCTGCACAGCAGTCAAGACAGCAACTAGCTGCATAACTTTCCAGTGTAGCGTATGACAGCAAGTTCCTCATACAACAGCGGTGATGTGCATTCTCCCAGCCTGTTTCTCTCCCAACTACAGGGGTCAGGGCAAGGTTGGGGGAGGAAGGAGGGGAGAGGGAACGGAGCTGCAGACATGGTTGTTTCCTCTCCTCCACTCAGGAAGGGGTAGCTCTGTGATGAAT
The DNA here is from genome assembly GCF_965140285.1 of Lepidochelys kempii. Classification (NCBI taxonomy): domain Eukaryota; kingdom Metazoa; phylum Chordata; order Testudines; family Cheloniidae; genus Lepidochelys; species Lepidochelys kempii. Next base: position 206,245,047 of record NC_136382.1, on the reverse strand, counting down.
CTTCTCCATGCTGCTATGATTGGAAGGAAATGAATGGGTCACTGATTTAAAAAAAAAAAAAGCCATCTCTGCCAGATGACATTAATATGAACAATATACCTTAGAATACCACACCATGAAAACTATTTAAATACGATATTAATTGGCCGGGAGAAATGTAAAACACAGACATAAGGGACATAAGGCTGCAAGTCTCACTTAATCAGTTAAAAAACAAAACAATACAACTACATGAGACTCCATTTGAAAGAGGCAGGGCCAAATTCTGGCCTTATCAGGACAATAGCCGGGGGGTGCGGGAGGACACGGACAGACAGAATAGCAGCATCAAACAGAAGCCCCCTGAGCTATCCTGTAGGCACAAAGCAGGATGGCTCAGAAAGCATGCAGAGCAATGGGCTTTGCGGCGCTCCTTACTGCTACCCCAAAAAGTATGCCCTTCCCCCTCACGCCAGCTGATGAAGGGAGTCAACTCACAGAAGGTGGGGCAACACTAGCTACACTCCCCAAGATGCTGATTCCGTCTCTCTAAGATTTCTTTGTGCCCCACAACTGCTGAAATGAATGGAATGGGGGAGGGAGAGCTCAGTGGTTTGAGCATTGGCCTGCTAAACCCAGGGTTGTGAGTTCAATCCTTGAGGGAGCCATTTGGGATCTGGGGCAACTATGGGGGATGGGTCCTGCTTGGAGCAGGGGGTTGGACTAGACGGCCTCCTGAGGGCCCTTCCCGCCCTGAGGTTCTATGACTCTAGGACTCACAGGAAGCTGAAACGTCACAATCTGAACGTTTCCTTAGAGCTGGTTTTAGAACACAACTACCGGTACCTGCAGCCGCTACAATTCTAAAATACTGGAGATCTGAAAAGCGGTTAAGAGGGTTTAAACCATTTTTAAAAGGAAACCACACACACAGACCTCTACTGGCTCACAATTTGTATGTTAAATTTTCTCTGGATTCAAATTCCAGTATCAAGTTATAGATGCCTGAATGAGCATCTGCAATGAAAATAGCAACTAAGCCCTAGCTACAGAGATATGAATAGGTACTGCAACAAGAAGTCATTTCACTGCCTTATAAAAGATCAGGTGAGTAAGGTTATATCTTTTATTGGTCCAATAAAAGAAACTGCCTCACCCACCTTGTCTCTCTAATAGCCTGGGGCCCACATAGCTACAACAAGGCTGCATATTATAAAAGATCAGTTACTTAGAAACCTGCGTATTCACTCAATACACTCAAAGGTCTGAATCTGTTACTTTCCTTTCACAACTAATATTTCAACTTTTAGGAGGAATAAAAATCCCCTAAAATTCAACATAATGAATTGTCAAACATTTCTCCTATCAGTACTGCTAAAAAAGACATTAAAAAAGATAAAACCAAAGAGGTATGGCCCTAATATTTACCGTACACTATCTATTTCCCTAGCTTGACAACAGAAAGCAATAGATTTAGATTAACAGTTATAATAACCCACACCTGCACTCGGTGTTTCATTTTAAAAAAAGAGTCAGAACTTTATTTGTACTGTAACATCTTTCTTAGCCTTCCCAAAATTCATCAGTCTACTGTTCTTACATTTAAAGATGGTCTTAATTAAACTAACTTCACACATATCTCACAAATACTTTAATGAGGGTCACATTATAGCAGTCGATACTTCACTATACTAACCATTTCACCAGGTGTTACTGTATGAAAGTTCCATTGAATTTTCACGAAGTTGACTGGAGCAATGAATATTTCTAGAACACTTTACAACGTAAAAGTTAGATTCATTTCCACAACCAGTAGTAATAATGTTAGCAGTTTCTGTGTTTAAAAGTGTATCTCCTTCCTAGGTTTCTGTTGTTTGTTATGAGGAACTGGGAGTGCACAAAGTTCAACTGCTTCTAAAAGAAATTAAAACAAATACACATACAACATAATCAGCAGACACTCCCACTGCTCAGAGGCAAACACCTTCATTACAGATCTACAAAGCACCTACAACGTTTTGTGTTCGCAGGAGGAAAGCTAAAGAATGTGACAGAAATGTCAGCTTCCCGAATAAAGTGGCACAGTGAAAATAGGCAGCAACTATTATATTATATTTTTAATCACCTTTGCAAATCAGCGGATCCATCTTCCAGCATGAGATCTGTCTGTACCATCTCCTGTTTCAGTTCTCCAATTTCTGAGGCAATTGTGTCAATGAGCTAGAGAGGGACAAAAATAGTATGACGTCAAGCAAGCGGAAGAGGCGTGGAAACCAAATGGACAAGGTTAGTCACTAGACATTACAAACCTTTTATCCCATTCTATTTGGACTTCCCTTACAATAGAAAAAATAAGGGTGAGGGACAGACTGTACTTGTTCTTGGAGGCAGGACAATTGAAGTTTAACTACACTATATAACATCCCAGGAAATTAGATCAGATTATTATTTTAATTAGATATATTAATACCGTAGTTTCAATAGGCACAAACATAGTAAGGTATTAATTTTAAAAAAACCACATGCTTTGACTACTGTAACATTCAATTCTGCAATTAAAAAAAAAGTTCCATAAAAACATTTTTAAAAAAACCACAAACTTCAAAAGTTCTTTCACAGGTACACAAAACCATATTTTCAACTTTCTTTGGTACAAAAATAAATATAAATATATTTGCACAAATAAAAGAGTAATTACTTTTTGCACTAACTCTTGGACTGCAGCTGAACAGACTGGTTCTTAGTTAAATGATGCCGTGTTCCTGTATTTTAACTGAGGGATCAGAACGAGGCTTCAGTTTAGGGTTACTGAGAATTCTCAGTGACTGAGCAACTATGGGAATTATGGCATATATGAATCAAAAGTTTGCAAATATTTTGATAGGAAATAGCAGAAATTGATTCTCCCATCAAGTTTACAAGTCATAATCATTCAGCCTCCTATACTTTCCACAGGGATAGCATCAAAGTGTGCTTGGTACATGATTCAAGTGAGATAGAATAAATACAGGAGTAGTCAGATTTTTAAAAATAAAATCGCCAAAAGTAAGCAAAGCTTTAAAAATAAATAAATAAATAAATAAATAAATAAATAAATAACCAAACCCTTTCCAACCCAACTCAAAGCTATCGTCTTCATTACATAAGAGGCAATAACAAGATCTCAGTAATATCGGTAGCCTTACAAGAGCAGTGTTTTCAAAGTCCTGTACTATTTCCAAACAACATTTTTCCCCATTATGTCATAATCACACGGATACTTTCCTCCGACCTCAGACAGGCATGCCTTCTTTTATTGCACATGATTATTTTGATCAATCCAAAGGAAAGGTTTCAGTCTCCATTTAGATTACAGCTCTCCAGTCCTGTTATAGGCCCCAGGGTTTATATAATAAAATTACAGGAAATACAGTACATCCTTCTATCTTTTCATAGGCTTTTTTCCATTTCAGGATCACTATCCCAGTAAGTAATATGAAGTACCAGTGTACTACTGTTTTGACAATTTACAAAAGACTTCCTTGTATTGAGTAGGGAAAATGTGCATAGTGCATCCTTTGAACCACTACAGCGAATTGGGAAAAAGCACGGTCAGTCTCAAAGCATCAGATGTAGCCACATCGACAGTGAAATTGTACTGAAGTCGTTTTCTCACCCTAGACTAGAAGGCAACCCACCTCTTGTGCACTACACACCAATGGAAATGGCATCTTCACTGCCAAGAACCGAGCCGTGTATTCAGTTGGCTTTTACTACATGGGGCCAAATTCATTCCTTGTTTTACAGTAGGGATGAATCCAGCCCAGGCAGTCCTGTTTTATATGATTAAAATAAAGAGCCCTTGTTCCCATACTTGAAAATCTGAACTAAAAGACATCGCTGGCCAAACCTAATCCAATTCTAGCACGTGGTCATGTATTTCTGAGGTTAGAAACCGTGAACAACAAGCCAATCAACCAACCAGCTACTGTGAAGTACTAGGTAGGAGACGCTTCCTAGAAATAATTGGCAACCCTGTTGGTGGGAAAAAAGCAGGCTAGTCCTTGATAGACCTAGGCCACAAGGATGAATGATCCCTTTGAGGTATTATTTATTTTATGTGCCTCCCATTATCACAGTATCTGAGCACATTATAATCTTTAATGCATTTATCTTCAAAGCACCCCTACAAAGCAGGGAAGTGCTATTATCCCCCATTTTACAGGTGGGGAACTGAGCCACAAAGAGATTAAGTGACTTGGCCAAGGTCACACACAAGTCTGTGACATAACAGGGAACTGAAACCAGATCACCAGGCTAGATTTAATCATAAGCTAAACTAGTCAAGAAATATATATGCCAAGTCCTACACAACCAGTACGACTTATTGCACTTTTCTGGCTTTTATAACCTTCTTGCTGTTCCTGACTCCACTCTAGTTTTTCCTCTCTCCTTCCTGTAATAAATCATAGTGTATCTTTTTTATGAATTGTCTTCAGGGTCTGCTTCCACTTTTCTCTCTCTTTTCTCCTTTTCCCTAAATTGTGCATGCTACCTCCTCCATTATATATTCTGTCTCTCTTTCTGTCACTTCTCTCTCCCACAATAAAATCTCACACGTATTTATACAGATATGCACAAAATACATACAGAGTGCTTCCCTCACCCTCACCCAAACTTATCCCATCATCTGTGCACTCAAACACAAGGCTGGGAAATTTTTTCAGAGAACTAACTCTTCTGGCTGCAGACAGAGACAAGAGATTCAGAATCTCACTGTTCAGCAAATCAGTTACAGTAGAACCTCAGAGCTATGAACACCAGAGTTACGAACCGACCAGTCAACACCACCCCTCATTTAGAATTGGAATTATGCGATCGGGAAGCAGCAGAGAGGAAAGGAAAGGAAAGGAAAAGAAAAGCAAATACAGTACAGTACTGTGTTAAATGAACTACTAAAAAAAATAAAGGGAATGTTTAAAAAATAAGATTTGATATGGTAAGGAAACTGCTTATGTGATTGTTTCATTTAAATTAAGATGGTTAAAAGCAGCATTTTTCCTTCTGCATAGTAAAGTTTCAAAGCTGTATTAAGTCAGTGTTCAGTTGTAAATTTTTGAAAGAACAACCATAATGTTTGTTCAGAGTTATGAACGTTTCTGAGTTAAGAACAAACTCCATTCCCAAGGTGTTCGTAACTTCGAAGTTCTACTGTACCATCCTTCCCCACCCCATCAAGATATAGGGAAAGGGTAATGTTCCAGGACTCTCCATTTTTCATATCAGCTTCCAGCTAGTAGGTGTTTGATAAATTGGAAAACTCATGCACCTTCTCTCTCCCTCTCCAACCTGCCTAACTTCTGGAAGAATGAAGGAGAATTCTCTCTCTCTCTCGAGGTTCCAGTACTTTATACCTCAGTTCTGTCTCCTGACTGCTGCAACAGAGAAGTGTGAGTCTACTACTCTACCTCTTCCCTCAGCTTTCTGGCTGAAATATGGGTGTTTCCACTACTCTACCCTTCCCACAGCCTTCATTTTTTGAGTCTCTCCTCACAGCAAATACCTCAACTGTCCATCTCTGCTGTTGCTAAGAGCTTTCCAAAGAGGCAGTAGAATGCAACTAAACTATTTTAGTCAGTTTCACGATCATTGCAGAGAACTGAAAACCTGAAAGATTGTGGCTTGTTTCCACTTTGCGCCTGTTCAAAACAGCAATGAGCAGCAGCAGAGGCACTGGAACAATCTGTCTGCACATTCAGAAAGGCAGCAGAGCAATGGATTAACCTTGGATTAGCAGGTTTTTTGCACAATAAGGGCTTGAAATGGTTATTTGGGGGGGTCTGTTTTGGAAAAAAGAAGAAAGCTTCGGTTCTGCAGAAAGCGATGGCACTTGTCCTCAGAAGTTTCCTATTCACTGTGGGAAAATAGAGTTTTCAAACCCTGAGCATGCTAAGTGGCTGAAATGCTGGAAGGGATGAGTAACCACTTACTTCCAGGACATTTGCTGCTTCCTTATTTCTTCAATCCAAGTAATTTAAGAAAGAGACATCATCAGCTAATTATTAAAATGGAAGATTATGAGTTAGAAAACCTGGATTCGAACTCTTGATTGCCAATGATGCACTGTGTGACCTGTAATTCTATTTACCTTTATAAAGTATGAGATCCTCCAATGAAAATCACTACACAGAAGCAGATTTTTAAAATATATTATTAATTAATTATTTGGTTAATTCAGTATACCAACTCTAAAATTGACCTTTGCAATATGAAGTATTAAGATGACAGGGACATCTCTGAAATCAAGAGTGTGACATTTTGGATCTTTAGGAGCATCCTTAGACCTATGCTATGTACGTGGTGACACAGAGTCCCCGCTCCTCCTACTCAATCCTCCTGTTAGAGTGCCCCCAACAACACCACAGAGAATGGAGGGCCTGATCGCAAGGAGGGAGGAACTACAATAGTACCTCACGCTTCTTTGCACAAGGTCTCATAAGCCCTAAGGTCTGCCCTGCAAGCATCTTACATAATGCAAAGATTCAGAATAACTGTGTGGACTACTCTTAATTGGCTCATCAAAAGAGGGAGCCACAGTCTTTAAGAAGACATTATCAAATGAGGCAAAGGGAACAGAGGTTACTTGAGCAGTGACTAGCAACCCATGTGACTTCCACGATAGGTCTCCCTTTTAATTTCAGGTGCTTTCTTAGGATTTAGCAGGAACAGAGGAAGGATTCTCCAGCTGCCCTCTGGCCGCCACAAAGGCAATTGGTACAGAGAAGTCTATCAGGAGTGGGGGAAGGAAAAAAGTCATTTCTCTAATTACCTGTATGACTTTGGCATCCCAGAGGTCTACCAACCTTGCCCACTCTTCAATTGTAGAGGTCTGCTCTGCTCTCCTCAGTAGCTACAGCGGAGGCAAAACTGGGTGTTTTAGATATCTCAGCCATGATCATGCATTACAGTTGAGAAGCTTGCCATATAAAACACAGAGAAGCTAGTCAGACCTGACTGTGCACTCTCATCATAATAGGAGCACTTGGTTGCTTTCCTCTTAGCCATGCCTAACTAAACCAAAGAGGGGGGAAAAACTAGCCAAAAGGAAATGTCTGAACAGCAGGAGAGAACATTAAAATCACGGCATTCTTCACTCCAAGGAAGCAACAGGAATCTAAAGACAACGTGGGTTGCCTCTCCAAAGTTCTGCTATTCAATTGTTTGCTCACGGCCTCTTAAGTTTGACTCACGCAAAATCTCATCTAGCTAGAGAACCATTTGTCCATCTGAGAAAAGGCCCTAGCTAGCCCACAGAAAGCTGGCCCTAAATTCTTTAGCAAAATCCCTGGAATCCATGGTGCATCAAACTGTCCCTGTTGCAGCAGCTTCACCTATTTTTGAAAAATTAAGGTTTTTAATTAATTAAATATTGGAATAAAGCAACCAAGTGATATAGTAGCCCTGTGTTATTTTTCTATTGAAAGCAATTTTTTGTCACTGGATGACTGACCCCTTTAAGAGGGAGCAGGGGCCAGTGCTCCTGTGACGGATTACCTGCTACCCAACTGGGCTTAAGGAGAAGCTCCTGGGCATTATAAAGGGGAAGACAGCAAAAGGGGAAGGCTGGCTACCTGCTGACTTCTCTCAATGCAGGGAGGTGAGGATGTTGCTAAAGAAAGTTGTGGCAGAGGCCGTAGAGAGCAAAAAGTTCCTGCAGGAGACCCTGAGTAACCAGGAGAAGGCCAGGAGAGCAGCAGAAGGGGCTATCCAGAGACCAAGAGACAAAAAAGGCTCAGCTCCAGCTAGGAAGGCCTGGGAGTGGTTGCTTGGTGAAGAGCCTACTGGAACAAAAGAGCCTCAGGACTAGCTGAATGTTCCAGAGCAGAGTATGAATGTTTATGTTGTTGTGGTGATGGACTTTGTTTTATGACTTTGAGGATTATTTTGAACGGTTTGTTATTAAATCTGCTCCAGACAAGACTGGTGTTAGCCATGAGAGAGTCTGTGTGGAGTTTATTCAGGGAGCGGTTCCCAAACGTTTTATGAAGGTGGCCCATAAACTGCATTTTCTCTTTTTTGGCAATCCACCCAAGGTCCACAATGGAGGGGTGGGCAGGCTAAAAATGAGTGGCATTGTGACCCCATGCTAGGGTTACTATATTTCAGGTTCCCAAAAAGAGGACATTGCCAGAGGGGCAGCCGAGGGGGTACCTGCAGCTGAGGTACTCACTGGAGGTGGGGAGCAACATCGCTCCCTGTCACAGTGGCAGGGAGCTGGCGCAAGCTCAGGATGCAATGATTTGTTAAGGGGAGGCTGTGCATCATGGGAGTCCTTTGACCACAATGCATCATGGGAGTTGAAGCCCAGCTGAGATGTACAAACCACAGAAGAGAATGGGGACATAAGTCAACTGAATTGCAATTCCCAGAAGGCATTGTGGCAACATATCCAAATAAAAATATCTGGTTTTGGCCAAAATTTTTTTGTTTTCAGGTTTGTTTGTTTTCTGTTTTGACAAAAGAAAAATGAATTTTTCACAGAAAGCACAAGCAATTTTTTGCAAAACAAAAAAGTCAAAGCAAAAATAGTTGACCTAGTCTTGAAAGAATTCCAACTGGAAATTGTTATAAGAATGTTTACATTTTTGCGGTTTACAGGCAGATATTGTTACAAGAGGTGCTAACAGCTGATGTACCAGCAGATGGAGCTCAAGAATGTGTAGCATGGTTCCTGGGTTTTCTAGGATCAATAAATGTATTTGTTGATGGGATAGATGCGGAAATTTTGATAATATATTAATGATTAGTATGCGTGCCTGAACTTCCCTATGCACTTTGCACACTGATTGTAAAAGGGAAGGGATGAGATATTTGAATCACTTAACATTCTGGTTCGAGACCAGAATCATTAACGTGAACTGAATAGAACCTACCCATATGAATGGATAATCTGAAACAGACAAGAGACAAGGCAAAAGGCTGCACATTCAAAATGGAGTTTGTATTTTGGTATATACAGAGTTCATAATCTCACACAGAATGCAGAGACTGTACAGCAGTGGTCTTCTACCTTTTTACGCACAAGATCACTTTTTGAATTTAAGTGCCACCCAGGATCTACTCTGAGGCCCCACCCTGCTCGCTCCATTCCCCCATCCTTCTGTCATTCAATCTCCCGCACCTTCACTCACTTTCATGGGGTTGGGGCAGGAGGTTGGGGTGCAGGAAAGGAGTGCGGTCTCTGGGCTGGGGCCGAGGAGCTCGGAGTGTGGGAGGGGGCTCTGGGCTGAGCCTGGGGCAGGGTGTTGGGGTGCAGGAGAGGGTATGGGTTACAGGCTCCAGGAGGGGGCTCAGGGCTGGGGAAGGGGGTTGGGGTGTGGGAGGGGTACGGGCTCCCACCGGGCGGCACTTACCTCTGGCAGCTCCTGGTTAGTGGCCGGAGATCATGATCGACAGTCAGAGTCTGCTCCAGGATCGACTAGTCGATCGCGATCTACCAGTTGCTGACCACGGCTGTACAGACAGATTCCCCAGTCCCTCACAGTTGTACACCACAAAGGGCAGCTTGTGTGCAGATCTTTACATGGAGCTCTTAAAAAACACACTTCTACCCAAAAGTACCAGCTAGAACGCTGAACATATGATGACAACAGTTATGATGGTGAGAGGTCAATGCAGTCACTTGTTAACCTCAAAAGGCCCTATATATTTGAATTCTTGAAATTCAGTTCTGCCTTCACAAAGGGCCTGTTTGAAATCTCATTGAACTCAATGGAAAAAGACCACTGACTTTCAAGGAGTTTTGAATCAGGCCCCAAAAGACTAATATTTTAAGGACATTTTCTTAAAAGATCAGATGGAAGTACATTTCTGTCTGCAGGCTCTGTACCAAGCTCATAGCAATCATAAGCTTTAAGACCATGGAAGTGATCTGTAGAGATCTTGCAGGGATTATTCATGGCAATGAGATACTGATACCAAAGCCAATGATACAGAAATTACTGAAACTGGGACCATTGATGCACATATACAAAGAATAAAAACATTAAAAAACAAACAACACAGAGCAAACTCCTAGGTGAAAATAGAAAGTCATCATCTGGAAGCCAAAGTTTAAATTAAGTCAGTAATTTCTACATATATAACAACCAGTTTCACGTCCACAATGCTTCCTCAGAAATAATCCAAAAAAGGAAAACCCTTTTCAAGGTCAAATTCTGTAATACCATCATTTTGCCATTCATCTTCATTTGAAGAAATACACAGCCATTATAAACCCAAATGATAATTACCGTGACACAGAGTACATGATGTCACATACTTGAATAACATCATAGTATACATCAGCAACCAAAGAACTCTTCTCTGGCATGATATTGCCAGACATCCAAACATTACCTGAAATACCCAAGTACTAATTGTTTACATTCTCAAAATCCAGGAATGAAATTACAAAATACAAACATCTCAAAATCACACACATACAATGTTTTCTTTTGTACTGCAACCCATTATGCTTGATGTCAGCCAAGAATATTCATCCCCATAGACCTGGCCTTTGAAGGCTTGTGCAGATGGTATAGTGATTAGTATACATTGTCCACAAATGGAGTAGACCACTGCTATTCATGCACATCAGTTTCCTCTGCTACTGAGCTGATGAAATTGCTCTTCCACTCTGCTTTACATCTTCAGGACCTTATATCAGTGTATAAGTCAGAGCAGCCTCTAAGCCAGGGGTTCTCAAACTTTTGCTGTCAGAAGGTGGTCGCGGTGCAATGAAATTACTACATGACCCAAGGGAGGGGAGAACGAAGCCTAAGCCTGCCTGAGCCCTGCCGCCTTGAGTGGGGGAAGGCCAAAGCCAAAGCCTGAACCCCACTGCCCCAGGTGGGGGGACCAAAGCTGAAACCCAAGGGCTTCAGCCTCAGGCAGGGGTCTTGTAACCTGAGCAATGCTGCCCAGGGCTGAAGTCCCCACGCTTTGGCTTCGGCCGTAGGAGGTGCAGCTCAGGCTTCTGCCTAAGGCCCTGGCACATAAGCCAGCCCTCGTGACCCCATTAAAATGGGGTTGCGACCCACTTTGGGGTCCCAACCCATAGTTTGAGACCTGCTGCTCTAAGCTACTCTAACAGAATTCAGGGCCAAGCAGCACAGAATCAGGGACCTATAACCATCTCCCAGAAGTCCCGCTCCCACCACCATACACTACTGCCCTGTGTCTAGAGGAGTGCAGCCACAATGGATAATCTAATCCACGGTCTCACATAGCCCTCGGAAAGATATCCATACCATTGATTTTTACAGGTGGATCTTTCTATTCGTTAGACTGGAGCAAAAAGTCCCAGTGTTGCAGAAGAGCTGCCTTTTGTCTAGACGGTTGTTGCAGGACAATTGTTAGAAAGAAAAACTATTCCTATCTTTGCATGGCAGATGCATTACAGTACCTGCTTCTGTACTGCAATGTAACTAAAAGTTCATTGTGAATTTATGAAACCTCCAAGTTGCTCATAATGCACTTCAAGGACCAAGTGTAGTAGCCACCGCTGAATGTTTTCAAGGGATCAAACTCAGACCTTTAAAATAGCTAAGATGGAAAAAGGAGGATAAACATTTCTAACCTGGAAAGGGAGCACGGCCTAAAAACAAGGACCAATGCTGTACTTAATCAGGAAGCAACTCCCTGCTCTTGCGCCTTTTCCCCCCAGCTTTTCCATTTTTCATTCTTTCTGGAGCCTTGCATCCTCTTTGGCATCTGAGCTTTTTCCTTCCTGTTTTGATAAGTAGAGTGCAGCAATTCTCAAAGGGCGTTCTGTATAAGAGCCTGGCAAAAAGCCAATGATGGCCGAATGCTTGAGAGTTCCTATTTGTGGACTTTTCCCAATGTCTGTATAGAACTGAAGTATTTATATACTTCAGCAACTTGCAATTTGTGCTGTGAGCCAGGAATTTCTAATATCCCCCCTTGGGCTGGTAACATTTAATTCTGTTATGGATTAAAATCTGGTTAAGTAATAAGCAAGTCTCAGAAACTGCTTATTTTCAGGGTAGACAGACAATAGATGGGTCCCTCTAAAATGTTTTAACGGTTGGGAGAGCCAACAGAGAGGAAGGATGACCTGCTGATTAGGTACTAATCTGGGACTAGGAAGATGAAGATTCAATTCTCTGCTCTGCCAAAAAAAAAAAAAATCTTGTGTGACCTTCAGGTGAGTGAGTCACTTAGGGCAGGTCTACACAGGGGGTAGGGAGGAGGGGGTGCGAAGGGGCAATTGCCCAGGGACCCGTGAGATTTAAAAGAGCCTGGAGGCCCCTGGCCACCACCACTGCTGCAGTAGGAGTGGTGGCAGCTAGGAGCCCCGGGCCCTTTTAAATCACCCAGGAGGCTTGCAGGGCTCCTACGGGCGCGAACGAGCTCTCCGGGCCCTGCACTTTGGGGGTCCCCACAGGCCGGCGCGGTCGGTCCCAGAAGTGACGAAACATCACTTCTGCCCCATGCCCTGCCCTCACCAGGGACAACCCTGGCCCTAGGGCCCAGAATTGTTCTCGGCAGGCCTGGATGTAGCTTAGGTCGACCTTTTGTGGTGTCTACACCGCACTGGGTCACCGGGAGAAACTCTCCCATTGACTTACCTTACGCTTATTGTTCTGTGGAGTACCCGTGCTGATCCCCAGTCCACTTCTCGCTCCAGTGGAGTACAGGAGTCAACGGGAGAGCTATCTGCAGTCAATTTAGCGGGTCTTCACTAGACCTGTTAAATCAACCCCCAGCGGATCGATCACCACAGCACTGATCCCCAGTAAATGCAGACATGCTCTTAGTCTTTTTGTAAAATGGGAACAGTAATATTTCCCTACCTTTCTCTGTTGAGAATGAACACTAAAAATTGCAAGGTGCTCAGAAGCTATTACAATGGGGACCATTTCAATATTCTTGAGAAAGGACAACAAGTTCATGAAGTTTGCCATCAACACCTGCTAGGGGTTTTTTTTGTGTTGGTTAGTTTTTTTTAATAGTAAAAGGTACTGAGAATGGCAAGACAGTCCAGATAGATTTAAGTACATTCAGAAACTAGGCAGCAGATTAAATGAAACTTGAATAAATGTAAAATAAAATATATTAGCAAAATGTCCCTAAATTCTCCTTTGACGACAGGCTGTGAATTTGGGAGGACATTCTGAGAAATATATCTTCGGAGTCATAATGGATATGGAAATGTCTCTGATATGCTCTCCAAACACAAAGCAATGAAAGAGTAAGTAAAATATTTGGGTGAAGTAATACAAATTAAAAAAGATAAAATAATATAGCATTCTTTTTTAAATCTGAACTTGGAAGTGTTTTCTTGTCTAACCCATCCAGATGCAGCTAAGTTACTTAGCTGTGCTCTAATGACTTCACATATGGAGAAAGCGAAGGAAACACCCCTGTAGAGTGAAAGAAGTCACCAATACATCTGCTCTCCAACTGTACAATACAAAAGGAATGCAGTCAGCCTGAATACACAAATTGTTTGAAACTACCAAGATGTTCTAGCCTATATCCTGAGCTACAGCCAAAGTCTACTCAGCATAATTCTCCAGTGGGAATGAAAAGGTACTTTTGGGCCACATTTCCCTCCGTCCAATCCAAGGGCCAGCCACCTACTGGTCCCTGGCAAAAATTAGAGCAGCCTTGGGGCTGTTTTTTTACATTGGCTGCTAATGCCATAAGGGGACATTCTGGTAGCTAGAGATTACTAGGGCACACATGCCCTAATCATACCCTTTTTTGTCTAGTTACCCACATACCAGTGGGCAAGGCTGGCGCGAGGTGCCTGTACCACCCAAAAATTCCCTTGCATGGGGAGGGAGGGGAAAGGAGGGTGGAAATCTTCAGTGACCAGTTAAATTTATGTTACGGCTGTTTATGTTGCTATAGTGTCAAAAAGAAGCCTTAGTAAGCTGGAGAATTTGGTCTCCTAATATAATTGTCTGACAATAAGGAGGCTTGAAATAAAGGAGATAAAATGGTACGTTTGTGTTTGTTTGTTTTAGTTACCATGAGGTCTTGCTTTTTTTGTTTCTTAGCTGAAAACAGCAATAGTTTTCAATAATTATACATAAACTAAGGAGAGCATCTCCCTTACCAAAAAAAAACAAACCCTTCATCAAGACCGATTCAGCAAAGCACAATGCTTGTGCTTAAGTCCCACTGAAGTCAATGTAGACAATACACAGAATAGGACTCCCCACTCCAACCTCCTAAACTCCCGGCCTCCACCATATCTGAAGATAATCTCTGCATACTCCTGAGAAATTGAGATAGTTTGATCATATTAATGAATTGCCTGGCCATTCACTCGAAATGAAAAAGACTGTTGATTGCCACCAAATAAAGACAATGGCTGGGTCTACACAAAGCAGGACATAACCAGAATGTGTTCCAAAAACTGAGAAGCTAATTCTGTCCCCAGATGAACCTGGTTATTTTTGATTGCATGAGGCTTTGCATAAGCTACCACAGGGGAAAAAGCTCTATCATTCCAATATAACTCATGCCTCATTTGTTTTCCAATGACTTGCCTAATAAGACTGTGTTAAAATAATAGACAAACAAAATCTGTGATGCATCAACTGAGCATTTCAGTGTGTAAGTATGTCATTGTAATCGTACTATGAGGCTGTCAAAGTGAAAATTAATGACACGATGCTTTGTCAACTAACATTATTAGCCCCTATGTTCTGGGGAGTCTAGGCACATCCACTGCCAGCTAAGGACTTAAAAGGAAGAATTACACTTTGGTTTTAAAACAGTTGGATAGATAAATATATATTTTAAAATGAATATGGCTGGGATTTTACAAGGAACTTAAGGTGTCCAAATCCCTTTGAAATTCAGAGGAAGATGGGCACCTAACTCCTTTAGGTTTTTTTCTTTTTAAACCCCAGGCTATAGCATTACAATTCAAACCCGACATACTAGCTACGAAATGCCTATAGAAGCTTTAACTTCTCCGCTGTAGTAGTTCTGATCCTATGCCATCTTGCAGGACAGACAGTGAGTAGGTTGTGTCTGACCTGCCATACCCATATGTCCCACTGCACTATTCTGGACAACCTCCACTTTCCAGCATACATATAGCGCACAGTTCCCTGAAGCAGTGGCTTTTGGGAAATTTCAGAATGCCTTCTGGGAAGACTGTTTACAGTGGAGCTATTATATCAGCTATCCCCATTCATACGGACACTGGTGAGAGGCACACCATGGTTAGCTTTGCTGGAAGCAAGTCTAATCCAAACTGCTGTGTTTGTCTCTGCACCACTGGGAGCACGGAGGTTCATGGGCACGTGCAGTGTTGCTGGCATGCTAGGCATACCAAATGTCTCTTCTGTAGACAAGGCATTACGGTAGTTTCCTGGGAGGGATTCAGATTCAGACAGCAAGAGATGTTTTCAGCCTTGGTGTGGGAAGGGTCACAGCTGTGAAATGTCTGGAATGTAACCTGCTGGGTGTGACTAGAACAGATGGGGAAGGCTGGGCAACTAAGACTCAGGCATCTATTACGTTTTAGCTTTTTATGTATGGTAGCAGCAATGCCAGGAGAAGAGAGTCAATACCATTATTTCTGAAAGATCCAGCTCTTCAGTGTCAAGTAGCCAAGTTTGCAGTAGTATGCCAATATTCTGAGACAAAAACAATCCAAACATTAATTCAGCACCAACCAGCCCTCCTAGCATTTCAGTCGCTACTTACAGGCCCTGTCTACATTAGGGAAAACTGTCCTTTTTTCAGCAGTGGTGTTACCAACAGTGTAAGGTGTAGCGCAGACTGGTCTGGGAGCAGAATGAAACAGAAATGCCTGTGTCTGGTCTGAACTACTGTTTATGCTGTCGGTAGAGCTGGGGCAGAATTACAGATAGTCCTAGTGGAGAGTCACTCTGTGCATACCTCTTCACTGCAGAGTTAACTCAGGCTTCTAAGCAGGTGTTGCCGCAATTCCTCTCCCATCCACACAAAATCCTCTCTCCCAAGTTTAGTGGGACTTTCAGTCCAAGCCAGCTGGCTCATCTGAGCCATTAGCCAAAACCCAAGTGTTGCTTTCATTTGGGTGGGTAATCCACCTACTTCGCACTAAGAATGCAGGCTAAACCACTCAGTGTCCTCCAGTTCCTTCCCACAATTCCCTACCATGTGCCCAAAATGACAAACAAGTTCTCCCACAAATCACTGGGAAAGAATCTGAGCAGTTGGCGTGCACAGCATCCTAGCAACACACATGGGGAAGCATAGCGCCAGTGTAGATGCAGTAAATGGGGTATGGCTTTGCAGCGTGGCTGCTCACACCCAGGCTGAGCTACCCAGGTTCTAATCACTTGGGTTGACTCGGCAATGAAAAGGGAGAACAGAAAAGGTCAAAAACTCAGCTAGGTCAAAAACTCAGCAGGACAGTTCCTGACACATGCGCCCTGGGGTGGTAAGAATTTGTAGCTGTGCACAAAGGGTGGGATTGGCGGTGGAGGGAGAGTGGGCGCAGTAGACTTTTTGTTCATGGGGAGCCTAAGGATCTGTGGAAAGCTCTGGCCCATTGGTTTGGGGAATCCACAGGGTGTACCTTCCCCAAGCTGATGCTCATAATTAGCTTAGTGGGGGTAAAAAACACTGTATCTGAAGTTAATGCTGTTGAGGAATTCAGGCACTTCCAAGATGTATTCAGTGGGATTCTGAGGAGACTATGATGCGTACAGCCGGGGCTGCACACTGTCACCCAGCTCTGAGCAGTTAGATCTCCCCTCCAAATCCACAGAACCCACAACAGGTGTCAGCGGTTCAGACAGTGTGCCAGGCTGTTGGTTCTTTTCCACTCTTCTATAAATGTCCTCCTGGCCCATTTCATGCAATTCTTACACTTTAGCTCTATTCTGCAGTGTAGAATGGAGGGGTTCATTGGCCCTTTTTATTGGAACACAGGATATCAGGACCTGTATGCCACCATGACAGCTAAAAACAGTATCCTAAGAATCAGAGTGTCACTGTATATTGTAACACCGTTTTCACTGTAATGTACAGGAGGATAATATGCAAAAGGGCAAGTATCATCAAAACCTCAGACATACACACACACACACACCCCCCCCAGGAGTCAAATACATTTTCCACATCACAAACGAATGATTTTTATGTCAGCATGCAACCACCTTCTGTGTAAAAGCTTTCATTATATCCTTATCTTCAGGGGGGAAAAAGGATTTCTTAAATAAAATGAAAATATTCATATAAAATGAAATGCACTCCAGCAATACATTGCTGGTGCAACAGTGAGTTAACTAACTTGGGGCATGCTCTGCACATTAAGTATACTTTTACCATACCAACTACAGTAGTAATAAAAACATATTCATAGATTCCACGGCCAGAAGGAACAATTGTGATAATTTAGTCTGACCTTGTGTATAATACAGAGGCCATAATTCCCTGAAATAGTTTCCGTTTGGACTACAGCATCTATTTTAGTAATAATCCAGTACTGATTTTAAAATTGCCAGTGACGGAGAATCCACCACAACCCTTGGCAAATTGTTCCAACAATTAATTATTCTCACTGTTAAAAATTTCCTCCTTATTTCTAGTCTGAGTTTGTCTAAGTTCAACTTCCAGCCACTAGATCTTCTTATATCTTTGTGCATCATGGGGGTAAATTAATGTTGCTGTGAGAATTTTAACTGTTCCAATTTTGTGACTGTTGTGTTGAAATTTGCTGTCTTAATGTCACATGAAAAATGGCTGTTGCATTTAATTTCCTTGTTTTTATTTACAAATATATAACTCAGAGGAGTGGAAGAAAGAAAAATCCTGATTGTAGGACTGTGGTATTATACAATTATTCCATAGTGTTGCAGGTGAGCATGTAGTTTAAACTTAGTACATTATTTAACAGTAAATGCATGAACCCCACTTTTTCAGGTCACTTTTAACTGGGTGTTTTAAAATATGGTCTCAGAATGAACCATGAAGTGAGCTGTAGCTCACGAAAGCTCATGCTCAAATAAATTGGTTAGTCTCTAAGGTGCCACAAGTACTCGTTTTCTTTTTGAGAATGAACACAGCTATTCCTCACTGAGGACTAGCCATGTATGAAATCCAGAATTTTAAAAGTCCAGGCATTTGAGTTTATCAGTACATTAAAAAAAGTCTTAAATATCTGCTTAAAGTAGAAAAATAATACATTTTTTCATGCTCAGATAACTCAAAAACCATTAAAGAGTTTTTCTACGAGTTTTCATAAAATAATCTATGGACTGAAACTAAGCACAGAAAGATTCAACCAAAGGGAGAATTTTTTCAGAAAAATTATGAACAAAGCAAAATCAGGAGTTAGAATGAAAAAAGTCAAGGTTGTCTTGCAACTTTAACGACAGCAATACCTGCTGTACGAACTAACTATACGAACATGTGGGGGGGGGGTGTTTGGGGGTGTGTGTGTGAGAGATGTATATTGTCAGTAGCAGCTGCAGGAAAAGCCACGAGAAACCTTTACACAGAATGTATCGTTATATACAGTATATAGCAAAAACATACAAATGAAAGGACTGGACTTTAAATCAGACCTCAAAACTTGTAAAAAGAGACACATAGTAAGATGCTTACCAATTTACAAATAAAGCTCTCTACATATCAATGGCTGTTTGGCATATTCTGCAGCATCAGTTTCACATAAAGCCATGTGCTTTGTGTTTGTATTTGTCCGTTCAATTACAAAATCCTCAACTGCTGGAAGACAGGATAAACTTCCAACTGTGCTAAGGCAAGTTCTCGCAGCATAGCTTTGTAAAAGGACCAAGGTTCTCTGCAGCTGGTAGTGAGATTATAAACAGCCATACTTTTCAAAGCAAATGTGTCTTCCTAATTATTGAAGTAAATCAGATCTTCCTTTTACCTTAAAGAAACTTCCTCTCTTTTCCAGACAACGGGCTTCCATTGTCACAGACGACATCTACCCTGGGAAGACTCCACTGAACGTCTTGAACTCCTAAAAGTAGAGACATTTTTAATGGTTAGTCCAGTCTGTAGGAAATTCCTTTCTAAGCCACAGGAACAGTCACAACAACAGTGCTGCCAAGATCTTTTTCCGTCAACAACATAGTGCCATTGATTTCCCACCAAAGCCCTTACATATCCTTTTTGTCTATTATTTCCTATAAATTGCACTGCTTCAAAAGACAGCTACTAGGAGTTCCGTTTTCCCCCCCTTCCCCTTCACAACTGATCCTGTAATGCTCTCTGAGAGGATTTTAATGCACTCATTAAAGAAGAATGCTAAAACATAATGATTGCTTTGTTTGTTTGCTTGACCTCAGTCTGAAGTACAAATAGAACAAATGTTAGATGTCACCACAATCTGCTCCCAAAGATTACAGCTTTAATGTAGCTGATCAGAGAAAAAAAATATCACCAGCAAGGGACAGAAAACAAGTTACTGTAAATGTAAGAGGGGGGAAAATATCCTACTTTAAGACGGTGAAGTAATCATTAACCTTTCTGACCCTTGCATCAGCGAAATGTATATGGGGGGTGCAATTACAAAGATATCACTTTTTTCCATAGCTGAATAAAATGTGATTCACTATCCAGAAGAATATAATGATTGCACAAACATATCTATACTATATGCATGTATCCACAAATATATTTAGCTGATTAGCAATGTTTAAAAAACGTCTCAATTGACTCAAGTTTGTATTTCCTGCAAACATAGTAAACAAAGGCCAAAATCTGCAGTCGTGAGTCATCATTTTTCACTGTAAGTTAAAAACTCGTTCTCCTCCCCCAGCCCACCCCTTCATTAAATTACATTAGTTTATTATGTTGGAGTTTTCACCTAATTATTGCACCAAATCTTGGATGTGCAAAATGTACCACAGAAAACATGACGCTTGTTTGGATTATTTTGATGCACTCAGTGAAAAACTGAGTGCATCGAATAGCTGCAGTTTAAGTCTGAGTGAAAGTAGCAGCTGAGCCAAAAATGTCTGCTTGAAAAAAACCAAAACAACAGACACTCTTGCTTTCCTTTATTGGCATTATTAGAAGGACCCAAAAAGGGCAAAGACCAAGGTCAAGGACGAAGGAGGAGTTTAAAAAAAAATAATAAACGGGTGACGGAAAAGAGTGCAGAAGCAAAAGAAAAGACCTACAAAAGAATGAGAGGTAAAACTATGAGCTAGAAGAGGAGAGAGATAAAACGGAAGATTTTCTTTCATTTTAGCATGTAGCAGGAAGCTTACCATTCGCCCTACTCTGAACCTGTGCCCATTACTGGAGCTACTCTGAAAGTGCAGAACATTAGAAAAGGTGACCGTTTTTCACTTACAAGGTGCGTCTAGAAAGAAAAGTAGAAGGGCTGGGAAACTCATGAACAAGCCTGTTTTCAAGAGACTTTCAATCTGATTTTGCAGACTGCAGAGGTTCAGATACGAATCTGGAATTCTGTACCTTTAACCAAACTGAACACAAACTCCACTGGTTTACCAGGGTACTTTTACACTTCGAAGTGGAGGTGTAAATTCCAGCGGAAGGAGACATACCCATGTTAGCTCTGATCTATTTTTAGCACGGTAGCTTGAAGTATAGCCACAGCAGCATGAATACTGGGAGAGGCTAGCTGCCCTACTATGCGCCTAGTGTCTTGGATGGGGCAGTTGTCCTCTCCCACCACTTGTGCCACCATGGCTACACTTCTGTTTTTAGCATGCTAGCTCAATCTCTCTGTGCCTCAGTACAGAGAGTGCCTCAATCTCTCTGTGCCTCTCTGTGCCACAATAATCTCTCTGTGCCTCAGTTCCCTATCTGTAAAATGGGAATAAAACCTCTTCCCTTCTCCCACCCTCTTCTCCATTTAGATAGTAAGAGACTGCCCCCAAAGAGTTTCCTATGTTCATGTACAGGTTTCAGAGTGGTAGCCGTGTTAGTCTGTATCAGCAAAAACAACGAGGAGTACTTGTGGCACCTTAGAGACTAACACATTTATTTGGGCATAAGCTTTTGTGGGCTAAAACCCACTTCATCATCTCACACAGGAGGGTTCTGGTCGCAGCTGGGGCTGCTAGGTGCTACTGTAATGCTAACACCACCACCCCCCCACACACATACACATCCCAGAAGTGTTGAGGAGCTTTGGAGGAAAGATCAGCCCCAAAGGTTTTGGTCATGCTTTGTCTCCAAGCAGGAGTCTGGGAGCTCCATGAAGCACAGAAGGGAGTTCTCAACTCTCCCATCCACCCTTCAATGCCCCAGGACTCCTCTTGCTCTCAAGCTCTGCGTAGGGATCCCAGTAAAGAGAGAGATTCTTCCAACCTCCAATTCAGGGGCTTGCCTTCACTAGTGAGTTAACACAAGATATAGTTCAAGTGTTCTCTCTAACTTGGCCCCTATGCACACATGCAGACTCATCACTTGTGTGTACTGGCTGTAGTAAGACTAGCTGGTTGGCACGACCATGTGTGCAGACCTCGAGTCAGCTTCTCGTGAGAGCTGCTAACTTGATCTGTATGTAGTGTGGATGCAGGCTAGTACCACTACACAACCGTCAAGAGCTGTTCATCCTCCAATACCTTCCCACAACCACTAAGATCCCTTCCCTCTGTCCTTTTCTTGCAATCTACCTCTTTTCTGGTTTTCTGACAACATCCCCAAAGATGACAGCACCACAACTTGTAGCCAGCTCGCTAGCGGCAGACACCAAGGCTACCAGGGCCTATAAATTTGGGAGGAAGAACAGAAGTGGCAAGCTCTACAATGAGATTTCTAAACAGCTCACTGAGCTGAGAATCTAAGATATGGGACCACAGCACAGGAAGAATACCAAAGGGGTTTAGATGCTCTAGGAAAAGGCCACAGATCATATCCCAGGCTGGTAATTCCTGCTGATGTGCTCATATTATGAGGCGAACTGCGCCATTACCAGTGCCCCAAGTACACACCCCAATTTCACTCCAAAGGGTTTTATGGGCTTCTGTCAGAAAGGTGGATCAAGGGGAAGAGCATGATCTGGGGCACGTATGCAAGTTCCACCTCAGTCATCCCCACAGCAGCACGTTAGACAGGAAGTGCAAATGAGGACCAACTAACTGCAAAACTGACTAAGCATCAGATCCTCTGCTGGCACTGACTGCAAGGGAGCTACACCCATTTACAGCAGCTGAGGATTTGGCCTAAAGTACATAAACTGAAACAAAACAAATATTTATTTCCTCACTATCTTCCTTCAGTTACAGGCATCTTAGGCAGTTCTCTGTAACAAGTATAGGTAAAAAGAAATTAAGACAGAAATGCAATTTCCAAGTTGATGATGTCCCTTTAAAAGACAGCATCAAATTCATCCCCCATGCAACACCACAAACTTCAAGAGCCTTACACTGGAGATTTATGAGCTATGTAATTTAATTACACATCCCTCTCCACACATTCACATAAAACCGTGTCATTAATAACTTCATTTGTAAGAAATAGCCCTTTCACAGGAAATCTAATCTTCAGTTTTACTGTACATGATGTATATCTGCATACAGCACTGGTACTACCAAATAAGATGACGCCAAGATTTTTATTTTTAAATTAATTTTACTATTGCCACTTGTAGAAATGAAAAGTATGTTATAAGATTTCAAACACACACAAAACAAATATATTATGTTACAAATACTAAGAAAAAGAGCAACATTTACAGTGTGAAGATCTATAAACCATTAAGTCTAGCAGCGCAGGTGTTAGATTCAGCATCAATAATAAATAGCATCTGGAAAACTGCATCCTTTTCTTGTTGGGTATTTCAAGGCTGTATACGTTTGCATGGCTGCTATGGTTACTATTATTTGTATTAAAGTAACACAGAGGCCTCAACTGGGATCACGGTCCCATTGTGCTCAGCACTGTACAAACAGTACTCCAGAGATCTTACAGTCTAAACAGACAAGACAAAGGGTGGGAGGAAACAGAGGCAGGAAATGACTTACCTTACCCAGGGTCACACAGCAAGTGAATGACAGCACTGACAACAGAACCCAGCTCTCCCAACTGCCAGTCTAGTGCGCTATCTATTAGGCTGTTACTTCATCCCTATAATATCCAAATTTTGTTGATTTACATTATAATATGTATTTCAGGATTCAACTACTGAATTGCTACAGAGAGAGCCTCACTGCGGTAAACCAATCAAAGAAATTGATCACCTTTGCTTTCAGAGACTTTATAATAAACAAATTCCCAGCAAGGTAGCTGATTTCTTAAAGTGTACAGGAAAACCCAAGATCAAACTCAGTTGACTCTTCAACATTTCCCCCAAAATCTGACTCAAAAACCTTCTGCTAAACCAATTACAGTACTCTTAATTCCTCTTCCACACCAGTCCCTTATCCTCTTTAGAAGATCTTTCTAAATAATAAATAATAATGTATATTTCCTTTTGTGCTTCACATTAAAACAGAACTTTTCAGCTCCAAATATGCCTCTCTATTCAAGATCCAGCACGAAGTGCAACTTTATACATCAGCCAAGCCCTAGTTTCTGTGAAAAACACAGACTACTTAAATTACATCCATTCCTCCTCTAAAATATCCTGTTTCATCTCCCCTGTTGCCAGAGAAAGAAACAGCTTAATCTGCCCAGAGTAAGCTCCATGCATACTCTAGCATTTCACAATGAACTGAGCCACACTTGATCACACACTCATTTACTCAAATAAAGGTGTAAAACAGGCTGAAGTAGGTAAAGAACAAAAGCCTTCAGTTTAGCAGTGGCAACTGCCTTTCTCCTAAAACAGCACATATGGAACCATATAACCAGGAGATTAGGAAAGAAGTCTCATGAATTCTGGAAATAAAGCATAAGTTTTCAACAGATAGTAATTAATCATTGGAACAACTGCATAACAATTTTAAAATCAAAATTAGATGATTTTCTAAAAGATCTGCTCTAGGTCTTATTTTTTGGGACGTTCCATGGCCTGTGTTATACAGGAGGTCAAACTACATGATCACAGTGATCCCTTCTGGCCTTGGAATCTATGAATGAATATTTTAGTGCCACACTCTGAAAACCCACAAGCAAGGTAACAGCCCTCTGGCTTTTCTTATCAACAGGTAAATGTAACAAGAGAAAAAGGTTCCCTCATTAAATCTAAGCCTCTTATTTTACGGTATGTCCACACTGCAATCAAAGGTATGATTTTGCAGCTCGTGCAGGCATACCCCCACTAGCTTTAGTCTAGCTAGCGTGGCTAAAAATAGCAGTGAAGGTGCAGTCTTCAGCCCTGGCTTGAAATGGAAGTATGTACCCATGGTTCCAGGTGGGCTTTTTCAGCAGACCCTGAAGCCCACCACTACCTCTTCAGTGCTATTTTTAGCCACATTAGCTAGACTGTTGAGCCTATGCAAGCTGCAATCCCACCACCAATTTGCAGTGTAGACATAGCCTTAGAGACAGAGTGCAAAAAAAGATTTGGAAAGTTTCTTAACTAGTGAAAAATATTCACACCCATATCCTAAAAAACGGCTCAATGAATTTTAATGAAACTTTAAAAAAAAACAAACGTAGTGCTAAAATGAAGCAAGAGAAATTTTGGCTAAAATGCTGATGTACAGAGAGAGTTGTAAGAACAGAAGTGCTATGGTGACCTAAGGCCCCAATTCAGCTAACCACTAACAGCTTAAGTCCCATTCACTTTAACGGGACTTAAACCCAGGCTTACACATTTTGCTGCTTTGGGGGCTGAGCGATAGCATTGCTACCACAATTCTACAACAACAATTCCATCCAGGAATTAGAGGACTTGCATCTCCACCCAGGAATCAGGTAAGATGTCAGTGATAACGTCTGCCTCTGTTTTTCAGGAACCAACAGCTCTATGAGTTACAATGCAGCTAATGCACTGCATACTTTCACGAACACGAAACCAGCAAGATTACCGATGCTACCTTCCAGCTGGGTAGACAAAAGGTACGGACACAGATAGTTCCCATTAGTTACAGTTACACACAAAATGCTGTTCTGCTGTGAAAAACGTCATTGTGCAATTCTGTTTATTGTATCTCTCTACTTTCCAGATTAAATGTACTCTGTTTGAAACACTCCGTTTTCTTCTCTTAATTGCCAACCTCATAAACTCACTCTGAGATCTGAAAGTCAAACTGGGATTTTCCCTGTGCGAGCATCATCCTCGGTAATAGAGATTCTGCTGGTCAAACCATCTCCTCAGTTACACCTGTGCAATTCCCTTGTCTTCAAACATGCCCTGAGGAACATACGTGCAGACCCAGTCGTGGTTCAGCTGAATATGACACAGATGTAACAGGGGGCATAATTTGGCCTACAGAACCCGGATTCCTTGTGACAATCCATGAGAAGGAAAGAAAACAGTTTGGCTCTCAGATCCTGGGGTGAGATTACAGGACTAACAGTTAAAAACAAAACAAACTTTGCTAAGTAAGTTGACTGGATCAGGAAGTTACTGAGAAAAACATTAAGTGTGGAAACTTATGTTTAGGTCACGAAAAGAGCCATAAAATCATATTGAAGCTATACAGTAAACAGAGATAAGGGTTTATATTTATTTTTTTAAAAGGCATTTATATGGACATTCATCTTTTTTTTTTAAAAAAAGAGACTCTGAAAAAACCTCATGAAAGGGTAAAACACAATTTACTCACATATTTGAGTATCATCTCTGCAGGCTTACTTTTGTGTTGGGTAGTAAGTAGCCAGAAGAAAAGGTCAGGCCTTTTAAAGAGAGTGGTTATAATAATCTGATTTGTTCTGGGGTTGGTATGCTATATACAATTAAGCATTTATTACATTATATGTAATGAATGCATATTTATTATATTTTTAAAATTGATTGTCAGTTAAATATGATTCTGCTGTCATACCAGTTTTTGCCCAGAGCAACTCCACTGATTTCAGTGAAGTTACCGCCATATAAAATTGGTGGAACGCAGCACAGAATCAGGCCCAGGATGTCTACAATTCCTCCTTTTCCTCACTCAAACAGGCACTTTACACATGCAGATCAGGTGTAAAGGCAGCCTGAGAGTAAAGAAGCCTGAAACTAGGTGTAACTATAATTCACTCCACCTTTCTGGCCCTTGTACATGGCTAAAGCAATGTCAAGAGATTCTTAGTGTAAATGAGAATTCAGGCCAAAAAATATTTTTGCTCATACTATGAAATGATTGCAAAACAGAAGTTTAAAAGCCAAGGCATGCAAATAAAAGTTAAGCACACGCTTGAATGTTTTACTGAATCAGTGCCTAAAACCAGATATTTCTAATTTCAGTGCAGAGTGAAAAGAAAAGGAGGACTTGTGGCACCTTAGAGACTAACCAACTTATTTGAGCATAAGTTTTCGTGAGCTACAGCTCACTTGAATTTTTCTACCTGAAGTGAGAGGACTGGTGCCCCTACCATCCATGCTGACTACAATCTCAAAGTGCTGTCTAGGCCTTATCTACACCAGAAAATGTGGTTGTTTTAACTATGGTGGTCAGGGGTCTGAAAAATCCACACCCCTGATCAGCATAGTTAAGCCAATCTACAGCCCATGTAGTCTGTGCTAGGCCAATGGAAGAATTCTTCTGTAGACCTAGCTAGCGACTCTTGGGGAGATGGATATGTTGACTGGAGAATCCCTGCCATCAGCATAGGTTGGGTCTACGCTGAAGTACTACAGGGGCTCAGCTGTGCTACTGTAGCACTTTAAGCGTATAGGAGCCCTTAGTTATGCAGGAATGTTGGAGGAGGAGGAGGAATAGCAGATTAGAATGTTCTACTTTAAGTCTTGTTCCAGGAATTCATGCAACACATTAATTATATAAAATATATTAATAAGGAATGCAACAAAAAGGTGGTGAGTTACTTTGTTAAAAAAAACTAATCTATTTATCCGTGTAAATGTGTTGTTTAAGAAATACACATTTAATCTTAATCTGAACATATCTGCATATCTTTTGAAAGATACAAATACTAAAACTGGCTGTTAAGAGGTTTTTAAATTAAAAATGTAATATTAATAAAGGCAAAGTCCACTAAGTTCAGAGATTTTTTTTTTTTTTTAATTTAAAATGCTTCCAAAAACCAGTCAAATCCTTTGGTTCTCTTTTCCAACAACAATCAACAATGAAGCAGTTGTCACACTGCAGTTGTGAAATGGTGTTCAATTTAATAATCTTTTCAATGAAGAGTGTTAATGAAGACCAGTGGAAGCTCCCTTGGTGCCATGGAAACAATGACTATCAATAGGCTTGGAAGGATTAGATCTTTATTGATAAAGGTCAGTAAATATCCACTTCATTGTACATACAGAAACCAGCAAAAAATATTTCCATCAATAATATTTGAAATTTACAGATAGGCAAAGAAAGAAAAATGATGCTTCTGACTTCATGGAGCTATGCCATTTTATACCAGCTGAGGTTTTGGCCCATTTTGTGGGACAGAGACACACCAGAACAACAGTATTGCATAAAGCTCTAATAATTTCAGTTAACAAATTACATACACATAAGCAGTATTATCTAATTATACTGAACATGTAGTTTATATTACCTGTGTCGACCTACCTAACCCTGGCTAGTTAGAAAATGTGTATTCTCCTGAGTAAGAGACCCACCTGTGAAAAATGTTAGCTTGCTAACGCCACACAGCTTCTGATCCAAAGCCCATTTAAAAATCACTAGAACCTACTGTGGTTAGGGTCGTGTAGATAATCCCAGTGAGGAAAGCTCCAACATTTGTAGAATCCATTAACTCTGAGCAGTCTACTGAGTACTTTTTTTCTAGTATTCACACACTTATGGGGCCATATCATGCCTCAATCAGTGCATCCAACTCCCACTGACATCACTGGAAGCTACACACAAGAATAGAGGATAAAGGAGCCCTACCTAGTTTTCTGAGTCTAGACAGACCAGCCTGGAAAGCTACACAACCTAATCGAACAATAATCAAAGTCAGAGTAATCCCAAAGCACATTATCAGGGAAGAGTAGGTCCTGTACTTTTAGTTATCACTGTTGTTATTTATTAGGTCTCATTTAGCATCCCTCATGGGGAAAATAAACTCGTCTTTAGGACCATTTTCATTTTTGCCCTGTGTTTCTCTCCCTCCACATCCTCCTTCCTGTTTCTCTCCCCTTTTCTGTCTTTGCATCTCTCCTCCTTTCTTCTCCCTTCCCTGCAGGAGCTACCAATTCCTGGAACCTGTGGGTTTACTGCAGCCCAGTTCCCAATCCCATCTGATACAATGACCAGTGATGAAACAGTTAACAATAGCAAGTACAGTGCATGCACTGGATTTGGAGTTAAGACCCCAATCAGATTAATGGAGAAGCTGATGAGTTCACACCCTCGCAGTGCCCTTGTTTCAGGCTGTCTGCAGACTCAGGAAGACAGAACTGAATTAGATACATTCATTTCATATTTACAAGCTTTCCTTTGACACTATGAGTGCTAGAAACTTTAAAAAAAGATAAGCAGATTCCACAGAATCGAATATGCTACAGGGAATGCATAAATACATCAAGCAGCCCAGATCCAGCCCATAAGCTAGGTATCTGAAAGCTCTGAACTGAAGCAATGGAGAAAAAGTCAGTGCAATGCAGCATTTGATGCTGCAATTGCTTTTTCTGTTACAAAGTAACAATTTTACTGTCAAACTCAACTACTATCCCAGCTGGCTCAAAAAGATCAGGGGTGGGATTTTCGGCAGTGCTCAGCACTGACCTAACTCTTCTACCACTGAAGACAACACTGAGTGCTTTTGAAAATCCCACTCTAGATCCCATTTTTGTTACTTAAAAGTTGTCAGGATAGAGACGGTCTTTTTTGTTGTTGTTGTTATGTTTGCATAGTGCCTAGCATAATGGAGCCTCTGATGCATGACTGGGGCTACTAGGAGCTGCTGCACTGCAATTAATAGATAATTATTGTTACTCCCTGCCATGGAAGAATAGTACCAACTAGGGTGACCAGATAGCAACTGTGAAAAAATGGGTCGGGGGGAGAGGCGGTAATAGGCTCCTATAAAGAAAAAGTCCCAAAAAATGGGACTGTCCCTATAAAAACGGGACGTCTGGTCACCCTAGTACCAACTATAAGGCCAATCCTCAGCACGTGCAAACTGGCATAGCTCCATTGCGGTTGCTGGAGTTATAATCATTTACACATTTTAAAATCTGGCCCCTTGCCTTTCATTTATCCAGTGTCTGATTATGATATAGTAGCTGAAATATACTCTTCACCACCTCAGTACAGAAAGATATGCTAGTTGTCTGGAAGTATTATTTATGTACCTAGTAGGCCATTGTGAATCGCCACCACATATCACATCACAGCAATAATGTTACAGCAATAAAGAGTAAATATAGGGTTTTTTAACTTAAATTAACAAAATGCTAACAACAACCCCAGCAACAAAGCTGCACTCAATTTTTCAGTGAATCTTTTTTCTGGGGGTTATATTAAAAGCTCCCTAGCTTTAAGAAAATGTAGGCTACATACATTTTTCAAACTCTTTTTAATGAGAAGGAACATTTCTAAAAATCAGATTTGCTCTTCGGGGTAAATTAAAAGACAGACTCAAAACTTCAGATTGTAATCACATCATATGAGCCTCACACCTTTTATTTCCCATTTTCTTGGTGCAACTGCATTGCCCCATCAAAAGAATTGTATTTTATTTCTAATCCACAAAGCCCTAGGTTGTCTAATTCCGATGTCCTTATCTGGATGTTGGCAAACTTAAATTCTTCCCTTTGAAATTATTTCCTTTTGGAGGTCAGCTGAAGGCCTAGTTCAAGCACCACATTGATGCAACCAAACACAGTATCACTTTGAATATCTATCAATTAAGGGCCTCAGTATGAAAACTATCTTTGGTGCCAGGATTTTAACAGACCTCTTAACTCAAACGTTGCATTGTGTTAGTACAGCTGTATCCACAAGCAAAAGTAAGAGAATTATATTAAAAAGGATTCCAACTTCCGTCAGTTTTCTGACTGCAGAAAGAGATTATATTCATTCTTTCAAATTATGTAACTGTCTTATGCCCCTATGTAAGGTGCCCCTTTACTCCCCTGCATGGGGTACCTGCATCACAGATCGGACTATGGGGAGAAGGGGGAAGAGCAGCTCCCATGGGGCAACTACTCTCCTTCTTGGGCAGGTGGGCAGTTGGGGCAGGCATTGGGCATTGACTATAGTGATGTCACAGATAACTTCTCTCCCACCTCCTCCCAAACCATGGAGGAAGCAGGGACCAGAGCTGTTCCTAGAGCAGTGCAATTACAACCCACTGCTTACTTTGGTCTCACAGTAATTCCACAATCTAGCTTTAAGGGATTACATATACTTATACTATATAATACTATCCTAACACTGACAGTTTAACAGTTCCTATACTCTCTCTATGCACCTGTATATAATTGCTTACCCAACATTAAATTCAGCAATACACACACACTCAACAGTAATTTCCTATATCCTATATTGTACACATATACACACATGAACTCCAAGGGACTGAGAATAGAGAACATAAATAAAATCTACTCAATATAGTAAGTAACCTATAAAGTATAAAACCTATGGATGATTATATTTTTAAACCAATCTTTAAACCAAGTTTTTAAGTAACTTGCCAGAACTGACACAGACGTCCTCAGATTACAACGAAGTGGCATTTTTTGTCTAAGCCTCCAAAGAGTCAGTTTCCTGTTGTCCCTAGACTGACCACAAAATGGCAACAACGGCAACCTAGTAAAATCAGGGACCAGAGAATAGAGGTGAAATGAAGCATACGTCCACAGAGCAGAAGCAGTGTCCTTACACAAGTGTTTGCCATCCAATGGCCACGGCATATTTGTCTGAAGAAAGGGGAGATTCAATACTGTGCTGAAGGCATGCTCTGTAAGTAATCCATTCTATTAATTTTGAGAGCAGGAATGGCCAGTATGTTACTCAAGCATAAAGGTCAAGATTCTAAGAAATAGCTAGTGATTTTTGGTGCCTCAGTTTCTAGGTGCCCAACCTGAGACATCTCAAAACGTGGCCTGATTTTCAGAAAGTCCAGGGCACCCACCACATGAAAAAATAAGGCCATTTTAAGATGTCTGACTGAGGTTGAAACTTCAAAAATTTAAGCCCTTGCAAATTGCTACTTTCTTTTGAAAATCTTGATCTAAAATTGCCATGCACTGTCTAATTAGCCTGAAAACACTTAACTATTTTCTTATATTCATGTCTTTTTTGCCCTCATGTCAGGAACCCAGTGGTTCAACTCAATCAAAGTGATGACTAAAAGCACTCCTTATATTTGGATACTGCTCTCACTCTTAAATCCATCCTGCTACACTGTAACTGTGATACGCAGACCACACTGAGAGGAGCTGAGTGCAGCAAGCCAGGCCTTAGGTCATAAATAAGCCAGCAATTCAGTCACGGAAGTCACGGATTCTATGACTTTCTGCGACCTCCGTGACTTTCGCAGCTGCAATGGCTGATGCAGCTGATCCCAGAGCTGCCCAAGCAGCTGGCCCCTGGGGAGCACTGTAGCAGCAGTCCCAGGGGCAGCCCTAAGAAGCACCTGAGCAGTGGGCCCAGGGCCTCAGAGAAGGGGTGGCTGGGGGCAGTCAGCCCCGGGACTCCCACAGCAGCAGCATCCGGGGCCCCCCAGAGCAGCAGCATCCGGGGCCCCAGGAGCTGCTAAGTTTTGTCATCAGGGCTATTTATATAGTAAAAGTCATGGACCGTTCACGGACCGTTAATTTTTATTTATTTCCCATGACCTGTCCGTGACGTTTACTAAAAATACCGATGACTAAATCTTAGCCTTATTCATAAGCAGAAGACCTGTCATGGTTCCCACCAATCTGGTTAGCCCAAACAATAATAATTTGCATTTCTAGAGCTCCTTCCATCCAGCCTACAAACAGTTTTACAAACACAAATGAACTAGTCCTCCAGCTCCCCTGTGAAGCAGGTATTCCTATTTTACAGTGTTTTCTCAAAGACTTGTAGGGTTTTTGCTGAAATGGAGCTCTTGCCTCATTCACGCCGCACTTAGACAGGAATTTTCAGAGGTCCTCGGTAATGGCTGTTGGCTGGTTCTCAATTAAGACAATTCCGATCCCAGTGTTAGGCCAATAGCAAATGGTTTTGAAAATTCCAAATTCTGTATATGATTGACTTTCAGGATTCTGTTTGTTTACATTAAGTAGCGTGCAGTAAAAGATACTACTCTTATGCAGGACAGAGTTAAATAAGCAACCCTAACTTTGTATCTCCTGACTTTTTAGTGCTCAGAAATGCCACCTTGATATTTTCAGCACACACACACACAAGATACCAAGGTAATTTGAAAAAGCTGCTTAGATGCTCTGTAGTATTTCAGTGAAAAGAAAACATGCATCTTTTTGCCATTTCAGTATTTTTAAGACTATTAAATATAATTGCATTCAAGTTCATAATTATCAAATGTTATTTGTCAAATTATAATACTGGAGCAGTTTATAGTTTTTACTAGTCTGCTATTCTAGATATATCAGTTCTGTTTAATAGATCATTTTATTTTAGAATTATAGTATCTATTATGTAAATGCAAAATAATTAGTATTTAATTTTTTTCCGTTCTGCAAATTTATTATGATGAAAACATCCTGGAGGATATTTTTAGTGATTACTTTTCACTAAATTCTGGAGATTAAGAAAGTGAAAGATTTTTCCATTTAAAGTAGCTAATGCATTAGAGGCCAAATCCAATGCCTTTAAGGTCAACAGAAAGATTCGTATCGATTTCCACGGGCACTGGATTGGGACCCAAATTACAGTGCACGAAACAGCTTGCACAAAAAGCCAATGAAGTATTTAAGACAGTAAACCTGTCACTCCAAATTATATTTTAAAATAGAAGTAATTTATAGTACTCACCCGTTTTTGTTGCATGCAATTTCTTAGTGTATTTGCTACAATTAATTGTGCATCTGGACTTCAGCACAGCATTAGAAGTTGAGGTAATGATTTACTAGAAGGAAAAGTAAATTCTAATTGTGCTACTAACCTTGAACTGTCTTATGTAAGGTTTCAGAGTAGCAGCCGTGTTAGTCTGTATCCACAAAAAGAAAAGGAGTACTTGTGGCACCTTAGAGACTAACCAATTTATTTGAGGATAAGCTTTCATGAGCTACAGCATGCATCTGACGAAGTGAGCTGTAGCTCACGAAAGATTATGCTCAAATAAATTGGTTAGTCTCTAAGGTGCAACAAGTACTCCTTGTCTTATGTAAGACATTCTAAGAGCCTATCTTTTAGAATTTCAAATAATTTGGCTCCCATTACTCTAACATTTTACTTATGAAGTGGGGTATCACCTGCTTGTCCTAAAAAACCCAGTACTTTCAGAATTTTTATTTTTTGAAGAACTCCCAGTATAGAGCTGGTTGCCCCTTTACAGCTGGCATGCTGCATGTCCTAGGAACACAAGTTAATGTTCTTGTTTTAACTCTCATATTGGTTAAAGTTTAATATTAGTTATCTTTGTCAGAGGATAGGGAACCATATGGTGGAAGAGGGGAAAGAAGATCCAGTGGGTAGGGCAGTAACCAAGACTTGGGAGACCTGGATTTGAGTGGTCTGCCACAGATTTCCTTTGTGAACTTGGGCAAGTCCCCAGTCCCTCTGTGTTAGTTCCCTATCTGTAAAAACAGGAATAGCAGCACTGCCCTGTCTCACAGGGGTGTTGTGAAAATAAATGCATCAAAGAACATAAGGCGCTCAGATACTATGGTGTTCTGGGGGCCCTGTAAGTACCAGCAGTAGATAGGCAAAATACAGGAAGGCAATAAGCAGGAGGGAAAACATAAGAACAGTGGGGTGAGGGCAGAGAGCAAAATCAGTAGAGGCCACAAGAAAGAAAGGAGAAAAGATGGTTGTGCATAACAGGGAACCCTGTTCCAGTAAAAACACTGGAGATGAGGATAAGGAGACAACATGTGACTACCATACAACACTAAAAGTCTGTGACTGCATAATAATAATAATTTAAAAATGGAAAGGTACCTTCCCCCCCTCCCAACCAAGAAAGAGAACAGACTGAACATTTTGGACCAGCTGGTGTAAATCTTTTGAAATTCTTTGACTTCAGAAATATCATGGTTGAATTTTCATCATGTCTGTTGGGAAACATTATTGACTTTGAATTCTCACAAGCAGTTACAGTTTACTAACTTTACTGTTAGTAAATTATACATACAAATTACATAGTCTCCGGCAGAGACGACTCTGGCCTGCCGATAGTGGGAGGGCAGTGGCTTCAGCAGATGTTACTGAGCATGTTCAGTCCGTGTGAGCATGTTCAGTACAAGTGAAGCAGCAAATTGGGGAGGGCATGTGACCCCACACGACACCCCCCCTTTCCACACACACACACACCCTCCAGTCTCAGGGGGCTTTTTGTTCGTGAACAATTGTGCATGAAATACTTCTAACAAAGAGACCAGTTGTTTTTATGATATCAGAACCTTCACCTCCTGCCGAGAAAGTTAATGCATGGATATCCCACATTATATGAACCATAAATAAGGCCATCTATTATTCATCCCCACCACCCACATGAGACAGGATTTACAGCCAGTTTTCACTTATTTTCTCACTGAACATTCACCTGTAAGATATTTTGCAAAAATACCATCAGCTCCTTTTAGTCCTCTCTTCTGCAGCACACTCTTCTAAGCTGCTGTCAATTCCTCTTGAAGATACACTGTATAAATACAGTGAGTCATTAAGTTTAGTACCAGGGAAAAGCACATTTATGACTCACTCATTGAAAGAAAAGGTTTTCATTGGAAAAAACCACAGACATGAAACGATGGTGGGTAAATGTCTCTATTTATTCATTTTCTGCCTTATCACACACAAAGACTGCCGCAGACAAATACTTTATCTAACGAAAACAGACTTTTATTATCCCACAGAATAACAAAAAACCCTCCAACTAAATTTAATAGACATTAATGAGAGCAGGCCTAAAACAGAGCTCTAAACACACACAGCTTTGATTGTCCTATATTCAGTTAGAATGCATTGGTGATATGCTGGTATGAAACATTCTGTATCAGATAACTACTATTATTTAGCTTCACTTTGGAACAGGACCAGACTGGTGATGTGAGTAAGCCACACAGATGAATAAAATGATCATAATACCCCACTGCCCCTCCCCTTAAAGTGTACTGGTGGCAATAGGGTATTAAGATCCCTTTAGGGAAAATTACTGTCTTGCTCAGAACGTGTAATTTGTTCTTGAATCATACTCTCTCAACTAAACTATGGAAATAAACAGGGACTGAGCCATGTACAGCATTGCACTGATTCACAGACAAGTGTGCCAACATACCAAGCAGGATAATCCTCAAAGCACAACCATTTTCTTGTCTTTTCAGTGAGGCTAGCTACATATCACAGTGGATGAAACCTCTGGAAAAAAAACGTTTTATTGGCCCTTACTTCTCATCTAATATGTTTGGTGCTCTAAGATTCTGAAGTTCTCCAGAATGCACTAAACACACCACTGTTCTGCTACGTTAAAGCAAACTTTACAGGTACCCGAGATTAATGCAAAATTTGGCTTTAAACAGAAACATAACTGCAACCTGGACGATAACACAGCAAGGCACTGCTCCATGTTATTGAGGTTACAGCAGTTTATATATCATAGGAAAACGGAAACAATTGTACCCTGTGGAATCTTTTTAGTAATGGTACCCTGTGGAATCTTTTTGATAGAGTGTTATTCTCACACTGTTAGGACCTCAGCTACCCTTCTTAAATAGTTCATAGCGAGTATTACAGCATCCCCTTGAGTTTTGCCATCCCTTCATGTTTCAGAGATGCCTATTCTGTCAAGGCTCTATTCCCTGTACTCAACACCTGCCCCTCCTGCAGTTTAATTTCTCTCCTAGCCTGTGCTGGAGACAGATACATTTGTATTCTTGAGATCCCTACCAGATGTCTTTGGCAAACGCCAGTGTCCCTTGGCACCTGCCAGCTTTCCTCCAGCTCCTAGTTTTAATAATCAACCCTGCAAAACATAGTCAGCCAACCATCTGTGCCAGCAATCTGGTTCCACTTTGGTTAAGGGAGATCTTTCCCTTTTCTAAACAGTTCTTCAGTGCCTTATAAATGTAACTTACTCCACTTGATATCATCTCCACACACAGACATGCTGCAGTCCCTACTGTCTTGCTGTCCTTATCCACAGAACTGGAAAAAATCTAGCATAGGGGTTCTGGATGTGAGTCATTTTCTTAGTTTAGCACCAGGGAAATGTAGCATCCAGGTCCTCTCTCCTAGGCCTCTCTTTATTAGTAGTACCAATATGAACAACCACAGTGGGCTCTTCCCAAGCACTCACTAGAGAAGTGCCATAACAGTAGAGTTGTTAGAATCGCTGAGGGTGCTGGGAAATAGGTTTTAGTGCTCTTCTGGAAAAGAATAAGTTAGCTTGTTTGAGTAATGCAACTAACATCTGGGGGAAGTGATTAAATCCCATCTCTTTCCAGAGACCATAAAAAAGAAAACTGCCTGTGAGTAAAAATTGTTCTTTCAGTTGTATGCCATAATTTCAAGACCTGTTTTTAATATGGCAATATTGAGACAACGTTTTGTTGCTACTGCCATTAGTGCCAGCCAACAGTATTTCTCTCGATAGATAACAACCCTGGCAAAATGGTCCAAAAATATATCTCACCATCCCTGATAGAAATCTGTTCACGTATCCTTAAACACCAATACGTGCACTTCTACATGCACACACTCATGGACACCGATACATGCAAACTTCATACCAATCTCTCACCCACACACACAAATCCTCTTTGTGTCTCAAACTACACAACCACACACCCCATCATTCACTCAGTTCTGAAGGCTACCTCATTCAGGCACATGCCTGCCATTCACCTCTCCATTTACCCTCAGCCTATCAATTCTCTACCCACACCCCAAATTCACCAGTTCTCTTCTCCGACCCACCTTTCAGTACCATCTATCCACAGTTGCACCAGCCATATAAGCCCTACCCTGGCTTCCTCATGATTGCAGCATCTTTCCCTCAGTTGAGCCTTGAGTCTTCCCCTAATGGAAGCCCTCTCACCTCTCCTGCTGGCTGCTCCCCTTCCCCAGTCCCCCCAAAAAAGGCTGGAGGTCCTGCTCTGTCCCTTCTTCCACTTAAGGAGTTGCCACCAGGGCTGCTAGAATATTTTGGCCTCTCCCTAGAGGTGGGTAAGGAGCTGGGTATTATCTGTTCCTTTTACTAAGCCTGGGGAAGCAATCGCTGGAACTGGGCAAGAGGAGGAGCCAGCTAGGACCAGCCATGGGAGAAAGCCTCAGAGTGGTTAAGTAGGAGCGCCACTGGTATGGCATCTGGTGAGGAGGGCACCATCCTCGCCCAGGAGAGGTAGAGCCCGGAAGGGCTGCTGATAATCCCTCCCCTTCCTCTTGGGACCAGAGGATTCAGCTGTTACACAACTGACCCTCCACATGTTCTGCTGCTGAAGGCAGAGCAAGGGACAGGCTTAAAAGTGTAACAGCAGCGCCAGCTCCTCTCCTACTGCCTGGCAGCTGGTTACACTCAGCTCATGTTTTTAAGGTTTTGTTCACAGCCTTAAGGGCGAGAACCTTTTTTAACATTTATTTTAAATAAATTGAGTTTCTGCAGAACCTGACCACATTAGTCTCCCTTGCCCAAAGATACTATTACAAATCAGAGGCAGCGTGTCCTAGCGGACCGGGACTCAGAGGAGATGACCCGCATTCTAATCCCAGCTTTGCCCCATTTGCCGTGTCCTTGGACAAGTCACTTTCCCCTCTCTGTGCCTCTGTTTCCCCTCCCACCCACTGTCCACCTTGCTGATTGAGACTAAGTTCTTTGGGCCAGGGAATGGCTCCTACTATGCATTTGTGGAGTGCCTAGTGCAAGAGGCAGCATTCTACGTGCTGCCATAGTATAAAATATGATAATAAGCATACATCTAGTGGCAACATCCGTCTGATAAAATGAATTTACTGCAGACCTTTGACTGCCTCAGCCCATTAATCTCTCTTTGCCAGGATTACTAACATTCCAATCCTGTGAGCAGCTTCAAACAGCTGCCATTTCTTTAAGCAGCCTACCACAAGCATGCTTCCTTTCTTTCTTCCCCCCAATGCGGAATTTCACATGAACATACCCATCCCACACCCACATACAAGTTACACAGGTGGCACCTTTTCATAGTCACTCCTAGAACAGTGAGTTTAAGATCTGTGATCTCATGACTACCAAGGCTAGATCTTGGGGAGTTTACCCCTGGAACATTGCTGCTTTCCATTAAGACAAAGCACATGCATCTAGTCCCGGGCTGTCTAGAGATATTAAATATTTAAAGATGATTCTTTTATGTCCAGAAAAGCTACTTTAGGTTATTTGCAGAAGTTCTACAAAACATATTAGTTATATTTCTTTCTCTCCCTCTGCTTCTAAGCACAGTTGGACACAATACATAAGGCACCTGGCTTTACAGACAGAGGTACACAAAAAATAATCAAAAAAATTTTAAGTACTCAAATACTTTTAAGTGGCTTCCTGTTATATGTAGCTTATTTTAGACTTTATTTTTATACCAGTGACATTCCAAATGTGGGTACTAGGTAATGTACAGACATGCAAGATGACTCTGTCCCTGCCCCAAAGTAAAACAATAAAAAGGTGAGGGAAAAAGATACAAGGTACAAGCAAAGTGGTCAGAGGGATCACGTGGAAGCTCATATTTCTCCTGTCCTGTTGGTTTTACTTACAGAATACATGTTCATATAATAAGAGATGAAGTTTTCGGGGGAACTTGCAAGTTACTCAGTTCATCCCAAAACTTGTGGTTTCACTAGCAATCATGGGTAATACAGCCATAACAAACTCATGCCAAACAAAATTGTACAATGCCACCCACAGATTCTCGCTATATAATCCCACGCTTCAGAAATCCATTAATTTAAAAGTTAGGCTTCTCATGTGTATTTCCTCACAAAACACAGACACTAAAAAATAAGGAAGTAACAAGTCAAGACAACATTCTCACCCAATACAACAACCTCCAAGCATCAGCCTGCTACCATCATGACACCCAGCTCAGCACACTAAACACCTTCTCCAACACGTTGACATTCAATTAGATTGCCACCCTCAGTACTTGCATCAAAGAATGAGAAGTCTTGCTGTGATGCACAATATTCTCTCCAATCTTCTAACAACACACACAATTTCAGAATTACAGTTCCCGACCAATAGGAGCTGCAGAGTTGGCGTTCGGGGCTGAGGCAGTGAACAGAGACCCCTCCCTCTCCTTCTCCCCCCTCCCCCGGGGCTGCAGGGACGTGCAGGCCACTTTCAGGAGCGGTGCGGAGTTTGCGTGCGGGCTCTGGGCTGGGGTGCAGGAGAAGGTGAGGGGCTCTGACCGGACGGCGATTACCTCGGGCCACTCCCACATCCCTCTAACCAGTGACTGGCACATCCCTCTGGCAGCATCTCCTAGGTGGGGGGGGCCGGAGATCTCTGCGCACTGCCCCCACAGCTCCCATTCGCCATAGTTCCCGGCCAACGGGAGCTGTGAAGTTGGCGCTCGGGGCGGAGGCAGCACACGGAGACCTCTTGCCCTGCCCTAGGGGCTTGCAGGGATGTGCTGGCCACTTCCAGGAGCAACGCAGAGCCAGAGCAGGTAGGAAGCCTGTTCCCCAGCATGTAGAAAGGAGGGAGAGGAGTTGAGGGGAGGGAGGGGGCCTGCGGACCCCCTGGAGTACCCTCCGAGGACCCGCAGGGGTCCGTGCACTGCAGTTTGAGAAACGGTGCTTTAATACAATGATACTACAAAAACATGCGCAGCACTAAACTCAGTCTGCTAGCAAAAAGGGAATTAGAAATGACAAGATAGATAGCAAAAAGGGAATTAGAAATGACAAGATAGATAGAGTTAAACTAACAACTTCACAACAGACTCAGCTGGAAAGCAGCTGTGTTTCACTATCCCACGTGACAAAGAATGGTTCTGCAGACTATGCTTAGAATTTGAATCTTGGACTCTGCTTTGCGGTGCAAAATTTGATGGGTATAGATTATCTGCATCAATTTTAATGCAGAAAAGTGGAGGTTTGAAAGCTTTCAAGGGGGTAAACTATCTATGAAAGGTAAACCCCTAGCAGCCTGTCTGTCTTGTGAAGGTTATAAATAGCTCTATAAAGCTATCTTGTACATAACAGATGTTGTCTGTCTTGCTTAGTATTTCCGTCTGCATTTTATTAAAGTTTCAAAATAAGATAAGTATGTTCAAAAAGGAATTATTGTGTATGGTGTGACAGAGGCCTAATATACTAAATGAGTTGGAAAAGCAGACAAGAGGTCTGATTCTCATTTATACTGTTGCTCCTTC
Organism: Lepidochelys kempii; assembly: GCF_965140285.1. Taxonomy (NCBI): domain Eukaryota; kingdom Metazoa; phylum Chordata; order Testudines; family Cheloniidae; genus Lepidochelys; species Lepidochelys kempii. The sequence goes on along the minus strand of NC_136382.1, from coordinate 206,204,609 downwards.
TTCTGACACCAGTGTTACATTCCGATACAAACACTGCCCTTCTGTTAAGAGGTAGCAAATCAGCCTCAGTCACAGGAAAAAAATCACCGACACCCAGGATGAGTGTATTTGATGTGTAACTTCTTTTATTTATACATATGCACCAGTCCTGGAACAGAAGTGTCAAACAGCATGCAAGGCAATCCATCCTTTCAGGAATCTCAGCCTAACTCCAGTGCCCAGTTCTCAGGAAACATCTCTGTCTCATGAACTGGCTCTAACCAGAGAGCAAACTCCCCTGTTGCTCACAGAGCTCATGCTCTAAGGGCCACTCACTGCTTCAACACAGAACCTGACACAACAAAAACTGACTACAACAAAGCACGATTTCCTAAAACTAAACATTTGCTCACATGGTGGATCTGTCTACACAGTTGCTAGGAGCAAGTCTTGCAGCCCAGGTCAACTAAAAAAGCAATATGGACATTTCAGCTCAGGCTCTGAAACTTACTCACCCACTTCTAAGGAAAGCTCCAGCTGAGCCCATATGTCAAAGCAATGTCTACATGGCTATTTTTAGTGCTCTAGCATGAGGTTGTTGACCTGGGCTGAGAGACTCATTCCCAGCAGCTGTGTACACATACCCTACATTTAAAAGAAACACCTGGTGACACCTGCCGTAACAAGTGTGCCTCCTTGTGCTGGATCACTGAGAAAACATCTGTCAGAAGAGGGAGTAGTTCAGAAGAAGAAAACATGTTTACTTTCTGTCTTGGAGAATCCTGAAGCAGCAGGTTCATCTTCAATGTTTGAGATGTTGAAGGAAGATCTGAACTGATATTTCTCTTGTTCAAGTGCAACTGTAATCTCACAGAGAAAGATACAGACTCTGTCCTGAAAAACATACAGTCTAAGTCCCCACTCCTGTCAAGACTTAAGTACGTGCCTAACTTTACACACTGGGAATAGTTTCATTATAGTCAATGGAACTATTGCCTGTGTGTAAAGTTAAGCACGTGCTTATGTATTTGCAGAATCAGGGCCTAAAACATAACCTTAATCCAATGCCAATTTATCAAAACAAAATAAAGAAATGATCCCACAAAACAGCAGGCAGGGTGATGCAAACCAAAATAAAGTACATATAACTGGATAAATTACAAATTTGTTCATATTAGGCAAAAGAAGTATCGTGCAGTATACCTTGTAGATTAACAATGTTATAAAATTAACATTTCTTATAACCCTTGTGATTCATTCAAGCAGCTTTGCCAGTCCCAAAACTACACGAGGGAGAGGTTGGGATTCCAACATAAAAGGTAGGTTTTTGAAATAACATTTTAAGAGAGACATCTGTAATGCCAGCTAATAACATTTGTCAGCATACATGTAAATTAAACATCTCCACCATACAAGTCAGATCTATTCCAGAACTGAATGCTTGCCAATAGAGCCCAGTGGCTGCTGGAACATATCCGATATTTACTTCATTGTCATGGGTGTTACATTGACCAGATTTTTCACCGAGCCTCTGAAGCTTTGTGCACGTGTTTTGGATGCCAAGCATTCAACTGTTGAAAAACAACAAGCCAAAAAAAATTCTATTGTCCATCAGGTCAGGACAACCCAAAACTAGTTCCAGAAAAGTGACAATTAACTGCTGCCTCCCAGACAAGCTGCTCCTCTGCACTTAGTAATACTGAGAGCATGGACTGATGGGTGCAGTCCATTTCAAGGCTGGAAATGAAAGCTCACCCTTACCTTAGGGTAATTTAAACGCCTCTGGATGCAAAAAGAAAGCTGATTTGCTCATTTGGCTCCCTACTTTTCCTAAACTCCTCTGTGACAGCTCAGTCAGACCCCATCCTGCACTTTGAGAAGACAAAATGACCAACTATACAGTATGTGCACTGTTCCCAAACTACAGTCTTGGGAGTAACTGCTATTTAGACGTGGGATCAAAAAAGACGAAAGAAAGAGTCCATTATCAAATATTTGTTCACCACGAAGGTACTTACAGAGTATAATAACCCCTTAACCTTCTCTTTGTTAAGCTAAATAGATTGAGATCCTTGAGTCTATTGCTGTAAGGCCTGTTTTCTAACTCTTTAATCATTCTCACGGCTCTTCTCTGAACCCTCTCCAATTTATCACCATCGTTCTTGAATTGTGGGCACCAGAACTGGACACAGAAGTCCAATACCAGTCGCAACCCTGCCAAACAGAGGTAAAATAACCCCTCTACTCCTACTTGTATCCCCCGTTTACGCATTCAAGGATCGCACTAGCCCTTTTGGCCACAGTGTCACACTGGGAGCTCATGTTCTGCTGATTATCCACCACAACTCCCAAACCTTTTTCAGAGTCACTGCTTCCCAGGATAGAGTCCTCCATCCTGTAAGTATGGCCTGCATTCTTTATTTCTAGATGTACATATTTATATTTAGCCATATTAAAGTGCTTATTGTTTACTTGTGCCCAGTTTACCAAGAGATCCAGATCACTCTGTATCAATGACATTTCCTCTTCATTACTTACCAATTTGTGTCATCAGTAAACTTTATCAGTGATGATTTTATGTTTTCTTCCAAAATATTGAAAAAAATGTTAAATAGTATAAGGCAAATAATCAATCCGTGCGGGATCCCACCACAAATGCACCAACTTGGTGATGATTCCCCATTTTAATCCATTTAACGTGTGCATTGCAACTAGTGAGGCCTCTGATGGAGCACTGTGTCCAATTCTGGACAGCACACTTTAGGAAAGATGTGGACAAATCTCAGAGTGTTCAATGGAGAGCAACAAAAATTATAAAAAGGTCTACAAAAGGAATGGTTAAAAAAATTGGGCATGTTTAGTTTTGAGAAAAGACGGCTGAGATGGAGACCCAGTAACAGTCTTCAAATATGTTAAAGGCTGCTACAAAGAGGATAGTGATTAATTGTTCTCCATGTCCACTACAGGTAGGACAAGAAACAATGGGCTTAATCTGCAGCAAGGGAGATTTAGATTAGATATTAGAAAAATCTTTCTAATTGTGAGCTCTGGAATAGGCTTCCAAGGGAGAAATGCCTATCATTGGAGGTTTTTAAAAACAGGTTGGAAAAACACCTGTAAGGGATGGTCTAGGTTTATTTGGTCCTGCCACAGAGCACGGAGCTGAATTTGATGACTTCTCAAGGTCCCTTATAACCTTGCATTTCTATGATTCTATGTTAATTGTATATTGTTCTAGTTTTTTAATCAAAATGTCATGTGGCACCAAGTCAAACACCTTACAGAAGTCTAAGTATACTACATCAATACTATTAACTTTATCAACCAAACTTGCAATCTCATAAAAAAATGATATCAAGTTAGTTTGATATTATCTATTTCCCATAAACCCATGTTGACTGACATTAATTATATTACCCTCCTTTACACAAAGGAGCTCTGTGGAGGAGCTGAGAATGGAACCCAGGTCTCCTAAGTCTCAGACTAGCACTCTGATCTCCGGGCCATCATTCCTCTAGATTCACTCAGCATCTTGCTCTTGAAGAAGGAACATTTTAAAAACCAAAACTACTAATTTTAAGAAAACCAGACATTTGGAATAATTATATTTTCTTCTCATACAACCAAATGTGAGAGTCAGGTTGTTCTTGAGTAAGTGACCTTCCAAATATATTTTCTATTCTGAAGACCAGAGTGAGATCCTAGTTAATGGATGCAGTGACAGGGATAAAGGGGACGTTTTGCAAATTTGAGTGCCCAAAATTAGGTGCCTAAATAGGTATTTAGGTACCTAAATAAAAGTGGCCTGATTTTCTGAGGTGCTGACTACTCTCAACTTCCACTGAAATCTATGAGAGCTTCACTGATCAGCACCTTTGGTAATCAGGACACTTTATATAGGTACCTATGGAGGGATTTAGGAGCCCTAGTTAAAGAGGCAGATATTCAAAAGGCACAAAGGGCAGTTAGGCACCCAACTTTTATCCACAGTTAAAAGGAGTTGGATGCTTAACTGCCCTGTATGCCTTTGAAAAAATCTCGCCCTCCATAAAGAAGGGTGCATAAAGTTAGGCTCCTATGTCTTTATTTAGGCTGCTAAATAAGTGACCTGACTTTCAAAAGTGTTGCTCACCCAGAAGGTTCTATTGATGTCAATGGGAGCTACTGAGCAATCAAACACTCTTGCGAACATGGATTTGGAAGCCAAATTTTAGGTACCTATTTCTGAAAATTTGGACCAAAATCTTCCAGAGGAGATAAAGTCAGTAAACCTGCTATTTGGGTTTGATTAATAGACTGTGTAGTAGCTACCTGGAACCAAAAAAGTCTGAGTTTGTTCACTGTCTGGGTTACTACAATACAGAGAAAAGTTTAGAGTGCAAGATAGTGGAAACATTTAATACGGTTGAAAGGAGTGATTTCTCACTGGCACAGAGTTTCACAGTATTAGACATTTAAATCCATCATCATGAATTAACCCCCAAAAAACATTCATTGTATTGCATTTAGTAAAGTTCAATATTCTACATGTACTTGTGCTATTTAGTTATCAAGTAACAATATCTTGTATAATTTTAAAAGAACATCTGCTGAGTAATCAGGTCTGGTGCTCCCAAAAGTAAAATTAAAGTACTAACCTTAAACCTGTGATTATCTGGCCCCGAGTTTCTCAATTCATAGGGAATAAATGCCTTTATAAAATTCACTTACGTATAGCTGTCAAAGGTACCAACCATAATGAGACCTTTGCAATCATACATTTAAATGAGCAACCACATTTTGAATATTGTACAGGTTTTAAAAACAATGGGGAGTGGGTATACAACCTCTAAACCACCAAGGCCAGTACCGTACTAGGACCATTGTAGGTACTCTAACAGTTACACTTAAGCAAAATCTCTTCTTGGCCTATGCCACGATAATGCTTACTTAAGAATGTGCATAACTTTAAACACGTGCATAGTCCCACCAAGGTCAGGTACCTCACTGCATCAGGGCACTACTGAGCAGGGCTGAGTTCCTTTCAGCTGCCTTTCTTAAATTCATCACACTTGTCCTATGAAATCCAGATTTCTGTCAGGAAACTACTCCAAATCCAAATCAAGCTCTGCTAATGAAGTAAAGTTTTTTTCTTTCCATACAATTTGACAGAATTCAAAGGAGTACACCAGGCTTAGTTACACACAGAGAAGAAAATAATTACTTACTTGTAATGTATTTTGTCGGTCTGCCTCTTCTCCCATCCCGGAAAGGAAACATCCCAGCAGACAGTATTATAGCTAGACCTATACCAGGAAGCAAGGAGGCAAAAAAATAAAATAGAAGTCTGCCAGTCACAACTGACACACAGTTTCCCGGTAGGTGGAGTTATAATGATGTCAATAAAGTTGTTTATTTGGAAGGAAGAGGTGGCTGTATGACAAAGTATATTAATTGGTCCTATGAGAGCAGCCCTTTCTAGTCACTAGTAGAAAATAAATGTGTTTTATGAGCACTTAGAATAGCACTTTCTGCTTTCTGTCTTCTATTAAACATATTAATGGCATATTCAAAGGCTCCAAACTTTTCCACAATTCTATAGAGTAAACCTCTGTACTCCCACCTCATCACAGACAGCTCTGCAAAATACATGAGTAGCTAGTAATAAAGCTGCGGTTTTAGTAGCTGTAACTGTTAAAGAAGGTAACTGCTACTGTGTTATTACTGTTTCTTACACAACCTGTAACATAACTTTCAGTGATTGGCAAAATACAATATATTATGAAAATTAAGTCATACAAAATCAAGAAACTTGGCAGAATATGCTAAACCCAGGGTTGTGAGTTCAATCCTTGAGGGGGCCATTTGGGATCTGGGCAACAAATTGGGGATTGGTCCTGCTTTGAGCAGGGGGTTGGACTAGATGACCTCCTGAGGTCCCTTCCAACCCTGATATTCTATGATTCTCTGATAAATTTGATCAGAATATTTTTGTGGATTGGTTGGCCTCAAAAGAAAGCTGAAGCAGAATAAGGCTTTAGTTTGACAGAACTGTCAAGGTGGGGTGTTTGGGGGCTATTTAATCTCCACTATATGCCACATCACAGAAACTGTAGGGATTTTCAGTCAGCACAACACATGGCAACTATAAAATTACCAATAAAAGGAAGGCAGTAAACGGGAAATGCCTAGTCTAGAAGAAAGGTGTATACATATCATTAAGCTATGTTTAGCAAGGAACAAGAGATGTGAAGTAGAGCCAAGTCACTTCTTTGGTTTCTAGAACCACTGTTAACCATATGGGAAACATATATTATAAATGATAGTTTACATGTGTGCAACAGTTGCTGAAATAATAAGGGATTAAATAATCCTTTTCTTCTGAACATAAAAAAAGTGAATCTGAAATCTAGTAAATCAAATATTTATCTTGGAAGTTTGCATGTCTTGGAAAAAGCCACACCAAACATGTATATTTTCAAAGACACATATAAAAAATGGTAAGTATATGTTTAATAATAATTCCTACTCAATTTGATAGGTTATCCACTTGCCTGAGCAAGACAGAAATTTGATTATAATTGCAAAATTTGATGAAAAAATTATGTGAAAACTTGAATTAACCTGAGTAAGGCTTATTACTCTCCAGATACTATGCCAATAATTCCAAGCACAGTAATTAGCAAAAAGCATTGTGGATAAGTAAACGGGAACTGAGACATGGTCAGGCTTGGTCTATATTATATACTTATTTCAGTATAACTACATCGCTCACTGGTGTGGAAGATTCACACCTCTGTGTGACGCAGTTATATCACCCAAACTCCTGTTGAGACAGCTTCTCCCATCAACATAGCTACTGACTCTCACGGAAGTGGGGTACCAATGAGAGAAGCTCTTCCATCAGCACAGGGAGCATCTTCACTAAGCACTGCAGCAGCATCACCGCACCAGTGCCAATGCAGCACTGTATGTGTAGACCAGCCCTCAGACTTGAGACTGTGAAACCTTTAGTGATCATTGTTTATAATTTGCCAGATTTTGAAACATTTCTGTTATATTTTTTCAAAACTTTTACTTCACTTTAGTTCCTGGCTTTCAAACATTTGGGGGTTTGTTTTGTTTTTTATAATCACAACTTTACTTTTTTAAAGGGATTCTGTCAACTTTAGAAAAAACCTGTCTGAAAATGTCATACTTACCAATAAGAAAAGGAGGACTTGTGGCACCTTAGAGACTAACCCATTTATTTGAGCATAAGCTTTCGTGAGCTACAGCTCACTTCATCGGAGGCACGAAAGCTTATGCTCAAATAAATGGGTTAGTCTCTAAGGTGCCACAAGTCCTCCTTTTCTTTCTGCGAATACGGACTAACACGGCTGCTGCTCTGAAACCTGTCATACTTACCAATGACAGGCAAGAGTCAAGAGCCTATTCCTAAAAGCACTTACACACACACACACATAGTCCCAGGAAACTCAGTGGAACTAGTCACGGCCCCAATCCAGCAAACACTTGTGCACGTACACATGTTTAACTTTAAGTACACGAGTAATCCCACTGACGTCAATGTGCTTAAGTCTTTCCGGGACTGGGTTCATGTTTGCAGGACCACAACCTAACATTATTATAATTGAAAGATCTAGGAAAATTAATTTTGTGCATCTGACTCTGTTTTGTACGTAGTCAATTCCACTATTTACTCTGCATAACCAATAAAATCTTGTTTTCTTTGCCTATGCGGGTCATGTGGGAAGAGAAAAATATTTTAAACACATGGTAAAAGGAGAGGCTGTAAAATCACAAAACTTGTCAAAAGGACTAAAGAATACATGAAATACCTGAAGCTATTTTTATCACAAATTTAAAACCGACCAGGTTTCAATGGATGGTGTTTCTTTATGTAATACATAGGTATCTACAACCTTTGTGGTCTATTAACGATAACTTTTATAGGGAGTTTCCTTACATTTTTATATTTGCATCAAGGAAAAATAGAACTGCCACTACTAAATATAACTCTCAATAACCCTGATACCATCACAGAATTAGCATATTTTGGTTTCATGCCTGGTAGCACTCCAAGTTCAGGCATGGGCATCACACACTTTTTACACTGGGAGGGAGAGGCATCATAAGATGCTGTGAGTCTCCTCAGATATTTCCTCCCACAGAGCCCCCTCCTATGGCTCTTAACACAGGATGGGGTAATGTGGCAATGGAATATATCTTCTACAGCCTGAATTTGCTCTGTGCCATGTGACTTTCACGAAACCTGTGCACTTGTCACTGCGACTGTAGGTAATTTTCTTGTAGCTCTTCCATTCTGAGCTCAGGGTTTGTTTCTCAGAAATTTGTAACTGAGTTTTCTATTCTTTTGCTGTGCTGACACTTGGAAAAAATCAAGTGTCACCAAGGAACAATTTCCACCACTCCATTCCCTGATATTAAAACAGAGAACTCTCTGGGATTTCTTGAAATTATGAAAGGCAATAAAACCAAAGCCTTCTCTGGCAGATTTCTGTGCAAGTAAGGATCCTGATCCTGCAACTGTATCCATGCAGACAGATCCTTCCTACAAGTTCCAATGGGTTCTGCCTACATTTGATTTAATACAAAGCCAATCAAAGTCAACAGGAGTCTTTCCAGGATTGGTGCCTGTGCTCCTTTTGCAGGTCCTGGGCCTGTGTTTGCATTTTTGGCATTTGACTTACAAACTCCCACATCGATATTTATAGTTCAACAAATCTAACTAAAAGAGGAAAGGTTTGCTCATTGCTAAGACATTTTCCAAGTTTCAGTTTTTATAGCCAAGTTACAAAGCATTCAGCTCCCAGTTCCTAATGTACGTAATGAAAGATACTTGATCTTAGCTACAATAAACTGCTTCATATGTACAAAAATCAAGATTGAACAGCTCATATTATAAAAATTACAGGACCAAAAATATTACATCACCAAGTTACACTTTCCAAAACTGAAACTCACGTCAAATACTGAGGTTTTGATCAAATTCCAATTCCAAAGTAATCACAACTTATAAGGTTTTCTCTGGACCCTAATAACAGCCATGTACAACAGCAGTGCTCATGACTTGGCACTTGGACAGAGAAATTTTAAATGATATATGGTACTGTGGCGTTCCCCAAGCAGATGTGGGCCTTATGAACACACTAAGAATTTTGGCTTCCTTTTTGATAGCTATTTAAACTGTCTAAATCACAGTGTTTTTTCCATCTTGCATTAACTGCTCTGAACATTGCAAAACAGGTATTTTTTAAATCCCCAACCATTGCTAGAACAACTTATTATAAAAATTTTACTCCTTGTCTATGTCCCACAGTTGCCAACATCTAAACTTTTCCCCAAGAAATTATTGGCCAAATAAACTCAGGGTCAGGAATGTAGCAAGGGCCCAATCACCAAAAGCAGTGGGTGTTTATTCTCGTGAACTTGATGTTCTTCTTTATAACAATATGTTTATCCCAAACTGAATTCATTTGCTCAAACTGATGAGCTGTTCCATACACACAGTCTAATTAATGCCAGTGGAAATATTCCTATCGCAATCTGGCCCTCGATCATTATCAGGTCAAACCTAATACATGACTCAATTATGGAGTGCCTGTGAATCCTCAGTAAAAGGCAGGACATAGCATAGTTATGTTTGCCCAGGAGCAGATATGAGGCTGAACTGGGACTCAAGAGAGGCACAATTTTGTTCTTTACTCCATGGGGGAATTTAATCCATGCCAGTCCATTACATGACACAAATTACTTCCCCCTATGCACTGGCTCCGCTATGTTAGCTGGCTGAGTCCAGGCTCCATCCACTCATTACCCAATCTGCCCTACCCTTCAGCTCCTAGAGGAACATAAAGCAGTCTCAGGTTGGCCAAGCTGGGATTTCTAAGTCTCTCCATATATTCGCCCTCCTAAGCATACAGTTGAATCTGCTATTTTAAGTCTGGCCAAGATGCAGCTTGGGTACTTTGGAACTTTTCTCTACCTGGGTATTTAAATATCTTATATGGCATATGCCCAGAGTCAATCATTAGCAGAACAAAGGAAGCAAGAGTTTAGCTGAAAGAGGATGTTAGGTTCAGGTAAAAAGAAAAGGAGTACTTGTGGCACCGTAGAGACTAACCAATTTATTTGAGCATTAGCTTTCGTGAGCTACAGCTCACTTCATCGGATGGGGAATGTCAGCAAATGTAATGTCATGCAGGTAGGGAAAGCCAATGAGACTATAGCTTATTTGCATGTTGAAATGTATTTTGGCTCTAATACAGAATGAAAAGAACCCCAGAGTTAATTATTTGAACATAGGGACTCTGTGTTGACCAAAAACAAAGGAAAAGGAAAAAGAATACTTTAGAATGCAGAAGCAGGGGAACCATTTTACAAGTAAGGAAAGACAATTCTTCTCTGCGAAGCACTTGTGAGGTCACATTTAGCGTTGTGCTTAGTCCCAGGCGTTAAGCCAAAAGAGAGACATACACATTCCGGAGATGGTGCGAAGGGGAGCAAAAAGAGGTTCTTTGAGAAAAGGCTTTGAAAATTGAACAGGCCTCAAATTAGCATGTGCAGTGCAGGCCAAGTCCACAGCTGGTGTCAACTGGCATAGCTTCATTAATGTCAATGAAACTGGACTGATTTATATCTGAGGATCTGGCTCTCAGTATTTAAATAGCTTACAAAATTACACGGGGCAGACCTTTTCTGAATTCAGGGAGATAATCATCGCCCAAGGGCAAAATTGGATATTGAACCTGAACTGGGTATTTAAACACATGTTCTCCAAAGAATCTATTCGTAAAAAGAAAAGGAGTACATAATGCATCCGATGAAGTGAGCTGTAGCTCACGAAAGCTTATGCTCAACTGAATTGGTTAGTCTCTAAGGTGCCACTAGTACTCCTTTTCTTTTTGCGAATACAGACTAACACGGCTGCTACTCTGAAAAGAATCTATTGTTGCAGGGAATTTTGCACTCACCTGTGTTCTGAGGTTTAAGGAAGGAGAGGATTAAGTTCCCTTTCATTACTGCTACCTTGTCCTCCTTCCCATCCCACCCACATTTTTGTCTCACCCACGTGTTATGTCTTGTGTTTTAGACTGCAAGTACCTTGGGGCAGGAATTGTCATTTATTATATGTTTGTACAGCACCCAGCACAATGGGGCCTCAACCTGGTTGAGGCTCTTTGGTTCCACCACAGTATGTATAAATAAATAATACATATCAGGAAAGGCTCAGTTAAAGGGTTATTTGAACTCTGGTACAATCTGTGGAAAAAAGTTGCAAAAGCATATAAATTACTGTGGGATTTTCAAAACCTCTGTTCCTATTTAATAGTAAAACTCCCATCGATTCCAAGGGGAGCAGAATTAGACCTATGCTGAATATTCTGGAAAATCCCATCCATATATCTGTTTTAGGATAGGAGACTGCTATTTCCAAGGATACCCACAGAGAATAGAGATCACCTACCAGAGGGAAAATAGGCTTGGTACTCCAAAAGTTCTTTTCCTCAAAATTTGATACATGTAAATTTTATTCTTAAAAAGGAATAGGGAAAAGGAATGTCTCTCCTCTATCAAACCTGCTTGTTTTCACTGGAAAGTTTCTCTAGTTGATAAAATCCAGGCCCACAGGTCTTGATTTAACATTCTTCTTAGAAAGCTGCAAGATTAGAAGGACTCAGGGCGCGCGCTTTAACATTGCCAGTATGGAGCTCTCCCAGCGCTCTAAAAAAACTCCCATCTCCACGAGGGGAATAGCGCGGCTCCCAACACTGGTGCACTGTCTACACTGGCACTTTACAGTGCTGGAACCTGCTGCGCCCAGGGGGGGTGTTTTTTCACACGCTTGAGCGAGAAGTTGCAGCACTGTAAACTTCCAGTGTAGACAAGCCCTCAGTTTCAAACAGCATGTTGACACCTGGACCATGTTTCCAAACTGCACTCTCCGCATGAAGATCAAAGCAACAGTAAAGTCCATATAAACAGCATGCAGTCAAAAATGGAGGAATATGTTCCATATGTCAACAATACTGAAGTGAATTTTGATTATGCTATTGTTTAAATGACTAGACACAGAATGCAAAATATTCCTGACCTGCTCCTTAATGGCTTTAGAAAGGGCTACATCACAAAAATCCATTCATGAAAATGCATTAAGAGGATATCACAATTGTTTGTCACTTTACTTAAAGCCACCCATTTTTGAAATAAGATTTAAATATCTTTTTCCCCATACTATTGGTTAGATTAAATGAGGGTATAGTTTCAGGGACTCTCTTTGCAAAATAAATGTTCAATTGTACTTAAAAGTACAGCATGTGCTCAATGTAAGAGCACTGAATAATATATACGCTTACATGCAAGTACAATGAGGCAAAAGCAAGTTGAGATGATCAACTACTTGGACCTGATTCAGCTCTCATTGACAATGGTGTAAATCAGAAGTAACTCCCTTTGAAGTGTAAATAAGTGTAAAAGGAGAATCCAACCCCTAACCTGGATCTAATAAAGGCTCTTTTCTGCTGTTGTTATTGTGCAAATACTGTAATAAGCTGTGAAACCTTGCAAAGTTCACACTGTTCCCTACTTTTGCTTTTATCCTGATTAATGTCTTTAAGCAGGGTGGATAAAAATCAATGATTTTTTTAATCAAAAAATCATAGGTTTTTTCCTCAAAAAGCATTTTTATAAAAAAATATCTAAAGATAGTTTTAATTATGATACATTAAGGCTCCAAGATGTCTCATCATGGAATAGGGATTATAAATTCTAATTCTACAGTATGAGACAATATATTTATGTAATATTTAAGAAAAGTTTTGTAAATAAGTTCCAATAGTTCATGGATTAGGGACGCAATTTTATGGGGTTCCAGGGGCTTCTGTATAGATTACGAAGTTTAATCTTTCTATCTACCCAATGGGACTCAGTGCTCAGTCTAGAAGATACCATCAGAGATGCTTAGTTTTGCAATTCTCAAACTATGGATTTGTGTCCCCAGAGATAAAATGCTTGTTAACAGCAAAAGTGTTTTTAAATTAATAAACAGAGGTGAGAAACAACAGACCTCACTCTATTGTCCCTCTGCAAATTTGTGTACACAGAGTCAATCCCTTACCTCTCTCTGAAAGTGCAAAGTTTCAAAAAATTCAATGAATAGAAGATTGGTGGGGGCAGAATAGATCTGGACAAGGAGAAGATGTCTGGAGATAAATGTGAGAAGGGAGGGACAGGCAGTAGAAACAATAGTGAAACTGTTTGAGCAGCATATTCCAGAATGCACTTTTATGTAGAAATCCATGATTAAATCTAGTCTTCCTGACTTGTGATTTAAATCAAATCCACCCTGTCTTTAAGAAACAACAACATTTAATAGTTGAAAGGCTACCTACCAGCACCCTGTCTATACTAGCCTTCTTTTCATATGGCCTTCTCATTTTTGCACTAACTGGTTCGGGTCCGTGGATGAATCGAAGAGTGGGAGAATCAGCATAGGTAGACAACTTGTATTTTAACCACTGTTTTGTCTAGAACTGCTGTGTGGGGGATTAGATTACATGGTAGTTGTAACAGAAGGCACTAGTGGCTGCATTAGTGCTCCCACCATTGCTACCACTGATACAGATGACTCAGTGGTAGAAAGAATAGGAACTTTTAAGAATAAGAGGTCTAGGGTAGACACAACCTTAGAGCGAGATTCACTTTTGATGCAAACGAGGACCCTTCAACCCATTTCAGCTCTGTGGTCGGGCTACAAAGGGCGTGGGGGCGCAGAAGGGGAAGAGGCTATGCATCTTGGCGAGATCCCTCTGTGCCAGCCCATAATAGGCTGCAGTACAAGAGAAGTTTCAGGTCCAGGCTGAAAGAAGGGTCACAACATCAGAGACACTTCAATCCAGTAACAGAGATATGAAGCAATAGCAGCCACTATTCCAGCATAAAGGCTAGACTAGTACTCATAGATGAACTGTGCTGCAGCCTCACAGCCTGCTTATACACTGAAGGAGAGATTTCCATTCCCCCCTCAACCCTCATTCAGACTCTGTGCAGCAGGGGCAGAACTCATTCACAGTGAAACTCAGCTCTTTAGATAGGACTGTGTAATTACAGCAGGGTAAGAACTGGATGTATAAACAGTCTCTTTCAGCACTGATATTCTGTTGCATACAAAAGCACAGTTTCAATAGCAACTGTACTGCTTAAAGTGTTTTACCTTATTATCTACCATCTGTGAGCACAGAGGCATTTGTTTTCAGTGAACTAAACTCAGACAAATATTGGATAGATACTCCCCCTGCCCTCAAAACAAAAACAAAACGAACAAACCACATATCCATCACACTGCTACTATGTCATATTAAGTTATTTTATATCAATTTGTTTCCTTAGCAAATTACCTAATCTTACCACCTCTAGGAGGTGAGGCAACAGTTCAGTTTCCATGCCAGTCAGGTCCTGATACAAAGCCCACTGGAAAAAAAAATCAATGGAAAGTGTCCCATGACTTTAATAGGCTTTAGATAGGGCCTTATCCCTCTGCAGAGACTGCCAATAAAGGTACCAATTAGTGGTAATTATGGCACTGGTTTTGTGATGTGCCCTAAGAGTTGGACTGAGACCACCAAACTCATTTCACATAGTCAAGTCAGTCCACTAATTCTCATGTTCAAAGATATGACCAATATGAAATTTTCAATGTTTTTTGCTTGGACTTGAATATTTACTCTGCCATTCCAAACTCTTGATCAATCAGTAACTTTGGTTTGTTTTATACAAGCACTTTTAGAGGCTATTTTTAAATGCTAGATTACTTTGCTCCACAACATATGTGGGTTACTGACTCACTGACCTATCAGGGATACTTGCCATTTCCAGGCAAGACATACTAGCTGGGTTCCCGTTTCCATCCTTATCATCTGGGTCAGGAGACACAAAAAATGCTGCAGAAAGATCACAGTTAGGCCCTAGAGAAGGAACTACCTTCTCTCCCTCAACAATGATCCTCAGAACAATACATTCTATAGAATACCAATACCAGTCCAATTCTCCTCATCCTGAAAGACTACAGCTGCAACCCAGGGCCTGAAGGGATGTTAAAAATAATAGTATGTGTGTGGGGAATCCTCAGAAACCCACCACCATGGGACATGGAAGGTCCTTGGGGAAAAGGAGGTGCGTATTTAGCTGTACAAATCCACCAGTTCATTTCACAATGATCATATCAAAAGCTGGTTGCAATTTTTTCATCTAAACATTTTTAGATGAAAAATGGCTGTATCACCAAAGCAAAACTTTTCACAGAAAAAGTTTGTTTTTTCTTCAAGTTTTCCAATGAAAAGCCAGAAATTGATTTTCTTTCGGTAACAGTATATGGTGTTCAGTTCTTAAAAGAGTTGGGTTGCTTTAAATTGAACAATTTTGAGTTTTTATTTCAGTTTTTGATAAAACCAGAAAACTTCCTTGGGAAATTTGGGGGGAAAAAATTAATTGACATTTTTGACCAGCTCTCCTCACAACCTCATAAATAATCTCTTATTAGTTTATTAAATGTGAACAAGTTGCCAGATAGATTCCCAACAAAATTATGATGAGAGCACTGAAAGCTATAAACAGAATCTTCGATGAGTGGATTCAGGGAAAGTTGCAAGATTAAGGATTTTGATCTACATAACTGTTCCTCCATATTTTGAGGAAAGTAAAGATTCATTTCTCTCCCCCCCCCCCCCCATGCTAACGTTGGTAAGCATTTTGTTTTATTTTTAAGTAATATAAAAGATAAATCAATGCATTTAGCAACACCTTTTGTAAGTGATATCAAATGCATTCTGTATTTAATATTGTACAGCTAAAGAGGACAACTCCAAATCAGAAATTCAATTCAGAAAGAAACATGACCCATTTTTCTTGCTTAGTTATGTGATTGAGAGAGAGAGACAGTAGAGAGGTAATATATTTTTACTGGACCAACAAATGGTTACCTCACCTACCTTGTCTCTCTTGTATGCTGGGACCAACAGGGCTGCTATAATGACAACACTACAAACAACATGTTATTAATAGACATTTCTAGCTAGTACTGTCCTACCTGCCCATATAATCAAGTAGCAGTCAAAAAAATCTGTCCCAAATAGAGTCTACTATTTAGGAAATAATTAAATTATCTCCAACATAAACAGATCCTACATATTAAAGAAGTGGTTGCCTTTTCTCAGTCCAGGTTTACACAAGGAGCACTTTCCTGGTATAGCGATGCCAGTATATATTTGTCCCCTGTTAAGGAGCAATTGTTTTTTAGGCAGTTAGACAGTACAGTGATGCGTGCAGTATACAAAACCTAGAACAGACTTGAATAGTACTGGCAAAGTGCCCCTAGCGTGGATGAAGCTTATACTAGCAAAATGTGTTTTTGCTGGCATAGCTTATTCCAGTGCCCTACCCCTAATTACCAAGTGAAATAAATTATACCAGTATAACTCTACACCAGGGGCTTTTGCCTGCACAGCTACATTGGCCAGGGATCATCCTTACTAACATAGCTATGCTGGCAAAAGTTTGTACTGTAGGCCTGGAATTCCCCACTCAATGATCAGAGCCCCATTGTGCTACACGCCATATACTAGAAGATGGTCCCTGCCCAAAGAACTCATAATCTACACCTCAGACAGGATGCAACAGGTGGGCAAAACAGATAAGTGGAGGCTGGCTGTGTTGGGAGGATGAGGTAACAATAAAAAACAAAATTTTGCAGAAAATCAGAAGTCAAAGTTCTCCATCTGCTTGCCAATCCCAGATGGGAGCAATCTGTAAATATCATAGTATAGGTAGGTTTTAAGGAAAGATTTAAAAGACGGTAAATTGGTGATATTGCGTGTGTGTCACTTCCTTTTGAAGACGGGAACACCCATTCCATTTTGAAAGAGACTAACAGTCACTGGAACAGACTACTGGACCAAGTAATCTTACACTACCTTTGGTCAATCTGTTTATCATGTGTATTGCTGCAGCTTCAAAAGACCCAGTTAGGATCAGGACTCCATTGTGCTAGGCACTGTACAAACACACAGTAAGACACAGGCCCTGCCCCAAAGAGTTTATAATTTAAGTTAAGACAAAGTGACAAGTATGCATGACCAACAACAGAAGGCAAACTAAGGTGAGATCATGTGATAATCAATGTCAGTTACATGTGCGACCTGGTCATTGTGAATCATTTTAAAGTTGTGTGTTTTTTGGGGAGGATCTACCGCTTAAAACTACTAAAGAGAAAATCAACCAAGAAGTTTTCCTCATGCTGATACAGACTAACATGGCTACCACTGAAACCAGCCAATAAAGGAAAGTGATAAGATAATTTAAAGGGTGGTTAAAAATAGGACTTCATAAGAATGCTAATATTTTTGTTAAAACAACGAGGAGTACTTGTGGCACCTTAAAGTGGGTTTTAGCCCACGAACGCTTGTGCCCAAATAAATGTGTTAAGTCTCTACGGTGCCACAAGGACTCCTCGTTTTTGCTGATACAGACTAACAGGGCTACCACTCCGAAACATATTTTTGCTTGGCATTTCATAAGAACAACTTCCTATTCAGTTTTTCGAGCTACCCAGAGGTTAGGAGTCTTACTGATCACCATATATTGGGGTCAGGAAAGAACCCCCCCCCCCGGTCAGTGCCCCCACAGCAGTGCCCTTCCTCAGCAGCGTATGGGTGCGGGCCACTTGCCAGGACCAGCGAGGTGTAGCTCAGCCATGCCCTTGCCATTTGGGGGGAGGGGGGGCCTTGAATACCAGGCATCGGGGGCGGCCCTGTTGCCTGCGGCACAGGACAGCCTAGTCTCGGGCAGGCTGCAAGCCTTTGGTCTCACGCCCCACGGTGGCTGAGGTTACCTGCGACACGCAGGGGCTCAGAAGAGCGGGTGGCTCCCTGGGCCAAAGGGGGGGGATTTCAAACGCAGCGGAGCCACGTAAGCGCTCCAGAGCGGCTCCTCACTCACGGCGAGGGGTGTGAACATCCCCCCACCCCACGCCGCCGCCGCCCCAACACAGGCCCAGATCCTGCCCCCCCCAGCCACCGAGAGGAGCCGGCCCCAGCCCAGCGCGGTGACGTGCCCCGGAAGCGAGGCGGGGGAGTCCCCTCAGGGCAAGGGGGAGCGCTGGGGACCGTCGCTCGGCTCGGCCCGGCCCGGCCCGGGCCCCCTCCCCTCACGCGCGTCCGCACAGCCCGCGGGGCGGCGCCGCGCCAGGCCCTTACCTCGCTCGGCCTCCTGCCCACCGCGGCGGGAGCGGCCCGGCGCTGCCCGCCTCGCCGAGCGGGGAGGGGAGGGAGGAGCCGGGGCTTTGTGTGGCCGCCGCCGCCGCCGCCGGCCAGGCTCCCTCGCCTCACCCCCTCCCCACTCCCGAGGGCCGGCCGGCCGGCCGGCGAACCCCCTGGGGCAGGGCGCCTGCGCCGAGCCCCCTCAACTGCCCCCCGTGGGGAGGGCGGGGCGGAAAGGTCCGGCGGGGGGCAGGGGCTGGGCTGGGCTGCGGCCATTTGCCGTCCCGCCTGCTGGGGGGAGCTGGGGGAGGGACAGTCCTGACCGCGAGGGGACCGGGGTAGAGTTGGGGGGCGGGGAGCAGCGCAGCTGGGCAGAGATTGGGGGCGGGGAGGGAGTTGGGGGGTAGGGAGTTGGCGGGGAGCTGCACGGGGTGGGGGCGAGGCCAGGGAGGGATGGGGGGGATTGGGGGGGAGGGATGGGGCGGGGAGCAGCGCAGGTGGGCAGAGATTGGGGGCGGGGAGCAGCACAGGAGGGCAGAGATTGAGGGCGGGGAGGGACTGGGGGGAGTTGGGGGTAGGGGTTGGGCAGGGAGCAGCGCAGGAGGGCAGAGATTGGGGGCAGGGAGGGACTGGAGGGTGTTGGAGGAACAGAGGCAATCAGGACTCTGCAGCAGCAGGAAGGTTGAGGGGCAGGAGTAGCTGGGTTGGGAGGTGTGCTAGGGGCTGGAGCCATGAGGAAGTTGGGGGGCTGGAAGTGGGAGGGGGGGCTGGGGTTGAGGGGGGGAGCAGGAATGGTAGGGACCCCTCTGTGTCCTTAAAGGGCCAGCCCCATTTCCCTTCAGCCCCTGGCTCTCCCCTGAGAAGTAAGGGAGATCACAGCTATGGAGGAAAATGGGACAAAGGGAAATGTGAGAGTCTCACCTGAGGCCTGGAAGGGAGTGGGGAGAGAATGGAGCTGCAGCTGGACAAGGGAACAGCAGGAGAAGGAAGAGGATGTGAAGCCTGCTAAACACTAACATAGGAAGCTAGAGAGCTGCATACTTAAAGGGCTACATTCCAAAGGCATCTGTTGAATCCCTTTACTCTGAATACTTGCCTGGTTAGCTGTTTGTGCGCTTGAAACCCCAGCTTTGTGTGGGCAGAGAGACACACATCATAGTGCTTAGTGCTATAAGCACTTTGCATCCAAGGTCTCCAAGTGGCTTTCACACAGTAACTAACTAAACCTCCTGTGTCTCAGAGGCAGGAGAGGGTTAATGGAATAAGTGCAATAAAACCCCATAAGCCCAGACTTGCTGAAGATTGTGTGTAACTCCAAGATAATTTCTGTGGTTGGGTGTCTTAACACACTTCTTTCACTGATGGGGATTAGGAACAAACTTTCCGTGGGGCAAATTATTCCATAACTGCCTGCTGCAGGGTTTTTTGGACCTTCATCCAAAACA
The DNA here is from genome assembly GCF_965140285.1 of Lepidochelys kempii. Lineage (NCBI taxonomy): Eukaryota > Metazoa > Chordata > Testudines > Cheloniidae > Lepidochelys > Lepidochelys kempii. The sequence continues at coordinate 206,184,931 of NC_136382.1, read as the reverse complement.
GATACCACTGGCTTCAGGGGGAGACAGGATACTGGACTGATTACTCATCTGAAACCTGTCATCTGAGACTGTATGGCAGTTACCGTGTTCCCTCCTGCACTTTTTTGGTCTGCCAAATTTTTCCACACCCAGTCTCATTGACTTCAACTAATGCAATGGAGACATTGAAAATGACCTACAGCACCCAATGCAATTTGAATATAAGGATTGCGTAGTTCAGACAAAGTGTGTTTCTTAGTTCATTCTAAGATCCACACATGCAATATTTCACAAACATACCAACTTATTGCATTTTGCTTCATTAGCAAAACTTTAAGAACAAGCCTTTCCATACAGTTTGGCTTTCTCCATAAATAGGGCACTCTGAAGAGAGCCATGTTGGGGTATTAATGCAACCAAATACCATGTTGTTGTTTACACTTCAAACACTGGTAGGGCTTGATTCAAGCAAAAGCCCTGGGCATTGGAAAATACAGAGAGGGAGGTTGTGGTGGCACAAAGTACCTTCAGTTCCCTCACATATACTGCGTGCAAAGGGTCACAAGAATCCAGGGATGCTCCAAAAGGGCATTGATACCCCGGGGGGGGGGGGGGAGAGATGTGGCCAGAATAGTCTGCAGGAGGCACAAGAACAACCATACTGGGTCAGACTAAAGGTCCATATAGCTCAGTGTCCTGTCTTCCGACAGTGGCCAGTACCAAGTGCTTCAGAGGGGATGAACAGAACAGGTCATCATCAAGTACAACTGAGCAGCTTCTGCTAATGGGGCTGGGCTCCAATGTAGCCCCAGCTGTAAATTACAGCTACCTCCTGATGATATGATGTAAAGGTTTTAATGGTATGTCTGCATTATTCACATGTGGTACAGCAAAGTGGGTTCTGTAGGCCATCTTCAATAAGTGTCAATAAAGCCTTTATATTTCACTAAACCAGCGTCAGACTGGAAATAAGGCATCATTTTAAAATGGTGAGTGTAAGTACCTATTGGAACAATTTACCAAGGACAGTGATGGACTCTCCATCACTGACAATTTTAAATCAAGATTGGATGCTTTCCTTGAAGAGCTGCTCTAGGAACTATTTTGGGGAAGTTCTCTGGCCTGTGCTATACAGGAGGTCAGACTAGATGATCACAATGGTCCCTTCTGGACTTGGAATGTATGAGTCTATTCTGTGCATGCTACCCGTTACTTTATTTCAGAAATGTTTTAGGGAGTTTATAAACGGAAATATTAATATGACTTACTTTTCTATTCCTCATCTCTGAAGTCAGGTGCCTTAGTTCAGGGGTTCTCAAACTGAGGGTCAGGACCCTCAGGGGGTTGCGAGGGTATTACTTGGGGGGGGGGTCACGAGCTGTCAGCCTCCACCCCAAACTCTGCTTTGTCTCCAGCATTTATAATGGTGTTAAATGTATAAAAAAGTGTTTTTAATTTATGGAGCAGGGGTCGCACTCAGAGGCTTCCTATGTGAAAGGGGTACAAAAGCTTGAGAATTACTGCCTTAGTTGGACTGGACTGTGGCTTGAACTACATGCCCCAACAGGAAGATGTTGAGCCAGGATGAGAAATGCCTGCTTATTCCCCACTTGGGCAAGGGAGCAGGGAGAGACAGGGAGGCCATGTTACATCATTAAAAGCAAACCCTGCTCTCCGCGAGGCAGTGAAGTGGGTTATTTAGTTTTCAGAAGAGAAGAGTGAGGGCGGATTTGATAGCAGCTTTCAACTACCTGAAGAGGGGTTCCAAAGAAGATGGAGCTAGGCTGTTCTCACTGGTGGCAGATGACAGAACAAGCAGCAATGGTCTCAAGTTGCATTGGGGGAGATCTAGGTTGGATATTAGGAAACACTATTTCACGAGGAGGGTGGTGAAGCACTGGAATGGGTTACCTAGGGAGGTGGTGGAATCTCCATCCTTAGAGGTTTTTAAGGCCCGGCTTGACAAAGCTCTGGCTGGGATGATTTGGTTGGTGTTGGTCCTGCTTTGAGCAGGGGGTTGGACTAGATGAGCTCCTGAGGTCTCTTCCAACACTAATCTTCTATGATAGATGTGATCCCTTAGTTTGCACAGATTGGATGAATTATTGTAGACAGCTCAAATTTGTTTTATGTTTGTTTTTCATTCTAAATCATAAGTTACTGGTTTTTCTGACAATATATCCTGGTGCTGCCTTAGTCAATGTCAACCACATGCCAGTCCTTAGAATAGGGTTCTGTATTGAGAGTGCATTTCTGATGCTCAGCAGTCACTATGAAATGCTGCTACTGATGAAAGTTGCAGTTTCTTGCTTTTCTTTGATCACACTCAGTGCCATTGTTCAGGAAATGGGTGAGGAGCATGCAGTATGATTGCATTACCCTAAAGCTTACTAAAGTCTTTCATCTTCCTTATATTTAATTAATTCTGTTTTCCCATACCATACTTCTGATGTAAAATTCAGAGTGTGAATCTAAGAGTAGCTTGAAATATCAGCTTTTAAAACCAGAAGCGTTACTGTCAGGGCAAGACTTCCGGAGGACCCCTTGCGAAAGGACACTAATATGCACAACACATGCTTTTAGAAAGCTGCCAAGGGCCCAATTTGAACTCACATTTCAACAGGGCACTCTAATTCAGTGGCCACAGCATGTCACCCTGAGCCATCCAGTTATTCTGTGAGGGGGGCTACATGGAAACACTCTGGCATACAGTGGAACCCAATCCCGCTGCACGCGTCTAAGTGACTTTCTCTGTGTAACAGAGTGCTTTAGCTAAAGGACAACAAAAGCAAAAAATAAAGGAATTTTCAGCCCAGCCCCCTTGCAGCCAACAGCTGCAACAGTCTATCTCAACACCCACCAACAGATACCTGGGCTCTGAGTTCATTCAACAATCCATTCCAGGCCCACCCTGTGGTGAACTGGGGTCATGTCTGTACAGTTTATGAATTCTGACTGATATTGTGAAGTTGTATTATGAAGAACTGCTGTACTATGAGTGCCTGTATGTATGTGACTCCACTGTTGCTGACAAGCCCTGGAGCAGGCTACACCAGACAGATACAACAGAAGGTGTTCCGGACATAACCACCCTATTCGGGTGCAAACACCTGGGTTAGTGGGTAAACTGCTGCCTTAGAAAAGCTGTTTATCTGATTCCTCTGAAAGGAGGGGAGAATGTAAGAGCAGTAGAAACTTACTAGGAGTAGAACAAGAGACCAGGAGCGATTTAAATAAAGAAACACACATGAACAGAGGCGTAAGGCAGGAAGAGGCAAGAGAGAGCAAGGTCACAGAAGCTGAGTAAGGGATTTCAGGAGGGAGAGGTCACATGGCATGTAGCACCCTGATGGAGTGGAGGGTGGGGGGGGGGTCTTTCCTGAGCCCAGATGAGCCCAAGGACATTGGACAACATAAGGGACTCAGACACCAGTCCAAGGAATGCCTTGGAGTAGTGAAGCAGGGACATGCATTTAGTATGATCTGTAATCTCCTATGCTAGACATGATTAAGTATAACAGGGCATAAGGTGTGTGTTGACTGGTTCACAGTGACTGCGTGCCCCTAAGAGAGTTAAACTGTAACCAGAAGCTCCACATCTTTGGGGTGGAGTTCTGGGAGACGGGTGGGTTTAAGTAATGGAGGTATCTCAGGGCTCAGCACTGGACCTGGAGGCTTAGGGCAGGTGGCCTGAGAAGCCCCAGTTCCATCAAGGGGAAGCAGACAAAAATCAGCACCCAAGAAATGCATCAGAGATGCCAAGGGAGGAACTAGTGCTGCAATCTGCTGAGGCCACAGAAACTTCACCCCCACCCCCCACCAGGGGACCCAGAGCAGCAGAGGCATGGGTTCCCCTCACAGCAGTCTTACTCATAGCACACCTCATCAGGGCAGGTATGAGACAAACCCAGCCCAGCCTCACAGGAACAAAGGACACTGGCCTAGGCAGCAACAAAAGGACCTGTTTGAATGAGTCACCCCCGTTCCTTTGGTCAGTATGGAACTGTGGTAAGGTAATGCTCACCTGACTCTGAAGGGGGGGGGGGAGCTAAAGCCAAGAGGGAAGAAAGAACATGATAAAAGGGAGAGATGTTTGCCATGCTCTCTCTGTCTCTTCCACCCACATCTACAGACACCACACCAAGCAACTGAAGCGCTGATCAAAGGGGAGAGCCTGGCTGAAGAGCAACCAGCCAGCCTGTGGTGAGAAGTATCTACGTTTGTAAGGGCACTGAAAGTGTTACGGTCAGCTTAGAATGCGTTTTGCTTTTATTTCATTCGACCAAATCTGAGTTGTTACGTTTTGACTTATAATCACTTAAAATCTACCTTTATAATTAAAAAATCTGTTTATTTATTCTACTTGGAGCAGTGCGTTTGGTTTGAAGCATGTCAGAGACTCCCCTTGGGAGAACAAGCCTGGTACATATCAATGTTTTTATTAAATTGACGAACTCATATAACCTTGCAGCGTCCAGCGGACATAACTGGACACTGCAAGACGGAGGTTCCTAGGGTTGCATCTGGGACCAGAGATATTGGCTAGTGTCATTCGATTGCACAATCCAAGTTGCAACTTACATGCCAGAGGCTGTGTGTGAACAGTCCAGGAGTGAGGGGTTCTCATAGCAAAGCAAGATAAGGCTGGCTCCCAGAGTCAAGGATTAGAGTGACCTAGCAGATCACACCAGAGGGGAACATCACACCTCCTACAAAAGGACCCTGGCCTTCCGCAGTCCTCCTGGCCCTCAAACCAGGCTTCTTACCTTGAGGTAAGATCAGCCTGTCAACTCTCCTCCCTAGTCACCCCACAGCTGCTAGACTTTCCTCTTAAGTCCAGTATGCCAGGACAGGTGTAGCAGAGTAGGATCACTGGCCCCAAGCCTCCTGGCCCTGAACGCAGGTTGCCCTGTTACAGGGGGGCTGTATGTATCTCAGAAACCTTGATTAAACAATTTCAAACTTGGACCACTAACCCCATCTCAGACCCTCACAAAGCACAATAATTTTCAAGACAGAGTATGCCAGGATTTAGAGTGCTTAGAAAAGAGTTAAACAGAAAGCTAGTCCCAGATTCTCAGTGGTATTTAGGCACCGGACTCCCAAGGCTTAGTCTCAACCTTAATTATCATGATGGAGTAGCACCATTATATTATACATCTTCACACCAGGGATCTCATTCAGCCTCTTTGCCTCCATCCCCAAACCAGATGCTGGCCTTTCCAGGCATCAGGTGTCAGGACAGTCTTAACTTGCAGACCACTAACGAATATGAGTCTTGCTTTCATCTTTAAAACTTTAAGAAACAAAACACAAGAAAATGGCCATGTTTCAGGTTGTGAGATCGGGCCGTAAAACTATTCCATTAAAGGCAAATGAGAGTGATTTAAAACCTCCAGTTAAAAGGGGAAAAACAATACACAGTCTGTTAATTTAAACGAAAACAAATCACTAGAGAGAACAACATTTAACTAATTATCTGTCACCTTGACATATACCTCTTAACACAAATTGCTTTTTAACTGAACCTAACAAAGATGTGTTAATCAGATTCACATTTAATTAGTGCAGCTAACATTTTCTCATTGCTCTCCAGGACTTCCATTACTATGCTCTTCTGGTATTGTGGTGTGATGCTAAATGTGCTATTTTCAAGGCAACAAAAGCGTTTATATTATTCTGTTGGTGCTCTCTGAAATATGGGCTTGTTCTGTGTGCAGCTGGGGATCTAGTCTCTGGAGACCAGATCAACCCTTTTAAATACAAAAGTAATTTCTTGTGACTGGAGTGAAAGAAATAGGAAGAGAACTCTGTGTTGGTGTAAACCAGCATAGCTCTGTCAAGCAGGGAGTGGACTGGCACTTCCAGGACTGGGTCATTGGAATTTTTACTGTATGGTTACACTGGGTTAGTTCACTGTATGCATATGGTAGCTTCAGAAAGCCTTTGAGCAGGTCCTGCACCAAAGACTCTTACGCAAAGTAAGTAGCCATGGAATAGGAGGGAAGATTCTGCTATGGATCAGTAACTAGTTAAAAGACAGGAAACAAAGGATAGAAATAAATGGTCAGTTTTCATAACAGAGAGAGGGGTAAATAGCAGTGCCCCCCCCCCCCCCAGGATCCGTACTGGGATCTGTGCTGTGCAACATATTCATAAATGAATTGGGAAAAAAGGGGGAAACAGTGAGGTGGCAAAATCTGAAGTTGATACAAAACTACATAAGATGGTAAAGTCTAAAGCTGACCATGAAGAGTTACAAAGAGCTCTCACAAAACTGTGTTACTGGGCAACAAAATGGCAGATGAAATTCAATGGTGATAAGTGCAAAGTAACGCACATTGGAAAAAAATAATCCCAACTGTACATACAAAATACTGGGGTCTGAATTAGCTGTTACCATTCAAGAAAGATCTTGGAGTCATCATGATAGTTCCCTGAAAATATCTGCTCAATGTGCAGCAGCAGTCAAAGAAAGCTAACAATGTTAGGAACCATGAGGAAAGGGAAAGACAAGACAGAAAATATAATACCACTATATAAATCCATGGTATGTTCACACCTTTAATATTGCATGCAGGTCTGTCTCCCCATCTCAAAAAAAGATATATTAGAATTGGAAAAGGTGCAGAGAAGGGGAACAAAAATTAGCTTCCATACAAGGAGATTAAAAAGACTGGAACTGTTCAGTTTACAAAAGAGACAGCTAAGGCGTGGCTATGACAGACGTCCATAAAATCATGAATGGTGAGGAGGAAGTGAACAGGAAAGAGTTATTTACCCCATCACATAACACAAGAACTAGGCGTAACCCAATGAAGTTAATAGACAGCAGATTTAAAACAAATATAAGGAAGTACTTCTTCGCACAATGCACAGTTAGCCTGTGTAACTCATTGCCAGGGGATGTTGTGAAGGCCAAAAGTATAACTGGGTTCAACAGAGAATTTGACACATTAATGGAGAATAGGTCCATCAATGACTACTAGCCAAGGTGGCTAGGGATGCAACCCCATGCTCTAGATGTCCCTAAACCTCTGATTGCCAGAATCTGGGACTGGACAACAGGGGATGGATCACTTAAAATTGCCCTGTTCTATTCATGCCCTCTGAAGCATTTGGCATTGGCCACTGTCACAGACAGGATACTGGGCTAGGTGGACGATTAGTCTGACCCAGTATGGCCATTGTAATGTTTTAGTTTAATAACAGAATTGTTAGGAAACAAGCAGGAAGGCAACACTATGGATCCAGATAAAGCACCTCCGGGTAAACTTGTCAGGAGGTTAAGCAATGATACCTAAGCTATTAACTGTGAAGATGCTACTTGCAGGCTCCAGTCAAAGCTATACAGCTGTTTTGCCAAGCCTGGGAACAAACAGATCAAAAAGGACCATAAACAGTTCACAAACTCTCTCTGTGTCCAAAGGTGGTGGCAGTTGTCAGGGACTGTTCATGAGGAACACACACACTGGCTTGGTTTCCTGAAGTCATTGGACCTTCCTAAACTTCCAGAGAAATGGTAACCTTTAGGTAAGATAGACATGAATGTAGACTCTTTTATTGTTCTAAAGTCCTATTTTATGTTTTGTGGCGCTCCTGCTGTTAAGATTAAACAGTGCTTTGCTAAAAGAAAGCTCTCTACTCCCTGTATTAACCATTACTCTTAGCTCCTGAAGGGAAGACTTGCAGGCTCTGAACCCAGTCAAACCAAATCACTGTTGGTACACAGGGGACTGTATCCTAGGGGCCGGTCTGCGAGTGGAAGAATCATGGGATTACACCCCCGAGAAGGAAAGGCTGGAGGCCTAAACAGAGAAACCTCAGAGAGATTCAGGATGAGTCAAACATACATACAAACAACATTTAAACAACGTCTAAAATCCTGTAGCCATGATACCCAACCACCAGGTTGTGTGCATATAATGCAAGCTGTAACATGATAAGAGAGCACTGAAAAAAAAAGGCTTTAACAGAGTGTGACTCACTGGCCAATGTGCCTCCTCATGGCCAGGCGTGGTACAATGGGCTCTCCTCTGGTACCCTCTGCTGACAGCCACACCAGTGGTCTCCCACTTCTTGTGAGTCAGCTGTCAGGAGGAGTTTCACATCACCATCCTTGGGGGCCAGTTGAGGTGTCCAGGCCCACCTTCTTTTCTGAGTCCCAGACTCCTTCCGGTCTCTGGGGATATCTTCCTACCTTGGCCTGCCTCTAGGCCCTTTTCTGGGATCTGCAGAGTTCTTTGTGGCTTCTTGGACCCAGGTATGTCTCCTAGAGCAGCGGCTCTCAAACTTTAGCAACCGGAGGACCCCATTTTGATTTTAAAATTTTCAGGGACCCCCTCCCCCCAACAGCTGTTCCCAGAAGGCACTGGGAGGGAGGAAGAGGAGTTGATCAGTGGGGCCTGGAGTGTCTGGGGTCCGCAGACCCCAGTTTGAGAAACACTGTCCTAGAGCTTTCTCCCTGGAGGTCCACTTCCTGCTTTTTTATCAGGACTTACCACAGGGACTTGCTCACGCCACCCTATGGCTTCTCAGTGTCCCTCTTGGCCTTTGGCCAGAGTTCCCATCTCAGGAAAGGACCCCTGAGGTTCTGTTCTCCTCCCTTTATGAAGAAGACACAGCAGGGTCTGATAACACATTGATTTGCCACACCCTCCAGGTGACACCATGTGGGCTATCTCAGGCCTCAGGCTCTTGTTAAGCCTTTTGCTGCCAGTGTGGGGTGATCCATCAGACAGGGTCTCCAGAGTCTTTCCCTTGCACGATGCTCTATATTGGTGTAACCTCCCAGCCACGCCATGCACTGAACTCCTAGAGAAGCAGATAGGCGTGCCACACACAAACCAGGCGCAAGATCGGGTCCTAACCTTGCTGGTACAGTGATGTGCCTAGTGTTTCAGTAGCCAGGAAAGAAATGAGAGCAGCTTGTGTTAAGCACTCTTGTGCTTTTTTTATTAGCAGCTGAACTGCGGACATTTCCCCAGGTGCTTTTGCGTTATAACAACAAAGGGCTGTGCCTGTTGCTGTGAGAGGGGCTCCTCCACAGCTTTGCTTCACCTTCCCTTCAAAGGTATCAGTGCCCTGCTGGGGAGGGCGCTTGGGGTTTGGGATCTGCCCAGGGGGAGGTGGCACAGAGACCACATCTCACCTCAGCTTGTGAAAACAATGAGCCTCAATGGATCTCAGGTGATCTGCTGACTTGGTGGGGGCAAACCTAGGGCCCTGGCATAAACCTGTGTAGGAAATCCCTTATGAAGGTGATGCCCTCCTAAAACCTAGCCGAATGTTGGTGTCATTCATCAGCAAGGCTGAGCCAAAAGATACCCAGTTCCTGCCCTTTTATCAAGGCTCACCACAGGGCTCTCTCTACCAGCGTCTTCTCCATGACCCTCCTGGCCGTTGGCCACAGTTCCCACCACAGAAGAGGATTCCAAGACACACTCTCCCCCAGGCCTCTCAGCTCCTCATCAGTGTGCTGAGCTCCGCCCCTTACAAAGAAGACCCAGCTGAATTTAATTATGACAAATGAGAGGATGCAACTGGAGTGAAAGTATAGGACTGTACGCCTAAGCCTTGTCTACACTGGCAGCGGCATGCAGGGTACATGTAGCTACATACCGCAGTGAAAAGTAGGCCGTGTTCACTCTTATTCACACTAAACAGCACCTTACTCTACATGTAGCCATGTTGATTTCAATGGGATTATTCAAGTAGTGTTACTCGCTATGAGTACGGGTGCCAAAATGTGGCCCATAATACATACATGTTTCAGTTGTCATCCAAGGATACAAGAAGGTAATTACCACATAGAGCTTTTCTACCTACACACTGCACTAATCATGGCCAGCAGTAGCAGTTTCCAATGACTGATGATTAGTAAGAATATCAGTGAAGTGGCTATACCACACAGATTACATTATTAAGTGGACCAGAGGTGGTGTGTGTGTATATATATACACACACCCACACACACACACAAGCTCAGTTAGTTTCCAACTCTTTTTCACCAAGAAAAAGCTGTCATTTACTATCTGACAAAGAACATATCCTGGAAAATGAAAAGCAGCTACCAATAATAAGTATGACATGAGCAAATTCTAATTGTATTAAAAGAAGTTTTATAGATGCTCAGGAATTGTTTGACAAAATGTTTTGCTGTCAAAAAAAAAAGTCCCATTTGTCAAAAATTTTCTGGGAAAGAGACCATTTCAGTGAATTTGCCCTTTAAAAAAAAATTAGAAAAAAGTTGTTCAATTGTCAAAGTGTCCTGTTTTGACATTTTCTAAACAAAGTACCATATTTGGGTTTGAAAGGACTTTTAGTTTTGAAATTTTAAGTTAATTTATAGAAAAAATGGTAACAAAAATAAAAAGTTGAAAGCAAATCAAAACAATTTTGAAATTACTGAAATTAAACATTTAAATCGACCTGAACGAATTTTTTCCTCAGATTATTGGGATGCAAATTTTTTTGAGATTTCATCTTTTTGTCCTGATTTGGGATTGGAAAAGGGTTGAAATCTCAAATTTTTCCAGTACAGAAAAACTGTTTCCCACCCAGATCTAATATATATTATTATCCAATTTAAGGGTGAAAATTCTCACCAGTATGTGTGTATGCACCAGATGGCATTGCTCTGCAACGTTAGGAAATATAATGCTGAATACCAGCTTTCTCTGCAACTAAAGCAAATGATTCTATGAGCAGACAAAGCTTCGATTTAAGAAATATAACTGAGTTTCTTTTCAATGTTATTTGCTTGACACATTTGCACCACAGCTGATACTTTAATTATGCTGCATTATTTTCATGCATTCTCTAAAAAGGATCGCTTGTAAAATCTTCTTGTGTGAGAGGCATAGAGTGACTGCTTAGTTCTGAAGTGGTTTCTCTGCACCTGCTCTCAACGCTGTGCTATTTGCTTGTTTAAATATTCAGTTCTGCTCATCTCTAGTGATTTGGTTGGCCCTATAGAGAGGGTCACACCAATTTCAGGGCACTGCTTGGCCATGACGGACAGGCGGTTTAAGATGCACTTCTCACTGAACGCTAACTCCCTTGCAACTAGAGCAGATGTAAGGGAAATGGGGCAGATATTGAGCTGGTCTGAGGAGGGATGATTACTGAAGCGACAGCCACAAAAAACAGTACCCGTGGTTTCCCCTGAGTCTTGCTTCTGCATAATCCCACTTGGGAGATGTGGCCACTCATTTGCTAATGAACTTCTGGAACTTTCTAGACTGCCTGTTGGGACTGCATGAGAGCCCCTACCTCACAGCACCAAATGGTAGGAGCTGCGGTTACAAAGGGCTGAGCGGTCTCCAACTGCCTCAGTTTCTTCAGCTAAAAATCACATAGTCCCAGAGAGCAAAAACCTGAGGAAGTGGGCAGGGCGTGTGAATGTACAAGTTCAACACTCTCCAAGAGCCACCGTTACTGGTATGTAATAATTCTTTCTTCTGCAAGGTGGCCTTTGTCTATTCCCACTTGTGGGAGTCTAGCTGCCAGTACAACCCCCAGGAAGGTGGGCTGAGGTGTTCTAACTAAACCAGTATTGTAGATTTCCCCTCCCAAAACAAGCACCAGCTCTGGCTGCCAAGTTGAGAGAGCAGAGCTGTGTGCAGAACACCAGGTAGTAGCCCTTCATGTATCTGGAATTGAAACACTAGTGACAGGCCGTCAATGCTGCTTTAGTCCTGTTCAAATGACTCCTAAAACCCGCAGATACCGATGCTCTTGCCAGGGGAGAACAAGGATCAGTGCCAAGCCTACTCCACTTTGATAGGCAGTGGGTGGAAAGTTTAGGTGATTGCCTAAAGGCCTTAGTCCTACCCAAATAAACAAACATGTAAGTCTTGTTGAGGATTGGTCCTGCTTGAGAAGGGGGTTGGACTAGATGACCTCCTGAGGTCCCTTCCAACCCTGATATTCTATGATTCTTCTTTCTGGTGAGGGTTCAGAGCCTAGTTTCCTCCGGGTGAGAATGAGGGTTTGGAAGGAAAACCAGATTGAGATTCTGGTCTGGGTGCATCCAGACACTAAATTTTGGATGTGAATATAGGGCAACTTTGTCCCTGTAGAATAAAGAGATTGGAGGACCAACCATCAAAACCTGCATCTAACACTTTTTGCAGATTTTTTTTCAGTGAAAAAAAAGGCAACAGAGGAAATAATTAACTAGCCCTTTGAGGTGCTCCAGGATGTTGAGATGGCTGAAGACCTTATCAGCTGGAGAGCTGTATGATGAGGCTGCAGACAGGTGAAATTTGATCCATGACAAGCAGAGGCAGAGATACTTCAGGTGTAATAAATAGCTCCAAATGAACGTGGCAGAGCATGGAGAGAGGATGTTGTCTGCTACCCCTAGAGACAAGCCTTTTATTTTCTGGGAGTAACATTCCAAAGCAGATGGCAAAAATGCAGGTGTAACCTCCACAGAGTAGGCTAAAGGTGACCTTCAAAGAGACAAATAAAATGGGTTTTTGCCCTAGTTTTTCCTTCTTGTATGTGGGTGTGAGTGTGTAACACTAGAAATTCAGGTCCTGTCAAGGCTGAAAGACTTTGACTGGAGAATAAGTGCAACGGTAACATGACAAAAGTTAAGCGGCTGGGTGAGGAAGGTATTTTTGAGTGAGAATGCTTAAAACTTTGTTTGTAGTTTGTGTTTTATTTACACCTATGAAACTTCAGCGACTGATTAATATTTTGGCTGAAGAAAGTTCTGTTACAGATTCAACACTCCTTCAGTTAAAGTTTTAGAACATACAATAAACATCCCTGAGAGAGACACCTCCCAAAGGTTCTCCAGCAAAACCAGGAAAGACCAGTCTGGATGTTCCTGGTATTTCTAAGGTTAAAAAAGCAGCAGTAATAAATACCGTGTCCCCAAATGTCCAGGCTTTTATACATCATACAGAATAAAATAACAGCCCAATCCCAGGTTTTGTTTAAAGTCCTTTGCAGAGCACCTTTAAGATAGAGTCCCTTAACGTCCCATGAGCTAAGCAGCCAGGGGGAGTGGCTCCAAATGAGGATGTGAACCTAGATTTTCCTGAGTCAAAAGGTCTAGTGATAGTGAAAAACGACATGGGGTGTCCCAACAGATCTGTGTACCAATATAGTCTGGCCTAAGACAGAGCCATCAGACTGGCCTGAGCTCTCTGCCAACCACCTTCTGAAATACCAACAGACTGACTGGAAATGCATACATCAGTTCTTTTCCCAGTCTGTGCCTGTCTTGAATTGATGAAGAACATCAAGGCAGATTATTCTCCATTTATTCATGGACATAATGACAGAAACAGACAGTTTGTCCTTGCCAGGGACTTCTCAAAGGGTGGGCTTGTGTAAGCTTGAATCAGCCAGCAAGCTGTCCATGTATGGGCATACGGGTCCTTCCTGATACAAGAGATATACAGCCACTACCGGTGGGAACAGCTGTGGTGCTTCAGAATGGCCAAAGGAAAGGCTTTGTTGTGGTAGTGGCTGTCACCAACACACACAAAAGTGTCTGAGACGAGCTAGCCCAATTGGTGAAGAGCCCTAAACCGACCTCTTAGGAAAAGGATACATGATAAGAGAAGCCAAAGTTAGCATGTGGAGCCTGACATTTCTGATGAGACCATTCAGCTCGCTGGAATACTACTACCTAGCTCTGATACAGTGCTTTTCGTCTGTAGCTCTCAAAGCACTTTACAAAGGGGGTCAGTGACATTATCCTCATTTTACATACAGGGAAACTGAGGCACAGGCAGGGGAGGTGACTTGTCCAAAGTCACCCAGCAGGTCAGTAGAAGAGCTAGGCATAGAACCCAACTGTCCTGAACCCCTGGCCACTGCACGATCCAGTAGGCCACACTGCTGCCCATGAATAAGGAATGATATTGCGTAGAAGCCACAAAGAACCTGTCACCCAAGCAGGGAGAGCTGACAGAGTCCTAGGCATTGTTATTACTGTAAGGGCTGGAGGTGCCCTTGGAACAGAAACTTTTGATCTATTCTTGAGCTCCCTGGCTGCAGGTGCTGTTCCTCCTTTGTGATAACACCCAGTCCCATGCTGTGGAGACCATCCCTGAGCTCTGCTTATTCTTATCCTGGTGCTTGAGGGCAGAGGAGAGTTAGATCTCATATCCAAGGAGATCTTGGCACTGAGAAGTGTGTGCTTATAACTATGGCTCTGAATCCCTGGTGCTGCAAAGGGAGAGCTTGTGCATTCCCAATGACTAATGCTTTCCAAGAAGGTCCACAGAGATCAGCATCACCAGAGAGACAAATTCCACAAGTTGGGAGATGCAGAGATCATGTGAAAGATGAGCAGTTTTGTGGTCCTTGTATGGATGGGACAGTTCAGGTGTGGCAAATGTAGATGCCAATGTTTTGTGTGATCCAAGCAACATTTTGAATAGGGACAAGGAGAAATCTAACCTTTATCCAAGTTCTTTTTGGTGCAGGGCAGAATGTACACTGAATAAATCCCATCTGATCAAAGGGCTATCCTACATAATAACATTGTCATCACCATATTTTTTTTATATCTGAAGAAGTTACTGTCTGACTCATTCACTGAAGACAAAAATTGCTCCTCTTCAAGTTACTTCCAGGTACTTCACTATTCCAGAAGCATGTATAACCCTTCCTATCTATAATATTCCTTTTCACAGGGTACCTGAAGCTTGGCTCCCAACAAAAGTTGATTACAACAAGTCTTGCTGTACTAACAGCACCTCCTAAGTTTTGTCTTCTAAGGCTGGCTCCATGGGGCCTGAATCTGCACCAGTGAAGTCAATGAAAGCTTTGCCATCAACTTCAATGGTGCAAGACTGGTCCCAAAACAAAGATATTGGACTAGATTCAGTTCCAAGTTAAACCAGTGTAAATCTGGAGCAACTCTATTAACTTCGGTGGAGTGACTGCAGATTTAGATGGATGTAAAAGAGCAGAATCTGGCCATCTATCTATTAGGCAAATAAAATTCCTCAATGTTTCTTTTCTGTATGGGAGTCAGATACATACAATCTAGCAACCTCCTTCTGCACTATGTCCAAGAGAGCTTCTGAAGTCCCAGAGGGTGAAAATTTAATAGTGAAGGGCATGTAAAGTATAAACACTACTAAATGGATTTCTTTTCCCTGTTTTTTTTTTTATTCAAATGTTCAGATCAAAACAATGGTACTGGATGTCCTTAGAAGAATAAGTCAGAAAATTAAAAAGTAGGATATTGACCCACAGTTGATTTTCTACTTGTTTGTCACAATGTGCCCTAAAGCGTTAAGTTAGTACCAAGAGAAGATTTTTTTTTATTGATAAAACGTATTGTTTTAGTGTAGATATCTGACACAGTATCAAATCAAATGACAAAACATTTAAAGTAATTCAATCTATTAAAACGTTCTGATATTCCTTAGACAACAGTGATGTGAATTTTTGTTTATAGCTATAACACTTGAAAAACACGGAAAATACAAGTTTTTAATTCATAGGTTACCAGCAAATAGAGAAATGCATGCTCTCATTTCTGTTGAATTTCTAACTGACACAGGCAAGTGGAACAACGAGGCATACAAGTAGTACTCTATAACAAATTGCAAAACAAACGTACAGAAAGACAGACAATAACACTTGTACAAGTATGACAAAATTATTGTAACTTATCTGAAAAGGTAACAAATGTTTTGTCTGTGGCATCGCCATTTTGACATTTCAAAAGCACGTTAATAAGAAGCTATTTGGAATAGAACTTTATTACTATAAACAGTTGAATTTTCTCCTTGCTGGTGAGCCCCGGCTGCTAAAAGTGAACTATACGTTGTGTGCATTTCAGATTTACACTCAGTTGCACCTACATTCTCTTCATTATGGTTAGAAGCATCATGGAGTCTTCAAACTCAATGGGAAAGAACCCAGATAACGTTATTTGAATAAAAGATGTTCAGATCAGTCACTTTTATTGCTGTGCTTCTGATGCACCATTAAGTAGAAAAATAAGCATGCCCACAGTAGTTTAAGGAGAGCTATACAGTTTGATCACTGTTTAGCTTAGCTTAGAACAAACCCCACCAGAGACTGCGTTTAGTGGTCTGGAGGCTTTAGCAAGGTTCGCAAAACAAAAACGTTTTCCGTAAGGGTTCCAGGGAATACACCACATTCGTCTTTCTCTCTTACAACAGTGTAATTGTAAACTCATTCTAGCCATAACATGTGCTGTCAAGCCAGTGCCACTAAAAAAAAAAAAATCAAAAATCAAAGGGCTCACACTCAGCAGCACCCATTTCTTTCACTGAGAGCCACTGGGTGCTCAGCATTTTTAATATTTTTTTTTAAAATCCATCCATTTATTTAGTGCCTAAATGGGAGCTGTTGGGATGCTGAGCTCTAAGGAACATCTGGCCCCCAAAGCCCTGCTCCTTACGATGGCTGAAATTCACCTCTCTGCAGAGGGTTAGCACTAGGCTTCTGTGGCACGTAAGTCCAACTTAAATCCTATTTATGGGTTTAAATGTCTCGTCAGCCTTGTACTGCCTTTCTGCACAGGGGTGAAGTTCACCCCATAGGACTGTTTATCCTGTGCCTATTTCTGGATACATAACAATGCACTAAAAAAAGCACCAGTCCTGTTTTCCTGTGTGCACGCCCCCTTTTGAATTTTTGCTCGTGCTTTCTAATCATGAGAACATTTCCGTGGTTTCACCATTTTACTGGGGAATTTGACACTGCACAGGTCATTGTCAGAGAGGGGAATATGTCTCTTTGAGCTTATTCTCCCTCTTGTATATTCAGTGTGGGGATTAAAGTAGCTCTTAACATTTATGTAACCAGCTAACTATGGAGTTAGGTTTCATAGATTCATAGATATTAAGGTCAGAAGGGACCATTATGATCATCTAGTCTGACCTCCTGCACAACGCAGGTCACAGAATCTCACCCACCCACTGCTGCGATAAACCTCTCACCTATGTCTGAGCTATTGAAGTCCTCAAATCATGGTTTAAAGACTTCAAGGTGCAGAGAATCCTCCAGCAAGTGACCCATGCCCCATGCTACAGAGGAAGACGAAAACCCCCCAGGGCCTCTTCCAATCTGCCCTGGAGGAAAATTCCTTCATGATATTAGATACCTAATATCATTGAGGATCTAGGCCTAAGAGCCTAATTGTGACTTCCTTGTTCATGAGAGTAGATGTTGAACTCAGTGAGGCTACTCTTATGAGGAAGTTGATCACAATTTGCCCCTGAGAATTCAGTAATTACAAGGGTGCAATTAGTCTCTAAGGTATATAGGTCTACACTGACACATGTGCACAGGAGATTTTCATGATCAGTGATACACACTTATTTACCTAAAGTAAGAATCAAGTCTGACTCATGCAATACTTTGGACTCATCTTCCCCATTTTCCCTGATAAGGAAATACAGTACTTGTTGCTGGAAAAAAACAAAACAAAACCCCTTTTCAGAACCAGTAAGTGAACTGTAAAGATCAAATATTATTTGCACAACATAAATGCAATCCTTGAAAAACTTGCCAACATTCTCATTACACAAGAATCTGTGTTTCATAATGCAGTTTTACTTTCATTTGCATTTGCTCTCCGCTTGTGCTGTATAAAACATGTATTTATCTGCTGTGCCCTTTTGATATGCCATTCATTTTTAAAATTAGAAAGCTTTAATGACCAAGATATCAAGAATTTATTTTTGCCTTTTTTCAAGATCTTAACAAATTCAATACGTTAGCTGGAGTTTTAGTTTATCTAGGAATGAATGTTCTGATTTCATATCCCAATTTAGATACAAAGAAATGTATGTTGTACGTGAAGATTTAGACTCACTGTGGAGAGCTACCAGGAAAAGATGTTTTCTGTGAGAACTTAAGAAGAAGAATTCAGTTGAGTCATGAACTCTACAATAAACGGAGGTTCAATTTTATGCAACACTTGCTTCATAATCAGCCTTTATCCTTTTGATTTGCCAGCTTTTTTTTCTAAAATGAAAAATACCTAAGTGTCTAAGAGCTTGCTCAAGCATAAAATTCTGACCTTTCCTCTCCACTGTTCCATTCTTACAAAGACGCCTGCACTGTTTCTTGCCTCCTCCATATTGAGCTCTATCATAATTCACCTTGACAGCAATGCCAAGTGATACATCCTCCGAGAATGGAGATGCACTGACCTACATTTATTGAAATGGGGGTACCCACTCGCCTGTTTGCAAGTAGTGAGAGCATTTTATTGCAAGAGTTCAAGGGGCTGATCCACTGCTCTGTCAATGTTGCCATGACAATTTACACCGGCTTGAGGATCTGCACCCAAACATTTACTTCCATGTTACACCTGTTTTCAAAAATGCAGGTCATCACATTTAACCTAGACTTTTTTTAAAAACAGTTTTCGGAAGAAATTGATTCAAACTTGGGAAAGGAAGATCTCTTATGAAATACCTGTTGGCACCTCATGAAATGTAAATTTTAATGACTGTAAATGGTGCTCAGAAAAAACAGGGATGGTTGCCCTCAAAATATGATAGATTGACAGACAGAGGAGAAGGTTTGATATTTACGCATTTCTACTCCAGCGATCAGTACTAGTAACCAGCACAGAGACATTTTTCAGGTTCTCTCAATGTTCGATAACTACCCTCACCATATAGGTTGCAGGAAGGGGACTAGCAAGCTGATAAAAAATCACAGTAAATTAAATGTCTCACCACTTTTCACGGAAGTTCAAAAGGATGGTACTAATGTGTTTAAACAGCTCCAACTTTAGGTCCTGATTCAGGAAAGCACCTATGCCTGCACTTAAATTTAAGCATGGGCTTAAATTCCATTGACTGCCCTGGGTTTTAACTGCTCTTCCTGAACAAGGTAATGCTTTCCTGATTCAGGGGCGTAATTCTTCATGTAAGAGAAATAAATAAATAAGTGTATAAATATTTCAGTGCACAATTTCCTGACCTCTTTGATCATTTTTTAAAAACTTTCTTACATTCAGGAAAGGGAACTGGAATTTAGCATAGTGGTAGTAACAATAATTGGAAATACTACTGAATTTACAAAGATATGCTGTTTCGACTTGTCCCGTTATATTTCTTATATACATATATGATTGGCATGCAAAACTAATATTTACTTGCTGATACAAACACGGAAACAAGTTAAAAACAAGTAACCATCTTTTGCACTTACAAAAAAGGTGTGTGTGTCTGTCAGTATCTTAAATACTGACATCAGTTTCTGTCTTCTCAACAGCCATAATTGATTTATTTTCCTATTCATATGGCAGCCAGCTACCACAGGGCTTTGTTTTAATAACAGCGAACATACAGGGTTAAAGTACATAATGTACACACTTGAATATAAATCTTCGTTTAAAATTTAAAAAAAATAAGGCCCAAAATCTGTCATATTCACGATCAAATCCTTTAATGAATATAGTTAAATATGGGATGGCCTGGCTTCAGGAAGTTTAAAATACCCACGTCAAAACTATAATCATTCAGTTGGATCAGTAACACTCATAGTGAAATCATTGTCTTTTGTCTATAAAAAAAGCCAGGATCCTGTCTACTTCACTTGCTTACAGTGGACAGAACGTGTTGTCTGTTTATAAATGAACAAAACAGGGATGCCCAGGAAGAGGATCAGATATAAAATACCTGCGTAATGTGCAAATTTCACTTTGAAGAGACACTGATTTCTCTTTGGGAAAAGATTTTGGGAGAGGATTCCAATGGCCTGTGTAATGAGCTGATGTTTCAATGAACATGTGCAGCGTAAGGGTACACCGTGAGTTACACCCACGAGGTATCGAGACAGGTACTTGAAGCAATAGGTCCACTCTGCATTTTCTCCCACCTATTCTTGGGCCCAAAACTGCCTCCTATTTCTGTTAGTCCAATGCATGAATTCTGTCTTAGGTAGTGAACTTGTAAACATTTAAATCCACAGGCTGACCATATACTTAATAAAGGGATTATGGTAGCACAATCTTACATCCTTATGATACAAGGAAACCAATAATATACCCATCTACAAGCAACCAACCAAATTCAGAAGGGAAGCTGCTTTTGAAACAGAATCCACAGCATTGGGCCAACATTATTTTACATCTGCTAATTTTTCAAATTTTTTACCTCTCAAACTATGTCAGAAGTCTTCCTATATAAAGGCCTATGGACCCACCAGCCATCACTCATGTTGTTGTGTCCTAAAAATGTGGTGAGACATGCAGACAGTCATATATTTGTAGGGAAATTTGATCCCTCACCTTTCAAATCTTCAAGAGCATCCCTGCTATGAAATGTATTTCTCCCCATCCACACCCCACACACACATAGTTTTGTTCCATTATTATGATCATTTTCTACAAATATTATGACACGGAGTTATAGTCATCCTGGGTATAACTCTATTATTCTTACAACAGGGATGAAATTGGCGTGTGCTATAGACCTCCTTTTATAGCTTTGAGACTGGTGGATGGATTCTGTACCACCCATCCCATAAGGACCTTCATAAATAAATTGCAAGATGCCTTCCCCATCCGACTAAAGGAAACTAACCTCAGTTGACAAAGACTGTCCTGAACAACATCGCGGACAATGAGACTTGTACTGACAAAGGACTCATTCTGCAAACCCTCAACCACAAGAGTAGTCCTTCCTGCAGTAATCCTATGGATTCAAATGGGTCTGTATGTGTAAGTAATGACTGGACTCAGAATTTAGGTGAACTCTCACCTTATAGCAGAATGTTATTGTAAGAGTGCTTTCAACATTTGGTGTTAAATCCTGGCTCCTTTGAAATCAATGGCAAAATTCCCATTGACTTCAGTGGGGCCAGGATTCTGCGCTTATGTCATATCTTAGCCTCCACACCTACAGATGCAGCCATGTACACAGAAGGAGAAAAGGGGTAACTATTGCTGCAGTACCTGAGCCCAAAATTTGTCAGCCATACTAGAAGTCTATTTTCTCCTTCAAACTAGGCTATAAACACTAAAAAAAAAAAAGCATTTGTTCTCGAGAAATGCAACAAAGAGCTTCAAGTCAGTCAACGAACATTTGGAATACACAGAAACTGCCAAGCTTACTCAACGTACAGTATGTGGTATCTCACACCCTTTCATGTGTTTATGAATCACTCAGAATCAAATGAACAGTGACACACAAACTTTGCTAATCAGACCAGCTGAATTGTTATCTATCTGTAGGAGAAAACAGTAATACGCATTCTTGATTTTCCTGACTGTGGGCCTGACCGAAAGCTCATCGAGTTCAATTGACTTCAGTGGGCTTAAGATCAGGCCATGTTTGCTAAAAACATTCTGACATGCTGCCTCATTTGTGTAGCAAAATCCAGGAATGTGATATGCAAACTCATGGCAAAACTTAACGGGGAAAATCTACTTTCCTAAAGAATACTATAAAGAGTAAAAAGCTTGCTCAGTAGTTCACTCGTAGTTAAAATCTATAAAGCCTTTCAAAGTCACTTCTTTCTTTTCAGTCAAAGGCACATTCAGTAAAATCTCTCCTTGCTGGAGTCTTGTATTCTGGTCATTCATCATTGAAGGACTTTTTTCTATAGCACTGCTTGGAGTGGGTATATTTTACTGCATCCGCTGTTTATAAAATCCACACGACTATGGTACAGAGACTGTATTCGTTGAAACGCTTTAAAAAAATCACCGATACCAATGGGTTAGATTCACTGAACCTGACCTTTAGACCCCAGTTCAACAACGCACATAAGCATATGCTTAGCTTTCAGTGCATGCTTAAGCTCCATTGACTTATTTGAGACTTAAGCACATGCTTAAATGCTTTGCTGAATCGGGGCTTTAAGGCCTGATGCAATTCTCATTATAGCACATGGGACTCCTGTCATGGCCTGTAACGGGAGTTGGATCAAGCCCATAGGGAGGTGTAAATGGCACCACATTGTGTCAGCCTGGCCCCCTATATCTTTGTGGGCATTTACCCCAATGAAGTGCATATGGTGGTACCACCATGGCCTCCCTCAGGGTCTTGGGCGGAGAGAGAACTTTAAGTTATAGTTGGACCTCCACAGGAGTGCTGCTGATAGAGGTTGCTGGGGGAGGGGCAGGGTATGCGTGCTACACAAAATCAGCATATTCCTAGCTATACTGGTCATGCCCCAGCCCTGTTCAATGCTAGACATATTTTGGGTTTCACTGTGTCTTTGCAGATTCCTAAACACGCTTTCCTGATGCGCTGTCTGCCTCAGAAGCCCTGTGTGTGGTGTTAAGACCGTAAGTACCATCACGACACTGGGCTGCACCTTGTCCACTGCACAACCCCTCTCCTGCAATACTTTAAGCCTATCTAATTTCAGAAACCAACAACAATGGAACATTAAGCACATTTTTCTTTTCCATAATGTCATGGCTAACTGAAAGGAAATATAGTCTCAGAAACTCTATTCTGATTGTAGTTATCTCCCTGCTAACACTCTGCTGAACAGCAAAGTAACTGCAGCCTGGCCCCCGTCAAAATGAAACTGTATTGTACACATCTGCCTGAGTTTAACTGCAACTCTTCATAGGAATCAAAACATTTGGTTCATTCTCAAAGATGGTGTTAAAATTCAGGTAATATATATTAAATGTGAAGGATGAAATCTAAAACTATGGAAGTACTAAAACTTCAGAACAGCTACTCTGTTCAAAATACTCCTGATGTTATTAACTTAATGTCATTGGCAGTTGCATTCTTTTATTGCCTCTTCTGTTAATAGTGAAGATAAAGGAGTGTTCTTTCCTAAGGCTCTCACCTAGTGTAATGGCTCAAAAATTTGGCATGAATCCTTATAATCTTGCCATGCTGTACGTAGAGACAACCAGCTATACAATGGTTTGTAAACAGATCATCTGTCCAAAGAATTCTTTTACCAAAACCATCCAGTATCAGTTACTTATGTTCAAATATAAATCTATCTGTATGTAGAATTTTATCTGGACACTTCTTGTAACATCGTAACTAAGATTAGCTTTCTTATCGCTGATGAAGTCAATTATGTTGACTGGCATTTTTTCTTTGCAAGAAGAGGTAAGAAAGAAACAGATACAATTTGTAACAACCTTACAGCTGGTTCTATTTATGAAATCTGTACACTGTTCTACAGGATCCAATAACAGAGACCTCCTAAACTACAGATGAAAATTACCTGCTTTACCTGTCACAGATATGCTGACCTGAAACCACAAGGCTAACGGGAAAATATTCAGCATTTGGGCAAACTTCTGTGCCTATCATGATTGTCCATATAGGTTCAGGTATTTAACACTGAACCTCATTTCTCCAACTTGCTACAAAAAGTCACATTTATTATTAAAAACATTCCATGTTAATTTTAGCACATTCAAGTACTACTCAATTGAAAAGAACAAAATAGACAGGGGGTCGAGATTTTTTGTATGGAAGTTTTAAAACTTGTTTTACTGATAATTTGAAAATTACAATTAAAAACTATTAAAATATTTGGAACCTTATAAGACCTGTGCTTCTTTTACTAAAAGCTTTCATTAAATTAGCTGGCTCCACCCACGCTTCAAAGACTTGGCGTAGTTAGTGGGCTGTTAGAAGTGGATAGAGTTAGATTCACAGCCATATGTTACAAATTATACCACTGGAAGTGTGATCAAAGAAACAAAACAAAAAAGTGTTTTTCTTCCATGCTTGCCTCGTTGGGCATACCTTGCTTTTCCCCCATCGCATAAATTTGGCTACAACTCCACTTTTGGAAACTTAAAATCTTTTCATTGTCTGTCCAATGAGTCAGCAGAGCTGGGGATAAAGTAAATGAATTTTCTCCAAGTGAAATACGCTCCGAGTTCCAGGCTCCTACAGTTCCTAACGCCTATAGCACTTTGATGTGCAATCTCCTTACTTGTGCCAAGCTGTATTAGTAAGAACTAGCTTGTTGATTTGGCTTAAAAAAAGAGTTCTGTGTCTGATTCACTTATTCATATCTTTAAATAACTGTTTTTAAGACCAACAGGATGTGCTGTTGTAAAGACATATAGGAAGAAATCTTGGCCCTACTGAAGCAATGAGATTTTTGCCATTGATTTCAACAGCGCCAAGGTTTCACGCATAGTCTTGGGACACTGGAAACCTTTCTTTCAGCGTAGTGCCTCACAATATACCCAATGCATTTGTATAGCATGTTCAAACTACACGCATTACCAGGCATGTGATTCCTTATGTTTGGAGCAAAGCTGCCAAGGCCATGTCTGTATTCAAACTCGCATCCCTTCAACCTAAACGTGTGATTTTAAACTGATTCAGTTAAATTTGTGCAAATCCCTGTGTGGATGCTCTTAATTGGATTTAAAGATACCTTATATTGATTTAGCTTAAGCCAACGCTTTACCAGATGAAGTTTCATTGCTATAAGGCAGGTTTAAATCCAATTAAGAATGTCTGTCCACATTGAGTTTGCACTGATTTAACTATATCATTTTAAAGTTAAACTGGTGTGTTATACGCAAAAAGAAAAGGAGTACTTGTGGCACCTTAGAGACTAACCAATTTATTTGAGCATGAGCTTTCGTGAGCTACAGCAGCTCACGAAAGCTCATGCTCAAATAAATGGGTTAGTCTCTAAGGTGCCACAAGTCCTCCTTTTCTTTTTGCGAATACAGACTAACACGGCTGTTACTCTGAAACTGGTGTGTTATAGTGTCCATCTTTGACAAGTGAGGATTTGTTCCCTGGACCAGCTTTTAAGGGGCGCAATTCTTTATAGACAGTCCCATACTCATTTCTGGCTGATGCAGCTTTTATCAACTGAGCCTTATTTGCCCCAAATGTCCTGCTTTAAAGCTGTGTTATGCAAGGCATTGAGGCATTGGTATTCTTGGTTGTTCCCATTTTAGCAAGCCACATGGCAATTTTCTTTGCTGTCCAGGGTCTGTTCCACTGTTCTCTCAAAGCTGTGCGCGTGTGCGCACGCATACAGATCCTAAACCGTGCGCACACGGCGAAACAGCGCACACACAAAAATGTGCACAGAAGCACAACAATCTCCCCAGAAGAAATTTTTTGTGCACACGGCCTGTCAAAAATTTGAACAGAAAAAATTTGTTGTGCACACGGCCTGTCAAAAATTAGAGGGAACATTGGTCTGTTCACTGATCCATTTATGTTTAGGCCCGGGGTGCCTTTTCCCCAGCACTTTGTTGATGGCATCCATAACAGAAGACTGGAAAGAGTTTCACAAATTGTTGATTTGCTCCTGTTCAAGGCTTTCATCTGCAAGGGCTAGCGCATCAAATCAGTTGCAGATTTCAGCTGGCATTCCATTTTGACAGCAGCAGTCAATCAATTTCAGTAAGTCTAAATGACTAACGGAAGGCTTGGTTTGAGTTGCCTTCAACCTCAGTTCCACCATGGCCACAAGCAACCTGTGATCGATATTGACCACTTCAGCACACCCGAACACCCAATAGTGGTGCACACAACTTCTCCACCAATTAAATATGAGAACGTGATCTTGTGCTTTGTGGGTTTGTCCCCCATCGGAATACCAAGTCCATGTGTGTATGTTCTTCCACTGGAAATTGGTATCAGAAACATGGAGTCCAGTTGCAGCACAAAGTTCAAGCAGTTGCTCACCAATGCCATTCACAACTGCATCCACAGCAAAACACTCAATGCTTTCTGGCCAAGCTTTCCTAGTATTGGCCCACAGTGGAGTGCTGGCATCGCATAGCCATGGCTACAAGAAAGTCCTTGCCACAGGATACATTTGGAGAGGGGAGGTCAGCTTATGAGGGCTTTACAAGCATTCCTTGACAAGGCCAAGGCGACACTGCTGAGGCCGACATGGCTGACAAGTTCATCACTGGGGCCTGACCATACGTAATGACTGCTGTTAATAATTGTCTTGCTGGGGCTGCTCCAACCGGTCTCAGTGAGTCCTGCAACAGAAACGTGGAATTCAGTGATGGGAGGGTAGGAGCATCAATAGTGTTCAAGGCATGCTCCAAACAGCAAATCTACATTGTGTGCAAAGGTCCAAACATTTTGGTTCCATCAGCCAGTGGGGGAGAGGGGTTCTGGTTTGAGTAATGTGTTGTGTGTACTGGCAGAATGTCTGAGTAGATGGAAAAAAACATTTTCCGGTGCTTCTTAACCACCTTATCAGAGCTGCAGCTCCACAACTCTGGGAGGATGTGACGAGCCCAATGAGAGACCCTCCATGTAATGCAGAGGATGTCACTCTCAAGGAGGTTTGAAGCAGTCTGTAAGCTCAAGAATGGCCATACTGCCGATATTTGTGGTATAGCTGCTGAGCTGATCAAAAATGGCCAGGATTCTGTCTTGGGACGGCTTACCCATATTATCAACTAAGTATGGATTCATGAGAAACTACCTGATGACTGGAGCCATGGGATTATTCTCCCATTTTAGAAAGGGAAAGGCGATAGTCTGGTTGTTCCAACCACTGCAACATGACTTTGCTTTCCACTGCAAGTAAACTGTTCATGCTGGTTCTTCTTGAGCATGCTAACCCCCCGATAAAGAATCTATGCTGTCTACAGCAAGCTGATCAATCACAGAGCAGATTTTTATCATTAGAAAAATTATTGGAAAAGGTCAAGAGTTTTGGCACAGACAATAAGAGGTGTATACAGCTTTTACTGATCTAACCGCTGCCTGCAAGTTTGTTGATCATTGTTCCCTGTGGCCCTGTCTACAAGCTACTGGTGTGCCTGGTAAGCTCTTCCACCTTCTCATAGAAATACACTACCGAAGTGAGAGCTGTGTCCACTTAGGTACCAGGATGTCCAGCTGGTTTGAGTACAGTAGCAGTGTTCATCAAGGATGCTTGGCTGCCCTCATATGCGCAATACTGTTATTGACTGAATGATGGAAGCTGTCACTAGTCACATTCCAGGGGTGGTATCGCATGACTCCTGCATAGCAGAGCTGGAATATGCAGATACCACAGCTAGATTCTCATCTTCAAATGCTAATCTCATTAATACCCTGAATATATTTACAGAAGAAGCAAGTAAGAAGTAAGACTGGTCTTCAAGTCAATTGGAAGAAGACCAAACTGATGAAAGTGGCTGATGGACCTTTACCCCTATCCATCATAATCAATGGACAAGAGATTGAATTTGTCAGCGCATTTGAGTGTCTTGGTTCCATCGTCATTAGGGAGGGAGGTTGCCTTGCTGACATGAAACATCAACTCAGCAAGGTCAAGATTGTTATGCATGCTCTTCGGAAGCCTCTGTGGCATCAACACCACATATCAACTCTAAGAGGAGTATCTATCAAGCAGCAGTGGCTTCCATCCTTTTGTATGGCTCTGAAACCTGAGCCATAACAGAGACGCAAATGCGCCAACTGGATACTTTCGACATGAAACAGTAACGTCGTATTGAAGGTATATGGTAGCTTCATCATGTTCTGAATGAGGATGTCAGCTGTCAGACCAATCAGTCTCTAGTGTCTTCTCAAGTGACTCAACACCATCTCAGCTAGCTCGGCCATCTGCTTCTTATGCTGGAGTCCATACTAGTCCACCAGCTTTATGCATTTGATCCAACAAAAGCTGGACGGAGAAGATTTTGTGGATGGCTTCACACAGACTGGAAGGATATTATGGCTTCCGACTTCGCCTACCACAGCCTTAATACGGAGCAGGCCACAATCTTGGCAGGAGACTGAGCTCTCTAGAAATGGTTGATCCAAAGTGTGTATTCTACTCTCTACTCTCAGCAAGAGAATTAATGAATGAAATGAATGGCATATCTCTGAATATAGACAGAGCTTGACATTACAGCATTATCTGACATGTCCTCATATTTAATTTGAACAGATAAATTTGGTAACAGAAGCATTTGGCAGTAGTCAGAAAGTTGTAGTTTTTAAAAAAATTATCCAACAGTATTTGCTACCTACATTTTATTTTACAGATTATTAGGAAAAGTCATTGAAATCTGGGCTACTGTCATTGCTCTTTAGATGTTAACCTCAGGTTCTTACACTGACATTAAATGTTGTGTCCTCAGCACTTGTGGGTGTTTTTCCTACTTTCTTTCTTTTCTTTGTTTTTTAAAGAAATTTTTGTTAAGCATTTGAATGCTTAAAATTAGCATAAATTCCTGTTTCACAGGCGCAAAAGCCACAAATCCAAAGCATGCAAATTCACTAACTTCAATGACACAGCTCAGGATACAAAGTCAAACACAAAGGAACAGAACAACACAGAAACCTCCCAAACCACACTAGTGTAAATGCCCTCCATGCAAGATATTTTCTGTTGTAGGTACCTATAGCTAAAAAAAAATGCACTATTTCTTAAAAAAAAATCCAAATAAAATGCAGGTAGAGAATTCTACTTTGGTAGGGCACAAGCAATCTTTCCTGTGTCTCTTAAAACCACCCACATCACAAGATTTTGGCATTTAATCACGGTCAAGGAAGTGTCAAACGGAGTTGAAACTATGGGATCAGATATTTGGCGTCAGCCTAGATAAAATCAGGTCAAAAGGTAGAGTGAGGTGAGGTGTTCACTACTGGGGAGAAGGCTCTTTAAGCTCTCTTTGAAATGCTCGTTAAAAATTGTCTACGATTGCTAGGAAGGAAAACTAAAGTGAAAGCTTGGAAGGAAAACAAAATGAAAGCTGTGAATACTCGAAGTATCAGTCAGCGTATGCAGCGATCTTATTATTGTATGTCTTAGGGAGACCTTTCATGAAGAGTGATCGCAGAATAAACTTTGCACAGAAAAGTGCTTACATTTTTGTCTTGGAGATTTTTCCATGGAATTTAATCAAGCTATCAGTTTGAAAGGCTCTGTCTTTTAAAAACAAATGAGAACTCACACAGTCAACCGGCCCTCTATTTCAAATCAAGCTTGAATCATCTGCTTTGGTTTCAGATCACAAGTACATCTAACTCAAACTGTCATCATAGCAAATGGTCTATCACATCTCATAAGAATATGGCACAGGTAAGAGCAGTTCAGTGTATCTAAGATACCTCTTTGCTTACACTTGGAATGAGCAACTTTCACAACATTCTTGCAAAATGCACAAAGTTCAGAACAATGTATTTCAGGATACACATACAATGCAAAGCTACGATACTAAAGTATTTGATGTACGTCAACAGGAAAAGTTCCTAAAAAACCAGTCATGCAATTTTTGTGCCATGGGATAGATAATGGCTATTTCGTAGAAATAGATCCAACTGGCTCCATTGGAGCAGCAGTATAAGTATTCAAAATAGAAATAATAATAGGCCCTGATGTGAAACTATTTTCCCAAATATTGTCTCTTCTGCAAGTAAGGAAAGATTCAGCTTAGGAGCTACTATATCTTGTTGTGAGCTTATAACTGTCCTCAGGGTTGGAATTTATTGAAATGTATCACATCATGCTACTATTTTTTAATTTAAGGAAGTCTTTTTAGACTTTTTAGTGGTTATTATTAATTAAAAACACACTAAGAAGGTACAATGGGGATTTCTAATGCAATGGGATTTCCATATGGTGTAGTTCTTAGCATGCTGGTCTTACAATGCTGCTTAGCGAAACAAGTGGGATCACAGTATGTTCCTGAAGAAAAAACAGCAACACGTATATAAAATGGAGCCCCTCTTTTCTCTCCCCTTTATTCACATCTGCACTGTCTTCACACCTGCTTTCCTCCAGAGACCCACCAGACTGCTTTTACCCAAGGTGGCCATGCACCAACTGTCCATGGAACTTGCCCAATAAATGTGTATTTTCACTTGTTCCGTGTGAAAAGGACAGAAAGTAACGTGCTGTGTCGAGTGGAGATCAGATTGGAAACATTTATTTTACACTATTTGTCCGAAGAGAATTAATCTTAAATAATCAAGTGCAAAAGTGCAAATGAGTTGATAAACGGGTCTTCACTCTGAACTGTTTTTCTTCCGCTAGTTCAGATTTTTTTTTTCTCTTAGGGCCCTGTTTTTGTTGTGTCCTGTCTACCAGTATTGGCCACCGTCTGTACCATAGACAAAAACATTCACCTTGTTGGTAGTATCTTACTACGCTTCATAGAAGAACATATACAAGGAAGAGGAAAAAACCATACCAAATGAATCAGAAGTGATCAGTGCTTAAAGTAAATACAACAGCCAGCACTGGAAAGAATCCACAATTTCAGTACATACAAGTGTGGCAATCATAGGTGTTCCTCATGTAGTGGAATTTGACTCCATATTAATACAGTATTATACAAAACCTTGCAGGTCTGTTAGAACAGAGAATGGCAAAACTTTCATCATAACTTAGATTTGTGAGCGAATTTGCATTAAAGATATTCTGCATTTTAAAAGTGCCATTTCTCTCTCTCGCTCTCTCTTTCTTCCTCCAGAAGGAGGTGGAATAAATCCACAACAATCTGATATCAGATAAGTTCAGCTGTAAAATTTTTTGGCCAGGTCCAGTGTATTCTTTAAAGAGTGGCAAATTATGACTTCAGTAACAATGTCGGTGCAAAATATGCCTCTTCCTTTTAAAGAAACCAGTGTCTACAACTCATTTAGAGAATGTGTGACTGTGCTTATGTCCTTCTCACAACGAATAAGACATAAAACTACACACTCCCCCCAAAAACTACAAGAAGTTGGACGATCCTCTGAAGCTTCTGACCTTGCATCGCAATGTGTGGATCATTAAAAACCAGGACCTCTCCTCGTTAGCTCTTGTGGGCTGGCAGTCCTAAACCATTGCTTGGAAGTCATATAAATAACCTAGCAATAAAGCTCTGACATTAATAATGAAAATGGTAGCAGTGTTTACCCTTTGAATCCATGTTTACCTTGCAGTCCTTACAACACCTTTAGGAGATGCGTTAATCATAGTATAAAGTTGTTATCCACTGCCTTGCCAGTCATTTTTTTTTAACAGTCAATCCACTCATATGCTGAGTATTTCAAATTGAGTTCCCATAATACACTGCACTTGTGACCTTTGGATCATTACATGAAATCCAGCGCTCAGAAGGAGAAGTTGCAAAGAGAGGCTGTTGATCTCTGAAAAAAATAAAAGATTCCCACAGTTCTGCTTGAAAAACACCCCATATACAATGTACCCTCTTCTTCTGCACTCTAGCAATAGTCTTAAATCATAAATTAGATTAGTCTTCCACCAAATAACTTAAAAAGGAAGGAATTGTAGCAGATCAGTTTTGCCTGGCTCAACGCCAGATAGCAGCCAGTTCATTTAGAATCCCAGTCACTGTTCAAAAACTGAACTTGGAAATCACATTAATGTTGAAAAAAAATATCTTCACATCGATGCAGGATTTTTCCAGGTTTCGGGGTCGGAAGAGGGTAAACCGAGATGGGAGGAGAATCCTATGAACAGTGAGCAGGACATATTTCACGACTGTTGGGTACACCGTGTTCTGGAGACGCCAGCCGTGTTTTGTATTGCACAGGTAAGAAGGAAGTACCTCTCGACAGTCTGCCACCTGGATCAGTGATCTCTGCACATCGGCAAGTTCACGAAAGTGAAAACATTGAATTCTGTCATGATGGAGAAACATAAGAAGATGCCGTACAGGAAAAGGCACACAATTCCCAGCTTCTTATCCAGCTTCCATTTGTTCATGTGGACACCAAATACCTACAATACACACAGTATTTGCTCAGAGTAAACAGCAACATCAAAAACATTTACAATCAGTGGCAAGCACCTTTCTCAATAGTGTGACCATGAAATTTACTTTTCCACTGCTGAGTGCCATTGACTTGCTTGAAGAATATTCTGTTCTCAATTGCAACTTATCATTTTAGGATATTACTATACAGTGGGCCAGATGTACTGCTGGAATAAATTGGCATAGCACCATCAGCTGCACTGATTAATACCAGGTAATGATCTGGCTCAATATTTTAATAGTCAGTTCATTCTGGTAAGAACAATTCCATTTAATTCTATGAGATACATACCCCTTAAACTTTTCAATGGCCAGCTCCCTTCTGTGTGTCTAAAACGGCTCTCAGCTGTGTGTGTATCTGGGCCTGCAATTTGCAGGTGTAAACACCTCTGTATGCTTTAAACAGTCTGATGCTTGAATATGAACATGTCCACTTTGCTGTGTTTTACAGCAAACTCATATCTGCCCAGCAGGAGAGTGGACTGTACACAAGAGTAAGTCTGGTTTCATTTCTCCCATGGAAAGTGACTAAGGATTACTAGTGAATTTCCTGGGGCTCCTTCAAGGAAAAAATACACAATGTATGAGCCATCTCGTGTCAGGTCAGATAATAGATTGCAAAATACCAGATTAGGCCCCTGGAAATTTTACAGTAGGAATTGGCAGTACCTCTCAATGGGACTCACAGCAATTGCTGCTGCTCTAAGAGAAAAGGAACATGTGGACAAAAAGCAAACTTCTGTAAAATTACTATCTTGGAAATAAAGAACATGAAGAGATTATATACATACTGTGACAAAAACTGATGCCAGCAGCAAGCCAACGGAATAGATAAGTCCTCTGCTGTTTAACTGGATCTGAAAAGAAGGAATTTTATTAAAACTATGTGAGAAGTTTGAACAATAGATTTCATCTCTGCTAATTATTCTGTAGCCATAAACCGCAGTCTCTAAACAACACCTCCAGCAATGTAAAAGCCAAGTAAGACCATTACATCACTGTTTTTAGCCCACTCCCCTTTCCAGAAGAAGGTGTTCGATCAAAGGGTGACATACTCAGAGACTGAGAGCATTATAAAGCCTGCCACTCCCACCCCAACTTTCTTACTTGTCTCTCCTTTTGTTTCTTGTAAGGTTAAACCATGAGACTGTACCTTCCTTTTAATTGACTCCTGTGTGATTCCTGCATGAATAATATAGGGAAAGGCCTTTTTATCTTGACCCATAATTTGATTTTCCAACTATCATGGAAGAAATTCCGGGATAAGTATGTCTTTTCCCCCCTACTGTTATTAGGCTGCATAAAGGGAACAAAGATGGAATCTAACAGTGCAAATTGGCATGGTCAGTTTATATCGTTAGCGGGGATCTCAACTATTTAGTGCTAAGTGAAAAGGCTCTTCGTTCTGTTTATCTAACTAAGGCTCCAATCACGCCGCGTATGCAAGCATCTCACAGTCGTTAATGTATTTATTCTCACAACATCCCTGTGAGGTAGGGAAGTGCTATTATCCCCATTGGGCAGCTGGAGAACCGATGTGCAGAGATTAAGCGAGTTACTCAAAGTCACACAGGAGCAGGGAATTGAACTCACCTCTCCCGAGATAAACCCCTAACCACTGGACCATCCTTCCTCCCTTTATGCTCATATGAGTCTGTCAGAGCTGTTATTGTTTGTTCCTTTATGTACTTTAATTGTTTTTTTCTAAAGCATTAACGACTGGCATATCAGAGAATACAGTTCCCGACTCAAGCTGGTCGACTCAAGCTCTGCTTCAGCTGGCCCACTGCATAGAAGGCCAGGTGTTTGCACTAGGATTTCAATGAGAGAGAAATGTACAAGAGCCTTTTCCTTCACTGTAAGGTTAATACCTTCCCAATGGGAAGCAAAGCAGCTGGCCATTGTGCAGTGGGTAGCATAAGCTATGACATTTAACCCCACAGGCTACTGGATTTTTTATTTCCTCCATGCAGTTAAAACCTTAAAGCCTAAATAATCTAAGACTGTCTTAAATTCTGCTTATGCTTTCCTGGGTACACCTCACGGAATAAGTTTCATTACAAAAATTATTTTATATTATCACATACAAGCAAATTAATGTAGAGAATTTTTGCTGGATAGATGCTGCAGTCGATTAAAGCTGTATTTCCTGCAGTGCACTATTAGCAACAGAGCATTATAAAGTAACTGGGCCAAATTCAGTCCTCCACTCAAATCAATGGAGTTACAGAAGGGAAGAATTTGGCTCATTCTGTGCAAAGAAATCACTAGCAAAGTTCAGTTAGAATCAGCAGGCCTCCAAAAGGCAAATCATTTCACTCAGTTTAAGATTCTTTCTAGCAGGAAGTCCCTTTACACACTACAAGTATCCTTAAAAGATACTTTGAATGAGGAC
Source organism: Lepidochelys kempii (assembly GCF_965140285.1). Lineage (NCBI taxonomy): Eukaryota > Metazoa > Chordata > Testudines > Cheloniidae > Lepidochelys > Lepidochelys kempii. The sequence goes on along the minus strand of NC_136382.1, from coordinate 206,150,885 downwards.
ATTACTAATGTTTGTCTGGGTGTGTGTATTTTCATTTAGTGCGGGAATATTTCCAATAGCATAACTCTACTTGTTACTGGGATCCAAGGGGACAGCTGAAAGTGCAGTGTTCCTCCTTAAGTGGGCCGATTTCCAGCTGTTAATTACTCAGCTGGGTCTACAGATGTATACAGAGCAAAGCAAAAGCATTAGTCCATTACTGCAAATGATTTGCAAAGCAGAAAATAATTCTGAGGATAAAAGTTCATACACCTCTAACAATGTGGGCCTTGTGTTTTAACAGCTGGATTTCTTTCTGGTTTGTAAAACTGTCCTTAATCCAAAGAGCAATTCAAATGAGAATTTTCTGTGACAATATAATTTACTCAAGTGCCAACAGGGGAAATAATGGCACACAGTGTATCACCAGCCATCTTTCAGCAATCACATCCTCTCAGCTGGATTATAAAGTGGCACATTTGTAAGAGATTTAGGAATTGCAAATGCCAGGGACGCTACAAGATCAAGAACTACATGGCACAGGACTCCTAAGGCACTCACGGAGTTCTACGTATACACGCAGGAAAAACAAATTGGCCACCCGCTGGGCCAAACTCTGCGCTCGTGACACAGGTGTAGATCCAGAACAACTCCATCGATTTCAGTTCCCCATTGCAACTGAGAGTAGAATTTGACTGTCTGAGTCTGGAAAGGGGAGCTCGATTCTGGCATTTTGAGTCACAATCCTGCAATAAACTCCATGAAGGCAGATCCCTCCATGCATGCACAATTTCTTTTTCTGATAGATTCCACTTCGACTGGCATATTTAATACCAGCAGTTATGAAGTGGGCGTCTGTACTGGAGGCAGGGTGCACCTACATGGCAAGATCAGAGCCTTACACTGGCTTGAAGCGGGGATTGGCTCCTATTCCGTGCTTGTTCAGAGCCCAGCACAATGGGACCTCTGGAAACCACTGGAATGAAACTAAATTATAATAATGAGAACTGTTCATTAAATTCGTATTGCTGCTATAAACTGGAGATGTTACAGTTCTTATATATGACCCGTAGACCAATCAAATTCTGGAATTCTGCTGCTGCCTCCGATTAACAAGACCATCATGTGTTATTCTCAGTAGTCTGACTGCTCCAGGAAACTAGAACATGGATTGCTTCAAAACAGTAAGGCAAAAACTGGCATCGCCCATGTAACTGAAGGAGGGGAAAGTACTGATCTTGCTTTTAATGTAAAATGCAGGCTGCAAGTGCCACCCAGGGAGCCGTGTGCTTCTGTAGCTGTGGATGGAGAATGGAAGAAGGCTCCTGAGCCATTTCTGCTCACAGCATCAATTACCACTTCTTAAAAGCCCTCGCAGTTTTTCTGAAACAACATTTTCTCCTAGGGTTGGAAGGAGTTCTTGTCTTGTCCTTGTCTGAGTTCTGAGGACCTTCTCTGTTACTTCTCTCTAAACCTTTCTGCTCTCCTCTGAGATCCTCACATTGTGCATGGTGTAATTATGGGAAGGAGGTCTGGATAAGATTCCCTTCTGGGCCTGTTGACCATGCTGACACACACTCTTTGCTGAGGCTAGGCTGTTTGCCTTTGGACCACTCCCATCTATTCCTGACCCTAAGCTAGAACAGCAAGTAGTCTTACTGGCTCAATTAATGACGGTAGTATGAATTTACACTGATGTAACTGAGATCAAAATCCAGCCCCTAGGCTCCTGCAGAGCTGCCAGTGGCTGACCAAGAATCAATAGTTTTTTTGTACAATAATTCTTGTTTGGATTTTGATTAGAAACTGTTTCTTACAGACTTCAATATATTTAATAACCGGTGGTATTAAATATGCCAACCAAAGTGGAATCTAGCGGAAAAAGAAATAAACTGAAGCAGCTGGATGTTTTTAGCATGGAAAATACCTGCATTCAACATGAAGGACAGATGGTGCTTCTCAGTGACATGACTGGACTCGTATGAAAACAGGAAATGTACCTTTGAAAGCAGAAAAGTTCTTAAACCTACATCTAAAATGGGCCAAATGTTGACACACAAAACGACAATTGTTACAGGGATTTGTGTTTCAGCCCATCTGCAAAAAAAAAAAAAAATCCTTTTCTTAATTAAGAATTATTAAAATGTACTAAACATCTGTTAATCATTTATTAATCTTTTATACCCTATTTATAAATGGAGCCTTAATAGAAGGCATGACCATAAGGTCTGCTGGTCTTAAAACCCAGCAGGCCTTACAAGAAGGTTGAGTTTATGAAGGGTTAATAAAGAATTAACAGATGTTTTAATAAATGATTACTCAGCTGTTACAGGGCAATGGATTGTTTATGACCACCATAACACCTTCTACTGATGTGGAAACAACCCCCTAGAACACACATGAATCAAGACTGTAACATGTTTACAACGTCTATTAATTATTTATAAACAGAAACTTAGTATAAAGTGTGTCTCACCTCACAACAGCAAATCAAATAATCCAATCAACTTCCACCCATCGCAACACCTCAAGCTGGAGACTTGAGCATCAGTTTTCATGTAATGGAGTTGCATTAGCAGAGATGAACTCTCACTCCAGCTTGACAGTTCTCGTTTTCACCTTTAGTTAATTAGATATGCTTCTATCCTTGAAGCAAATAAAATGACCCATTGTAGACAGGTAATCTTGCACCACCTTTCTTTTGTGAGGTGTAGGATCCTCCTAGAAAGCGATGATTTCTTGCAAGTGATGGGAGAATATCTGTCTAATTGATCTTTAATTTTCATGTCTGAGCACTCTGTGCCCCTGTGATGGGGTGTCCACCCCCACACGAGGCCTAAAGGGGTAAATTAGGCCAATTAACCTCTTGGCTGCACCTGGAGAAAAGACAGGGCATGCTAGGGCCTAATTGCTGATTTAGTCTGGCTAGGGGAGGAGCTAGGCAGGGTCTATGAAGAGAGGAAGTTAACAGGAGAGAGGGGGCTGCAGTCAGGTGAGTCTGCAGTCACACTCCCTGAGACCAGGGGGACAGCAGGAACCTGAGAAAGGCAGGATAGGAAACAGTCAGGCCTGAGAGGGATAGGTCTGAACTGCTGGTTTGAGGGTCCCTGGATTGGAACCCGGGGTAGAGGGTGGGCCCAGATTCCCCTACCAACCACTGCAAGAGTGGCACAGGCAGCGCAGTGCAGACTGCCTGAGACTTTGAGGAAGGAGACTCTGAGAACATCCCAGAAGCAGAGGATGGTGGTGCCTTGGATGGAGGGCTAAGCCACAAAGGAGAGGCACTGCAGTTCTGGACTAGCAGGACAGCAGCTGCAGAGCGACTGACTGGAACAATGGGCTAAGTGACTCCCGGGTAGGGTGCGGACAGGGGCGAATATTTCTCCAGATGAGGCTCAAAGATGTGCTGCTGAGCGTTACGGCCTCACTGAAATGAAAATCATTACACAAGCCTTTTTTCTGATGGTAGGATTAAACCCCTTCCATGTAAACAGAGAGGGATGGTTTCCTTGGGGAAAACAAGGCTTGCCATGGAATGCACTTTGTCAGGAAGCTCAGCTGCCTGGAATAGATATTGCAGCTGTATTTTCTGGAACAAAAATTACAATTCACTGGGCAAAACCCTTGTTGGGAAACGCAAAGCGTTATACAAGCTACTGAGAAGAGGTTTCCATGGTGGTTCAGGAGTCAGAAATGTGTCTCTGGCATGACACATGGCAGTGAGAGCGGGCCCAGCGAAGTGGAAGGACTCAGACTGGAAGGGGGAAAACTGGAAAGAATCTGCTCGTAGGTGAATTGACAACAACAGAAGGGAAAACGGTAAAGAAAGTCACCGATACAAAACTGCCCACGTGTCAGATTTTTACCTGTTGTAAATAGGCATAGCTCCTGTGGTTTCCTCTGACTAGGAGCGGCATTGATTTGCACCAGCTGAGGAGTTGGCCTGCTGCATGGCTATAATCCATTTTTTGTTCCAGCTTCAGTTCCTGTTTTTGCCTCCCTCCTGCTGCTGCGGGGTGTGTAAGAGTCACTGAATACTAAGATGTGACGGGGCAGTCAGAAAAGGACCAGGCCTGTTTGAGATTAAGGACATTTGGATCTGGAGTGCGATGCTTTTCCAGTCTTTGAGGGGCTGTTGCACGGTGTTCTCCCTCTAGGAGAGAAAGGTCTCTTCCCAGCAGGCCTGAGCTCATTGCCTGAGCAGCAGGGGGCAAAAAGATTGCAGCTGCACACTTAGCTAGCCCATTCCTAGCCCTAGCACACTTCTCGTGAAGGCACCTAAACGCACAAGCCTAATATCAATGAAATCACAGTAGCTTTTGTTCCAAAAGACACCATTGTGATTCTCCTATCCCTGAAAGAAAGAAGAGATGAGTGCTCAGGGGGCCAGATTCAGACCTGGTGTAAGCAGGTTGCACCTCCCTTGCAAGTGCCTGCCTGGGCCAAATTATTTGGTGATGTAAACAGTGGTGTCACAGGGCATGTGACAATAGGGCAGGAAAGCAAAGTAGGCATAAATGGGCTCCTACGGCTTTATTTTACCTGCTTAACCAGCTAGATGTTTTCCCTGCCACACCCGCTTCTGTCACGTGGGGTGTAAATTATGCTCACTTAACATACACACACATGGCCAGAGTGATGCAGGTCTCACTGCTTTATTGTCTTCCAGCCAACTTACTTCCGACATGTAACATACACTGCCGTTCTCCTCAGCCCACAATATGGCTCAGTGTCTCCCTGACTTTACCTGCACATAGTTCTGCTATTGTAGCCTTCCCACTGGCTCCTTTCGCCAATCACTATAATGCTGCGGCCTGACCTATTCCCCGTTCAACTTCCCACTAGCCACAGGGGAAGCCTCAACGGCTCTGACAAGTGGTTCAAATGCTTAGGCAAAAGCACTGTCTGGTATTGAAATCAGAACTAAACTCTCCTTAGAGGTTTGGCTTGTAATCACACAGCTAAGCAGAACAGGAGACGACCCTGAGTTGACGGATTATAGCTGACAGGTTTGCAAATTCAAAACACATACAGCTTGAATTTAAATGGGGCGCTTCCCCTCTCCCTTTTTGTGCACTGCCCAGGGCCATGCAAGGATGCTACCATGAATTCCAGATAGCTCTTGCAGTAATGAGCACTGAAGGGCAACCTGCCTAGCAGCATTTGAAGTTGAACACTGGGGATAAAAGGGAAATAATGTAATTCCAATCTCCAGTTCTGTTCTGGAAACTGCTGAGAGGAAAAGGACTTGCTGTTGCCAAAGCCAAAACTGGTTGTGCTCCAGGATACATATATGTAAGAAATTATATCATTTGATCGCAAGGGCTCTGGTATATTTCCAGCCCTCTCTGCTGGCGAAAGCTGAGGGTTCTGAGCCTGCTCCCAAACCTAATTTTAGTATAGCTTCTCCTGCAGTGCCGGGGTTGGCATCACAAGTCAGTGAACTCCGCATTCCCTGCAATATGACGGGGTCCCCTGAGTGCAACAAACCCAGCTGTAATTTAGGACATGTGTTACTTTCCTGCCTGTCTGTGTGCATTTCCCGACTGGATAGTTTTGAGTAGGGCTGCTGTGTGAATTTCCTTTGCACAATCCAACACAATTCGCATCAGCGAGGGCTTGGTTTTGAACAACGCAGGCATGTACAAACTCAAGGTAACAAGGGATGAATGCAGGGAGTACAGGAGGACCTGATCCTGTGTTGAGAGCTCCCTTTGGGATTGGAAGTAGGGTTGCCAACTTTCTAATTGCACAAAACTGAACACCCGTTCCCACCCCCCTGCCCCGCCCCTTCTCCAAGGCCCTACCCCCACTCGCTCCATCCCCCCGTTACTCGCTCTCCCCAACCCTCACTCACTTTCACTGGGCTGGGGCAGGGGTTGGGGTGTGGGAGGGGGGTGAGGGCTCCAGCTGGGGCCAGGGATGAGGGGTTTGGGGTGCAGGAAGTGGCTCAGGGCTGGGGCAGGGCAGGGGGTTGGAGCGCGGGGTCCCGGTGGCGCTTACCATGGCTCCCAGGAAGCAGCTGCCAGGTCCCTATGGCCCCTGGGTGCATAGGTGGCCAGGGAGGCTCCGCGCGCTGCCTTCGCGCCCACAGGCGCCACCCTCACAGCTCCCATTGGTCACGGTTCCTGGCCAGTGGGAGCTGTGGAGCCGCCACTTGGGGCGGGGGCAGTGCATGGAGCCTCCCTGTGCCTAGGGGCCGCAGGGACCTGGTGGCCACTTCCGGGAGTTTTGCGGAGCCATGGCAGGTTGGAAGCCTGCCTTAGCCCCACTGTGCCACTGACTGGCCTGGCCCTGCTGCGCCGTCGAAAACCAGATGCCCGGCAACACTAATTGGAAGCTTTTATCCCTGTACATCATTCCAGCACCCAGTCATAAAAGTCTGTGATGAAGAGAATCAATCAATGCAAACTAGGTAAAGGAAGCTGCAGGGCTCAATTCAAGGCCAGCTATGCCCCTGTCAAGGAGAGTCATGAGCTCTGTTACTCCCAGTCACAGGCTATGGATATCATCAGGCTCTGGGTGAGGGGGAGAGCAGCTGCCACCTGGCTGCTTTTCCCCTGCGTGTGCAGACGGGTGGAGAGTGGGTGGGAAACTGGCTTCACTCCCCCAGTCCAACACAGTTGAGCTGGGGTGGAGGGGGAATGACGTTGTCCCACCGCAAAGTCTGAGGCAATGTTGAAGCTCAGATTGGACTGCAAGGGGCAATGCTGCCCCATGTGAACAGATGCGACTTTACATGAATGAGGGCTGCAAAATTGGCCCTATGGTTGCTAGTGCTTCAGAAGAATTCAAGACTTCACATCATGGAGGCTGAGTTGGAGGGCACACTCCAGTGGTGGAACAATACTTTGTCAGGCAGGAACTAGTTACACAAAACGGTTACATGCCCAGTCAGTCATTGTTATACAGTGATATGAAATGATGCCAACATGTGGTCATCAGCGGCACTTTTGCAAAGCACGCTCATTAGGAATGTGTACGCAGGACATTAGCAGGTGAATATTAGTACTATACATCTGAATTTGAATAGGCCTAAGGACTAGGTTTTGTTTGAGAGCCCCTGGCCAAAGAAACTACACAAGTCCCGTGGCTGGAGGCAAGAACATTCTTCTGTGGTGGAGCTGGTGCCAGCCTCACCTCTCATCTCAGAGGCAGTTCTCTCTGACTGCACCAGGGGGATGCCCAAAACAGGAGCCAGACATCAGCTTTCAACAGCCTTCACAGTTAAAGCCTGTCCCAGTGGCTGATGGGTAGACTGATCAACACTCCATCGTGCAGCTCGCTGTACAGAGACGTAGGCTGAAAATAGATACAGGAGGGGAAAGTGGGGTGGGATGAATGACAGCTCCAGTTCAAGGTGGATCTGACCTTGCTCCCCTAAGGAAGTTAAAAAAAAAATCCTGGCCCAAACCTGTTCTGAGTGCTGAAGGTGCTGTAGGTTCACTAAGGCTGCCAGATGGAGACCCTGGGAAGCACCTGGAAGAAAGATAGGAAACCTTTTCCATGGATGGTTTTTGTTTCTGTTCTGGACTTGTTAGGCCTGCGTTACTTGGCTCCCAAGGATTGAGTCCAATGGCATTTCAGAAGCAACAACCAGTTCAGGACTCCAAGTGTTGAATAACTGAAAATGTGAGGGCTGCAGGGGACAGGACGGTGTGGGTCTTTGCTGGAAAGCTCTGCATGAGGGCTGGATGAGCGACGGGGCCAGTACAGAGGCAGGTAGAAGGGTGTGCGACCAAGCAAACTCTGTGAGCAATGATGAGGTGAGTTCTGAAGGAGTAAGACTGACAGGTCTTTCATACTGACAGGTCTTAACAAGTAAAGAGGCTACCTTGAATTAATATAACTGGGATATAGACAAGATACAGAAGGAACCATGGTAATCTGGTGAGGAAGCTTCTTGATATTTATTTTCTTAGACAAAGGCCAGGAGGGTTTCATTTGCATCTGATTTGCAAGCTGCTCTACTTTCTGGTGGAGAAAGGATGGAGGTGATGGTTTGAGCAACAGCTGAAGGCATTGGGAGAAACCTAAGATGACAAGATGGATAGGCAAAAAAAGGAACCACCAGAGTTGAGATTGTGGATAATCCTCCTGAAGGAGGAGACAGCGAACAACTATGGAACCTTTCCATCTGGTCACCAACAGTAGCTGTTCTGCCCAGAGGAAAACTAGATTGAGAACAAGCTGTAGGCTTTGACCAGACTCCTGTCAATCTGTGATCCAGAAGTAATCCAGGGACAGAAAGAAAAGAAAGAAAGAAAGATCCAGTAAGCTAGATTGGTGACTGCACAGGGAGAGATTTGTCTCCAGGCATCTGTGTCCAGAGGAAAAAAAAAACAGGGTGGCTTTTTGCCTCCTGGGTGCCAGAAGAAATGATCACAATGAGATTGTCTGACATTGTAAAGGAGCAGCCCACATTGTAGTCCATGTGGGAACAAATGATTCCAAGAAGGGAGATTCACTATAGCCAAGATTCACTCCACACCACTGGAAAGAACTAAAGATCACCTCAGTTGAGCCCATCTTTTCCAAGATCTTCCCAGTGCCGAGTGTGAAAGGGAGAAGGATACCAGAGACCAAATGATAGAATTGGAGAAATGGAGGGCTGGAAAGGATCTCGCAGCCATCAAGCTGAGCCCCCCGCACTGAGGCAGGACCAAATAAACCTAGACCATCCCTTGCAGGTGTTTGTCCAGCCTGTTCTTATAAACCTTGAATGACGGGGATTCCACAACCTCCCTTGGAAGCCTATTCCAGAACGTAACTGCCCTTGGAGTTAGAAAGTTTTCCCTAAAATCTAACCTAAACCTCCTTTTCTGCAGATTAAACCCATTAATTTTTGTCCTACCTTCAGCGGACATGGAGAACAATTGATCACTGTCCTGTTTATAGCAGTCCCTAACATAACTGAATACTGTTATTAGCTTTCCCCTGAGCCTTCTTTTCTCAAGACGAAACATGACCAGTTTTTTCAACTTTTCCTCATAGGTCAGGTTTTCTAAACCTTTGATCATTTTTGTTGCTCTCCTCCGGACTCTCTCCAGTTTGTCCACATCTTTCCTAAGGTGTGGCACCAAGAATTAGACACAGTGCTCCAGCTGAGACCTCACCAATGCTGAGGAAAGCAGGAGAATTACCTCACATATTAACATCCTGTTAATACACCCCAGAATATTAGCCTTTTTCACAGCTGCATCACATTGTTGACTTATATTCAATTTGTGATCTACAGTATTACCACCTAGCCAGTTATTCCCCATTTTGTAGTTGTACATTTGAGTTTTCCTTCCTATGTGTAGTACTTTGCACTTGTCTTTATTGAATTTCATCTTGTTGGTTTCAGATCACTTCTCCAATTTGTCCAGGTTGTTTTGAACTCTAACCCTGTCCTCCAAAATGTTTGCCATCCCTCCCAGCTTGGTGTCATCTGCAAACTTTAGAAGCATACTCTCCACTCCATTATCCAAGTCATTAATTAAAATATTGAACAGTACCAGACCCAGGATTGACCCCGGGGGGACTCAACTAGACACACCCTCCCAGTTTGGTAGCAAACCATTGATAACTACTCCCTGAGAATGGTCTGTCAACTAGTTATGCACCCACCTTAGAGTGATTTCATTTAGACCATGTTAGGGGCTTATTCCTTCACGCACTTACTTCTCTGGTCCTTCTCGCATGAACAGAGAGCAACAATACCCGAAGTCCAAAGGTGCAAACAATTCGATGTTTATTGGGGTGAACTTCCAGCAAGCATGATTCCAGTTTCCTTCCTTAGTGTCCCCCTTCCCAGCTCTAACACCACAGAGCCTTACACCTGTGTTCCTGTTCCCATTCCTGCCCTTAGCCAAACATGATTCTAATTTCCCCACCCCCATTCCCTGTTCCAATTTTCCCCACACCCACCCACCCACTCACTCACTTCCTGATTGACTGCAGACTATATAGTAAAACTTGAGTTCTGCTTAGCTATACCTTAACCAATCATTTTCCTGAAATTTAACTAAGCAATCCTAACACATTGTAACATGATTATGTAACCAATTATATCCCACCACCTTAATTAGTTTACACCCAGCAAAATTAATTATACAGCAGACAGAACAATCACAGAACCAGACAGAGATTATACAGACAAACAATAGCAAAGTGGGAACTATAATGACAAAACAATACAGAAGTGAGGATTTCACATCCCAGCTATTGATAAGTGAGTTCTTGCCAGACAAGATGCTATCAAACTAAATTTCCTTTTACATTTTCTAGGCACTTCCCTTTCTCTGGAGGTGATAGGCACTATCAGGACAGGATTGTATTCCTAACAGCCCAAAAGCACCTTATTTCAATGTGACTAGTTTGGAATGTGAGGATGTGACCGTTCACTTCCCAGCTTATGGCTGCCTCTGTTGCTTAGCCAAAGGCCTTAGCCTAAGAACAGGGCCTCAGACTGTCACAGTAAGAGAAGGACCTTACACTGGCAGACAGTGATTTTGATTCTTTCTTTTATACCTCTAACTAGCCAAGTGATAAGAATACACCTAAATTCTTCGAGTACAGGCCTTTACATCTATATCCTAACAGACCACATTTCCTAAGCTTGCTTATGAGACTGTCATGTGGGAATGTTTCAAAAGCCTTACTAAAATCAAGATATATCACATCTATTTCTACTCCTCCATCCAGTAGGCCATTAGCCCTGTCAAAGCCCTGTCAATAGCCCTGCTATTGTTTGTCTGTTCTTGACAAATCCATGCTGGCTATTCCTTGTGATCCCATTATCCTCCAGGTGCTTACAAACCGATTGTTTAATAATTTGATCCAGTATCTTTCCAGGTATCAAAGTTTGGCTGACTGGTCTATAATTCTCATTCCTCTTTGTTCTCCTTTTTAAGAGATAGGTTATATGTTTGTCCTTCTCTAGTCTTCTGGGACCTCGCCTGTCTTTCGTGAGATGTTGAAGGTAATTGCTAGTGGTTCTGAGATAGCTTCAGCTAGTTCCTTAAGTACCCTAGGATGAATTTCATCAGGTCCTGCCAACTTGAATACATCTAACTAAATATTCTTTAACCTGTTCTTTATCTATTTTGGCTTGCATTCCTTCCCCTTGTCGTTAATATTAACTGTGTTGAGTATCTGGTCCCCATTAATCTTTTTAGTGAAGACTGAAGCAAAATAAGCATAAAACACCTCAGCTTTCCTAATGTCATCAGTTATTAGCTCTCCTTCCTCGCTTGGCTCTAGTCTACAGGGGCAACGCTAAAGCGCAGCCGTGGCACTGCTGTAAGGTGCCTTGTGTGGTCGCAGTGCAGTGCCGGGAGAGAGCTCTCCCAGAGCTCTAAAAAACCCACCTCCACAAGGGGCGTAGCTCCCAGCGCTGGGGCACTGTTTACACTGGCGCTTTACAGAGCTGCAAATAGCTGCGCTCGGGGCGGGTGTTTTTTCACCCTCCTGAGTGAGAACGTTGCAGCGCTGTTAATTGCCAGTGTAGACAAGCCCTAAGTAGAAGACCCACTCTTTCCTTTATCTTTCTTTTACACCCTAATGTATTTAAAGAATCTCTTCTTATTGCCTTTTATGCCCCTTGCTAACTCATTTTGTGCCTTAGCCTTTCTGATTTTGTCCCTACATGTTTGTGCTATGCTTTTGTATTCCTTAGCAATTTGTCCATGTTTCCATTTCTTGAAGGATTCCTTTTTGATTCTGATGAATGATGCACCCGTTTTGTAGATTCTCATGGCATTGGAATAATGCCTTCTGTGATGAATAATGTTTTGGATTAGGTCCCCATTTATGCTGATGGGTACCAACAGTCTGCATTCAAAATGTAGACAGGTTTTACACTACTTCGGAAAGTAGGAGGAGGGGAACTTCCATGAAGTCAAACAATATGGCGCGGGCTTCCAAACACATAACAAGAGATGGAGATTTTTTCCAAAATAAAAGCTGAGGAATAAAATAATCCAGGCACTAAAATGTATTTTCACCAAAGCAAAGAGCATGGGAAACAAGCCAACAGAACCAGGAATGTCACTTACAATAGGACGGCTTGGGCACTGCACTGAGACTTGGGAGACCTGAGTTCTATTCCCAGCTCTGGTGTGAGTTTAGGGAAATCAATTCATCTCTCTCTGACTGGTTCCCTGCCCAGTCTTTACCAGTAAGCTTTTTTTCAGGGACTCTATTTATATTATGTGTTTGTACTGAGCAAGATTTTTAAGGATATTTAGGTGCCAATGATTTCAACTGGAGTTAGATGCCTCCAGTGACTAGGATGATGGGCCTTGATTTCAGTTGGGGCCATTAGCTGTGGCTTTAATACACATAATAAATATGTGTACGACAGTAATACACATAATAAATACACAAATAAATGGGCATGGGAATCCTGTTTTACAGGGGGTTTGTGAGGCTTAATGTTTGTAAGACACTTGGAGATCCTTGGATGAAGCACAACACACTGTTAACAATACAATGGGGCCTCACATTCTGAACTTTACCACTTAAACCTACTTCCTGCTATGAGCACTTGATCGGCTGGTTCGTGGGTGAAACCACATTACCACATAAGGTTAAAAAAATGTCAGCATCTATAAAATCATAGCACAGCTCACTGCCAGTTGTGTGTACACATTGTGATACCCAACCTTGTCACACAGATGAAGAAAAAGGAATCAGATTCTGCTCTGCATTACACCAGTGTAAAAACAGCGTACGCCACTGATTTCACCTGGATTTACACCAGTGTAAATGAGAGCAGAATTTGGCCACTGGTGATTATGAATCAGATGGGACAAAACAGCAGATGTAGAGGGATTTCACCAGACATTACATAGGAGAACAGTCTAGGAGCAGATGTCAATCTGAATATCAGAGCACACAACTGATAGTGAAGTTCCCTGAAGGTGAACTTCAGATATTCTTGGTGACAAGGATATTTTGGATTGTTAAAACAAGCATACTGCAGGTCCTGAGATGCTAAGGAACCTGTAGAATGTCTGTTAAGACCACTGTTTTGTCAGTTCTACAGAGAATTTTTTCTCAGGGACAAACTGTTTTAACCATGTCTGATATAGAAGGCCAGAGAAAATGCTGTCACATTCCGTTCCTGTACTGGAATTGGACATAGTGCTCCAGTAAATAATGAGATACTCTGCATCTGTTTGCATAAAAAGAAACTGGACACTGAATGAACTGACACTGGGAAGCATCTGCTGAAATGCTATAAAACAGACCCTGCCTAAGGCTAGTTTCCAGTGATCTACAGTTATTGCCTGGTGTCTTAAAGCGTGCAAGCTTCCTCTCCTAATCGAGAAGCTGTTCTAGGTAGTCAGGATGGCCATTACCATGCTCAGATAACAAGGTGATGGATGAAGTACAAGAACTTAAATAGGTTAGAAAAGAATAGAACAGATCAAGAGATTTTTCATGAGCAGGAGAAGATTCTTCCTCTGTAGTAGGAGGGACAAGTGGAGTGAGATGTCTGATACCCCTTCTCCACACTCAACTCCTTTTGAGTTGAATGTTTGGATCAAGGAGAGGGAAAATGGCAAAGGCCTTGAGGTTTATTCAACTTGGGCCAAGCCTGCTTAGGAGCTGGGCTGAATCCCTTCCCTTTTTCCTTTCTGTACCCCCACACTTTATTTAAATAAGAACGACTTTGGCTTCACACCTCTTTGTTTGTGGATTCTTGCCCTGGCCATTCTCCTCCAACAGAAGGATCCCTTTAGGGTTCCCCACAGGCAGCCTCACTGACCTAGCCTCAGGAAGGGGGTGGGGCAGCATTAGTATGTGACTAGGGTTGTGTCTGCACTGTGTTTTAAAACCCACTGCAGCGAGTCTCAGGGTCTACTGATGGGGCTTGTGCTTTGGCACTAAAACCAGCTGGAGCACAGGGTCTGAAGCCCAGGGTGGGGGAGTGGGTCAGAGCCTAAGCTGCAGCTCGAACAGCAACATCTACATGTTGATTTTAGCACCACAGCGCAAGCCCTGAGCACCTGAGTCTGTAGACCCAGGCTCAGACTTGCTGCCATGGTTTTAAAGCCCCCCTGGCAGAGACTGATGAAGAGATGTACTGAATCAATGTTTCACTGGCTGCTCTGCCCAGGACCTTGTCCCAGCCAGCAGATCCTTCCACTTTTTGGGCTGCACTGGTCATCACAGATCCTTTCGCTGCTTTCTGTCACCATTACCTTCCTGACAAGCAGGCTAACCAGTTCAGGAACCATGTGGATGGGTTTCCTCTGATGGATGACGGTATGAGTCCAAGCTAACTCTGGCCCAAGGAGCATATGATATGGGTGAAAATCTTGCCCCCCCCACCCCAAAATCAGGATTTCACCCTGTGTGTTTTAAGATAGTCATCCTGGACCCGATTCAGCAAAGCATGGAAGCATGTGCCTAACTTTAAGCATGGACCTAAATCCCATTGACTTAATGTGACTTAAACATGTACTCAAGTGAAGAGATGGTTGAGAATTTTCCATCAAAAGGGTTTTTCTATGGAAGATGTGGTTTCACAAAATCAAAATTTTACCATGGGAAAACTTCAATTCTGCCAACATTTTTTAAAAGAATTTCTGTCAGGAAAACAGAAACATTATTTTGTTTTGGGTCAGGCTGTCCTGAATTGAAAGGTTTTGATTTGTTAAAATGACCTGAAATGTCTTGTTCAATATTAAACTTCATTTCCCTATGGCACTGAAGCAAACGAACCTATTCACATGCTTAAAGTTACTCATGCACTTAAGCGCATTTCTGGACTGGAGGCTTGACTTTCAGTTCACTTTCTCTTTCCACCAGTGTCTTCGCTCCATTGGTCTTAAAGCTACAAGTGCCTTACCAGTTTGTTTATTAAAATGCATTTTTACCCTCTCAAATTTAATTTCAAATCCCCTCATCCGACCACGGCACAATTCAGTTATCTTGCTCATTCTGGTGGCGTAATTTGCAGTTTTGGATGGTAACTTAAAAGTAATTATGCTCAAACCGGCTTTTCTTTTTTTAATCTTTTCTTGTGTGTGTGTGTGTGTGTGTGGGTGGGGGGAATGCTTCAAAGCTGCAGTAATAGCTTTGGGGACTTCCTCTTTTGGACGAGGCAATCCAAATGGGAAGTTGGGAACATGCCAAACGTTTAAAGAAATAGTAATTATTAGCTTTGAAATCTTCCAGTGTTTAACATGTAAGCAAAGTCATATTTGTCTGTCAAAAACATGGGCCCAGTTGTGCAGGGCCTTAATGATGTGAGTAAGCCTTGTTTGTGTGAGGAGTCCTAACACTTATTCTCACAAATCCCTCAGCGTAAGCTTCGTGTGGTTGTCTTCTCTATGTTGAATCCAGTACCAGGCACACCGACGGGGCGGAATAAATAATGAACAATCATAGTTCACAAATGTTGTCATTGTCAGCAGACTGTATCTGAACCAAGTGGAATCTAGTCCTTACACGCCAGATACAGTTTTTAGTTTAGCTGGCTGTGGATTCTGGGCTAAATCCATGAACTTGAAGTAAATAGTGAGGAAACGCTCATTGCGGGTTATGGGTTTGTTTGTAAGACTACTCTTTAAACATGTGACCACGTTGCACAACACATAATCTGGATAAATTAAACAGTGAGGACATTGTTACACATACATGAAACAGGCTACTCATGTTCAGCCTCTTGTTTATGTCCTTTTTAGAGGAAAAACACAACAAATATAGGGATGAGCTCCGACCTAGAAAAATGAATTTGATTCCTACCACATTTAATTTAGTTTTGTTTTTAACCCCAGCCTCTTTTCCCAGTCCAAGTGAAATGTCAGAGTTCTGTCAAAAGGTCACTACTCCTCCACACCGAGACTTCAGCTTTGGATCTTTAGTCAAGATCGAAAATATCATTATTCATGGAAGATGTTTAATATGTTGATGCTTAAAACAATGAAAAGGTGAAATATATGCACAGATCTTTTTGATATGTACTGAGTTTATATTGGTCCTTTGCTCTCTCTTGGAGCCACGTGGGTGCGGCGGGGCAGGAGAGCTTGCACTGCTGCCATTTTTATTAGGAAAAACTTTCTGCCGATAAGGGTAGTTAAACTCTGGAATAGGCTCCCAGGAGAGGTGGAGGGGGCCCTGAGCTGAGCGGGGGTCTCATATTAGAAAGCCACTAAGTGTGGTTTACTGCTGTAAGTGAATGTAGTGCCGTCACCGGGGGTGTTTAAG
Source organism: Lepidochelys kempii (assembly GCF_965140285.1). NCBI lineage: Eukaryota > Metazoa > Chordata > Testudines > Cheloniidae > Lepidochelys > Lepidochelys kempii. Next base: position 206,134,700 of record NC_136382.1, on the reverse strand, counting down.
AACTGGCTGGACGGACAGCTGTCAGGGATGGTCTAGGTATACCAGACCTCAGTGCCGGGGGCCGGACTTGATGACTTCTCAAGGTCTTTTCCAGCCTTACATTTCTAGGATTCTGTATTACTGCAGCTCCTTGAGACCCCTACTCAGATTGGGGCTCCATCAGGCTAGGTGCTGTACGGACACATAGTAAGAGCAAGTTCCTGCCCCACAGAGCTTCCTATGTAAATAAACAAGGCTGATAAAGGGTGGGAGGTAAAATACAGGCACAGAAAGGGGCAGTCACTTGCCCGAGGTCACACACAGAGCAGGTCACTGGCACAGCTGGGAATAGAAGCCAGGTCTCCTGAGCCTCAATACTCTATCCATTGGACCACACTGCATCTAAATAACGAACATGCCCTGAAGATAGACAGGGGACTGCAGTCTTCAGGGTTGCCAGGTAATATGCACTGCATTCACTTAAAGCAATAAATAACACCTACTGGATTGGTTCAATAGGGTGCCAAAATTTAATCCACGTGCAAAGGTGTCTTTATTCCTTTTGTGAATTAATCCTGGATGCATTTGTGGGGGTGGGAAAACCTTCTTGGCAATTCCTGACCCTTGAGTGCCTGACCTTGTGCCTTTAATGTTCCCTTATCACATTGATAAGGAATTTCCCAGGCTGTTGGTGGGTTTTTTTGGGTAGATTAGGGTACGGGGCTGAGAGATAAACCCATGAAATGAAGAAGCAGCAGCTTCACTCTGCAGGACTTGAAAGCTCACCTGGCTGGCAGGAATTGGCAATGGTACGGGTGAATTCCATAATCAGGAACTGTTTGGCTCAACGCCTTCAGAAAGCACTTTCCGGTGCACCTGAGGAGGGATACGCTTTCCTGAGCCCTGCTCACTAGCACTCCCTAATCCCTTTGCACTTTACAAGATCCATGGGCTTTTCACTATGGTCTTGATTGTCCCTAGGTCTGTGGGTGCAGGGGGTAGTGGATGCCATGGGCCCATGACAGCCCTTGCTTGCAGCAGGTGGGCAAGGAGGGGTGTGTGTGGTTACAGCCTTGACTCTGGCCCCACAAAACTTTGGCCAGTTGAGGTGGCACAGGGGTGCAATCCTTTGCTGCTGGTATAGGCTCAGGAACAAGAGGGAAGCACAGTACAGCCCTCCTTAGCCAGGCACGTTGGACTCGATCCTACAATGTGCTGAGCGCTCTGGGCCTGACCTGGTGAAACACTTCAGCACGTGCTTAAATTAAGCACAGGAGCAGTCCCACTGTATGAGCCAGGCAGGTCAAGACATCTTGGCTGTTCTAAAGAAAACGTGTCTGGATTTGTGCCTCTAACAATCCTTTACGGAGCAGGCACAGTGTATTTTGTCTGAATTTTACCACTAAGTGTGTAAAGGGCTCCTTCCTGACAGATGTTGGAGCAACGCAAGCTTGATCCTGCAAAGCACTTAAGCACATGCTTAACTTTAAGCACATGACCATGAGTAGTTAGTGGGAGTATAAAAAGGACTGTACTTTCTCAGTAAATAACTGTCCAAGGCTCAGTACCCACTCAAATCAAACACAGCTATCTTCAGAACATCCAAAGGCATGTCTGCTCAGTGAGGACTATTTCCATGCCTGATTTCACATTTCAACCCCCAGCCATTTCAGCTGCAGAGATGTTCAAAAAAATGGTGCGAGAAGTATTTTCAAATAGGGAAAATATCAGAACTCTTTTTGTTCCCACTTTGCAAACGAGTCACCTTCAGGCAGACAAGGGGTCAGGAACATTTCGGCCCACAAGGCGAAATTTTAAGAAAGGTACATGTGCTTGAAAACAAAGGATTAGACTGAAAAATGTTACACAGCCTGAAGCATAGACACTGCTGCTGGTTCCACCGAAGTGCACCCTTAGCAACTGCCTTGAAATCTTACTTAGATTGTAAGGTCTTTGGGGCAGGGACTGTCTTTTTTGTTCCGTGTTTCTACGGTGCCCAGCATGGTGGGGTTCTGGTCCATGACTAGAGCTCGTAGGTGGTATGGTAACATAAATAATGATGATGATAATTAAAAGGAGATAGTGTAATTGTGTCATTCAGTGACTAACGCTGGAGAAAAAGGAAAAGTCAGATTTCAAAACTGCATTTTCCCTTTTTCAAAAATCTTTAGTCTGAATATCTGAAGTACAAGATATGGGGGTTTGCAACAGAACGACAAGGTCTAGTGTCTGTCTCTAAACTAGTTTAAATTATGTTACCAACTTCCCCAAAGGAATGAAGCATAATGAAAAATTGTTTCCTCGGAATAATTTAAAAAGCTATTTTAAAGTATATCAGCACAATTGCTGTTGGGGTGACTTTGGGGCTAGACACAACAGGCTTTCTCCCTAAACTTTCTATAATTACAACAGGGTATGACACATATGAAAAATGCACCTTTCATTGATCAGGTTTGGCACCAACGTCTCAAAAATTAGCCAATGACTTTTTCTAACACTTCCCAAATTACAGAAAAAGAGTGATTCCTCTGTTGTTCCCCCCTCCATCAGTCATGTTCTTCCCCCTCACAGGAAACAGAACATAATCTCAAACGTAAATGATTACTGCAGCTTCACAAAGAAATCCCAAATGTAATCTAGGAGACAGAGTAACCAGGCACTAAAAAACCTGTTATCAAATTTTTCCTCACCATTCAACTATACAGGAAGATATAAAGTGAAGGTGAGCATGATACAATAAGGGACAAATACTCAGCGGGTGTATTGTTATAGCTCCAATGACTTCCATGAAGCTATGACAATTTACACATGATGAGGATCTGCACTTAAGCATCAAAAGATTGTTCCACAGGTAAAGCTGTACAAATGTTATATACAAAAATCTGTATTAAAAGAATGTTAAAGGTTGCGAAGTCAAGCACTCATATGTTAGGAAATGCCAGAATTAAGGTTGCCTGTGCAACGTTAATTCGCCCATCTCGTGTGTATATGTTATGATACAGTTTATATCTACATGATCACTGTAAAATCTTAGTGTCTTCCATTTAGAATTAATAGCAATACAAAGTCTCTAGTGGACTTGAGGGAGTCTCTGATACTTCTCCCTTTATGGGCACCCTAACACTCTGGTTTTTGACCACCATTACACATTTAGTAAATATTTTCATGGAACTACCCACAACAATGTCCAGGTCGTTTCCCTGAGTAGTTAGTTATCTTAGTATCTTGCAATATTAAGAAGCAGTTCAAATGATTCTTTCCTATGTGCATCACCTTGCACTTGCCAACAAAAAATTTAATCTGTTATCATGTTCCCTAGTCACCTAACTTTGTTAGACTACTCTCGATACTCACAGTCTTCTCTAGTCTTAACTCACCTAAATAATTTTTGTCCCTTGCAAATACTACCATCTCAGTATTCCCTCCCCTTTCCAGATTATTAATTGATCTATTAAACATCAATGATCTTAATATAATTCCTTAGGGCACCCCCTCTGTTCAACTTCTCCTATGTTGAAAACAGATCATTTATTTCTACACTCTGTTTTCTGCCTCTTTAGTGATATTCTGATCCACGGTATTGTTTTACCCATCATCCTGTGATATTTAATTTTCTTAACAGCCTCCTTCATTTACTAGTTTATTGACATGCTCCAAGAATTCAAATGGCTTAGTGAGGCATGATTTCCTTTCCAGAAGCTATGCTGGTTTGTTCCTATCCAAACCTTCTCATCTATGTGTTTTATCATTCTATTTTTATCCCTTCAGAGTAGAGATCTCAGTCTATTATTAAGCAATTTACCTCTGTCTCGCTCATGTATCTATTCAAAATACAGTATAATATGGTATCTTATTGCAGTTTGGGTTATTGCATTCAACAGGAAATAAAAGTACTCATGCCACAAATCTTAGACAGAATTAACTACAATTTCCCTAAATCATACATAGGTATTGCTATTTGCTCACTCAAATTTCAACTGAAAGAACTTTTACGTGACAGAAAACATGACAGAAGCCTAAAAGAAATATTTGTATTTAATTTAAAAAAATCAATCAAATATAAGACTTACATATGAACCATAATCCACTGCTAGAGTCTGCAGAGCCCATGGGAGACCCAGGCCAACTAAAATGTCAAAAACGTTACTTCCAATGGAATTCGACACAGCCATATCCCCCATGCCTGCAGAAACAGGAAACAGGGTACAATCAGTCATTTCAGTAAAGGCTTCTTGCTCTTCAACAAGAATATCTGCATCTGAACTACTCCTGACTCTGTATAGATTAACACTGGCTAGATTTGGCCTTTCTTTATGACTGATGCTCATTTCTTTAAAAAAAAAAAAAAAGATGGGCATACTGGGGAAGCATATGTTTCACCAGAAAACAGCCTCTTGGCCTCCCAAAGCAGTATTGCCAACTCAATTTTTCTTAAAGCTCCAGCTTCTGGAGTAATGGAAATCTGTTTTCATTAAAAATAATTTTCCAGCTCTCCTGGTTGTGGAGAAAAGCTGGAGAAAATGACTCAAGTGTTCCCAAAGTCTCAGAAACCAGAAGACAAATAAACTTAATCCTTAATTTTCAAGTTGAACATGGTTTTTTGAATGCTTGGCATTGGCTATGCTGCTAAAGCATGGTCCAGACTCAATAGTGGCCTTTTACCTTCTCTGTGATGGCAAGTTAGTTCTAGGACAATCTCTTGTTCTCTCTGCAAATATTAAATTTCAAATCAGCGTTGATTTCACTCATCAGAACCTCTCCCTGCTGCTCCTTTGGACATATTAGTATGCCACTAAAGTAGTCCAGCCCCACCCCCACAAATTTGACTGATTGATATAAGTGGCCCTTCCCAAATGTTAAGTGGAACCAACAAAAGACTCCAAGGGCCAGTTCCTCTGCTCTGATGGAGCTATGAGAATTTCCACCAGCTGATGATCTGCCTCTAGAGGCATAAGAATCTGAAAAGAACAGAAGGACGGAGGCTGTTCTACCTCATCTGTGTCTAATCCCTCTTCCCATACTGCCCTGCCCAGAGTATAGCTCTGAAAACCTATGGTTCTGAATAATACAGAGTGGATGTCCAAAGGCTGCAATAGTTTCAAGTAATTATGTCTATTACAGATCAGTTGGAGTCTTATTTCAAACCTTTGCATCTTTGCCACATCTTGGGAACCATATATTACAGAACTTGAGTAGCAAACATACCCATTTTTCCAGTTGAGCTAGTAAAGGAGAGCTGGGGAATGCTCATGTCTTGCCCTTCAGCCCCAGCTTGTTTTTTCAAAGCTTGGGAATAGCATCTGGACACCTCAGGGAAGATGCACTTTCATATCATCCACTTTATCGGGAAAGCTTATCTGGAGGCTAGCAAGCCATACTTCCTCTGTACCTTCTTAACAGAAAGTGGACATGTAGGAGATGCTTTCACATCCATGTTTGCTAATATAGGAGGCAAACCTACCTTGTCTTGCTACTATAAGGCTAGCCATGCAGTCCGGCACGCTGGTTCCAGCTGCCAGGAATGTGATACCCATGATCACGTCTGGAATACCCAATGTGTAGCCAATGATCGTAACCTAGGGAAATAAGTAGAACTGTCAAGAGGCTTAAATTTATTTAAAACCTAGTCAAACTTGTCCCTACATTGCAATATGATCTGGGTCAGTTTCTATAACTAAGTTTGATGGTGATGCAAAAGAACTTCTTAAAAAGGGAAAATGAAGAGAGGGAGGGGTTTAATGGGCAGGGCAACTGGCATAGGGTCAGGAAACCTGAGTTCTATTCCCCACTCTGCCATGGACCGTTGACAAGCCACTTCACCTCATGAGGCCTCTCTTTTCTCTACACCCTTTATCTGCTGTGTCTATTTGAACTGTAAACTACTTGGGGCAGGGACTGTCTGAATGGTGCCTAGCACAATAGGAGCCTGATCTTCATGAGGTGTTTTGCCTTCCTCTGAAGCATGGGGCACGGGGCACTTACAGGTTTAAACTAGTGTAAATGGTGGATTCTCTGTCACTTGAAGTCTTTAAACCATGATTTGAGGACTTCAGTAACTCAGCCAGAGGTTAGGGGGCTCCTACAGGACCAGGTAGCTGAGGTTCTGTGGCCTGCAATTTGCAGGTCAGATTAGATTATCATAATGGCCCCTTCTGCCTTAAAGTCTATGAATTAGCGTCATTAGGCATTACTATAATACAAATAATAGTTAAATAATCATGAAAACCAAAGATAATTATACCATAAGCATATTGTAGTCAGGGGTACAGCCTCAAGTCAGTGCAGGCAACTTAACACACAGGAGATACTGCTAACCATCTTCATGTCTTTTGGTATGCATGTTGCAATCTATTAGTGTTCTTTGAATCATTATGCATTTTGGAACGTTGGAAGCTCTTGCTTAACACAGAACTTATCATCAGTGCAAGTTACACTAGTGGTCGTATCTACTTGCAAGGAGTGACATAAAAAAGTTCAGTTCAGGATAATACTTGATTTTCATACTCTCTAAAATGTAGTCTAACAAATTTGAACCATATGTTATGAGCAACACAGTGATCCTGTGGTTTCTGGTATTCCAGCTTTGGAAAGGTTGGGCAGGTACTCGTTCTTAAAAACAGTTCATCCTCTCAAATGAACATTTAGGGGGGCAGGGGAGACTAGTCACTCTCCATTTTCTGCTTAGGGAATTAAGGCTTTCTTAAAAAATTATTTTGCAAGATTTTGGCTTGGCTCTGAAAGAAAAACCTGACCTTAATTTTGCATTCAGTATAGGAGTTAACTGTGCATGGACTGGAAGATTTCTCTAATTTCTGATTTCCAGTGAAGAAGGCATGTTCAGTTCTTTAGAAATAGATTAGATGTATTTCTGTAGTTCTAAAATCAGAATAAGTGGTCAAACGCCAGGTTCCCCCAAACCCTTCTCTGCACCCCATAACTGTCTGTTTTTTCCTCAAGACAGCTGGAATTGGAAAGGAAGCATGATCCATGCTGCATTGCTGGCATTATTATAACGGGGGTTACAGAGATGTTATCACCTATCCAATTGTCTAATGAGGCCTGCAGCAGCTTAATGAACTAACAAGCACGCAGGACTGTAATTGCAGAGAATAAGCCAATTACATTTGGATGGCTTCTGTTCATTTTATTGATCCCCAACCACCTTTAAATAACAAGCTAGAAATAGATTAAGTAGTCCCTATTGAGTAGAGTAGCAATGCAGCAAAATGGGCCAGCCGAAAAACTGAGTTTCATGGCTTAGCATGCGCAGGGGCTGGGGTGTAGCATTTGTCAGCCCTGCCTTTCAAACTTGCTTACTCCACTGAGAAAAAGAGAGAAAGCAATTAAAGAGTCTAAATTAAATTCTCATTTACACTAAAGCCTGTCTACACTATTCTGGTGGTAACGTGGCCTTAACTTGTGTGTTAGTGGAATTTACTCCCAAATTAAAAATCTGGGGCGAAATTCTGGCCCCAGTGACATCAATGGGAGTTTTGCCCTGACTTCAATGGGGACAGCATTGGATCCTGCCGTGTAAAGGGGCTTTAGCATACATGGGAACTGATGCTGATGGAAAGAGACATCCATTGACCTCAACAGGCTCTGGATGCAGCCCCAAGTCAGCTCCCCCCTGTCCCCCCCCCCTCGATACGTACCATCCACACCATCACGTAGGATAAGGCTGCAATCCAGAGGGTAGAGGAAGCAAAGGTGACCATGAACCATTTTTCCCAGTAGGGCTTGTTGCAGTTAGGCACCGTGAAGTGCAGAAGGAAGCTCAATGGCCAGGTGAACAGCCACTTCAGGATTTCCATTTTGCCAGCTGCCAAAAACAAAAGGGGACAACCATACATCTCTGCCCCATCCTCTCTGCTTTAACCCTGAGCAGGATTTATTATGTGTATTGTGCTCACAGCAAGAGCTGCTGAACCCCCTACAAACACATAACAAAGAGGCAGTCCTTGCCCAAGAACATACAAGCTGAGGATAAGACAAGGGGCAGGGAGATGCAAGGGGAGCACAAGGGGACTGAGATGATCCCAATTACTGTGATAAGCCATGGTCATAGCACATCAGCTGCCTAGCTGCTGTCAGGTATTTTGTAGGTATCATAGAAGAAGAGAGTTTTAAGGAGGGATCTGATCTAGTGCCCTGGCTCTCAGAGCCTCCTGATAGCATTCTTAGAGCCTTCATTTTCCCCTGCTTGAGCACCACCCTCTTACTGCAGTTCAGCTTTTTGGGTGAGTAGCCCTGGAAAAGGACTTGCTGTGAAACTACTCCATATCTGGCAGGAGCAGTCCCTTGTAGGGACTGAGTATGCTGGCTAATTTGCAGCCCAGGTCTGTGTGTGCCTAGGGTTGTCACTCATCACAGATTCATGGAATTCATCCCAGTTTTCAAAGGGCCAATCCCGAGCTGGCACGCCTAGTACTAGGGGGATAAAGGGTGGAACTGATGTAACTTCTGCACCCGCACAGTGTTACTGCATGCTAGTAAAGGTACAGTAACAGGGCAGCACTGCATCATGAGGTGACGCTAGGATGTTGCCAGCCCTGGGAAGATGTCAAAGTGGGGACCAAGAGACCAAGACTGGAAAATAAACCCCAAATGTGGCCACTTAAGGCCATCTACACTGCCGGAGTGGTGTAAATGACACTCAGGACTTAAGGATGTTGAACATAATGGGCAAAAAGCACATTGGCCCTAAGGCCCCCTTACACCTCTCTGGAAGTATAAATGGGGACATAAAATAGGAGTAAACTATATTCACACACACTTGAATGCCCCTTTGTACAGCCAATACAGGGGGCTTGGTGCAGTTGAGAACTAGGCCCTGATGTCACGTTCACCATTGTCCTGCATCTTGGTAGTTGTTTAGACCAGTGCAAAGTGATGATAAAAGGCCACAGTTCTGACTGTTTGTGCAGTCCTGCAAGACTACGCAGCTCATCATGGGCGAATCTACACTAGGAATAAAGGAATCACTACAAAAGTTTTTTTTCTCCTGCTGATAATAGCTCATCTTAACTAATTAGCCTCTCACAGTTTGTTCGATAACTTCCAACTTATCTGTATGTATGTATATATATCTTACTATATGTTCGATTCTATGCATCCGATGAAGTGGGCTGCAGCCCACGAAAGCTTATGCTCTAATAAATTTGTTAGTCTCTAAGGTGCCACAAGTACTCCTGTTCTTTTTAGGAATAAAGGTTTGTTCTTCCCTCATGTTAGTGAACTAGTATAAACAGGTGTTAACAGGTCGAGGTAGACTGTAGGCTCCTCTATACTTTTAACCTGCTATCATCTGTTAAAACTACCGACTGCCTTGCCTTCACTAGGATTTAACCTAACATGAGGAAAAATCCCAGTGTGTGGTTTTTAAAGGTGTTTACTTTGACCTGTTAACACCTGTTAATAATACCACTGCCTTGTCTTCAGTAGGCTTTCACCATGTGTTGTTACCACCAGGTTTTAGATAACACAGATAAAACCACACCTTTTTCCCTAGTCCAGACAAGTCTTAGGTGTCTGTAGCAGTTACAGCAGCCTGGTTGGGTTCTGTCACATTCCACTCTATTGTTACTTCCATCAGAGGGGAGGAGGCCTTATCTAGTTAAACCAGATGGACACAATCCCATTTCATCAATGACGAGGAATTAAACTCTTATGGTCAGAACGATGGGGTTATCAGAGAAGCACCTAGAATTTCAAATGTAACTGTCATGCTGTTTGGTGTTTTCAAAGTTATACTGAAACAAGGAAAGCCCAAGAGCTTCTTACAGGGTAGATCAAAAGGAGTGTAAGGTCCGTCATTATCATCCTCCTCTTCCTCCTCTTCCTCGTCATTCTCGTTGTTTTCATTGTCCTCGTTCTCGGTCTCATTTCCAGCCTCAGCCATGTCCTCGTCTCTTCGGGTCCCATTCACGCCCCTTTCAGTGGAGTTGCTGGGGCCTGTCCCGTTCTCCAAGGCATGCTTGATAGGAATTTTGATAGCCACTTCCGATTCCCCATTGGTGTAGGCTCTGCTGTTTATCAGCCTTTGCCTCTGGAAACACAGTTACAAAGTCTTGGTGAAAAAGAGATTATAACAAAAATAAGGAGAGATCCGAAGAACTTTGTAAAAGCAGGTTTGAAAAAATATAGAGCCAGATCCTCAACTGGTGTAAATGTGACATCTACATCTACTGAGGATCTGACACAAATACTATCTTTTCGGTAAAGGAAGGACTGAGTATAACGGAATCTAAAACACCGAAAGCACATGTCAGATACTAATCCAAATTACATTGGTGTCAATTTGAAGTCTACTGAAGTCAATGGAATTACAGTGTTTGTAGAACCACTGTCAGTGAGATGAGAATGAGACCAATGTCTAGGAGCATCTTCTCCTGGGGTGGGGGGTGGGAATGGAACCCTTCTGCCATTTAGTGCGATCTGGTACATTGTGTAGAAAAAGCATTCTCTTTAGGTATCTCATCAGGGAATAGTGTCAAGGGATGGCTTAGCAGCATTCTTGGACAGGGGTGAGGGAGATGAGAAACTCCATCAGAGCACAGAAATGCCGGTCAGTCTCCCTTCAGTCTGAAGACTGCTGTGGGAGTAGATGAGTTCAGGATGGACACAGACTCAGGCTGAGGAGCAAGGAGTAACACGTACCTCGTTGATCAACATGCGACTGGCCATGGAGAGACGGGTTTTGGGAGGAAAGTGGCTGGTTATCATTATCCGGAGCCCAGCCTCAGAGAAGGAAAGCTGGTGTGGGTAGGCAGACAGCAGCTCGTCCACCATGATCACCGAGGCTTTACGATGGAAATTCCCTGCAGAGAATTCACAGAGAAAGGAGTGAGGTACCTTGCTTGCTGATCCAGTGGCCCCTCTCAGAGTGAAAGAGTTCTACAATTCTCCCTCTTTTCAAAAGTAGCAGCCCGAACAGTCAACTTTGCATTAGATCAACAGGTTTTCCATCTTTTTTTCACACTGCAAACCACCCCATAAGAGAGCGACCCTTTCCTCTCAGCACCCTAACCCCCAGGAGCTTAGGAACTATTTGGCAAGGGTGGTCCAGGAGAGATGACCGCTCGCTCCCACACCACAGTACATGGTTCTCAAAAGGTTGAATTCAGTGAACCATAAAGATTCGTGGGCCCACGGTGAGTCACTCAACTTCAGACACTGGCATCTAAAGTGCATGTTCTCTCAGTCACTTCTGTCCTTGAGCAACCGGATTTGAAATAAATCTCTCACTTGGCCCACCATTGAGGCTTTTCATTGCAAAATCTAAACTACTCTCAAGAATTTATCACACACATACTACACACAATGATTACACTCCAAAGAGCAAATATACCACTGCAGTAGATGCCATCTGGTGCTTAGGCCTGTGGTACTGGCTGCATTGATTCCAAAAGCATAATCTTTACTTGCATGAGGATATAATCCTCACCCACCATTTCATCATGTGTTGGGGCAGGTAGCTTTTGCTGTGTATCTGCGGCACAATAGGGCAAACTAAATGCAGGTTCTTGTATCCTTGGGCAGTGCGCTCAGTGCTGGAATGGGGCACCAAATCTGAGAGCAAGTGAGGCACAGCTGTTCTGTGATGGCAACTCGCCTGCTGCTGACCCAATGTGCAGAACCTGTCCTAAGTGGCCAGAGAAAAAGGACATGAACGGAAGGCATTTCAGCTCACTCTAGATGTACCACATGGTTGAGGTCAAATCCTGATCCCTCTGAACTCAAACAACAACATCCCATAAGCAATCTGGGGGAGGGAACATCTTTTTGTTCTGTGTTTGCACAGCTCCTAGCACAATGGGGTTCTGGTCCATGACTGGGGCTCTAACATGCTACCACAATTAATAACTATTATTATTGTTATTTTATAGATATTGCCACAAAGAACAATATGTTCTCAGCTTTAACTCATTAAGGAAACATTTTGCCTGGGTATTTTCTTTGTTTTTACTGAAGTGGGAAAAGGTATTATTTTTATGCTAGTATAAACCAAAATGGCAGACCTGTTGTTTCTTGAAACTTTTGTCAAATCTATAGTTCAAGACTGCTCATGAGAAACGCAGCAGGCCCCCGGGGCTTTCAATTTTCAGGCAGAACTCAGGAATTAATAAAAATGATCCAAAAATATTTCACAGTTCAAACACAGAAACCCTTTTCTGACTCTCTTATTTCAGTGGGTCCAGAAAGGCAGAGGCTCAGAAAGTGATGAGAAACCTGAGACCCTTGCAGTAGATTTCAGAGTAGCAGCAATGTTAGTCTGTATCCACAAAAAGAAAAGGAGGACTTGTGGCACCTTAGAGACTAACAAATTTATTTGAGCATAAGCTTTCGTGAGCTACAGCTAAAAAGCTCATGCTCAAATAAATTTGTTAGTCTCTAAGGTGCCACAAGTCCTCCTTTTCTCCTTGCAATAGAGTTTCACTCCAACTTCATATGTATTATTTGTATTATTGTCCCACCTAGGAGCCCTTGTCATGAAACAGCACCCCCTAGTGCTAGGTACTTTACAAACACAGAACAAAAACCACAGTCCTTGCCCCCAAAGAGTTTACTGTCTACGCTGGTAAAAACAATGCGGTGTGTGAGCTAATACTGCAGATTAGTGTGTGAAACAACACTGGAGATTTTCAGTCAGTCATTTCTTGGCTACTAGTGGCCAGTTGCCAGATAAACATTGAAACAATTTTCAAAAAGTGAAGAAACATCTCTTCTCTCAAACGACTTGTCTGAGTAACCACAAAGTTTCAAAATAAAAAAGCCACCCAGACATGAGAAATGTCACGCAGAAAGGAATTATTTGTAGAGAAGTGTGCGTAAACGAATCCATAACTGAAACTCTCTTATTTGTGTTTCTAATCCTGATGTCAGCTGGTTACCTGAATGACTAAGGCCTGGTCTACGCTTAATTTTTTTCTGGCCTATGTCAGTAAGGGGTGTGATTTTCTGCAGACGTAGCTATGATGGTTAAGGCCACAGAGTAGACACAATTATATGCTTGTATTGCTTATTTCACTTCCTCAAACCAGAATAAAATATACTGGCATAAGCATTTTTATAATAGCATGTAACAGGATCAGCTGTCTCCTTTGTGCCCCCTCATGACCTGTATGCATGCACACTGGGCCAGAGGGGACCGGCTCTGCAATACCATACCACAATTTCCCCTTTGGTTTAGGGTCCCTTAGGAATGCCACACAGTCCAAAGATGGAAGAAGTCTCTTCCTGGGGTTCTACCTTGAGTCCAAATAAACTGAGAAATAAAGTCTCTTCCATCCAGACCTCAGCTGGGCCCTGCCCCTGCTCCCTGAGGGACTGTCTCATCCTGCTCAGTACCCAGCCTGAGCCAGGAAAGCTAATGGTCCAACCAGCTGACCAAATTCAGCGATGAGTCTGCCTGAGGCACCTTGTGCATACGCTAAGGTCCTGCTCCCTGAGCAGCTGGAGAAGACACAAGGCCTGTCCTGCCTTCTCCCTCCTCTGTGCTCCAGCCTCTGGCTCTCAGGCAGAGCTGATGCTGGGCATAAGCAGACTAAGCAATTGCTTAGGGCCCTGAGCAGCTCAAGGGGGCCCCTTATTCGCTATTTTAGCATGTGTCGTGTGTTTGGGGGGGTAATAGTCATGCTTAGGGCCCCCAATGGGGTGCGGGAGGAGGTGAGGGCTTTGGGGTGGGGCTGAGGGGTTTGGGGTACAGAAGGGGGCTCCGGACTGGGGGCGAGGGGTTTGGAGTGCAGGAGCAGGCTGAGGGCTGGGGCAGGGGTTAGGTGTGGAAGGGGGCTCAGGGCTGGCGTGTAGGAGGGGGTGAGGGCTTCAGGAGGAGACTCAGGGCTGGGGTGGGAGGTTGGGTGTGGGAGGGGGTTCCAACCTGGGGCAGGGGGTTTGGGGTGCTGCTCTGGGAGGGAGTTAGGGTGCGGGAGGGGATTCCAACCTGGGGCCGCCAACCGGACTTTTAGCGACCCAGTCAGCAGTGCTGACTGGAGCTGTCAGGGTCCCTTTTTGACCGGGGATTCCGGTCAAAAACTGGATGCCTGGCAACCCTATATTAGAATGGTCTTTTTCCAGTTAAACTTATGTCAGTTTGGAAGATGTTTAAGTAGAGGCAAAAAAAAAAAAAAAAGCCACTCTAATTCCAGAATAAGAATGTCCACAGAAGGAGTCATTCTGGTATCACTATAGCAGTATAATTATACTGGTATAACTGGAAATATCTCCCATATAGACAAACCCTGATCTGAAATGAGAGGGTCCACACAGAGGTTTGTAAACATAATGGGCCAGACCCTCAGCTGCTGTAACTTGGTGTAGCTCCATTGAAATTAATACCAGTTTACACCAGCTCAGGAGCTGACTGAGAAGAGCAGCAGCAGTTCAATCTTGATCCAGAGCAGTAATTTTAGCTGGCAGAAACAGCTGTCTAATACAAGGAAAACCCCAGTTTGCAGAAGTGGCAAGAGCACACGCATAGCTCCCTAACTGCAAATCAATTCTAGGGCTCAGGAAAGGAAACTCAGGATAGGCTTCTAGGGGCACAAAGCTCTACAGATATAGAGCAGGTTGCACAGAGGAGCCAAGAGACCAGTGAAGAAGCTTGGCAACATGTGACCTCCAGAAGAGGTAAGCGGAATGTCCGGGTTCCAGTAACACAGACACAGGTAACTAACCGCTTTCATGTTCTCTCCACAGGTATCGTTGAGGAGAGTGGACCAGATGATATGTCTGGGGCGAGAAAGCAGAAGGAGACTCCGCTGGTTGGAAGGCATGAGATGCGCTGTCCTGAGGTTGGGGGTTCCACGACCACCACCCCCAAGAGGAGAAGGCGGGTGGTGGTGGTCGGGGACTCTCTCCTCCGGGGGACTGAGTCATCTATCTGCCGCCCTGACCGGGAAAACCGAGAAGTCTGCTGCTTGCCAGGGGCTAAGATTCGTGATGTGACGGAGAGACTGCCGAGACTCATCAAGCCCTCGGATCGCTACCCCTTCCTGCTTCTCCACGTGGGCACCAATGATACTGCCAAGAATGACCTTGAGCGGATCACTGCGGACTATGTGGCTCTAGGAAGAAGAATAAAGGAGTTGGAGGCGCAAGTGGTGTTCTCGTCCATCCTCCCCGTGGAAGGAAAAGGCCTAGGTAGGGAGCGTCGAATCGTGGAAGTCAACGAATGGCTACGCAGATGGTGTCGGAGAGAAGGCTTTGGTTTCTTTGACCTTGGGATGGTGTTCCATGAAGGAGGAGTGCTGGGTAGAGACGGGCTCCATCTTACGAAGAGAGGGAAGAGCATCTTTGCCAGCAGGCTGGCTAACCTAGTGAGGAGGGCTTTAAACTAGGTTCACCGGGGGAAGGAGACCAAAGCCCTGAGGTAAGTGGGAAAGCGGGATACCGGGAGGAAGCACAGGCAGGAATGTCTGTGAGGGGAGGGCTCCTGCCTCATACTGGCAATGAGGGGCGATCAACAGGTTATCTCAAGTGCTTATATACAAATGCACAAAGCCTTGGAAACAAGCAGGGAGAACTGGAGGTCCTGGTGATGTCAAGGAACTATGACGTGATCGGAATAACAGAGACTTGGTGGGATAACTCATATGACTGGAGTACTGTCATGGATGGTTATAAACTGTTCAGGAAGGACAGGCAGGGCAGAAAAGGTGGGGGAGTAGCACTGTATGTAAGGGAGCAGTATGACTGCTCAGAGCTCCGGTACGAAACTGCAGAAAAACCTGAGTGTCTCTGGATTAAGTTTAGAAGTGTGTGCAACAAGAGTGATGTAGTGGTGGGAGTCTGCTATAGACCACCGGACCAGGGGGATGAGGTGGATGAGGCTTTCTTCCGGCAGCTCGCGGAAGCTACTAGATCGCATGCCCTGATTCTCATGGGTGACTTTAATTTTCCTGATATCTGCTGGGAGAGCAATACAGCGGTGCATAGACAATCCAGGAAGTTTTTGGAAAGCGTAGGGGACAATTTCCTGGCGCAAGTGCTAGAGGAGCCAACTAGGGGGGGTGCTTTTCTTGACCTGCTGCTCACAAACCGGGTAGAATTAGTGGGGGAAGCAAAAGTGGATGGGAATCTGGGAGGCAGTGACCATGAGTTGGTTGAGTTCAGGATCCTGACGCAGGGAAGAAAAGTAAGCAGCAGGATACGGACCCTGGACTTCAGGAAAGCAGACTTCGACTCCCTCAGGGAACGGATGGCCAGGATCCCCTGGGGGACTAACTTGAAGGGGAAAGGAGTCCAGGAGAGCTGGCTGTATTTCAAGGAATCCCTGTTGAGGTTACAGGGACAAACCATCCCGATGAGTCGAAAGAATAGTAAATATGGCAGGCGACCAACTTGGCTTAATGGTGAAATCCTAGCGGATCTTAAACACAAAAAAGAAGCTTACAAGAAGTGGAAGGTTGGACATATGACCAGGGAAGAGTATAAAAATATTGCTCGGGCATGTAGGAATGTTATCAGGAGGGCCAAATCGCACCTGGAGCTGCAGCTAGCCAGAGATGTCAAGAGTAACAAGAAGGGTTTCTTCAGGTATGTTGGCAACAAGAAGAAAGCCAAGGAATGTGTGGGCCCCTTACTGAATGAGGGAGGCAACCTAGTGACAGAGGATGTGGAAAAAGCTAATGTACTCAATGCTTTTTTTGCCTCTGTTTTCACTAACAAGGTCAGCTCCCAGACTGCTGCGCTGGGCATCACAAAATGCGGAAGAGATGGCCAGCCCTCTGTGGAGATAGAGGCGGTTAGGGACTATTTAGAAAAGCTGGACGTGCACAAGTCCATGGGGCCGGACGAGTTGCATCCGAGAGTGCTGAAGGAATTGGCAGCTGTGATTGCAGAGCCACTGGCCATTATCTTTGAAAACTCGTGGCGAACCGGGGAAGTCCCGGATGACTGGAAAAAGGCTAATGTAGTGCCAATCTTTAAAAAAGGGAAGAAGGAAGATCCTGGGAACTACAGGCCAGTCAGCCTCACCTCAGTCCCTGGAAAAATCATGGAGCAGGTCCTCAAAGAATCAATCCTGAAGCACTTGCATGAGAGGAAAGTGATCAGGAACAGCCAGCATGGATTCACCAAGGGAAGGTCATGCCTGACTAATCTAATCGCCTTTTATGATGAGATTACTGGTTCTGTGGATGAAGGGAAAGCAGTGGATGTATTGTTTCTTGACTTTAGCAAAGCTTTTGACACGGTCTCCCATAGTATTCTTGTCAGCAAGTTAAGGAAGTATGGGCTGGATGAATGCACTATAAGGTGGGTAGAAAGCTGGCTAAATTGTCGGGCTCAACGGGTAGTGATCAATGGCTCCATGTCTAGTTGGCAGCCGGTATCAAGTGGAGTGCCCCAAGGGTCGGTCCTGGGGCCGGTTTTATTCAATATCTTCATAAATGATCTGGAGGATGGTGTGGATTGCACTCTCAGCAAATTTGCGGATGATACTAAACTGGGAGGAGTGGTAGATACGCTGGAGGGGAGGGATAGGATACAGAAGGACCTAGACCAATTGGAAGATTGGGCCAAAAGGAATCTGATGAGGTTCAATAAGGATAAGTGCAGGGTCCTGCACTTAGGACGGAAGAACCCAATGCACAGCTACAGACTAGGGACCGAATGGCTAGGCAGCAGTTCTGCAGAAAAGGACCTAGGGGTGACAGTGGACGAGAAGCTGGATATGAGTCAGCAGTGTGCCCTTGTTGCCAAGAAGGCCAATGGCATTTTGGGATGTATAAGTAGGGGCATAGCGAGCAGATCGAGGGACGTGATCGTTCCCCTCTATTCGACATTGGTGAGGCCTCATCTGGAGTACTGTGTCCAGTTTTGGGCCCCACACTTCAAGAAGGATGTGGATAAATTGGAGAGAGTCCAGCGAAGGGCAACAAAAATGATTAGGGGACTGGAACACATGAGTTATGAGGAGAGGCTGAGGGAGCTGGGATTGTTTAGCCTGCAGAAGAGAAGAATGAGGGGGGATTTGATAGCTGCTTTCAACTACCTGAAAGGGGGTTCCAAAGAGGATGGCTCTAGACTGTTCTCAATGGTAGCAGATGACAGAACGAGGAGTAATGGTCTCAAGTTGCAGTGGGGGAGGTTTAGATTGGATATTAGGAAAAACTTTTTCACTAAGAGGGTGGTGAAACACTGGAATGCGTTACCTAGGGAGGTGGTAGAATCTCCTTCCTTAGAGGTTTTTAAGGTCAGGCTTGACAAAGCCCTGGCTGGGATGATTTAACTGGGAATTGGTCCTGCTTTGAGCAGGGGGTTGGACTAGATGACCTTCTGGGGTCCCTTCCAACCCTGATATTCTATGATTCTATGATTCTATGAAAGGAAGTGTATGAATGACCATGCCCTTACCTCAACTGGGGGTAGCAGAAAAACTCGAGGTGTTTTCCTGCTGCTGCGTTTCTGTGGTGCTCACTGGATGACGACTGTAATTAGCGCTCTGTATGGAATTCTGAACTGCATCATTTGTAGAACTGCTCTCACTCTCTGCTGGGAGCATGTCTCTGTGTGCACTGCCCCAGTGAAGGGAATCCTAGACTAAGAAGTTTCAGGGAAGGTGTTCTCCAAGGATGGGATGCACACAACTGGAAATGGATCTGCATCCACTGTAACTACACTGCCATCTGGTGGTGTGGATTACAAACAGGCCAAAGTTCTTCTATATTCCCCTTCATCTCAATCCCTGACAATACAGAACCATCCTGTGTAGTTTAATTACTAGCAAACGTGAGTGAGGATTATTCAGAATGATACAAACAAGCAGCATGACTTACTGGAACAGTTACCTTTCTTTAGTAATACCACTGTGGCGTCACAATTGCTGTTATCATCCATTTCTGTGTTATTTGATAATCCGTTCACCATATTTGCAGCATTTTTTGTCTTCCTTTCAAAGCAGTGATGTAAGGAGGAATTAAACCTATGCAAAGAAAACAAACACCTGCTGTATCTCTGTTCCCTATATGCAGCTTTCCCAACAGCCTGTCTTTTCTTGAGCCAGACCACCTATGACCAAACTATAACATACTAGGGGGCAAGGAAGGCCCTGTGGTTTTAAAGAAATCTAGCCTTAGAATAGGACAGCTCTAGCTTAGTTACTTGCAAAACAATCTCTGTGTCCTCAAACATGAAAGTCCATAAAACATCATGTGTAAAAAGTATCCTGGATGCTAAAACAAATGCAGATTGTAATTCTGTAATTCTGATATTAATTCTGTTAATTCTGTTGTCTTGGTCAAAAGATGGATGGTTCAGGGGTCAGGGTGCAAGCCTGACACTCATCAGACTTGGGTTTAATTCTCTGATCCTCCCCATATTTTCTGTGTGACCATGAGCAAGTCACTTGGTCTTTCTGTGCCTTGGTTTCCCGACCAATACCCTAAAGATAATAGCACTGGCCTACTTCACAGAGGTGTTGTGAGGATAAATACATCAAAGATTGCCAGGTGCTCAGACACTATGTAATGGGAGCTAGAGAAGTACCTGGGCTAGATGGCATTATAGAAACCCTTTGCCGCCTCTTACTGCTCTTGAATTACTTTGCAGACTCTGAAAGCACATCACAAAGCAGAGCCCTGCATTTTAAATAGGCCAAGGGCATATTTGACTTACTTCATGATCAGGATGTAAATGAAGTACATCAGCACTAGGACTAGGGACTCCCACCTGCAAACAAAGGCAGATGAGGGACAAATCACAGGAGAGCAGAGAGAGGTCACCTGTGCCTGACGGCACTCCCTGCTTTAGCCATTCAGTAAACCCACATGGAAATGTTCAATCCACTGGACATTGTAGTGCATATCCAGAAAGGGGGTTAAGAAGTAGGCTGCGCACAAAGCATGGGGATTCTGACTCCTACTCTGATCCTGCTTGGCAAAAAAATCAAAATCAACTACAAAAATAACATGTAGCTGTGCAACCACTAAGCAACTTGGACACTTCGGGAAGGGCAGCCTGGGGCATGGGTGCAGTGGAGCGGGTGGAGACATTTTATGCCCGCTTTGCACAGTGTGAATGTTGACACATGGTGCAAAGCAACGGAGAATCAGGCCCATCCAGCTTCCAGAGCTGGTTTAAGAGCGCTACTGCTGCTGAGAAAAGAGACTGAACAAGCGGTAGCAGGAGCTCTTTCCAGCTCTCTCTCCATGCTGCTGCTGTGGCTACACAGCTGAGCCAGCAGGCACTGGACAAGCAGCTTTGCATGGTTTAAACTGCTAGTTAAATGTTATGAAAAGAGGGTTTTTTTTAGCAGTTTCTACTACAAAATAAAGGACATTTGTATTAAAATTAGCCAGCCCATGGCTTTTGGTACTTCTCACTATAGAGTCCCCCCACCAACCAGACCTCACATTTTGTACAGTTTACTCTGACAAACCACTAGCCCCAGCAATAAGCATCACCACAGTTCTACACAATAAGACTCTTTGTTCATTTTCTTTTAAGTCGAGCTCTGGCTTTTTGATCTCTTAGATTTAGCACTGACCATATTAATTCACTTTCCTTGTTTCTGACAGTCCAGCGCTCTGCTTCCCCGTTGACGTATTTCATTAAAAGGAAGCTGTTAAGTCTAATTTGCCCTCAAATTTAATTGTAGTTTAAAAAGAAAAACAAAAACCTCTGCAGAACTGTAAAAGTAAACATCCCAGGGGGAACAAATTACGCCCCCTGCAACTCCCTGCAACATTTTTAACCCAAACATTATAGAAAACCTGAAAATGAAGTATAACTGACTAATGTCATTGTCCGATCTGAGAGATAGACAGCAAGCAAACAGAGTAAACAGCTGAAAGTAAATTAGATTTTTCTATTTTCAGCTTTACTAAGCTGCGGTGTTATTAATAACACAGGTAAATGCAATCATTTAAATAAACGATTTATAACTGGACAGTCCCCTTTAATGCTACCTCAGGTCATTTTAGTTTTAACATCACCATTATAAAGATACACCCCATTCAATTTCTTTTTAAAAGTTCAAACGTTTGGACAAAGTCAGGGAAGACATGCTGGAAGACATTTCTAATGCTCATGTTTCAAAGCATCTCCCCTCTGGCTTTCACTGCCCCCTCCCAGTCGCTCTGACCTCACCCTGGCAGCAGATCTCTGACTAAGGGCCATGCTGTATTGCCAGTCTGCCCACGTAGACACCACAGCCCTCTGGAGGAGTGTATGTGGGTGGACAGAGGGTTCAGACTGACACCGCTGCCTCCTTGCATCAGGGGACGCTCTGAATGAACCTGTCCTAGGCATTCCTCCCTAGCTTAGAAAATGAGTTATGCCAGTCCACCTGCTAACTGGGTTTCCTGCTGAGCAGGAAATTGGTGCCTGAATTGCTCTGCAGAACTTTAGCTTTCCCTGCTCTCATTAACCCTGATTTTTCAGCTCCTGTAATATAATCAGAAAGTGACAGCTGGATACACTTACCAAGAAACGATTTCATCATAAATAAACTGTGGAGAAAATTAAAAAAAGGCACGTTATCCATGAAATGCGACAGCGTACATCGTGCTGAAAATACCCCATTACGTGAACACGTGGCAAGGAGAGGCAGAATCATCTAATGATCAGAGTGAGAGACAGAGGCACAAGGCCTAAGTACCACGAGGGTGCTGTTTTCTTGGGCTCATTTAACTTCTCCGTCCCCCAGTCTGTCCCATCAATGGCATGGGGATGACAGTCTTATCCAAGTGCTCTGAGATTTTTTTATAAAAGGTGCATTCAGAGCAAGTGTCCAAAGGATGTGAGTGATTTAATGGAGGTAAAACACATGAAGTTATGTGGGAAACAGGGTGTCCCATGGAAATCATGTGACATGTACCTTTGGGGGGAAGGGGGGCAGATCCCGGTGTAAATCAGCATCGCGCCGATGAAGTTAATGAAGCTACATGCATTTTACACCAGCTAAGAATCTGGCCCAGGGCCTGATTTTCATAGGTGCTGAGCACCTACTATTCCAACTGAACTCAAAATACCGGTGAAAACCCGGCCTCACAATCATGTCACACAAAACCTTCCAGGGAAGGGAATACGTCTTTCTCCAAGTGTTGTATCTTTCTGAGTAACAATAACAGCATGTCACAAAAGTCGTTACATCTGACTTTTGTCAATTTATCCTTGGCGTCACTTTTTAAAAGGAGAAACTTCAAGGTTAGCTTTTCCTAGTCACCACTAGATGGCCCTCACGTTCCATAGCTTATTTCCAACAGGGCCTCTCGGAGATGGGAGATGAGAATGAAAGAGTGCCAGCGGATATCGGGCTGGTCATAGTCAGAGCTGCCAGTCTTTCCCTGCACTCTTACTTTAAATGGACATCTGCAATTTACTGGCTTCCCTGCTGGTTCCTCACTGTCACCCCCAACCACAGGCCTCATTTCAAAATCATTTTCAGCCTGTGGAACGGTAGCACGTTGTAATGCGCCATGACAAGATGTTGTGGCAACACAATGTCAAGAAGATAGCTGGGCTTCCTTGGGTTGCTTATCCTGAAGTCTTCTCCCAAAGTGCCTGCTTTCTCCATCCCTTGGCGCCATCCAGCCTTCCTGTTCTGCTGAACATTTACATTGTGTAACATATTTTATGCTACCTGACAGCTAACAAAGAGGCCCCATGGTTTTTTCCCTTTGGCTCAGTGTCAGACCACGGCTCTTGTTAGAGTGTGACTCTGTCAAGTCCAGAGCTGCGTAGGTGACATGCTTACAGTAACCTGGGACCAGGGGCATCCTCCCAGAATAGCTGAGTGACAACACGCCACCACGTCAGTGCCAAAGCTGTACTTCCCTGGGCCATGGGGCCTACAGCCTCAGTCCATAGTCACCCTACAATTTGACATCCCAGGAAATGACTGTGGGTTGTACTTGGTTTCAACTTTTATTAGACGGGGGAAAACTTTAGCTCAGCCGTTCTAAAGCTTCATGGCTCTTTGTTTGCCCTCCTCTCTACACTACATGAAGAGATATAGTTTCATTAGGAAAACACCACCATGAGAAAGCACTGTTATGGTACCAGAGAACAACCAAAGGAAAGGGAAACCCCAGTGAAACACCCCCTGTAGCCTGTACACTCTGTAAAGAGCAAACCTCTCTTTGTTTGTAATGTACATCAGTAATACTGGTTATCAGAAGATAATGTGGCTGTGATATATCATGCACACCACAGGTTATTGCTCATACTCACCAGTGTTTTATGTGCCAACAATAGTTTCAGGCTACGATGTTTTGGTGTGACAGGACACGTAAGCACGCACACTCATCTTTGCAAATAAAAATGAAAATAAGCCATAGGACACGTGTTTTCGCCTAACAACTTTGACAGTTGCCCAGATCCTCAAAGATATTTAGGTGCCTAACTCCCATGGGTATCAGTGGAAGTTAGGAACCTAAATACCTTTGAGGATTTGGGCTAGTGTCCCTTTAAAATTTGGAATTGTTGAATTTTTTCATTCTAATGCATGACAAAGAATAACTTTGGAACAGTTTGAGAAATTAGATGTTGTTTTGCCAAGCTCTAATTAAAAGAAGGTCTTGGTGGATTTTTTATTTGGCAAAGAGTTATAGAGCCAACATTGGTGTAAATGAAGCCAACCCAGTTTACATCTAACCTCTGGATTTTTAAGTGATTTAATGTTAAACCCATAACTTAAAAATACTCAATATCAATGGGAACATATTTATTTGCCAACAGACACATATATGGTTAGGCAAAACAATGGTGGAGCATACACATCCATGAGAGCATCACAGTCTATTTGTTAAAAGAACAAACATGGGATACCTTCCACACACAACATCATCCATTATAGAAGATCCCATATTGTGCTAGAAGTTAAGTATGTGCTTAAGTCCCATTTAAGTCAAAGGGATTTCTTATAAAGCACATACTTATGTGTTTTGCTGAGCATGGATGGACTTGTGTTCTTAAGTCCTTTGTTGAACTGGGACCTACACGTGTTTGGATGTTTCTTGTTTTTACACATTCATGTCTCAAAATTAACAATAATCATATGGGATTTATTTATTCTAACCCAAGAAAATTTACTTCCTTCTTTCAATGATCAAGAAGCCCATTTTATCTCATAGAAAAAGTGGCTAAGGGAATATTCATATGACTGGTAGAGTAAGGTGACCAGATAGCAACTGTGAAAAAACAGGATGTGGGGAGGGAGGGTAATAGGCACCTATATAAGAAAAAGTCCTAAAAAATGGGACTGTCCCTTTCAAAACGGGACATCTGGTCATCCTATGGTAGAGCAAGAAAGATCAGTTATAAGTGTAACTAGTGTGCACCTGCATTTTGTGAAATTGACCACTTTTCTCTTTTCTTCTCTATGCCATTCATCTAGTTATTTTCATGATTAATGTGAAATAAATGTTCATTTCAGCATGACAGTGTCTTTCGAAGGCAAGAGAGAAACTGGTTCACTTCAAATCACAGAGCAGCCACTAAAAGGGACCATGTCATGATTAATGTCTGTCCTTAACTCACCTTGCGTGGGCATGGGCCTGAAGACAATGCATTGTCTTCACTCATCTCACAGGAGCGTGAGGAGGCTGACTCATTACAGCGGGTACGTGCCTCGCGAAAGGAAGGTGCGACACAGGTACCATTTATGATCAGTACGATTTCAAGTAGGGAGCACAGCACTGAACTGGAACAGCATCTAAAGGTGTGTGTGTGTGTGTGTGTGTGTGTGTGTGTGTGTGTGTGTGTGTGTGTGTGTGTGTGTGTGTGTGTGTGTGTGTGTGTGAAATCCTGATCTTGCTGGAGTAAACGGGAGTTTTGCCTTTTACTTCTGTGGGCCAGGATTTCACCCTGGGAGCTTATGATAAGGAGTCGTCTATGTTCCTCCGCGACTGAGTGATACTATTTAAAATTCAGGCATTAAACACGACAGGACGGAGCGCTTAAGGGTGCTGCATGTGTAACCACTTTGCTTTGCTTTGATGCAAAACCTCAAAAGCAAAGCCACCTAGCAGGACATCCTTTATTCCTTCACCCATCGGCACACAACCACACCCCTACACTGTAGACTGCACACAGCCCTCACTCTGCTTCAGTGTGAGGCTAGACTTCCCCCCATTTCCTTCCCCGAACTATCTACCACCAAAGTAATCAGAGTGGGCGTCCCTTTGGTATAGTTCTGGAGCAGCATCCACTTGCTTCTGGGGCAGGGGGGGTCTGGAAGGCCAGCATCCCTTGTGGGGCAGAGTTAAGGTGACAGTGTATTGTTTATCAGGTGGTTGTCTCTAGGTGGAGGTGGGGTCTTAGAGGGGAGGAAGGCAGGCTACGTATTTTAAGAACCAAACAAATGCTACCACTGAAATCTGACTCTGTTTGACCTAACAAGATCTTTTAATACCACAGGAGAAAATGTCAAGCAGAGGGGTTAAATATTTTAATTGTTTTTCCTTTCTCCCCGTTCCCCCATTTGCCTTTATGTGCATTTAACAAATGGTAATTGACATAGCCCTGTTGATAGCAAGGAGCTGCTGAGGATTGGGCTTGACTCCGGGCAAGTGGGGTACAGAATCTAACCTGAGGCCCAGGAAGGAATGATAATATCCTAGTACTTTGGAGTAAAGATCCCAAGGAACAGAACTTTTGTAGTTCTGTAGCCATGAAGAATAGCCCCCCCATGGAAGACATTTGTGATGGAAGAGAGAAGGAACCAGAATGAAATAGTAATATATACCTTGTTTCCAGGTACCAGAGAGTTTTGATTAATGATCTGTCGAGTTTCTTGCTATATACCTAGTTTAAGGAATATTCTAGATATGACACAAAAGGTATGACTGTATCAGGCCACTGTTAGGATGCCGAGAAGCATCCAAAAATAAAGCTGTCATGCCCTGTGAGCAGAAAGATCACTGGAAGGTTTTTTTTAAAAAAAAAACAACCCCAGCCCCGCTCCCCTGACTGATTTGCAACTGTTCTGCAAATTAAATACACAATCCAAACACTATCAGGTTAGAAGCAAAGTGGCTTTCCATGGCCACTCTTCCTTTGGATTAAAAATAAACAAATAAATAAATAAAATAGCTGGGATGTTTCATGCATGCCTTTCTGCCCTTAGGAGGTAATTTTTTACAATATATGGGGTTGCTGGTTTATTGTTCAAAAGCCACTTTCTCATGCTTTATTATTCTCAAGCCATAGAAGTTACAAAGCAGCCTTTGTTGGTTTCACACATCATTACTGTCAATTACATTGCTTTTATTCTTGCCTGGATGTTGAGGTATGCATTAGATTGAAGACAAGCTATTTTTCATACATTGCAGAAGGCTGACCTTGCAGTGGTGAAATTACAAAGCACAAACAAGTTGAGGCAAACTCTTTGCTGGAAGTCTCAGGGGGAGGGGCTAGCTATGCACATGAAATATGTACCTAGTATGCAGGCACATGCATGCAACGGCAAAAGAAAATACAGCCAGGAAACTTTAATGTTGCCGAATTACAGTCACACGAATTCTGGAATTGCAAATGTTCATCTTCTCACCACAATGCTGACTTGACCTTACAAACGTATTAAAGTGAACACAAGAAGATCTCACTCTCCCCTTCTCCTCTTTAGTAGGGAATAGTTTATTTTAGGCTACATGTCCAAGACGACAGTAATGTATAGATGAAAACAACATTTATGCAAAATGCAGCTTTGCTCTGGGAAACGTAACTTTTGAATTTCCTGACTTTGTGCGAGTTTGGATGAAACTGTGCCATTTAACTGCTGTCGTTTTCACATTTCAATTCTTATGCGAGCATCGTTTCCCTTTGTGGCCTGATTTTCAGCAGCTCTGAGCACTTACACTTCCCACCGCACAGGATAGGAGCTGAACAGCGAGCACTGTTGATAATCAGGCCATTGGCTTCTAAATTCACGTTTAGGGTGCTATATAAGTGGCCTGATTTTCACAATTGCTAAATATTTTGGAGAATTATAACAACTAGTCACAAGGTGTTATCAATGAAACCATCTTGCAACCTCACTGGTAGGGTTTACCACCAGTACCCACTAAATCCCATGCATCTGTGTACAGGTATATGACTTATAGTAACATTTTGTATTCATGAATTGATTTCCTAACCACTGGGGCAAAGCATGTCCCTTCTTGAGTATGGAGGGCTTCTTGGTAGCAGAGCCAAAGGACCAAGGGGATGTGGGACGGGGGGTGGGGGGAATGACTCAAATTTGAGGTAGGAAATGCACAGATCCTTCCATCCTCTCCTCACATAAGGAACGAAATAGGACTAAGCATCCACTCCATGGCCTGACTGGAGGCCAGACCTCTGGGAGTACGTCTACACTACAGCGGGGAGCAAGCCTCCCAGCCTGGGTAGACAGACTTGAGCTAGCAGGACTTGTGCTCATGCATTTCTGAGGGTATGGGGGGTCCGAGATTGAGTGGCAAGCCCAAGCCTCCACTGGTGCCCCAACATCCACACAGCTATTTTCAGTGGGCTAATGTGAGCCCCACTAACACAAGTCTGTCTACCCGGCTGGGAGGCTCTCTCCCAGCCGCAGTACAGATGTACTCTGGGTTTCAGAGTTACCACCCCATTGAGATGAATGGTGCTGTTCACTCCTCTCAGAGCTATTGTTTCATGCTCTCTGCAGACTCAAGCGAGCACTGCTGTATCGATTACACCTGTGTTGTGTTTTTAAGCTTTCTTCCACAACCAGGAAGGCTAGAAGCAGCTTTTTTTTTTTTGTAATTGAGGTTTGGCCGTGACATGACTCCTGGAGCCAGGGCACAAGATTATAGTGCCTACGTCTTAATCTGCCCCCAGTGACAATTCTGATGCGGACCATAGGACACACTTAGCTTTCCTGAGCAGAAGCACCGTTATAATAGCCTTCAAAAACTTACCACAATGAGTGCAACAACAGACAGTGTGTAGTAGATTGAATCTCGCAGCAGACTCCATGATGACAGTGCAACCACCTGAGAAAATATGCAAAAAGTAGGAGTGAGCCAGGCTCTCGTCATCACAAGTTCTCTGTGTCAAAGGATGGACTGTCATTTCACAGTGCAAGCTTGCCCCATACATTAGTATGTGATATGAGAAATCCAAGTTTAGGAATCCACTGCATTTCTGAGACCGCTGTCCAGAGGCACAAAAAGGCCAGAGGTGAGACTGAATCTCTGGCACCTAAAGGCGGCAAAGTCATGGTAATGGACAGCACTTGCATTGCTTATCCATGGTCACATTCTGCCCTCAGTTACTTCTAGGCAGGTCTAATCATCCCTGTGTATCAGAAGGTTTTTTAATAGCTGTAACTGAAGGCAGAACTTGGGCTCAAATTGTTTGGTTAGGAGAAAGTCACAGTTCTAGAATCCTGTAAGATGTGTGGGTGGTGGAGGGATTGAGGGCCCAATCCTTTGAGGTACTGATCTTCTGTTAAAAACCCTGCAAGCCCCCAGAGAGAGCTTTCGGCACCTTGTGTGACGGGCTCAGCACCACACAAGATCCGATTTTAAAGGCGAAACGCGGGGAATGTTTATATTTTAAAATGGAAAGGAATACAGACAGAAAACTGGGAGGATGCAGGGAGCCCTGGTTCTCTGCTGCCTTCCACCTTGCAGAGCCATTTACATGAGAGCATCTCAAACTTTTCGGGCTCAGGACCCATTTGTTAAAGTTGAGGGCCTGTCGCAACCCAGTCAACAGGCTGGAGGTGAGGTGTTGGGTCCTGGCCCTAGCGGGCGGGGGGGGGAGGCCTGGGGGTCTTTGTTGCAGATCCCACCCTGCAGTCACCCCGCAGCAGTGGCTCCTGCAGTTCCTGGTCCTGTAGGGCTGGCCAGGCTTGGCTGCTCACTCTGGGTGTTGCAACCTCTGTGGCTGCAGTGCTGCTTAGATTTGGCCTTGAACTCCCTTGTGTCGGAGGGCAGCTGGGCCAAATCTGTGAGAGCACAGCTGTGACCTGGTGCATGGACTCACAGTGCTACTCACTCAAGTTGGACCTAGCCCCACCTCCGCATCTTCCTGACTGAGGGATGGCTGGGCCAAATCTGAGTGGTGCTGTAACCCTGCAGATCGCAATGCCCAGAATAGGGAGCTCAGCCCAGCCAATCCTGAGGGACCGGAGCCGTCACGTGAACCTTTTGAAATGTTCTGCTTCCCCCCACACCCACTTTTGGGATGTGATCCACGGATTGAGAAATGCAGACTAACACTGGACAGAAAGCACCTCCCACCCTAGGATCTCCAAGCATTCACCAACATTCATTAATTTAACTTCAGAAGAGAGCTGTGAGGAAGGCAAGCATTACTATATCCCTCTGACAGAGGGATGAGCTGAAGCACAGAGGACTTACTAAGCACTTGTCATTTTGTGAAGAGCCCACAAAAGTAGTTCTGCTCCAATGCATCTGAGATGCAGCACAGTGTGGAGAGGGGCTGCCTTTTGTAGACCTCTGAAAGTGCACCATGCCGGGCATGTTGGTGGTGTGTTGCCAAACACCTTCAGACACACACGATCACAACAGTCAACTAATTACACACTCTAGATGGGATTTTCAAAAGAGTGCAAGTAATTTAGGCACACAAGGCCTACTCTGCCTCTTAGTGCATAACTAGTACAATATAACATAAAGATGACTTTTCCTAAACACTTAGATACTTAAGTGTACTCTTGTAAGGCT
Source organism: Lepidochelys kempii (assembly GCF_965140285.1). Taxonomy (NCBI): domain Eukaryota; kingdom Metazoa; phylum Chordata; order Testudines; family Cheloniidae; genus Lepidochelys; species Lepidochelys kempii. The sequence continues at coordinate 206,105,082 of NC_136382.1, read as the reverse complement.
GTGTATTATTACTTTGAGTAGGGCAGGAAAACAGAAGTCATGAAAGTCAGAGTTTAAGGCCAAATGGAACACCAGATGATTTAGTCTGACATCCTGTATATCACAGGCCACCACCACCCAACAACCAAAATTAGACCAAACTGTTACAGCCCACAGGAGACTACACTATCATGTGCCACAGGCAGAGAATAAGAGGGACTAAGTTGCACCAATGCCCGAGTTCCCCCCAATGGCAGGGAGCTGACTGAATGAGATATATCCAGATAATCCTGACCAGTGATTTACACCCCATGCTGCAAAGGAAGGTAAAACCTCTCTCCCACCCCCAAAGTCACTGCCAACCTAACATGGGGGAAAATTCCTTCCTGACTCCACACATGGTGACCACTTAGACCCTGAGCATGTGCGCGAGAACCAGCCAGCCAAGCACCCTAGAGACAGGATGCTTGGTGCCACCTCACAGCACTGGCCCCGTCCAGTGTCCCATCTCCAACATGGCCATCTCTAATGATTCAGAGGACGGAGACTCAACCCAGAGCATACTGTATTTCTGTGGGGGGGTGGCGGTGGGGATCTTATCTTGACCCCTCCAGATGTCTGGCTGAAACATGAGCTTTTAGGAACAGAAGGCATAAACTGAAAGTGAGCCTGAGGGCTGTTGAGCCCTGCCACCTACTATCACAAGCAATCAGGACATACAAGCACACTCATAAATTTGTCTAGCTTGCTCTTAAAACTAATTAAGTTGTTTGTCCCCACAACTCCTATTGGGAGGCTGTTCTAGAACCTCATGCCTCTGATGGGCAGAAACCTTCTTCTAATTTCCAGCCTCAATTTGTCCCTGGCCCATTTGTTCTTGTGCCAAAATATTTTTTTTAGCTTAAATAGCTCTTCACCCTCCCTAGTGTTTACGGTGAGCAATCCTATTCCCCTATCAGCCTTCTTTTTGCTAGGTTAAACAACCCATGTTTTTCCAGTCTCATAAGATCAACTCTCCATTCTGCTGGTCATCCTAGTAGCTCTTCTGCACCTGTTTGCTTGAATTCATTTCTCCTGAACATGGGTGACCAGAGCTGTACACAGCATTCCAGTTGAGATCTTACCAGTGCCACGTACAGTGGCGTTACTCCTTCTCTGTCTGTACTGGAAATGCCTCGCCTGATACATCCTAGGATCATATTTGCCTTTTCCACCATTGCGTCATGTTGGTGGCTCATGGTGATCCTGTGTTCGACCAACACACCCAGGTCTTTCTTGTCCTCTCTTGCCCCAGCTTGTGGGAGACATTTTTATTATTAGATCCTAAGTGCATGACCTTACTATTGAATTTCATCTCATTTCTGTGACTCCGGTCTTCAAGGTCATCCAGTCATTCCTGTATAACATTCTGATCCTCCTCTGTATTGACAATGCTTCCCAACTTTGTATCATCCACCAATGATTTGCTGATGACAAGGTCATGTATATGAAATGAATACTGTATACCATATCAATAGGTGCTCCATATTAGTATATAGGATAGAGTAACAGTGAAAATTTGCTACAGATACAGACTACGTGGAATCTCATTGATTTCAATGGAGCTCCATGAGATGCAGCAGTTTGTTTTCCATCAGAGAGCAGATTGCAGAATTGGGAGCTAAGTTTGCAGGGATATTAGCTTGTAGTTAACGGCGTTGGTCTCTGAATTAAACCTAATTAAGTCTGCAAAGTGCCTGGCTACAGAGTTAAATTAGAAGACACCTAAAACATTAAAGCTAGACAAATTCCAATTAGAAATAAGGCACACATTTTTAACAGTCAGACAAATCACTGAGCTCAGTGAAGGGGTAACCGGGTGAAATTCTCTGGCCTGTGTTATACAGGAGATCAGACTTGGTGATCTAATCAAGCATAACAACTCAGAAGTTATGAGATGATATCAACACAAGAACAACTGGATGAGTTAATCTGGAAATATCTAGCTCAAGTCCTTAGAGTAGGGATTACTTATCTTAGAAAGTGGTTGAATTTAAGATTCAATTCTCGAGGAACACACACATTTTCAAACTGTGTGAAAGATCATTGAGAATATGTTTATAATAGTTCTCAGAAAGAGAAAGGCTTTCTTTAGCTAGGTCGCACCGGACAACACACTTGGGAAAGGATCAGATATACTACTGAGTCTTATATTCAGAATCTCCTTTTTGGAAGGCTTACATTTAAAGCAGCAGAACTCGGTCACAATCAGAATTACAGTCCAAGGGCAAAAATCAGTGGAATTATCCCTCTAACACAAGGCCCTCACTTTTTTGACTACGCTATTGGTATTTTAGCTTTCATAGTCCATCCATTCTCCTGAACCTTGGACATTTACTGGATGTTTTTTTAAACTTCTAACACAAGATACAGACTAGCAATTGCAATTGCTCTATTTTGAGTTCTCCTTAGGAAAACTCTGCAATATGCATGCACAGTGGCTGTCATGAAAAAGGCAACATTTGTCAACAGTTATCTCACACTGCAGTATTTCCCTATCTCGCGCTGTGGTCACTGCTGGCAAATGTTGACTTTAAATGGGGACCACTGCATTGAAGTGGTTGCATTCAATTTTAGAACCGTGAGAAGGGATTCTTTGAACTTCCGAAGGCCACAAGACACAGGCCTGTGACGGAAGCGGGGCATCGCTGTACAAGTGCAGGGGTAATTCTGATAGACATTGTTAGAGGAAGCCTTCACTCCACAGACATGGTCCTGCTTTCTGCCTGCCCACTTTGGGGGGAGCTAGTACCTTTCTAACGCTCTCTTCTGGCCTTAAAATCTATGAATAAAATTGGGAGAGGTGGCCATTCTGTGTACAGTACACAATGCACTCACACTATTAAAATATATATGTCAGAGACGACCATGATCCTAAAAGACAGAAGGCTAATTTAGTTCTTGACTTTCTTAACTAAGAGCACTGATGGGGTGAATGACAAATGCTCATACAGCTGTTAACTTCTTCAATCAGCTAAGGTTTAACTATGATTATTTTTTCCACAGCCCCATAACTAATCTGTCTCCTTAAATCCTTATTTTCCATTTCTAGACGGTACGTCAGACATTCCCTTCATAAAATATGGTTTCCAGCCACATCCCCGAGTCATGTTTCTTCATGAATTCAATCAAACCAAAAGAAATTTCATTTTCACTTTTCATTATCTGTAAAAACCTTTCTTTTCACAGAAGATTGAAGTGTAACTGTTTGCCCACATTGTCAAAGATTAACCCTTAGAACACTGAGCATTTTGCAGCCTGTTGGCCCAAGGAATGTTCCAGAAGACGTAGGGCATGATTCTAATTTACGCAAAGGCCTCTTTGCACCATTCAGGCAGTATAAAGGGGCCTTGTAACTGCAATCTACACCCAGTCTATGCCCTTTTGCCCACCACAGCCATGTAAAGAGACACAGTGAAAATGAGAATCAGGCCCTGAGTATTCACAGATTGCTAGCCTGCACTGAAGTCCACGCTACTGCATCTTCACTGCTCTTGTTACCGGTGCTGGCTAGATTAAAGCTAGCATGGGCAGGCCTACCTGTGCTACAATCACACCTTACACTGCGATGTAGATATACCCCCACAGTGTTTGTGTTATTAGTATGGCCATCAGAAAGTTGTGATATTTTGGTTCAAAAGTTGCTGCCACTGTTTCTTAAAGTTGCGGTTCGGGGTGCTGGTGTGTGTGTGTGTGAGGGTGCAGGACCTAAACACTTGTTTTGTAATTGACTAGAGTTTGGGTCCTCTACCTTCCAACAGGGGCTGGCTATCCTCCCATTTCTCCAGTCGCTAGGGTGGGGTGAGGGTGGGGCTGAGCCCCCACATCCTAGAGCTGGCCCCAGCTCAGACGGCTGGAGGCCCTGTGTGCGGCTGGCATAGCCCTGTGCTCTGTTGGAGGTACACGCCCCAACCCCCACCTGGCCCTCCCTGAGCCCATCCCGCAATGTGGCCAGGCAGCTATGGAAGGCAAAGTCCTCAAGGTTGTGCAGGAACCACTGCTGTTCAGCAGGCCTGGCCCATGCCACGTGACAGAGGCAGAATTGCTCCTGGGTGAAGTGCGAAGCCCACAGAGCTGGAGTGGGCTTCGCAGAGAGAGCCTGGAGAGCCTGACCCTGACCCACATGGGTCCCTGGCCCCACTCTCCTCCATCCCTGCCCCTAATGGGCAAGGATGGAGCAGTGGCTGGGGCAAATTTGCAAGTGGCATTTCGAAAGAGTTGCAGCGTAATTTGACAGTTGCGGTGAGTGTTAAAATTTGCTGTTTTTGCACCGGACTCATGGCCTGTGATTTTCAGCCTTCATTATTAGCAGCCCACTGTCCCCTCTGTATTATTAATTCCAGCATCAGCAGCATTTGAGCTTCAAACCCTCCCCTCATCCCCCACGGGCCAGCTACTTAAGTCTAAGACACCATCTCCCGTAAGCTATAGAGATTTCGCTGTGTGGACAGGAGTTGCATTAAGGGCTGCACTCAGGTTATACCTCAAGCTAGCAGTGCCATGAAGACAAGCCTTAAGAATAAAAGGACATGTAATACACGTTCAATTGAGGATAAAACAGGATTGCTGCATAGTTCCTTTCACTCAGTACCTTTCAAAGCCACAGAAATCGGAAGGAATGTGGGTCACTGTGGGCCAATTTAGACAGGAACTAGGACTGTAGAAGAGAAAGGCCACTGAGTAATTCAGTCCTTGACTTCATTAGCTAATAGTCTCAAAAGGGCAGATTAAAAGCTGTCACGGGGCTGTAACATCTACAATCTGCTAAACTCTGCTCTATTTTTTCCACAGCCCTAGGACGTCCCCACAGTTGAACTGTATCCTCAAATCTTTATTTTCCATTTCTTGAGTGCACTTCAAACTTTTTGGGCCAGATCCTCCACTGGTGTACATCAGCACTGCTCTGGTGAAGTCAATGGAGCTGGGCCAATTTACACCAGCTTTATCTTTATAAATACGTTTTCCAGCCACATCCTCATGCTTGTGCAAGAATTCAATCAAATCAACAGTAGCTTCATTTTCATTCCACGTTATCTATATAAAGGGTCCCGTTTCAGAAAGCTGAAATAAAACAGGTCCCCGGAGTTCTCTGGTATTAACCCGTACATTACTGGCATTTTCTAGACTGCTAGCAAAACAAATTGTTTGAAATGTCATACGCTAAGGCCTCTTTAAATTGTGACTTTTTAAGTAGGTGTAAGTTTAATTCATGCTCACGTTCACGTCGCTTTATACTGCCAGAGCCATGTAAAGAACGTTTATTTGAAATGAGATTCAGGCCCATGTGATTGGTGGGCCAGATTCGATTTACACCAGTTGAAGGTCTGTCTCAGCATGTCTGTAGGTTATGATTGAAATACTCAAATTTAGGTGCCTAGAGGTATGTTCCTAAATCCATATTTAGGATCCTAGATAGTCTTTTTTGTTGGTTTTTGATTTTGTGTTTTCATTTTTACAAGCATTTTATAAAATTACATTCATTCTATTTAACTTTGTTCTTATGATGCTGTATATCATCCTGTGTGCTGTGATGGGCAGAATCAGGGCTGGACATTTTACCCTATAATCATTTGCGTTACTTAGAGATGTTGTAATATTTCTATCATTTTCCAGTTAAAGAAGTTTGTTGTTTGCCATGGAACCTCCATTTAATGAATGATCACTATACAGGGATAATACCCTGTATCAGCTGATTCACATAGGTTTTTCTGTGAACTCCTTATGTAAGCTTCATGGGTCCAATTCAGCCTGGGATCTGAAAGATCATGAACTGAATCATGCACCATCATATGTAATAACAATCCTGAAGGTCAAAATCGACCTTCATATACAGCCGTGCTATCCCACAGATGGTCAGATTCTGCCCTGCATCACACCTGAACAACCCCATTATCTCAAATGGGATTACAAACATGCACCCGATGGCAGACTGGAGATGCTTTAAGAGCTGGAAAGAACCTAGCTTCTGATGCGAAGTTGAGTGAGACCTATATAAGGAATTGGGCTTGTACGAGGAGTTCATATTTCACATAGGTCATGGCACATCTATGCTGCTATTGCAAAGTAAAGCCGAGATTCCCCTCCATCTGGGTTGGGGGTGGGGATGGCATAGGTTACAGCAGATTTATGCCTGATGAGAACCCCTCAACCGCAGGCGAATTCTCCGCAGGCCATATATGGCCAAATTCAGTCTCCTTTGTGCTGCTGGAGCAGTGCAATGGGATTGGGATGGGGGAGAGAATCCGGCCCTACATTTCTCTGTGAGATGAAGAATTTATTATAGGGTTCGGTCGAACCGTAACTACGACATTACAGATTGCTCAGTTAAAAATATATCCCTCTCCTTGTCTCTTTACAGTCAATCCCTAAAGAGTTACTGTGGAAAATGTAAAGGGCTGTTAGTTACATTTTTAAACCTTTCACACGCTGACACATACATCTTAATGTAGCCAAGAGACAACTTAATTCCTGGTGTTGCCATTTAGGTTATGCACTGCAACCATAGTAACCAAACCAATATAAGCATCAAATTGTCAGTCCACCCAGCATGGAAAAGTTGCCCTAAGGGGACTGATTACAAATGCTCCTGAAACCCATATCTCGCTCAGCAAGACCAAGCGTCCCACAGTGAAGAAATCTTTGGCGAGCAACAGTGAGAGTAGGGATAGAAATGACGTGGAGAGGAAAACACTCTAGAAAAAGGAAAACAGGAAATGCCATTTTTTTTCTTTTCTTTTATCTAAAACGTAGTTATTTATCTTGAACCTTTAGACCGGTGATACGCAGACCTCAGTGGTTCAGAAGCAAAATTAGTGATCAACATTACCCCAAAGATCCAAGGTAGTGTGAATTCATTGTTTCATTTACGATAGTACTACGTATTCATATTTAAACAGTATGGCAGGGGAAATTATATAAAATTGTATACATAAAATTCTCACAGCAAAATGACAGACCAAGTATTATTATGTTATCAACTACAATTGGTTAATAACACAGTTAAAGCCTCCTGATTGGTCAATAACTTAGATGGGTTAATAATTAAATCACATGGTGTTTTAATATCATGTGCTGCCAAGAATCGCAGGAGACACATTGAGGAGGCAATTGCGGGGGAGGGGAGAAAGGGTGTATTTTGCAAGAAAGGAAGACCCTACATCCAGCCAGTGTCAAGACTCTCCAAGTCTTAATTATTACTGTCAAGTCCTCAAATGCATTGGACACTGCTGACAAAATCTCTGATCAAGAGTGCACGGGCACACGCCCATCCCATAGGGACAATGTCTCGAAGAAGTCTGCGAACATTTTCTCCTTTGTCGGAGGAGAAAGAATGAAAGCAAGTTGAGAGAGAGAGAGAGAGAGAGAGAGAGAGAGAGAGAGAGAACACTTAGTTTACTGGGCTCCCCTAGCTGAGATCTAATGCACAGCACTAATGTTTAGTTAATTTTACTTTAATTGCACAAGTTATTAACTCCTGAACCGGGGGCGTCACTAGGGGTCACAAGCATTGCTGATACTAGTAAAGCAAAGCACATGAGTACTGGAGACGACACCTAAAATTCAAAATGAATTCTCATGGACATAGATTTCAACCTGTAAACCAATCACGAGGGAGGCTCGCCGAGCGGGTGAAGGAAAAAATGTGATCTTTCCCACCGAAAGGCTCACAAGGGGCTCTGACCATCTCCTTCCAATGGCTGAAGGTTCTCTCATCCTGCAGACCTTGGTAGGTCCACAGAACAGAGGGAAATGCCCCCAGCCTGCTCCCTAGACACTGCTAAAGGCTTATTGGAAGGAGGAATCCCAAATGATCCTTAGGACTCTTCTATGCCTTAGGCTCATTGTGGGCTTTTCCAACCCATGAGCTTTGGGAAGGTCATCAGGGACTACCCCAAATCCCCAAGAACCACAGTACGCTTGGTAGCCAGGCTGGTAAGTCAGACAAGCACCTGTTAACTCAACGGAGAATGGGGAGCCTGTTTGGCTATGGTATTTAACTAAATTTCAGTTGTGAGGCCATCTGTGAAGCCTCATTTTCTTCAAATTCTGCCAGTTACACCCGTGCATCCCCACTGAGAGAAGAACGGGGACAACAGAGGGACACAGGTGTAACTGAGGGCAATGTCTTTATTATACTAATGTAGATGCATGAGCCAGAAAGAGCAAACATCTCTCAAAGCCCAGGCTCAGACTGGAGGGCCGGTGAGCAAGCTGTTCTTTTATTCCTACACTGAGCAATCAGATATGGAAATCACTGCAACAGAAGAGATGTCGAACCCACCAGTGCTGTTTTTGCAAAGCCACTCCCCAGAGCAGAGCTGCACTTGAAAGGGCTACAAAAATCCCCCTTCCTCTGGTTCACCTTGTGCTGATGATTCTGTAAACTCAGCTGTTGCTGCTATCATGCTGTTAGCTGTAGAGTGCTCAAGATCTCTGGATCGCAGAAAACTCTCCCACCAATCCTTACCTGCAAGTACTATCATTGTATATATTACAGTAACACTAAGGGCATGTCTACACTGGAAAAAAAGACCCGCGCACATAGCCACAGCTGGCCTGGATCAGATGACTCAGGCTTGCAGGGCTGAGGGTCTAAACATTGCTCTGTAGACGTGTGGACGTGGGCTAGGGCCCAGGCCCATGGTCCGAGAGCCTGGGATCCAGCCCAAGCCCAAATGCCTACACCGCAATTTTTAGCCCTGTAGATCAGGCCCAGTAAGCCTGAGTCAGCTGATCCGCGCCAGCTGCGGTTGTTTAATTGCACTAGAGATGTACCCTAAGAGGCCTAGTTGAGATGCTCCCCTAGTGTGCTAGGTACTGTACCCACACCCACAGTAGGACAGTCTCTGGCCCAAAGAGCACGCAATATGAACAGCCCAAGGAAGCGTTATTATCCCCATTTTATAGATGGGGAACTGAGGCAGAGAGAGTAAATTACTTGCCCAAGATTACACAGTCTGTGGTGAGTCAGCACCTTACTCCAAGGCTTCTGAGTCTCATTCCAGTGTCTTACCCACATGGCCCTCTGTCTCCTCTATTTAGACATGCCCCTCCATCACTCTTCCTGACTACTCCTTTCCTCCCAGCTGGGGCAGAAAACCCTCTTGCCAGCCCCCGGCATTCTCAAGAAGAAAGCTGACCAGACTTGTTATCCGATTTGCAGCTAGCTCCGTGTCTGAAACATATTTTGGTTTCCACTGGACCTGTCAGCCCTGTGTGTGGCACTGAAAGCTTACATGGCAGTGAGGTGTTCGTGGTGCAGAATGCAGTGGCTGGTAGTTAGCCCTTAGGTTAGTAACCACTAGAGCCTCACACCTGTCAGAGCTGGCTCATGAATGAGATGACACTGAATTTCAGCTGTTAGAAGGAATGGTAAGGCAAGCGGGGAAACAACAAAATATCTGGTAGACTTTGAAAGTGACAAGCAGCAGCTCTGTGTTGGAACAGCTCAGCCTAGGCATGTCTAGTAATAAGCATTTCAAAGTGACATGCAGCAAATGTAAGTAATGCAAGTAGAGCTGGGAGGAAACTGTCTTCCAATCCGACCAGTATTTTGGGGAGTTCAAAAAAAAAAAAAAGAGGTTCCCTCCCTGAATCGGGACAAAGGTAAAATCTATTTCCACAAACTGAAAAAATGGGGAAAAAAATCAGTTTGGGTCAATTGAAACATTTTATAAGATAATTTCCTAACTGTTGTTTTGATCAGGACTATTTTCTCCCTTTTAATAAAACCCTTTTTTTTTCACTCCAATCAGCTTAAATTTCAAAACCCAAAGTTGTTTTGAAGAGGAAAACCAGAATATTTTGTTTTTAAAATGTCAAAACAAAACATTTCCAAACCTCAAAAAAAGCAATTTTTCAATTTGGGAGATTAACCGAAACCAACCCTGTTTTGCTATAACAAACTTTGCGACTTCGTGTTTTTTGACGAAAAATTTTTGTTGAAAAATTCCCGACTGGCTCTAAATGAAAGGCACACACATCGTAACTAGAGAGAGTCTAGGAGGATGAAAATGATAACCAGTTACTGACAGCTTTGCTACAAGCAAGAACTTCGGTTGACCATACAAAAACTACAAGGGTGCACAAAAGGAAAAGCAAGAGATTGTTCACTCTGGATTCCTTATACAAATAATAGACCAGATTTGCTCCGCTCTGTTCCTCTGCTGTATTAGGGGGTAGTAAGAATGGAGACTGTGCCTAATTTCCGTGCTGGGATTACCCTGGCATAGGGGAATTACTAGTGGGTAGCGCTCACATAATTAGCACCCTCCCCAAATCTCTAGGCCCAAAAGATGTATCAGGGTGAAGAAAGGATCGGAAGGGTGGGCAGGTGAACTGTCAATCCCTAAATGGAGCACAGTCCTTTATGGACCATAGTCAGTGGGTGCAGTTTAGAGCAGCCCACAGGCTGCTCTAACTTACACCTGTTGCTGGGCAGAGACTCTGACAGTTCCCTCCTCTGCTGCACCCAGAGAATCTGGGCCAGTAGCATAGCCTACTCCAGAAAATGGGGCAAATCACTACAGAATCTCTGATGCAAGCTGTAATACTTTATCTAAAGCTAGCATTCATATAAGGGATATTTGTGCATGCCGCTTCTGCTACCAAAAGTCTATAAAGCTGTACTGACATGTGCACGCTCTTTGGTAAATAAGAGTATTTTTGCTGTTTAATTTGCTAGACGAAACAGGTGTTGGTTCACACTGTATCAAATATTACAAGCTTATCCAAGATCTTTGTGTGAATGTACCACACACATTTTTCACTCAGAAACGTTCCAGTTGTTCATCTCCTTTTCTTGCATTGCCTTTCTTATGCAGTACGATTGGTGGTAAATACTGACTTGAAATCCTGAGCTTTGAAAGCTAGCCTTCTAATCTGATTTCTCTATTAATGCCTTGACACAAGAGCTTAGATTTTCTAGGTACCAAAACCTATGACTTAATTTCTTAATGCTGAGGGGCAGGAATTCTTGGCCAAAGGGGCTCAGAAATTAAAGGCAAAACCTTACAGTGATTAACTGCAATAGCTTACACAGATAAATCACCAACACGGACACTGGATTTTCAGAACATTGTTCGTCTCCGTTTCAGAGTCTCCATAGCTGCGACTGTGTCTTTCCCCAGTGACTCTCAGTGAATGTTGCTGCTTCTCCGGAAGAAATTTACCTTGCTGGCACTCAACGACATTGAAACCACTACTCAGCAGGATGGAGTTTGGAGAAAAGATGGAGACTTTGAGAGCTGTTTCAAGGGCCGTTCTAGAACATTCTAGATTTTATGTAATTTAAATTAGCTTTAATATAAGCAATCCTCATGGATTTCCTACCGTGTTGCGCTTCAAGTGTGATATCCTGGCCCACTGAAGTCAATTGGTGTTTTTCACTGACTTCAGTGGGGCCAGAATTTCACCCCAAGATTACATAAGAAGCCACGCTGGCAGCCCAAACTCTGCTCTCAGGAGAGAGTTTGATCTAGTGGTTCAATGTAACCCATTGATTGGTTTGTGCCTCACCCACAGAGGCTTTGAATCTGTTACTGCCTCAGCTGGTGTTTTGCCCTTTCTAGCTCAAGCTGCAGCAGCTCATGCTTTTAGCTCTGGAAGTCCCCGGTTCAGTCCCCAGCGTGCTGGCCGCGATGGCAGCCATGAGCCGTCACATAAGCAAAAAGACTGGAATCCATATGCTCTGAGTTCTATTCCTGACTCTTCTACTGACCAGCTAAGTGATCCTGGGAAAGTGCCTGGTCCACAGAATCCCTATCTGTAAACCAGGGGTAACTATTCCCACCTCACATAGGGATGCTGTTAGGTTAAGTCATTAATGCGTGGAAAGTGCCTGGGGATCCTTGGACAGTAGGTGCTAGGCATAATATGATAGTTCTCTGAACCTTTTTCTTAGTATTTCATCTGCTGAGCAGCCTTTGTCACAAACAATATGGTGGCTTCCTTTGCACTGTCCATTTTTTAAGGTGACTAGAGTGACGGTTTTAATCTGCTTTGCACTTAGAGTGACTAGCAGGGCACTTTTCATTTAAAGGAAACTTTTAAACTCCACGATCTCTCAGGTGCCACAAGGACTCCTCATTCTTTTTGCTGATACAGACCGACACGGCTATCCCTCTGAAAATTGTAAAACTGAGGCGCAGTCAGCAAAATGTTTCCTTACCTGATGCTATGGATAAAAGACAACGCTAGGCTCTCCCTGGAGGTGACTTAACTTTAGTGGCTAGATCACTGCTGTGGTATCCTTACAGACAGCTAATCGTTTGGGGTGGGACCACCTAACTTTGTTTGCACTGGAGTTGATTTCAGTGGGAGCAGAGTTAGGCCGGTACTGGGTGGTTTTGAAAATCTCAGGCTTGACCTGCAATAAGACGGAACAATGGCATGTGTGCTTTGAACATGTAGGGCCAGACTGTTCGCTGTCTGCATGTCCCCATGTGCCACCAAACTGTCCCATGCATAGCCTCCCTTGCTGCTCCTCACTGGGCAGTGCAACTCCACACTGCCCCCAGCCCGGGGCTTTGTGCAACTGCATAATCAAGCCCTCAGCATAGGTGAAGTTACTTTCTAAATACAATTAATTTATAAAGTCACCTTTCACTCATTCTTTACACTGATTGCCAGTATGATGCACGCAGAAGCAGCTGTAAACATAAAAGGGAAATGACCGAGAGAAAGCTTGCCATTTGGTGAAATGAACAGCAGTTGGTTCCAGTAGATGCCATTGGATAGGAGGTGGTGCTGATTCTGGGTAAGAACGTTATCCCACCTCCCACAATCCCCACCTCAGCCCACTTGCGTGTCTTATCATTTACTATATGTTTGTACAGTGTCTAACATAAAGGGGCTGCGATCTGGTTGTCCTCTAGGCACTGCTGCACTATACATGTTTAATAAATAATAATATTTTTCCACTGTCCATGATGGCATAGCTCTTTTACACAAATTCCAGATTCAAGCCACTTCCATGCTGCTAATAGCAGGCAAAAATATAAAGGCAATTGTATCAACAAACAGGTTCTTAAGAGAAGATGAAGGAAAGTGTACCAGAGACATGCAGAAAGAGATATACTGAAAGGTTTGCTGCTGCTGTATCTCCATTGTGCCACACATCCACGTTGCAGTGGACACAGGAAAGGCGAGGGGGCAAGTTAGAATGGCACACAGCAGGAAAGAGGGCACTGCTGTGTCACATACTGCTACCTCAGCTGTTTAGTACTCTTAATAAGCCCGTAATAAGCATTACAATGGTCTAAAGGAACCTCAGAAGCATAGAGGTTTGGATCATTCTTTGCACTTTTCCCTTTCCGATCTGAATTGCATGGGAGCAGTCAGTGAAGCTGCGTTTCTGCCACACAGCTGGAGGCCGAGATCAGGTTTCTAAATGCTTTCTGTGCTGCCTGACATATTGCTTGCTATCCATGGTAATTTACAAGCATTCCAAAGCCCTGCAATTTGCAGGGAGCACACACAGTATCAGTCTCTTTAATTAGCTGTGGCAAGATATAAATTGGGAATCTCCTTGCATGCTACTTCTGATTTGTGTGAGCTATTCTAGGAGCCAGGGATGTCCCTTTAAAGCTGGAGGGAGCTCCCTGTGGAAGACGGTGGCACGTCAGTGGCATGTCTGACCATCATGTTTCATAAAATCCTTGATGGAAACTGCTAATCAGTCCTCGGATATTGTAATAGGATTTCATAGTGTTGGAAGTCAAAAGATTAATTGCTGGCCAGTGTTACCGTGAGGAATGAACTGAGATGGAGGTTCTGGCCCAGATTTTAAGGCAACTCAGGCTCACAGTTGTCCATTTAAAATGTGTGTCTGATTTAAATAAGAAGGGGCCTCTATCCAAGGTGTTGGCACCCCCGGTGCAAATGACAAGAATTCAATTAAATAGCACTTGTACCTCCTAACAGTTGGCAGAATCCAACAAGACCCAGAATTCCTCTCTCCATGCAGAGCCAAACCCCAGCCTCTGCAGCAGCCCATGTAAACAGACAGACATTGCAACATGCCCTGAAGCTCAACAGACCAGAGCTATCCCGGAGCTGGGGTGGAGGAAACACAGAGATGAGGGTCAGGAAAACTTGTTTGAGAGCTGAGGGCATCTCGCTGAGAACCAGCTACCTGCATGCTCTCTGAACAGAGGGGGAACCAGCTGATCACAATTGTGGTCCTGTGGCATGAGGAAAAAGGACTGCACATCCCAACACCACAACCGTGTATGCAAACTGAGTAACGTCATGCAAAAATGCACCTGCTTAACTATTTGCCCATGCAGTTGCGTTTAGTACATTGTTAAATTAACCACAGTGTGTGTCCATACGTCCTTTAGGAAGGGAATACTGTAGTATTATTGCTCAGCATTTACTGTGGATATCTGCTAATCCCCTTAAATTGCAGCAGTATTTAAGTTTTTACTTAAACAGCTGACTATACTCTTACTTCCTCAGACTGGCAGGGTTGGGCTTGACTGACAGACCTCTAAGAAGCCTAGGGTCCTGTGGAAAGTGGCATCAACCAACCAGCACCTAAAGCCCTAACAAATTGAATTAAGATACACTAACATTAGTCGCTCCTCAACCCATTTAAGAGTGTCTGAGTTGGGGGGCTGCACAGAGTTACCCAAATCGATTTAGACACTGATTGAGTTAAACTGGTGCAATTTCTGAGGGTAGAGAAGGCCCCACTTTGCATTAAAGTCTCAAGCCAAAGTCCAGTGGACACACTCCCATTAATTTCAGTGGGCACTGGATGAGGTCCCAAATCTGAATTACTGGCAGACCAAAACTAATCTATCCCAGGGCCAGATTCAGAGAGGTAGAATACAACTTGAATACCAGAGCTGGGCTCTGAGCAGCTCCATGAAGAGGGAGAAAGGAACTGTGACAATTGCTTGCCTCCTTGGAGAAAAAAAATGGAATAAATAAATGGATTTTCCCATCCTCATTATTATTCGTGTTACCATAATGCCTAGTACCTCCAGTCCTACCCCAAGACACCACTGAGCTAGGGGGTGTACAAACACGGAACAAAAAGGCGGTCCCACACCCCAAAGGGCTTACAATCTACGTGGCAGCGAATCTAGATTTGCCCTTGCCTGCCTGCAGTGCTCAGGAAGATCTGAATTCTGAACCCCACAGGGGACGTGTCCCTCTGTATGGCCCTAAAGAATCCTTCATATAGACACTGCAGCATGTCAAACTCCATATTAAAATGGGATAGAGCTAAATCCCTCATGAAGAAGCAAATGCTGTTAAAAAGCTGCATCATTTCATTATGCAAAAAGCCTTAAATCCTGTCCTGAAATCCTCCCTTTTTCTAGGGAGCGTGGAATAAAATGTTAGACACAAGACTTTTCAAATCACTTTCAGGCAGGTCAGTAACTGACACAAGAGCTGTTTAGTTTGATAACCATTCAGCTGCAATTATATCGCAGCAGTTCTGACATTGAGAGAGAGCAAAGCTGCGATAACTTTGTGTTGGTTCTAGTTTTGTTTCTGCAGAGATAATAGACAGTACATTGAGAAACATCATCTTGCTGATAGGTTTCAGGATTGTTAATTGCACGGGCAATAATAATTACTAATATTAGTGATGTTTAATTCTACTTATGCCACACTGATATAAATGGCAGCTGTATTGGTGATAAACATCATTAACAGTCCTTAATGGCCTTACACAAATCCAACCAAGAGTCCAAAGATGAGAAATCACAGCTGCTCAGTGAATCCAAGCAGAAAATTAAAATATCTATATGAAATAATCGGTGCTTTTCCAAACAGCTATTTGTGAAAGAGGTAACGACTTGATTTGACACAGTGACACAATATCTGCAAGAAGGCCAGGTCACTGTAAACTAGACTGTAATGTTAACAAACGTGATACAGTAGACTGCAATCTGACCTGTGCCCAAACTTTTGCTGCAAAGCTCAAATTTGCAGCAGGTTTGAAAGCATTGTTTTGGGTGGAAATCATGTGAAACGCCATTTTGCAGGCATTCCATGCAAAACCAGGCCAAAGGGTGTCGTTTCTGCTGAATTTTATTCAGCTTGTTCAAATCTGGCACTCCAGTTGTAACTTGGGGATTAAAACCAATACATGAAGGGGAACAGAATTAAAAAATTTCTTATGGATCCTTCAAACCACATCAAATGTCACAGAGCTTTACTTGCAAGGTGAAGCAAAGCCAAGTTCAATATCTCAGGGCCCTTTGCTCAACTCTCTTTACACATGAAGAAAGGCACCAAGGAAACAACACTGTTGTCCAGAAAAGAGATGGAACCCCCCCGAATACACACAGACGTACAGAATTGTCTCATGCCAGGGCTTGTACATTTTCCTATGTATAGGCAGCATGTTATACCCCATGACAAATGAAAATAGAGAGAAGCCCAAACCACCCCCCTGGATTCATAGCATACTGGGATCCATCCGTTAATTACATGCTTTCGCTTGGTATTTAGGAAGAGTTGGAGCCCCTGGAGTTGAACAGTTAGTGCACTATCTCATTGTTCTGTTTGGCCCTCTAACCCCAGGGTTTAGCTCAGTGAAATGGAAGGGCAGCTACTAGTTGCAGAGACATTCTAATGCTTGGGTGCTATTTTATACCAATTAAATTATATTATGAAGCTTCTGGACGTAGAACTGGAAAGTATTAGTCATGCTGGCAAGTGTGTAAAAATGGGAAGGCGAGTGGCACGAGGGGTTGGTTATGGTTTATTCATCTGTCTTATCTACTTATAAGGGGACCCCATTACCAGAGTAGTGTTCAGATACTGCACCTCACAATCTTTAATGTATTTATCCTTAATACCACCCTATAAAGTAGGGCAATTCTATTAGCCCCATTTTGCAGATGGGGAACTGAGATGCAGGTTAAGTGACTTACCCAAAGTCAGACAGGAAGTCTATGAAAGAGCAGAGAATCAAACCTCGATCTCCCAATCCCCAGTATTGTGCCATAGCTACTCGTTCACTCTTCCACTTCTGCCTCAACAGGGACTTTTCCCTTGGACCCTCAGATTAAAGGTCTGATGTGCTACCAACTGAGTTTACAGATACTCTCAGCGCTGGATCACCAGGTTGAATGAAGCTGAGATGTTTAGTGGCTGAAGATTATCACCTACTGGCTGTTTGATACTGGACAGTTCTCAGTGGTCCACACTATACATGTCACTAGGAACAACCTTATTGGCAGTCTCGTTAGACAGAGACAAAAGATGGAACAGACACAGAAATAAAAATTACTCTCCCTATCAGGGCAGAGGCACACTAATGGGGCAATGAAGGGAAGCTGGCATTGAGTGAAACCTGGGAGTCTTGCCATTGACTTCAATGGGGCAGGGTTTCACCCACTCCCTCTCTTTTGTGATTATGTGGAGGGCTTCAGACCCAAGAGAGCCACAAAGGTATTTTTCAGGCATTCTCAGTTAGCTTCCAAAAGGCATTACCTACAGTTCTGTGCTTGACATTTATTATTCTAAGAATTCCTCGTGACATTCAGATAATTAAGGAGATTCCACTACCTGTCTCTTAATCACATGTTGTTATTTTATGAACGACTATATCTTAATTTAAGGTAGTGACATCTTGTTATTAGTATTAAATTTTCCGCAAATCTGCCTACAGCTCACAGCAAGAAATGACTGCAGAAAGCCAGTGTATCAATTACTTTGGGGGGTGGGTTAGCAGTGCTTTTAGGTGCAAGTCAATATACAATATACAGGGCAGGAAAGACATGCCCGTAGTTAGCGTGTTAGTCCGGGACACAAGAGACCGAGGTTCACGTTCCTGCTCTACCACGGACGTCCCACGTGACTTTGGGCAAGTCGTAGAACAGTGGTGCTCAAACTTTTCCTGTCACGCCCCCCGTTACCAGTGACGGAATCTGTCCATGCCCCCGCTCTATCACTGCACAGCTGGCTCAGCAGAGGAGCTTGGTATGACTGAAACAAACCAATACATAAAAATACAAAAAAATAAAAAATAAAGTGGAAACTAGGTGATCAATATAAACGTAGGCAAAGACCAAACAAATACTGCAGATACTTATGCATGTGAGTAACTTAGCTCTGTGAGTAGTCTCATTAGAGGTGGGTCTGTGTTTCAAGGATTGTGCCCTCAGGGCTTGACCTTCTATCATTTCACTTAGGACTTGATTATGCGCCTCCTCCATTGAGCTGTGTGTCCATAACATCCACTGACTTCAATGGGAGCTGAGGGGTTAGGAACCTGGCAGGGTCAAGCCCTTTAAGTCAATGGGCCTTTACTCAATAGCAAGTATCTGCGGGACTGGGCCCGTCTGCCTTGATCCAAAGCCTACTCAGTCAATGGAAAGTCCTCCTATCAATTCGATGGGCTTTGGATCAGGCACTCAGCCTGCTGCTGGTCTTTTATTCTTTGCAGAATCCACTGGGAATTCCTGCTCCCTGGGTTGCATCGTGATGATCAGCACAGACTGCCACCTTGATGTTGATTATTTTTCCGTGTGTGTTCGGTTCTTTTAAGCAGCACTTGGTATTCTGCTAGGGAGGCAGCAATCTGTCTCTGTGACATGCTCAGAATGGAAACAGGGAGGGTGCTAATTCCAACATCACTCGGTAAACAAAATACTTTCCTCTTCGACTGACAGTTATAATCTCCAGCGAACTGCTCAGCTTAATGTAACTGTTCAACTAAAATTCCTGGAGTTCATAGGTCCCTGTGCTGTGTATCAGGGAGGCCTCCTGAACCAAAGATGCATTCTCTGAAGGATTCACAGACAAGTTCAGAGAGATGTCGATATTTGGGAGAAGAGTTGGCAAAGGGCAGTGTTTCCTAATCTTTTCAGGCAGCTAACCCCTTATTTGAAGCAATAATGTTTGTGATCCCTTTACAGTTACTGTAAGAGTAAAGTGTCTTGACGCTAACAATGATAAACCTATAGAATTGATTTGTGTGTGTGTTTCGAGAGGTTGACAGAGAGTACTTGACTTTGGAGGGTCTGGGTGTGTGGGGAGTGACATTTTCTTTGCTTCAGACCATAATAAAATTTTCAACATCTCACCACTCCACCCACCCTCCTTTGTCTTTCATGACCTCCCTGGCTGATAACACTGTTCTAGGGCAACAAATGATGAACTGAATACAGGGGCTTATGGTTGAGAAGTTGACAGAACCTTCACGGACAGTCCCTATCCAAAATCATCTGTAATCTGCTATTGAGACGTTGACTCCCGCCTCCACTCTGCCAGTGGTGCCAGCCTTCATGGTTCATGGGTTAACTTTTTCAATAAGTACCTACGCACTGTCTCTGAGGCCAGCTGCTGTGCATGAGAGGAGCTCCCTGTGAACATCTGCAAGGCCACCTCACTGTCCTCCTTCAAATCCTTCTTCTCCCATGAGCCTGCAAAACACTTGACAACTAATGGCCTGGCTGCTGGTTTGCTGAGACCATTGCCTATCATGCTGACCAGTATTGTCTCATTATTACCTTGTGCTCCCTGTTTGTTATAACCACCTGCTGTCTCTTGTCTTATACTTCCATTGTAAGCTCTTCAGGGCAGGGCCTGTATTTTTGTTCTGCGTTTGTACAGTGCCTAGCACAATGGGGCCTTGTCCATGACTAGGGTTCCTAGGTGTGATTGCAAAAATAATAGACTTGACCCTCAAGAGAAGAGGATGAAGGGCCTTCATATTGTGGTTCTAGTTTAGAACTAGAAGCAAAGCCTCTGACACAGCAAAGCACGTAAGTCCATGCAGAAGTACCATGAGGGGGGCTGTTCTCAAGCAGTGTGGGTAATTTGAGAAGACGTTTGCAGCGTTCTTGTAGCCATGTTGGTCCCAGGATGAGAGAGAGACAAAGTGGGTGAGGTAATACCTTTTATTGGACCAACTTTTATTGGTGAGAGAGACAAACTTTTGAGCTCCACAGACCTGAAGAACAACTCTGTGGAGCTCAAAAACGTGTCTCTTTCAGCAGCTGAAGTTGGTTTTATAAGAGATATTACCTCACCCATCTCATCTCTCTAATTCAATGAAAGTCAGATAAGCATGAAAATTCTTTTAGTGCTTATCCAAACTCCACATCTAACCCTTTAGAGATTCTCCTCTTTAAGGAACAAGCTTGATGTTACCTGTTAAAAGGAACAGATTTCAGGGACACCTTTGACACAGCTTTCTCAATGTGCTCGAGTGGATGGGACAAAAACAGCAGGGCGTAGTGTTGCACCTATAGAACTGGGAAAACAGTCTTCTCCACTAGTTTTTGGTACCAATAAAGACATTTTTTTGCCTGGCACAATTTCTGCAGAAATCAATAATTATTCGAATCCCATGGCTGCAATGCTTGTTGCACAGGGAGTGGAAGCTGAAGAGAAATCTAACCTGCCGGATCATTCGGCTTTGGTCTGACTGTTCTTTGTGAAGTCACCAGTGCCAAACCTCATGGGGGGAAAATCTTGAGAAAAAGGAGCATTCTTGTGAAAATACAGCACCAGAAAGATTCTGTTGCATTTGCAGTCGGTGAATGTCCTTTTGGAGCGGCTGCTCAAGGGAGAAATATTGAGAAAATGCAATTCTAGAAAAGCAAAGAAAGAGGAAAAATCCAGCTCAACCATTTCAAGAGGTCAGTGTGGGTAAGAGATGGAAAGTACTACAGCACTCAGCAATACCCTTTAAAGGGCAACATGTAAAGGAAGTTGCAGCCGCAGCATCTCCTCCTTTCACCCTGCAGTATGCAATGCCAATTCACCTTTTAGCTCAACCTGCTCTGTGGTTTGGATTGTTGGGTACCCAGTGACACTATTGGAGGGTGGATAGCTAGCGGGCTCACTGCTTGGGTGCTTTCACACTGTGATGCTTTGTTTTTCAGGCTCCTGTTTCAATGTATTTATATTAGATGATGACGCATAGTTCCAAAACCCTAGTGATACCTCCTTTCCTCTCTATATGTTCTGCAGTGGCCCCCTTTTGATTTTTTCCCCTGTGCTACGGTATATAATGAACAATATTGGTTTCTCCCTAGTCTTATGTTTTGCATTTAACTAAAATCCTCAGGGCCAGATCCTCGGCTGCTGTTAAGTGGTGTAGTTGTGCTAACTTTACCAGGGCTACATCGACTGATACCAGCTGAGGATCAGGCCCACAGATCTGACACAAAACAAAACTTTGCCCTATATTACCAGAACAGCACACAGTTGGTACATTAAGTATCCTTAAACTACTGCTCCATGTCTATAAACCCTTTTCCAATACAAAAAAAATTAAAATAAAAAAGTCAGAGGGAAAGTATCTCATAAATGCAATCACAAAACAGAGGTCAATAGCTAGGCCAGTCTGAACTGCATAAAGACAGTGAAATTAAAGCTTAAAAGATTAAGATGCATGCAGACTAACTGTATGGAAGAATAAAATATACAAAATTAGATTGCAAAATCCCAATCTCTTCAATAAGCAGTATTCTCCCTGGTTATTAAATTCCTGTTCAGAGGTTCCTTTTCTTACTCTTCTTTATTTATAACATTTCCCCTATTTCATGGGGAAAGTTTTCACATTTCCAGATATATCAAAGCACAATCTAGCTTACAACCTTTCAGAAGCATTCCTCAGTTACACATGTTAATGATAGTTCAGACAATGGAAAACCCTCAGCATTCATTTTATTTATTCAGACAAAAGATTGCCACTGAAGCGGAAATGTGGCCGACCCAAGGCACTTGATTTTGGTACTTGACAGCCTCTGTCTCTTAGACACAATAATGAAAATTTACCATTAGGTTCTGAGGAGTTTCAGTGAGAGACAGACTAATAAGATTAATGCAATGAACTGGGCTACCTCTGAATGGGGCAGTTGAAAGATTCTGGGTAAGTAGGCACTGCTTATCCACCCTAACAAATTAGGTAGTTCAACACAGTTATCTAAGAGAGCCCTGAAGGAACAGGTATGACATCCAATGGCTGGAAGCTGAAGCTAGACAAATTTAGACTAGAAATACGATTCAAATTTTTAACAGTGAGGTTAATTAAACATTGGAAAAACTTACCAAAGGATGTGGTGGATTCTCAATCGGATGGAATGTTAAAATCAAAACTGGATGCTTTTCTAGGAGATACGCTCTAGTTAAAACAGGAATTAATTCAATTCCTATAGCCTGTGTTATATAGGAGGTCAGACTAGATGATCACAATGGTCCCTTCTGGCCTGAGAGTCTATGAATCTATGAAATACCCACAATTAGAAAAACAATGTCACCGCTGAACAACAGGATAACAACTGTAGAATCTCCGGCACATGACTGCAACTGCAAGCCTCTAATGCCATTCAGAACACTCTCCTGTCTCATCGTGGAGAACGGTTCAGTGGTGTAACAAGAACCCAGCTGCTAGGTGCCTAGTTACCAAATGCAAGTTGTATGAGATATGTAAGAATTCTTCTACATATGACAACACCATGAACTGTCTATAGCTCATGCTATTACAGCTGCTTTCTCTATTTTGGGTGAATATTGAGGAACATCAGTAGACAGGCCATGAAGACCACAGCAAAGCTGCAGGTCAGGGTGGGGAATCCCGTTGAGATGCTCCCATTGAAGCGAACGGGTATAACTCCTACTGGCGTTAGACCAATGCTGTGTGCTTGCAAAAATTCCACACCATTCTAGGCAAGGATGAGGAGAGGGTTGGAGGAAGGAGGTAAGAAGGAGGCACAGGTCCACAGACGAGTGTACAGTGGAGGACAGTGGGGCTGAAAATAAGGTGTGGGTGGAATTACGGTGTGGGGCATCGTCTTCACATCTCTACAGATGTGACTGACAATCAAGGAATGATCCTAATTAAATCCACCACCAGCTCAAAGGGAAGCCTCCCATTCTCACATCTCTGTCCTGCTGTATAACAAGCATCATCACGAAAGGCTGCCTGATTTGTGTCTTAAGGGTGGAACTGATATCCTGCTTTCACCGCACACAGTGTTCTCAGATTTCTCCCACTCCTCCTCATTTTCCCTCGTTCCCAAGTGTACATATAAATCAGGCAGCGGCTAAATAAATAGTGTTAATGATACATGACTTTGAGATCTCTACAGCTGAAGTGGAATAGACACGAGCTCCTTGAGCTACAGAGATGACGAGGGAAACAGCTTCTCCGATACCCATCCTGCAGCGTAGCTAGCACCTTTGTGGAGCCATGCCATCGCGCCATGAATTGAACCCGTGGAGGCACCTTGGAAAATGTATCTAAACCCAGAGTGATATAGCGCTGTCCAGGCAAACTCAGTCTCCCTCTGTGTTAGTGACAAACTACTTCAGTGACATTGTAGAGGTTCTAGGGAAGAAGCAACGCAAAGTTTTCTGGGTGCATAATCCTCTTTCAGTCAATGGGATTGTGTCTGGTAACTCAAGGGTGTGAGTTTCTCTCTTGCCTCAAAATACATTTCCAAAATACATAGTGATTTTGGATGTCTCTGTTTTTCACTGCCCAAAGAGGCCTCATCTTCAATGTGGGGCACTCAGCACTTTCTGAAATTCAGGCCCTGCTTTCGGGTGTGTCAGGTTGGGTGCTCAGAAACTAGTCACTTGTGCAAAACTTGGCCCTTCGTTAACAGGCCTTGGGAAATGTCACTGCTCATCAAAGTGAGAACAATACATACCCAAACCACCCCCAAGCAAGGGGGGGGCAATCAGAATTTTCTTAAGGAACGGGCATGGGGGAAGGGCTGATTGGGGGGATCCGCCCTGGGCCTGAGCATGTGATGGGGTGGGGGAGACATGTTTGAGACTCCCTGGGTTGTCAGATCCACCTGAAATTCTCGTTTAGCAACTGATTTTGTGTCCAGTGTCTCTGAGGCAGTGGCCAGGCCCCTCTGTGCTGCGGGCATGAGGGGCTCAGTGATGCACGGGGGCACCCCATCCCCAGCGCACAGATAGACACTCCCACCACTGAATAGGAGTCCGGGGGGCTTCCTCTTCTAGGGACCATCATCTCCTCAAAACCCCCATTGCCCCCGAACTCCCCTGCTGGATCAGCAGCCTGCAGGGCTCAAGCAGCTCCGTGTTGCAGATGTGGCTGCCCTTGCAGCCATGGAGGAAGCTCAGCAGCCTGGCCTCACTCAGCAGCTGCATGCTAGGCTGGGTCAGCCACGAGCGGGGCCCAGAGCACATGATCCTACAGACAGTCCCTGTGCCATTGGACCACCCAGACTGCGGAGGGACCAGGAGCTGCTGTGGGGAGTGTGTGGGGGAACCCGGTGGGGTGAAGCTCTGGAGCAGGGGGTTCAAGCCCGAGACAGAGCTATGCAGACCTTTTCCAGCCTCTGCCCTGAACCCTAGTTGTGTTGTAGGGCAGCCTTCCCTCCCCTCCTCTGCCCCCAGCAATGGGCACTGAGCCCTGTGATCCCCCAGGAGTCAGTTCGGTCTTGGGGAGCAGGAAGCCTGGCTCCTGTTCTTGTATTATTACATCCCACAGAAACTCCCGGGGCCTCTCCCTTCATTTCATCACCGCCCCTATGTACAATATTCTCACTGTTCTTAAATTATAATGGGTCAGATCACTCACTGGAAGAGAAAACTGACTGACTCACTTTGAGGCAACCATATCTTACATTTCTGTTTTTCTAGAACACACCCTGGCTTGACTATCTCTGATGTACTCTAGATCCACTTCTGCCCCGAAGTCTAAAAGAAACCAGCCAATTTTAGGGACAGACGGGGAGAGATGACGCTTCTTTTGTACACCTATAAATATCAATACACAGGCCGCATTTTCAAATTTTAGGTTTTGTTTTAAAAAGGGGCAAGGGGAGAAGGCAGGGGCCTTATAAAGCCTAATATTAGTAGAAATGTCTTTATGATTTTTAAAGTGTTCAGCGAAAGCAGTTTTGTTCATATTTATATCTCCTCCTTTCAGGGTTTGCAACTCAAAAATTGCAGCTCTGTGCTGGAAAATGAGAGCCACAAAGTGAATCTTCTTAGTCGCTGACATTGTTCAAGGTGCTCTGATTTCTAGTCCACCCAGTCTTTTCTGGTTGGCCAGAAATGAACGAAGAGCACAAGCAATATTGAACATGGTTTTCATCTACAGTGGTGACTGAGTTTTAGTGTAAGAATCGTTTTTTAAAAGGGCCCGTGACATTAACACTTAGTTATCTGGTAGGGCCATGATGACATAATAAAACAAGGAAGAATTGGGTAGGCTAGAGATTCTATTCTTATCTGTTAAGCCCTAATTCTGTAAGCAATGGAAACCAATGGGAGAGTGCCAGACTGTGTCTTGATGGAGTCACTGGTGGGACTGGGGCCTTAGCTACCTTAGAAAATCCACGTTCAATACGTAAATAAAGAAAGCAAAAGGAAGTCTGTTGAATTATTGCACTGGCTTAGGATGTCAGTTGTTCACTCCCAAATGCTATTTTACACTAATGATTATATTTGAATATTCTACTAGCCTATTCAAATTCCAAAAGCTCCCTCCTAGGTGAAGCATTTCTTCCTACTATCTTCTTGTTGCCTTTGTACCATGAAACCCTACTCCAGCCTTCTCCCATTATGGGACGTCAGGCCTGGCTTTTAGAGGGTGCTGTGGGGAGAACACAGCCAGCCTCTTTCCCCTAAAGTGCAGCCTCCGGGCAGAAGAGGGTCTATGACTAAGCTACTTCATAATAAAGAATATAAAAGGCAGTGTTGCCTAGACCACAGCCTGAGACTCCGGAGACCTGGGTTCTAGTCCCATTTCTGCTACCGGCCTGCTGGGTAACCCTGAGTAAGTCATTTCATGGCTCTGTGCCTCAGTTTCCCTATCAGTAAAATAGGGGTAATGATACTAACCTCCTTTATAAAGTGCTTTGAGATCTACTAATGAAATAATAATCATTCCTAGGTCTTCTATTGTAATAGGTAAGGTGCTCAACTAATAGGCTAGCAATGATCCACTTTCCCCAAGGATAAAAAGCCGGTTGCATTTTTTTTATTTTCAAAATATTTTGTTGACATTAAAATAAAATAAAAAAATCCCCAAGAAAACTAACAAATTTCTAAATATTTTTACCATTTTTTTGAGCATCTTTAATCACAAGATCCTATAAACACATCTGGACAAACTCTTTCTAGATGTCTTTCATTCCTGCTCTGAAAAGACAGACAAATATGATACTTGATGACTTGCTAATTCTGGACTCCTTTGCCAAATTTATTTCAGTTATAAAAATAGAGAGACAAGGTGAGTGAGGTGATCTTTTATTGGACCAGCTTCTGTTGATGAGAGAGACAAGCTTTTGAGCTTACACAGAGCTCTTCTTCAGGGCTGGGAATGTACTTAGTGTCATAGTTATAAAAATAGTCGTCTGAAAATAAACTCATTTCTCTGGGGTGAAATCAAAATAAGACCTCATGCTGTGTGGCCAGACTCTGTCCTCAGAAGTGCCCTCCCCAGCAGCGCGAGCTGCATTCATGGAGCCAAGGCAGAAGTTTGGTGCATATTGTCCATTATTTGTTTTGCAGTGGCATTGCACAACCATGTAACGAAGTGATGGTCCCTGACCATGCTCGCCGACAGGTTGTGGGGGGGAGAGGGGAGGAGCAGGGGGCAATTGCCCAGGGACCCGGGCGATTTAAAAGGGCTAGCCCCAGAGACGATACGACAGAACAGTCCCTGAACTCAGAAGACATCAGGGGTTGCATTTGTGCCTGACCTGTATAGAGAAGAGCGCTCCTTGAATCCTTCCCCAACTTGTCCATCTCAAAGAGCCAGCCCAAATCTGGCCCATAGTATGGTATATCTCACTCTCTAAGCATATTCTGTTCATTGGTAAACCTAGACTGCAAGCTTACTTAGAGTGTATCCTGCTTGGGGTGGGGATTGTGATTCAGTTCGGGGTTTGTACAGCACCCAGCACAAGACGGGTCCTGGCCTATGACTTGGGCTCCTCGGTGCTATTGCAATAGAAATAACACATAATAATAATACATAGGTTCCTACCTATGTTTTTGTGAAGATAAAACAACACACCCATTGCTGGAAAACAGTGCAGAAAAATAACTCACAGAGCACTTCCATGCCCACTGTGCAACATGATGACCTAGGAACCACCCTTACAGGGAACAGTTATGTGATCATTTCAAAGCTGTTGCCACATCAGTGCTATAATTATGTAGGTTAGGTCATGGCAACCCAGAGCCCAGATGGGCCATTAGCTGAAGAACCATCTTCCCTGAGATGTGCAGAGAGCCTCTTGCTCTGCGGCTGGATTAGCAGCCCTGTACATTTTATGTAAGGATTCTCGTTCAATTTACAACACGGCTGCTTGTTGAATTGCTTATGTGGGTCCTAAATTATGTCCCCCATCCCTCACAACAAACAAAAAGTATCAGAGAATCCCTTAGTCAAAGAGTTATGCTTGGAAATGTCTCTCCAGTTTCTTCCCATTTAGCAACGTTACAAATTGCTCCCCCAAGGACTGCTGCATAGTTAAAAAACAGTTCTGATTTCATCTAGGGCACTGAAGCGGCTGGGTCTCATGGATTTTCCATGTGCTACTGTATAATGATTCAGAAGGGGTTCCAATACACAGTCACACAGCAACATTATGACATCAATGGCACGATGCCAATTTATGCTAGCCAAAGATTTGATCCATTCATATTGGTCATTAGTTTTTGGTTGCTTCAATTACTCCACTGTCCTCTAAGTTCCTTCAAGGCCCCCATATCACTCCCTCGAAGATGAAGCTGACCAAGTCCCCGAAGAAGGAAACGATTAACCACTTTGCTTCCTGAATTCAACTTCATCAAGAATTATTAGCTTGTTATATAGTGCACAGCACAGACAAACTGCAGCTAGGTATGTAAAGCATTTTATTGACTGAAGATCAGCATATTCCCCCCCCACACACACACACACATGCTGACTGCTCCTCGGCCACATCTGAGGATTTGGGCCATGCTTCTCTGGCCCAAGGATTGTACAGTGTAAATTAGATGCTACGTGGGATGATGTAAGGAAAAGTTATCAGGCAAGGGAGAGGGAGGTTGACACACAACAACATATTCCTAATGGAAAGCTGGCTCTTCAAAGTGATGTGCCTGGCACTGAGGTAGCACTCAAGTGGTTACAATAACAAGCTGGAATAATGGTTGTTTCTAAATGCACACAGTCTCACTAAGAAAAACAGTAAAGAGGAAAAGGTGCTAGAAACTGGGAATAGTGCAATAAACCAAAATGCTGAAACTAAAGCAGCTTTTCCTAATTCGCAGCCCCACAGGGTCTATTATCCCACTGATGCAATTGTATAATATTGAGGTAAACAGCATGATCAGAGAGGATAGTTAAACTCTATGTCCATACTGGCTATTAACTGCCACAATTGGAAAGGAATGTTGAGTAGGGATGGGTTAGTTGGTTAATTCCTGAATTTTAAGCTCACATGAACATTGTGGGACTGAAATTGGCATAGAAAAAGCTGCCTTGTAAAGTTTCATTTCCCTCACTTAACATAAGCCCTGTGAAGAGGCATCTGAGATGTGTGTGCTACAACACCAAAACTAAAAGTCTACTCTCCTTTTCTTCCGATACATATCGTCCATTTTGGAAGATCTTTGAGAATATACAGCATTTCATTATTGGACAAATCTGGGGAAACACTTAATTTTGGCCATGTTTACCACAAAATACTGTGTTCTTCAGCAGAAACTGAATCCGTAACCTTGGTCAAATTTACAAAGCCTTACAAAAAGCTAGCGGAGGATTTTCAAAAGCATTCAGTGTTGGACTAACTCTGCTCCCATTTAGCGGATGGTCACACTCTCCCTAACTTCAATGGAAGCAGAGTTAGGCCAAAGCTGAGCACTTTTCAAAAACCCATCCATTGACATTCTACCACCAAATTCTCACGATCTGGAAATAATAGTTCGCTTTGCTACACTCCCTTTCATCTGAGGATTTCAAAGCGCTTTGGAAGGTAATGGCCAGAACTGCTTCATGAACTAAGTGTATACAAGTAGCCTCAGGGCCGTCCTGCAAGTGGCACCTCACTTCAGTTTCCTTTTTAGGTCCCCACTACCTCCATACGAACTTATCTTTCAATCCATCAGCCGAGTTTATTAACTAACACTTAGCGCAAACAGTCCGTAAGCAAATGTCCCCAAACATAGTCTATATCCCCCAGCACTTGTATTCTTTAGAACCCAGCTTCAATCTCACCATCCCGGCATCTTTCACCACCACTGGACTCTTCAATCGTCCTCTTCTGTCCCTCTGCTAGGATTGCTGCCCCAGCCCTTCCTTCTGGGGCACAACCCTGCTCTTACCAGCAGGAGCTCGCACAGCCAGCTGGAAGCCTGTCATGGTTCCTCTGGAGTCCAGCTCTCTGGCAAAGGGAAGTCAGCAGGGAACCCCCTCTGCTACTCCTCTTTCCTTCAGCCCTCTGCTCTGACTCTCCGGCTTAGAGCCAGCAGGCATCTCCCTCAGCTGCTGCTGCTGCTCCTCCTGTCTTTCGCCCTCTGGCCCTGGCTCAGGGATGCCAGCCAGCAAATCCCTCTTACTTCTCCCCCGCTTTCAGACCTCTCCCAGGAACCCCTTTTCTCTCTAGGAGCTGACATTTCCTGACTGACTCAATCTGCTCTAACACTCTTTCTCACCAGGCCTCATGTAGCACCACCCCAGGCCCCACCCTCTTACTTGGCTCAGCACCTGGACAGGAAAAGGGGAACTGACCCAATTTCATTTAAGGGGCCAGCTACCCTGTTACAGTAAGTACAGTTGTACCTGCTCTCTTACAGATGAAAAAACTTAAGCAAACAAAGGTTAAAGGTCTCATTTTTAGGGATGTTTAAGGTGCTTATGTAACCCACACACCGCTTGGGTGTGGTGCTCTGTCCCATCTAGTGGCACCAAGACCACTTAGAGAGAGACTAATGAGTCTGCTACAGGCTTAGCTAAGGGCCATGTGGCTTTTAGCTTATGCGGTAAAGGCTCATGCAATAAGCTTCAGAGATCCCAGGTTCGATCCTGCCTGCCGATGACAGGGGTCTGTTGGTGTTACAAGTGGGGGCTCATCCAGGATTTCAGCTGGAAAGTCTCTGAAGTTCAGGACGTGCTTCCTCAGCTAGGGGAAGTATGTAACCCACACATGGCTTTGGTGTGGTGTTCTGTCCCATCTAGTGGCACCGAGACCACTTAGAGAGATTAATGAGTCTGCTACAGCCTTCGCTAAGGCCCTGTGGCTTTTAGCTCATGCATTTACCTCCAGAGATCCCAGGTTCAATCCTGCCCACCAATGACTGGGGTCTGTTGGTGTTACACTTAACTTCCATTGAAATTAATGGGAGCTAGGCTCCTAAACACCTTTAAAGAACAAGTAGAGATCCACACTCCTAATTCTGTAGTCACTAGACCACACACAGAATAATTTAGTGCAGCCAAGTCCCTCCTGAACTTCTGAAATGTATCCAGTGTGGGAGGGTGGAGGAGAGTTGAGACAGTTATAAGAACATTTTGGTTCTAAGTTAGGTCTTTTTAAAAAAGAATCCAAGGGGCTCCCAAAATAGTGCAATTTTTTCTGGACTTTCAAACTTCTTTCCATCTAGAATTCTGGTTTGTGGTTGCATTTTCGGAATAGGTTTCAGACTGTTGGACAACAATGCCAGGAAATACAGTGAGAAGAAATATTTGGTTGTTCCTAGGTCATCGTGTTGCACAGTTAATCTCCATCCGTTTGAATGTTGTTCATGGCAACCTGACTCAGAAAAATTCCTACTGATTAAAAGAGAACACCTCCAGGGAACATTGCTCAATGCCCTGGGAAAGCTTTGGTAATTAATAATTGGCCTGAATCATATGGGCTTTCACAGTACGAGTTACAATGGTGCCACTTAAACACTGAGTACACATAGCGAGCTTTAAACTGCATGTTCCTTCAGGGAATCCATCTACAGAACATGCCAGCTGCACAGCTTATCCACAAAATCTTTCTAATAGTGAAAATATCCAGTTTCATCTTGAAAAAAATGATAAAAGCTGGATTCCAAACTTTCTGGTGAAAACTCAAACTCCCTGCTCACTTTCTCGTACTGATCCAGGTATCCAATCCCCTTCTCCCTGTCTGGTCTTTCAGAGTTAATTGACCCATTGCCTTGTATTGCCTGCACTATTGTTCTTCACTTCCTATTTATATACAGGATCATACAGTGACATTTCAAAGACCACCTTAAAGAACATGAAAATATTTGGCATTTCTGCAAACTGCAATACTCAGATATTTAATTACACAGAGTCAATCACCTGTCTAATTCAGACAGGAACTCAAATTTCACAACATAATTACTTTAAGTTCGGATGGATAATTCAGGAAATTGTAGGTAGTCTGACATGCACAAAGCATTTAAAACATGGGGGCACTAGCGCTTCTCAGTGAAAAAGCTGTACATTTTTTTTAATGTGGGCACAATCTATTGTGCCCCTATCTCATTCTCAAAAATGGCTGTTTTTGTTTAAATTAAAAACATAAGTAAAATAAGTAAAAAATTAGCCTGAAGCAGATACCCAACATGGAAATTTTCAACCCAAATGGTTAATGTTTGGAAATGTTATAAGCAACTGAAAACAGGGACTTGTAATGGAAAATGTCAGGCAACTTAACAACAGGCATTGCCACCTGCAACTGCCAGAATGACAGAGGAGCAGGTAGGAAATTACTCTTGTCTTGAGCCAGGGAAGAATGTCAGATTTAAGAAGCATTTTTAAAATGAAACCATAGGGTTGCCTACGTATAGTATTTCCAACCCCCTTAATGATCTGAAACCTGTTTCATAAAGTCTGAATTGAATCTGTCTAGGTTTTTATAGTGCAGCCACCACCATCCTTCGTGGGACAAAACAGAAGAAAACTCTGTCAAGACCATATGGCCAGGTCCTTAGCTGGCATAAAACAGCCTAGCTCCATGGACTTCTACAGAGATATGGCGATTTACACCACTTGAGGATCTGGCCCAATGGTGTTTTCCTTTCCACCCGTTGAGTACAAGGTCTGATTGTATGAAAAGAACAAGACATTCTTTTAAATTATTATTAATTTAACTGGAGTTAGGTGCTGCAAGGCCATTGTGCTCTTGTTGCTGTGGGAAGAGACGTTTCTTCCCCTCTGATCTGAAAGAGGTGATATCTGCGCTCATTTATTTCTGGTGGGATTGCATTCCATAGGCAAGGTCTTACGGCTGATAAAGCCCTGTCCTCTCTGCCATAAACATTCCCAGTGTTTGCAGCTGTCATCTAAGATGGCAATACAGCTGACATGCAGCTGCTTATAAGATGTTGTTTGTAAGATATTTTCATCTCATTTGCTGCATTCCTTCTATAACTTCAGATTTGTTTTAGCGACTAGGATCTGACACACAGGATGGGGTTATCAATATCTTTGTATGAAATGGTGAGAAACACAAAAGTTATCTGCAACCAAACCTCAAAGACCTTACTGGCTACTCATTCAGTCATGTCACAGCTGGTGACAGAGAAGCCTCAATTAGCCTGCACTAAATGAAGGGAAAGTGGGGGAAGAATGTAAATAAGAGTGAAAACAGGGAAGAAGGGAAGGATGTCATATTTCTGTGGGTCACTGAGTTCAACGAGTGCAAGCTCAAGCCCTAAAATATGTCTCACTTGCACCCTATTTCTTTTTTTCTTTTCACATGATGCTGGAGAATGGTCTTCAGACCTGCTGTTCCTTCCGCTAAAGTCGAGACTCAAAACTTCCAAGAAATGCAGCTTTTCCTCCCTTCGTCCTCACTTATTTCTGAACCAACTACTTCGGCAGCAGTATTGCTTACTCGCAGCTCCCTTCCACGCTGTTGCTGTTGTCCCCAAAGCTGTCTTCAGACCCCCAATTAAATAAAGCTCCCCTGTATTTTGCACACCCATGTCTTCCCCCCTGCCATGAATGGAAACCTCAGTCTGCATGAACTGCTGACTTGCACTGGTATTTTGCTGGGCTATATGGAGAACCAATGGAACTAAGAACCTTGTGGAACTCGTTAGTTGCTCTTACCTGTCCTGCGAAAAGGCCACACACACCGATTATACAGAGAATGTTGAATACGGCAGAGCCAACGATGGTTCCGACTCCTACGTCTCCTTTTGTGATAAAAACACCTGAAACACAAGTTCAAGGCAAACCGTGTAAGTCGGAAAGAACAGGGATCCTACTCCAAAAAACTGCACCCCGCTGCTGTATACAGTAGAACTTCAGAGTTACAAACACCTCAGGAATGGAGGTTGTTCGTAACCCTAAAATGTTCATAACTCTGAACAAACATTATGGTTGTTCTTTCAAAAGTTTATGACAACTGAATAATGACTTAATACAGCTTTGAAACTTTACTATGCAGAAGAAAAATGCTGCTTTTAACCATCTTAATTTAAATGAAACAAGCACAGACCGATGTGCTTTCCTTACCTTGTCCAATCTTTTTTTAAACTTTCCCTTTATTTTTTTAGTGATTTAGTTTAGTTTAGTTCTGTACTGTCTTTGAATTTTTTTTTATTTTAGTCTCTGCTGCTGCCTGATTGCATACTTCCAGTTCCAAATGAGGTGTGCGGTTGATCGGTAAGTATGTAACTGGTGTTCATAACTCTGCGGTTCTATTGTAGTCATTTGCCTGATTCTGCCACTTTGACTCAAATTTAATAGGACAACTTGTGGAGGAAAGTTAAAGGGTGAATAAGGAGGCACAATCTGGCTCTTTGATAGGATTAGTAAGAATGTGTTATCAAAAGTGCTACAGTAATGGGTACCATAGAAATAAATGTCAGCGAATAAAAAATAACCAGCTAACGTCACCTGCTAGCTACAAGTCTGTTGAAATTCAGCTGTTGCTAGCAGGGGTCTGAAAGAGTTTCCCTGACCATTGTGGCCTGGGATTTTTTCCCCTCAGAACCATGCTACACAAGGGGCTCTTTCTACCAAGCCGGGGACTGTGTTCTAACAAAGTAGTGACCTGACCATGTTGGAACATGGTCCCACCTGCACAGCCAAATCATGTTGAAACCATCTTACCCTTTTAGGATAGCACGGTCCCCATTTTGGTCAATTTTAGGTGAACAGATTTTAAGATCCAGAAGGGATCATGTAGTGTATAATGCAGGCCATAGGACTTCCCTGAATGAATTCCAGTTTCAAGTCCAACAGCTGTGGTTGAATGAGAGCAGATCTTTTAGAGAAACATCCAATCTTGATTAAAATATTTCCAGTGATGGAGACTCTGCCACAACCTTTGGTAAGTTGCGCCAGTGGTTAATTACTCTCTTGCTGCACGGATGGGTATAAAGAAGGCTACACACTTCCCTCAGTCCAGGCTGTTTATAGCATGATTCTCAGATCAAAATCCCTGTCCCCAGTGGTCAAAGGAACCACTGCTAGGACCGTGCTAACAACAGCAGTCGTGAAACTTGGTTGAAACGAGCAGGTTCTGCCGATTCTGAACCAATTGTGTAGAAGAAAGAAGCCCCTCACTCTTGAGCATTGCTGCAATAGGATAGCCCTCTATTCTGCCCCCCCCATAAGCAGAGTGCTGCTGTGAGGGAGCCCTCAGATCCTCTGTTCTACACCGTGCTCATCAAGGTAGTATCTGAGCACCTTCCAGCAGTGCCTTAAGCAATATGGCTATGCATCCTTCTCTCCTAAACTGAGCCTTCTGGTGGGATGAAGGACAATTTTTTAAAGCTCTCAACTAATCTCTCCCTATGAAGGTTTTGAATCCACAGCTTCACAAGCCAGCAGCCTCCACCAGCCCTAATGGCATGCCCTTGTATGTGTTACAGAGAGGGTCGGGAATTTCTCACCACTTTCTTGGAAGAGAAGGAGGGGCTGGTTGGACATGCGGGAGAGCTGCTTGCATAGATCTCCTGTGCACACACCTACACCCCTGTGCTCCAGCGCCTCATCCGAAACAAGACCAACCATAACCCCCCCGCCGATCTGCACTCAAATTTCTATCTACACTGTAATCAAGCTACGTAGCCTCTTGACACAGTTAAAAACATCGTTCTGTCTTGCCGTGTAGATGGGACTGGCCCATTCTCGAACTGTGCTTCGTCATCTGTAATGGACACAAACATGGCCATTGTGTGTGTGTTGGTACAATTTAGCAGCGTGTTAATCTATTCACAGTGCACAGAGACTGGATTATGCTTGGTGACGCACACTGTACATAAAAACAGAAATTCAGGAGTTTGTTCTTTCATCCACACCAGGAGATTATACATATAGCTCCTAGACTTAATAAGGATTTACCACAATTAATCTTCCATGCGTCCATGAGAGAACAGGTTAAGAGTTATTACAACTCTTAGAGTCATTTGGCAACTCCAGCTGTACTTAATGCCTTTAAAAACTGTTTAAAGAAGAAATGGCTGGTTAGTTAGTTACCTATAACAGATGTAAACAACTCAGGAGCGGAGCTTCCAGCTGCCATGAAAGTTGCCCCAGCCACGTCTTCACTAAGATGCAAGCGCTGCAAAGAAACAAATGAAATCCATGATTATAACACTGGCACGTGAGAAGGAATTCAACAGAAAAAGTTAATGTCTGTCTGAGCAGGACATTGCTGATATGCTTAAATGGAAAGAAGGGACGAACCAACAGGACAGAGAGGCATTAGTTACCTTGGGGAAATATTGCATTCTCAACCTAATAAAGCAAGATGGTTGTGCCTTCTGATCTCAATTTACAGAGGGCTAGATTGTTCCTTTGGGCACTGCCCTGTGCAGGGCAAGGTATATTAGCTGCAACACCCCAGGAGGCATGATGACGCCCCTCTGAGTCACAATTCCTCCCCATACACATGTTGTCTCACCTACTCTGGCCAGTACGTGGTGGGGGCTGGGGGATGAAGCCAAGTTCTTGCCCATGTGCTCTGTGGAGTACGTAAGGGTGTGATTACCCCAGACCCAAGGTGCTAACTTCCCTGTATGGGATTTACCCAGCAGCAGCTAAAAATCTCCACTGATAATCAGGGACTGGCATTCTCTTAAAATACGCATACTTACCAAATTTCTTTTAGCTGTAAGAAACCCCAAAGCCCACTTCTAGCCTTCATCGCTATAGACAGACGGAGGTTGTTCTTATGTGAAACATTATTTCCTGAGAGGAAAAGCACTCACGACTGTGTACATATTTCATTGGTATAACCCTTTTTCAAATATCTGCTTAGTTAACTATTTTCTATATGCTTTCTGTAGTCCCACCATTCCATTGGTGCGAGCGACAGCTCAGTAAATGGGACCAAGCTACTGAAACCAACGGGACCATCTGACACCTCCCATTGGTTTATGCGAAGAAGCTAGAAAGCGACCTCCTTCCAATATGGCTGCAAACCGCTACCTTGTTTCTACACAAAACAGACCCAAACACGTAAGCTGCCGTGCCTGGCTATGGGTCAGCAGTGGAACAAGGGGCAGTGGGATGTGAAGGAAACGCTTTTCAGACAGCATTGGTTGTTTAAAACAACAAACAGCAAGCCAGCTGACAGGCGCGCTAAACACTTTTCCTCTATCTTCCATTAATTCCCACTGAAACCTGAAAAGAATCCCATGGTGCATTGTATTTTTACCACAAGAATCTCTGAGGGTTCTTCATAAATATTAACCTCAGCAAACTATGTATATGCAAAGATAAGGTAGAGAGTTAATTTACTCTGCAAAAAAAATGCAGAACAAGCAATCGAATCCTCAGTTAACAGTTCAATCACAGCTTCATTTTCTCACAAGGGTGCCAGATACCCTTAACTCTGCCCCCATCACATGCTAATCATACAGTCTTTCATATATAATATGGGGGGGCAATGGAAGAGGAGGTGGGTGGGCAGAGTCTGGCCTCCATGGGAGGCAGGAAGCTTAAAAGTGTTATATTGTCATAATAACGTGACAAATTGATTGAACAAAAAGATTTTCTGAAAGTGATCTAACCCGGACTAAAAATATTGGGAAAGACATATCTAGGATCAAAGGCAGATCTCCCAAAGGGCTAGTTTCTGCTGCACCAGGCTCAGTGGAAACACAGATGCACGCATTGTATCACATACAGCCTGTACCCTGCTGATACCTGCGGAGGAGGGATAATCAGTCAAGGGTTATGCTTGAGTTCGTACTTCCTAAAGACAGATTATTATAACAGTGGCTTCCCTGGGACAGAAATCTGAGACAATGTATTCAAATGGTCATGACAAGCTGGGTAGTCCAAAGACAAGGAAAAGGAGGTAAAAATCTATTCCACAGTAATATCAGTTGGGGCCTGTATATGCTATTATAACCCTAATATTAATACACTTCCAATTCTGATTAAACTAAACCGAAAAAGCCATTCTTATTCTGGAATAAGCATGTCCACATGAGGTGCTATTGTGGACTGTCAATTGCCAAGTGCTTACAAGCTCCTAGGCAATAGAACTTCCCTAATGTGACCAAATGACAGTGAGACCTCTTTCCAATGACAGAATTTTGCAAGTTAACAAGTGAGAGAACCTACTAAAAATATACCAAGCATACCATGTCACCCAGTAGGGTTGCACATCTGTCACCTTTAGTGACATTGAATAATCCCCGGCTCTCAAAGCCTCCCTATTGATTTCAACGGGACTTCTTGTGGAGTAGACAGTTACTTTGTGTGGGGAAGGGCAGCAGAATCCAGCACCAGATGTTATCCGAAAGTGTGATCAAACTATTTCCCCTTTAGTCTGAAAAAGGCAGACAAGGGGGCCAGGAGAAAAGGCAGTAGAGACCCTTCCCAAGTTAGCTGGGTCGCTTTCCCATGAACATCTGAATGCTAACACTGAAGGCTATGACCATGCAAGTTGGAAGTTTTTAAGACAAGTCATTTCAGATTAAGACAAAAAAATAAGTTGGAGCCACTCTGAAAAGAGGATCATGTATTTCTTTCACTGTCACAGAACTCGAGAACAGCTTGAGGTCATCGGAAAGAAAGGACTTTGTGTCTCAAAAAGGTCACCTTTGGGCTGAGAACAAATATATTGAAAAAAAACCACTTATGTTTTTGAGAAAATTGATGCATCTTTGGATAATCATGGTTAACATGTGTTGTTAACCTATATCACATTGCTATGGTCTGCAGTATGATCACATTTATCTAATACTTGTTTAACCACACTCCCTCTTCTCTGCACCACAACTGTATCTCTGGCATGGATCAGTTGCCCAGTCACCCCTTTGATCATCCATATGTTTTTCGCTGAGACAAGGCTGTGCTGTATTCCGATGAACCAGAAACACCAGTACAGTTTATGAGTCAGCTTCCATCAGAGCTGTCAGATAGAAATGATTTTGCAACTAACCTCCCACACCTCCTCCCGCAGCTCAGGAGCAGCTCTGTTTTCAGGAAGATGGATAATTGTGGTTCTGCCATCAGGGGAGATCTGCAGGTGTCTTTCCCAATTGACAAAGATCTCTAAGTGGCAAAACCAATCTGTATTTTCTACCTGCTGCACAGATTTCGTAGCATGGAATTGGCTTTGGGAAAGATTTGAAGACACTTCAAAAATACTGCCCACGCTCAACAAATAATTATCTTTCTGTGTTTATTCAGGCTGGGAAGAACTCCTTATCTTCTAAAATTTCATCCCGCTGGCCTGAGCCAAATGGGGACAGTTTCCTTTGCAATTGCTTGAAATGTGTGAGAGCAGCTTTTCTTGCTGCTGAACAATTTATAATGGAATTAGAATCTTGCAGGGAGGTCTGAAATCCAAATAGGGATCAGAGCCTTAGCTAATGTAAATCAACCATAGCTCCTAATTTATATCAGCTGAGGATCTGGCCCAGTGTTTTAAACTGAAGTCTGCATTGTGAAATGCACTCAGCAGAATTTTTACCATTAATCATTATGGTTATTATACATTCATATTGCAGTAGCGTGTACAGGCCGGCGAGCTCAGGGCTCCCAATGCTAGGTGCTGTAAAACATAGAAAATGAAAGGCCCTGCCCCAAAGATCTCACAGTTTAAAGACAAGACAGCAGGTGGGTGGAGCAGAGAAGCTGGTTGGGGTGGGGACCAAGGTAGCAAAAGTAAGATGATGTGTGCAATTCTTAGCCAAGCAGGAGGAGCACAGATATCCCTCCATCTGCCCAGTGACTGCACAGATAAGGAGACTGCTGCATGTCTGTTGAATTTTAAATCCAAACCAAGACTTTGTTGAAATCAATGTCAGGGCAGTAGAATCCATATTTGTGGTGTGTGTAGGACCAAAATAGTCCTCTTTTGGCCAAACTCTGCCCCTTTGGGTGACCTGTTTGATCCAATGTGATGTAGAGAGGGTTTAAAACATCATTTGAAACTTGGAAGTATCCAGTGGATCAACATTTTCATGTCAAAGTCAAGGTACATCTTAATTTCTCTCATTTTCCCCCCAAGAATTGGCCAGTGCAGCTGATGGAATGATTTACAGGAAGTTTCTCAGAATTTAGAGTGCAGAAGTTTAAGAAGCTGGAAGAACTGTAATTTTGCAAATTTTAAAATTTAGCTTTACTGGAAAAATTTCTATTTTAATGTAATCCAGGCTCAAACAGATATTTTTCATCAGAAGGTTAAAAATATGCAATTGTTGGCCATCTTTGTCAGAATTACAGTATGCTATATTGTATTTTTAGAAATGTATTACTATAATTTTTATTTCAGTAGCACTTAGAGGTCACAGCCAAAACTGGGAACGCATTTTGCAAGATGCTGAACAAACATGTACTAAGGAACAGTCCCTGCCTTGAAGAGCTTGTAAATTAAATAGATAAGACAACCAAATGTTGGGAGAGAAGAAACGTCAATAACCTGTGGGGCACAGAAAGGGTAAGTGACTTGCCCAAGATCTCTCACAAGAAGTTTGTTACAGAGCCAGGAACTGAACTTCTGAGTCCCAACTGAGCAACTTAACCACAAGACCGTTTTTCCTGGGTATTTCTTAAGGTATGTTTTTAACTACATAGTATTTATGCTTTATTTGCTAAAGAGAGGGGTGCTCTGCAGATATAACTGTTCTTATTGTTACTGAAGTGGCAATCACAAGCTTTATAAGGGTACCCTACAAATATTATTTGTCCACTAAGAAATGCACACGCAGGCGCCTGTAACAGAAATGCACAAAGTGGAACCAATCATTTGCACGATATTATAAATCAATGTAAACACAACATCTGTTTTCTTACCCATTAAATTTTTTAAAAAAAAACCCAAATGAGAAACTGTAATATAATGCTATCTACTATGGACACATCTTGAGGTTTTCAAGGGAAATTGCTACTAAAGTGACATGCAAGAAACATCTACAAATACTTACTTCACTAATCTTTTCCAATGAAGGGACAAAGAAATCATCACAGACAATTGCCAAAGCGTAGAACATATACATGGCCTGAAAGAGAAAACATAACATTGAGTTTAGAAGGTGCCAGGGAAAGACACAAATTGTAATGTCCCACTTGAACTTGGATTTTTAAATTCTATTGCTACAGCAATTTATGGGACATCTAGTAGTTTATGGAAGGATCATGAAGTATTTATCCAAAACTCTTACAAGTTATCAAGTGCCACCGTCACTTAGCATCAGACAGTGACAAATGATTCTTTTAAGTTCTCTAGATGTTGCTTAAACACGTTCAATATCTCCTTTATCCTCCTTTTCCATAAATTCGAGGTTTTTTTTAAAGTATAAGTGTGTTCCATGAAAAACTGAACTCTCCAGAAGGGGTTTTCAATTGCTAATGCTTCAGTGCAGAGCAAAGAAGTGTGTTTGTGCTTAGACTCCCTGGAATGATACCTAGAATTCTAATCCTAGGACTTTATTTAATCCAAAGTAATGCTAGTCTTAGAAAGAACTCCCCTCCCCGCCCCCACAAATGAGTGGCTGGAAAAGATGTAAATTCATCATTTTAATGTTAACTAAAATCATAGGGCCCACTATGGCTCTTTGGGATCTGAACTGAGTTGGGGAGACGCAGGGCCATGCAGCACAGGAGCAGATCCCCAGCTGGTTTAAATCATTCAGTTAAGGATCTGGCTTATTATGCTTTTGCAAAGCCTTATGCACCCAGTGGAGCTGAGGTCAGAGCAGTGAGGTGCAAGACTCCCTGGGTGATGGGTTAGCCAGGGCTTCTCCCAGTGTGGAATGGGGAGGGAGACACAAGAGGGAAGGCAGAGTCCTCTCCCCAAATCTAGCTAGTGTGCTCCTCTGGGTGCCTGCAGCCAAATTATGGCTGCTCTCCCCATCTAGTGCACTCATGCAGGGTCCGTCATAATTTGGCTCTACAGGTTTTGTGGAAAATGAGGTATATGCTGTATTTATAAGCCTGGCATCCCCAACAGAGATTAGGAAATGGTCTGTCTCAATCAGCTGCCACGGAACAGCCCCAGGGTATATTGGGATGCTACATTTCTCTCCTGGATCTCATTCCTGGCAGACTACAGTACCTGTAAAAAGAAAAGGAGTACTTGTAGCACCTGAGAGACTAACAAATGTATTTGAGCATAAGCTTTCGTGAGCTACAGCTCACTTCATCAGATGCATTCAGTGGAAAATACAACTGAATGCATCCAATGAAGTGAGCTGTAGCTCACGAAAGCTTATGCTCAAATAGATTTGTTAGTCTCTAAGGTGCCACAAGTACTCCTTTTCTTTTTGATTAAGCAAATCACCCTAACCTTAGAAACTCTCTCTCTCTGCAATTTTACTTTTTTTTTTTAAATGCATAGTCTGTCAGATGGAGTAAACTGACTGGGTATGTCTGAAAGTGAACAGTACAGATCCCCAGAAATAAGTGCTTTTTACAGCTGGGTCCATAGAGCACACCACTGTATCCCAGATTCCCTTCTTCTCACATTTCTGCTGAGGGCATTACAACCTCAGTTGCCTTTCCAGCCTCGGAGTGAGACTGAGCTGTTTCAAAGTTCAAAGCAGTCTACAAGTTTTGCGCTGCCTGTCATATCCCTTGATGGCTCGTAAAAATAATGCTACACAGGAGAAAAAAAGAGACAAGACTGGTTTGAACTCATAAAAAAAAGCTCTAGCCAGCTCTGGGCCCAGGGGTGGCACACTGTGTTGTGTTGCAGACTGATTTCTGGACAGGACTGCCGATGCTGGCTTGCAGAGAGCCAGTGATGAGTAGGCATGGTGCAGAGGTAAAGAAGCATAGGCCCCAACCGTACAAACACTTATGTATCAAGGGCCTGATCCTGCATCATGGACATTACTGGCAAAATTCCCATTGACTTCAGCGGTGCAGAATTCTGTCCCAGTGGGATTACGCATGTACTTAAAATTAAGCACACACATGTTTGCAAGATCAGGGCCGTAGGCGCCACAGCAGGGGTAGGGAATGTGCAATGGTACAACAAACTGTTCTCAGTGCAGCTTTTCTACCGGCCTGAGTACCTAAGAACAGGCTGTCATGATCATAGTTCTCCACTGGTATCAAGGAAAGAAGAGTATTTTAAAAAACCACCACCATCACACACAGGGCACGTCTACACAGCAAAGACAAACCCACAGCTGGCTTGTGCAGGGCTCTTTCATTGCTGTGTAGACTTTGTATTCGGGCTAGTGCTTGGGCTGTGGGACCCCAGCCTGAGCCTGGAAGTCTACACAGAAATGAAACAGCCCCATAGCCTGAGCCCTGTGACCCTGAGACAGCTGGCATAGGCCAGCCGCGGGTTTTTCTTTGCTGTGTAGACGTACCCCAAGCCACAAAGCGCGGATGTGCCATCACACAGCATATCAGTCCAAAGCGGTAGGAAATGAGTGTGGACAGTGTTGTCATTAATGTTAA
Organism: Lepidochelys kempii; assembly: GCF_965140285.1. NCBI lineage: Eukaryota > Metazoa > Chordata > Testudines > Cheloniidae > Lepidochelys > Lepidochelys kempii. Next base: position 206,062,274 of record NC_136382.1, on the reverse strand, counting down.
CTGGATTCAGATGCACATATCTATATACAGGAGAACCTCAGAGCTATGAACACCAGAGTTATGAACTGACCAGTCAACCACACACCCCATTTGGAACCGGAATCAGGCAGCAGCAGAGACAAAAGAAAGCAAATACAGTACAGTACTGGGTTAAACGTAAACTACTAAAAAAAAAATAAAGGTAAAGCAGCATTTTTCTTCTGCAGAGTAAAGTTTCAAAGCTGTATGAAGTCAATGTTCAGTTGTACACTTTTGAACAAACCACCATGATGTTTTGTTCAGAGTTACGAACAACCTCCATTCCCGAGGTGTTTGTAACTCTGAGGTTCTACTGTATATGAGGGATTGTTAATTGAGTTACTTAATTTATCTGAATTGTGCAACTTCAGCACCACAGCTGTTTGTGGCATTTTTATTCAGCATTAGCCACAATAGATTAATTTCCCAAATGCCTCTTTACTGAATTTATACCTCCCAGGGTTTCTTTGTGGGTTTTTGAGGGTTGTTTATAAGGTGGTTTTAGAGAAGTGGAATAGAGACCTGTGGGAATCAGTCTGGAATTCTGATGGAATTATGTTTGAATAAAGTCAATTATTTGTCCTCATTTGGCTTCATTCTTCGTTGCAAGTTAAATGATCACACACAGTCATATTTATTTTCTGGTCATCTTTTTCCATTACAAAACCTACGACCCAGTAACCACACAGCTTGATAATTGTTTGGGGGCTAAACTAGGCCTTCCCAATTCCCTCGCCCTGCTGACATGATCTAACCACTTTTCCCATCTCCCTGTTCTCTCCCTGGCTTTTTTCAGCCAGCAGACTTTTCTATAAAGAGGAAATGCTGATCATAAAATAAAATGAAGTCAGGAAAGAATCCCCATATTTAACTGGAAAAAAGGGCCCGGTTTAAAATGAGAAGAGGAGAGATTTGGGCAAATGGAAATCTTTAATGACAAGGAGAAAGCAACAGAAACAAAATGAATGAAATATAGAAAAAAACCCACAACATTTTAATATATTATGTTGTTGACAGTGAGAATTTTAGGTTGATGCTCAACTGAAAAAGAAATCCACTTTGGAGCTGTCCAAAGAACTCTAGAGACCATATTTAAGCGTAACTTGGGCTTACTGCCTGTATATGAAATAACTGTATCATGGGCTGCATACGCTCTAAAGCCAGGGGCTGAAGTACTGAGAGGAAGGCCGAGGAATTTATAGCCCAGGATTGGCTATTGCCAAGTTAACAGAAGGTGCCCTGAAGCTGAAATATGCACATTTGAAACTGAATATTCAAACTGGAACGAAAGACCCCTAAAAACCAAGAGGAGCCAAAATCAGATGGTGAATCGGCTGACTGGGAATGATTTAGATCAAAAGAAAACATCCTTTTGACAGCTCCTCTCCCTGTTCATCTTCTGCCATGGTTCCCCTCCTTTCTCTCCGGCACCCAGCCTCTTCATTCACCCTGCCCCACACAAAGTAAATACAATATGGTTGACGTCCTGCTTTGAAAGTGAATTGGGAGACAGAAGCTAGGATGCTCCCACAGGTAAATGTGCATGTTACTCTGCTCCATGATTAAGGTTGCAGGTACGTTTTCTTTAGAAGTCCTACTGTAGTCCCCTGTCTAAAATTCACAGACATAAGAATATGGGCCTCAAAGCTGATAGGTTAGTTCCAGGGTCAAGGCAGGATTTTTATATCTGCTTTGAAGCTGTTTTGAATGAAGTGTTCCTGAACTGCTGCATAGGAAAGTTCAAATTTAATCTATTGTGTTCATCCAGTCTGTGCAGCCACTCCCAGCCAGCCACTCCCACATATCTACCCCCTCACATCCATCACACCTGCACCCACCCCTCACTCACACACACACACACACACACACACAACTGTATGCAGCCATCTGCTCACATGCTCACTCCCGCCTCCCCCTGCTCCCAAATAAAGTGGAGTGGGCCTCTTCCCCTTCTCTACAGCAAAATCAGTAGGGGCACTCGGAATGCTCGGCTGTCCCTCCCCTCCTGAGCCAGGGGGCAGGCCTCGGTACCGCTGTGCTCCTCAGCTTCCCTTTCCCATCCTGAAGAAGACAGTAGTGATGCCTTTGGGCTTCTGCTCCCACGGGTTGCACGTGTGGGCTCCCAGCCCCGTGAATGTTCCCAGAATGCTTGCTTTACACTGGCTGCTACTGAAGGGACGAGAGGTTGCCATTTAAGAGTGTGTAATACCATGTGCCATGCTCCCCTGGGAATGGGAGATGCCATTGTTCTCACGGCACCAGTGTACCGCCCCTCCACGGTAAGCAATTGGCTCCTACGGACAGGTGTTTTATTTTTCAAGGGATTTAACACAAGCACAGTGGAGGAATAAGGATGCAGCAGAGAACACGCTGCGTTGGCCCCCTGGCCGCCAACTGCACCAGCTGTGCTCAGGACGGGGAGCTCTGCCGCCAGAGATGGTTCAAGGGAACCAGGCCACACTGGCACCCATGTGTTGTCCCTGGGTAAATCCTGCCCACCATTAGGCTCCCCAGACCTCCCACAAAGGGAGGTTTCATCTGCTTTCAACCACCACAACAATCCCCCAGTGGACTTCCTGCCACTGGGGGCCCTACGCAACGTTCCACAGTAGCTGGTAAAACATGTTGCCTCTGTGGTCACTGCCACTATTCTGATGGTATCTTTATTTGCTTCTAGGACACCCAATACCTTACTCATGATTCTAATTTAGAAGAGGTCTTGTTCCATAACGTGCACGTTACCGATTGCTTTGTGTTCTCTCAGGGAATTCAACAGCAATTCCTTCCAACCTGTGGCTGGTTGATTCTGTAGGTGCAGTTCACATCCTGGAAGTCTTCTCTCACTCTGTCTATAGTTTTCTGGGTAATTTTAATGGACAACATTTTACACCTAGACATGGATTGTTGGTAGAGCCTCTGATATATAAAATATATATAAAATAAAAATCTATATTAAAATCATGTATTTCTTCAAGATAAACATATCAAAATGAGAATTACTGGTCACAGAGAAAGATATTTTTTAGGAGCCTTTACTGTATCTTACTAAAGAGATGCAAATGAAGTTACATAAATCTCCATTAGGAATTACAGCATACGAGGCTGTTTTAATTTGCTGTAAATACTGAAAATCTGGTCCCTTTATAAAACTATTTTTAAATGTAAACACTGTCTCACACTATTTATCTACTGTAAACATTTGCAGTGACTCAAACTCAAGCAGCCTAACATTTATTAGGGACCTTCTTACATTCTGCATATTCATTCATCTGTCAGACAGTCGCACTCTGGCTTTCTGATCGTTGGTGTTTTATTGATCCTATTGCAAACCCTGATTCTATTTGTCTGACTCTTCTGCAACCATCTTTATGCTTTCTTCCTGTAGCAGGGTGAGCACCCGCTCCAGCCCTGAAGGGGTTGGAAAAGCGCTGCAGAGGGCTGGGGCTGGGGAAGGGAGCAAAACCTCGGCTGATTGGGGGAAGTGGTGGCAGCTGGGGGCCACGCCCCAATCAGGGCCCAGCTGGCTCTATAAAGGCTTTGAGCCAGAAGTTCTGGGAGAGACTCTCTCTAGCTTGGAGAGAGAGGGACCTGGCTGCAAGGGCTGAGAAAGTACCCAGATTGGGAGCAGGGCAGCTCAGACCTAGGAAAGCTGCAGGCCTGGGAAGGCCTATTAGGTATGGGGGGTTGCATGGGCAGCGGGTCCAAACCCCCTTGCCTGTGATGAGGGCTTATACTGCAGTCTGCCCCAGGGAGCAGGGGCTAGTTGGTGACTGGCAGTAGACCAAGACTGAAGCGAGGTGGGGATAGTGGGTGGGGGTTCCCCTGGGAGGGGGAGACTCAGAATTGTGGAGGTACTGCCAGGGGGCAGTACCCAAGACAAAGGCACTGGGGTCCAGGAGGGGGTGAGACACCAGCTTGAAGGAGGCGCTCTGGAGGCTGGATGCTAATTCCCTGAGACAACCAGCAGGAGGTGCTGCCAGGTGAGTCTGTGCTCCGTGACACTTCCACATTACCCCATATGCCTTGGATGCCCTCTCTGAACTGATCTACAGGGCAACTACTCTTCTTTTAAGTCCTCCCACAAGGCTCACTTCTGCTGTAAAATTCACCAACTAGGTCAAGGCCCACCTGGAAAAAATATGTATGTTTTATCCTTCTTCCTCCAGCCTTCTTAGCTTGTGAGCTCTTTATAGCAGTGCCAAAATTACTGTATGCCTGGACCTAGTCCACTGTGGGTGCTACCTTAATACAAGCAATGTTAAATAATAACAAGCATCCTGTATGGAACATGTAGTAGGAAAAAATAATCCCAACTACAGTATATAATAAGTAAGGCTACGATTATGTTATGGAAGACATGGAATCTGTAGCCTCCAGAGACCTTCATGACATTCTCTGCTTCAGCCCCAGGGGCTGCAGGACTCTATCTTCTCTTCAGGAAAAAATGGTCACCCTGCAGCTCCCCGCTGCTGTGGGCAGAGGGGGGCCCCCCTGCAGCTTCCATCTGCTGTGGGAAGAGGGGGAACCCTACAGCTCCCAGCCACCATAGTGGTGGGGGAAACCATGGAACCACAGCAGCAAAAGTCACAGATAGGTCATGGCTTCTGTAAATTTTTGTTTATTACCCGTAACATGTCTGTGACTTTTACTAAAAAGAACCATGACAAAATCTTAGCCTTAATAATGATCAATTCTAAATGAGCTGTTACCACTCAAGAAAGATCTTGGAGTCACCATGGATCTCTGAAAACTTCAGCGCAATATGCAGCAGCGGTCAAAAAGGCTAACAGAATCTTAGGAACTATTAGGAAAGGAATAGAAAATAAGACCGAAAATATCATAATGCCACTAATAAATCCATCTTTTGCCCACCCCATGAATACTGTGTGCAGTTCTGGTGATCCCATCTCAAGAAGGTTATAGTAGACTGGAAAAGGTTCAGAGAAGGGCAGCAAATATGATCAAAAGTATGGTTTCAACATGAGAAGAGACTTGAAGGATTAAGACTGTTCTCTTAAAAAAGATGTGACTAAGGGTGGATATTTTAGAAGTCTATAATATCATGAATATCAAAAAAGTGTCATTTACCCTTTCCCCACAATACAAAAAACAGGGTTCACATGGTGAAATAGGCAGCAGGTTTAATACAAACAAGAGTAAGTACTTTTTCACCCAACTAACCTGTGGAACTCATTGCCATGGGAAGTTGTGATTGCTAAGAGTATTACTGGGTTCAAAAAAGAACCGGATAAGTTCATGGAGAATAGGTCCATCAATGGCTATTGGCCAAGATGGTCCGTGATGCAACCACATACTTGGGACGACACTAAATCTCTGACTGCCAGAAGCTGGGAGGAGAAGTCGGGGTGGATTACTCCAACTCCCCTGTTCTGTACACTCTTCCTGAAGCTGTGGTACTGGCCACCGCCAAAGACAAGACACTGGGCTAGATGGTCCATTGGTCTGACCCGATATGTCAGTTCTTATTTATGCAAGGTGGATCTTTTGGGCCCCATCGCCAGTGGGCTACAACTGCTGAAGTAAGCCCAGTTGCTTGTGTTGGGTTGTGCCAATATGTAGAAAAGTTTTGCATGGGACTATTGTCCAAGTCAACGGAGGTTCAGACACTGGAGGGCTTAGCATGCATTTTGGTGAGGTTCAGGACTGATATCGATTTTTACAAATATTAACTAAAATAGTAGTTTACATACAACCCTGCGCTGTGCCTTGGGGCGTGTAAGGTGTAAATCCGGCCCTGGGGATCAGTCTAGCAAATCCTACTACTCACACGCTACTGAGCTGCCCCTTCTTCTGGCCTGAGCTCCTGCTGGATGCTCAGAAGAGAAGCTGGCTCAGCTATAGGCAGATGGCTGGCAGGCAACTTGCAGTGGCCCGAGTGCCCTCAGTGATATCTTGGGTGACAAGTGCCACCCACTACTGTACATCTGTGGCCTTCCCAAAAATCCAGGGATGTCTGGCTATGGTTGTTCTAGAACCCAAAGCTCAGCCCTAGGTAGCTGTGCTGGGATTGTCAACAACAACAATCATAACTTGTCTGTTTCCTGAAGTTCACAAGATTTCAACCCTAGCCACTAGTGTGGGAAAATGGCTAAAAACATTTATTCTTAATGAAAGCTGAGATTCCTATTTACATTTCTGGGTCCCACAAATTAGGGGAAGCCCACAGCCATAGGCTTTGCAGGACTGCAAAAGCCATCTTTAATCTGGACTGACAAATCCCCAAAGGCACCATTCAGCCCATCTTACTCAGGCAAAGCACCCACTGACGTTCACCAGGAATAATGAAAGTCTTTTGATTATCATCAGTACACTAGGTACCATGGGGCAAGCATCTAGACATGTCAGTGTCTGTTTGTAGGACAAAGATGCCTGAATTTCTTGACTTTAACAGTATATCACAGTAGGGCTAGTTCCTTCATGGGACTTAGACAGTAATGGGAGTTTTGCTGAGTAAGGAATCCTGAAGAAAGCCCTAAGGCAAAGATTTACGCACATACTTAACTTTATGCACTAGGTCTGTTCATGGTGCATAAGGTGAAAACCATGCATAAGTCTTTGTGGCATCCAGGCCAACATTTGGATCAGTATTCAAGTATTTGATGCAGAATGTGTGACACCAAGGCACAAAGGTTTTCCGAAGAACTTTCAGTGTAGCTTTTTATATCTTTAAATATTTTATTATGTTTTCATGATAATTCCTTGTCTGATCTACATTACCGCAGAAATGCTAATGCAGGCACTCAAGCAGGAAAATGGCAAGTGGGAATACCTCTGAAACATGACCTTTACTCCAGCAAAAAACCAAGAGAGAAATGCTAGAGATAAGCAAGAAATGAATTGCCTATTTGTTATGTGAGAATCCACATATTTTCAATTATAAAATGGCGTAGGCTCAGGAAGCAATCTAATGACTCTGATAACTCACCCAATAAAAAAGTAATACAATTTCCTTTGTAGGCACATTGGTAAAAAGGAAAGACAAATAGCAGAAAGATCATTATTTTCTCCTACATTTTAAAAGTTATTTTAATTTAGATGAAAATAAAGCCAATGTAAATCTTGCCTGGAAGACTATAAAACTGTTGATTTCAACAAACCTTGGCTGTTCTCCTCAGCTCTAGTTATTTATCTGAATTGTAAACCTTGATACTAAATAGCAGCATTCTCATCCTTCCATCCTTTTTGATATTGTCATGTCAATTTGAGGATAAGAAAGTTATAACAAAGCAAATAAGTAGGCTTATAAACTGGATTCAGTCTAAACAGTCAAAAGATGGGTGGGAAACAGACACAGAGAAGTAAAGTGTACCCATTGAATTCTGGGAGTGGGTGGGTGCAAGCATTGGAAGGCCCCTCCCACAGCTTAAGGGGAGGAGCCATTAGACACAGGGTTCAAATATAGTCAAGTGTATCTCAGTTTTCACATCAGGGATATAAGGATAATACAGCTCTACTTCCCTCACAGCAGGGCTGTGTGTAAACTACTACTTAAGTAGTTACTTTTGTTACTGGTAGCAAACATTAATAGGATGTGTGCAGTCCTTAGCCAATCAGGAGCAGCACAGATATCCATCCATCTGCGTAGTGACTGCACTTATAAGGAAACTGCTGCACATCTGTTGAGTTTTAAATCCAAACCAAGACTTTGTTGTAAAGAGGGTCAGGGCAGTAGAATTCACATCTGTGGTATGTGTAAGACCAAAACAGTTCCCTTGTCACCATGCCTTTGTCACGTGGCATGGGTCAGAATCCATGGACTTCGCTACATACTGTTACAGCATGGACTGGAACTTTGGAGGAGAAGAAACTTCCAAGAGAAACCCCTCAGGGGAGTTTCCTAGGAACTCTCCATGGTGGAGGTTGCCCTTGTTCTCCCTAGAATGGGTAAGAGGGATTCAGCCTCCAAATACCATTGATTTGGTGGGAACTGCAGTAGGCCGGAACCACCTGTGCAAGGCCTTGTCTCTCTCTGCTGGCTCTTGGACTGCCTGCTAATGAGCTGTTGCTGTCTCTGGAACTGGCAGCTACCTCTGAGCCCTACTTGGACTGATTCAGCAAGGTACTCAAGCCCAGACCTAGCTGTAAGCACACAAGAAGCCCCACTGAACTCAATCAGTTAAACTTTGGCACATGCTGCTGCTGAATTGGCACCTTCAAGGGGAATTCCCAGCCTGGGATTGTATAATCTTTGGAGTGAATTTCCTGCAAGCCTCAAATTTTATGTCTGATCTTAAAACATACTTTTAATCCTACTGTCTCTTCCCTTGCTTCACATGGTCAGGAAAGGAGGGAGGAAATGGTATTTTCTTTCCAGTAGTCTTCATCTCACCATAGTTCCCAGCCTACAAAGATGTTTGCTCTTCATTCCCATATTCTCCTGGGATGGGTTAGGAAGCAAAGGTAGGTAGGTTTCTTACGTCAGCAGAAGGAGGGCATTTTCACCATTACCTTTGTGTGTTTGTGCCCTTATTACCCAGGTCTCTGTGGTGTGGTTCTATCTACCCAATGGAGTTGAGATGGCACACTCACATTGCTGAATTTGTCTCTTGCCCTCAAGTCATAACTACTGTACTTATGAAGTGTAAACTGAGTGAGTTAATGGATAACTCAGCTTTGTTCACCTTTGAGGCTTTGATACTCGAAGTAGGGCTGGTCGGCAAATGGATTTTTTTTGGTAGAAATTTTTGGAAAAAAATGGTTGACATTTTCCATGAGACATTTTGAATTTTCATCAAAAACCTGGCAGAAAAGGTTTCTGGTTTTCAGCTTTCCAAGGAAACGTCAACATTTACTGTGGGGAAAAAAATACTTTCCATGAAAATTTTCATTTTGTCGAAAACCCAGTTTTCCATCAAAAAAACAGTTGAGACAGAAAATTTCTATGAGGGCAGACTGAAGTTTGGTATCAAAATAATAAATGGCGATTTTGAAGACTATGGGCCAGATTATCATTTTCTCTAAGGGCCCTTTATACTGGGCCTGTGAAATGAGCATAAATTAAATTTATGCCCATTTTAAGAACGCTTTACACTGCCAGTAGGTGCAAAGGGGCCTGTGCAAAAATGAGAATTTGGTCTTACAAATATACCTGGCATGATCCTTAACTGGGGTCTCGTGCTGCTACTGCAATACAAATAAATCATAATAACAGGGAAGCACAAACATTATGCTTTATAGAAAGGATGTTGAGAAACAAGAAGTGGGCTTTCCAAAGGAGCCTAAGAGTGAAAGTGCCTACATTCCATTGAAATATAACTCCTTCGTGGAAACTTTATTTTCTAAAAAGATGCCCTGCTATTTGTCTTGCTACTATCCATTTTGCAGCATATAGTCTGCAGTGGGTCCTCCCATCATGCTAGGCATCTTCCCTTTTAAAATGCATTTTAATGCCTCCAGAAGCACTAATCCACACATCATCACTCTTAATTGAGTGTGCTGTCTATATTTGATATAATGTATGTTCATCACAGAGCACAGGATACCATTTGCTTGCCTGGGATTCCTACAGTCTACTATTGTTTGGTAGCATGGTTCTCATCCTGAGAAAAAGCAAAGACTTAAAAGGCAAATCAGGTCATTACAAGCTCTGCAAATTGTCCATTTCAGCATCTGTCTCAACATGAGGCACAGAATTTCCACTTACTGTATGCTTTTGCTTTTTTTATTTTTTCCAGGTCACACAAGGTTGTTATACTCTGTGCTACATGCAGTAGATACTGTCGGCAATTAGTCTGGACAGATACCGTACTTATAACTGACCGTCTGATGAAGTGCATGAAAATCCTTGTGGGAGTCTTTACATGAAAACCAAATGAAGTGAGAACTCTACTTACATCATTTGCAAATGCAGACAGGTCCATGAGTAGCAGCAAGGGGAATCCATGCAATGCCTGTCAAAGGTTTCACCCCTCCATCCTGAACTGAAGCAGTTGAAAGTCAGTGTCCTTTTCGAATGAAAGTGCATCCAGCCTTCAGTACAGAAAAGCAGCCCCCAAAACCAGTAAGGGCCTGATCCTGCAAACTCTGAAGCATGCTCATAACTTTACTCATGTAAGTAGCAGCAGTGTACTTAGAACATACAAAACACAGATCCCTGCAGCCCACTGATTTTTTTTTAAAAGGAGTAGAATTGCAGCCAAAAACAGCACTGAGATTTCAATGGCATTACTCACATGAGTAAACTTACACATGTTTCAGTGTTTGCCTGGTCAGGGCCTAGAAGAACATTAAAAGTAGTGACATAAAACTATAAAAGTGGGGAAATTAGCATGGAGTGCCATGTGTCCTCTAACCTTTTTTGTACATCAGGCTATTGTGCCTACCTGCAATGCAAGGTGTGGTGGGACACAGGACCTGACCTGAAGGGCACTGAAGACAATGGGAGTCTGTTCACTGACTTCAACCAGCATTGGATCGGGCCCGTACAGCACAACAGATTTGACCCATCACTCTGATTATTCTCTTACAACCAGCTCAGTGTTGCTGAAATGCTGTTTTGGGCTGGGATTTGGCCCCTTTTTTTAAATTAGTGGGCAGCAGCGGTTGTGGTGTAATAAAGCACAGAGTGGTTGAACAGAAAACAATTTGGTTCCCAAACTGAAACACTGTCATATGGGCAACTCAAACACCATGGCTTTGAAATCTGACAGCAGACCTGGAGGGTTTCAGGTTTTGCATTCAACCCAAACTTGGCTTGCTGCTGCATCAGCAAGCGTACAGCTCTCTCACTGGTAGCTGATCAGCTTTGCCCCATGGTGTGGACTTTCCCAGAGGCAGAACCAGACAAGGATAGATAGTTGCAGTTGGAAGACAACATAAGGCGGTACTGGGCAACTGTTTCTGTGCCCTGAGAACTCTCTTGCATGGGGTAACACAAGGTCCCTCCTGGCTAATGTGTAAAGGCAGATAGTGGGATGATTTGGGCTGCAGTGTCATCAATATATTGATCAAAGGCAGCATCCACTCTCCTTACTGGACAATGCAGTCTTCCCAGCTTTCCTAGTGCCTACACAAAACTGAAGCTTGCATGAGAGCTAGGTGGCTAATAACTGATCCAGATACGATATGAAAGCTTGACACACACAAGCCAAGACACTAGTGTCTCCACCTCTGGATTCAATCGAGAGGGATTTTCATCTCTTCGCTTCTTCCCTAACGTTTATGGTAAGTTCAGTCCTTGTGGGCATCACAGAAGTGGGTTTTGAGGTGGTATTTGAACAAGGAGATGGTGATAGCTTGGTGAACTGGGACTCAGGCCCTACCACAGATAGGAAAGGGCATGAAAACAAGGACTGGGGTGCAAATGGGAGAAAAGAAGGAAATTAAGCGTCAAGGTTGGTGTTGGAGAAGAAGGCACACAGAGGAGGCAACGATAGCAGAGGACGTCCAAAAAAATTAAGCTCAGGTCAATCTTCATTGAGCAACGTTTAGCTCAGCACATCTTAAAGCCTTTAAACAGGCAACCTATTTATCTGGCTTTTTTCCTCCCTAAAAGGGCATTTTAAAAAATGAAGATACAATGCTTTGCATAAAAGGATTACAAATGCCAGATTAAGTAAAGTAATTATTTTCTAAACCATGCTTCTAACACACAAGGACAGGAAAAGTAATCATGGCCCTCTACATTGGAGCAGATGACATATCTTATTTGAAATGTGTTTACGAATTATAATTTACCATATTTGTTCAATATATCTTCCAGTTATTCATAACAGTACTTATTCTAAGATTAACTGCTGCTTTATAGACCTAGCACAAGGAACAAACCATCAAAGTAGTATTAAAATGTGCTAGTGTTCAGTGATATTTTTCCAAGAGGATATGGGAAGAGAAGAAATACTCTGTCCCTGAGGGACGTATCAGTTTCTTTTACTTACCCACACCCCATTTCTGCTTGCCAAAGTCAGTCAGGACTAAGAACTCATTAACTCCATTCTATCCCCTTAATTCACTTTCACTTCCAACAACCTACATCTGCCTCCTAGCCAACAAAGGGGACTCCTTAATCACCTACATTGACAGGTATGGGGGGAAAGGAAGGAACTAGCCTCAGATGGGAAGATTTAAAAGGCCCACGGGAAGAGCCAGGGGTGTGTGTGTGTGTGTCACAATGTAGCCCTGAGTGCCACTCTGCCAAAGGGCCTGTCGATGACCAGCCAGCAGAATGAAACACCAGTGACTAAAAGGCTGTACATAAAGCGTCAAAGGCTACAATACTATACAAATGTAGAAAACTGATACGTCAGAGCGCCGCACAACTTGGAAAGCAATTATAAAGATACACTCAAATTACCTTGACATTTCCTGTATTTAGTTGCATGCAACCTAAAACTCATAGGGCCAGATCCTGGCCCAGGCTAAGACCTCCTTGCATGGCTCCAGTGCTTCGGAAAGGCCACAAGGCCCTATTAAATGGGCATGATGGGATTCCTACAGCTCTGCACCACTCCTCGTGGGGCGTGTGCCAAATCTAAAATGGTGTTGGTGATACCAGTCCAGAATATCAGCCCTTCGGGGGCTGTTACAAGGTTAGCATAGTTTAGAGCAGCCATAAGGTTGCTCTAATTTACCACAAAGGCTGAACCAGCCCACTCTTGCTCCAAAGAATGGGGGGTGCGCAAAGGCAGCTTAAAGACTCCTTTTCCCTTTCTCTTATCTGCACCAAACACAGCTCTGGCACAAACGAGGATCTAGGCTCTACATTTTTTAAGGAGGCCACATTGCTGTCACCGAAAGCGCTGTAATTAGTAGAGGCACGGCCGGCCTAGCCAAGAAGAGCGTGATTGGAACTCATGAATATTCTTCCTCAGGGCAGCTGCCAGAGGAAATCCCACTTCTTTGACTGCAGAGGAACTCTGCTTAGGTTAGCGGAGGTGGGGGAGACTGCTTTTGGCTATGCCTCCCCAGTAGCTGCAGCTGAATATGCAGATCTTTGTACAGTTTTTCCAAACTCATTGTTTGCGCTTCGAATCTCAGACTCCCAGAAGTGCTGACTCTTTCATCATTGGGGATAATCTGTCAACGAGTAATTAATGTCTTTCCTCATCTTTTCCTTTTCCTTTTCAGGACCAGCTTTTGTATGGCAGGAGTGAGATAGAAAAGGTGTGGTGTAATGGCTCACTGCATGACAGTGAGCTATTATGTGTTGATCCTGCTCGACTTTGAGAAGTTAATCTCCTGTCCCTCCTGTATTCAGGTTAGAAGCGGCTCGCACTATAGAAAGGCTCTGCATCTGGACGCACTGCAGATACAATGGAGAAGTAGAAAAGGCATCCAATGACACTAAAAGGAAAAGAAGGAAGGTGAAAACTGGACCCACTGAAGTCCATGAAAAAACTGCCATTGACTTAAATGGGGAAATGATTTCACCCAGAATCTCTAGAGTTATTGAGTCATGTCACCCAGTAGCAGCTCCCACTGCAAGGGAACCCTGTCTGGGCTGGCATGTGGCAACGTGAAACTGTCAGAGGGCATGGGAGAAACAGATGTGACAAAGGTTTAGGTGATCCAAGGACAATGTACTCCATTTATAGAGCTAAGTTGTTAGATACGTTCCTACTCCCTAGCAGCGGGACTCAAAAGAACAACTCTGGAGTAGCCTCCCACCTCTGTGTGTCTGATCCACCTTGTTTGGGGCTGAACTACAGTAGATCAAAAGTTCCTTGAGGAATGGACCAAGTCATCTGTTTGTTTGAAATGGGCAGAGCCTATTGTAGGTGCACCCACCTAATAACAATGAAAGCCCATTTATCCAACCATGCCAAGCTGGGTGTCAATGTTCATATCACGAGCAGGATCCTACCATCAGCACTAGGTTCCATTGCTGACAATAGGGAGGTTTCATGTACAATTTGTTAGTTGTGTGCATAAAGAGGAAAAAAACAGACCACACATCTAAGAGTAGCCTTCCAATTAGGGGTTGTAGTAATCAACACAAGAACTCAATATGTTTTCCTTACATTGGCGCATTTTTGCAGCATCAGTTACAGCTCCCATTGCCTTTCCCTTTACCGCAATGTCTATTTGCCGGCTCTAGACACCAGCAAAGCAAGCAGGTGCGTGGGGTGGCACTGGGCCCATCCGGCCCCCAAGCTGATGCTGAAGTCCAGGTGGAAGAGCTGCAGTGGGTGGCCAAAGCTGGCCCTCGGTCTGGGGTTCAGCAGCAGCAGTGTGGGGGGTGCCCTGGGGCAATGTGGTTTGTGCTGCTGGCAGCAGCCAAGCCGTCTGGTAGGCTCCAACACATAGACCGTGGGACACTCGGCCTGGGGGCCACCCCATGGGGCACATGGAGCCGCCTGCAACTGCCGCAGGGTGGCCGCCCCCAAGCGCCGCAGCCGGGGCTGGGCAAAGCGGCCCGAGCCACCCAGGGGCTGCGGCAGGGCGGCCAGGAGCAGCAGAAGCAGCAGCAGTCGGGCCATAGAGGGGACCGGTGCCCGGGGCACTGCCGCTCTCCGAGGCTCCGCTCCCCGCCGGCTGCTGCCTTTGGGCCTGCCCTGCCCCGGCTCCTCAGCTCCCTGCCGGGGCGGTCTTCCCGGCTCTGCCTTCACAATTCCCAGCCAGTCCTGGAGATGGGAGCCCCAGCTGGAGGGACCCTCGGCTGAAGCGCGGCCCTGGAGCCCCGCTGCTAACCCCGACCCTTCCAGCGCCGGACCAGCTGGAGGCGAGGGGGGAGCAGGAGGAGTCAGGAGCCCCCTGGGCACCGGGAAGGAGTCAGGTGGATGCAGCCTCCGCCCCTGCTAGTGTCATGAGCGGGATGCTGATGACCTGCCCTAGGAGCGGGTTACCAGTGACCCAGGGCTGGGTGGCAGGGGATGCAGGTGGGGGGGGGTTGAGAGCCCAGGGCTGGGGCGGCAGGGAGGAACCCAGAGCTGGGGCAGCAGGGGGTGCAGGTGGCGGGCGGGGGGAGAGCCCACGGCTGGGGAAACAGGGGAGAAGGGTGGGAGTCCAGGGCTGGGGTGGGGGGCAGCCAACATTTTTTTTGCTTGGGGCAGCAAAAAACCTAGAGCTGACCCTGATTTCAAATATCAGATTTAAGTCCCTCTCTTCCCTTCTAACTTCCCACCCCATCAGTTAAAACTCTGCCATTCCAAAATATTAGCTTTTACCTCTTAGTAGTATGTTAGCTGCTTTATACAATGTAATGCTCCATCAAATCACCAGAACCACTCAGCTCTCACTAACCAGTCTGGATCGGTAGGTAGGTTATTTTATCTCTGGCACATTTTCTTCCACCAGCTTTTCTATAGGAACTAAAGCCTGTGTATAATTCTCTGTCTCAGTTAAAGCCCATTTTCTATAGTCTAAGGGCCAGATTGAATTTGGGATGCATCTGGCCACAGATCTAGACCTTAACTAAAGGCTGGAGAATGCTAGCTCTGGCTTAAGGTGGAAATTGGCACTGGTGGGAAAGCCATCAACCATCTGCTCTTGAAGCTGATATGTTGAGTCCATCAATGAGAATCTCACCTCTTCTACTCAAAGTCAAAGCTACAAAATCTGGGCATGGTCAATAAACTAAATTGCCGAATGCTGCTGGACAAAATATGACTATATCTCAAAAGAGAAAGATTCTACTGTTTAGATCAGGTCTCTTACACATATATAAGGCACCCACTCCTGGGTATCTAGGTGCCTCTAATATGAACTACAGTTCTGTGCCTAAATTTTCAAAAGTGACTGGTGATTGTAGGTGCCTTAATACTTGGGTGCCTAACCTGAGACACCTTAAAAGAGGCCTGATTTTCAGAAAGTGCAGAGCACCTCCCATTTCAATGGGAGTTGAATACCTTGGAGGATCTGGGACTAGGTGGTCAAACATACTACGTTGTGTCTCTTAACAATATGCCCAAACCATACACCAATAGCCTACTAATCCAGACTGGCAAGTGGCTTTATTGCCATAATAGCATACTTATTTTACTTGTTGGTTAATCAAGCTGCTTTCTTTCCTGCATTAGATTATTTACTATTTAGCACCACCCAAACCCACAATAACTGCACATTCTGAAAGAGATGGAGATCAGTAACCAATAGTCTGATCATGGGTTTGTTTGCAATAAAGTAAGTAATTTGGCAAATGTGCCTTGTTGTTGCTTCTTAGCAGAACTTCCAATGCACATGAGTGAAGCTGATGACTTTAAAGCATTCATAGCTTGAAGATAATTGAAAAGACTGGTTTCATACAATGCTTGTATCTCTCATCTTAATGAGGTCTACAAACCAAACCAAGACTAGAATTTCTGGGCCTGATTCACTCTGGAAATCAATAGTCGCTCTCTTGTGTAAATCTGGCATAATGTGGAGGTGACTCAGACTCTATTTTAGGTCAACACTCCTAATTGGAACACACATCTTCATTCATGATGAAATAATTCACTGAGCTCATTGTGGCAATTTTTTTTTTAAACAGATACCTTTTTGGCTGGGACCAAGAAAGGAAATTTTCATCCCCAAAAGGAATTTATTTCTTTAAACGACTTACTTGGCTTTATGAAAAATATTAAAAGGGCATCCCTTCTTATAAGAAATTTAGAAAGTGAAATTTGGAATGAAAACTGAAATTGAAGCTGACTTATATTGGACCTTATATCCACTTACACTAAATTTTATACCAGTGTAAACCCATTGACTTCTAAGAAATTACTCCTGATTTATACCGGTGTTTGAAATCAGAATGAGGTCATTACTATGCTACCTGTGGCCACTATAATACTACACCGACCACAATTTTTTTCTACTGTATGAGACACAAATAGAAATAGTAGCGTTCACCTTAAAAATAAAACACACTGAATACATATTAGCTCCTTTTAAAACTCTAGATCCTCATTTTTCTTTGCAGAGAATTTTCATAGATATGGCATTACTTATATAGATGCACTTTTATTCATCCACTATAATCCCCTTACGGAATCTCCTGGGACTCTTTCTTGAACCCAGCAAAGTAAAATAAAATTGTCCCTTGAAAGGGAAATGTGTATTATTCACCATTTACCTTGTGCACACCACTTTCAAAGCCTGAAACCTTTTATGACTGTCACCAAATAATAAACACTTTTGTATATAGCAAAACTGCAGATCTCCTATTAAGAATGTATGTATCTGGAGCAAGATATAAAATACTCCGAGAGGATGTTTGAGAGTGTTAATTTAATAAAATGTACAGATTTCAGGCTTATTCACGTTCCATATTATTATAGAATTTCCTTTTTAAAGCTAATAGCTGGATTACCAGCTACAGACTTACGCCCCAATCCTGCAAAGATGTATGCACATAAATATTTCCACTGACTTCGTTGGAATTACTATGTGTGTAAAGTTAAGAATGTGCATAAATTTTTGTAGGATTATGACCTTAAGGTGATATCTACCTAGTTCTGTTGGCCTCTGGTGAGGGACCTTGTCAAAGGCTTTCTTAAAATCTAAATATACTATATCCACTGGATCCCCCTTGTCCACATGCTTGTTGACTCCCCTCAAAGAATTCTGAGTGAGGGAAGAGCGAGGGGGGATTTGATAGCAGCATTCAACTACCTGAAGGGGGGTTCCAAAGAGGATGGAGTAAGCTGGTCAAAGTGGTAGCAGATCACAGAACAAGAAGCAATGTTCTCAAGTTGCAGTGGGGGAGGTCTAGGTTGGATATTAGGAAACACTGTTTCACTAGGAGGGTGGTGAAGAACTGGAATGGGTTACCTAGGGAGGTGGTTGAATCTCCATCCTGAGAGGTCTTTAAGGCCCGGCTTGACAAAGCCCTGGCTGGGATGATTTAGTTGGGGTTGGTCCTGCTTTGAGCAGGGGGTTGGACTAGATGACCTCCTCAGGTCTCTTCCAACCCTAATATTCTATGATTCTAGTAGATTGGTGAGGCATGATTTCCCTTTACAAAAACAATGTTGACTGTTCCCCAACAAATTATGTTAATCTATGTGTCTGAAACTATAGCAAAGAACAAAATTGTCAACCAGTTTGCCCGGTACTGAATTCAGGCTTACCGGCCTGTAATTGCTGGGGTCTTTTCTGGAGCCCTTTTTTAAAAAAATCGTGATTAATCGCACTGTTAAATAATAATAGAATATCATTTATTTAAATATTTTTGGATGTTTTCTACATTTTCAAATATATTTATTTCAATTACAATAGACTACAAAGTGTATAGTGCTTGGGTTAGTGGTTCTGTTCTGTGGTGTGTGGTTGCTGGTGAGTATTTGCTTCAGGTTGGGGGGCTGTCAGTAAGCGAGGACTGGCCTGTCTCCCAGGAACCTATCCTTGCAACAAAGCCCGTTGCCAACTGTGTCCACATATCTATTCAGGGGACACCATCATAGGGCCGAATCACATCAGCCACACTATCAGAGGCTCGTTCACCTGCACATCTACCAATGTGATATATGTCATCATGTGCCAGCAATGCCCCTCTGCCACGTACGTTGGTCAAACTGGACAGTCTCTACGTAAAAGAATAAATGGACACAAATCAGACGTCAAGAATTATAACATTCAAAAACCAGTTGGAGAACACTTCAATCTCTCCGGTCACTCGATTACAGACCTAAAAGTAGAAATTCTTCAACAAAAAAACTTCGAAACAGACTCCAACGAGAGACTGCTGAATTGGAATTAATTTGCAAACTGGATACAATTAACTTACGCTTGAATAGAGACTGGGAGTGGATGGGTCATTACACAAAGTAAAACTATTTCCCCAAGTTTATTTCCCCCCACACACACACACTGTTCCTCAGACCTTCCTGTCAACTGCTGGAAATGGCCCACCTTGATTATCACTACAAAAGGTGTCCCCCCCACTCTCCTGCTGGTAATAGCTCACCTTAAGTGATCACTCTGGTTATGGTGTGTATGGTAACACCCATTGTTTCATGTTCTCTATGTATATAAATCTCCCCACTGTATTTTCCACTGAATGCATCTGATGAAGTGAGCTGTAGCTCATGAAAGCTTACGCTCAAACAAATTTGTTAGTCTCCAAGGTGCCACAAGTACTCCTTTTCTTTCTGCGAATACAGACTAACACGGCTGCTACTCTGAAACCTCTTTTATAGGATATTTACCAAAGTGGAAGTTTTACCAATGTAAAAAGCAGAAGGTTTGCATCTGGCAAAATATCTTAACAGTTACAGGAAAAAGCTTTTATAGTATTAGGAATGAAGGGAGTGGCATGGCACAGTATGGTCATATCTTTTGTCTTGAGTCAGACTGTTCTATTTTCTGTTAAAAACACCCCTCATAAAGAGAGTTGGGAGAAGTTTCTGGCTGGGTACTACGCCCTGGGTACTATGCACACATAACTGGAAGACTTGGTTGATTTTCATTGTTTTCCAAGTTATAATATACGGGCTGATAAGTTCCATCACAATATCATCAAGAGGCCATCCTGTCCTCTTTACAACTACTAACAGAAATCTTGTTATGGCTGATGTAAGAGCAACTTCCAGCCATGGCAAGTTTAGAACAACATTTCCTTCTGGCTCTGCCAGGGTAAGACTCCTTTTTGTCTCACTTGGTATGCCGCTGCATACAGGCTGTCTGTGGCATACTGAAAACTGTATTAAAATTGTTAACTGTCATTTTAAATCCTAAGGGTTTTCCTGGTCCTGCTTGCAGTGTGGGGGGCTCTGTAGAGAAGTGCACACTCTCTTTTGGGCGAGTTGAACATTGTTCAAATGTTCTGGATCTACATTACCAAAAATCCTTCATTCCAAGGGAAAAGAACTCAAAAGGGTGCTGTCCATGGTTCTCTCAGGAAGTCTACTATCAAATTATCATTAGATCTGCCCCCCAGATCACTGCAGTAGTTTAGCCACTTGGTGTCTCACTGGATTGCTTTCATCATCTAGTTCTAGACAACCAAAGTTTCCTTGGATTTTAGTCAGACTGGCCACAAATATATCTCTACCCAGCATTGCCTCCAGTGGTCTTCTCCCGCCTCTCCCCTATGGCGGGAAGGCACTGCGATAATAACAGAGTGTCTCAGAACCAAATTTGGAGGAGCTATATCTGTTTTCACAGGCTATACCCCACTGCGCAGAGTATTTGTTATGCACTATAATTTTCAGTCCCTTTTCGTGCCTGCAAGGTTTGATGTTAAAATTCTGTCACGTCCAGGGAAAGATCTAAAAGTAAACACAGCCAAAAATACAGTTGGGGAGGAGAGAGGGAAGAGAAAGAGAAGGGAATAATTCAAGGTAGCTTAGAGGTATTTGGTTATTTGCTTCCTAGCCGTTATTGATGCACCAACCTCAGAAAACTCAACTGTTGCGTAACCAAACTTCTTTGTTTTAGAAACAAAGCTGAGTCTTGGAAGACTATTTTTAGTTTCTGGTACTTTCTGGTTCCAACTGGGTCAGGGATTCCAGGAGAATGGCCTCTCTCAATATTTCCACTTCTGGTGCCAAAATAAACCCGGACGTGTAAAAACATGTGGGGGGAATAAAAAGGAAACAAGTTTCTTAGAGCTCATTTGTTCTGAGCCCTGAACAAAGGACAAAGGCTGATCTGATTTTATATTTTCTCTAAACCAGTTTGCCCATTCCTAACCACATGACCTCCACAGAAAAATATTTGCAAACTTATACAGTTTAAATAATGCAGGCATTGGAAACGTTCTATAATGAAACACTGAGGTTACAGTAATTGAAGATAGGACCTTCCTTTGTTTCATTCCAAATACTTACATAGCCTTTGAAGTCCACATAATAGAGCGAATTAAAAATAAGTCAACTCGATGTAGCAATGACTTTGCTGTATCAGTGCATGATAAATAGCAATTCATGAACCAACAACTAGTCATAATGGTCTCAAATCAACTAAATAAAAATGTTCAGGAAGTATATATATATATAAAAAAACCCAACAAGCTGAGACAATTACAGGTCGTACAGATGAGGTGTGGATGGTCTCTCGTTTCATACAGAAGAAAAAAAGAAGACAGACAATCTCTATAAATAATGGCCTAGATTTTTGGAACTGCTCACACTAAAGCAGGTGTGTAATTTGTGCCCACGCTTACCATGTCAAACCTGACAAATTAGACATGTAACTGCCCTGTAAATGCACATACAATTGCTTACTTGTGCTCAAATCACTGTAAGTACACGCGCACATTATATGTGGGCACAATTATGAAAATCTGTGCCTATACAGTCCTCCTTTTTACAGTATTTGAACTCTGAAGGAAAGCATTATTGACTACTGAACGCTAGCATCTTTGTATACACGTATCCACACTATACATATTGGGGGCCAGATCCATAGATGGTGTAAATCAGTGTAGCTCTATTGACTGCAAATGAATTATTTACACCAACTGAAGATGTGGCCAAATTATAGGAGTGGCTGATTGTACCATCTATTATTAAGGTTGCCTGATACTTCCCCTTATAAGAGCCTATTTTAAGTTGCTTATAGCTTTGCCAAACCTTTTTAACCATGTGAGTTTACCTCTTCACCTCACCATGAAGAACATTTTGCCAGCAGCCTCTTATCGTTTAAACTGTGGTGTCTCCAGCTCAGACATCTCTGCTAATCACAACTGCACACATCTGCAGTTTGCCACAGCAGAAAGAAGTGTGTATGTATGTGACACCCCTTCTCTGGGCATAGCAAAACCATCCAGGCAGGATTCCTGGATTTTTAAAGGTATTTGTGAAGAGTAATTTAGTTCTTGCCCTTGGAATGAATCAAATTACAACAACTTATTTTATATTATTATTTCTTTGTGTTATTGATTGTTAGTTTTGTAATGCCAAGGGGAAAATGCCTCTGGATTCCCCTAGAAAGGCTGTATATTGCTCCTTCTAAAATACTCAGTAATTTGTAGTATTTACCCTGGGCTGCTTTGCAATTTTCAGCCAAGCCCTAAAAAAAGTCCAGCTGAAGCATAATTTACAGACATACAGTCACCAATAAGGATAAAGAGAGAGGAGGAGGAAAACACATTTTGATTAAAATTATTAACAGAAGAGTTTGACAGTAAATCAACAAACATGAGGAAAAGGCTCTTTCCTCCCCTTATAAAACTCCACTTTGTGAAGTTCAAATTTCTCCACAGATTTAGAGAACCTTAATAAAAATTTGATTTTATGGTTGCAACCTTCTTTAAAAAGTGCATGGTTGTGCACACTCTCTGATTTGATCAGACATTTGGTAAGTGTATTGCTTTGCTGGAGGGGAAAAAAGAAAACAAAACAGAATTACAGATTTAGCATCCTAGCCAGATGACAACTTCTTTCGACTGAGACAAAAGAGGCATCCTTATAAAAGCCCATTACTGTCTTCCATTTTTTTTTAAGATCAGCTTTCACCATGACAATAGGTTAAAATAACAGTTACACCCATTTGAAGAACAGGTGATATATTTACCAGTGCTGATAGGAATCTTTCCACTGATTTCAGTGGGCTTCACCTCTGGCCCACTAAAAGATGAGATCAGATCCTTAGGTGGTATAAACTGTTATATCTCCAAATGGTGCTATGACAGTTTACACCAGCGAAGGATCTGCCCTCATGTGTAAAAATGCTGTCTTTAGGAATTCTGTAAGTAAGTCTGGTTTCACAGCAAGCCCTGTGTAGGACGTAAGCACACACCCCTCATGAGCCCACCTGGTCCCTTCACTTATACAATTCAGATCCACAGCACAGACCCCCAACTCAGATGTACACTGTGGTCAGTATCATGCAACATGCCACTGCCACTTTAAGTGATAACTAAACTTCAGAGCTTAAGCCAATCTCTAACTATTGGAGGTCAGGATGAAGCTGGGGTGGGAGGTAGATTAGCCCACATCTGCCTGCTGAGGGGTTCTTACACCTTCTTTGGAGGCATGTGGGGGTGGCCACTGACAGAGACAGGACATCTGATGAGTTGGAGCATGGTTCTGATGCAGTCTGGCAGTTCCTATGTTCCTAACTAGACAGAGCTGCAGAAGTTTCAGTGATAGAGTCAGTTCAGATGCACAACTTTAATGTTGCTCAGAATCTTGTTTGGGTAAATAAATGTCAGTCGTGCAAGGATTACGAATCCTTAAATGAGTAAAGAAAGCTGGGAAAACCTCATTGAAACGGGTTGCCAGCTCATAACACAAGGAAGAGGAGAGCCCATCCCAAATTCTTGTCCAAGGTCTGCTATTGGGGTAGCAAATGAAGAAGTTCTACACAGGGAGTTCCCTGGTTTCCTCCAGATTTCAACAATCCTGCTTGCAGGCTTGCATGGGTTTGGAGTCTACACGTGACAGGTTGGGCTGTCGACATGCATGACGTACAGAAAATGACAAGGGAGCTGGTTGCTGAGAGTGGAACACAACTTCTTAAAGATGTTTTCAAGGACATTGGAAAGGGAGCTATATTGAAGCCCCGGACAATAATGGCTAATATTAAACTCTTCCTTTGCCATCATAAGCTGAAAGTAAACACAGTCTCCTCTTTGTATCTAGCAGTGCACAAGAAATCCACTGTCAGTTAACACTTCTTAGCAGAGTTGCCAAACACCAGTCAGCACATTGATATGGGGCAAAAGTTAACTGCCACTGACCACCTTCTAGTCACTGCCTTTAGAGATAGTACCGTGGAAGGGTGACTACAAGTCTTGAATGTTAAAATCTTGTGGTCTGGGCTGAACATTTACACTAAAAGACAAAACAGAATACTCTGTTTTGACTGTTTATTATATGTTCCTTGTTACGTATAAACACATTCATTATGCAGAATAAAAGCAAAATATGACCTAAGGCCTGCACGTATTGGCAACTAAGTATTAATCAACATATTATTAAAAATGTTAAAATATTAAACTGTTAAAACCATGCCTCGCTGATGAAAAGAGTGGTGTTTCGACATGGTGTGACGTGCATTCTTTTTGGGGGTCAATTTCTTCCATAATTTAACAATATCATTCCCCTCCACAAAATACTGATTTTTTAAAATAAATAAAACTATTACATGGAATGACAGTACCCCAATAGAGTAAGACATCTGCTTCACCACTTTGCATGTGTCACTATAGAGAAAAAACAAATAATCCCTTATTGGGATAGCAGATTCTTAAATATTGTTATATCAGAGTCAAGTATACCTGTTTTGAATATTTGCTATATTTGAATCTGATATAGTTGCTATACCTTGAATTTTAGGCCTGCAAGAAACAATGAACATAATTTGTTTTGATTTATGTTCAGTTGCATTTTATTTATTCAAAAATAATATAAAAGGTTATAAAATATTAAGCTGTCCTAGGAGCAGAAAATAGGAAGCCCAAATCATGGGTAGATTGGAAAAGAACCTGTCTCATGATTTATCCAGTCCCTTGTACCCAGAAAACTTTATGTGAGTTCAATGTAATTAATAAATCAAAAATATAGTTCTCCCTTCTTTTCTTTAAGCAGCCTGAGCAAATGTGTTCTGTTGCACAGAGATGGAAAATAATGATTTTACTATCTCACTGTTACAATGGGTTCAGTATGAAGCAATTTCTGGGGCTAGCTTGCTTTTAAAAATATCTTTTTTCTTTGATTAAGACCTTAGAAATGTGAACAGTATAGGAATTTATTGTGGAACATCACACATACACAGGTTCATATTTTGTCCTAGGGCGAAGTGAATGGCTTCCACTAAAGTCATTTCTACAGTTCAGGGGTTAATTTACAGTCAGCGATTAAAGAAGGTAATAAAAAAAGAGGGGTTGACAAAATACTCAGACAAAGCAAAGTTGCATATCACTCAAGACACAGTAACTAAGGGCCAGTTTTACAAAGGTATTTAAGCACCTAAAGGTGCCTGGGTGCTTATGAAAATCCCACTAGGTGCCTACAGTGCTTAATTTGTGCCGGGGCTTGCTGGGGTGAAACCTGGCACCTCCAGTTGGCAGTTCACAGCCCCAGCACCTCTGGGCTCCTGGCCAGCAGCTGCTGCTCTCCGGTCGCCCAGTTCTGAAGCCAGCACCGCTGCCAGCAGCAGTACAGAAGTAAGGGTGGCATGGTATGGTATTGTAGCAAGGGAGATTTAGGTTAGATACTAGGAAAAGCTTTCTAACTGTCAGGGTATTTTAGCACTGGAACAAATTACCTAGGGAGGTTGTGGAATCTCGGTCACTGGAGGTCTTTAAGAGCAAGTTAGACAAACACCTGTCAGGGATGGTCTAGATCATATTTAGCCCTGCCTCAGCGCAGGGGACTGGCCCTAGATGACCCATTTCCCTCAATTCTTAGTAGATCGTGTACTGCGCACAGTGACAGAGTACAGGGATACTCGACAGCCTCACCTCATTCCACCTCACAAGATGTGCACACTCACTATGGGTGAAAGTTCCCAAAGTGCTCAGTTTCAGCCAAGTATGATCCCATTGAAGTCAGTGATAAAACCACAATGGACTTCAATGGAGAAGAATTAGGACTGGGGGAGTTTGGAAAGCCCATCCTACATAGCTAGGGCACCAGCATGCATAGCACAGTCCACTGTGCCACCAAATAATGGTAAGCAGAATTAAAAACATCACTGCGACTTAAGAGTCAGGCCTAAGATTCAAACCCAGAATTTGGGTTCCACAGCCAATCCCTACCATGCAAGGCTGCACTGACTCCCAGCAAAGACATTGCGCCGGTCTAGCCCTCGGTTACACCTGCTTACAGAGGTGTCGGCAGATCTCAAAGCATGTTACAAAAGCAAGCAAGATCAGCCTGATTTTACGTTTGTCCCTAGTACAAAGAGTTGGTGCCATCTGTTGGAGAGCTATTGTTGCGTGAGAGTTAAGATGTAGGCCTCCTCAGACATCACGATTTTGTTTCCTGCTCTGGCACATGCAAAACTTCCCGAGAAGTGGGATTTTTTTGATCATCTATTTCTTTTCCTAGAATATTTGCACATGACCAAAATACCCTAAAAAAACCCAGGCTTCTCAAAGAGTAGATACAGTCAAACCAAATGCCTCAAATTAGACTCCTAAATCCACATGTAGGCACCTTAAAATAAATGGCTTGATGATCAGAAGGACTTAGCACTCAAAAATCATTATGGAATCAACGGGAACAACTGGGTACTCAGCAACTTTGAAAATCTGATCACTTATTTAAGCACCTTTCTTTGGGCACCCAGGTGTAAAAATTGTGATCTAAGCCACTAAATGAGCTCTTTCTCTAACCCTGGTTTAGGATACACACTCCAGAACATCCCATAATCAAACATTTTGCCACCGATCCTTGGAAATATTCAGCTTTCCAACACTGACACTATACAACAAATTTGTAATTGGAGTCACTTAGCTCCTAAAAAAATCATAACGCAGTGTTTGTGATAGGATGTGATACATTGTAATTTGAAAGGGAAAGGAAATCATGAATCACACATTTCTAACAGTGACTGTTCATTTAAGCCGACTAAAGATATACAATGTTTTTAAATATTCATCGGAAGCAGGTATTTTCTTGGCTGTTTGAAAATGCCTCTCACCCATGAGAAGTAGGGACGATTTGGCACTTCTATATCAATTATAAAGACATTAAAAGGAAAAGAATTGTCTTTCATCTACAGTACAGAAGTTAATAAGAGGCTCTGGAGGGAGAAGTGCACTTCCATTTCTTTGAGATTACAGAAGCTGTTGAGCATAAGGTCCTGTAAGCATAGAATAATGGATTGGCAGACCAGAATTTACGTCACACAATTCCAGTTTCAAAACACTCATTATTTTTACCCAGTTCCTGGAGTACAATAATTACTACTTTAGTATTTCAAAGCACCAATAAAAAAAGGCATTTAAGCACGTCTAATTTTAAGTACATGAGCAATTCCACTGACTACAATGGGACTATTCACTTGTTAAAACTAGGCACGTGCTTAAGTACTTTGTGAAATCTGGGCTTTCAATTGTGATTACAGGGGATCTCCCATGATAGCTGTGCTTCTGTGACAATTTTCAGATATCCCAGTCTTGCAAATTATGGCACATGCTCTTTCTTACTAAAAGTATTTGAGAGACAGTGTTGCCAACTTTCAAGATTGTATCCCGAGTCTGATAATATTAGGCATTTTTCTTAAAGCCCCAGCTCTTGGAGTCATGTGATTATACAAGACACTCAGCTTTCATTTAAAAACAATTTCTAGCCCTCATGGTTGTGGGCAAGAGCTTGAAAACTAGAACCCAAAGGCTCCAAAACCAGAAGGCAAATAAAAAAAAACCCAAAATGTGTTGGTAAGGAATGGACTCACTTCTGGGGAGCACCTTCTTGTGGCCAGGTGTGGCACAGTAGCTTTCGCTCCATCTAGTGCCTACTGCTGACAGCCACGCTGGTCCTCCAGTGGTTGTCTCTTCCTGTGACTCAGCCCTCCGGCCAGGAGATTTAGTCCACTCTTTTAGCCCAAGATCCTGTATCATTCCTTTGGCCTTGACTCTGGGCACTGTGGGCCTCACTCCTTTTTCTCAGGGCTCCTTGTTGTCCCTGTCCCTTCCGCAGCCTCATGTCACCATACCAGTGGCTGGTTGGGGAAGTTGGACCCTCCTGCTACACTGTGTTCCAGCCTAGGGACCCTAAACCCAGCAGCCAAGATCTGCTTAGTCCAAGCCCTTGTGGCTGCTTCCTTGGGGCTCTTCCTGTGCAGCCTTTCTTAGGCCTACTCCCCACAACCACTCTGAGTCCTCCCTTCTCTCAGGCCCTTCTCCTGGATTCCCCTAGCAAACACCCAGCCTGATCTTACATCCCTCTCAATTAAATGCCACTCAGGGCTCCTTCCCTGGGACTCCAGTTCCTGTCCTTTTGCCAGGGCTCCCCACTGAAGACGCTGTTCTATGTAACTCCTGGCCACTTGCCAGCCTCATCTACTCACGGGAGGATCCAGAGGTCGCTCTCCCTCTGGACTTCCTCCTCTCTAATCCCAGAGTGACTCCAGACTCTCTCCCTACAGCCCTCTTCCGCGCTAAACTTCCTGCCTCTATAATCATGCCCCAGCTCCTCCTGAGCTGGGCTTCAGCTCTAATTAAGCCTGGTCCATTCTCTGGGTGCAACAAGATAACATAATTGGCCCCTGAGGCCCTCATTTCCCTTTCAGGGCCTGTGTGGGGTGGACATCCCATCCCAATAGACATGGCAGAATTTGGTTGGTTTTTTTAATAATAATTTCGATGGATAATATCTATGTTTATTTTAAGCATTTTAAGCATCTCATGCTTTTTCAGGCTTGACTCTGACTTTGCAATGCTTTCAGTAGTACTGGAAAGAAAATATTGTATTTATGATGCCTCAGAATGTGGAGCACTACATTTATTTGTTGTTATTTATAGATACTTCTATGGTGCTCATCTCTGAAGTACCCGAGTCCCTCAAAATACTACAAAAAATACATCAAATTCTTTCTAAAAGATAAAGTTATAGAGGCCTGGCAGTGACATTGCAATTAGTGAGGCATCGCCTGATGTAATGGCCGTGACCATCTTGGGTGATACACCCTGGATTGAACCAGGGAACTTCAGAGCTGAAAGCATAAGCTGCTACTATTGCTTAAGTGCAGGCTTTCCAGATGGGCCGGTAACAGATTTATATCCTCTGGGGATCTGGCACCGAGGGGGACCTGTACCACACACTTAACACTTGCTTACAGACTTCCTCTGCTCAAAGGATGCTCATTCTGAGCACCTCAGGCCCATAGCAGTTTGAATCCTGGGCCAGGCCCTGCTCACATGATGTACCACACACAGGCCCAGATTCGGCGGCATATTGTGCTATCTGCATGGTCCCTGCCATGAAAAGCTAAGAGATTTAACATGTGTGATCAGATTTCCTCCAGCTTGCCTGGCATTTCAGCCTTACAGTTGTACCTTCCCTTGAAACCACTTCTACTTGTTTGTTTCTCATGGAAGACTGTAACCCGTTAACTGATTTTTCATTTTAAAAAAGTCAAAAAGATGGCAAGTGTGCAGAGAACATTAAAGGCAGATCCTATGCCAAAAAGCAGCCTGTAAAAGTGGGATCCTGAAGCTGTATAGTTCTTGTCTCCCAAGGATTTCCACATAAAATGTTTAACTTTAAGCACGTGAATTGTCCCATTGATTTTAAATGAGATTATTCTTGTGCAAATTTAAGCATGTGCTTTCATGCTGGATCGGGGCCTTTAAAAGCATAACAACATATATAAACGAAAAGATGCAATATTAAAGAATCACAATTATTTGTAACTCGCCATTCTCAAACGAGGTTGTGAATGGCTCTTGGGAATTCTGTGCATATGCATGTATCCACAGGAAGAAACCGCAACAACAGAAAACCAGATGAATAAGAAATTACATCAGCTTGTCTGATAATATTTTACTTCCAGTTTAAAAAAAAAGTGCAAATGAAGTCAAAACACTTACACAGAGGACATGCAGGACTACAGCTCCATGTCTTCTGTCCTCATTAGTAAAGATGTCGCTGGGGAATTCATGGAGAGCTGGGAAAGGAGAAAAAAGAAACACTTAATCAAGGTATTGGAAAGATGCAATATATGGTAAAGTAAGGTAATAAAAACAGCTGAGTCCTTCTGTAGGTTGATAATCTTGCAATAGATATGAATATGGGATCCCATGCCATGGGTTTTTGCTACTGCTTTATGATATGTGTGTTTGCTTAATCTGTCCTCTGGCCATTTATAGATATGTGTATATTTACTGTGTAATTCAGAGGCATAGCAACCATAACATTATATCTCACGAAGATGCCTCAGAGATACTGAACAAATTCTAAGCACAGCATCATACTCCATAAAATGTTAAAGAGGAAAATGTTCTATTCTGGATTAAGCAGATGTGCAGTAATACCGATCACAAAGCATTTTTTACACAACATTTTGTATTTGAAAAGGGAAAACCCTCAGAATGGGAGGAGGAGAAGAATGGCAGGTGCTAGAAATGTTTAAAGTCAAAATGATTTATTGCCATGGGCTTCTCAGCATAATACACTCCTGGAATAAACGCATCATGATTAGGAATAGCTGGGTCTTGTCTCAGAGTCAGACATCTCCTGCCACCATTTTGGTCTGGATAGGGGAATAAACAGAATACAAAGATGTATGCAGACAAGGCATTAACGATGTGATTGGGGTGTGGATACTTGATCCCCAGTGAAATAAATGTAGACGGTAATCTGCGCCCTCAGAAAACACCATCCATCCGATCTGAACACAGGATCGGCGACAACAATTCAAACCAAGCATGAAGCAATCATTTTCAAAGTGGACACTCACAGCTATCATAGAGGCAGTTTCCACTCCACGAGTGACAGAAACCGTCACCTGTGCATTCTGCTGGGTGGGGGAGATGTCACAGCTCCAACGGTAGGAGAGCACTTACAGCACTATAAACTATAGCATCATCCCATGGGGCGTCCTGATGAACAGAAGGCTGCTTGGCCCCATCTTCCTCTGGAGCAATAAAAGATCTGCACATGTACCTGCCTATATACTTTCGAACTAGTTCTTCTGGCAGAAAGGACATTTTCCTGAGGTCATGTTTGTTTTTCATATCTAGCAATTGTACTTAGTTCACTTAGTGTACTTAGCCCCTTGGAGCTGGGGGCCTAAATACCTTTGTGGATCTGGGCCAAAGTGCCTCGCCCAAGCTCGCATAGGTCTCTCCTCTGGTTGAACCAAAGTGATGCATGATGGGACTCACATAACCATGGTGTATCATGGGAAAAGCGGTATGGCCCAGTGAGAAGAATGTGACATGAGGTACTTGAACTACAATTCCCACTAACAGACCTGGCAGAATTTGGTTGTTTTTTTACTAATAATTTCAACGGATAATACTGATGTTTATTTTAAGCATTTTTTTAGATTTTTATCAATGTAAATGTTCACAGTTGAGCAAAACTAGAGGTTTTAAGTGTTTTTTTAGAATTATAGTGATTTGAATTTTCACAGTTGTGCGAAATTGGGGACAGTGGGTCAGAATTATTTAATGACAGTTGACGAGATTCAAAAAGTTAAAGCTTTATAAACCATTAAAACACAAATTGTCAACATCATGTCACAATAATAAAAGTAAATACCTTTAAATCAACAAATCATACCTGTTTTCACTATTCATTCACTAGTCCGTCTGTAATAAGCCTAAATCACTGGATTTTGACTCTAGTAAGTTCTCAAGCAGAACTTTTCTTACTTTGTCTATCGTTAAATTTCAGTCATCATTGATGGAAATATTTTGTGGGATTGTGTATATATGATGAAATTGACATTTGCCAACATTTACCAATAAAAATCAGATCCTTTCAACTCCACCATGAGACATCATGGCAGTTCTGGGGGGATAAAGATTATTGTGGAACCAAGTTGAAACAAAATGCTTCAACATTTCCAGGCCAAATATTTTTCAGAAGTTTCTGTTCCATGAAAAATTTTGACTTTTCATCCTGATTCAGAGTGAAAATAAATGTCAGAATATTGACCTTTTCCATGGGAGAAAAATTCTGATTTTTGACTAGCTCTAGATAAATGGAGGATGATCTAAAATGTGTCGGATGGTGTAATTTACATGTTGAGAAGGCACGAAAAAGGTGTCAATTATGTCACTGTAGACACCCTTCATCTCACCTCTGAACTTTGCCCTGAATTTATTATTCGTGGATCAGAACCAAATTCCTTTTTACCTAAAACATTTCTCCATGTCCCCAAGGTGAGCAAGACTCTTGCTGTATGACACTAGCTCTACAAGGAACTTTGTTAGTTCTCAGAGCAAACTATGCTGAAAAATAGCAAAGTACGCTGAATGAAGGATCACAACGCACCAGGATCCCTCTAGAGCAGTGGTTCCCAAACTTTAACAACCTGTGAACCCCTTTCACTAAAATGTCAAGTCTCGTGAACCCCGTCCTAAAAATGAATGTTTCCAGGGATTTTCTCCTTTACCTGAGTATAAATTATAAAAACAATGATCTTGGAAATATAAAATTTGTTTTTATGACATGCTTATTACACACTATTTATTATTAATTATTATTTATCATTAGTGTTTTTATTACATTATGAAAACGGCAACACTCTTCCAAGATCTCACTTTCGTAGCTTGTATCACTTTGAATAAGCCTGTTATAAGACAAGGCTCCTGTGTTTCATCAAGGAGCATCAGATGTGAGACAGCATGAAGGTATTTAAGAAGCCAACTCAAAGATTCCTCCTAACCAAGCATTCAGGTCTTGAGCAGTCCAGGCAAACAACCCACGTTACAACAAAGCTTAAACTTATTCTTCATAATAATTTTAAAAACAATACTAGCTGCCTATTTAATTTTAAAAACAGCAAAAAATATCCACCTCCCTTTCCATTTCATAAAAGGAGTCTTGAAGTTTAAATCTCCTCAGTGTGATAGATATGCTTGTTTGATCTGCTTAGCTCTTGGAAGTCCAGGGCTCTGGGCTGCTGGCCCCGTGCTGCCCGGGGTCCCTAGGGACAGCTCCATCCGCCATTAGGGAATTTTTCCCCCGAGAACCCCCTGTAGCATTTCACAAACCCCCGGGGGTTCACAAACCCCAGTTTGGGAACCACTGCTTTAGAACTTGAGGTAAAGAGCAGAGGCTCTCTAGCTGGAGGGCAGTAACAGACTCATACCCTCTGTCAATCAGGCACAGAGGGAGGCCTGTAACACACACACACTTATTGTCACTACAACCTCACCCCCATGGCCATAATATGAAACACAGAGCTGGAGAATAGCAGCCTGGAGGTCGCATGGTGCCAACACTACATTATTCATCAAGTAAGTGTGTCACATGTGCTGGTGACTGCTATGCTACTCCTCAGGAAAAGGGCAAATGCACTTAACACTAACTGACACTTGGAAGTATTATGAGGAGTAAATATTATTATTTCTTTCATTTTTGTAATCACCAGTAATACCTAGCTCTTATACAGCACTTTTTATCCATAGAGCTCAAAGTGCTTTACAAAGGAGAGCAGTATCATTATCCCCATTTTACAGATGGGGAAACCGAGGCACAAAGAGGTAAATGCCTAGACCAAGGTCAGCCAGCAGGTCAGTAGCAGAGCTGTGAATAGAACCCAGGTCTCCCGAGCCCCAGTCCAGTGCTCTGTTCACTTGGACACACTTCCTAAAGAGCTAACCTTTGAAAGCAAATCACATTTGAACACGTGTGCCCTCTTTTTAATGGCTAAGATGCCACCAGCTGCTCATATCGTCACTTCAGTAGCATTCCAGTGCATAAATAAATTGCTGGAAATAAGTCCTGTTTCAGGTTGCTACATCCAGGGCCGATATTACTGGTAAGAGTTCCAGCTCCTATTCTTACTGTTCCTAATCAAAGCTTGCAAACTAGTTTGTGTGGGGTTGGTGTGTCTTTCAAAACCAAAAAACCAAGCCCCATTTGCAGAGTCCCTTAAACACACTCTGCAGAGATAACAGCTGCTCTATATTTAGATGTATTTGCCTGTATGAGAGAAGATTCCACTGGAAGTTCTGTATTCATTTCAAATAATTGCCTTTGAGTCTGCTGCCGGGGAAAAGCTAAGTTATTATTGCTCTGAATGAAGAATATAAATGTTTACTCTGCAGTAATGCTGTAGGACTCAGGCAAACTCCATGGCCTAATTAGCTTAGAAGAGAGCATCTGTTGGTAGAAGTGAACCATGAAGAAACTTCATACAGAGACATAATTATTTCAGATAGTATGACGGAAAGAAAAACCAAATCAGATGCATTTTAACTCAGTGCAACAGTCCATCACGAGAAAACACAGGTCCAGTTTCTGATTTCAGTTACTGTTGATGTAAACCTAGAGTAACTTCATTGAAAACAGAGGGTTTACAGCAACGTAACTGAGATCAGAATTTGGCTCCTCATCTCTTTGCTCAGTCAGACTGCTTTGGGTTGTGGATTCTTTAGGAATCTGTATCCTTAATATTGAAACTGAAAATAAATAGATCAAAATCTGTTCAATATTAACGCGTTTTGGCCAATCAGATGCTTGTGTTGCGGGCACTAACGACACTAATTGCAACACAATTGAAAGAGGGTTAGATTGCCTTGTAGCTACCTTGGTCACAAGCATGCAGCCAATGGAATGGAGCCACTGCTTCCTCACCTACATCCATGTTGCACCCGCTTTTGCTTCCCTCCTTCTTTACAGCAGGAGGGGAGGATCAGGCCCAGCGTATTGAATGCACATATATCAATGGTTTGCAGTTTGCCTCTACCATCCCCGGATGCAAGTCCAGACTTTATTACAGTATAATACAGACTTACTGATTCTCTCCAATAACATAACAAGTGTCAGGGAAAACTATCGACTAAGTAGAGTGCAAACAAGACAAAACCAAACCCACACCTCTCACTTGCTTTGATCATTCGATTTGCTGTTGGCAAATAAGGTATTCTGCAAGATTAGCCAATGTATTTCCAAGGTGAGCAGACAATTACTACCACCATCTAGAGATGGATAATGTGATGATTAGTATTGCAAATGTGGTTTTGTTAGTCAAATAAAGGCAAATTACTTTCATTTAATGAAATGCTGTGTTAACGCTACATGTGTTAATTGGATTAAAAAGCATTTAAAGATTGTCAGCCAGTTAGGTTGCTGGAATAGCTTTCAGTTATATGCTGAAAAGCAGTTGTAGAAATGGCCTTCCAAATGTGTCTGTAGTGGGGCAGTCACCCCTCTCCGGCTCAGAAGGGGTTAAAAGCCAGCCCGTGGAGGGGGCCGGGGCCGAGAGAAAGGCATAGGCTGAGTGGGGAAACAGCCAGAGCTGGGGCCACGCCCCAATCAGGCCACAGCTGGCCCTATAAAAGGGCTGTGAGCCAGGAGCTCAGGCAGAGTCTCTCTCTAGCTTCTGAGAGAGAAGGACCTGGCTGCCTGGGAGCTGAGCAGGGTACCTAGAGTGGAGTAGGGCTGGGGGAAGGCCAGAGGAGCTGGGGAGCTCCAGCCTGGAAAACCCCCAGCCTGCAGGCCTTGCGAAAAGCCAGAACAGGTACTGGGGTTACAGAGGTGCAGCTTGGGGTTAGGCAGAGGCAGCTGGTCCAACCTCCTTGCCAATGATGAGTGGCCATTACACTGCAGTCTGCCCCAGTGAGCAGGGGTTAGATGATGACTAGCAGTAGCCACTGAGACAAGGTGGGTTTAGAGGGTTGGGGGTTCCCCTGGGAGGGGAGACCCAGAGCGAGGGGGTACTGCTGGGGCAGAATCCCAAGGTAAAGGGCACCGGGGTCCAGGAGGGACACGGGACCAGTGACAGGTAAGACACTGGCCTGCAGAAGGTGCTCCATATGCTGGAGAGCTAATTCCCTGGATGACCAGCAGGAGGTGCCGCACCAGTGAGTCATTGCTTTGCTACAGTATCGTATTGCTCAATAACTCCAGTTTGAGTTTGCTCAGCTAACAAATAAAAAGCTGTCATTTTTGCTAACCAGCAGCCCTACACATTCAACCAGGAGTCCAAAAATCAAGCTATGTTCTTATTGGCTTTCACATCTTTATCCTTAATAAAGTTCTACAGCTGGAATTTAATTAACAATTATGTAGATGATTACATAAAAAAAAATCCAGCTCACTCTCCCATAGCTGGATTACCTCTGCCGTGTAAGAGGAGTAAAAAGCTACATCTTAATGTGACTAGTGTAAGCAGCGAGGACTAAATACACACAGGGAGCAGAGCTGTCAGGTGAAAAACTGCCATTTTCACAGTCACTTTTCTGACCAAAACAGCAGGTTAGCATTGCTAAGAACACATTTCAGAGAGTGTAAAAATGAAATGTTATAATGTGTCATAAGCCAGAAGCTGGGAATGGGCGAAAGGGGATGGATCATTTGAGGACGACCTGTTCTGTTCATTCCCTCTGAAGCACCTGGCACTGGCCACTGTCGGAAGACAGGACACTGGACACAGACCATTGGTCTGACCCAGTATGGCCGTTCTTATAAGTCCTGCCAAAGTTATCCTCAAACTAGGTGTGAGCCAGTATGAAAGTACAGAGGAGATCTTAATATTAGTCTTTCCGTGAAAGGGGTAATGCCAGCAGTAGCAGAGAGGGTGCGTCTTCTCTGCAATCAGAGGTGTGACTGCAGCATGCATAGACATCCCTGAGCTAGTTTGGATGGCGCTAGCTTGCATAACAGCAGCCGTGACACCACAGCTGCGGAGGTGGCAGTACAGGATGGCCGCTCAGGTATATTACACACCCCAGGACCATGCTGCCCTGCCCCGAGTCCTCTATGGGCTTGTCTTCGCTGCTGGAGTTTAAAGCACCACTTACCTGGAGCTCAAGATTTGTGTGTGTGGCTGTGAGTTGGGCTGTGGCAAAACTCAAGTTGTAGCATAAACTACCTTGCAAATAAGACGAGCCTGTGGTGATGTTTTGCAGGGTGATCGCTCTGCTCTCACTGGAGCTAGGCTAGCTGGAGTGGGATACCTCGTGTGTACTAACTGTTGCAATGAAGACAAGCCCATAGTGTAGGAAAAGAGATTCTAAGACATAAATCGTAGAGGTAGTCCAACCCTGTGAAACAGGAGCGTCTTTCTGTCACACCAGACACCAGGTGAATGAAAGCAGGGAAGTAGCTAGCAAATATGGACTGTTCGTTGCCTCATGCTACAATATACCCATAATTGCCAAAGATAGGCCCATGAGCGCACACAGTCTGAAGGGTAACCTAGATCTGGTGCAATTACATAATTATGCCACAGGACCTTACTAAAAGCAATCTGCGGCAAAGGCAAACATCATGCCAGTTATCACCCACTGTCTCCGGCAATCAGAGGACAAAGAGCACTTGGTTGTACACTTCGTCTGCATCCGCTCTCTGGGCCACAAATGAAGCCATGTGAATGCCTCAAATGGCAGAATTTGGCCTTTTATGTGGACTGATGTCTGTGACCCTTAGGTATATGACGCAATGGGTATTTTATTATTATGATTTTATTTTGCAGTAGCACCCAGATGCCCCAATCAAGATCTCCCCTCCCTCCCCCATTGTGCTCAGCACTGTACAAATACATACTAAGACACACAGCCTGCCTCAAAGAATTTACTGTCTAAGAATCTATTTAAACAGATTCCAGCACTAATACTAGAGTTTAAAAAAAAACACCACGGAAGGCAAAGATAAAGGGCAATGAAGTGAAAACTATCTTATACGATTCAGTTTTCCTCCGCTACGGCACTGTTATGTGAAAGGCAAACGTTCATATCACATCTTCCTTCCAAGAGATTTTCACAATCAATCACAACTACCAGGGATTGCAAAGGAAACATGACAGGTATGGTTTTATGAATGTACATAATGATTCACTAACACACAAGTATCTACTCACCCCACTTGCACGCACCCAGAGGCATAAAAGAATTTAGCATGACAGTTTTTGATACATGGAGATGATAAAACTTCAGTCTCCTATCCAGCGTCTGTACTCATTCAAGGAGACTGACAAAGGTAAAGGCAGGTAGAAAAAAAATACAGCATAAAAATAGAGCAAGCTGCAAGCAACTGGAAAGGGATGGGGAATCCCAGCCCTCACTCCTTCTGTGCACAACAAACATTTAATCCTATCCAAATTCAGACCTCCCACCTCTCTAGCACGATGTCTCTCTCCCCAAGGTTTTTCTAAGATGTCTCTCACTAGGTTATCAAGACATAATCCGAAGGCAAGCGCTTTGAACGGTTTGTACCTGAATTCATGGAGTTACAAAAGATTTCAAATTTGCATAAGCTATCTACTGCATTTTTTGTTAGAGGATGTTGGCGGGGATGAATCAGGTGCAGAGGAACACAGATACGAGCAGTACCTTACAAAAAAGGAGCTCTTTTCCCTGAAGAAATGGAGGAAGCTACCTGAAAGCTACTCGGACAACAGCTGCCATGTTTGAACTGCATGGGCGTTTAGTTTATTTATTATAGTATTTTCAGATTGTGCAGTTTCATGGAGAGAAGGTGGTCAGAGACTTTGCCAGTCTTTTATTTTGACTGTACCAGAAAAACCTGTAAATAAACCTGAAACCACAGAATAAATGATTCCTGCTGCGTTTCTGTCCAGTTGTACGGATTCTGGCCTTCAATGTCTGCAGGACGCTTGGCTTACAAACTCTGCAGGAGAATAAGATTTCCATACAGGATCAGTTTTTCCATGAAGATTTTCTATGTAGATGATATTAGGTACAGTATTAGTCAGCAGTATTACTTCTATTGTTCCTATGTTTGAAAAGTTACTATTGCCCATGTATGAATTTCAGCTTTGAAATGTTTGCAATTCACTTTTGTTTCGAAGGTGCGAATAATGAAAGGGTGATGTCCTCAGAGAGGACTGGCTGCTTGAACGGTTCAAATTTTAAAGTGCACTCTGTTGTAAGCAACATTTTATTAGCAATTAAAAAAAGTAAACATAGGAGCTATTAGATAGTAGAAGTGGTAGAATCTGAATTAGCCAGATGACATTTTATGGACTAACTTGTTAAGGACAAATAATCAAGGGCCAGATCCTCAGCTGGTCTAAATGAAATTGGAATGATGTTGTTTTACATTCGCTATTTAATTAGTAGCTGCTACAGAACAGCAGCAGAGACAATGGGTATCATTTTGATCTCAAACATGGTGGTTATCACGTTACAACATCAGCTATTGATTTTTATAAGACGCACATTGATATCCACTAACATATAAGAGATCAGGACTAAATTCTGCAGCTGTTAATTTTAATCAAAATGTTCAAAAGGACACGTAGGAGCAGATTTTTATCCTTGCCTGGTAAGGAGCTCTTATATTTCAGTCAAAATAAAATGGGTAGCGGGAATGAATTTTTGCCATTTTTAAAATCAGCATGTCGTTTATTAAATCAGAATCCTGCTTATCTTCTCCTAAGCTTTAACTGCCTTACAAAATCATCTGCATTGCAAGTGAAAATCCTTTGAACGGAAAATATTACAGAATCTCCTCTTTGTTCAGAGTAGCAAAGAGCGCTACCTCATAGTGGTTAGCACACTGCTATGGAGAACAGATGCACAAAGAACATGACACTTCATCAGTCACTTGAACGTTACCAAAAATATTCGTTCTCACCAACCTGGAAACCTCTCTTCTCCCTCCACCCTTCCCCCCATTTATTTGATGGTTCCCCTCCAAACTTTTTTTTTTTTTTAAGTGCAGCTCCCAAGACAAAATGAGCTGTAGAGGTTTCCATAGAAACCTTGGATTCAGAATAAGGAAGTTGCATTACTGAAGGGAATTAGTACCTATTCCTACATTTGTACTATAGAGGGCTCTTTGTTATCCTGGGATGAATGACATTAGGATTTCATGTAACTGAGAGGGTACTTCTGCATTAAAAAAAATAAAAAGATCTTAGTAGTGTTACTTTTAGAGCTGTCAAGTCTAATTACAAACAATGGAATCCACCAGCTCTAGGGACTGTGTGAGAAGTATATAAAAAGATGCACTTGAGATCTGAGAAACACATGAACTCAGGTCAACCCTCCCTTCGCTATCTCTGTCTAAATGAAAAATTAGGTCACTGCAAAGATTTGAATAACATTCTCTACCAGATCAATAGCTCTTGGAGCTGCAATAGCGTTTTAAACAAAATTCACTGCATTGCTCAGCAGGCTAACTACTCTGGGACCTGCTCTTGTCCCAGATTAAGTCAATGGGAGTTTTGACATTGACTCCAGTGGTGGGAGAATAAAACACTAGGGTTGATGGCCCACCAGTCTATGTTTTATACACAAAACTCTGCAGTCAGATAAGATGGAAGACTCAGGAACCAGAAAGTGACTTCAGTGTATTTCTAAACTAACCTCTTTGCTTGTGTAATTTTAAATCCATCAGAGAGCAAAAAGTTTATTATCCGTATTGCAGCAGTGCTTAAAGGCCCAAGTCAGGGATTGGGACTGCAATGGGCTAGGCGCTGTACCTTGCATATGATGAAAAGGTAGTCCCTGCCCCAAAAAGCTTAGAACAAATGAGTAATTTCAAGTTGATAAACATACTCATTTTTGTGGTTTCTCAACCACCTTTTACTTTTATCAATACAAAGGTTTTTTTCCCTCTCTCCTGTTGCTGAAGAAGGACCCCTGGGGAAAAAAAACTGGGTACATTTAACTGACAGGGGGAACTTGGAAGCTGAATATGCACCAAGTTCTTGTCAAATTAAAAAATAAACAAAGAATTTCTTCCCCTCTAATCTCATTCAGCCACAGGGAGGTTTGCCTAGGGACGTTGTGGAATCTCCATCATTGGAGATTTTTAAGAGCAGGTTAGGCAAACACCTGTCAGGGATGGTCTAGATAATACTTAGTCCTGCCATGAGTGCAGGGGAATGGACTAGAAGACCTCTCAAGATCCCTTCCAATCCTGATTCTAGTGTCACTTTATGTGCTTCATGTTACAAAAAATAGGTAAAAAATGTTCAGAACTGTGAATTTTAATCTGATGGAAACCCTGTTAGGGCTTTGAGTTAAAACACGAGGACCTGATGGTCATTTACACTAAGGCTCCTCCAAGCCATTATGGCAGAGCAGATGGACCTTAAAATGGGTATGAATTAGGGTTGAAAAATTCTGAATTCTACATTTTTACCAAACTGTTCATTAAAAATACAATTTTCAATTACCTAGACTCCAAAAAAATGTTGATGAATTTTTTTATCAGCATTTTCAGGGCTAAGGTGAATTGCACTTACGTTCGTTAAAAGGACACTTTACGTTGCTAGACAGCTGGAAAAGGTGTTTAAGGCTACGTCTACGCTGGCCAGCAATTCGGACAACAGGGTCCAAATAGCAGCATGCACCAAAGTGCTGCGGTGTAACTCCCCTGTGCGGCCGCTGCTGGTGCAAACCAAAAGGTTCCTAGTTCACATGACCGTGGTTCCACATGAGAGAGTTTCAGCACAGCACTTTGGTGCATGCTACTATTCACACCCTGTAGTACGCTGCGGGGCAGTGTAGACAAACCCTTTGTGTAAATGAGAACCAGACCACACCGAGCCAGGAAATTCGGGGGGGGGGGGAGGGAGGGGTTCAAAAGCACTCAGCATTTGGCTAACTCATCTCCTACTGAAGTCAATGTATTTAGGTGCCTAAAGAGGCAGATGTGGAGAAGAGATTGACAATGTGACCCTGGTGAACCATAAAGGCAAATAAAAAGCACCCCAAATGTATGCTTTTTACAAAAAATCTCATGATTTTTAAGCCAATCTTGTGGCTTTTGGAGCCTGACTCACTTGGGGCTGGAAATACTGGGATTAAATTTACTATTTGTTTATACAGCACCTTCCAAAATGGGCCCGAACCTGGTTGAGGTCTCTTCAGTAAGAATAATAATTAATAGCACCTCAGGTTTATCAACTTGACATTGCTATAGGCCCTACCAAAAATCAAAGCAAAAAGAGCTAGCTCTTGGAATTCCATTTCCCAGATCACAATCCTCAGGGTGAGGTCACAGAAGGGAAGAGGCTGATACAGTTCAAACTCACAGGTACTGCATAGCACCAGCTGCTCGCAGAACTCAGTTCTCCAAATAGCCACTCAGCAGTGGGAGGTCACAGAATGGAGCTGCCCCAGGCAGGGCTCAGACACATGCTTTCAGTCGCACCAGCTGCTCTCAGACCTCAGTTGCTCTGATTGCTCTGCAGCATGGTGAGGGTACAGAAGGATGTGGGCTCAGTATGGATCATGTTCAAGGGGAAACTCTGGATGTGCAGAATAAATGTTCTTGAAAGCGCATCAATTTACTAAAAGCTCCAACCCCTAAAAGCTAATAATGGTTAGAACA
Organism: Lepidochelys kempii; assembly: GCF_965140285.1. Taxonomy (NCBI): domain Eukaryota; kingdom Metazoa; phylum Chordata; order Testudines; family Cheloniidae; genus Lepidochelys; species Lepidochelys kempii. The sequence goes on along the minus strand of NC_136382.1, from coordinate 206,020,491 downwards.
AGATGTGGAATACCCAGCCATATGCTGAGGTTACATTTGACCCCTAGATTTAAAGTCCAGAAGGGACTATTACAGTCATCTAGTCTGACGTCCTGCGTAACACAGGCCAGAGAACTTAACCCAGTCTGTCATTCCTGCGGCAAGCCCATAACATCTGTTTGAGCTAGAGCTTAGCGCTGTGTGAAGCGAGCACAGAAGTGGTATAGCAGCTTCCAGACGCTCTATTAATACATTAGAAGGACTGGTTCTGAACCGAACTGCAACTTCATACTTTGGCATAAGGACTCAATCATACAAGGTGGAGACTGCCCCACGCTCAGTCCCTTTCTGGTGCGCTCAGTGCCTTGCCGGACCACGTGAGTGAATTGTTTGAATCTAGTGGTATAAAACAAGCAAGTGCCCATGGAAACCCTTGATTGTCTTTCATAGCACTGGGGGCTAATTCTGATTCAAAACAGAAATCAGTGCCAGTGCAATTCAACAATATACACAGCCAGATTCCCATTTACACATATGCCCCTTTATTTACATGGCCAGACTGGCACCAAGGGGTATCACTGGGCCAGATTCCCTCACCCTGGATTCTGCACTGCAAACAGTCCTCACACAGAACTGATGGCAAATGCAAAACCAAGTGCCTTATTTACAGTGTAAATATAACCGAAGACGTTCCCCACACCTCATGGTTCTTACATTCTTCCCAAGCACAGGGCGAGAGGGGAAAAGAGATCTCACCTCTCTGCAATCCTGGGTTTCTCTAGCCTTTCCCTCCAGCCTACCTCTCTCCTCTTCTTCTTCCTATCTCTCTCTTAGCTGTCCTCACTTAATGAGCTGAGCCACCATGTTAACTGATTAATCATTCCATCCCTAACCAATTATCTCTCTAATTTGCCCCATGTGGGGATGCTTACCAAGTGCCCAGAGTGGTAAGTCAGCCCAAGGCTACTCACACTCTGTCACAAGGGGCCTCAGAGCAAATGAACACCTGACGCATAGTTTCCAGCTAGAACTGCTTCCTTCAGGGTTAGCAAACAAGAGGCTAACAGGACGGTCATTTGCAATATTTGAATAAAGACAGTGACACTATCCCCAAAGGCTGATGAGAGTTCTCAGCTTATGGGCAGGCAGGCAAAGCATGGACAGCAGCAACATAACCTCCTCATGCTGTCCCACTAGTGTGCTATAACTTGGACCTGTAGGGATCACCTAGCAGAGTGAAGGGATAGAATAGTCCCTGTGCTCATTCAATCTTTGACTTCTCTGCTGGGGCCGACCATGAAGGTGATGGGCTCTGTGCTTGTGACATCTGACCATTAGGAATTGGGTTGAGACCCCCAACTTAACTCCCATGCTGTAAGACATCAGTCACTGGCTGGCAATTTGCTATGGCCACTACAACCAACCCAGCTTACATTAGAACTGTTGTCCTTGGAGAGTCCATCACCAGTCCCCAGCGTCTGTCAGTGCCCCCAATATATTTTAAAATGTTAAATTCTTGCATTCTGGGGGAAAATGTTCCAACATGGAAGACAGAAGGGTGGCATTTACCTTAAGGTGACATGAGTTGCAATGTGAAGAAACCAAGCTATGTTTCCATATCAATCATAAATCATTTGGCTAATGTTTTACAGGCATCTCCACTTTTAACTACTGAAAACAAACAACTGAAATAGCAAAGTGCTGTTGAGTATGTTTTTAAATCATGCAGCACCCCCACCCTCCACGAGTCATGGTTGGCACTGTCCCATACACTGTAACAATGGTACAAGGCCTAACTCTTGCCTAACAATGCTTGAGCAGATGGGATTCTCTGTACCTTTGCAGTAATGAATTCTAATGACTAAAAATGAAATATTTATTGTAGATGTTCAGACTGCAGTGAATTTATTCAAGGATTCATTTCTACGGTTTATTGCTCACTGCTCCGCTTGCTCAGGGAAATACAGGCGATACACACAATACATATGGTCATGGGTACCTGGAGAGTGAACAAAAGGGTTTCTTTTGTCTTAGGCTTCCTTTATAGCTGCTTCCATTTTCTCCATTTTGTTGCACAATGGTTAAACACGTGTGCAAAATCAGTTTCGTGTATTATGGGCTATAAAATAAGGTTAGTCCTATCACCAGCCAGCTCAGAGTTCATGCTTGCAGTTTTGAATGTTTAGCAGAAATATTATATTTGGGAATGGAACAAGCCCTTGTGATTCTTGCTGGTTGACATATCTGAAGCCAGCATGTCCCAATGCACTGCACTGCCACCGCTGTTGGAAAGTTTGCACCTGTGGCTTTTTTAGCATGCACGTCTGATGCGCACTTCCACTGAGCCCAACCACATAACATAGCTATGGAGGCTTTTACTGATCCATCATCTCGGCCTAATTCTCAGTTACACTTGGACCCTTTGCACTGCCTAGCAGTATGACATGGCCATAAAGTAATTATACGTGTAATCTGTACCCACATTACAGCACCTTTATACTACCAAAAATGATGCACAGAGACCTGAGTATCAGAATCAGACCCAATACGTTTTATTATTAATAATTATTATTACTTATTTGAATTGCAGTAACACCTAGACGCCCCAGTCATGGACCAAAGCCCTCATTGTGCTAGGCACTGTATAAACAAAGAACCAAAGGATTAGCCCCTGCCCCAAAGAACTTACAATCTAAGTTTATGTATCTAAGTATGTAAAACACAGTTATGCCCAGTCTTGTGATTGCATAGTGAGTCTCTCCATATTTAGAGTTCTTAAAGTCCCAGCTCCTGGAATCAAGTGATTACGTGAGAATCTCAGCGGGCTTTTTGTTTTTAACTGAAACTTCCTAGCTTTTGTGACTGCAGAGAAAATGTTTCTCTGGGAACAAAGGGTAACAAAAAGCCACTCTGGGAGTGGCTGGGTCATTACACATATTGAATCTATTTCCCTATGTAAGTATCCTCACACCTTCTTGTCAACTGTCTAAATGGGCCATTTTGATTATCACTACAAAAGTTTTTTCTCCTGCTGATAATAGCTCATATTAATTAATTAGCCTCTTACAGTTTGTATGGTAACTTCCACCTTCTCTGTATGTGTGTGTGTGTGTATATATATATATATATATATCTTCTTACTATATGTTCCATTCTAAGCATCTGATGAAGTGGGCTGTAGCTCATGAAAGCTTATGCTCTAATAAATTGGTTAGTCTCTAAGGTGCCACAAGTACTCCTGTTCTTTTTGCGGATATAGACTAACATGGCTGCTACTCTGACAAAGGTAATTAGGGTGACTTTGAAGGAGGTCCATCACCGGTACTTAGCTATAAAATTGACAAAAGGCCATTTGCTTGTTCCTCCATCATTCACAGTACATTTCAAACAGAGATGAAGACCGAGATCCCGTGTTTACAGTTCATTTAAATGACATCGGAATACAGCATAGACAAGGACTGTTGATTCCATCATTGACCCTACTCATACATATGTAAATACACAAAAACACAAACATTATCTTCCCACATGTCTTTTGAGGTTTATTTATTTTGCAGAATGTTTAACCCGTTCTGGCGATGCGTCACATAACACAATCCTGAATAAGTAACAAGTAGTGAATGATGTATATGAACGTAATTTTGCCTTGCTAAAAAGTTTAAAACAAAAAACACCCTGAAAAAAATCATCCTCCTTCCCCTTCCCCCAATCCCAGTACCCAAGATGGGCAGAAATCAGCCCTGGTTCAATAGCAGCATTTCTATACCCAAAAATGTGACAGCTATAAACTCTGCTCTCTCTTGACACTACATCACTAGAAAGGGGAGCCCGGATTCAGGAAAGCAGTTCACTTAATTCTCACTGGCTTCAATATGAGTAACACGTGTGCCCTACCTGAATGGGAAACTTATACTTTATACCACCGGAGTGGCAAGATTTCCCAACTTCCTAGTTTTACTCAGCACCGCACTAGCAAAGGCCATAGATAACAGACTTTACATTCATTATGTTTTTATGCATACAAAAGAGACCCCCTACTCATCCCTGAGTAAGGCAAGGTCTATCTGCCTATTCATGTCTGATGCATTATGAACAGCCACAAATTCCAATAACAAATAACTCCTTCTTAGAGAAAGGCTCCAATTCATCTTCTATTGCACAGCCCAAGTAATAGGAAACAGCTGAAAAACCTTTCCATACAAATCCCACTGAACAAAAGGCTTTTATTATAAGTGGTTGTAGAAGGAAAGACAAACCCTGTTTTTCTCCTCAAAACTCTTTTTTAAAATTCTCTGAGAGGGAGACTTTTCTCCAGAGGTACAAATTCAGTCTCTCTGAGAAGCTGAAAGGAGATTGGAAGAAACATTTTTAATATTGTTTAAGGTAATTAACATAATACATGATTCAACATCAATAAAAGCCCACCTTTGCCATGCCACTGGCTTTCTATTTATCAGAGAGGCTATTTGCTTGAAGGAAGGGAAGAGCTGTCAGAAGCAGAGGTAATAGCATAAACCAGAGCAGAATTAGGAGGGAACATGAGTTAATGAGCAAAGGAGACTTTGATCTGTGGACACTTCGGTTACGTTTTCCCCCTTAATTTCCTGACAATCTAGTTTTTTGGACATCCAACTGAAGCTGAGATTCTGTGCTGTGTCTCAAGGTGGCACATTACTGAAAGACACAGCCCAAATGGAGTGGGGGCAAAAAGCTGTCTTTCTGCCTAGGGTGATGCTGGCAGACCCAGTGCCAGCCCATGCCAAGGCCCCAGTCCTCACTGAACACTGATAAATGCACAGCTAGAATCCAATCTGGCTCATCTGTGTGTTAGTGTTTAGCCTTTGTGGAATGTTTATACAATGCTGCATGTATCAATCCTACTTAAAATATCTGTGTCCCATGTGATAAGGTAAAGTTTAAATCAGGGGTCGGCAACCTTTGGCACGCAGCCCATCAGGATAATCCCCTGGCGAGCCACGGTGACATTTTGTTTACGTTGACCATCTGCAGGCATGGCCCCCCGCAGCTCCCAGTGGCTGCGGTTCACCGTTCCCGGCCAATGGGAGCTGCGGGAAGCGGCAGGCCACTGGGGACAAAACTCTTTGTAGATTGCTTCCCCCACACACCTGAAGTGGGTACATCCACAAGACCTTGTCCCATCACAGCTTGAACACTGGGGGAAGGGAATAAAAATGCTTGTTAAGGAGAAATTGTGATCCCTAAGCGGCTTGAATTCTGAGGGCCAAAGATTTCTAAGCATAAGCAAGGGGTTCCCAGCTTTTAGCTTGGGTTAGCCCTAACAGACATACAGATTTTCGTTATTGTAGAAATTTCTATTACCTTTTGAACCTAAGACTGTAACTCGTTTGTGTGTATGTTTATCTGCTTTAACTTTGTAAACAACACTCATATTTCTTTTTCCTAGTCAATAAATCTTTAGATGGTTATTACAGGATTAGCTATGAGCGCTGTCTTTGGTTTGAGATCTGAGGTACAGCTGACCTGGGGTACGTGACTGGTCCTTTGGGACTGGAAGTAACCTGAATATTATTGTGATTTTTTATGTAAGGGACCATCTATCACAGAGACAAGCTTGCCTGGGTGGCAAGACAGACTGGAGTGACCAATGGGAACTGTCTGTGACTCCATGGTAAGGCTGTTATAGTGCTTTAGGAGTTCACACTTGTTCCTCAGTTGGTGAAATCGAATTATAGAACACACAACTACTTTGGGGTGTGTGCCCTGTTCCTGGACAGTCTGCCCTGAGGCTGGTACTCACACCCGTAAGCCTCTCCAGATAGCTTGACACCTGGCTAATTCTGAGCAGCGCCAGCTGAAGTGGGGCAGCCAGGAACCACTCTACCTTTTGGTTCTCCTTCCCCTTTGGATACGCGCTGCCCTGTAGTTTGCTGCAGCACAGAATACCTGTGCAATGGGAATGTCTCATCCTGCCTCTGCCCCCAGTATTTTCCTGCATGGGACCCGTTCAGTACCTTTGCTTGGGGGGATTCTCCCCTGATCTCCTCTTGGGTGACCAGATGTCTGGTTTTCGACTGAAAAGGGACCCTGGCAGCTCCGGTCAGCACCACCAACCAGACTATTAAAGGTCCCGTTGGTGGCGCTACGGAGCCAAGGCAGGCTAGTCCCTACCTGACCTGGGGCACTGTGCTCTGTGCGCTGCCCTTGCCCTGAGCACTGGCTCCGCCCTCCCATTGGCTGGGAACCGGCGAATGGGAGCTGGGGAGGGGGTGGTGTCTGCGGGCGAGAGCAGAGAGCACAGAGCCTCCTGCTCCTCCCCCCGGCGCCTTCTAGAGCCAGACCGGCTGGCTGCTTCCAGCACGTGCGCAATGCAGGGTCAGGATGGGCAGGCAGCTTGCCTTAGCCCCCCGCCCCCACTGCACCACTGACCGGGAGCCGTGCGAGGTAAGCCTACGCCCCAGCCCTCAGCTTCCCCCAAACCTGGAGCCCCCTGCTGCAAGCCAAACCCCTCAACCTGGGCCCCACCCCAGAGCCAGCACCCCCACCCCAGAGCCTGTACCCCTTCCTGCATCCCAAGCCCCTGCCCTAGCCCAGTGAAAGTGAGGGAGGGAGAGTGAGCCACCGAGGGAGGAGGAATACAGTGAGCAGGGGCAGAGCCTCAGGGAAGGTGCGGGGGTAGGGTAGTTGGTTTTGTGCAATTAGAAAGTTGGCAACCCTAGCCCCTCTAAGGGTATGTCTTCACTGCAGAGTGAACTCAGGTGACTGTCACCTGGCAACCCAGGTTAGCCTGGGCCTCGAGTGAGTGGCCACACTGCAAAGCCCTACCCGAGTTACTGTGTCCTCACTGGTCCCAGCAACACACCCGGGTGAGTGAGGCACTTTTAGGAACACATCCCATGATTCTTTGTGCTGCAATAAGCCGAGCCACTTTAGCATTCTTTCCCCAGGCGTTGTCGGAGAGCTAACCTGTTCTTCTCGGAACAGGGAGGGAATTGTGGGATGGTATTGGAGAGTTATCAGCACTTAGTTTAGCCTGTGTCCTCACTGCAAAGTGGGTGGATTCCAGCCAGAATGAAAGCATCACCCAGGCTGTAACCTACATCCCCACCCAGGCCAGCCAGCCTGCATGGAAAGCACCACCACATTTGAGTATGAAGGTTTTGTATATGGATGGGAGGAGAGTTAAGGCTACACCCCAGTAAGGTCCTGGGTTAACCCTGCAGTGAAGACCTACCCTAATGGGCTTTTATGGCTGCAGCAGCATCCTGGGGCCATAGTGGGACCCAGAATCTCATCTAGAGTGTTCATGCAAACAACTGGGAGGCAGTGTAGCCTAGTGGATATAGCACTGCACTGGCATTCATGAGACTTGGATTCTATTCCCAATGCATCTGATGACCTTGGGCAAGTCACTTCACTTCCTTGTGCCTCAATTTTCCCCTCTGTAAAATGGGGATAGTGAAACTGACCTACTAAAAATTGCTGCAGAAGAGCTGGTTGATATTATTATTGCTCACATAAACCTCTCTAACTCCAATTGCACTCATCGCATATATTGCTCTTCTGAAAATGTTTCTGTTTGTGCATGTTCTCACACCTTGCTGGCAGCTTGAGGTGCATAATTTAGAAAAGCAGCCCTTTAATTAACTATGGCAAGAGAAGAGGAGCTATGGCATACTGCCTGAATATAAATCATAGTGCAGTTTCAACTCCTTCATCACACAGGGCTGTATATTTTGTTTTGGGGGGTTTTTTTTTGGTTAGTCAGGCTGAATGCAGCTGTGTTGAACTATTCCTAGCTGTCTGAAGACATCCAGGGTTACGGAGGGCAGAGTACCGATTAAGACAGATCAAAGGTGGAGTCCGATTGGATGCAGTTTTTGTTAATAAAAAACTGAAATGAATTGGACAGAGCAGGAAGACAGGGCACTGGATGGGGATTTGGGAGAAGTGGGTTCTAGACCATTGATCTGGTATGTGAGCTTTGGCAAGTCACTTGGGCCCAGACTAACAAAGGGACTTTGTCACCTAGCACCAGATTTAGGCCTCACTTAGCTGCCACCTAACCCAGGAGGCATCTACACTTTCACTGTAAAGTTCCCTAAGTGCCTATGTTTCTGCCTCTGTATGCATGCCGCTGCCTCAGGCAGGTACCCAGACACCCGTCTAATGCCTCAGACCCAGCGCAATCCTCAAACCAGGTGAAGATAGGCACTGTCCCGTCTATCTCACCTGCGGGGCTCCATCATTTGGCCTGCCTAACTCCACACAAAACAACTGTGGGAGACAGAAAGTGGCAGTAGCCTCCTTTATAACCCTTATGTGGGGGACCCTAGTTCATTTCTTCCCTTTGCCTAATGAGAAGGGATTTATTTGAACAGGGTTTTCCCAGCTCTCAGCTGCGTGCCCTAACCATTAGGCTATGGCACAGGCTGATGGGGAGCTTCCTCAGTCTCTCCTCTTGAAGCTGTTCTAGTGTGGATAAATAAATACACATTGGGCCAGGAGGAGAGTGAGAATGACTCTATAGATAAGTAGTTAGGGCAGACAGCCAGAAGGTCCCCATAGGGGATCTTCCTTCCTGAGCACCTGCGCTATGCTGCAGAGGCAGAGGCTCCCCTGACTGTGTATATGCACCTGCACCAGCCCTAGGATGTGAGGAGGTAGGACAAGCCACCACCAGATGACTTGCTAGGAATGGCTGTCCTGATATATAGTTGACTCCAAGCATGATTTATGCATAGGAACAGGTAAGGTTATTTTCATTGCTCTTATTTGATCTTGGCAGCTTCCAGAAGGTGCTATCCATTTTCCTAACATAAAAGCAGAGACTGCAACATAGGAAACCTGCTGTAAAGGTAGCAAATTCAAAACCAAGAGGAGGGAACTTCACACACACACACACACACTCACTCTCTCTCTCTCTCTCATTAGTCTGTGGAACTCACTCATGCCACATGAAGTCACTGAGGACAAGAACTTAGCAAGATTCAAAGAGAGGCTGGACATTTCTTTGAACAATGTGAAGTTAACACTAAAACAGTATTTGGAAGGGAGAGAAAGCCTCATATCTTAAGGTTTAAAACAATCTCTATCAGTGATTAGGATGAGACCTTCATGGGGGAACAGATTACCCCTCATCTGCCTACTGTGGGAGTCATATACCTGAAGCATCTGGTGCTGGACACTGTTAGAGGCAGGATACTGGATCAGACGGACCTCAGGTCTGATCCAGTCTGAAAATTCCTATGTTCCTGGTATCTAGTGAAGTGATATTTTGAGATTTTAGGTTCTGGGGCAAATTCATTGACTATTCACACCCTCTCTAATCCCATTGGCTTCTCTGGGACCTGCATGATGTGTAAATCCTCAATGAATTTCCCTGCTTGTTTCTTACTGTAAGAGACTTCTAATTAGGCACCGTTTAAAGAGCTGTTGTCCCAAGAATTGCCGATTAGCCCTCCGTGTGAGCACAGCTCTCATCACCAAATTATGCCGATGGACAGTGTAGCGGAAAAATTACAACTGAAAATTAAAGGTGAGGTGGAAAGCACAACAGAACTTTGCTGCAGAACTGAAAATACACCCAGACAATGGGAGGAATTGTGCCTTGCTTCCTGCTCTGGCCCCTATACCCTGTAACTCCACATTTTCTCCCCTCCTGCAACAATCCCCAGCACATGGGGCATATCAGGGTGGACCCAGGGGAAGGGCTGTAGCACATGCCATTCTGGCATGTGGTGCCAGCCATAGGCAGCATTGGGCAGACTGCTGATATATACCCCTTCACATTACACACGAACCAGGGGTCATCCCATGAAATTAACAGGCAGCTGGGACTGGACAACAGGGGATGGATCACTCGATAATTGCTCTGTTCTGTTCATTCCCTTTGAACCTAGATCGTCAGGCTCAACGGGTAGTGATCAATGGCTCCATGTCTAGTTGGCAGCCGGTATCAAGTGGAGTGCCCCAAGGGTCGGTCCTGGGGCCGGTTTTGTTCAATATCTTCATAAATGATCTAGAGGATGGTGTGGATTGCACTCTCAGCAAATTTGCGGATGATACTAAACTAGGAGGAGTGGTAGATACGCTGGAGGGCAGGGATAGGATAAAGAGGGACCTAGACAAATTGGAGGATTGGGCCAAAAGAAATCTGATGAGGTTCAACAACGATAAGTGCAGGGTCCTGCACTTAGGACGGAAGAACCCAATGCACTGCTACAGACTAGGGACCGAATGGCTAGGCAGCAGTTCTGCCGAAAAGGACCTAGGGGTGACAGTGGACGAGAAGCTGGATATGAGTCAACAGTGTGCCCTTGTTGCCAAGAAGGCCAATGGCATTTTGGGATGTATAAGTAGGGGCATAGCCAGCAGATCGAGGGACGTGATCATTCCCCTCTATTCGACATTAGTGAGGCCTCATCTGGAGTACTGTGTCCAGTTTTGGGTCCCACACTACAAGAAAGATGTGGATAAATTGGAGAGAGTCCAGCGGAGGGCAACAAAAATGATTAGGGGTCTGGAACACATGACTTATGAGGAGAGGCTGAGGGAACTGGGATTGTTTAGTCTACAGAAGAGAAGAATGAGGGGGGATTTGATAGCTGCTTTCAACTACCTGAGAGGTGGTTCCAAAGAAGATGGTTCTAGACTATTCTCAGTGGTAGAAGAGGACAGGACAAGGAGTAATGGTCTCAAGTTGCAGTGGGGGAGGTTTAGGTTGGATATTAGGAAAAACTTTTTCACTAGGAGGGTGGTGAAACACTGGAATGCGTTACCTAGGGAAGTGGTGGAATCTCCTTCCTTAGATGTTTTTAAGGTCAGGCTTGACAAAGCCCTGGCTGGGATGATTTAATTGGGGATTGGTCCTGCTTTGAGCAGGGGGTTGGACTAGATGACCTCCTGAGGTCCCTTCCAACCCTGATATTCTATGATTCTATGAAACATCCAACACCGGCCACTGTCAGAGACAGGACACTTGAGCAGATGGACCGTTTGTCTGATCCACTATGGCTGTTCTTAATTTAGGGTAAGGGGATATTTCAGGCTCCGGAAGAGTCCAGAATCCAGGGGGGCAGGTCATTGCCCAGACCACCCCTGTGCTGAGTCACCTGGTCACAGACCCTGAGTTTGTGTGTTTTTTAAAGGATTTCCAGCCCCAGGACTGATTGCACCCATTATAGAGAAATGATCAGGCAATCCCACTGGAAGAGACGGGCACTGTGAGAGGTTTAACTGCATTGGTCTCAACCAACAAAGAATAGCAATATGGTAGCTGCAGGCAAATGCAAACATCTCTTGCAAGACACCCAGAAATCCAAAATCTTTTGCAGCAACTTGCTCTCTGTTGCATTTCATGCCAATGTGCTGTGCTTTCCCTTTAAGTGAGTACATTCACCACACACAGAATGGGCAGAGTGTCAGTTTCAAACTGTTTTTAGCTCATTTTTTTGCTAAGCAGATGAACATTTTTCTCATTGGATTCCAACATGCCTATAGTTGCTTGCATTTAGATTGGCTGGCGAGATACTTACAATGCAACAATGCTGGACTGTACTTGCTCTGAGAGATGAGGGAGGGAACCCAGAAACAACTACACATGACTAAATGTTTCCATGCTCCTTGCCAGCCAATCAGAGCACAGGACATTAAATAGGCATGCTTGAACAGAAATGGATGCATTAAAAATGCCTCTCCTGCATCCTAACTGGCCTGGAATACCATCCAAAATGTATCATTCCCCAGTTCTTCCTTGTTTTCACAGAGGGCAGGATGTTAACAACCACAGAGCTTTTAGGTTCAAGTTCTGATCTCAGTGCTAGCTGTGTAAATTTGTAGTCAGTCACTTCATTGTCTTAAAAGGAGTTAGTTCATAATGGGAATTAGAACCTGGCCCTGAGATAGTTTGCACTACAGGTTAGGAACTACACCATTAGTTTTTTTGCCTGTTCCCTAAGGAGAAATCTTGCAATATTATCAGAATTGCCTAGCCAATTTGTCCCTGAAACAAAATCACTAGCAGTCAGTAATCAAAGACATGTTCCTCCTGCCCCCCCAACACCAGCAATCTTTTCCTCAGTAACTATGATGCTGCTGTTTCATGAATGAGCCCTCATCTCTACATAAAAAACAATCCAGTTAGTCCAAAACTGCTTCTCTTAATCCAGCTAATTAGATGTTCATTGAGGGATTTACTTATATATCCTTTTCAGCAGCATGGAATAATATTTTAATAAAATTTCACATTTCCTATAGGAGCAATAATTCAGTATCACCCTCAAACGGAAGAAAAAGGACCAGACACAAGGACAGAGGATCTGGGGCCTGACCCAAAGCCCAGTGAACTCAACGGAGAAAGAGTCCCATGGATTCAGTGTGCTTTGGTTGTATACATTAATTTAGGCTTCTTATCATCTTTAACCCTAATGATCATATATTTTTCATCCATACCTTTAGCTTCCCCTACCAATCGCCCACCTTTCCTAACTGCCAATTTGAATCCACCGTTTGATAAACATAATTCGAATTGTTTGGATTTTTCAAAGAATGAAAAGAAATGTGTACAGGGGAGGAGGAGCAGGAGGAGTGTGAGGCCACAGGATCGGAACATATACAATATCTAACATGCATAGTTGTACTGCTTGTAATTACATGCCTGCTCTCATAGGAAGTGATGGCTTGTCTCTCATTTCTGGGTGAATTAAGTGCTCATGAGAAGCAAGAGACCAACAGCCCTAGGCATAGCCCAACAGAGCTCAGGGTTTCCCTAATAAGCCAATCAGCAAATCTCCCTTGTCTGTACATGTTCTCCCCATTAACTCCACCAATAAGCCCCACTCCTGACTTCAGTAGCAATTCTTGCTGTTCCTGCTCTAGGCCTTAGGGAGTGAAGGTCTGGCCATGTGCAGGTTACACCAGGTTACGTGATATTTTACGTTGGAGTTCAGCTCTATTTAACAGGACATCTAAAGAAGGAGCAGTGCTGTTGTCATTATTTATAACAAAGGATTTTCAGAAGTGACTTGTAATTTTGAGCGCCTCCATTTTTGGGTGCTGAGTTTAAGACACTGATTTTTCATGAAGTGCACAGCACCCATCTTTTAAAACTCAGGCACATTTAAAGTGGGTGCCTCTTTGATTGCATCCAGGCTGTCTTGGTTGCAGAGAGGTCGTACACTCCTTCCCAGGCACCCAGAAAGTCTTCTGAAAATCTGAATTCTATGTGTAGCACCTTCAGGTCCAAATACTGATCAGGGCTAGAAGTGTGCTAGGTGCTGTACAAAGCCATAAAGAGAGGCAGTTCTCACCCTAGCATGTATGGACCCAAACCTGAGAGCAGTTCCCTGAGGATGCACCCCAGTACCTGCTTAGGGCCCCAATGAGGGCCAGGGGGTTCTGCACAAAATGTCTATCCTTGTGGAACAGCTTCCAGGATCAGAGTCTAATTTAAAACATGAGGCAACAAATGAGTCTGCTAAACAAAGGAGGGAGAGGGCAAGGGAGGACAAGGGTAATACAGGTGAGGGCAGGCAGTTAGAGAAGTGCACTAGGGTGACTAGGCACAGCTGGATAGTTCAGAGGGGGGGTTGGCTAAGGACTACAGGTGCTTTTTGAAAAGATGGTTTTATGCCATTTTTTAAGAGGAAGGGTTTTGTTTCTACTGCCATAAGTCAGATTTGGGGCAGTGATTTTCAGGGACCCCAGCTTTTTGGGGATTCACTTTTAACATGCTGTGATTTTCTCACTGCTACCCTTACTGTTACTCTTCCAAAAGAAAAACAAGTTGAGGCATAAATGAACTTGTCAGTAGCTGGTAGCCTGTTGGAGGTAGTCCATGCAGGCCCAGTGTCAAAAGCTTCCCTCAGCAAACATAATGCTCATGTAAGGTTGTCAGTCATCAGTCAGGCCCCCTGGTCAGTGAAAACTGGCGTTGAGAAAGATCACTACAAACACCATAACCACAACAAATCCCTGACAAAGAAGAAATATCCTCGGCCAATACACTGGTGGAAACCTGGAATAACTTAATTGGCTTACATACAACTACTCTGGCTTTACAAAAGGTACCAGAATATTAGGAACCATTGGGAAAGGGAGAGCTAATAAGACAGAAAATATCATAACACCACCATGTAAATCCATGGTACATTCACACCTTGAATACTGCAGTAGTTCTGGTTGCCCCATCTCAAAAGAGGTATATTAGAACTGGAAAAAGTACAGAGAAGGGCAACACAGATGAATGGGGGTTGGAACAACTTCCATTTGAGGTGAGATTAAAAAGACTGGGACAGTTCATCTTAGAAAATAGATGAACAAGGGAGGATAGAGGTCTATAAAATCATGAATGATGTGGAGAAAATGAATAAGGAAGTGTTATTTAGCCCTTCACATAACACAAGAACCAGGGGTCACCCAACGAAATTAATAGGCAGCAGCTTTAAAACAAACAGAAGGAAGTACTTCTTCACATAACACACAGTGAACCTGTGGAACTCATTGCCAGGGGATGTTGTGAAGGCCAAAAGTATTACTGAGTTCAAAAAAGAATTAAATACATTTGTGGAGAATAGGTCCATCAATGGCTATTAGGCAGATGGTCAGGGACACGGTCCCATGCTCTGGGTGTCTCTAAACCTCTGACTGCCAGAAGCTGGAAGTGGACGACAGGGGATGGCTCACTCAGTAATTACCCCTGTTCACCCCCCCGCACTCCCCCTGAAGCATCTGGCACCAGTCACTGTCAAAAGGCAGGATATTGGGCCAGATGGACCATTTGTTTGACACAGTGTGGCCATTCTTAGGTTTCCACAGTGCTCTCACTTTAACAAAGAGCAGAATCTGCTTCCTCTTCCATTAACCTCATTTATTTTTTTAATTTCTTGAAGGGTGTGGGATGGAGGTGACGTGAATTGGCTATAAGTGACTGTTGAAAAAAGATATCAAACCAGGAATGTAAAAAAGTATCATTGTCACATCTTGGGGGAAGCAATTTGCATTCTGAGAGGAAAGTGTGCTCATGTTTTCAGATTTGGAACACAGGGAGTATGAGGTTACAGTGGGGCTCCACCCTGTTACCCATAAAATGTCCTGGGGCCAAATGCACAGCTGGTGTAAATTGTCATAGTTTCACTGAAGTCAATGTGTGGTCAGAGACATAGGAATATTAGCTATTTGGTACAGATGCCAAAGATATTCTCAGCAGAGAGAAATGCAGCAGTGATATATCTTGGCTTGCAGAAATTGAGACAATGTTTTCACTGCTGTTGTGATAACTGGGCCTACAAACTGACCCTAAGTGGGAGCTCAACCATAAAAAAAATATGGGAAAGTTCATAAGAGGTCACAATAACCTGTAATAATAAAAGTTGATGGGAATAGGTACACAAGGGAGACAGAAAGATTGAATTAGTCCAGACAAAAAGGCCTACAGATATGACACAAGGACAGTGTTGAGATCATGCCTGATAAAAAAGAAAAAAGCTTGGAACCAGAACTCACTGAACCAAAATTAGGGTGTACGAAACTAGCCTGAATTGGTGGACAATATAACAAGGGGCATGGGCTCCATCACTCCCTTTTTGGGTCCTTAAAGAAGATTTCTTTTGGGGGAGGAGGGGAAATAAAGAACAGATGGAGGCTCTGCAGTGAGCTTTCCCATAGTGGTTATGACCCCCACTGTCTCCTAGGGTCCGCATGTATTCATCACCCTGATCCTGAGGGATGCCCTGCTCAGACCAGGTCAGAGAGAGGGATGCAGATGACATCATCACCTCTGTGGCTCCAGCCGAATCCAGCCACTCCATGGAATGAAATGGGATTGGACTTTAACAATAATAGCAACAGCTCATCTCAACTAACTTTTCTTTTATCCAAAAGGACAGTTATTGCCATCCTGGATACCATCTAAGACAGTCAGACAAGGGGGTTTTCTTCTAAAAACTCCCTCCAGCTAAAGGTGAGTGAACAAGGGAAGCTGTTAAGATAAAAGCCTCATTTAATACTTTACCTTTCAAATATTTTAATTGTTTTTGCTTCTTTTATTTTTAATAAAAGGTTAAAAGGGTGTTTAACGGTGTGTTTGCTTTATATCAAACTCCAGACCTTGTTTAACACTGTTTAATAATGGACAGTGACTGTGTTATGTTAACACCTTTGGCCCATATATTCCATCTAAATTAAGATAACACTGCAGAAGTGGAGAACTGAATAGAGACCACTGGAGGAGACAGCTACCATCATTCGCCCTAAGCTTTTCAGATACGGTAACAATATTTTACACCAATTGGAACAGGCTCAGACAAACTTCATCCTCTCCTCCAAGGAGAAGAGCACAGCGAGGGATTGAAAAAGCTCCACAGCTGCATAAGAGAAAGTTCCATCTGAACTTCCATGCAAACTCTCACCTAGAGACACAGCCACTGGCAAATCGCAGGCAATGGGCGAGCTGCATTTTCAGAAAGGAGGTATTATAGGCTTGCAACATCTCAGACATTTGTTAGGCAGTCTAGTGTCGTTGCAGATAGAACAGCCACTTCTTATTTTCTTATTCATGATGGGCTGGATTCTGCTAAGTGCACTCTGACAGGTTCTGAGCACTCTCAAATCTATGCCCAATCTCTGTGAACAACTGCAAGTGGAAGCAGAGTAGCATTCTGAATAGGTTCTCTAGTGTGGGGTTCTTTGGTTCAAGTGAAGGCCAGGCAGCATAGCTCTTCCTGGGAGGAGAGAGAAAGCGTGTGTGTAATCCTAGACCCATTGAAATCAATGGCAAAACTATCACTGAGTTCTATAGGGTCAAGATGTCACCCTAAATCTCATTTTTGCCTAAGACTGGAAGAGGTGATTTGTGTGCTTGGAACGGGCTGAACTGATGGGCTTAGAAGCAAAACTACTCTACTACGATAGTAATGAGCCAGACTCACAGCTTCTGAAATCAGAACACTCTATTGTATCATCAACCAGAAATTAAATCACATTGTCCCCTGAGCAGTGCAGGTCTGGCTAACACTTGTTACACACAAAACAACTCCATTAAAAAAAACACCACCACTAAGACTGCAATGTAAAGCACTCAAGAGTTAGGAAATGCCAGAGTTCAGGTTGTCGGTGCAATCTTCAATTTGGCCCCCTTGTGCATAAGCTTTATTTATTTATATCTTTAATTACATGATCATTCCGTGCACCAAACGGATGGTGCTTACTTAACGAGCAGCTACTCAATGTTTTCTTTTCTCCTGGGTGTTTGATGTGTGACCCAGGCCTTATTTACCACACACGATTCAAACCCTGCTGGGAATACAGAATTATTAATTTTCTCATGGGCTTTTCTATGGTGCTCACCACAACAGGATCTGAGCGCTTCACATACATTACTGAATTAATTTCACAATGGCCCTGTGAGGTGAGAGGGTGGATCCTCGTTTTACAGATTGGAAACTGAGGCACAAAGAGATTAAGGTCAAAATTATGCACTATATTTGGGTGCCCAATTTGAGCTGCCTAGGACCTGATTTTTCCAGACTAGTTAGCATTTAGATAGCACTTCTGCAGATCAGGTCCCAGAGCCTCAAGTCACGCACCCAGTAAATATGGAACACAATCAGCGACCACTTGTGAAAAGTTTGGTGTAAGTGACTTGCCCAGCATCACACAAGAACACTGTGGCAGATGCTCCATAGAATCCAATTCTCCAGGGCAACATTCAATTGCCTTAATCAGGAGGCCCTCCTTTTTCATCCTGCAATCCCCTGCCTCATTCACTACACACCCTCCAGCCTCTGCAACAAACGAAGCAGGTGTCCTACGGACAGCCACCAGCACTACACTACCCTGATTCATCCCTAGAGCAGGCCCATCTTGTGCAGTGAATGAGGAAGGAGTCCTGTGGGAAAAAACACTACCTACTCATCTAATTAAAGACTGCACCATAATGCACATGCACAAAGGAGCAGGGGGGGAAGGGGAGATTGGGGTGGAGAGTACTCTCAGCCCAGGACTAGTGCCAGTACTGATGGAATCTTCAGGGAATTTAGCTGCTTAAAAATCTAAGACATCTCAACTGGGCATGTGCAAACTGCAATTTTTCAAAGGCTAATAATTTGGCCAAATTTGGGCTGATTTTCCTGGGGACAGCAAAAGGCACATCCCTAACACAAAGACCACCCCCCGGGCCAATTTCAAGTCTCTACTGCAAAGCATGGGAGTGCTAGAGCTTATCAAAGAATTTGCCAGAATTTTTAACATGGGGGAAAAAATGAGTTTTCCCCAGCCTCATTTTCAAAAATGGCAGAAATTTCAAAATCAGCCTGAGACAGACACCCGGTATGGAAGATTTCAGACAAATAGTTAAAGTTTGGCAAAGCTGAAAGCAACTGAGTACAAGATTTTATAATGGTGCCAGGCAACTTTAATAAGTAGGCAGTGCTATCAGCCCCTCCAATGACACACGCAAAGCGTAAGCCCTCAGTTTGAAAGAAAAGTACTGCCAAGAAATGAAGAGCTGTTCTACCCATTGCAGAGGCTTTACAGAATATAAACAAACCAGAGCACAAGTCTTTCATTATATTGCTGTTTCATCACTCACAATCCCCTTTAAGTTAAATACATTATGTACATATGGGCTAAAAGTCCAAAGAGGTGGGCATCTGAAGAATAAACATGTCTAAGAAAGCTCTTTTGATGTTTTGCCTGGATCTCAAAACAATGGATGATCTGAATAAAGAAAGCATCTTATCCGAATTAAAACAGATTTTCAATCTTAAACCATATTTATTCAAGCTTCTATCTTGAGGTGGCAGGAGCCACTGTGAACTGGGGATGCATCAGAGGTAGCGACTTGTGGCATTCTGTGATTACACGAGAACAGATCTGGCCTCGTACCAATGACCATTAAGAAAGACAAATGCTTCTAAATTCCTTTATGGAGAGGAGACTGAGAGTCCAAAGCATCGGCTCTGATGTGTCCCAGGACACAAGAAAAATAACATTTCATTAGAAGTAGCCTAAAATGATCAGTACCTTTCACACAAAGTGTTTGCTGAAGACGCCAGGACTGGATGTCAGGGAGAAGTTGAAAGTTTTAAGAAAGCAACCATGTCATCTCTAAAAAATTTCAAGGAATTATTTTTGAGACTATAAAGGTAAGCAACTTCACAATCTTTAGGGAGCAAATGTAGAAACCACAGTCCACTGAGCTGTAAATTTTCCAGCTAACTGTTCTCAGCATGTCCCTTCAAAGCAATCAGATAATGGTCTTCCCTCAAAGAGAATGGATTATTATATTAACCCTACAAGGTAAAGCTGTGAAAGCTACAAAAGTCTGCCTAGAAGGCAAGCTCTATTATGTTTTTCCAATGTTCTCTTTGCTCCCGTAGACTAGGGTTGGCAACTTTCTAATCGCACAAAACCGAACACCCTGCCCTACCCCCGTCCTGCCCCTTCTCTGAGGCCCCACCCCCTCACTCCAGTTCCCCCCCATCACTCGCTCTCCCCCACCCCCACTCACTTTCACCGAGCTGGAGCAGGGGGTTAGGGTGTGGAAGGGGGGTGCAGGCTCTGGGGTAGGGCTGGGAATGAGTGGTTTGGGATGTGGAAGAGGGCTCCAGGCTGCGGCAGGGGGTTGGGGCGTGTGGGAGGGTATGGGCTCTGGGCTGGGGGTGCAGGCTCCATGTGGGGCTAGAAATGAGGGGTTTGGGGTGCAGGAAGGAGCTCCGGGCTTGGGGCAAAAGGTTTGGAGCGTGGGTGGGGGAGTGAGCTTCAGCTGGGGGTGTGGGCTCTGGGGTGGGGCTGGGGTGCAGAAGGGGGTTCCAGGGTGGGGCAGGAGGTTGGGGTGCAGGATCCTGGCAGTGCTTACCGCAGCTCCCAAGAAGTGGTCGTCAGATGAGTTCATGGAGGATAGGTCCAACAGTGGCTATTAGCCAGGATGGGCAGGGATAGTGTCCCTAGCCTCTCTTTGCTAGAAGCTGGGAATAGGTGACAGGGGATGGATCACTTGATGATGACCTGTTCTATACATTCTCTCTGGGACCCCTGGCACTGGCTGCTGTCGGCAGACAGGATACTGGGCTAGATGGACCTTTGGTTTGACCCAGTATGGCTGTTTTTAATCTCATGATTTTTTGAGGCCAGACTCATGCTTTTTGAACATTTGGACATGGCGATACCGCTAGTCAATTTGGAACATCTTGGCCAAAGTTAATGTAACTGGTTTCCAGTTTCTGGCATCAGAAGGCTAGATTCTGTCCACAGCTATACATAAGCAGCTCTCACTGATGTCAACGGGTCATGTGTACATAGCTCCGGGCAGACTGTGGGCCATGATGTAGGTCTGAGGCTTTGGTCACAGGAGAGACAAAGTGGGCAAAGTAATGCCTTTTACTGGACCAACTTCTGTTGGTGAGAGAGAGAAGCTTTTGAGCCACACAAGTACCTTTCCCAGACCTGAAGAAGAGATCTGTGTGGCTTGAAAACTTGCCTCTCTCACCAATAGAAGTTTGTCCAGCAAAAGATATTACCTCATCCACCTTGTCTCTCTGGTTTCCTGGGACTGATGTGGCTACAACTACATTGCATTAGGCCTCAGGATGTATGCACCTAAGCGCTTACATGCAATGGATTATTGCATCATTATCTTTATTTCAAAAGGATCCTACGGCTTTTTTTGCTACAGTATAACCAAACAGTGGTTTGAGCTTGGGAATTAGTTGGTCCAAAAATGGTGCCAAAGCATTTGGCTGTTGGGCTATCTGCTCCAGGGATCTTTCCTGTTTTTGCACATTTTGTTGACCTAGTATTATTTCTTCCTCTGCTACACAGAATGCGTTTCCAAGTCAAGCCATTTCTAAGTCTCTAAAAAACGCTATGGACAACTTCTGACAGAATGACATTAAACAATATATTTGAAATATCTTGTCATACCATTTTACTCTGTCTGTGTAGCACTTAACACAATGGGCTCACGATCCCAACTGGGGCCCACAGGCACTACTGTCTATCAATAATAAATTATTACGGTCTGAGTGAATTTTTTGTGTTGTCTTCTGGTGGCCTACAGAGAGGACAAGGGATGTACTGCTACTAGCCGCTAAAGGAATTCTCTGGTAGCTCAAGTGGTGGAAGCATGCCTTTTGCAGATGAAGGACCAGGGCTGGATTTAAGGGCAGGATCAGTCCAGCTAGTTTCTCTCCCTTTCTCTCTGACCAGCCAAAGATCAACTGGCAACAGAAGGACTGCAGGAGGCTGAGGGAAGGAGCGAGCTACTTGCTTGACACACACACTGGACCTAAGGACTCACATGAAGGGGTGATCGTATTCATAGGGGAGAGCACGTAGGGTTTTTCTCTTTTGCCTAAAGATCTGTAACTCTTGTATGCTTTGGGAGTAAAAGTTACTGGTTTTAGAAATCCCCATGCAAAGTCTGTGTTCCTTACGTTCCCTGCCTTGTGGTCCCTGAAGAGTTAAAGTATAACCCAGAGCGTCCCCAGTGAGGTGGACCTCTGGGGTGAGCATGCATAAGCATCTGGGGAGGCTTGGGAGGTTTAGCACCAGTTTCTGGGCCTGGAGCATTTGGACTATGAAGTCCCACTTCCCAAGGAAGGGGGGCAAACAGTCGGTCAGCACCCAGGTGTGTGCCTTAGAGGTCGAGCGGATTAGTGCTGGGATGGATGCTGCCCAGACCCAGCTGGCTTAGAAGCACTTGGGATCCCAAGGTTGGGTCCAGTTGCAACAGATTGGTGACTGTCCACTGGGGCAATCAGCCAGGTCCGTAATAGCTGGTATTTGCAGTCAGAAGAGGATGGTTGAGAGACTACTATTTGTAGGTCACTGTTATGAATCACTTGTGTTTAAACAAGCTATCAGTTCACCCTCCAATGTTATCCCTTCCTCAGTTAAGTGAAATCCAGGGAAATATAAATCCCATCACTTCTGGTTTACACTTTTTAAAGACGACTCAGGAACCTTGAGTCTACATTTCATGCTGATCTGAAGAGCAACTTCAGAGTAACGGTGGTAAAGAGAGTCAATTTCAGGAACTTTTAAACAGAAACAACTTAGAAAATTTCTTTGAAACTAGTCTCAGTTTTCAACCTAACCCCGAGCTGTCCAAGCCCTGCCCTTCCTTCCTGCGCACGAACAGTTACCAATGAACTCTGATGGGGGAGAAAGAGGGTGCATGTTACACCACCTTAGACAACTGTGCAAGTGCTGTTCCTTAGCCCATTCCCTCTGTCCCTCCAGTACTCGAAGAGGCGTGGTGCTTCCAGCTGTTATCCCTTCAGTGATGGGTCCTTCCAGCAGCCAAACCTGGATCAGGCTCTGTGGCCACAATAGATGCTTCTGTTTCTTTATGTCTAAAGCAGGGGAATAGAGAAGACTCTACAACAGGCACACCATGACTGGGACCAAAGTGCTAATGTAGTCAGGAAGCCCTTGCAACTTGAAAGGATCTTTTGGGGCTGGGCTAGAGAATGGGACTTGTGGACTAGCAGCTGATGGTACAGAACTCAGGCTGCCCAGTCAAGGGGAGGTCATGCAATTACAGAGCTACACAAAGCTATACACTCCCTCGCTTTGCCTTGCAGGCTGCAGTGCTAGCATGACCCTTTTATATAAGTTTCCAACCAAAATAAAACTTTTCCCCCTTCCTGACCTGAAATGGCATTTCTGATGGACTTCATCTGGCATATGCCCGCTTCAGGTCACCCCAGACTACTTAAGCATTCCCGTCCGAGCACAAGTGTATGCTTTCCTCTTTCAAATCCAAAACCATTTCTCCTAAAAACCCAAGCTTGTCGTTTCCTAGAGGGCTTTTTACATGAGAACATTGAATGTTACTGGCCCTGGGTGATGCTGACCTGTAGAGGAGGGTGGGCAGTGAAGGACAGAGAACAGAAGAGGAACAAAAGATCTTTCAAACCATCCAAAGACATTTTTTGCCCACAGCTACAGCTACCCCCCCCCCAACACACGCACACTCAGATGCAAATGAAGCAGGGCATGGCTTTAACCTCAGCATTCAGAAGGAGACAAAAGGAGGCTGAGCCAGTAGCAAGGAAACAGTTGCATAAGTTTTTGGTTTTTGAAAGTGGGAGATTGTCGGTTTCTGGCAAGAGATTCGAGAATAAACAGAAAGCTGGAGTCTTCTGCCCCTGGAGGTTACATGTAAAAGACCAGAACTTCTGCTGTGCTAATAGAACTTAGAGACAGAAAGTATGAGTGCATCAGATTATTGGGCCATTCTCCTGAAACAATGCAATAGGCACTTATATAGACTTGCTCCGGCATCAGGTGCATAATGTGCTGTTAAACTAGAATGACTGAAATTACTCAGAGGATACAGTAAATAACAAAGCAGGAACGACTGGTCAGACTGTAGCAGCCTGAGCTAGACTTTAAAAGCAAAATGTGTGATGGCAATGTCAAAACCAAGGCCTGATGGCTCTGGGAGCAGGAATTCGAGGGTCATTCCAGTCAGTGCAATCTCTAAGAGAACGGAGGGGTCTGGGCTGGTTCATACCGTGCTGACTTGCTGAAAGAATACTTCAAGGTTCCCGTGAAGCACAGTACGTAAGGTCGAATGGGCAACCAGTTTTCAACCCACCTTTGTGTCACCTGGATTCTGGATCTGGCTGGAGACACTGCCATCCCTTATGGCTTCCACTGGAAGAAAAGGCATAGTGAAAGCATTATGGCTTCTCTCTCTCTTCCCCCATTATGTGGGCTGCAAAGGGGAGCAACGTAAGGCCACGTACATCAGCCCTATGCTGCTTCTGCAGCAGGGGAATCCCCCCTGTCCCTGTAGGGGCCACTGCAGCCCTACTGTTGCCCTGGGATCATATTCTGGCCCCAAGTCTCATCACAACGCTTGGAGCTTTTCAGATGTTGCGTCCTCTGATGTAGCTACAGTGGGTCCAGGACTTGGTCCTTGAAGTTCACAATGGTTCCCTGACAGTCTGAGTCATTTAACCTTCTCCTCCACAAGCACCCCAAGGAGATGGGACAGCTGAGTTGTCTCTGCTAGGTGAAGGCTAGAGACAGGTGAGTGAAGGGACAGAATGAATAAGTGACCGACTTCCAGTCACTGCCCTGGAGAGCTGGGCTGATGGGAGAAGAGGATCCTTTTTTATTAGAGGAGCACCTTGACTAGAAGAGGCTGGTGAGAGTAACTAAACCCTCTACTACAGATGGTAATCAGACAGCTACCCAATAAACTCCAACTATACACGTTTGGGAGCAGGATTAGTCTAAACTTATATGAGGTTTCTAGCCGCTCTGTCATACAACTACCTGGTCTGCTAGAGAGCCCTATCAGGTGGTTGGCCTCCGTGGAGTGCAACTGGGACACCGGTTTCCTTTAGCCAAGCCATTCCCTGTATCAAAGCTATTGTTAAGGCAATGACCATTGATGACTCTTGTGTCAATCTATCTGGAAGGCGTCTGGCATTACAATAAACTGCCTTGGTCTGTCCTTGACATCTCTATGCAATCACAGCTACACACTCAAAATGCAAGCCACATTCTTCAAAATGATGGTTACAATGTCAAGTGAAGGTCACAATGTGATACTGACTTGTACAGACATATACCAGCCCATCACCCCAACTCTCTTGGCTCATGTCTTTTTTTCCTTTGTGGGGGGATTGGATTATGGCACAGGAAGAATCCCACTAATTAAACAGGAAGGGTCACCAATCCCAACCGTTTAAAATTCGTGTGTCAGCCCCCACCCACCCCCAAAAAATCACAAGATTTTAAAAATAATACATTTGTGGTTCTTTTTCTTGGCCTTTGGCATCGGACCATTTCAGGTGCACATTTTCAAGCTTTTCCTCACATGAGGGCTAGCAACTTGTTTTTTTAAAATGAAAGCTGAGATTCTCACACATTAATGTGACTTGGAAGAAATGAGGCTCTAAAGGAAAACACCAAATATCAAGACTCATGATAAAATTGCAAGAAACAGTAACACTAGCAATGTGAATGATCATGACAAGTTGAATATGCAGCAGGGAGACGTTTAGATCATGGGAGTGGAAGGGTGGCTACCATTGAGATCTCACTGTAAGTTTCAAAGCACATCTGATTCCCCTACCAAAAAACAGCTGGAAAACACGCATTCATAGAATCATAGGGTTGGAAGGGACCTCAGGAGGTCATCTAGTCCAACCCCCTGCTCAAAGCAGGACCAATCCCCATCTAAATCATCTCAGCCAGGGCTTTGTCAAGCCTGACTTTAAAACCCTCTAAGGAAGGAGATTCCACCACCTCCCTAGGTAACCCATTCCAATGCTTCACCACCCTCCTAGTGAAAAAGTTTTTCCTTATATCCAACCTAAACCTCTCCCACTGCAACTTGAGACTATTACTCCTTGTTCTATCATCTGGTATCACTGAGAACAATATAGATCCATCCTCTTTTGGAACCCCCTTTCAGGTAGTTGAAAGCAGCATTCCCAAATCCTGATTAAGACGGGTCTCCACATGTAACAGCATTTCTGCTCTTTGAGAACTGAAGGTGCAGCAATGTGACCCATACATTCTGGCATTCACATACATGTGCCCATGTCATCGTTGCAGGGATTTGTAGCTTGTAAATGAAATTTGACTTTTAAACTGTCCAGCTCATCTGCAGAGCAAACTCTAATACTCTTTAAGCTCCCCCAAAATTCTAAACGCTTTAAGTGATTACAATCTCTTGGCTATTTTACAGTAAGCATCCCCATTAACTATTTAACTCTGATAAAGTCAGCATTTGGCATTACTGAGAGATTAATTTGGAGCAGCGTATGGGGATTTAAGCTCCATGGTCTGTTCTTCCTCTAGCCAGACTGGCTCAGACAAGGCAAGTGAGCTCCAATAATTGTTTCTCTTTTCAAACAGTCATCATGATACCAACCCAGTGTCCACTATCTCTGTGCTCTCTTTACGGCTATGCCCAATATGCTTTGACCCTCTAGCTACAGTAAGCCCCAAAACAAAAAGGGAGTCCATTTTAGTTGGCAAGGCTGCCAAAGACCAGGCGTTGAGGATGACAAACACATTCCTGCAGCATCCAGCAGGGCTGCAGGGTGTGACAGACAGGGCAGCTTCTGGCAATATCTTTGGGAGACCCTATCATATGCAGGGTATCAATGGTTTGCATGTCATTGTGGGCCAGGGATCATGTGCACTCCACAGGGAAGGGTTTCCACAGCTCCTCCAGAAAGTGAAAATAGTAGGGAATGAACAAGGCAAATCACTCAGGTTATAACACCTCCCGAGAGGTACCACCTCCTGGGGACACTCACATCATCTGGTTCCAACCAGGTTCTCCAGAAACCAACAGGCAAAGAAAGGACTTTTGGATAAACAGCCTGAGGTTAAACTGACTCGGGGCCTTTGTTATTGTTCCTGATCTAAAGCCCGACATGAACTTCATGCATGCTTCAATTACCAGATTAGTTTGGTGGATCACTGTAAGTAACTTCATCCACAAAGATGACACCAGAATGCATTCAAATTTGGACATGTGCTTCTGAGTAGACTGAAGTCCAGTTCGAGCCTGTGCAGTGAGATTGAGAGATTCTTTTAAAGACTGTCTCACTGAATTCAAATGCTGCGCAACTGGCTGAATACCATCAATCCATTCAGACCATCTAGTTTTGGACATCCCATGCAGTGAAACAGGAAGATATTGCTTCAGAATTTCCCACCTTTGTGGACTGCTACTGAAGAGATTGTACATTTGCTGGACAGTTCCAAATTAAGTAATTGCTTCCTTGCATGATTCAGCACAGTCAACACCTACAAGGTTTAGTGTGTGATTTCCACAGCTGAAGAAAATACAGTTTGAATTATGCTCAAGCAGAACTGCTTGTACACCTTTGTACTTCCCAGCCATATTAGCTCCTTTGTCGTAGGCTTGACCAATGCAGACTTGAAAATCTAACTTAAAATCTTCTAGAATTGCAAGTACTCAAGCAGCAATTTCTTTTCCAGTTTTTCTTTTGAAATTGTCAAACAAAATAAACCTTTCTTCAATTGAAAATTTTGAGCTGTCTACAATCTTAACATATAGAATAGCCATAGTAGTCTGTTCCTTATGAGAACAATCTGGAATGGCACCAATAATGATTGAAAATACTTGGCATTTTGAATCTCATCAAGAATTGTTGTTTGTACGAATGACCCACATAGCTCAATAAACTCGTTTTGTATTCATGTGGAGAGATAATGGACTTGCATGCGCTTTTGACTCTCTTGCGATTCTCGAACACGTTTAACATGCTCTGATGAAAGTGGGTCATATTTGTTGAGGAGCTCAACTATGCCTAGAAAGTTTCCATTTGCACGATCACCAATACGTTGACTGGAATCAAAGAAAGCAAACCCCCACTCAGAAAGAAAAAGGATGACATTCAGGATGCGCTCAAGAAGTTTTTTCCAGTTATTAGTTTCTGTAGAGAGGTCAGTCAAGAGTAAATTCTCAACTGAACTTTCAGCTGATGCTGCCCTACTGGCTGATTTCCATGCAACATAGTTTTCTTTGTGTGACATTGAACTCTCATGTAATGGTATTCGGTCTTTCAACTTCCTCCAATCTCTGCTGATGCTCCATCCTGATTGATCAGAGAGAACTGATGCATTTGCAGCACTTTTGTTCAAAATGAAGCAGGGTGCACAGTACAGAGACTAACACGGCTGCTACTCTGAAAACAGTACAGAGATTGGTTTCAGAGGAACAGCCGTGTTAGTCTGTATTCGCAAAAAGAAAAGGAGTACTTGTGGCACCTTAGAGACTAACCAATTTATTTGAGCATGAGCTTTCGTGAGCTACAGCTCACTTCATCAGATGTTTACCGTGGAAACTGCAGCAGACTTTATATACACACAGAAATCATGAAACAATACCTCCTCCCACCCCACTGTCCTGCTGGTAATATTACCAGCAGGACAGTGGGGTGGGAGGAGGTATTGTTTCATGATTTCTGTGTGTATATAAAGTCTGCTGCAGTTTCCACGGTAAACATCTGATGAAGTGAGCTGTAGCTCACGAAAGCTCATGCTCAAATAAATTGGTTAGTCTCTAAGGTGCCACAAGTACAGAGATTGTTTTTCTATACTCCAGCATAACCAGTCTCTTGTGCAGATCTCACCATTTGGAAGAGTTTTTGTCAGCAGATGCAATACTCCAGGTGTGGCCTCACCAATGCCAAATAGAGGGGAATAATCACTTCCCTCAATTTGCTGGCAGTGCTCCTACTAATACAGCCCAATATGCCATTGGCCTTCTTGGCAACAAGGGCACACTACTGACTCATATCCAGCTTCTTGTCCACTGTAATCCCCAGGTCCTTTTCTGCAGAACTGCTGCTTAGTCAGTTGGTCCCCAGCCTATAGCAGTGCATGGGATTCTTCCTTCCTAAATGCAGAACTCTGCAGTTGTCCTTGTTGAACCTCATCAGATTTCTTTTGGCCCAATCCTCCAATTTGTCTAGGTCATTCTGGACCCTATCCCTACCCTCCATTGTATCTACCTCTTCCCCCAGCTTAGTGTCATCTGTGAACTTGCGGAGGGTGCAATTAATCCCATCAACCAGATCATTAATAAAGATGTTGAACAAAAGCGGCCCCAGGACCAACCTTGTGGTCACTATTAGCAAGCGGTCGAGCTATATTCACCTCTTGGACGTGATCCTGTGCTCCACTTAGGACTAAATCAAGAATTGCCTCTCCTCTTGTGGGTTCCAGGACTAACTGCTCCAAGAAGCAGTCATTTAAGGTATCAAGAAACTTTATCTTTGCATCCCTTCCTGAGGTGATATGTACCCAGTCAATATGGGGATAGTTGAAATCCCCCATTATTATTGAGTTTTTTATTTCAACAGCCTCTCTAATCTTCTTGAGCATTTCACAGTCACTATCACCATCCTGGTCAGGTGGTCTGTAATATATCCCTGCTGCTATATTCTTATTATTCAAACATGGAATCCATAGAGATTCTACGGTACAGTTTGGTTCATTTAAGATTTTTACTTCATTTGATTCTACACTTTCTTTCACATATAATGCCACTCCCACACCAGCATGAACTGTTCTGTCCTTCTGATATATTTTGTATTGTGGTATTACTGTGTCCCATTGATCATCCTCATTCCACCAAGTTTCTGTGATGCCTATTATATCAATATCCTCATTTAATATGAAGCATTCTAGTTCACCCATCTTATTATTTAGACTTCTAGCATTGGTATATAAGCACTTTAAAAACTTGTCACTTTTTAGCTGTCTGCCATTATATGATGTAATTGAATGAGACTTTTTTTCATTTGACTGTTTCTCATCAGATCCTACCTGTATTTTATCATCTTCCATCTTCTCCTTATTAGAACATAGAAAATCTCCATTTATAGATCCTCCCCTAGGGGATGTCTCTGTCCAAACCACATCCTCCTCTGCACCTGTCGGCTTTCCCCCAGCCCTTAGTTTAAAAACTGCTCTACAACCTTTTTAATTTTAAGTGGCAGCAATCTGGTTCCATTTTGGTTTAGGTGGAGCCCATTCTTCCTGTATAGGCTCTCCCTTTCCCAAAAGGTTCCCGAGTTCCTATAAATCTAAATCCCTCCTCCCTACACCATCGTCTCATCCACGCATTGAGACCCTGCCGTTCTGCCTGTCTAACTGGCCCTGCGCATGGAACTGGATGCACTTCAGAGAATGCTACCATGGAGGTCCTGGACTTCAATCTCTTACCTAGTAGCCTAAATTTGGCCTCCAGGACCTCTCTCTTATCCTTCCTTATGAAGGATACTGGTTAGCATAAGCACTTGTCACAACACATCAAGTGACTGACCACTGTCAAGGAGATTTTGTTTTATTGATTTATTTAAGTTAACTGCCTATTCTTGGTATAGACTTTGTGTGTACATGCAACAGAACATGTTGGTTTCTTCTAAATCTCTGGTTTATCATTAAAATTCAGTTTTAAAAAGGTTTATTTTAAAACTGCATCCCTGAAACCTTCCTAAGAAAAAGGCACATTGTCCAAGACCATTTGATCTTACAAATAAATATTAAAGATGAATAAAGTCTTTCAAAAATCAGTAATTTTTAAAATGTTCGTATTTGAATTTGTAATCAGCATAACTTATAAAATTGTTTGGGGTACTGTAGGGGGCCAGGGTGGCTCCCCTCCGAACCAGAGGGTAAAGAGCCACCCTCTGAGCCTGAGTGGGCGGGGCCAGGCCAAGCTTCCGCCAATCCCCGGAAGGGGAAGGGTGGGACAGGAAGTACAAAGGGCGGGGCCCTCTGCCCAGCGAGGAGAGCACCAGGGAGGGAGACAGACACAGGATGCTCCCTCGCGATCCTGCTGCTGACCCAGGCGAAGCCCTGGGCAAGGAGGAGCCTGACCGGGGGGAAGGCCTGTGGCAACCAGGGCTGCCAGCCGCTGAATACCCAGAGGACCTGGAGGGGCCTGACTGCAGCCTGGGCCAGCGTGAGTCTGATATCGAGGGGGAGCGGGAGTGGCCAGCAGCAGAATACCCGGAGGAGATGGAGGGACCGGAGCGACCCGCCTGAGAGAGACTGGGTAGGAAGTATCCCAGGGGCCCAACTACACCGTGGGGTGGGTGTGTTTGGTCAGCGGGCGCAGACTGCCACTGTCAGGGCCTTGGGCTGGAACGCAGTGGAGTTGGGTGGGCCTGCGTTCCCCTACCCTGGCGCTCCCCCGCCCAAGGGGCGCGCTACTGACTCCGGCCGGCACACCTTCCTGCTAATTCCCCAACGCCTGGGAGTTGGGGCCGAGGCCTGGCACGGAGACCATTGTTCTCCCTCGCCCCTAGGGGCTCGGAGGACCGACCGACGCCTGTCACAGGTACAGACAGCTGATTTTATTAAGGTTTTGTTCTTTTATCAGTAATTCTTTAATGCGGCACTGTAAAAAACCACACATATGCTTGGAAAACGTAAAATCCAGCCAAGAACAGACTGAAAAGGAACCACAATGACTCAGAGGTGTTTAAAAAATAAAAAAAATGAAAGATTAAGAAAACTTAAATCCACATCCCTGACCATATGCTCCGTATCCTAAGACAAGGAGAGCAAAGTCTCCATTGCAATCCAACATATCCCCTGAGATGTCTATTTTTCAATCAGGTTCTAATGGAACTTTCCTTCTGTGTTCTAGCCAGCTGCAACTGAGACTTGGGCTGGCAAACCACACGGTACTTATCCAATTTAGTTGTTAGAAAGAGATACAGGCAGACGGAGTTGCAAGTCCCCTTAGCTGCAGTTCCCTTTCAGTTCCCTTTACTGCAATTAACACAGAAGAGGTTGTGAAAGAGATAACACGGCGAGTCTGCTAGAATTAGCCAGCACAGGCACAAGGACACGATTTATCACAAACTTGGACCCATGGCCCCTGTGAAGAACTTGTGAGGGAAAGCATCTTTATGACCTAGCAAAGATCTAGGCTTACATGCTGTTATGCATTCATGTCCCTTGAGTAGTCTTTCATCCATCTTGACTTTATGACACTGAGACAGTGCCTCTCAATTGTACTACTTTGCCAGACAACAACCACACCTCTACCAACCAGTGCTAATGGCCACCCAGCCTGTTCAGCTTGCACTTCACACTACAGTGAAGACTGGGATGTGAATTAGCCCAATTTTATTGTCATGCTGCACTACAAATTAGAGAATGCACAGCTGAATGGAGGCCACAGGCCATCCTTAAAGAGTAGGAGGGGCTGGAATCCACCAAGGGAGTTAGGTGTTGCAATGCTGAGTGACATGGCACGTAACTTTCAGGTGCCCAGAAAATCCAAGAACTCCACTGCGACCCAGGAAGCCTGAGTTGCGTGCCTAGGCTCCCTATGCAATGAAGGGCAGGAGACAGGCACCAAAGAATGAGATCCACAAAAGCCAGCATGCTAGGCAGGGAGCCACCTAAGCTAGCCAATGGGAGATGCTAATGACAGGGGTGTGCACTAAACCCCACCATTCTCAGAGGCAGACACCAAGTTCCAGGCTCCAGGGAGGTGCTTGGCAATCGATGAGTGGGCACCCTCCACTTGTAGTCAGAGCCTGAGGCACTTCTTGCAGGGAATGAGTTAGGTGCCTACTTTGCTCCACACAAAAAACAATTCCCACCTCAAGCAGAGAGGGAAAAGGGATTTGAACAGGGGTCTCCCTTCTGCGCCTATACCTGAGAGGGGACTTGAACTTGCACCTCCCAGGTGAGTACTCTAATCACTAGGCTACGGCAGGGTTCTTAACCTTTTCTGAGCCCCGCCCCTCCCAACATGCTATAACAACTCCACGGCCCACCTGTGGCAAAACGACTGTTTTTCTGCATATAAAAGCCAGGGCTGGAGTTAGTAAGTAGCAAGGAGGACAGCTGCCTGGGGCCTCACCACAGGACCGCCATGAAGCTAAGTTGCTCAGGCTTTGGCTTCAGCCCTGGGTGGTGGAGCTCTGGGCCCCATGTTGCAGTCCCACGTGGCAGGGCTTTGACTTTCTGCCCCGGGCCCTAGCGAGTCTAATGCCAGCCCTGCTTGGCAGACCCACTGAAACCTGTTCATGGCCCTCCAGAGGCCCCCGGATCCCTGGTTGAGAACCACTGGGCTATGGGATATTCTGATGTGGGGGGCTCCCTCAGTCCCTCCTGTTGAAGTTGTTCCACTGTGGATTAAATAATGAAAAAGTGGTTGGAGAAGGGGGTTGAACTCATAGTCTCCCACCTCATTCTCTCTCTCTAGCCCAACGACCCTAAGAATGTATCCACAGTGAACAGTCATTGGGTCAGAGACAGAGAGAGAATGATAATGTGGCTTAGGTGGTTGAATGGCGACCTTCCCCTGGTTCATGGATTACTCTGCAGCTTAGGCAGGAGATAGGCAGCTGAATGCCTAGAATGACACAGCAGTGCACAAGCCCAGAGGGAGAAACTGAGGCACCAAGGGAACTTTAACTATGAAAAACTTAGGTGCTGAGTAAGCTAAGGTGCTTTTAGCGTTCAGTGGGAGGTTTGTGGATCACAGTTGTCCTGGAACTGGGACTTAGGCACCCAAGTCTGGGGTTTAACTGCCTAAGCACTTTTGCGGCCTCCCTCCCTCCTCATCACAGAAGCCTGAAGTACCAATATTTGTATGCTCCAAGTAGCTGTGAAATGCTGAATTAAGTTAAGTGGAACCAGTACTATACCCAGGGTGCTGGAATAAGTTTTATAGTGGGGGTTCTAAAAGCCATTGAATGAAACTGTAGACGCTGTACATGATGGAAAGCACTTCAAGCCAGGAGGTGCTACCATACTCCCAGCACCCCTAGTTCCAGCACCCCAACTATACTGCAATGCTGGGAGTCCTGGAAACAATGGGGGGAAAGGAGAACAACTCTGACCCCTGCTTCTGACTGTTCTCAGCAATATCAGTGAATCACCGCTAACTTATCTCTGAAAAAGTTTGCATTAAATGAGCTCAAAACAGCTAAGCAACAACAGCTGGATGTCTTCACTATACAGCTGTGACTTCCACAATGTGTAAAATATTGTCTCAGGAACAAAATGACTAAGCTGGACTGAGGCTTAACATTGCTAAAACATGGCCTTAAAAAGGCTTTGAAAGCTAGTACATTGGTGCTGACAAAGTTATTAAAATGCACCCCTTGAAGAAAATAGAGCTTACCATATTAAAATCTAATTGAGACTACTCAAACCCTTAAAAGGTAGACATGTGCTTAAGTGCTTTGCTGAGCAGAGCTATCAACAAAGATATACTGGACTATTCTGACAATGAAATTAGCATAAATACACAAGAATGTCCAAGGGGTGTTGTAACAAAGAGGGTGATCAATTGTTCTCTATGTCCACTGAAGGTAGGACAATTAGTAATGGGCTTGATCTGCAGCAAAGGGGATTTACCTTAGATATTAGGAAAAACTTTCTCACTATAAGGATAGTTAAGCATGGAACAGGTTACCAAGCGACGTTGTGGAATCCCTATCACTGGAGATTTTAAAGAACAGGTTAGACAGAGATGGTCCTACCTCAGCCAGGAGGATGGACTAGATGACCTCTTGATGTCCCTTCCAGACCTATGTTTCTATGATAGTTATTACAAGATGCTGTACAAGCACATCTATGCAACTTGAATATTATACTACTGTTTAACAAATAGTATCTTACCATGTAATTAAAACACCTTAAGGCACACAGAAAGGGACAAGGTTGCATGTTCAGCCTTAACATTGGTATTTCCTGACTTGGAGCACTTAACTCTTAAACTTCCATGAATGTCATTTTTAACATGCATTTCCTTTGTGGTAATTGAGTTTTTTTATTTGGTTGGTTTTGTTTAGGAAAAACTCAAAATCAGGAGAATCGGTCTTCAGGACTATGAAGCTTTGCTGGCTTGCAAACTCTAAAAGCAAGTACAGCACACAAATGCCATGATGTGGACTAGACACTCCCCAAACTAGTTACCCTCAACCAAAGTCACTAGGTCCCAGCAACCCTCATTAAGGGCTTGTGAGTGCCTAGGAAAACATACCGTTAGAGGGCAATTTCAAAGCCATCTAGCAGATTTGGATGCCCAATTCCCATGAATTTTAGCTTTGAAAATCTAAGTTGTAATCTTTATTTAGCAATTGATATATTAAAAATACCAACTAGAATTTCAAAGCTATTTAATACTTGGTTTTGTTTCCATTGAGGCCCAGATCCTCAAAGGTATTTAGGTGCCTAACTCCCATTGATTTCAATGGAATTTAGCTGCCTAAATACCTTTGAAAATGTGGGCCTAAGCAATCTGTATTTGCTCCATTGACACTAATTCTTTCCCAGTTAATGTGGGATCATTGTGATTCATGATCACTAGGCTCAATCAGTTTCCTGGCAGACCGATAAGTAAGAGAACTGTCCTGAGATATTGCATGTCTCAGTTAAAAAAAGAGTACATGGCACTGTTTTATGTTTATACAGCATCTTCCCCCCCAAAGCATCTTACACGTTATGCACACAGGGTATCATGGAATTGAAACGGTCTCCAGTAAGAGGGCAGCAGCCAGCTGACATACAGGATAATGAACAACAGTGCGGTGATGGGAAATTTTGAACAATGACAGCTGCACAAACCCTGTAATCTTACAAAAAAGATGCACAATGAGCTCATACGTCGCCACAACAGCTTCGGTTTGTATGGTCTGGTCTTAAAAATCACCAGTTAATTGCATAAAATAGTTTATCCACCCGAATGATGAAGGACTGAGTCCACTCTACCAATGTGTGAACCAGTCACTTCACAATGAGCAAATGTTTTCAAAGCTGGTGTATGAAGACATCCCCCTGCAGCAGCCTTTGAAAGGGCCATTGCTACTTCAGCTACTTCGCACACACACAGTGATTTATAATTCATTTTCCAAATGTTGCACCTCAGGTTATTGGGATTTTTCTTTCAAATTTCAGACACTCAATGAATCAGCCTCACAAGCGAGCAGAGGAACATTGCTGTTACTTCCTTCTCCCATCCCAACAGTAATTGTCCCAAGAAAGACACTCGCAATACTTACTTTGGTCAATTTTAAGAACAGAAAATACACAGGTAGAAATGAGTTAGGTATTGCAGGCATCCATATTTTTGCTTTTCTCATATAAAATTAAGACTTTAAATGTCCTTCGCAAGGCTGCAGTGTGAAGAAGATGTGCCTAACTAATGAAGACTTATGAGAGAAATTAAGAGTAATCCTTTACTTTAATGGTATATTAATGAATGCTGATTTACAGGGAAACTCTTGTGGAAATAATCCTACAGTATTCATAGGAATACCAAATGCAATCATCATGATCAGTATTGTAATCCATGCCAAACAGGGATAATTTAGTTGAAATAAACTGCTACTGAAATTAGCAACCTAAAACCTATTCAGACAAAGTGGGGCAGATTTCTAAAAAGGCATACACTAAAGTGCACATCCAAATTACATGTAAAGCTCAAATGTGCATGCACGCATATCTACAGCTGAGCAAATTAAGGGTTTGTATAAGCAGAATAGAGTTTGAGCAAATGCTTTTGAAATATCTCTATGTTTTTTCCACAGGTATTACACTTTTCTGTAGTTAACGCTCCAAATTATTATTATTTAAATGTAAGGGGGAAATTATCTAATGCACCTAAAGGAATGAGCACAAGTCCCTTTGAAAATCATTGGGACTTGTGCTCCTAAATCCTCAGGTGCTTTTGAAAGTCTTCCCCTATACTGAGATTGAACCAAGGAGGCCCAGTCAGAACTGCAAGGTATGGTACAAAAACATACTAAGATACAGTACCTGCTCCAAGCAACTAACCTTTACAAATAATTTACTGGCTAATCAATAGAGCCCAACAAATCTGCGGATATCTGCTTTATATCCGCGGATCATGGATTGCGGATTGGATGCAGATACAAATTTTGTATCTGTGCAGGGCTCTACTAATCAGTGAGGTGGCTCCTACTTAGGCCTGGCCTACACTGTGGGGAGGGAAGGGCGAGCTAAATTGGTCTAAAGTTACGCAATTTCAGCTACAAAAATAGAGTAGCTGAAGTCGACATACTTAGAGCTACTTACCGCAGTGTCTTCACTGTGGTAGGTCGATTACTGCCACTCCCCCGTCGATTCCACCTACGCTTCTCGTTCCGGTGGAGTATTGGAGTAGACGGGAAAGCGCTCGGCGGTAGATCTATCGCGTCTTCACTAGTTGCGATAAATCGACCCCCGCTGGATTGATCACTCTGGAGGTAAGTGTAAACATGCCCTTAGAGTGTTTAAATACATCCCTTAGCCCTGGTCTACACTAGGACTTTAGGTCGAATTTAGCAGCGTTAAATCGTTGTAAACCTGCACCCGTCCACACGATGAAGCCCTTTATTTCGACTTAAAGGGCTCTTAAAATCAATTTCCTTACTCCACCTCTGACAAGTGGATTAGCACTTAAATTGGCCTTGCCGGGTCGAATTTGGGGTACTGTGGACACAATTGGATGGTATTGGCCTCCGGGAGCTATCCCAGAGTGCTCCATTGTGACTGCTCTGGACAGCACTCTCAACTAAGATGCACGATTGTTTGCCGTTGCTCTGACGCAGGGAGGGACGACTGATGACACGGCTTACAGGGTTGGCTTACAGGGAGTTAAAATCAACAAAGGGGGTGGCTTTACATCAAGGAGTATTTCAGGCAGGACTTCATGGAGGGTTCCAATAAGAAATGGTGCACCTAAGTTATTGTTCTTATTGGAACAAGGAGGTTAGTCTGGCCTCTGATTGATACATGGCTAGATTTACCTCGCTGCACCTTCTCTGTGAATCACTGCAGTCTGACCTAGAGGAATGAGTCCCCTAGACGGGAGGCGGGGGGGGGTGTTTGCAAATGAGTACAAAACAAATCTGGTCTATTTCTTGTTTTGATACACTCCATCTATCTTTTACATCTTTGGCTGGCAGCAGACGGTGCAGAAGGACTGCATGCCATCCACATCTCATGGCTGCTGGGCAGAAGATGGTACAATAGGACTGCTAGCCATCCTCATCTCTTGCCTGCCCGGCAGAAGATGATGCAATACGACTGCTAGTAATCTGTATCACCTGCCTGCTCACCATAAGATGGTTCAATAGGACTGACTGCAGGACTAAAGAGAATGACCTGGTCAAGTCACTCCAAATTTAGTCCCTGCGCCCATGTCTGCCCAGGCGCTCCTGATCGACCTCACAGAGGCGACCAGGAGCACCTCGGACATGACGATGACGGCTACCAGTCTTATTGCACCGTCTGCTACCACAAGGCAATGGGTTGCTGCTGCTGCAATGCAATGCAGTACCGCGTCTGCCAGCACCCAGGAGACATACGGTGACGGTTACCTGAGCAGGCTCCATGCTTGCCGTGGTATGGCGTCTGCACAGGTAACTCAGGAAAAAAGGCGCAAAACGATTGCTGCCCTTGCTTTCACGGAGGGAGGGAGGGAACGGGGGCCTGACGATATGTACCCAGAACCACCCGCGACAATGTTTTAGCCCCATCAGGCATTGGGATCTCAACCCAGAATTCCAATGGGCAGCAGAGACTGCGGGAACTGTGGGATAGCTACCCACAGTGCAACACTCCGGAAGTCGACGCTAGCCTCGGTACTGTGGAAGCACTCCGCCGAGTTAATGCACTTAGAGCATTTTCTGTGGGGACACACACACTCGAATATATAAAACCGATTTCTAAAAAAACGACTTCTATAAATTCGATCTAATTTTGTAGTGTAGACATACCCTGAGTCTCATAACTCAGGCCACACATTTCCTTGTGCTTCTGGGAATACAAGCTGGAAGCAAACCCTGTCAGTGACATTTCTTCTCCTGGTAACCAAGGGTGCAGGACGAAGTCCTCCTTCTCTAGCAAGCCATGTGTAAGCAGCATTTCCAGTACCCCCAGCTCTTACTGTCCTAGGGAGGAGAGACTAGGACAAAAGATCAAACCTGCGGGCTGACCACATGAACATTGGTCACAGCTCACTCACTGTCACTGATCATGTTATGCCTCCAGCAATTACAGACCATGCTCTAAAGCAGCTGAAGAGAAATATTACGGCGAGTATCAAACATAGGCGGGGCAGATCCTCAGCTGTGTGCAGCTCCATAGCTCCATTTAAATCAATGGAGCGACAATGAGTGACGTCAGCTGAGGAGCTGCCCATGGAATTCAATGATACATTGCCAATGGACACCAGCTGTGAATCTGTCTCACTGACTTCAGCGGAACGACACTGATTGACATCCTCAGAGAATCTGTCACATTGACACCACTTGGGGAATCTCACCCACTGACTTGAGTGGATCTACACTGATACAGACAAGCTAAGAATCCAGCACACTAAATAAATAAAAAAAATTGAGGGCTTCAATCCATGAAACTGGAACAGCTGGCTATCCTGACCCACAGACTGGATAGGACACATGCTCCACTTGTCCCAAAATTCAAAACTTAAACTCTGCAGGGCAAAGCTCAGATGACTTTGTTCTCTTTTCAGTTGCCTGCACAGAGCTGGTTCTTCTAAATGCTTCGTGTTCTGTAGGGAAGCCAATATCTTTGTTACAGGATCTCAATGTTGTTTAGCAGAATTCACCCTGCAGGCCAAGAGAGCTTGTCAGAGGTCAGGGCCCCGGTCACACACACGTGTCTAACTTTAAACTCACAAACAGTTCCATTGAGACTTTGCAGAATCAGGGCTTAGGAACTGTACACTGGTTTGCACCAGCGTCAATGCTGGGTCACAATGGGCGCTGTGTACTCTCACTCTAGGGTTTATACAAGTTTGGTCATCTTGTTCTTCAGAGTTTGTTTTAGTTGGGTTAATATGCACAGGGGCCCCTTTGGGACTGATCATCAGTTAACTAATTATTCATTAATACAAGACGTAGCGCACTCAATGCTTATAATTCAGAATGCCCTTTGTTGTACTGAGTGTATTATCATAATACACCAAATTCCCACAGTGGCTGCAGCTGTGAAGAGGGAACATGATGATATTTCTTGCATATTCACTTATACAGGATGTACTGTGTGCTTTCTATGGCAAGTAATGAAGCACAAACCTAAACCTTAGGGCTGGATTCTTATTTATACTAAGGCCTCTTTACATTGACCTGACATACTACATTTATGCCCACTTTTACTGCGCCAGGTGTAAAGGAGCCTTGGTGTAAATGAGAATCAGACTGGTCAGAGCATACAAAAAAAAAAACCAAACAAAAACAGTCACATGAAACTAGATACTATACAGCTTTCTCTGCAGAAACATATTTTGATTTATCCTGATGGACAGCCTGATCTCCAGCATAAAAACCATATCAATCAATGTCTGCATAATATTCATACATTAGAAAGACAACACTGGCTTTAAATAGGTAGCAGCAGTTGCAAAAGACTAGGCGGTGGCGGAGCTCTGTCTCTGAAGAGTCTTTTATCTCCCTCAGAAACTGAAAGCCCCTAAATATAGGACTTCTATTAAAAATTCATGATTTCCAGCAGCTATTTATCAAAGCCATGGAAATAGGATATTTCCATCATGCTGAATGGTTTGACATTCATTACTAATAAGCAAATGTGCACTTTATTACCATTTTTGAAGAGAACAGTGCTACCGATATTCAAGGAACATAAAATGTTTTATTGCTAGGAATTAGCATGACAACACAAACACATTACTTCTGCCATCTGGACAGCTCATGCATATTTGAGTAGGAATGGTGAGGGTGATCAAAACTCTGTGGAGGACATTTGTGAAAATGTACTGTGGGGACCTGTATGGTCTTTTTTGGAGTGTGAGGCTGGGTTGGTCACTTCCTGTTTCATTTCTCTTTGGTACCCTGTGTCACAGGACATTTTTTAGGATATGCTGTCTGAAACAGTTGCTTAGTGATTTGCTCAGAGTGAAGATATGTTGGGGGAGGAGACAGAAGAGCTCAACCACCCTAGATGTACACCAGCTGAGCGTCACTGATCTCCAGCAGTAGAACATGTTGCAAATACACGATTATTTATATAGAGTGGCAATTCAGAAGGTAACAAGAGTAGAGCTAACCTGCGCTAAATTGCATTTCATGTACTGCAAAACATTCCTGTGGCTGTTGTTGGTACTGACTGGGACAGTTCTTCACTCTCAAAAGCAAATACTGAATCCTAGAAACATTATTGACCAGGACTTCTCCTTGATCAAAATGCAGTTTTACTTTCAGACAAATGAAGTGGCATACCAATACATTGCTTCTGGAATTGCTTCATCCTTGACATGTAAAAGTTTTACATACCTCATAGACAGAATGCAATGAAGAAATATTCTGTTGTTAAACATTCAGAGGGTGGCCTTGAAAACTGAAGAGTTGTTTATTATATAAACCAGATGGAGAAAGGAAAAATCCACCACTCCTCTTGATATTTTGATATCAGTGTGTTCATTTGTCATGAGAAAGCTGTACTGAGAAAGCAGGTTGTTTAGTTAGGAAGAAGTCTTGAGAGCTACTCCCCCATCCCCGGGAGTCTTCAAATAACGTAGCCCACCCTGAAGATGCTATAGGTGTGTGCGGATATGCGGCATGCTTTGGACAAAGATAAGGTCGTTTTGGCTGAGATTATGCAGGACATTAACACCTGTAGCTGGTCTGGCCATGACTCAAAACATCTTTTTCTTTTTAAAAGCTTTTAATAGTATTGTAAACTTACATTTAAAAAAAAACTACATTAGAAGAATGTTGCCACTGTACACTCAAAAGTTCAGCAATGCCAGAAGGAAGGATGCTTGCCCAACTTCAATTTGGCCCCTTTGTGCATTCAGGTTATAATACTCCTGCCCAACACCCTACAGGAAGTCTGTGGCACAGCTAGGAAATGGACCTAGATCTCCTGAGTGCTAGTCCAGTGCCTTTCCCACAAGACCATCCTCTCGCTGACGAGAAAATTATGTGAAATTCCAGAAGGATGAAAGAGGCTGCTAGGGGAAGATGATGTTAATCTGCCAGGTGCCAGCCTGGGTCCACCACTCTGAGGTATTATTACCTGGATTTAGACTTTGGGAGGGCTAGAAGGCTACACCACTTGCAATTGTTATTATTTATTTGTATTGTAGTAGCACCAAAGAGCCCCAGGCATGGACCAAGAACCCCTCGTCCTCGGTACTGTACAATGACAGAAAAGAAAAACAATCCCTGCCCTAAAGAATGTATATTCTCCATTCCTTGCTGCTGACCTAGACTGTGACCTTCCTGAAGGACAAAGGAACATCTTCTGCCAAAGTGGGGGCTGCAATTGTGGGAGACTAGAAGAACTACCTATGTTAGGCCTCCCAAAAGGGCTCCAACAAGCCAGGGAAAGCCAAACAGGACATTCCCGATGCTGCTAAGGTTAAAGCAAAAATAATAATAATTTTAAAAAAAAACCCACACCCAGCAGAAAATCTCCTTTTTCTTTAAAAAAGAATAAAACCTTCCAGGCCTTCTTTGTTCATCACAGAGAAGGCAAAAGAGGGCAAAAGTCTAAGTTTTTAAAAACCCTTTACAGGTCACCTTTAATACTCTTCCAAAATAACATCATGACAATGTTAGCAAGAAGCTGTAAAATTCTGGCAGCAGTGGCTTTCATTTTAGAGACATTCATAATGCTTTATCCCTTCCTAGCTTGCCCTCTCCCCCTGCTTGTCTTTGAAGTTTCCAAGGAGAAAGTTTTCATGATTAGTGACAGCAACACTGTGGTCTTTCTCATGTAAATATTTTATTTTTAGTATTGATCCCATAGTGCTCCTATAACCTTATAAGGGACATGAAAACTGTAGGCCAGATTCTCAACTGGTGTAAATCAATCGCCACAGATTTGAAGGGAGCTAGGCTGATGTACTTGACTAAAGCTATAACTTAAAGGAAAAGACTGAGCAAGGTTGTGAACTCCAAGTTAGGAAATTTCAAAAGTTTGATTCTCCATTAACTCAGCCAACCTGCACATCCCATGCATGCCAAAGCTCTGTATACCTTAATAACAAAAAGCAATAATACAACATGATTTATAGTCAACAAGAGGAAAAGATGATACTACACATATGCAATGTAGCCAAGTTAACGGGTGCCGGAGCAAACTCAAACTTCGGAATTCTCTAAGTGTGAGAGGTTGACTTCAAATAATGAATGCTGCATGAAGTCTCGCTTTGTTTGTTTTAAAAATCTTAAGAAGTTTGGA
This sequence comes from Lepidochelys kempii, assembly GCF_965140285.1. Classification (NCBI taxonomy): domain Eukaryota; kingdom Metazoa; phylum Chordata; order Testudines; family Cheloniidae; genus Lepidochelys; species Lepidochelys kempii. The sequence continues at coordinate 205,977,810 of NC_136382.1, read as the reverse complement.
GGTGGGGGACGGAGGAACAAAACAAACTAAAGAAAAAAGAAAATCTAGATGCAATCAACTTGCATTCTTTACAAGCTCCACTAATTTTTGTCCTTTGGGCGTGAAAGTTCTTTGATCCAAATGCAGACTTAGTCAGCTGTGCATGCACCTATGTTTAAGACCCTGATTCAACAAAGCACTTATGCACATGCTTAACTTTAAGTGCATGAGCACCCTGGGACTACTCCCATGCTTGAAGTTAAGCGGGTGCTTAAGTCTTTTGCTGAATCAGGGCCTTAGTATGTACATTGGAAAGAAGACATTTTCTCCTGTACATGCTCAGCGTGCAGTTTTCAAATGCCAGTGTCTATCACAGAATCATAGGAATGCAGGTCTGGAAGAGACCTTGATAGGTCATCTAGTCCAGTCCCCTGCTCTGAGGCAGGACTAGGTATTATCTAGACCATCCCTGACAAGTGTTTGTCTAAATTGTCCTTAAAAACATTCAATGATGGATATTCCACAACCTCCCTAGGCAATTTATTCCAGTGCTTAACCACCCTGACAATTAGGAAGTTTTTCTGCAAATCCAACCTAAACTGCCCTTGCTGCAATTTAAGTCCATTACTTCTTATACTGTCCTCACTGGATAACGAAAACTATTTATCACTCTCATCTTTATAACAATCTTTTACATACTTGAAGACTATGTCCCCCCTCAGCCGCCTCTTCTCCAGACTAAACAAACCCAGTTTTTTCAATCTTTCCTCATAGGTCATATTTTCTAGGCCTGAAATTATTTTTGTTGCTCTCCTCTGGACTTTCTCCCATTTGTCCATGTCTTTCCTGAAGTGTGGTGCCCAGAATTGGACACATTACTCCAGTTGAAGCCTTATCAGTGCTGAGTAGAGTGGAAGAATTACTTCTCGTGTCTTGCTTACAACACTAGTTAATATATCCCAGAAAGATGTTTGCTTTTTTGGCAACAGTATTACATTGCTGACTCATATGTCATTTGTGATCCACTATAGCACCCATATCCTTTTCTGCAGTACTCCTTCTTAGGCAGTCATTTCCCGTTTTGTATTTGTGCAATTCATTACTCATTTCTAAGTTACATCTTCCTATGTCAAACCTTAGCCAATATTTTTCAAAACAAGCAGAAGACATAACTAGACCTTAGTGGGGGCTGTGGTCATGACTTTTCAGCCATTTCTGTCAGAACAAGTGCTGGGCAGAGGAAGACATTTCCGTCTGGTGTCAGATTGTATTATTTTGAAGTCTGGTTTTGTTCTAACTCAGAATGAACTCTCTCCCCTCACACAAAAATGACATTCTCAGCAAATGGGAATGGAGCCCAGCTCCAGGGCAATCTGCCTGGTGGGCTACTGAGGAGCCCTGAGCTTGGGAGCTGGGACTCCTTGGACTTCCATGCTCCCTGTAAACCCACCAGGTTGTCTACCAAGGAGACAGGAACCTGGAAGGCAGGGCTCCCCAGCAACCTGCCAGGTGGGAAAGATAGCAGGAAACCAGACAGGTGTCCAACTGAACTTTATTGAAACACAACAGGCTCTGCAAAACATTTTGACCAAATCAGCAAACTCCAACAAAAAGTGATTCATCTGAATTGTTCTGACAAGCTCTAAATAGAACCCTGTCTGAAAAACAAAAAACAAAACAAAACAAAAAGGCAGGTATGATTTTGATAAACTGGGGAAAATGTATTCCCATTCCCATTTAACATCAAAATGGTGGAAAGAATTTTGCTCAAGGTTTCTGAGAAATGTCACCAACACAGTGAGCCAAATTGCAGGCTCCAGGCCCATAAAGAGATCCAGTCATGGGAGTCCCAATGAACTTAAGGGGACACTGGGCGGTGATCAGGTTCCATTTGCACAGACCACAAAGAAGTGAGCTAAGAACTTGTACAGACTTACAAGAAGTGAGCTAAGAACTTTTAAACCTCTAGTGTGACAGGTGCATGTAGATTGTCTCCTCCCACTTAAAAAAATGGAAAAATAATCTGCAAACTACAAGGGTGGCTATAATTTCATGTAAATCCATACATGTGCAGGACTTTATTTAGCGTATGGCAAGATAAAAGATCATCTGTTTTATCAAGATAGCAAAGCTCCTTCTTTATCCCCATTATATTCTTTTTGTTTTAAATGGAACTAGTGCTCTGGCACTATCAAGCATCTTAAAATAGGATCATATTTTATAATAAGAAAAGGAGTACTAGTGGCACCTTGGAGACTAACCAATTTAATTGAGTATAAGTTCAATAATTGGTTAGTCTCTCAGGTGCCACTAGTACTCCTTTTCTTTTTGTGAATACAGACTAACACGGCTGCTACTCTGAAACCATATTTTATAATGAGAGTCTTAAAATGGGGCAATACCTTACCACTGCTGGCAAAGCTCAGAATCAAGGTCGGAGGACACACAACTTGGTTACCCTGGAAGAAGCTACATTTACGGATCAACAAATTTGAGAACTTCGCGTGGTGGCAAATGAGTGAGAAGTAATAGAAAATAGAGACAGAAAAAGCCTGTTTCTGTAAGTCACCTTGTGCACTCTGCAAATCCCAAAGAAGTTTCGCCAGTGTTTTGCCCAGTCTAGTTTTTAATGATTCAAGTGACCCACTTGCCCTGGAGTTTTTGTTTAGTGACAGATCAGCTACCACTCTGAAATCTGTCTCCTTTCTCTGTCTTTCTACTTATTACTCTTTTTGTCTGACCCTGATTCTACTCCCCCTATTGAGGCAAAACCCAACTGCACTCACTGGGCCAGGTTTTTGAAATCAGGCGGAGGAGATGGGCCTCCTCTCTGCTTTTAACAGAGGATGAGGAGTTGTGCTCCTCCATCTCTGTCCCTTCATTTAACCCCTGGCTGGTTTGTCGTGGGGTGACACAGGGTAGGAGTCTAGTCTTGGCTCTGCCCCGACCTTCTGTGTGACCTTGGACAAGTCACTTCATTCTCTATCCTCCCACCTTATGCCTGTCTTGACTAGACTATAAGCGCTTCGGGGCAGGGACTGTCTCTTGTGTGTCTGTACAGTTCTTAGCACGATAGGACCTTGGGTGCTGGTGTGATACCAATCATTATCTAAATCCCACAGGAGCCTTTCCATTTACTTCAACGGGCGTTGGATCAAACCCATACAGCCCTGGTCCGGACAACAATTCCGATGAGCTAGATCAGTCAGTGTCAGGGCAGGAAACATGGAAACACAGCCTAATATTGAAACCTATGGACTGTGTGAAGGTAGTCAATAATTGCCCATTTCCAGAGCAGCATTTTGAACTACAGTTCAGCAAATCCTCTCTATGTGAGCCCGTCAAACAGAAAAGGGAAGAGATCATTTGTTCCTTTGCTACTATTTAGTACAAATATCTAAAAACGCAGTTGAAACAATAAAAGCTCATCAGCTCTAAGAGAATGACTCAGGCCACCATTTGAATCTGTTAGGAGTTTTTAAGTGATATTTCTTCGAACTGATCAAACCCTGCAATCTCCAAAAGAAACAGTGAGCCCTACAAAACAAACACTCTTAGCCTATCCCTATAAGGTCATAGTAAACAAGTATATTTTGCACCATATTCTTCAGGCAGGAAACTATACACCTTTTGGGGGGAATCCTGGCCTCACTGACGTCAATGGGAATTTTGGCCTTGACTTCAGCGGGGCCTGGATTTCACACTTCTTATTTATCTTGTCACACAAAGTACGTTATTGTATGTGCTTTGGGGATGGGCTGTGTCATAAATATAAAGGGAAGGGTAAACACCTTTAAATCCCTCCTGGCCAGAGGAAAAACCCTTGCACCTGTAAAGGGTTAAGAAGCTAGGATAACCTCGCTGGCACCTAACCAAAATGACCAATGAGGAGACAAGATACTTTCAAAGCTGGAGGGGGGAGAAACAAAGGTTCTCTCCGTCTGTGCGTTGCTTTTGCCGGGACCAGAGCAGGAATGCAGGTCAGAAGTCCTGTAAAGGGTTAATAAGCAATCTAGTTAGATATGCGTTAGATTCTGTTTTGTTTAAATGGCTGATAAAATAAGTTATGCTGAATGGAATGTATATTCCTGTTTTTGTGTCTTTTTGTAACTTAAGGTTTTGCCTAGAGGGATTCTCTATGTTTTGAATCTGATAACCCTGTAAGGTATTTACCATCCTGATTTTACAGAGGTGATTCTTTTACTTTTTCTTCAATTAAAATTATTCTTTTAAGAACCTGATTGCTTTTAATTGTTCTTAAGATCCAAGGGTTTGGGTCTGTGTTCACCTATGCAAATTGGTGAGGATATTTATCAGCCTTCCCCAGGAAAGGGGGTGTAGGGTTTGGGAGAATTTTGTGGGGAAAGAAGTTTTAACCTAACCTGGTAAAAATAAGCTTAGGGGGTTTTTCATGCAGGTCACCACATCTGTACCCTAGAGTTCAAAGTGGGGAAGGAACCTTGACAAGCTGTCTTATTGTTCTGTGTTTGCTCAGCACCTTGCAAGATAATAACAAATAATAAAATAATAATAATAATAAAATAATAATAAATAATAAAATAATAACAGAAAATGTGGAAATGGCAGAGGGTGTTTAATGACTTCTTTGTTTCGGTTTTCACCAAGAAGGTTGGTGGTGATTGGACGTCTAACATAGTGAATGCCAGTGAAAATGAGGTAGGATCAGAAGAGGCTAAAATAGGGAAAGAACAAGTTAAAAATTACTTGGAGAAATTAGATGTCTTCAAGTCACCAGGGCCTGATGAAATGCATCCTAGAATACTCAAGGAGCTGACTGAGGAGATATCTGAGCCATTAGCGATTATCTCTGAGAAATCATAGAAGACGAGAGAGATTCCAAAAGACTGGAAAAGGTCAAATATAGTGCCCATCTATAAAAAGGAAAATAAGGACAACCTGGTGAATTACAGACCAGTCAGCTTAACTTCTGTACCAGGAAAGATAATGGAGCAAATAATTAAGCAATCGATTTGCAAACAACTAGAAGATAATAAGTGATAAGTAACAGTCAGCATGGATCCATGTCTGATGAATCTGATAGCTTTCTTTGACAGGGTAACAAACCTTCTGGATGGGGGGAAGTGGTAGACATGGTATATCTTGACTTTAGTAAAGCTTTTGATACTGTCTCACATAACCTTCTCATAAACAAACTAGGGAAATACAACCTAGATAGAGCTACTAAAAGGTGGGTGCAAAACTGGTTGGAAAACCATTCCCAGAGAGTAGTTATGAGTGGTTCACAGTCATGCTGGAAGGGCATAACAAGTGGGGTCCCGCAGGGATCAGTTCTGGGTCTGGTTCTGTTCAATATCTTCATCAATGATTTAGATAACGGCATAGAGAGTACACTCATAAAGTTTGCAGATGAAACCAAGCTGGGAGGGGTTGCAAGTGCTTTGGAGGATAGGATTAAAATTCAAAATGATCTAAAAAAACTGGAAAAACAGTCTGAAGTAAATAGGATGAAATTCAATAAGGAAAAATGCAAAGTACTCCACTTAGGAAAGAACAATCAGTTTCATACATACAAAATGGGGAACGACTGCCTAGGAAGGAGTACTGCGGAAAGGGATCTGGAGGTCATAGTGAATCACAAGCTAAGTCTAAGTCAAGAGTGTAGGGCTGTTGCAAAAAAAGTAAACATCATTCTGGGATGTATTAACAGGAGTGTAGTAAGCAAGACACAAGAAGTAATTCTTCCACTCTACTCCGTGCTGATTAGCCCTCAACTGGAGTATTGTGTCCAGTTCTGGGCGCCACATTTCAGGAAGGATGTGGACAAATTGGAGAGAGTCCAGAGAAGAGCAGCAAAAATGATTAAACATCTAGAAAACATGACATATGAGGGAAGATTGAAAAAATTGGGTTTGTTTAGTCTGGAAAAGAGAAGACTGAGAGGGGACATGATAGTTGCAGTGGGGGAGGTTTAGGTTGGATCTTAGGAAAAACTTTTTTACTAGGAGGGTGGTGAAACACTGGAATGTGTTACCTAGGGAGGTGGTGGAATCTCCTTCCTTAGATATTTTAAAGGTCAGGCTTGACAAAGCCCTGGCTGGGATGATTTAGTTGGGGATTGGTCCTGCTTTGAGCAGGGGGTTGGACTAGATATCCTCCTGAGGTCCCTTCCAATCTTGATATTCTATGATAACAGTTTTCAAGTATGTAAAAGGTTGTTACAAGGAGGAAGAAAAATTGTTTTTCTTAACCTCTGAGGATAGGACAGGAAGCAATGGGCTTAAATTGCAGCAAGGGAGGTTTAGGTTGGACATTAGGAAAAACTTCCTGCCAAGGTGTTTAGGCACTGGAATAAATTGCCTAGGGAGGTTGTGGAATCTCCATCATTTGTGATTCTTAAGAGCAGGTTAGACAAACACCAGCCAGGAATGGTCTAGATAATTAGTTGCCAGGAATGGTCTAGATAATTAGTCCTGCCACGAGTGCAGGGGACTTGACCAGATGACCTCTCAAGATCCCTTCCAGTTCTATGTTTCTATGAAAACAGGGTCCCATGATGCTATCGGTAATACAAATAAGTATTAATTGTACAGCGTTTAGCACATTGGGAACCCGACACCTCCCAGGTCCTAACACAACCCAGTTAATAAGTAATAACTGTGCATACAGAATGCCTATGAACAAACTCTTTGCTAACATAAATTTATGCGGTTCCACTGACATCAGCAGCCCTGCACCAGTTTACATGGGCAGACAATTCGGCCCATAAAGTTTAACTCAGTTTCAATGCGCAGAGCATAACTGTATTTACCTGATTTACAGAATCAAATTGTGTGGTTGGTAAGTTTTGATTGAAAGTATTTTTTGCCAAGCAAGAAGTTAAACTACTGTCCTTCTCATTTCATTGATGTGGTCAAGCTCTTCCTTTTGAACAAGGGGTCAATCTCAACGGCTGCTGGTCCTAGCATAAATCCAGATGAATTCCAGAGGGAAAAGTTAACCTTTTGGTTAAGAGTCATATGATCAAAAGTGTTGGCCAGGAGCAAGTAGTTTATAAAGAGCCAAGCACGAAAGGATCATCCAAAAGCATTACTGGACAAGCCTGCAAGTCTTAGCAGTCTAGGAGAGTAGCAGAGGGCAACACATGTGGATTGTGTTGCCAAAGTTCTGGGTGCACAATCGAAACACATACTGCATTGGAACAGAAGGTCCATATGTCAAGTCCTATTTCTTTTCTTGCACCAACATTATTTTCTAATGCAAAGTCTATTAATACTGAGTGGCTTCTTTGTCAGGTCCCGGGCACCATTTCTTGAGCTGGCATGTGCACCTACGGGTTACATCTGCAGCAGCAGATAGAAAAATGCAGCATTGGATATACCTTTTCTTTATTTAATTGTCTATTTCTAGTCTATCAATGCACTCTGCCTTGTCCTATCCCCCTTCTGCCATCCTGAATAAAGTCAACTCGAGAAAGTTTCCTCGTGTGAACGGGCAGCTTCCCTCAAGAAACGAGAAATGACATGTGCATTTTGTACGAAGTCTGTGTGCCACGTGCTAGTGATGAGGCTGGTGAAGCAACGAGAGCCTTTTTCTGCATGAATCTGCAAGAATCCCCTGCTATGCACTGCTTTTCATTAGCATCTGCATAAGTATGCCTTAAGAGCAGCAGCCAGTGCCGACTGCTGACATCATGCATTTGAAGGGGGGATCTACAGGCTGCAGAAATTCTCCTGAGATGACAGATCCATCCATTCCAATTATTTCTGCTCCTGTTGAGCTCAGGAGAGAGCTATGTGTGGGGATTCACCTAGCCCCTCAGCTGCCTAGCCCAACCGTTCCTGTGCAGAAAATTAATTAGTTAGTCATATACCTTCTGTTCTATAGGAAATCCATTCATTTCAATGTAATCCATTCCAGGCAATGGCACAATTAAGAAAATGGATTAATTAAGGGCAGGAAAGCTCCATGGCTGCCTGTAGAGTACAGCCATCTTAGTTGGAGAGCTCCAACATGCAGCATCTACTCTGAAAAATTACAACGCTGCCCCTTCTACAGTATAGATAGGCTTGGAAGGGTATTATCTGTAAATGTCAATTTCACCGTACACACACACACAAATCAACAACAAATATGGCCATTGACGATAATTGAAATTTACAGACAGGCAAAGAAAGAAAACCGCTGCTTGGGAACTTAGAGTTTGATTTAAGGATATTTACCTTGTATATTTTGACAGGTGATGTTGACCATTTGTGTTTTAACAGTTATAATGCTTTAACTTTTTGAATCTCAATGTCCATAGTCATTAAGTAATTATTGCCTTACCTCTCCCACCCCCATAATTTCCTGCCACTGTGAAAATGTAATTGGAAATTTGTTAAAATAAATCAGTATCTGTCAGAATTATATAAAATTTTTAAAGTCAACTTCTGCCACACCTATGGACAGATTGCACATTTGTGAGAACCTTAATTGTTGGTTGCAAAGATGCAGCTATTTGTACTATAAGCCTCAAAAGTTTTATTTTGCAATTTCATCGATTCCCAAGAGTGGGACTCCATTTCTTTTTAACATACCCATGAGCTGTAATAAGAAATGGACTAGGCTCCTGGAAACACCAATACAGAGAAAATCCACTTGCATAACATGTGGCTTTTAGCCTTAATGGATATAAGGAGATAAAATACATCTACATCACAAACCAAAGGAGGTTGGTAAACGTTTCTCTGTTTCAGCAGGCTAGAAGCAGAATGAGACTCTCGTAGCTAAAGATGTTGAGTTAGAATTTGAATTACCATTACTTTACAATTCAATAGCACCTGAAAAGTGCGGGGAGGAAGATATTGCACAGGGTGATAAAACAGATAAGGATCCAGTCGAAAAACATAGCTTTCCACCCAACCTCGAGAATTTTCCAGCCAGGGTAGTTTGGATATTTTAGTTGCAAATATCTAGGTTTCAGGGAACTGTTTGCAAATCTTTCACTGCTCTTGCCAAAGCAGAAAATGTAAACGTTTGTGACAAAAAGCCTGAGCTCACAGGGATAACTGCTGTACTGCTCTAAGTGGTTCGGCACACCGCACTGCTGTGCTTATAGCAAGCTCATCCTATACAGGGTAACTCAGTGCAATTAGAAGGCGGGTCTACCAGTGGACTGAGCTATGAATAGCCTGCTGCCTCCCATTTATCCCACCTGCTCAGAGGTGTCCACCATGGTATTTCTATGGGATTAGCAGTCGTATCCTCTGAGCAAAATGCAGTTTCCTTACACGTCCATACAGCGCCCAATGAGACAGCATGTAAAGTTAGAGGGCTAAGGAGGAAAGAGAGCCACAAGGAGTGAAAAGGAAGTCATTTGAGGCAGGGGAGAGAAATCACAAGTGGCTCAAGTGTGTGTGTGTGAGCACATGCACTTCCCAAGACTGGACCAGAAACCCAGTGGTGACGGAGCGGGTGGAGGTCTGCCCCTGAAGACAGGAGGAGGAGTGCAGCCTTCGCAGCCTACTTGCCTTTGTGCAGAAGCTCTTCTGTGCAGGGCTTGTGCAGTTCCAGAAGTGGGAGGAAGGCCAGAGTGTGGCCAGATGGAACCTTCCAGTTGCTTCCCTGGCAAACCTGAAGAGGAAGCTGATGCATGTGACTGCAGCCTGAGGCTGCATTATGTTGGGCCTCCACTCAGGAGAGCATGTGTTTAAATCTACCCTTCCTTGTTCAGGCCAATCCTTAAGCATTTGCTTAATTTTAGGCATGCACTTAAACTCCATTGTGGATCCCATTAAGCACATGGTTAAGGACTATCTTGAACGGAGAAGCTTCCATGAATCAGGGCCTCCCCTGACCCGAAATGTGAGAAAAGTGCTTCTTTTGGTGCCTGAATCAGGACTGGTAGCTAAGAGGCCTGGTGCAGCCTGGAGAGACAGTGACATTACCTGCCACAACATAATGGCTGAGAGTATTTAACAAATATTCTAATTCCTCGTGTAGCCTGCACTTGCTGTGTGACATCCAGCAAACAAGCATCTAGGGAGACCACTCTGGATTTTATAGTCCTACGGAGGCACAGGGTATAAACACGCACACTCTCCTCTAACTATTCATGGAGAGGACCCAACTCTAAAGCAAAAACAGTTTCTTCACTAAACAAAACCCGTCACGCTGTTGACACATCAGGGGTAGCTGAAGAAATGAGGCAAGACCACATTATCTAAAAATGCAACAAACTTCAATGGAATTGGTGCCTTCAGCCATCAGTGTCTATGGCTCCTACAGCGGGAGACAGCTGGCACCATCTAAACGATGCTTTGTTTCAATTTCTCACTCCCCCTGCTATTTCTCAAACCACACCCAGTTGGTGTGGGAGGGGAGGCTTAATACATTGTGTATTCTTGTTGCAAAGAAGAAAACAATGACCCATCATGGAGCATTATGTCTGTCATTTGTCACATACAATAAAAAGGAGCCATATTACATATACGCACAACCTGAATGAAAGAGCGGGGTCTTTGTTGATGAATATATGAAAAAGTAAACTACTGTATTACAGATAATGGGTCCCACTGGCATCCCAGGGACCAGGATTTCCCTCTATTTTTCACAGGAAGACCATTCCATAAACAAAAACCATGCGGGAAGACAGACAAGATCAAAAGGCATTTCAGAGGCAATGAGAAGGAAATGCTGTGCTAACTGGAAAAGCGGCCCTGCTGCATATCAGAAACGTAGCAAAGAACTGATTTTTAAAGGGTTAAAGAGGCAGTGAATTAACTTTATATTCAATCTCTCATTCAACTAATAGCCGCCAAGCCAACTAGAAGCATGAGTGTGAAAGCTAGGAAAAGGCAGTGAACTGTGAACTTCAAGTCAGCTTTTTTATTGGGTGAATATACTGAAGTTGCATCGGACAAGTCAGGCCTGGATGAAATTAATGCATGCACTAATATCTTCAATTTCCTCTTCTGCAGGCACACTCGGATTCATTTCTAATTCTGCCAGGTCCCTCCTTCATTAAAAGGTAGGTGGCGTTTTTTCTCTACAGTTGAATGCACAAGAGGTGGATGCAGGGGACATTTCTTTCCCTGGTTATTGTTTCGTACAATTTTGAAAAACAAGGTAATAGGATTTAACAATGAAAAGATGAGGCGAGATCTAGCATGCTAATCTTCGTTTTGCTTGAAGAAATTGGGAGCACTGTATTATCCAGGACCTTCCTCTGTGTAGTCCACTAATTAGTAGAAGGCGAACCTCTAAAGTTTTGAAGATTCTATTACCTTTTGTGCCTACCCAAGCCCATTTAACCATCTGAGGACTTCTGCTTCTTCCTCAATCCACTGGCCTTCTCTGCATCTCAGCCTTTCCCCTCTCTAACCCAAACAGAAAACCCATCTCTGTTTCCTGACAGTATCTATCTTTCTATCCAGCTCCTTAATTTTGACCCCATTCTCCCATGCAGTGAATTTTGTATTACTTCCCTCCTCTTACAGCCTGAAAAGGTGGCTTCTTTCCATTATCTACCGTTCTCTTCCAATGCTTAGATTCCTCCCCATGCGTATTCCTTCTCCCCACACACTCAGTCCCCCCTCTCCCCATTTTGGTATGAAATTCCCCTTCTTTTTGCAACTATTTCCCACTGTTGGCACTCAGCAGAAGCAGCATTTTCTCCTGGCCTCATTAAAATCTCACTCTCCTGGGTTCACTAGGATCAAAGAGCCACAGAATCAACCATGTACCTTTGACACTGAGGGAGTCCCAGAGATGGGGAGACGCACAACAAAGCCACCACCAGAGATTCTTTGGGCTATGAACAAAGGTCGGGAAACTGTAAAGATCCAGAGGTCTGGATCCGCAGGGCTCCAGGTGACTAATGATTCCACACTGCCCGCCAGCAGCCATGGCAGAGGGGTGATCCAGGCATTATGAATCCCAGGGGATCAAGTACCACAGGAAGTGCCACCCGCAGAACACCAGATTGGCAGCATCCTCACCATCTCTGATTGGTCCAAGCACACTATTTAATCATGGAGAGCATCCCAGAAAGGGGCATCTATCCAGAACAAGAAATCCTAGGTCGTCAGATGCTGTTAGCATTCCTCAGGCTGAGTACTGCCTTACTTAGCTAATAGTCCCATTAGTTTCAATCAGAGATGGAATTAACCAAAAGATACCAATCATTTTTCACATGAACTTTTGAAAATAAAAATAACTCTTGTTTTTCCTCTACGTTTCTGGTGAAAGACATTCAGTAGTTTGACAGAAAACAAAAAACAAACAGTTGGTTATGAAAAACTAGTTTTGGATTAAAAAAGGTCAGATTTTAGTTAAATAGTTTGGTTTCAAAAATAAAAAACTCCAGAAGTTTTACAGACAAATGAAAACTCAATTTTTTTTAACAAAGCCACCAAACTTAAATTGAAAGGAAGTATTTCAATTTTCAATTTCTGCTTTTTCCATCAACAAGACAGAATTCTTACCAAATCAAAAATTTTCTGCAAAAAGATTTGCTGTGGTCAAAAAAGTCATTATTCACTGAAAAGAAGTTTTGAAGAAAACATGTTGATTAGTTCTGGTTTCAGTGAGACTTCCTGCAGAGCAAGATGCTACTTACCCGGAATAAATGTGGCAGAATCTGGCCCCAGATAAGAAAAATCAGGCAATTTCCAAGAGACTGAAATACTGGGTCACAATTTCACTTAAAAACAGTTAGTGCCATATCCTGAAAGAAATCTGTCCTGAGCCCCCTCTTCTAGCCTTCAAACAACCCTCCAACCTTGCCAAGCTCGAAGGAGCAAGATCCTGCCAGAAAAACAGCTGCAAAAACCTGCAGACATATCTCCTCTGCTACAATGATCAATACCCCCAATGACACGCCTTTCAAGATCCATGGGTCCTACACATGCCTATCACAATGTGTGGTGTACCTCATCCATTGCACTAAATGCTCCAACAACTGTGTGGGTGAAACCAGAGAGTCACTATGCTCTCAAATGAGCTCATACAGAAAAATGATAAAAGACAAAAATACCATCTCACCCGTGGGCAAACACTTTTCACAAAATAATTACTCCACATCTGACCTCTCAGTCCTCGTCCTCAAAAGAAACGTCCACAATAGCTTCAAAAGATGAGCCTGGGAGCTTGAATTCATAACTCTGCTAGACACTAAAAATCATGGACTTGATAAAGACACTGGATTTATGGCTCATTACAACAGTCTATAGCCACTAACTCTCCTTTGTCCTACAACTGCAGTGGTGTTAACTGTCCACTTCACTTGAATGGTCTCTTACCCTATGTGAACTGCTTGTGCTAAACAATCTTTTCCACCCTGCATTTAGCTGTGAAACTGAGTACCTTTCCCAGACCTGAAGAACTCTGGAGCTCGAAAGCTTCTCTTTCACTCACCTTTTCTCTCTAATACCCTGGGACTAACATCGCTACAACACCTCTGCAAATATAAATTACATCAATTTACAGTAATATGGTTGCTGGCAGCAGAAGGTTCCGAAATGCCAATTTGAATCTAACCTTTCATTGCAAATGCAATTTTTAATTTATATGTATGAGGAGTTTCTCACTATGTGAGCTTTCCAAACGCTGCCCTGTGCAAACTGGGGCAGCTTTCTTTACAGAAAGCCTAACTTTCAAATGCTAAATTTTGCCACATAAGCAAACAGGAATTTCTCCTTGACACTGATATGTATGCTGGAGTGAATTCTCTCTGAAACTTCCTAGCCCCTATTCCATGCAAGGAAAGGTGGTGTCATCCTAGCTGATTGCAGGCACTATTCTTCCCTCAAACAGTTCTCTCCACTCTTCTGTGTTGGGGGACTTTGCTATAGATGTCTATCCTTTGTTCATTTAAGTGGGAGAGAAGTCACTCTGAATATTCTCTCTGCTCAGGGATTTTTTCTCTTGTGAAATTACATCTCTGGAATTCTGCAGCGCTCCCTGTCCGCTCAAATTGTGAGCTATGATCAGAACCTTTTCATATATTACTTCCCTCAGCAAGCAGTTTCAGGTCCAGTAGGTAGACAGATCAGTCCTGTGCTCACCCTTGCCCATTGTCAGATTAACTATTTAGGGTGAGATTCTCACTTATTCTGGTGAGTGGGTGCATAGAGTAAATGGTGCCTTATGACCCCCTAGCGCCATTGCCCGGTATAGCCATACTATGGACAGCAGGGCAGTGGGGGGGGAGGGAGGGAAAGAAGCCACGGTGAGGCAGGTACTCCCTCTCCCATGAAGGTGGGCAAGGCATGGGTGGACAGGGACAGCAAATGGGCACAACCTTGTCTGAATGGGCACATCCTGGGGAGAAGTTTGGGGGAGGTACAGGAATTGGAGCAGTCTACTTCCCCCCTGGAGTAAGGGGTGAAGCAGGAAGTTAGGACTCAATTGTGATTCTGGGTTGCAGTCTGGCTCCTGGGGCAGCACAACTACGTACTCAGGTCTTGTGGCAAAGCAACAGTTGAGTCCTTAATACAATGCATTTAAATTTTATGGCTGACATTTTGCTTGCTTTAGAGTTAAGAATGCCAAAGCTTGGGTTCCCAGGAAGAGCGACTTGTCCTCCTGGTGTGTTCCATTCAGTAGGTGGCCAAGTTGTGACAGTGGCTATGGAAACTATTCCAGAATTCTCTGCGTGAAATCTCAGTGTTAATGTCTCACCAGCATGGCTTGTTTGTATATACAGGATTCCCCTGGGGGCTTGATTTTTATTTCTTATTTCATTAAAAAGAAAGGAAAAGAAAGTGCATGTCCCCAAAAGACAAAAATGTGTAACTTAATGAGTGGTCACCAGTTCTCACATTCTGCTCACAATGTTCTGGGACTGTGCCTACAGAGCATGTGAAATTCAAGATAATTTATTACTGGCCCATCTACCATGTCAGCGCTGGTCTTTCTTGCTCTCTGCCCAACCATTCACACCCCTACTCTGTTTATTTAAATACGCAGTCACCTGTTTACACCATATGAGCCAGATCCTCAGCTGCTGTAAATCGACCTGGCTGATTTACGCCACTGAGGGTCTGGCCCCATAGTCAGTCACAGTGGGTGAAATTCACCTCCATGAAGGACAAGCCTATGCACCACTTAAATCCTCAGAATAGAGTCACACCTTGTCCAGTTAAGACTGACCAATGAGATTGACACTGAACAGAATGGCCTGATAGTCTAGAAGATATACGTATGTCTGAAGCATCTCACTTCTCAGGCTTTTGTAAGGAGCACACTACTTTCTACTAGTTATTTTAATGCTCTAAAACTTTGTTGATTCAAACAAAATTTCTTCAGGTTTGGCCAACACCATTTGTCTCTGCATCAGACTAAGTCCAAGACAAGTTTGATGATGATAAAGAAGTCATTCTTGAGGTGGGGAAAAAATAGCACCTGAAAACTTTAACTGATGAAGAAACATAAGGTTTTCACCTTCAGTTTCACAGCATGCTTTAAATATCATACAAGAAATCAATTCCAGGCTGAAAGTCAAATTTCTGCACACAGGAAAACTATTCAAACCCAATTTTTTCAATCTTCCCTCATCGGTCATGTTTTCTAGACCTTTAATCATTTTTGTTGCTCTTCTCTGCACTTTCTCCAATTTAGCCACATCTTTCCTAAAATGCAGTGCCCAGAACTGGACACAATACTCCAATTGAGGCCTAATCAGCATGGAGTAGAGTGGAAGAATTACTTCTTGTGTCTTGCTCACAACCCTCCTGCTCATACATCCCTGAATGATGTTTGCTTTTTTTTGCAATAGTGTTGCACTGTTGACTCATATTTAGTTTGTGATCTGCTATGACCCCAAGATCCCTTTCCGCAGTACTCCTTCCTAGACTGTCATTTCCTATTGTGTATGTGTGCCACTGGTTGTTCCTTCCTAAGTGGAGTACTTCACATTTGTCCTTATTGAATGTCATCCGATTTACTTCATTTCTCCAGTTTGTCCAGATCATTTTGAATTTTAATCCTGTCCTCCAAAGCACTTGCTCCAGCTTGGTATCGTCCACAAACTTTCTCTAGGCCATTATCTAAATCACTGATGAAGATATTGAACAGAACTGGATCCAGAACTGATACCTGCAGGACCACACTTGATATGCCCTTCCAGCTTGACTGTAAACCACTGATAGCTGCTCTCTGAGAACAGTTTTCCAAATAGTTATGAACTCATCTTATAGTAACGCTCCATCTAGGTTGTACTTCCCTTGTTTGTTTATGAGGTCATGTGAGACAGTATCAAAAGCCTTATTAAAGTCAAGATATACCACATCTACCACTTCCCCCCTATCCACAAGGCTTGTTACCCTGTCAAAGAAAGCTATCAGGCTGGTGTGACACGATTTGTTCTTGACAAGTCCATGCTGTTACTTATTATCTTCTAGTTGTTTGCAGATTGATTGCTTATTTGCTCCATTATCTTTCCTGGCACTGAAGTTAAGCTGACTGGTCTGTAATTCCCTGGGTTGTCCTTATTTCCCTTTTTATAGATGGGCACTATATTAGCCCTTTTCCAGTCCTCTGGCATCTCTCCTGTCTTCCATGACTTTTCAAAGATAATAGCTAATGGCTCAGATATCACCTCAGTCAGTATTCTGGGATGTGTTTCATCAGGCCCTGGTGACTTGAAGAGTTGTCTAAGTAATTTTTAACTTGTTCTTTCCCTATTTTAGCCTCTGATCCTACCTCATTTTCACCGGCATTCACTATGTTAGATGTCCAATCGCTACTAACCTTTTTGGTGAAAATTGGAAAGAAAAAAGGTAATTTAGCACTTCTGCCATTTCCATATTTTTGGTTATTGTTTTCCCCCCTCATTGAGTAACAGGCCTACTTGTAATAAGAATACACGTTACAGAACTATTTGTTTATTCAAGGCCATCAAATGCCTTTTTTTCCCAAATGCTGCCATAGGAAGCGCAAGCAGTATGTTCCTGTCTGTCTAAAGTTCTGTAAACCTATTCTGCCAGCAGTTTCACCTGTCAGGAGCTAAAATATATGTTTAGGGCATACTTTATGATTTTGAAGCCATACTAAGTAGCACCATTTAAGAAGCTACAAAACTGTTAGCGATCTCTATTCAGCATGCGGAAGAGACATTTGCACTATGTTTCTCCAGTCAGGACATATACCACATACCATAAATTTTCTCCATACCATATCACTTGCGGTGTAGTGGGTCTCATTACAGCCTTTCAGTGTAATGTCCTTTCAATTGATTTATTCATCTACTTGATTTCAGGGCTTTGGCTGGCATTCAGAATCACATTTTGCACTGTGTGTCTTTCTAATGCATTATATTCAAAATGTTGTGATTTTCACATCAAGCCAAAGGTTTCCTTATGTATTTTAAACTTTCGTGAAAAGTATGTCCTTCAATTATACCATCTCCTGTATGTCAAAGGTTAATCATTTAGGGCCTGATCCTGAAAACATTTATGCATATGACTAATTCTATCTATTGGCAGGATTGGTTCTGTATCTTGCAGCAATATGAATGGGCAAGTGGACTTTTCAGACCCTGGTCTTCTGCAAATTAAGCTATACAAAATGAACCATTCCTGAGTCCTCGCTTTTGTGCGACCAGTGCAGCTTGCATGCATGGGGCTGCGTGCAAAGGTGGCTTTATACTAACTTTGGCCCTATCTGCCGTTGGAACTGGCTGCCCATGGTTCCAATGGGTTTGTTTGTGAAAAATTATAAATGTAGAGAGACTCCCCCAGAAGAGACAGTTTTATGAATATATGAATTTTGAGATGTGCTCTGGAAGCAAGGGGGTGGAGAACAGAGCTTTGTACAGCAGTTCATTGCGGATGCTCTCTCCTTTTTAATAGAAGTTTTATTTCTCTCATTCTCCAGATCGTTGTTTAATGAACCCCAAGATTGTTACAGGGTTGTTTTGACAGATGGGGTCACCATAGCAATGACCCCTACTCCATGCTATACCTCCTGCGTTGTGGAAGGAGGGGATGGATTTGGAGTTGCCACTGCCCTGATACGTGACCTTGGACACGTCACTTCACTTCTCTGTACCTTTACTTTCCTTCCTGCCCTACAGACGAGAGTGTAAGATCTTCAGCACAGGGCCTGTCTCTTGCCAGTTGTTGGTCTACACTGCGAGCAGAAGGTGTGACTGCAGCGTGCGTAGACATATCTGAGCTAGCTTTGATCTAGTAACTGCAACAAAGCTGCGGCAGCAAAGATGGTTGCACAGGCTAAGCCTGCCTGCCTAGGACCCTGGGTACATGCTACAACTGAATCAAAGCTAGCTTGGTTATGTTTCCACATGTGGCAATGACACCTCCTGATTACAGTGTAGACATACCTAGTGTATACACACACACTCTTATCTTGTGATCTGCTTCAGGCCTTTAGGTACTACTGCAGTATTGCTAACCTCCAAGTGTTCAAAATCATGAGCCAGGCCTCACATAATGATAAGATTGGCTTGAAAACCATGAGATTTAGAATAATAAATTTTAGGTTCTTTTTATATGCCCTCTGGTTCCTGACCCTATAGATCACACTTGCTTCATGTTTTTAAACTTTTATTCTGCAACCATGAGGGCTAGACACTTACTGTTTTCCCCCCTAACGAAAGCTGAGGTTCTCATGCCATCTCTGGATTCCAGCAATTGGAACTACAAAAAAAACCCCAGATATCATAAGATATCTCCAGAGCTGGCAACACTGCCTCAGTAACATGACTATTGCTAATACAAGCATACCAAAAAATCAGATGAAACCGACAGAACCCCGTGTAACACCCTTGACATCTGCTTTGATCTGTAGGTCCCAGTCAACAGCTGAGAACAACCAGTGCTGTATTACCTCTCTCTCTCTTCTCCATTTTAAATAATATTTTGCACAGCAATTTAACTCCTTTCTAAGCCTTGTTAACACGTTTAATGCTGAAGATGGTGCTTTAAAAAATGAGAGATTTATTACAGGCAAGCTCTCCCTGCTTTAGTGCAACATAATATCAGATATCTGTCTAATAATCAACCAAACTGAAGATGCTTTTTCTGGCCTGTGTAAAATTAAAAAGGTAGCAAGTGCACTCTCATTTTTCTATTATTGTAAATTAAAAGGTCTTTCCAACATGCCTTATCTAGATCACACAGGTCAGTGGCAAAGATTGGAATAGAACCCAGGTGCCCTGACTCCCTGGCCACTGCCCCACCCACTGGACTCAATTGTCTTATTTTGGTGCTCAACACGGGGGTTATCACCACCTAGAGGGAGCAGCCCCTGGGCTCTGGAGAGAAAGATTCCCATTGGTTCCTATGAGCTATAGATCAGTCCCGTACACACTGTATCCTCCCACCTTTTCTAAAATGAGTATCCTTTTAAATCTCAACGTATTGACTGTTTTACAGCAGGGAACATGGTTGGAGAAGCATGTCTCTGCTATAGAAGACATTCCTTTTTCTAGCCATTTGTATGGGGAAGTCTTATGTGCTTTAGAAAAAAACATGGTAGAGCTTGTTCCACAGCTGGTGTAAATCAGGGTAGCTCTGCTGATTTCACTGAAACCAGGTTGGGGATCTGGCCTATGAAGCAGAATGCTGATGAACCCTTAGCTACAGGGGAACTACTGGATGAAAATATTATATTCTGTCTTCTTGTGTTGGAATTACGGACACCTTTGAAATATTAAACCCATGTTAGTGATACATCCAGGGGGTTGTTTTCATCAGGTTTTCCCTTGCTACATATTGCATGTGTGATTTTAGCTTCTTAATGATTCAGACAGAGAGAAAAGAATGACGACATAATTGTGTGCAAGACAATTAATGGCTGGACAATCAATACAAACAACAGACAACGCAGGGGATGATTTGTGCAATGCCACGTTAGCCTTAATGACGTAACAAAGAACAAAAATCAAAGTTGCCATAACGTGTATCCTCCTCTTAGTGCAATGAGTCCTGTACGATAATTGTATAGACAGAAAGGCTCTTTGATGGGCCAGAGTTACGAATAATGTAGCGTTTTAGGTCACTGTGAGTAACATCTCATGGGCTTTGAGAAACGAAAAGCTGCAAGGCCAAGTTTTTCAAAAAGTTACTCCTGATTTTGGGGGCCTCAGTCTGAGTCTGTGGTGCCTAGCTTGAGACCCCTGAAAGGGGCCGGATTTGCAGAAAGTGCTGAGCACCCACCCAGTGAAAAATCAGACCCCTTTAAGAGTTGACCACCCAAAAACTGAGGCTCTCAAAAATCACCTTTGAAAATCCTGGCCTACAGAAACCTCTAAATAAAATTCAGGCTGTGACCATTCTACTGTAGTTCTGGCAGAAATACCAGAAACGGAGAACTATACAGTACAGGGGCCACCAGATCACAGGTTACAGCGTAGTAACTTCCAATAAAGATCCTGCCATCAGTATGCTGTGACTGCAACATATTATACCACACTCGATCATGCTGTTCTTGCTTGTTTTCTCCACCTGTTGCTCTTTGCCATATGTTTAGGTCACAAGATCTTTAAGGCAGGCTTTGTCTTTTAATTTCACATATATATATGGCACTTCGGACAGCACAACACCCTGAGTGAGGCCACTGAGTGCTATCACACTATAAAAAAAATTAAGTAATCATCGTATTACTGACTGAGATCATGTTGGTGACTCTCTCAATATGTCTTACTGATGGGGATAAAACATACTTAAGAGCTTCATCTAGGAACCCACAAGCAAATATTGTTCCAAAATTTTCAGGGGTCAAAGCAACATCCCACAGAAGTGTGCTTTCCTGTGCCAGGAGAATGAAGAGGCATGTAAATACTTATTCTTTCATTTTAGAATAAAAGTTGTCTCCATCTCTCTTGTAATGGTACATGCCCCGGTTGAGATCGTACCTAAAAAAATCTAATAATATGAAGAGTACACAAACCATTGCATCGATCATCTGCATAGTAACTAGCAGGGGCAACTGATATGTACAGGTGTGATCCAACTCCCACTGAAGTTAATGGGAGTTGGACTGGTCCTAAGCATGGGAAAGAAAGAGTGACAATGATAGACAAATACAGAGAGGATAGTGCCGCTCCACTGACAATCTTGACATAAATCAAAAGGAGGAGATCTACTATATTGGCAAGGAAGAATGGTAAAGAATGGCATTTGGGCTATTAACAGACAAGAGTTCAGCCAATAGATTCAAGGGGTCTGCTGTTTGGTTTTTAAACGAGAGAATTTAGTGCGAGACTCACAGCTGGACTAGGCAGGGGGAGCCATGCAAAGTACTTTGTTTATCTGAACTTTGCAGTTTAGCTACAGAACAAGTACAGGTGGGGTGAAAGCTGTGCCAACCTGCTCCACTCTCAGGCGTGTAGGAGTCAGACTCTGTTTTGTTTGGGCTGAAATCCCAGCCCGCTAAACTCAGAGACTTTCAAGTCTGATCAAGTAAGAGTTTGGAAGATGCAGCTACGGCAACAGACGGGAGGAGAGAGATGGGGTGGGGTCAGGAAAACTTTGGCAGCTATGGGCATTGCCATTGAGCCATTTCTCGAGATTGTGTAGATGGGGTGGCAATTTGCTAATTCCAATAAAGTCCCAGTATATTTAGGGCCTGATCCAAAGCCCACTGAAGCCAATGGAAAGACTCCCTTCTCCAAAGCTCACTACAGTTGGCGGAGCTTCCTGCAACGTTCTTCGCTTGCAGTCCTGTGCAGGCATTTTGCCAGCCTTGTCATAGGGGTGGCTAGACCTAAAAACCACGTCAGGGATGGAATTCTGACCCAGTTGAAGTCAATGGGAGTTTTATGATTGAGTTCAAGGGGGCCAGAATTGTACCTTCAGTCTTTAGCACAACTAATTGGGGAATAGTTGAGATTAAAAGTAGAAAGAAAACATCAACTAGTTGGGATACACTGGATAAAAATCGCTGTATATGAACTCTCCAATATTCCAGCACAAACCCTTAGTAGTAGCATCTAGACTGAAAGCCTCTGGAGCCATTGGCGTTTTCATAACGAAAAGGTACAGTCCAGACTAAGGAATACTGTTTAAAATATGACAGCACACTTTACAATCAAGCCGAGTGTGATATTTTAATTACAGTTTTTAACAGAGAAGTGAGACTGGTGTTCCATAAAATAATTCTGCAAAGATAATTTGAAGGCAATTCCTGTATTGCATGTAAGGCACTTGACATTTGCAGAGATAACATGGGTATAAATTCAGAGATGGATGAGTAGTTTTGAGCACTCTGATTGCAAACAACATTTTTCACTTCTAGACCATCTTTCATCTAATGCTCTCAAAGAGTATTACACTTGTGAAGTAGGTATTATTATTATTCTCATTTTACCAAGAAGTAAAGTGGGGGGTGAGGGGTGGGGGGAGGAGAAGGAAGAAAGAGAGAGAGAGAGAAAGTAACTTGGCTAATCATACAGCAGGGAACCGTACTCGCAGAGTTGGGAATACAGTCCAAGAGCTATGGTTCCTAGCCCCCTGCTCTAAACACCAGACAAGAAACCTAGATTGCAATTTCCAATTAACATTTGCTAATTATTAGTCATCTGGAAGAAGACTAAACAGATATCATCCTCTTATACTGTTGAACTAATAAAAAGCCCACAACTGCTGACTCATACCAGAACGCAGGAGCAGCTGGCTCAGCAGATTCACGTTCCTTTGCTTTTCCGGCGATAACATCTCTCACTGGTTCATCATGAGTGCAATGTTTTGCCTTCAAGCTGTGTTTTCTCAGATTCTTTGCGGCATTCATTCCCATGATCTTTTCCCATTCCTTACGAAGGGTGTGTGGATTTCAAATGTTCCCTCCCACACACACAAAAAATGATTTTTGCATTATTTCACAGAGCAAACTGCACGGTTCCCAGGTGTGCTCACCTGGGGACTGGCTTCTTTTCAGCCTGATTTACTATTGGAGCTGGGCAACATTTTTTTGGACCAATTATTTTTTCCATGAGAAAAAACAAGGTATTTTGGGGGGCCTGGAACTATTTACCAAATTTAGGTTGAATTCAATGAATGGATTTGGTTGGGAAAAATTTTCAAAAAAGAGTTGAGACATTTTGTGTCAGTTGTTTCCTTTTCAAAAGATTTGGTTTAGAAAAAGATTGATGTGAAAAGGAATCTTAATTTCAAATTTGGACAATACATTCAAATTTGGCCAAACACAAAAAAAGGGTGGTGGGGTACCCTGAAACAGACTAATCCAAATGAAGAACTCAAAAAAATTTGTTGTGAGTCGCAGTCGATTAAAATGAATTTTGAGGTTTTTTTATTCAGCAAAAACATTTTTTTTAAATACTGGTTTTGGTTTAAATCAAACCATTTTTTTCCAGATCAGCCCCCCAAACGGAAAAATCCATTATTCACTCGGCTCTGTTCACTATTTCCCTGTACGTGGAGCAGCCTTTCACACCAGTGCAAAGTGGGAGGATGGGCGTTTTAAAGGCACTTACGAAAATCAGGCATCTAACTCCCCTTGGGATTTTCAAAGAAGCCAATCTAAAACTCTACCACATCAGAATGGCAGGGATTCGGCCCTGCTTTGCAGTGGTGATAACACAAGATACCGGGAAATTGTGAATCGGGCCTTTAGCACGTTACCTGCTTTGCCCAGAAGTAGGAAAGATGTGTGGGTGCTAGAAGGCAGAACTGTATCAGTTAGCTAAAGTAAGTCCCAACTCGCCTCATCTCTGCCAGGAACCAGTCTTCTCACAGTGACCTAAGTTCTACTGGCAGGTCCTGATCCCTCCCTTACTGAGGGACCAGTGGGAAGTGGCTATCACAGAGCAGCAGGAACTCATGGGGGCAAGGACCAGGATTTGGTGGCATGGATTCCAAGCAGCCACATGTGGAGGAGGCAGCTGGCAGTTTGGTGCAGGAACGCAGGGAGCGTGCAAAGGTTTAAGTTCCGTACAGGATGATTGCAATACCTACTAATGCTTCCACAAGGCTCTGCATAATACCAGCAATCCACTCCTATCCTTCCAAGGATCAATACAAACATTAAATGTAGCATGACTCCATGTAAGCTGCTTTTATGGAAGTTTAAAAATATCCTTTCCCCTCAACCTATGCATCTCTGGATAGGTTACAGTCTTCAGCCCGATTCAAAGCTCACCCAAGCCAGTGGAAGTCTTTCCATTTACTTCCAAGGGCTTTGGATCAGGCCCTTAAAGAGCTTAAGCTGCAGCTTTTTCTCTGTTGCATTCCTCATTGCTTGCTACTGGGCACAGAGAATGAACTGAGTTTGCTCGGATTTGTCCTGGCTGAGTAGTAAAGCTTCCAGGTAATTAACACCACGATGCGTGTCCCTGAAATCCAGTCCAACCACTTTGCACCGCAACATGGGGGAGGCCTGATGTTGGATCCAGCAGACAGGGGTTCCTGCTCAGATCTCAGGCCAGTGGAAGGGCTAGGGTAAAGAAGAAGGGCAGCAGACTCAGAGCCATCAAGAGCTAAGTGCTTCTACAGGGGAGCTTTATAAAAACAGCTCACTGGGAAGCAGAAGGGGGAGGAATGAAGGTTAGTTAGTTTCCCCACAAAGCTTCCAGGATACCCACCACAAAGTATAGGATCAACCTTTAGGCTGGGATTGGCAAAGCTGCCTAAGAGACATGGATATCCAATTCCCTTCGAAAAGTAATGGGATTGGGAATCTAAAAGTGCTCATTAATACTTCAGGGCCAGATTCTTCTTTCAGTGACCTTGGTGTAAATCTGGAGTTAATCCACTGGTATCAATTATATATATTTTGGGTTCCCTCTGAGGGCAAAAGAACAGCAGCCCTTTAATGATCATTGTAATATTTTCCAGTCAAACACTTGGCTGGATTTAAAAATTCCAACCCCCTGGCATATATTAATTGTAGACGCTGAGTGAAATGCAAAATGTAACAAGTAGCACAGACTGAGAAAAGGAAACCAGGTGATTAGAGGCAAAGCAGTTTTAAAAATATAAGGTTCCTGATAACATGGGTGCAGATGTTATTAAAACAATTAAGTTCACAGTATCTCTAACTCAGACCTCTCAGTCAAGGATTTTTGCTATTTTCTTCTGCACCACTATATACTGGCTTAGAGTGAGCCTAACCTGCTTCTCCTAAATGGAGAAAGAATAATACGGTCAAGCATGGTACCAAATAAAGACAGTTCTGAGAAAAGGCTTTAAATATGGCTTCTTGGCAATCCCAACGAGAGGCATTTTAAAAAGAAAAGTGCACTAACTAACTTCCATCTTCCCCTGCTGTAGAGAGGGATCTCTCACGCTCATGGTGGACATTTTTGCTACAGGTCTTCTTCAGTCCTTGTATTTTCTAGAGTCACATCCTTGTGCTTCAGACTGGATCTGTCAGAATCCAGCCTCTTCACACCTGCTTACAGACAGATGCCCCATAGAATATGCCCACACTGCAGCTGGGAGTAAGCCTCCCTGCCCAGACAGAGTCAGAGTCACCCTAGTGACGCTCGAGGTAGTACACGAAAAGCAGCAGTAGGAGTGTTGGGGCTGAGGCTCCTCAGGTCACCCAGACCCTGCACTTGAGAGCCCAAGCTGCAAGGTCCACAGTGCTATTTTTGGCAAGCTAGCACAAGTCTCTCCCCCGCTTCCCCCCCCCGCGGTCAGACTGTCTGTCTAGGCTGGGACATAACTTGACTCCTTTACAGGCTTCTCCCTCCCAATGGCTGAGATGGAGCGATGCCAATCTGCACCAGCAGGGAATCTGGGCCAGCATGTAACAGGCATTCAAACCCATCACCAAGTCTTGCGACAGTCTATGAAAGTGTTGGTTTTGCTATAGCAATCCTTGCTTGATGGGCAGGATATTCCTACAAGACACGTGGGGAAAGTATTCCAATTCTTCCCTAATATTATTTCTTATTAGTTCCCTGAAAGGCTTCCTGTCTGGTGACCACGTCCGTTCAGCACCGCCGTTTCTTTTCCTCAAGCACTCTGGCAGTACACTGAACGCTGCCTCTCTTCCACCCAAGAGCTACAGTACCAAGTTGTTCCTCTTGAACTCTTTGGGATATACAGTTCTCTCTCTCTCTAATATGTGGCCAGGACCCTTGAGCGAGTTCGTGGTTGCTTGGGAACGTTTTCTAAGGTGTTCTTGAAATTTCTTTTAATGCAGAGATTCCCCCCCCCCACGCACACATTATTCTCTTTGTTGCCAAGTTGGAACATTATGAGATCATTAAATTGCCGGAGGGTCAATTTTCAAGAGTTCTGTGTCTGAGATTTTATCCCTCAAAATCCTATTGCCTTGCGTGGCGATGTCGAGATAAAATTCCCCATGCAGAACTTTTTTAAAAAGGTGACGTTTCACCTATGCATCTTAAAACAGAATTTCGATGCTGTCCGGCTCGCTCTCGAGGAAATGCACAGATTCATATTCAAAATGCTTAATGACTTCACAACGGGTAGAGTCTTTGGGTTCTTTGTTTAGGTTTTGTTATACAGAGTAAATATAGGCAATGCAAAAGGATCAGCATTTCAGTCCAATAGTTTCTACCCACCCTGCAACTACAGAACAGAGGTAATTGGTAGTATAAACTTTTCTTTCACCTCCAAACTCAGCATGGGAACATAAATACACAATTATTCACTGCCAATCATCCACTCCTTAGCACCATCAATAGTTTTTTCCCTTAGATTTTAAGCATGCACTCCCAGGACGGTGGTCTCCAAAGTTGGCAGTGATTGGACTTCGTCAGTGCTGATGGATCCCAGGGTTTGGGAGGAGCTGGGGATGATGGTACCGATGGAACACCATCTGAAACTGAAGGAGCCCAATGCTTATGGGCTTTCTTGTCATGCCTCTGAGAGTTAGGACGTACTAAATCCTCAAGGGCTAAGTTGGTAGGCTTGCTTACAGCTGAGTCAGACTTCCTTGAGGTGGACTTTGAGGAAGATTTTGTCTTGTGCTTGTGAGAGTGCTTCCCGACAAGACCCTGCCATGGGGTCCGTGGGGGTAGATTCTCCTGGACTGGAGTTGGACTTTGCAGCGGGAGGCACACTCCTTGCTGAATCAGGCTGATGTACGGGGGCAGGTCCCCAGCCTGGATCTGACTGGGGCATCATGGCCTCCTCCAGAAGGCATTTGTGGAGGCAAAGTTCCCATCCTCCTCAGGTAGAGCTGGGGAACGATGGGCAGATTCTGCACCTCGCAGTGATGTGAGCTTCCCCGTAGTAGTACAGGCAGCACTTGTGGTCGTTCCTGACCAAGAAGGACTGTGGGCAGGAAGCCCAGAGTTTGAAGCCTGGAGTATTGGGCACAGTCCAGTACCCAAACAAGGTACGGATGAGGGGGCGGTTGTCCCCCCGGGAGACTAAAAACTAACACTATTTACAAAACTTGGAGGTTTCTGTTTTGTAGAACAAAGCCAAAGCTGCAGACGCTAAAGGTTCCGACCTGGAGTACGCGGCATGAGAAGGAACTGGAGAGGTGGTCGGTCTACCCCACCCTTTATCCCATCGGTCGGAGGCATGAGGTCAGCCAGGGCGCATGCATGGACCAACGGACACTACCTTCAAATTCTCTGGTGCGTATGTGTATCCCACAGTGGAATACAATAGCGACCATCACTCGAAGTAGTAGTAAAATTACACTGTCAATATATCAGTCATATTACCGTAGCACCTAAAGGCCCCACCCAAGTCCCAGAGCATATTGTACTAGGCACTGTACAAACACATAGGAAGTCAGTCCCTTGCACAGCAAGGGAGGAGAAAGAGGCACTGAGAGGGGAAGTAACTTACCCAAGCTCAGCAAGCGGACTAGTGGCAGAGCTGGGAATAGAACAAAGGCCTCCAGAGTGCCAATACAGCGCTCTGTCCATTAGACCATGTAGCTAGAAAGGCCATTGCATCCCTATGAATTTATAAACCAAGCCCCAGGCTATTCACCTACAAGACAGCATGATACTTCAATAACTGCTGCTTGTTTGCGTTCTGCCAACGCTACCTTTGTGTGTTGGGGCAGAGGTGACAAAAGTGGAGCACAGTTCATTTTGATATTGTTCACTTTAAAAACAACTGGTCTCCTTTTTACAGAGGGCAGCCAGAACAGAGATTGTACTTCCGATACCAATCACAAAGTTTATTCTTCAGCGCCAGTCCAGGCTGCTGTTTCCAATTCTCTTCGTTGGTCTTTGTGTTTACCCCGAAAACAAT
The DNA here is from genome assembly GCF_965140285.1 of Lepidochelys kempii. Taxonomy (NCBI): domain Eukaryota; kingdom Metazoa; phylum Chordata; order Testudines; family Cheloniidae; genus Lepidochelys; species Lepidochelys kempii. The sequence goes on along the minus strand of NC_136382.1, from coordinate 205,949,698 downwards.
GCCATGTGCTCAGCAGAGATATGTCAGGAGAAGGCAGAACACAAAACAACATCAGCAGGCGGGTCACTGGAAGTTTAGTGGCTAGAAGCCAATCAGATAATTATTTGCAAGCTGGTGCTACACACGTGGGTAAGCACATGGGACCCTGGGCTGCCAGCAAAAGGCACAGTTGCTTTCTTCTAATAAGCTGAAGATTAAGCAAAAGCAACATGTGAAATGATCGATCCACACTGTGCTGGGGGTTACCTTATGATACCTGCCGCTGTGTTTTCTATGTTATGTAAGTGAATGAAATAGAACTAAGAGAAAGCAATGTAACCCTTCCTTTGTTTCTAAACTAACAAAGAATTATTCATGAGACCTCTGAGTTGAGAAATGCCATTGTAGTTTAGATATAAAATACATGAGAATGGACTTATTGTCTCCAATTGTAAGCTCTTCAGGGCAGGGACTATCTTGTGGCTGTGGCTTCTAGATTCCCACAACACAAAAAAAGGAGGAGAATTGTGGTCCCAACCCTACAACTGGAGCGACATGAGTCCAGGCAGCTGGACGCAAGCAAACATTATGTGTGTCAATACCGCCACATGTAAAATCATACCTCTAAGAACAAAGAATGCAGGCCATATGTACAGGGGGGCTCTATCCTGGTAAGCCGTGACTCTGAAAAAGATTTGGGGGTCATGGTGGATAATCAGTTGAACATGAGCTCCCAGTGTGATGCTGTTGCCAAAGAGCTAATACCATCTTTGAAGGTATAAACAGGGGACTACTGAGCACCAGACAAAGGTATAACAAGATCCAATGGCTGGAAGTTGAAACGAGACAAATTCAGACTGGAAATAAAACATTTTTAATAGTGAGGGTAATTAACCATTAGAACAACCCACCAAGGTTTGCGGTGGAGTCGTCATCACTGGCAGTTTTAAATGACATGCTCTTGTTCAAAGAGGAATCAATTCAGGTAGGTCCTGTGGTCTGTGTTATGCAAGAGATCAGATTAATGATCACAGTGGTCCCATCTGGCCTTAGAATCAGTGACTATGAACCTCATCCCTTGCCAATGCCATTGCTCCATCCCTGATGTGGTTTGTATGCCTTCCCACCCCTGTGACAACGCTGGTGAAATGCCTGCCCAGGACTGCATGGGATGAACATTGCAGCAAGCGTATATGGTCCCGTTCCATAGCTCATTGCAGTCCTTGGGAGTCTTTCCACTGGCTTCAGACCAGCTCTGCTTTATTTAAAGCATAATTGTGGGCAATGATAAAGCACACAGGCACAGTATAATAATACAATAGTTATTTATAATAATATACTAGTATATTTATAATAGTATAATTCACCAGGTTTATAAAAAAAATCTAAAGCTTTAGGACCATATCCACTGATGAAGTAAATCAACATAGTCCCATTGAGGTCAATGGAGTGATGCTGATTTACAAATCTGGCCCAGAGGAATTTTTTGTGACATGAATGTGAAGAGTTGGAATGAAGTGGTCCTGCATCCACAGATGGCTGTGGCCATAGTACTGAGTGGGAGTAGCCTGAAGCTTGGCGGATGTACTCCCTTCACATATGACACATAGTACAAAGATGGGGGTCTAGCAGATGGAATACGGGACTGGGAACCAGAAACTGCTGAGTGCCAATCCCTGCTCTGACACTGACTTTTCACCATGGTCTTGAGTGAGTCACTTAGTTGTTTTGCCTCAGCCTCCCCATCAGTAAAACTGTGGTGATAATACTTTTCTACCAGGAAGGGTTAATCAGATAATTTTTGTAACACAGACAAATTGTCAGCATCATTTTACAAGCGCTGGTGCTGTTATCACAGCGGTTTTAGTCAGGTCTGGCAGAGGGGCGGCATTACTAAACACTGTGGTGGGTCAGGCATTCATGTGGCACTAGTGAAGAAGGGAAAGTCTTGGCTCTAGTCCTTGCTTGGGGGACGGTAAAGGTGGACAAGTCTGACATGCTGAATGGGTTGCTGACTTTAGCTACCCCAGCCATTAACCCAGTCTAAAGGCCTAAGTAGGTGTTGTCTTTTGTTTTGCTTTTAAGAATTAAACCTGAAGCCACATGCCACCCCAAAAGTTATTACCCCATAAAACTGGTTACAACCAGCAGTGGATCTGTATTTGATTAGCACAGCACCAACCCTCAGCACCGCAGCTGTATTTAGCAACCTTGCCCCTCCACCCAGCCCAACAGGAAGGGGCAGGAAGTCTATAGGAGAACCGCATTAAGGGCTGGTAGCAAGATGCAGGAAGTTGCCAGCCAATCCCCATAGGATCAGGAATTAGCCCAGCAGTGTGCTGCCAAGGGAAATAAACGGCAGCCCCTGCACTTGCTACCTAGATCACAGGTCACAACACAAGGGGAAGAGCCCAGCCTGGAGGGCCACAGCTCCCCCTCCCATGCAGGGAGTGTGGGGAGCCTTGATTCTGTCTCTGTCAGGACCCTGGTACTGAACCCAGGTCCTCAGGCAGCAGCCTTGGCTGCTGCACCTGGGGATGTATTGAACTGGCATCGCTGACCTCAGTACTAAGGCCCACAGCAGCCAGGCCCCTGACTGGATGTGTAGGCTGTGCTCTCACTGGGTACCTGGACTATATAAACGCCCCCAACAGGAAGAGGAAGCTGTCTGAGCAGAATAGTGCCTGCTGGTTGCTCCCCAGACCATCTCACCCTGCTACCTTGTCCAACCCCGCCCTGACGCCTCATCTGACCTCGCCTTCCCGGACTCTTGGATTGGATCTTCTCGCTACTGACCCCGACGAAGATGCCGACCATTGCCCCGGACTGCCTGTGATACGGCTTCACCTGCCGGCTACCCTATCACACGCACACACTTGACTACTGCTCTAGACTGCCCTCCACCCTGCCTTGGCCACCGGGAATTGGAACCTCCCATCCACCCATATGCCAACCAGGATACCTGAGCCAACACCGAGTGGGATGTGACCTCTGCCAGGATAAAGGCTGGCACTGCTTACTTTGCCCCGTGAGAGCAAAGGGGAAGCAGTGCTGACATGGTGACTCTCAGGCACCGTTCAGTCTCTGCCCTGCACCTGGGGCAGTGGAATACACACTGTCTCTTCTTTAGGCAGGGCTGCAAGAGGCTGCCAATCTGGGCAAGTGACAGTAACATATGTCCGTGGATGCGTGCTCGTCTGGGGGAGCAGCAGTAAATGCTAATAGTCTCGTCACCCAATTGCCATTTTTAGCTCAAAACCAACCCCAAACTCACAAGAGCCAACCAACGAGCTCAATGCTCAGTGCCAACTCAGAGCCCTGGCCCACCTTGGCCAGTGGCCCATTTCCAGCTGCGTCCATCCCTAATGCTTCAGAGGTAAGAGACTTAAAAAAAAAAAAAAAAAAACTTCCCAACTGGGGGAAAATCCCTTCCTGACCCCAAAGGTGGCTGTCTGACAGTGACCATACTTGAAAGCTAAGAGTTTAAAAGGGAAGCACCAGATTCTCATTTACTCCCACTCTGGTGGGCGGGGAGGAGGGGATGGGCGCAAAGCAGTGTAAGGGGAAACCTAGCATATATAAGAATTAGGTCCCATATTCTGGGTGCTGGGGAGGGTATTCCTGGTCAATGTAAAGTCAAGAAGGGTTGGTGTTTAAGTTCATGGCCAACCTCTTATGTATCCCATTATAGTTGGTTTGGGGTTGCTTTTTGGAGGTGAAGCCCACAGAGCAAAACCCCTGCAATGTCCCAAGTAAAGCAGCAATATTTTGTTTCAGAAAACTGCTGTGACTTGCTTCAAACCAGCAGGAAAAGAGAAAGGGACAGAAAGGAACAAAATTGAATAGATTCATATGGTCCGGTTTAGAACTGGCTTGAAAACAAACGTTGTGTTTTGTGAAAGATTTGGAGGTTTTGGTATTTAGTTTCATTTGAAGATTTTTTAACAAAAAAACAGAGAGAGAGAGAGAGAGAGAAAGCCAACCCCACCCCATTGTAACCAATAACTAGCCTAGGGCACTTACCGGAATGTGGGAGACCAAAGGTCCAGTCCTTGATCTCAATCAGGCAGATCAGGGACTTGAACCTGGGTCTCTCTCACCAAACATTCCAATCTGGATCTGAAAAAGCTTAGCCACAACTGCTATGTTTCTGCATGAAGTTTTGGTTTCAACAAATCAGCAGTTTCTGATGACAAAAAAATGTTTACTATCGTCAAAAAACTCCTTAAACACCACCCCTCCCCTACATAGTCATGCAGGGCTTCCAACTGTGGTGATTTTATCATTAGTCTCTCAGTACTGGTGTTTTTCTTAAAGTTCCAGCCCTTGGAGTCACATTCTTACCGGAAAATCTCAGCTTCCATTGCATAACAAAAGTTTCTAGCCCTTGTGATTGCGAAGAAAAGCTGGAAAATGCAACCTTTACAGGCTCAAAAACCAGAAGGCGAATATAAAAGAACCCCAAATTGATTACTTAAAAATATCTCATGATTTTCCAGCCAATGTCATTATTTGAGGCCCAACTCACAGTTTTTGAACACCGCGTTGGCAGTACTGGCAATGGATGACTTGCATTTAGTAGGGCCTATGGTTAATGGGGTCAGATCCTTTGTTTCCCTGGTAATTTCTCCTCTCCCAGAATGTTCACACATTTTATTTCTGAAATACAGAAATACAAGGATTTGGTTTGGCAGAGAGGGGGTTTCCAAGTGCTTATCTTTCTGTTCTGGTCATGATGTTCTCTTTGAACATGCTGCTCTCACAGCCTAGATCCAGAGGAGAAACAATCTCCAGCACACCTGAGTTTCACTGCTGAGGTTTACTGCTCTACTCTTCGCGTTGAACATCACTGTCATAAAAGGTCAGGATGCCATAACGGGACATAATCTCTCAGGCATTTTGGGCCAATCCAATAATGGATTTTGAAGATGAAGACTGAAACCTGCATTGATGAGCATACAGGCTGCTGTATTTGAATTGAGCTGGATGAAATTACTCAGTTTTCGGGGGGGAGAGGGGGGAGTTGCGTTCGTTAAATCAAGAGTGTGTTGTGAAAAAATCTACTTTTTCTTTTTTCGAAGTTGTAGTGCCTTTTTCCATTTTTATCAGAACATTATAGAAAATGTTATCAATGGGATTAATGGACATCTTTTGTTTAGCGAACAAATAACCAATAACGTATTGATAAAAAATTGGGGGGAAAGTCAAAAGAACTTAACATAAAATTTTCAAGAAAAGAGAGGTTGTTTTGAACCCTATGAAATGAAAAAAAAATTGAAATTTTTGCAACTTTCTTTCATTTTTGAGCACTTCTAATTCTGAACCAAACTCTAGGCTTAATCTAGTCAGTTCCATAACTAGATACAGGGTATGCCTTATACAGCATGTCAGAGCACACAGGAAGGAGCCCCTCAGCCCGGGTGGACAGACCATGCTCTGAAGTTGGGACTTGGGCTGGAGCTCCAGCTCTGAAATCTTGGGAGGGGGCGGGCTTCAGAGCTCAAGCTCCAGCCCTAGCCGTGACTCCAAAGTGTTGTCTACACAGCTGGTTTCCAAGTGCTAACCTGAGTCTGTTGTGTTGGGCTGGCAGGCTCCCCTAGGCTTGCTCCAAAATGCTGTGTAGACACCCCCACAGAGGCTTCCAGTCATCAAGCATGAAAGTCTTGATGTGTGGGGATCAGTGTGCTTAATTCTAAATCTGACAGGAGGAGACACTCTTCTTTTCCTCTGTAGACAGAGGAAAAAAAAGGGTATTCTTCACAGACAAGAAAATGTATGCAAATGTTATTCATTTAGGCAGTAAATTGCCATCTGGTTTGTGGATCACCCAAGGTTCAGCATTTTTCTTCCAGCTGATATGCCTTTTTAACCACAGAAAAATAAAAAGTGCTTTGCAAGAAGTGGTCTTAAAATTTGCTTTGCGTTTGACAACACTCTATAATCCCTAACCAGGTGCAATGCTTTTCTGGCACTTTATTTTTTAAGAACAAATAGTTTTTATTTTAACTGCCTTGACAATTATCATTAACAACAACTGCCTTGACACCAAGCCATTCCTGATACTCCCTTAAAAGCCCAACATTATAACAAACAATAATTAAAGTCTCAGATATACAAATCTAGGGAACAAACAGAATAGCCTCATGAAAAACCTTCGGGTGAGGACAGGGGACTGTTTCCCAGGGGCAGCTAGACATTAAAACATAAATGATGAATTCAATTAAGGGATAGTTCAGTCAGCCCAATGGGGATAAACTGCAATTCATACTGATCCATTTGATTACCCTGGATCTATTTGAGCAGTGGGAATTTGTTTTGTTTGGGGATTGCTAGAGATTCAAAGAGCTATTTCTTCCAATAGTTAAGCTCCTTGCTCTTTAGAACTGCTCTTAAGCATGTGCGTGACGTTAGCGGTGAGACGTTCCACTGAAGGGGAAGCACTAAGGGCAACGTTTTCCAAAAAATCTTGGCACCCACATTTAGGGCCAGATTATCCATAGAGCCCCGCTCCCAGTTCACCCAAATAAGTGGGCTCATTTTTCCAAAAGCTCAGTATGACGGGTGCTACTGACAGCACCAAGCGATCAATAACCGTGAGTCTGACCCTCTGAAAAGTGATCGGTTTAAAACTCACATGATTTTAAAACCAATCGAGTTGAGTGTTTTCTAATTGCCTTCTAGTTTCTGAGCTTTACAGTTCCTGTTTTCCAGCTTTTCTCCATAACTAGAAAGGCTAGAAATGAAAGCCGAGCTTCTCACATCGTCACATGACTAGGGCCAAGTTTTCCATCAAAACTGTTTTTCTGATGGAAAATTGGCTTTTAAACAAAATGAAACTTTTCCACAAAAAGTGCCTACTTCCCTCGGAAAAAATTTGGTTTTTCTATGGAAAATTTTATTGCCCAAAACATGAAATATTTTGTTTCAGATATCATACTTCAGTGCTTTGTGGGAGTTGTAGTTCAATTTCCTCATATGTCCATTCTACTCTGGGGAAGTGCTCCCCAGCCGGACTACATGTTCCATGATGAACTATTGTCAGAGATTCCCGTCATGCAGCCACCTCCCCTCACCATGATGGGAGACTATGGTGCATCATGGGAGATGTAGTCGGACCAGGGAGCCAGGAGGCACCATTTCCAAATCAAAATATTTTGGTTATTGGCAGAAATATTTTGGGTTTCACTTTTGCAAACAGTCAAATTTTTCTGTGGAAAACAAAGCACTCTACTGATGGAGATGATATTTGTTATGACTACCGATGCAATGGTCCCTACATAACCTCTCCCCAGCTGTCTTTAAATGTCACAGGTAAACATACTCAATATAAAATCAAATGTATATCCAACTCCACTTATACAATTCATGCTACATAAAAAACATACTTTCAGTTCTTCGCCTGCACATGCACAACGCCTAATCCTGACTTTCAGTTACTAACTTCAATTTTATGATTGTCTTTGTTCCTTGCTAGCGGTATCTTACACAGCGTAACGTTGAAATCTGCCTCAAATTACACCACCACCAAATCAGTGGAGTGCCAGCACATTTGATTGGCGCATGCAATATGAGATATGATCAGTTAAGGTTATTTAGTGCTGATGTTTTTGGTTAAGCTCTAGATTGAACTAAGGCTTGGGGGATAGTTTGGAGTATTATTTCAAGACAGCCATTGCGTACCAGGTAGCAAGTACTGCTTCAGGACAGCAATGGCTTTTTCTATTGTAACATTGGAAGATGGGCTACAGAGCCACAAAACTAGAAAGAGTGTCGAATATTTCATTTATGTGTACTCAGAATTACTAAAAATCACATGAGAGTCTTTAGACATATGGATCATTTAAAACATGGGAAAGGATTTTTTCTTTGTGAGGGACAAGTCATGGTCCCGCTGAACTCAGTGGGCGTTTTTGCACTGACTTCAATGAATCCAGGATTTTACGGCCCTCCATAAGAACATATGTTTCCCCCACTATCTACATAAGTGACACCACAGGAACCAAAGAGAGGCTGCATTGTGCTGTGGGTTTGGAGCTGATAGCTAATCCTACAGCAGAAGTTTAGTGCAATTTAAAATATATAAACCAAAACCAGAATTACCACAAAGTTATCTGGCCACATCATCGACCGGAGTAAATCAGTGCAGATCCACTGACTGAAAGGGCCTGCGCTGAGTAATACCTGCTGAAGAGCAGATCCCTTGTTTGTAATCCAATTCAGTTACACGTTATTTCTCACCTGGTGCATTGTGGCACGTAATTGTGCAAGCCACCTTGTCAAGGGACTCTCAAATGTCCTCTCTAATTGATAGACACAGGCATTTGAGCTATCCCACTCAATATTCAGTATTCAGAGACAGAAGATAACCGAACGATTTCTTGCTATTAGGGTGTAAAAAAACCCAAACCACCTCACACACTTTTTACTGTTTCCAAAACTGTTCAATTCCTATTTTGCCAGATTTGCGTAAAAAAAAAAAATTAAAAATCCAAACCCACAACCACCTACTTATTTCACATTTTCTTTTATGCCAAAAGGCAGGAAAACCAACTTCCATTTTTTCCAGTGCGACCAGCTGTTTAAACAGTAAGCGGTCAGTCCCATAAACACTACTGGGCGTAGTGCCTAATGATGCAAATGGCTCTGACAAGCATAAGTGTTCAGTGAAAGTTAAAGTTTTATTAAACAAATAAGAATACAGTTTTTTTTTAAAAATCTACTTTTAATTAACCCGAAATCTTACAATGGCCAAAAAATAAGTGTACTTTTCCAATAATTTCAGTTTTCGCAGTGGACATTTTACAAAATAATAATTGCACAATTTTATTTTCTCCACACACTAAGGGCCTGATTCCTGTTTAGATCTTGTCTTCACAAGGAAAAAGAGGTGCTCTTACCTCATGTTAGCTAACCCATAAGGTAAATTCCTAGTGAAAACAATCTAAGGAAGTGAGTTATTCTCATGAGTTACCAGACCAGAGTAAACCCTAGGTTTCACCGTAGTCTTCACCCTGACCTGCTAACTCATGTGAAAATACCACACTTCCTTATGTTGCCTTCACTAGGATTTTATCTCATGCGTTAGGTAACATGAGGTAAGAACATCTCTTCTTTGCTAGTGAAGGTACACTGACGCCATAAGCCTCCTAATCTTCTTAGGCCCAATTCACTATTGCCTACCCACAGTTCAGTCACTTACAAAGCAAGTGTAAATTGGGTGTAAAATGCTGCCAGACCAGAATCGTCATCTCTGATTTCCATCCGCCAGCTCAACAGTCATGATGGGGCCAAATGAAGTCTTCCCACCACTTGCTGGTCTTGTACCAGCTTCACAGCTTTGTTCATCTCTGAACCTTTTTGTGGTATGTTATTCTTCACCGTGTTTACCCAGTGCATCTTCAGGCTTCCTCTATTTCTAGTTCCTTATGCTCTGATATATATATATCACCATGTGTGGTTTCCTTTCCAGGTCCATTCTTGACACATGCCCAAACCATTGCAGTCATCTTTCTTTAATCTTCTGTAACGGTGTAATTTCTTGCCCTTTTCTTATCACCTCTTTATTTCCTGCAGCCTTGACAACCTCAGTATTCCCCTCAGCCAGTTCATTTCTGCAGTCAGGCAATCTCTTTCAGTTGTCAGCCTTCCTCACACCCCCTCATTCCAACCCATAAAGCAGTATCAGCACAATTGTCTCGTATATGCCATTTTTGTTTTTAAATTGAAATGTTTGTAGCCTTTCAGCTCTTCAGAGTTTTCCAAATGCAGTAGTGGCTAGTCCAATTCTTTTTATGTCATCTTCACAATTCCCATTCTTCAATCCTAGTCCTCCACTGTACAGAAGTTTTTCTACATATTCTAGTTCTCAGGCTTTGATCTTTGCTGCTTCCTCTTTTCTTCCAATTGCCATAATTTTGGTTTTCTCTGTATTGATCTTCAATCCAAATTTTCTGCTTTGCTGGTCAATCGTGTGAGTTATTCTCTGTAAATCCTCATTGGTCAATGCTATGAGGTCAATAACATCTGTGAATCTAAGGTTATTCGCTGTCCTCCCACATGGCTCCTCCCCTTTCATCTCTCAGTGCTTCAACCATTACTGCTTCCAGAAATCTGGAGATAGCACGCATCCTTGTCGCACTCCTATGGTCACCCTGAACCATCTGTCAGCTTCTTGTCCAGTCTCATCAACCTGCTGTAGATGTTTTCTATCAGCTTGATCAATTTCTCGGGGATGCCGTATGTTCTCAAAACTTGCCAGAACCCTTTCTGCCAAATGTAATCAAAAGCCTGTTTGAAGTCTATAAAGTTGTTGTAGCAGGTGAGATTATGTTCTGTGTACTGCGCCAATATCTCTTATCACAAATAGCATGTCTGCTGTACTCTGTCCTGGTCTAAATCTGGCCTGTTCCTCTGCAAGCACTATTTCCAAGTATCTCTTTAATTCCCCTCAACAGTATCTTGGTGAACGCTTTTCCCAGAACACTCTCTAAGCTCATTCCTCTGTGGTTCTGGAGCTCACACACAGTACCATCTCTAAAAAAGGAGATTTCATTTTCCCCAATTCTCATGACACTTGCTCATTTCTAAATCTTGTTAAATAGCTTGGGTGTGGCCATGTGCATTCCTCACATTCCTGTGGAAGCTCTGCTGTTATGTTGTCACTTCCCAGTGCCTTTTTCAAACTTTCTATCAAGAGGGTTATTTCTTCTAAGAATTCCAGCATCTACTCTCCCTCATCTCTACTGGGAAGCTTCTCCAGGACCGTTTTATCTACTGTATTCTGCATCTTGTATTATTCTTAGAAAGAATATTTTGATTGCTTATTCTCTGCTTGTTCATCCTCAATTATTTGCCTGTGCTTGTCTTTCACTGCCAACATCTTCAGTTCATATGTCCCACTCAGTTCTCTTGCAATACAATCTGTGTCACATTTCTCTTTGGGTATTCTTCTGCTTCTTTACATTGTTTACCAGATCAGAACAGTGGCACTTCACATTTCACGGGTATAAATGACCCCACAAGATGCAGTGGTGAATTGGGCCCCATTGTCCATGCATCATGACTCCCACATTAGGTAGAGAAAACCCTCGCAAGGATTTCAGATTTATTTTACAGGTTTTGTGCAGAGCCACAAACCAGCAGAGTCCATAACCACATCTCCCCTGTAGCTTAATGGTCCGTAAACACAAAATAATATAAAAAGAACAACTCATGTTCCAGAGATCTTCATTCCAGCTCTTATTCAACTCCCTCACCCAGACCTATTCAGCACCTTCTCTAAGGCTTTGAGCCTCACTTTGCTGCATCTGCTTCACTCAGGTGCAGGTTGGAAGGCAAGATACGTCCCCAGTTACTTTTGGCTCAGGCAGGCACTCATAGATGAGACTCTGGAAGCCAACTCTGGGCTTATTTGACTCCCAAATGCCACACTACTCTCTGGCTCATTGGACCTCCCACATGGGCAGCACTGGAAAGGGGCTGAATCATGTCTTTCAAGCCCCCTCCCCTGGTGCCAAAGAACCTGTACACCCATTGCAGCACAGAGAAATGTCAGCTATCAGAAAGGCTAAATAGTTAACATGCTCCTCAAGCTAAGGGCCATATATTGTCCTTAATACATGCATACACCTTCCCTTAACAGCAATAGAAGTTTCCCCTGCAAATAGAGGGCAGATTATGGCTGGAGGAGCTTATGCATCCAGTTAGGAGCAACTCAGTCAGGAGAGCTCTTTCATATCCTTCTCCATCCAACCAATTCCTCATTATCTCAGAGGTTCATGCTGATGCCAAATTGCATCATACCTCTGCCACAGAGGCCTTTCAAGAAAAAGCTGAGACTTCCAAGATCTTACTAAAAACTTTCCACTGAAAAGGGAGTAAGAGGAATAGGAATGAGGCTGGGGTTTCAGAGGCACAAGACGTGCAGAGCTACACGAGCTAAACAGTCAGCTGCAGTCACTCAGCGAGGAGGGGAGCGAGTATAGTTTCATTTCTTTGTGCACAGAGCTACCCTCTGAGTTCCATCGACATCAGCAAAAGTTGCTTGGCTATAGTCCTCTGGAACCAGACCCCTAGATGTCTCTGTTCAGTCATGCACCGTTGCAAAAGAACTAACAGCAATTAACAACTGCAGTGGAGCCTCTTATTTATAGAGGCAGATTTCCATGATGGTGCAATTTGTGTGTAGTTTAAAAAAATAAATCTGTAGTCCCATATGGAATTATGTTTCCCTATATAGAGTACATATTGCAACATATGTCCACAGAGTTTGATAAGTGATTGCTGAAGTAGGTGAGTGGTAAATGTATCCTTACTATTATTGGCACTTATGCTCAAGTGACAATCATGAAATGCTCAAAATTACCACTGAGGTGAAGCAAGGTAAAGTGGTGATGAAACTGAATCCCCGACCCAGATCACGGTTTTCGTCCATCACGTGTGCTAGGAGATGACAAGTAAACAAATATATCGACACTGTAAAACAGATTAATACATGCACCTCGTCTTTTCCTGCTCAGTGACTGTCTCCTGTCCTCGGACAGCTGTCAACTGCCAACAGAGACCGTTAGAAACTGGCTCAATCCTCCGTAGGCAGCACAGATCAAACTTCTTTCAAAACGATGGTGCTTTGAAAAAGATGGTCCAACACAAACACAGCATGAATTGACAAATAACGCCTAAACACCCGCTTCACACAGAATCTGATAGCCACAATCAGGACTCCTGCTTTTTCTGAGGAGAACACATCCAGTGGCCACTTTGAATAAGGGAGAGATTTCCAAAGGCACAAAGGGGAGTTGAATGCCCAACGCCCATGGAATGTTATTGGGAGTTGGGGGCCCAACCTCTCTGTAAGACGGTACTAAGGCTTGGGGCCCATATACATGGTCCAATGCACATGTTACTGCCCGTTATAACTCAGGCCTGTAGTTGCTGATCACATGACTTTGGCGCAAGCATGTGATCTCCAGGAAGCTAAATAGAAGGCTCCTTGACTCTGAGGCAAGTGAACAGATGAGAGAATGAGTGTCAGGGAAGTCCTAGAATGGGTGTCTCCACAATAGCAAGGAAGAGGATGACCTTTCCCCTCCCAGTTGTTGGATCTGGAAAAGCTCTAGCTGGTTAGTACCCAGCCCTGACGAAAGAGTTTTGCATTAGGAGACTATTGTGAGGTTTTCCCCCTCCCTTTCCAGTCAGTGAGTTTGCCCACTGGCTTAAACTCCACCCTGGGCTATTGGTAAAGGGCTGGGTGGTAGCTTGGCTTAGATGGCTGTGCAGGGCCAGGATGGGGAGTTATTGGAGAATTGTTCTGAAATCAACATGATGAAATTCAATAAAAAACAAGTGAAAAGTACTGCCCTTAGGAAGGAAATATCAAATGCACCACTACAAATTGGGGACTAACTGGCTAGATAGTAGGACTGCTGACAAAAATCTGGGGGTTAGAATGGATTACAAATTGAATAGGAGTCAACAATGATGCAGTTGCGAAAGAAGCTAACAATTATCCCACTCTACTCAGCACAGGTGAGACCTCAGCTGGAGTACTGTGCCCGGTTCTGGGCGCCACACTTCAGGAAAGATGTGAACAAATTAGCGAGAGTCCAGAGGAGAGCAACAAAAATGTTAAAAGGTTAGCTTGATCTATAAGGAAACTAACCTACGAGGAAAGGTTAAAAACCAAGGCACGTTTAGTCTTTAGAAAAGAAGACTGGGCGGAGTGCATGTGTGTGTGTCTGATAAACAGTCTTCAGATATGTTAAGAGCTGTTATAAAGAGGATGATAATCTCTTGTTTTCCATGTCCACTGAAGGTAGGACAAGAAGTAATTGAATTAATGTGCAGCAAGGTAGATTTAGGTTAGATATTAGGAAGAACTTTCTAACCCTAAGGGTAATTAAGCTCCGGAATAGGCTTCCAAGGGATGTTGTGGAATCCCTGTCATTGGAGGTTTTTAAGAATAGGTGGGACAAACACCTGGCGGAGATGGTCTGCGTTTACTTAGTTCCGCCTCAGTACAGGGGCTGACTTGATGACTTAAAGAGGTTCCTTTCAGCCCTACATTTCTATGCCTTTCCCCTACATGGCCATCCCGGATTTTGGATCTGGGTGTGGAGGGTAAGCTGGTATTGTGCACCCAGTCTTCTCTACCAGGCAAGTGAGTGGAGAGTAGATGTAGCCTTGTCTCTGCTCCCAACGCACAGGCCAGCAAAGATGAGCTGGACTAGGAAGCATGGTAGTAATTTGCTACTGGTCCAGGCTAGTAGTAAATTACTGTCTCCTTGGAGCAAAGGGGTATTATCATCTTGGAGTCATGATTGCTTTCCCGTGATGTTCCTGGGATAGCATGGCTATGTGCTACCTCTTACACATGGTTACAAATGCACAACCCAGGCCCAAGTGACATGAGATATAAAACACACCTTTTGCAGGTAAGCAGAAAAAGAAAATTCTCCAGTGTACCTGTTTCCAAGAGATGTGTGTTCTGCTGCATTACTTTCTAAGAAACATTTAGCACCACTGTGCTGAGAACAGAGCTCTGCACAGGTCCACCTGAAAACCTACTGCTGCTGCTTAGGAATGGAAATGCTGGTTTACTCTTGATTTCAATTTTTCCCTTGATTTCCATATAGTAACGCTCCACTCAGCCTGATTCCAAGATAAGTCACTCATTTCAGACCAAGACATTCTTCTGTCCCAGACAAACCTGGTATTAACTCACCAGGTATTACTGTAAATTATTAACATCAAGAATGCTGAATCATGAATCCAGAGTACAGAACATTTTATACATGGTTTAAAAATGAATCCGGCATCATTTCAAGCTTCCCCCACCATTATCTTTGTTGTGTACTTGACTTAGAATCTTTATGGCAGATGTTAAAAGCTTTGTGCAACCAATTTTGGTCTTGGAGAGTTGAGAGTTATGCTAATTGCATTTTAAGCGTCAATGGTTTTCTTACACAAACGAGACAAAGATAGCATTATAGACAACAGCAAGAAGGCGTTGAATCTCTTTCTCCAAGAGAAAAATCTGGGTTCATCCTATTGCCAGCTGTAACCCAATCTAAAAGTTACAGAACAAGATGAACTTACATCTTCACAGTTATGAGAGAGGGAAAGAAGCAGATATAGATGGGAAAAAAGGAATGATAGGAGGAACAGATCTGGTATAAGATAAATATCCCTAATGTAAAAGGAACATAGGATTTCCCATGTTGGATCAGACCACTGGAACATAAAGTGCCATGGCTTGTGTCTACCTGGTACTTGCAACGATGACATAATAATGACCCCATAATACACCTGGCCAACTATGCAATGCTCTACATAACTGGAAAAAATTCCTTCCTCCCCTTTGTGGTGATGAGTTTATGTCTTGGAACATGTGATTTGATTACCCTTGTCTTAGCAAGAATGATCAAAAGTGGGTGATTCTGATTAAGTTTCTAAATCTATGGTTTAGCCACTTAAAGAAGTAGCCTGGTTTTCCCAAGTGCTGAGCACCTGGAAGTTCCATTTGACTTCAACTGGAGTTGCTGAGCACTCAGCGCTTGTGAAAATCAGGTGACTTATTTGTGTGGCTAAATATGGATTTGGGAGCCTCATTTTAGACGCTCACTTTTGCAAGTCTTTGACAGTGCTGGAGAAGATCTTGAAATGAAAAGACATAATGGAGCCAGGGAAGTCTAAACAAGGTGGACAAAGAAATACCAAAGCTAAGAACTATGAAAAATTAAAATGGAGGGTATACGGAGCTGGAACTAAGCCAGTAAAGAGCAAACAAACACTTCAGTGAGGTATTTCATAGTGAAGAGTAGGAAAAGGCAAGGACAACCTTTAATTAAGTTGCACAGATCCTTATCCACTGTGAACTGCACTCTAAAAAAGGGTCTCAAAGTATGCAGAGATTAAATTTAAGGCAGTATAACGGTTCAGGAGCTAGTGAGTAAGTACACCAGTTTTTACCCCCCAAATTAAATTCAAACCCTGGTTTAGGCCCCATATCCAGGCATCCCTAAATCAGGAACTTACTTAAGCATGTGCTTAAGTCCAGATAAAATTGTAAGTACTCCCCTAAATTGGGCCTTACTTAGATGTAAAAATGAGTGTGGAGGTTTTATTTTGCTCTTCCTTGGTTCACAATCCAAAATCACCAAATACTTGAGCAATGTAATTCTTTCAGCCTGAATAGAATCATTTCAAGAGCAGGACTGCAGCTGATCAGGATTCAAGTGCAGTGGCAGAGCTGTGTGATGGGTTGCAGGACACCTACTAGTCCAGTTAAACACTTCCTCACGTTCTTGGCCACTGTGTGGGCTCACATACTTAAAAAACAAACAAAGGCCGTAATACCCGTATGTGAAACTTGACTCCTCAGGATATGTCGTTCTCAGGCTGACACAGAAATTATATGAATAGTTAAGAATTTTTTTCTTTAAAAAAATGAATGTAACATTTCAAATTTATGGGTGAGATTTTCCTTAAAGTAACTTTGTAAATCTCGGCCTCCATTTTTAGCCCCCCATAAAATACCACATACATTAACTTGATTGGTTTCAGAGTAGCAGCCGTGTTAGTCTGTATTCGCAAAAAGAAAAGGAGGACTTGTGGCACCTTAGAGACTAACCAATTTATTTGAGCATGAGCTTTCGTGAGCTACAGTTCAATCCGATGAAGTGAGCTGTAGCTCACGAAAGCTTATGCTCAAATAAATTGGTTAGTCTCTAAGGTGCCACAAGTCCTCCTTTTCTAATAAGTTTTCTAATAAGTAATAATAATCATTTTCTAATAAGTTACCTTTTAATTTATATGACTCACTTTTCTAAGTTCCTTTCACTACCTCTCTCCTTTCAGCATATTTTCTCACTATCTTTCAGGACCCTGCTATTGAACCCTGATAAGCTGGGTCCCTAGACATCATCCCTAGCCTACATGTCACAACAGCAGGTTGAACCGTTGCCCCTGGTCAACAACCTTAGGGCGCAAGGCCTGCAGCCCCCACAGCAGCCACACTCCAGGCTCCCATTTGGCTGGACAGGCAGCATTCTCACTGGATACCAAGGCTATAGAAAGACCCCAACGGAAAGAGGAAGCTGTTTGAGCAGCAGGCCCTTGCCTACTGGTTGCTGCCTCACCTGACCTACCTTGCTGCCCTCACCTCCCTAACCCACTGATCCGCTGCCTTGAATTGGATCTCCCGGCTACTGACTGCTGTCAGAACTCCGGCCATTGCCCTAGAATGCCACTGATACTGACCGACCTCCTGGCTACCCAACTAGTGCTAGGGTCGCCAGCCCTCCAGGACTGTCCTGGAATCGCCAGGAATCAAAGTTTATGTCATGTGATGAAACCTCCAGGAATACGTCCAACCAACATTGGCAACCCTACCACCCACACACATTTGACCACTGCTCAGAATTGACCTTCGCCTGCTTCAGCCATCAGTCCATGTCGAATGGCTGTTTCATACGTTTTTTAAGACCTTAAAATGCTTATAATCAAAACAATTCAGCTTTTAAGATGACAAGAATGTTGGATAATGTTCTGTTAATAAGTGTGGGAAACTAGATTCCCAACATCTACTGTAACACAAATAAAACAAGTAAGTACTTGTTTGTCCCAGGAGTAAATCTGTGCTAAGAAGATGCCATAGTAATTCAATAGTGCTGTCTTTAAAAAACAGCATCAGCTCAGTTGTCTAAGGAAGATGCCTAGGCCCTGATCCTGCAAACACGCAGGTGCTTATCTTTACTCACATGAGTAGTAGTCTTTAAATCAAGGGGACTACTTGCAGGCTAGAGTTAAGTCTCTAAGTGTTTGCAGCAGTTAGGGCTTTAGACATTCTAGTCCTATCCATCACTTGAATCCTACAACTTAACTCCACAATTGCAGTCTTATAAACCTTTTATAATTCTTAGTAGTGGTCGTGGGGGGAGTGTCTAAAAAGCATTACTCTCAATTAACAGAAATTTCTTACCCTCAGAAAGCACTTCATGACATTTGAAAAACGCTGAAATCTACCCAAGGAAAGTACCCATAAAACCATGTAAGCACTAAATATAGTTGATTATTGCCCTAAAGAACAAGAAAAATACATTCTCTCTCTATTATATAGTTACTTATCAAGGCAAATATTTTCTGTATAATCATAATTTGATTCACTCAGTCAGAAGCTCAGACTAGATAAGAACAACAATCACAGAAAGCAACTCGTAGTTTTATCATAAATGCCCATCTTTCACTTAAACTGACTCTCAAAACATCATTATGTGTAACCAGGTGGCTGGGATATTTTGAATGCTCCATTCCACTCTGCATAGCATTTTCTAGCAGGATAAAGATCAAAATCAGACTTGATTGTATTGAAACACTGTAATAAAATCATTACAGAACACAGCTAAGTTCCAGCTACCTAGGTACCCATTTATGAATGTCAGTGCAGATGCTGACTAAAGAAAAATAAACCACATCAAACTTCTTTTTTCTTATTAAAATGTTTCCTTCTGTCAGAACATTTAAATCAAAGCAGTAGGCAGGGAGCAATGCCCCTAAAGGCTGCAGGATGAATTCATAGACTTGTTTTCAGGAGGGCTGCTCAAAACTCTTATCTTACTATAATTTGTATGACTGGCTCATCTGAGACTCAGAGCATAGACCCAGACCTCCATAATTTCACCACATTCCCTCAGCCTCAATGCACCTTCCCACAGCGCAGCAGGGGTCTGCCTTTCATGGGGCTGGAACAGTGGCAGCTCCTGGGGGGATCATTTGGAGTGACGTGTGTTCAGCCCTTCAGCAGATCTGGACCCGCTGGAATGCAGGGCATCTGTATGCATGTACAGATGTGCATGCTTGCCAGCCCACATTTATTCGCCCCCACCTCAAAGTGACTCCACTCAATTGATTTCTCCATCCAAGAGGGAGCCTGTCAGGAATCATCAGGACTACACTTTTCTTTGGCTCTCACCTTCCTTGCAGTGAGCATGCGTCCTAGCCAGCCCACTGCCCCCTCCAGCCACGGACATTGCACGCATCCTATTATCTCCCCCCATCACTGGTCCTTCTTGCCACCTGCAAGTTAAATCAGCAGTAGAGGCAAGCAATGCACTGATGTCACGTGGGTCACATGATGACTGGCGGCATACCATGTATTACTACATAGGCCTTAAGCATGGCTGTGCTGGGAAACATAGAGGGTGGGTACATACTATGAAATCACAGAGCTATGTCTTTTTAAAATACCTGAAACTCTTCTCAGCCCACAGAATAAATATTCTGTGCTTTAAAACAACTGAGAGAAGACAATCAATCCTGGTTTCATGGGCCAGGTGATTCTCAGCCACAGCTCCAGCATGGGGACACAGCACATCTTGGGCTTCACAGGGGCAACATACCGGTGTCTGCAGCAGGACTCAAGGCGGAGACAATCGCTAAATAGGGTAAAGTCCAGTGTCTCTATTGCTGGGCTCCCCATAATCCAGCATGGTGCAGCGCATGCAGAGCTAGGTTGTAAAATGCTCCAGATCAACAGCTGATGCTGCCATGAAACTTTCATTTCATTTTAATTTGACTAAAACCTTGAAAACGGATTAGATCCATGCCCTAGCCTAACCCTTCCAAAGTTATGTAATCCTTGAAATCCAAAAGCCTTGAAGGGCTTATATCTGACAGCACTGGTGATGTCATATTTCTGAAAGGTTGCTATGGCAACAGTTCATACTGCTGCCATATGCCCGTGGCAGACAATACAAGAAACCGCGAGACCTCTACGAGGCAGAATTAGCATACAGTCTCTGTGATCACCAAAATTCAGCAGAATATTAATAGAGCAGCTGGGGAAATGTAAGATTGCCCTTCAACTCCGTGTTCTTAAGTCTTTTCTTATCAGCCAGACAGCTGAGCTACTAAAACGGTTCCTTTTCTTCCTCACAGTATTCTACGTAAGACGCTCACAAGCTTCCCACACCAAGCGGAAATACTAACCAACAGCCCCGGCGGAAAAGCAGTTGACACCAATGCCTATTTTGGTCAAATAAAACACAAATTCCTTTATTTATTGCGAGACCCTAGGAAAGCACCTGAATAGATACATTCTCACTGGCCAGAATGAAACAGTGGATGTGGTTTTCAGACAGCTCAGAAACACTAGTTGTGGTACATACTAGGGATTGAACTGGAGACATCCCGAGTTAAAGGCATGTGACGATACAGCTTGTGCTACTGACCCTCAGATCCACTGTGGACCTGCCATACACTCCCCACTGGGTGACACATACACGGACGCACTCTGCTTACGTGAGTAATCTCCACACGCAGCCATGCTTGCACATCAGAGCCACAGCCGCAACCTGCGCACGTGCCACTACCGTGCCACCGACAGGCGCTCGGTTGCCTTGTTGCCTGTGGCTACCTAAAGGAGTTTTCAGGGCACACAGAGAGTCAACGCTGCCTGGAGAAACAACTTGAAAGGTAAAGATCTGTGCAACTGCCCTGGGATTCTTCAGGAGACACGCCATGCGAAGTCACCCCTTCCCCACTCCTCCACCTCATGCACTCCTTCTCACCACAAAGTGGGGTGAGCTGTACAGCGGGCCTAGTGGCAGGTACCTAGCTGCATTTCATCTCTATCCCCCTTCCTGCTCTTCGTTGACTCTTGGGCAACTTCTGCTCTTCTCTGTGCAACTAAGGGGAGTACAGGGCCCCAGCCAAGCCAGTGAAGGGCTTGATCCAGCAAACCCACACTTACTTGACTAATCCTTACTCACGCGGGTAGTTTCAGCAACTTTAACAAGCCTAATCGTGTGACTAAAAATTGGCAGAGTGAAGGTACCATAGTCTAGCAAGGTCATTCAACTTCAAAGGCAGATATTTGTCTATACAGGGGTGACAATACTGACATTTCTGGAAAATAATGTCTCTCTTTTGTAAGCGAGCCCCTAAGCCAGTAAAGCACTTAAGTGCATGCTGTCAACGGGACAACACATGTGCTTTGTTGAATTAGTAAATTTCTCACCCTCTTGGTTCCACAGAAAGGCTTGAAAATGTGATTCCCGAAGCAGAATGCAAATAGGAACAACCCATCATTTTTTACTTTAATCAAAAAGTCATGATTTTTTGCCAACCTCATAATTTTCAGGGACCTGACTCATGAGCTTTGAGCGCTTGGGTCTGGCAATACTGGGTTGTTGTTTTTTGTTTTCCTTTTTTTCTTAAAGTGCTAGCACTTTTTTCCAAAGGTGCTCCCAGTGCAGCTCATTCTCCGCTACCGGATAAGCCAAATGAGAGATCAAAACACAGGATCTTTGGGTAACTAGAAGTATAAGCAAAGGGAATGCCCTCGTAGATTTATACCCTCCCCATTCAGCAATCCCCAGTTTAAGGAGTTCTGAATATTTAACTATCTGCTCCTTTATCCTTTCATGACATTCTGACACATAGAATCATAGAATATCAGGGTTGGAAGGGACCTCAGGAGGTCATCTAGTCCAACCCCCTGCTCAAAGCAGGACCAATCCCCAATTTTTGCCCCAGCTCCCTAAATGGCCCCCTCAAGGATTGAACTCACAACCCTGGGTTTAGCAGGCCAATGCTCAAACCACTGAGCTATCCCTTATGTAAAGGATATAAACCGATTTGCATGTCCTTAAAACGTGCTAAGCTTTTGGTTTCCATGTATAAAAATATATCAAAAAATGGGGCCCTCATTTAGAAGGCTATCTATTGTAATTATGACTTTCTTGTTAGTAATAAAAATTATTCTTTCACTTTGAGTTCAAACAGCTGAAGCTTTCCTTTTGTTCTAAGCTGCGGGGACTAGCTTATTGGACCAAGCAAATCCTTTCTTAATCAACTTAATCTGTATTCCCTTCACTCTGCCGTACAGAGGAGAGCCAGCGACAATTTAGAATTAATTCATCGCAACAAGCATCCACGGACAATAATTTAAGCTTCTTCGCTCAGATCTTGGTTCTTTATCTCCCCTTTTGGATTCAGATTTTTCCTCCCCCTTGAAAGATCAGGTTTCAAATTGAAAAAAAAAAGAAGTCAGCCTAAGCAGTGTCTGAAACTTTGCAAGTCTCAGATGAAGTGCTATGGAACCACAGCCTGCGGAATTTAAAAAAATTGCTTTGCAGTTAAGCTCAAGGTGTTGGCTGACCAATAATTACATAAATTACATTCCACAACCACTTCCCCTCCCCTCTGTAGTGGGATGGACTGCCCCCACTCGTTGTAGTAGGATGAGCACTATGAAACTGAAATGAGTAAATCAGATAGAAAAACTTGTACTTTAAGACAGATTTAGGCCCTGAAAGACAAAACAAAGAGAAGGATGTTGTTTAAGGCTGGGAATTTCAAATGAGCCTAAGGGAAGTTCAAATCCTACCAAAATAGGCACTGAACTTCCTTAGTCTCCTTTGGAAATTCCAGCCCACTGCATGCAATAAGAACAAGTCACAATGACCACAAAGATTCAAAGTAAATGCTTTCTGAGTTCAGGATGGAGTCGTGTTGTAAGCTTTCAATGGCTCTACCCAGGCCTCAAGTTAGCGAGTGTACGGATAGCAGGGGGTCTCATCAAGTCACTGTCCCCACATGCCTTTTCGTGGCTTGGCATGATGTAGCATCTGCTCTGCCTCAGTTTCCCCAACAGGGTTGCCAGCCTGATCTCTTGTTTTATGGCTCAACACTCTGGCCAGGTCACTACAAAAGTTTAAACCCCTGCCCCCTCTAGGGCAGCAGGTTCCAAAATTACACAAAATAAAGGAGACTTTATCCCAGATGTGCTTAATTCTCAGCCCCCACTCTGAAGTTATTTTTCTACCTGCCCTTGCTGCCAGACTCCATCTTGCTGCCAGACCTGATCCTTCCCCTCACATGGGGCACCACCTGCAGTCTCCTGGCTTAACAACCAGGTCCCTAATAAACCCAAAGAGTCCAGTGTCAGACCTGCCTTTTCTCCAGGCAGGCTCTGACCAGCCACTATACGATGTGGCTCCTGGACCTAGCCAGGCTCCTCTCCCCAAGTGACAGCAGTTTGGCTGCTCTCCATCCCAGCCAGCTGGTCGCCAGTAGGTGAACTCTCCCCTTCAGCCCCTTCCTACAGACTGAGCCCCACTACAGCTGTAGCAGATGGGGCTGATTGTACTCACCGCAGTTCATTAACCCTTTCCAGCCTGTGTGGGGTTTGTATACCCCATCACAGGGAGGGGAGGGGCGGGGAGACTACCAAACATAAATGTTTCAGGGAGCTGTGTTGCTTGATCAAAAGCCTGCTTCCAAGGAGATAAAATATGAGCCCCTTGGAATTCTGGACATTAGATTTTTGACTTCCTGATTCATCTGATACAAGGTTAATCAGATCTTAGTCCATGCTCAAAGAATGCAATTATATCTTCCATGGTGAAAAGCCCAAGGTTTTTTTTTTTCCTTTTCCTTGAGTGCCAGTGTGTTTAACTCAAGCCTTGAGTTCTATGAAATCCAAGATCAGAAACTAAATGCCCAAAAGCAGGTGTCTAATATGAAAAATCGCTTGAAAAAGGGAATGAATTGGCCAAGCAACATCAACTCAAAGGTGGGCATCCTCAGGGATCATCACTCAGTTGTAGGGCACCACTCTCACATCAATAGGTGCTGACCCCATGAAGTGCATTTTGACAGTCCATTGTGCATCAATGCTTAATGCGCGTGTTTCTGTGGCCTTCCCCAAAAGGCTTTTGCTGATGGTGATGTACATATTATGAATGTGCGGTAGCAATACTCAGCCTGTTAAGGATCAGTTCTTATTTCCCCTGCAATCATGTTGTTGAAGGGTTGGTACCTCATCTATTTAATTCACTTCAGGCTAATCCTGGCCCACAGGTTGTCAGATTCAACGCAGACTTTATTTGGTTGCTTGCAATTTTGTTTCACTTGAATCCATTTTTTATCGTTTTCTGCCTTGTCCTGAGGCTCTGGGGCATCTGTGCAGCAAAACTGATTTTTATCAAATGCAATTTTGCAAGCCTTAGTCTGTGGCGCTAATGTTTGTTCATAATGGCGCCATCTCAGGAAAGCATGTAAGCACATACTCAATGCTAAGCAGACGTTTAAGTGCCTTTCCTCAATAGGGATGCTTTCCTGAATTGGGCCCAAAATTTATCCCCGAGTACTTTTTCCTAGCTGAACGCTGAAGAGGGCTTTCCATTTTTGCCCCTCCCCTATGTTCCCCAGAATTGGTCATGTTAACTTTGAAACAATGGTCACCGGACACTTCAGATGACATCTGACTCCACTAAAGACAACTGCAAAGCTCCCATTGATTTCAGTGCAGCCAGGATTTCGTCCTTCCACTGGAGTACTGTATGTTTCATGGCATTAACCATGCACTATGTTACAAAGGAATATACAAATTGCCAGATTGGCTCAGACCAGGGGTCCATCTAGTTCAGTGATCACTCAGTGCTTACAGTTTAGCAAGATATCTGCTTTATTCTATGTCTGGTTCCAACTGACTGTGCTCAGCCCCTAAAGGCACAGGCCCCAACACCATACCTGTCTGACACTGATCTATACCACTGCGTCAGAGGAAAATACAAGAAACCCAGCAGGAGGCAGTGATGAGATAACTGCCCCAGGGAAAGTTCCCTCAGGACCTCCGTTAGTTAGCGGCTCACTTGAGCCCTGAAGCATGAGGATTTATATCCCTTCCAACTCTCTTGACTACTATTTAGTATTGTTTATTTTTGCAGAATTCCATTCCACGTGTCCCATTCATTTATAGTATGTTCATAATCTCATCGATTATTAGTCATCTGTGATCTTTTGCAATTGGCAGGCAATAGAACCAACTTTCTCTGCCCCAGGGGGTATTGATGTTGGTCGTCTGCACAACAGTATTCTTGTCCTGTATTGCACAAATCAATGACATGTTGTTTATTGAGAACTCAAACTGAGACACATTCCCCACCAGCAGTAAGCGTTAGCACAAGGAACCACACATTAATTCCAAGGAATTAGGAATAGTTACTTAGAAGGGTACACTTTAGACAACATCATCCATCTACGGTTATTGAGAGTTTGAGGTATTGCTGATCCTGCTCCATTGCACATCAGAGACATTTCCCCCCTGCCAACATGTCCCTTATTTCTGTGGACTGTATAAAACAAGGCCTTGCAGCTATGGTGTAATCACTGGACAGCCTCTAATCTTGAACATCCACATGAGTAGAATGGATGTCAGAACTTGCTGTGTCAACTTGCTGAGTGCAATAAGGAATGCGAGCACATCCAGACAGAGCCATGACTCAAACAGCACTGAGAAGCTACAAGCTCAAATTCTGTGTTGGTAGAGCTCTTCAATTCTCTTTACTTCCCCTTCCAGGTGCAAAAGCTTTCATTCAGAGGGTGCGACCTTAGCATAGTCCCATAGTAATATATCATGAGCTAAGGGTGTGGATCTCTCTATAAGTCCATGCAGGGAAAGAAAAAGAAGAGTCCCCCCAAGTCCCCTGCACAGGCTACCTGGCTAGCACAATGCCAGGGGGAGGGGGTATAGGAGGGAAATAGCAGCCTCTTCAGGACAGCTAGTGCCCCTCCTGTGCATGTGAGCAGGCAAGGGTGAGGAGTGGGTGGAGCCCCCATCCCTGCCACACCCACTATCTGCCAGCCAACACAGTGGTGCTGGTACAGATGGGGAAGTCATATGCATCAGATGTAGGGCTTCCAATAAGTACGTTTTGAAGTGCCGTGCTTCATCAGGGCCTTAGGGTTGCAGTATTCAGACATTGCCTGGTAATGTTTATTTGATTGAAACACAACTGTTTTCCTGGGAGGTGAAACAATAACATGCGGGCGGGGGGCATTTCTATGGGTTTTAGATTTTATAAAAGTTTGTTTTATTCCATTTTTGGGAGGGGGGATCAAATATCAGCTGGCAGTGGCCTTTTTATACAATCCATCCCTTTGTCTAGGCCCTGCGTGTGCATGTTTTGCACAGAAATGACTAACCTGTACTACTTTGTCCTTTATTTAAAATTTTAATATTTGGCCCCGAGGTGTGGGGGAGAAGAGAGGGAAATGGAGAAGACCAGTGGGAGCTGCAGTAAATACGATAAAAAAAGAAGATACTTTAGGGAAATCTGATATTCAATCATTAATGGCAACTTGGAAAATATTTAAAGGACTAGAGGGTTTTTATTTCACCTTTGCCAGAAGAAGAAAGTGATTCACAAAGAAGAAAAAAACCCACATATTAATAGATTTTAAAGCCATTATGAACCTCTGACCTCCTGCATAACACAGTCCATAAAATTTCACTCAGCCACTGCTGCATCAAACCCCCAAATCTGTAGTTGAACTGGTGTAGTGTTCCTCAACTGGTCTGTCACATCCCACAAGGAGAGGGCATAAAAAACAACTGGGGATGCATCACGTGATGTTGGAAGTTTTATTACAATCTAAAACAAAGGCAGTCTCACTCCGCGCACACCTCTGGCACACATAAATCAATTATCAATGCTCAGCCAGTATACACTTACTATAAAAGTAAGAGTAAAAATGTAACAGGGGAGTTGTGAAATGTTTTGAGTTCAAATGAAGGGTAGCCAAAGTGGAGAGGCTGAGAAACAATGAATTAGTGTGTTTTCTAGAAGGATATCCAGTCTCTCTTTCCAGGGATGGACTGCTCTGCTGTCCCCCGCTGAGCAGCGGGGGACAGCAGAGCAGCACACAGCAGGAGTTTGCCTGGGAGTTCGCCTGGAGTGAGCCCAGTGAGGCTTACATCTTGCCAACTTCTCTGAGGAAGCTCATAGTAAGAAGGTGATATGGAAGGGAGGGGTTCAGCTGTTGTGACCTGCACTGGATGTGCCATGTTTGTCTTTCTTCCACAGGACAGAAGCGACTTTGTGTGTACAAAGTGCAAGCTGGTCTCCATACTGGAAGAGAAGATTGAAGGTCTGGAGCAACAGATAACGACCCTGCGTTGCATACGAGAAACGGAGGATTTTCTGGACAAAAGTCAGGATATGCTTCTACGGGCACAAAGCTCTAAAGATTTAGAGCAGGTTGCACAGCGGAGCCAAGAGGCCAGTGAAGAAGCTTGGCAACATGTGACCTCCAGAAGAAGGAGAAGAAGAAGAAGGGGGAATGTCCGGGTTCCAGCAATGCGGACACAGGTTACTAACCGCTTTCATGTTCTCTCCACAGGTACCATTGTGGAGAGTGGACCAGATGATATGTCTGGGGGGAGAAAGCAGAAGGAGACTCCGCTGATTGGAAGGCATGAGATGCGCTGTCCTGAGATGGGGGGTTCCACGACCACCACTCCCAAGAGAAGGAGGCGGGTGGTGGTGGTCGGGGACTCTCTACTCCGGGGGACTGAGTCATCTATCTGCCGCCCTGACCGGGAAAACCGAGAAGTCTGCTGCTTGCCGGGGGCTAAGATTCACGATGTGACGGAGAGACTGCCGAGACTCATCAAGCCCTCGGATCGCTACCCCTTCCTGCTTCTCCATGCGGGCACCAATGATACTGCCAAGAATGACCTTGAGCGGATCACTGCAGACTACGTGGCTCTGGGAAGAAGGATAAAGGAGTTTGAGGCGCAAGTGGTGTTCTCGTCCATCCTCCCAGTGGAAGGAAAAGGCCTGGGTAAGGACCGTCGAATAGTGGAAGTCAATGAATGGCTACGCAGGTGGTGTCGGAGAGAAGGCTTTGGATTCTTTGACCATGGGATGGTGTTCCATGAAGGAGGAGTGCTGGGCAGAGACGGGCTCCACCTTACGAAGAGAGGGAAGAGCATCTTTGCGAGCAGGCTGGCTAACCTAGTGAGGAGGGCTTTAAACTAGGTTCACCGGGGGAAGGAGACCAAAGCCCTGAGGTAAGTGGGAAAGCGGGATACCAGGAGGAAGCAAAGGCAGGAATGTCTGTGCGGGGAGGGCTCCTGCCTCATACTGAGAATGAGGGGCGATCAGCAGGTTATCTCAAGTGCTTATATATGAATGCACAAAGCCTTGGAAACAAGCAGGGAGAACTGGAGGTCCTGGTGATGTCAAGGAATTATGACGTGATTGGAATAACAGAGACTTGGTGGGATAACTCACATGGCTGGAGTACTGTCATGGATGGTTATAAACTGTTCAGGAAGGACAGGCAGGGCAGAAAAGGTGGGGGAGTAGCACTGTATGTAAGGGAGCAGTATGACTGCTCAGAGCTCCGGTACGAAACTGCAGAAAAACCTGAGTGTCTCTGGATTAAGTTTAGAAGTGTGAGCAACAGGAGTGATGTAGTGGTGGGAGTCTGCTATAGACCACCGGACCAGGGGGGATGAGGTGGATGAGGCTTTCTTCCGGCAGCTCGCGGAAGCTACTAGATCGCATGCCCTGGTTCACATGGGTGACTTTAATTTTCCTGATATCTGCTGGGAGAGCAATACAGCGGTGCATAGACAATCCAGGAAGTTTTTGGAAAGCGTAGGGGACAATTTCCTGGTGCAAGTGCTAGAGGAGCCAACTAGGGGGGGAACTTTTCTTGACCTGCTGCTCACAAACCGGGAAGAATTAGTAGGGGAAGCAAAAGTGGACGGGAATCTGGGAGGCAGTGACCATGAGTTGGTTGAGTTCAGGATCCTGACACAGGGAAGAAAGGTAAGCAGCAGGATACGGACCCTGGACTTCAGGAAAGCAGACTTCGACTCCCTCAGGGAACGGATGGGTAGGATCCCCTGGGGGACTAACATGAAGGGGAAAGGAGTCCAGGAGAGCTGGATGTATTTCAAGGAATCCCTGTTGAGGTTACAGGGACAAACCATCCCGATGTGTCGAAAGAATAGTAAATATGGCAGGCGACCAGCTTGGTTTAACGGTGAAATCCTAGAGGATCTTAAGCATAAAAAAGAAGCTTACAAGAAGTGGAAGGTTGGACATATGACCAGGGAAGAATATAAAAATATTGCTCGGGCATGTAGGAATAAAATTAGGAGGGCCAAATCACAGCTGGAGCTGCAGCTAGCGAGAGATGTTAAGAGTAACAAGAAGGGTTTCTTCAGGTATGTTGGCAACAAGAAGAAAGCCAAGGAAAGTGTGGGCCCCTTAATGAATGAGGGAGGCAACCTAGTGACAGAGGATGTGGAAAAAGCTAATGTACTCAATGCTTTTTTTGCCCCTGTCTTCATGAACAAGGTCAGCTCCCAGACTGCTGCGCTGGGCATCACAACATGGGGAATAGATGGCCAGCCCTCTGTGGAGAAAGAGGTGGTTAGGGACTATTTAGAAAAGCTGGACGTGCACAAGTCCATGGGGCCGGACGAGTTGCATCCGAGAGTGCTAAAGGAACTGGCGGCTGTGATTGCAGAGCCATTGGCCATTATTTTTGAAAACTCGTGGCGAACGGGGGAAGTCCCGGATGACTGCAAAAAGGCTAATGTAGTGCCAATCTTTAAAAAAGGGAAGGAGGAGGATCCTGGGAACTACAGGCCAGTGAGCCTCACTTCAGTCCCCGGAAAAATCATGGAGCAGGTCCTCAAAGAATCAATCCTGAAGCACTTACATGAGAGGAAAGTGATCAGGAACAGTCAGCATGGATTCACCAAGGGAAGGTCATGCCTGACTAATCTAATTGCCTTCTATGATGAGATTACTGGTTCTGTGGATGAAGGGAAAGCAGTGGATGTATTGTATCTTGACTTTAGCAAAGCTTTTGACACAGTCTCCCACAGTATTCTTGTCAGCAAGTTAAAGAAGTATGGGCTGGATTAATGCACTATAAGGTGGGTAGAAAGTTGGCTAGATTGTTGGGCTCAACGGGTAGTGATCAATGGCTCCATGTCTAGTTGGCAGCCGGTGTCAAGTGGAGTGCCCCAGGGGTCGGCCCTGGGGCCAGTTTTGTTCAATATCTTCATAAATGATCTGGAGGATGGTGTGGATTGCACTCTCAGCAAATTTGCGGATGATACTAAACTGGGAGGAGTGGTAGATACACTGGAGGGCAGGGATAGGATACAGAGGGACCTAGACAAATTGGAGGATTGGGACAAAAGAAATCTGATGAGGTTCAATAAGGATAAGTGCAGGGTCCTGCACTTAGGACGGAAGAACCCAATGCACAGCTACAGACTAGGGACCGAATGGCTAGGCAGCAGTTCTGCGGAAAAGGACCTAGGGGTGACAGTGGACGAGAAGCTGGATATGAGTCAGCAGTGTGCCCTTGTTGCCAAGAAGGCCAATGGCATTTTGGGATGTATAAGTAGGGGCATAGCGAGCAGATCGAGGGACGTGATCGTCCCCCTCTATTCGACATTGGTGAGGCCTCATCTGGAGTACTGTGTCAGTTTTGGGCCCCACACTACAAGAAGGATGTGGATAAATTGGAGAGAGTCCAGCGAAGGGCAACAAAAATGATTAGGGGTCTGGAACACATGACTTATGAGGAGAGGCTGAGGGAACTGGGATTGTTTAGTCTGCGGAACAGAAGAATGAGGGGGGATTTGATAGCTGCTTTCAACTTCCTGAGAGGTAGTTCCAGAGAGGATGGTTCTAGACTATTCTCAGTGATGGAAGAGGACAGGACAAGGAGTAATGGTCTCAAGTTGCAGTAGGGGAGGTTTAGGTTGGATATTAGGAAAAACTTTTTCACAAGGAGGGTGGTGAAACACTGGAATGCGTTGCCTAGGGAGGTGGTGGAATCTCCTTCCTTAGAAGTTTTTAAGGTCAGGCTTGACAAAGCCCTGGCTGGGATGATTTAATTGGGGATGGGTCCTGCTTTTGAGCAGGGGGTTGGACTAGATGACCTCCTGAGGTCCCTTCCAACCCTGATATTCTATGATTCTATGAATTCACCACATCCATTAGTGAATTTCAACCTGCTAAGCGTACCTTAGACAATTCTGAAATATACAGTGGTCACACCTGGCAAAGGAGACAAAGTATTTACTGAAAAGTCTCATTGGTCTGCTGATCTGTTTTTATTCTATGCTGTCTATTGCAGACAGTGCACCTGACTATAAGCAAGTGGCTGTTTGTAACACTGGTCCCTCTGTCCTCTAGTTTGTCATAATCAATTTGTTTGTGTTAATATTCCAAGGGTCAAAATACTTTAAATAACACAACTTCCCATTTGCACGAGGGGGTGGCTTTGTTTCTGGCCCCTTATGCCTCTTTCCAATTGGAAAGTCATTAGTGATTACTGTTCACACACCTTTGGAGCTATAACCCCAGGAGTAATACTCTGAAAGCCCTTTCTAGGAGGTTTGGCACGCATTCAGAAGGCCATGGCTCATTTCCCAACTCCATTACCCATGTTGGATACCTCGTCTGCTGTAACTGCAAAATTGCCACATTTCAGCCCACCAGATGGGACGTAGCCATTCTGCACAGCATTTGCCCACTAATAGCTGGACTGTCGTCTCCTATTAAGGGATCTAATTGAAACCACCAGATTTGCAGAAGTAATCAGCACCCAGCAGTTCCCCTGTTCTCATTTATGCTGAGTGCCCCCACTCCAGTTTAAAGGACTCTGTAAAGTGTTCAAAGGCTCTCAGGTCATCCATACAACTAAATCACTTTGGAAATAGGATTTAGGAACCTACAAGCTTACATCCCACTGACTTTCAATGAGACTTAAGAGCCTAAAGGCCAGATCCTCAAAGATATTTGGACACCTACCTTTGAGGATCTGGGGCAAAGACATTTTTGTAAATGGGAGTTAGAATCCTAAGCCACTAAGGTGGATTTGAAAATGTTACACTCAGTACCTCATAGGACTGGGCCTTTCAATCTGCATCTGTGGAAGTTAAATGGTGGGAGCTCTCATTTCTTTAAAACTTTATTCTGATGGATGGGTGGGTGTGTGTGTGTGTGTGTGTGTGGGAGGGGGGAGGGTGAGATTGGAGCATACCATTCACTCCGAGCATTCCTTAGATGCTCAGTTTAGAGAGCCAACCATCTGCCATTTTTGAATTATCTATGTGGGAAAACACAATTACCTGTGAGAAAAAAAATTCTTTTTTCCAGTAATTGCTAACTAAAAATGCCACCTTGGATTCTCAGAAAGAAAAATTTGTTAGTCTCTAAGGTGCCACAAGTACTCCTTTTCTTTCTGAGAATCCAGACTAACATGGCTGCTACTCTGAATCTTGGATTCTGTTCCAATTCCCTCCCCACAACCCAAACTCCTCCCCAAAATAGGTCATTTTGGATCACTACCAAGATTAGAGCATTGCAGCTTAACGGGGAAATGTTGCATAGAATCATGGCTGTGTAAGAACAGGGGAAGTGATTCTGCAAACTTTACTATATTAGCAGTCAACATTTAACCATAGTTTTGCTACCAATTATCTGCTAGAACAGCTACTGGGAAATTCTGCTTCTTTTATTATGAATTTCAGGATAACCCACTGAGATATTCCTCACTGTGGTTTGTACATGCCGGGTGTACTCATTCCAGCAAATGACTATTTTGCCCTCACTAGCTAATACATAACATAAAAGGCAGCCTGCATGGGGTTGCTTTCAGCAGCTGCTGCTCCCCACCATGCCTGAGCAGCTGTTACGGCATGTTCTCAGTTTCCCCTCCGTTAGCTAAATCACCATTTAGCCCTATGGCTGGAAGTTCCTCACTATCCCTCCAGCTGGGTCATTAGTAGTCTCTCCCCTCTCAGACCAGCAAAGAATCTGGTCAGGAGGCCAATAACTCTAGGAAAGGGTCAACAGACAAGAGCCTCTTGGGGTTCAGACCCCTTTGCTCCACAGGCTTTACTAACCCCTCAGCTTGGGCTGGTAGGGGAACCCAGACCTACCCACCCTCTGGGCTGCAATCCAGAGGGTCTGCGTGAAGCTCCTGCCTATAATACTTAGTCCTGCCTTGAGTGCATGGGACTGGACTAGATGACCTCTCGAGGTCCCTTCCAGATCTAGGATTCTATGAAGCAGTTGGAACCAGTTTCTCTCAATCCCTCACTGCTTCCTACCACATCTCTCCCGTAGGCTGTTTCCCAGACTCATGCACGGTGATCCTCTTCTCTTGGAGGTCCAATTACCAAGGGGGCTTCCCACCAGCCGGTTGCTAGTTGCTCAGTCTCTCTAGCTGCTACCCCTCCCTGCTAATGCAGCCTTTTTATCTCACCAGCTGTTGAATGGCCACCAATCAGCCCCAACTGAGGAGGCAGCATGTGTCTCTGTTAAGTCTTTAGCAGCTGGGACAGCATGGGGTGCATACACCACATGACACAGCCCTAAACATAGAGAATCCTAAAATGGTTCTTATAAAAGGATTCTGGTTTTTGGTAAATAAGAGCTGACAAAGTGTCATGCAAAGAAAAAAATCCCACTTTGCTGATATATTTAATTGGTCCAGGATTTAATTCTTTTCACAGCGGCTAGGTGCAGCCTGTGCTGGAAACAAAGCACCTAAGGCCTGCAAAACCGAACAGGAGCTGTACCCAGCTCTTGCTTTAGAGAAACTCATTACCTGTCCAATAATTGAACTACTGTGTCTCAGCCCCAGATTAGTGCTCAAAGCTATTTTAATGCAATCAATTTCTGATTCCAAAGGCACTCTTTGCCCATCTGTTGTACACTGACCCTTCTACATTCATGAGTCCTTGGCTGAGAGCTCCAACAATACAGAACTTTCTCACCATGTAGGAAAAACATACAGAAGGGCAGAAGATGGCTGGTAGTTACAGAGATTCTGAAATAACATGGACCAGATTGTAATTTTCCAGCCATAACAAGTAAAGAAAAAAAACCCAAAGAAGTCATAGACAAGGAAACATTCCATTTTCATGCTGCACATTTTTAGACTGAAGAGTGCTATAACATTTATTTTTAAATAGCTCCATGCCTTGCCTAGACAGCCTGCAGTCGACACGCTTGGAGATCAAGTTAGAGCTGTATATTCTAATCCATAGAAGTGGAGAGAGGTCAAGATTTGCAAAGTGACTAGTGATTCTGGGGGTCTCTTTGAGGCATCTTAAATGGATTGGATTCTCAGAACACACCTGAACATGCTGAAAATCGGCTCCTTTATGGTGCTCCAAGCGCTCAAACCCTGTGGCACTCAGAACCGTAAGCTGCTTTCGAAAATCTTGGCCTCACAGTTCCAGTCTCAGAAACACAGGTTGGCACCTGTGGTAGACATGACCATACTTAATATGCTCCACTTCAATGAAGAACAGAAAAGATGCAATGCTTCTAAATGCTCATGTGTAAATCCAAAGCTAAATAAATAATGTTCTGCAGACAAAGGTTCTGGCGAAACGCCTTCTTTGCCTCTCTCTGCTCAGCGTCACACTGAAGAAGGCACTTCGTTAAAACATTTGCTTCCAGAACGCCTGTGCAGCTGAACAGCTGTGTGAAGCCCCATACAGCCATTTCATGGGCTCATTTTTCAGAGCAGAACTGCACTTGGCAATGTTCAAAGTTACTTCCCTGTAAATCATCCAATGAAGTCGCAGCGTTTGTCAAACAATGCAAAAGTCGAGAGATCGTCAGTGAACCGGCAATAAACTATATGCACAGCTCACTTTACATGAATTCCCCTGGGTCACATCGGTTACAGAGGGGAGCACTTGGATTTTTTTTAAGCAGGCATTTCTACCAAAGAGGCTGCAACCCTGTCTCGTACTGAGCAATACCTCACTCCAGAAGTACATCCCATTGAATTGTCAGGGAGTAAAGCGCCACTCTGCATAAAAATGGGTAGTAGAATAATGAGAGCTTTGCCTGAATGAAGATTTCAAGACTGGACATTTAGGGCAGGTCTATGCTATGGGGTTAAGTCAACCTAAGTTACGCAACTCCAGCTACGTTAGTCACGGAGCTGGAGTCGACATACCTTACGGTGACTTATTGCAGTGCCTACACCACACTAGGTCGACGGGAGAAACTCTCCTGTCGACTTACCTTATGCTTCTCATTGCGGTGGAGTACCAGAGTCGATGGGAGAGCGATCAGTGGTCAATTTAGTGGGTCTTCACTAGACCCGCTAAATCAACCCCTGGTGGATCAATCACCATGTGTCGATCCCCCAGTAACCAGAGACAAGGCCTAAGGAAGCACAACCTGCACAGATGTCCCCATTCAGCAGAATACAGGCACCTACCTTACCAAAGCACCTCTTGAGGTTCTCTTTCACGCACTGAATTTTCAAACTACTTAACCACAGAAGCAATTCAAGCCCAGATCCTCAAAGGTATTTAGGCTCCTAACTTGCATTGAAATCAGCAGAATTTAGGAGCCTAAATACCTTGGAGAATCAGAGACTCAGTTATTTGCGTGAACAGGTCCATTGGAGGCCTATGAACAGGTGCCAGTTGTTGGGGGGTTTCCATCATGGGACATATCAAATCCTTTAATCGTCTTCACTTAAGGGATTCAACCAGCTAATGGGGAGGGCCTGGAGTGTGAGAATGATCTTGTCTGGGCTAGATGTTGATGTCATATGCATTTGAGTGCCCAGATGAAATGCTGAGGCTCACAATAATGGCATTGTAGCAAATTCCTTGGAAATTACTAAAGCGGTCCTTTTAATCCCTTAAAATAACTTCACGATAAATTGGGCGGCACTTCAATTAGCTTCTGAGCATGCAACATGCCACCCAAAGATATAATTATCACCCAGGGTTATTTTTCAGCACTGCACCTGGCAAAACAAGTGCAATTACCCTCCCTTTTCAACAACCCACTGCACACCTGTGACAGCTCCGCAAGGCAACCTCTCCCAAAGTCTCTCTGCACCTCAGAAACACTTCATCCAGAGATAATTAGGAATACGGGTCCTGTGTTTCAAAGATACCTCAGCTATTAACATTACCGGTCCCTGAAATCCTTCCCAGGGAAATTTTTATTTCAAAGGAAAAGAGTTAGGAGACTAATTCACACTGATTTTTAATGAGTTCGGTGCCTAACCATTTCAGGCCACTTTGAATAACCCACCCCAAATTCCTTTGCTCACCTGAGTAGTACACTGGCTTTGATGGCTCTATTCATGTGAGTAGAGGCCGCAGAATTGGGTCTTGAGTGGCACAGTGCAGGGCGCAAGCCCAAATGATGTAACAGAGCTGTGCAGAACTAGACTGATTTGCGGTTTCATTATAAAGCCACAACTCGCTCTGCACCCTTCGAGCAAACCTGGACTTATTTTGGGATTCCTGTGGAAACCTACAACATTGTCGAGTTTCAATCTGGTTTTGACTACATCTTCTTTTCGAAGTAGGGATCCTGCAAACAATAAAGAATGGGATTGTGTGAAGAGACTATGTCTTAATGCACAGGAGGGCAAAGGTATGAATTTGCACAGGCAACCTTACCTTTGACATGTCCAGAATTTGGATTGCTTTGCCATGCAACCTTAATATTCTTTTAACACATATTCATGTCAGAACTAATCATGGAGTTTTCTGTAGTCAAATGAGCAGGAAACCTGATTTAACTTACAATGTAGGTAAGTAAATCAATTTTCAAGAGGTAATTCTATTTTCAGAATAGTCTTTTTCACCCTGAATCTCAAATGACCTTCTCTTCTGAGCCCGAATACATTGATACATCTCCACTTCACTGAAAAGCTTTGTCATAACATACAATATAAACCCTAATGTTTTCAGAGCCTCAGACAATTTCTGCTTTTAAAGAGAAAGACCAGCAAAAGGGTATATACTGTCACAGAATATAAGGTTATTTAAATATGCTATAAAGGATTCTGAACCTCCCAGTGGCACTTAAATTTTATACCTTTTTCTCCTTGGCTTCTATACAGAAACTTTAGAAATGTCAATAATTTACAGTGTATGCCGCATGATTTTATATTGCATTGCCTTCTATTTCTGCAATTTACAGTACTTACATAATAATGTAACACAGAGTTACAAAGTTGATGTGGAATTATTTTCATAATGCCAAGTACTGGATAATTAATTATGTTGTGGTTTTGCATACATCTAATCTATCACACATGCAAATGTCATTTTAATAGTTCAGCCATTTCTGAAAAATTTACAGCTAAAATAGAGAAAAATGTCTCTTCCCAAAATCTTATTGAAGCAGCGTATTATGCAATAAATTAAGTCTGATTTGTCTGATTTACAGATATCTCTGTAATTAGGAAACAGACTTTGTCACCCTTCTATTCAATTTATTATTATTAGGAGTAGTATTTTTGTACTGTAGCACTATATTTCTATTGAATTCATAGATTCTAAGGCCAGAATGGAGAATTCTGATCCTCTCCTGCAAAAATATAGGCCTAGATTTCACCTAGCAGTTCCTTTTCAATGACTTGTGGTGGAACTAGAGCATATCCTTTACAAGGCCATCCCATCTTGGTTTAAAAGTTCCAAGGGATGGAGAATTTGTCACATGGAACAACAAACCAGTTTAACAGTTACTACATTCCCTAAAGGTGCTGTCATTCTTATGTATCCCAAAGGTATTGAAATCCAGTGTTTCATATTATCCAGCATGGTAGTGACTAAAATACTTTACTATATGGTGGCTTAGTGCCCTTTGTGAAATGAGGAAGTAGCCTCAATCCAGTTCCTAGTGGTACAGTTATCCAGAACATAAACCCCATCACATGTTCCTATGTTCTAAGATGTCTCGCTTGGGCCTGATTCTCCTTTCACTTACCCCACTTCTGCACGGCCGTACCTGCGCTGATTTCAGTGGAGCTACTCCAAGTGTTCACAGGTGTATGTTAGAGGTGAATCAGCCACCAGACTCTGCCACTTTTCAACTACTTAATTACCTGAGCCATTCAAAATCACCCCCAAATACTTGGCATTTATGAATATGGACACAACCTCTTTTTAAACAATGTATCTAATTTTCATGACATTGCACATATGCATAATACAGATCTTGCTCAGAATCTGAAAATGCCCTTTAAGATCTACGTAAGGAGCCATTTGCCTTGCAATACTGTACTTGTTCTGGGCTGGGATAAAAGGCTGTAAAAAGTAGGAGCATGTCTCATTCAGAATTTTAAAAATGCAACAAAATTCTGAACTGGGCCGACAAGCCAAAATTGCTCTGTTTAGAATATATAGGTTAGCACACAGGAAGGGGAAAGGTTCTGTTTTCTGGATCTAATTGCCACTTGCTCAGGGGAATAATCAGCTTTCAAGAAGAAAGAGACAAGGTGGGTGAGGTAATATCGTTTATTGGACCAATCTCTGTTGGTGGAAAAGACAAGTTTTTGAGCTCTGTGTAGCTCCAAAGTTTGTCTCTTCCACCAATAAAAGACCGTGTCCCTCTCCTAGCCTAGGACCAACACGGATACAAGAGCCTTGCAAACAACTTTCAAAAAGACAAGCAAAGTCAACCAGCTAGATGGCAAATGAGTGTTAAATCACTGGCCTTTATCCTGATGACCTAGACTGAAATCTAGTTAAGGTCATAAGGGAAATATGTATGGATCAGATTCTCATTTACACGAAGGACCTTTTCTACCACTCTGGTGGTCTAAAGAGGCCTTAGACTGCCAGCAATTTGGGGCAGGGGCTGTCTTTTTGTTCTGTGTTTATATAGCACCTAAGACAACGGGGTCCCAGTCCAGAATTGTCAGTGCTTCTAGGAACTACCACAATACAAATTAAATCATATCAATAAATAAATAATCAAAAATAAAGTGGGCATAAATTACATTTACACACACTCTTAGGCGCCTTTACACTCCCAGTGAGTGTAAAAAGCCCACAGTATAAATGAGACTCAGGCCCTCATGTGTCTTAATCAATTAATTCATCAATAGATATTTGCCTGGGTCACAAAACTCACAGGAACAGATCTGCTCACAGGAGGACCACGAATAGAAGAGTGGGGATGCTGCAGGCCACAGTGGCATCAGCAGAGCTGGCGGGGAGGAAGCCTGCATAGTGTCTTCTGAATAGAGTGCTGTGCGCTTGTCAAAACCTGCCCCTTATTGAGGTGCGTCAGGGGGAGCGAAGCACTTTTGAAAATGTGGCTCCAGAAGCAGGCACTGAGCTCTAGGACATCCAGCCTTATTCTTCTCATTCTTGCTCAAAGCACTCAGCCTTGCCCTAACTCCATTCCCACGAAGTCAATGGGAGCTTGGTGGTTTGTTTTGATGGCAGTGGAGTTGGGCCAAAGCGGAGGGCTTTTGAAGTTCCCACCTGCACATTTTAATAGAAGGAAGGCCCGTAGTTCAGATCTTCATCTCTGCCCACTCCTCTTCTTCCTATCATCTCTCTCTCCATGCTTCACGTCCTCTTCTTTGGGGGCCTTACCTCCTTCCTCCTCCTCCTCTTCCTGGCCCCCTTCCAACTCACTCATTATGATCTATGAGCTAAACGTTATTTCTGGGGTTTGATTGTGCCACCTTCACTACTACTGGTGAGCGCTTACTTTTTAATGTCCGGTAAATGGTTTGACACCTTTCAGGAGCTATTTCAGTAAATGCAATCCTAATTATTAATAGTAACAGATACACAAATTCAACATGTTTTTCCCCTTCCTGTGTGCTAACCTAGATATTAATTCTAAACTGAAGGAAAAGTTAAGTGTCCCTCCAAGCAAGAGTCTTTCCCAGGAGTACACAAGACCTCAATGCAATCCAAGGACGTCCCGTTTATTACGCGGCGGGGGAAGGGAGAAGGAGATGTGTTTAGCATGAAGAAGGAGATACGCTGGCTTGTAGCAAAGCTCTGAAACAGTCTGTGACAGTCTCACTTAAAATGTAAAAAGAGCAAGTGTAGGAGGAACATAAAAATAATTGAAGCATGTACACGGCATGAACACCTTATTTCCCCATCCCCCACCCCCACCCCATTAGGTGGTGAGTCCGTGGAACTTTCCATAGTCCAGCCTGAATATTTGCCTATTCATGCATCCTGATTAAATCTACAATTGTGGTTACTGCCGACAGAAAAAAAAAGGGGGAGAAACTTGCCATTAATTACCCACGTCTCATGCTCAGCAGGTGTTCAAAAGTCTCAATTTAAGTCTCAATTCACTGACATTTATTCCCACTCCCTAGATGCTTCTGCTACTGCTCTTTGGGGATTCTGGGAGGATTTTTTTTCATTCCTCTCCCTTGGCTTTCATATCAGCTGCCAGTGCATTTTAAAACTGCTAACAGCAGCAGTGGGCTGTGTGTCACTGGTGTGAGTCTGAGCTTGTTGATTTCCATATGTTGGGCAACACCAGTCAGTAGCCAGTAGTATGAATGGCAGCCCTGTCAATCTGCACTCCGTCAGTCAGAGCCAGGCTGTGAGAAGAAAGTCAGTTATCTTCCCCCCCATTTCTCCCCCAGAATAGAAGAGAAACTGATGTTCATATTAACGTCTTGCAGAATTGTAACGCTGTTAACCCAATGTAACTGCACACTGCATTTCCCTTGGCCTGGGCAGTACTGAGATGATCTCCACCGCAGCTGACCGGCATGCACAGATGTTACTGCGGAAGCAATCCTACGAGGTGTACATATGCACACATACGCTGTGGTCTCCCTACACCCACACACCAGGGTCAGCACCATGTTTTTGCTCATATCCTTCTGATTGAGCTGAATTGTTATAGTTTATTTCATCATTGGCATTCCCATTAACCAGGCATCTTCCACACTTACATTGTCCGTCGACTTGCCCCAATTGATGCAGTCAGCTGTCGTGGCCTCGGAACTAGTTCCTACAGCGGCAGGGAAACTGCGGCATTCTGGGTCTCCAGCTCTTCCTTATACAGAATATCCCCTCACATGGAGGGTCCAATCTAACTCCCTTTAAGGTGAATGGAAAGACTCCCTTTCATCTCCATGGAAGCTGGACTGGTGAAACCATATGCATTAGTTGATGTTTACGTTGTAAATTTGCATGGATTTGCTGGGATAAGATGCATTTTACACTTTCCGGTGTCAGAGACATTCTGAAACATCTCTTGTCTTGTACACTTTTATAGTCCCAAAGTGATGACTGGTCTCCAGTTTCATGGACTGTTGCATGGGTGGTCATGCCTATTAGTGAGAGCAGAGGTGGCCTGGAACAATGATAAGGGTCAGAGCCACAATCAGAGAGCATGAATCAGAGCCAAAGGTCAGAGTCAGAGTTAGGGACCAGGGGTCAGAGCTAGGAGTCAAGAACTGAACAGGGCTGGAGCAAGGCTGGGAACAAGGCAGGCACAGGAATGATCACAGCTGCAGGTGTAAGCATTGAGCTGCTGCTGGGCATAAACACAGGTCTGACACCTCTGAGCCAGTTTCATGGTTTGGTCAATCAGGATGTTCAGCTACAGGGCAGTTTCCTGGTCACAGGCTCAGTTAAAGGCCCGGATTCCTGACACCCAGACTGAACCTCGTTCCCAACATGCTACTAGAAGTGTCAGACTGCAATGCACAGGGCTCCCAGCATTGTTCTTACAGAGCAACACAACCTTGCTTCCAGACTCTATAGACCATAAAGCGATTTCCTTGGAAATGGAGATTCACAATTTGTCAGACACTCTGACTGTGAATCTGCATGCTCCCGCTCGCCAGCCCATCCACAGTTAGAGGGACACACTTCTCATCCACCTGGCCATAACTGGGACCAAAGGAAAATTTGTGACCCAGGATTCTGCTAATCTGCCTCTTAGTTGGCAATTAATGATTAATTGCAGCTTTGATTTGTAGTGGAATTCCACAGCAGTAATTATTCCTGTTTGAACACAAAACAATTATCACCTCTTTCTCTCTCCTTCTTCTCCCCTCAATTAAGTGAATCAGAAGACAGCATCTTTTACGAATGGCTAATAATAACCTCTCATTCCTTGTTGCCAGTGCAGCTGAAAGCGATCAGGATGCTGACGGAGGTAACGTCAAATCAGTGGTGGCATAGAGAACTGCAGAAGGACAGAAGTGTCACAATTTGGCAGGTCGTTTGGAAGTCATGTAGCGATTAGCAGGAGAACTAACTCTGCCATGCATTTCTTCTGTGAGTCTCTTAACAAATGCTAATCAGAAACGGTCATTTATCCCATCATCCCCACTCTGACAATCATCAAGTGCATGGGACGTATTTAATGTTGCTTCTGCATTTCTTGGGCTGACAGGTCTCCAAGACTCAGGACTGATTTAGGCTGTAGATGTGGGTATGATGCTTGGTACCTTTTTAATGCTTTTTTAATAAAAGGATTTGTTTTAAAGATGTTTTCCCCTCAAACATAAACCTATCACCAGCTGTTACTATGATTAACTAACCCCCAATGCTCAGGGCTGATCTTGTGTCTAGTCTGGTTTAGAAGGGATGGGTTGGTTTGATATCTGCTATTGATAGCAAGGATGGGAGGATGTAGTAGCTGCTGGCAAGGTTAATCATTGGCCACCAGTGCTGATGACAAGTTCAGTGGGGTGAAAGAGGACACCTAGGGTAGAAGAAAAGCTAGAAACAAGAGGAAAAAA
Organism: Lepidochelys kempii; assembly: GCF_965140285.1. Taxonomy (NCBI): domain Eukaryota; kingdom Metazoa; phylum Chordata; order Testudines; family Cheloniidae; genus Lepidochelys; species Lepidochelys kempii. The sequence goes on along the minus strand of NC_136382.1, from coordinate 205,907,356 downwards.
GGGATGCATCACATAAAGCAGCCTTTTTGGATATTTAAATGCTTCTCATTGGAAATAATTACTAGCTGCGAATATACTGCATTGGAGAGGGTGGGGTTTTTTTTTCCTGTATAGTTGCACTTTCTTTCACAGTTTCATCCCAGAAGGCATGGATATATTTCCAGAACTATTCCCTTTGGGAAGATGCTTAACAACAACTCTCAAGCAAGTGTTTATACAGAGCTAGCATTTTGTGCGTGGTTCGTGGTCAGAGTTGAACTGGAGACAGACTTTTTTTAAAAAAATGTATTATTTTGAATACTGGCCTTATCCTGGAGGGAGCATGGAAAAAATAAATACTGGTGGCTGTTCTAAGCCTGGCAGCTCCCCACACATCCAAGACATACAGCTACAATTGAATAATGCACACCTTGCTAATTGATTAAAAAGCCAGGCCCTGTGGGTGCCACTTGCTTTCCTGAGTACCACTGAAAATCTACAGCACTGTGTACAGGCAAAGAAGGAACATTCCATTTGGTTATAGAAGTACACATCCTCCATGGTCAACCAGCCCTAGTGACTCTATGGATCTGGCCTAGAGGGATTAGCTGAAGGGGGCTTGGATGCCTCATGGTTGGATAAGAGCATGGTTGATTATGCACTCCAAAGGAGAAGATATTCTTTGGGGTACAGAGACTTCCCAAGATGGATCTGATCAGATTCAGCAAAACCCTTCAGTACATTATTAAGTCCCGTGACAGCCAACAAATTGCTCAGCTGAATAGCAATGGAATTAAAGATACACTAAACTCTGTCTCATGTAACCTCCATCTCCACCGTACCTGAGCACCACAAAACAGTGTTGTTATCCCCATTGTACAGATGGGAAAATGAAGCACAGAGCAACTCATCCAAGGTCAGTGAGGAAATCTGTGGCAGAACAAGGAGTTGAACCAAGATCTGCTGAGTCGGAGGAAAGTACCCTAACCTCTGGACCACCCTGCCTCTCTGTTAGCTGGTACTGGAAGGGAAAGCAAAGCCTGCAATGAAAAAGGTAAAGAAACTAATCTGGAAATAACACATTAGCATGAGACAAACAGATGGTATGTGCAGTGCGACTTTACCATTGCAATTGCAGCCTAAGTCACAACAAAGCGGGTGACGCATGTGATGCACAAATGTTTAGCCAGTTTTAAAGGTCAGAGCAGTTTCCATTGAATAACGTTGAGCTGAGTTGTATATTTTTAAAATTTCCATCTGATGCGTTGATGACTTTTACAAATGTCAAATAGCCCCACTCAGTCTCTGGCAGGTATAATTTTTAAGCATAAGAGAGAAGCTGTGTTATTAAATTTCAGCACTCTACTCTTTTCTACTGTCTCGTCTTTCCTTACCGTGTACATCTGTCACCCCTTTGCATGTACAGGATGCCCTCTCTGTGGCTAAGTGCATGGTGAGGCGAAAGGAGAGGAAGGCAGAATACGCCTGCGCCAAAAACGTTTTGCAATGATGAAAATTGTCATGCTGCTCCCTGACTGAGAAACAGTGTAGTCTAGTGGGTAGAACACTGGCCTGCGAATCAGGAGAGTTTTGGTATGTCTACATAGCAAAAAACAGAAACCAAAAAACCCCCACTGTGGTTAAGAGTCTCAGAGCTTGGGTCTAAAAATAGCAACATAGACATTCCCGCTCAGGCTAGAGCTCAGGCTCTGAAAACCGGAGGGTCGCAGAGCTCAGGCTCCAGCCCGAGCAGGAATGTCTACATTACTATTTTAGCCCAGTAGCATAAGCCCAAGTCAGTTGATCCAGGTTCTGAGACTCGCTGTTGCAGGGTTTGTTTGGGTTTTTTTTGCAGTGTAGTGTTTCCTTAGGTTCTAGCCCTGGTTTAGCCATCGATCTATTGTGTGACATTGTCATAGTCACTTCACTTCTTTGGTATGTCTACACTGCACACTAATCCCAGGCTCTGACACAGGTTTGAGCCCAAGTCCCCCTTCTGTCCACACACAAATCAGTCTGACTCAGGTCAGAAAGCACTCAGGACCCAGATCCTTGGACCCTCCCAGTAGGGCAGGTCAGAGCCCAAGTCCCACTGTGATGCGGATCCAAGCCCTGTCATTTTGCAGTGTGGATGCAGCTCAAGCTGCAGACCCGAGTCAGAAGTGCAGTATGGATGTGTTAGCACAGCTGTGAGAGGCAGGTCCAGCAATGGTGAATCCAGGTTTACAGTGTAGTGTGGACGCTGAAGTGCCCTCAACAAGCCAGGGGCACGGGAACAATTCGTACAGTGGGGATGCTGAGAGCCACTGTACCAAACTGTAAACCCTGTATACAATGGAAACCACTTCAAGCCAGGGGGTGCAGCAGCACCCCCAGTACCCCTAGTTCTAGCACCTATGCCACAAGCCCAGGTCTAACAGACACAATGCATTGCAGACATACCCGTTTCGTCTCCTCATATCCTTTGTCTTGTCTCTTCAGACTGTAAGAACCTTGGGGTACGGGCTGTCTTCTATGTGCCCAGCAAGACAGGGGGCTGCCAAGTGCGATCATCCATGGAAATCTGTCAGGAGAAGCCCAAACAGAAAAAACATCCACTTCCCTGGGAATCATCATTGGCGATCCCTTGATTGCAGGATGATCTCTAGCACAGATTTACATATGGGTCCTGAGATGACTCAGAAGTCCGATGCTGGAACCACAGATCTGCCCACAGTAGGTACAGACATTTCCTGGCAGGCCAGCTGCCTGCTGGGAGAAAGTTCTTTCTTTTTCCTTCCTGCTTTCTCTTTTCAGCTTTGAGGACAAGGCACTTCTCCTCGAAGCGGGCCACTGACTGATGGAGGATGTGGCGCCATTGAGGTCGGCTGATGGCTTGCTCCTCCCAACTTGTGGTGTCCATATCAGTTTTCTTGCGATACACTTTCAGTGTGTCTTTGTAGCATTTTCTCTGATCACCATGGGATCTCTGACTACGGTGAGCTGAGAATACGGCCACCTGCTCCCACTGAACCCACTCAACCAACAGCAAAACCACTCCTCTTCCTGCAGAGCTATCAGACAGAACGATTCGCCTCTCCCTTGCCGAATGGAAAAAGAGGGGAAAGCAACAAAGAATTTACACACTTCAGTGACCCTGGGCTCATCTGGACAATGCTTTATGCAATCACTGAAAAATCCTATTTTAATTAAATGTTTTTATTGTACCTACTGCTCTGCACTAAACGAGGCTGCTTTAACACTGACAATTCAAACCATAACTCTGTGTGTGTGCGTGTGTGTGTGTGTAAAAACAATTTACGTTAGCTGAGGATTGGCACCTTTGTTTAAATACCCGATATTGGCATGAACTTCCCAAGTTCCAAAAAATTAACAGCTTCTGGTGGGTCATCCACATTCTTCCTTTTTACCCATTTTAGTTTCAAACTTTAGCAACTTCGCCAATTACAAAACCCGTTAAGGCAAGAATTATAATATAATACAACCCTAAATACAGGAGGCAAGATCCACAGCTGGGGTAAGCTAACATAGCTCTATTGAAGTCAATGAAACTTTAATTTAGGGTTAAGGCCCTGAATTAGCCATTCATCTCTATTCAGAAGAGCAAGGGTGGCCAACCCCTGAGCCTGAGAAGGAGCCAGAATTTACCAATGTTCATTGCCAAAGAGCCAAAGTAATACGTCAGCAGTCTCTCATCAGCTCCCCGACCGCTCCCAGCGCCTCCTGCCCACTGGCAGCCCTGCTGATCAGCACCTCCCCTTCCCTCCCCGTGCCTCCTGCCCACCACCGTCAGCTGTTTCTCACTGTACAGGAGGCTCTGGAATGGAAGGGGGACGAGCAAGGGTGCAGCAGGCTCAGGGGAGGGGGCAGGAAGGGGTGGGAGCCTTGGGGTAAGAGGTGGAGTGGGGGCAGGGCCTGGGGTTGAGCAATGGAAAGTTGGCGCCTGTAGCTCGAGCCCCGGAGTCAGCACCTATGCAAGGAGCCGCATATTAACTTCTGAAGAGCCGCTTGTGACTCCGGAGCCCCAGGTTGGCCACCCCTGCAGAAGAGCAATTCGACACTTGCTTAACCTTAAGCAAAGTGATTAAATCCATTGGGCCTGATTCTCATTTACACTAAGGTCACTTTATCCTGTCCTGGCAGCATAAAGTAACCTTAGAAGTATGATGAAATTATATTTACACCTACATTTTAAGGCCCCTTTACATTGCAAAAGTCCTAGAAAGTGGCCTTAGTGGAAAAGAGAATCAGGCTGTTGACTTCAAGGGGACTTAAGCATGTGCTTCGAGTTAAGCATATGCCTAATTACTTTACAGAACAGAGACTGACTTAAGCAAATGCTTCAATGCTTTGCTGATTGGGGCTTGAATTAGATTTCTTTCGAGGTGTAGTTTGCCTTATTCTCTTTGGGATGATATGCAAATCTAAATTACATTGAGATCTTTCATTATGGATAAAAAAAAAGAGATATATGTGTCATTCAGACCCTGAGCCAGATTTTCAGCAGGTGCAAATTGGTGTAGTTCCATTTAATTAAATAGCACACATTTTTGGGAAGGGTCCAAAACGCATTACTGTTAGTGACTCTGTATTTCTAGTGCCTATTATGTCTTGCTTCATGGACTTACTGGAAACAAGAGAAATAGGTTTTGGTCGGATTTTTTTTCCCCTTCTAATTATTTTCTGAGCTCTAAGAAGTGTTTCATGTTGTGTTTAGTCGTGATAATCTCCTCTTCTAGCATGGCAGAAATTGTGTTAGGTACTCCACGTGCTAACATTCTAGTGACGCACAGCCCCAAAGTCAGTGTGAAGTCCACTCTTCCACTCAAGTCTAGCTTTTAAACTGTCTGCTTTGTAATTACTGTTGACACTTTGCAAACTAGTACCCCAACTGCCATGACTTCCTACACTCTGACAGCAGTCATGTTTTAAACGAAAGATCACTTAGCTCTGACATGTTCTTTATTTGATGCTGGGAATATTTTTTGAAGCATCTCCTGAAATTATTTACAATAATTAAGATGACATCAACTGCACTGGGTCCTAGGAAACAGATGCTTGGGTATTTTACATGTTGGATCATATTCCCTGGGGTGAAATACCCTAGTATCAGCACTGGAAAGACATTCCAAAAAGTATCCAGTATGCAAATGCTGAAGTATATCTTCTTCTTGCTACATCTTCTTCTTTTTATTATTTGTATTACCATAGCACCTACAAGCCTTAGTCATGGACTAGGGCTCCACTGTGCTTGGTGATGTACAAACACAGAACAAAAAAAGACAGTTCCTTCCCCAAAGAGCTCACAATGTAAATATATATGTCATTTAGACGAGAGAACAGATGGCTACAGACAGACCAGCAGGGGGACTACAAAGATGTCAGATGTCTGGCATTCAATGCATGCTCCTAAAAGCTCAGCTGTGTTGGTCTGGCTAGCTCGTTCATCTGGCCGACTCAAGAATACCAAGGCCATATCTTATAGTCAGCTAAAGAAAGACTCCCAGTCTCATGGTGCCCAGTACAAATGATCCAAAGACACACCGAAGTCAAACTTGAAAGCACGTCACATTGGCCCCAGCACCTGGGAAGCAACATACCGGGACTGAGAAAGGTGATGGTAGATGTGACTCATCATCGTTAATCACTTGGAAGGAAAGTGCATTAACACCTTATGTGAAAAGCATGAACAGCACAAAGCAAAGATACAACAGCCTGCAATGGATATGGACAATCTTGTCCGTCCCATATGTAACCACGTTTACAGTTCTCGCTTTGGTCTGACCTCACATATATGTTCATCTACAGTGCTTGCTGAATCCCCCTATGCTGGTATCGATGAGAGACTCCATTACACGGAATCAATGAGATGATATTGGTCAGAATGCATCTGACACACATTTCCTGTAATCATTAATGTGATTGATTCCACATATTGTTGTTGTCGCCCTGCCGGTCTCAGGCTATTCGAGACAAGGTGGGTGAGGTAATAACTTTTATTGGACCAACTTCTGTTGGTGAGAGAGATGAACTTTCAAGATTACATGGAGTTCTTCTTCTGGACTTGTCTCTGTAATGTTTATATGGGTCATCTGAAAGGTTCTGAGTCAGGCCAGTGTTTAAGCATAGCTTTAGTTCTTCCTTATTCAAGACAGTGCTTAGGCCTTGTCTCCACACAATCTTGTCCTAGCTGTTAAACTGATTTAGTTAAATTTGTGCAAATCCCCCCATGTGCAGACACATCGGTTTTAAAATGTCTTCTGTTGCTATAAATTACACTGGTGAAGAATCAGCTAAGCTAAATCAAGCTAAACCATTTAAAAAGAGATTAAAGAGCATTGACACAGGGGATTATATCAGTTTAAACTCAATGGGTTTAAAAACTGAATTAGTTAAACCAGTGCATGTCTATGTGAACACGAAGCCTAAGGTAAAGCACACGCCTGAGTGTTTTCCTGAATAATGATGCTTTACAAAACTGGGGCCAACGTGTAGTGTAGGGATGTCATTTAGATGGTACCATCAAACCCAAGAATGCCCATCAATTTCTACCTCAGTGCCCATCAGGCTCTGGGTCCTTTGTGCACAAAATGAATACTAGCCTATTCATTCAGGCTCTGAGACCCACTGCCATATATATTCAAGGAGAATAGGTCCATCAATGGCCATTAGACAAGATGGTCAGGGATGCAACCCCATGCTCTGGGTGTCCCTAAGCCTCTGACTGCCAGAAGCTGGGCTTGGACAACAGGGGATGGATCACTTGATCAATTGCCCTGTTCTGTTCACTCTCTCTGAAGTATCCGCACTGGAAGGCAAGATACTGGGCTAGATGGACCACTGGTCTGACCCCATATGGCCATTCTTATGTATCTACTGTCTTTCTTTCTTTGCATTTGGTTTTCTGAAAATGTATTGCCCCTTCTGATAAAAAAACATAACTCTCAGATATTTATTGGAGCATAATAATTCAAAGTCTTTTTACAGATTTTAAATTTTAAGTATTCAAGTATCTTCTGCAAAGTACTCATGCATGCACACACAAGCACCCCCCCCCAATGGCTGGAGTTAGTAGAGTCTTCTATAGTTAAGACTGAACTCCAATTTCTGTTCTTAACCTCTCTTTTCAATTACTTATAGCTATTCTTTGGGGTTGAGATTTTCCATGACTGCTCTCAATCTCCACTCGAAGGAGACTTCTTTTCTTTTGAATGTTTGAGCAAAACTAGCTTAGTTAGAAAAGAAACTGTTTTTCCATATGCTTTGACCAGAAGTCTTTTACTCTGATTAAAAAAAAAAAAAAAAAGCTAAAATTAGAAACTTCAAACTCAGCTTCTTTTGTAGATCTCATTGAGATTTAACTATCAAACCAAATTTTAAGCTAATTGGTCCAGAATTTGAAAATGTATGAGCATTTTCAGTTTGAAATTTCTAGTACAATTATTCTAGCTCAGTATAAGCTACAAAAAAGCTAATTTTTGCATCTATAACTCAAGATAATTGAATTATCTGAGTGTAATATTTTTAGAGAGAAAAACATATAAGTCTGTTAAGGATAGGTAGTTTTGGAAGGCCTCAGCTAAGGTGACTGGGTTCAGGATGCATCAAGTCAAACAGCTTCACATTCAAACTGTATAAGACTAATAGCTCTGATACAAAGAACATACAAGATCCAGAAGCTGAATAGCTTGGATTTGTTTCTTCCCCCACCACCTCCATTGTGCAAACTATGAAAATGTAATTTAATGCAAAACACCAGCACTGGTCTTAATGAAATATTATGTTTTTGAAATCATATATTCAGCCCTCAGGAAATTTCTAAGGCTAAGACTGCAAAGCTCAACCATAATTCTTTCCCCTGACGCATAAAATATGGTCTCCCTTTAAATCACTGTATATTACTTGTCAAACAATAGACTACACATTATGATGCAGAGTGACATTCTTGAACACTAAACATATTGGGGCAAATGCTTCCCCATTCCCTAATCAATGGGCTCATAAGGATTGCAAAGTGGTTGAACTATCGTATGGCACACAAGGAAGCAGGCCATGGAGAGACCTTGCTCAAAGATCCAACTTCTCTAACACCCAAAGAGTAGTGATCGGCAATGGCTCTCTGCTCAGCATTTTGGAGTGGAATGCGGGCTGAGGCAGTCCAAGAGAGAGTTGACTGTTTTTCGACTGTTCAAACTCCTCCCCCCAGACCCCTACACAGAGGCATCATCTGGTGTCAGAGGCTGCAGACACAGATGGAGGAAAAGATATGTACCCCAGAACACCCACAGAGATTCTCCTGTTTTCCCAGGCTTTGCACAAGGGACCTGCACTTGTCCCACTGGTCACACTATGCTTTAAATACTGTGTGACCAAGGGCCAGATCCTCACCTGGTGTAAATCAGAATAGTTCCACTGAGTCCAACAGAGCCCCTCTGATTTCCACCAGCTGAGGATTTGGCCAGCAGAGTCTGCCTCTAAGTTGTCAGTATAATCACTGTATTGTCAGTTAGAAGATGGAAAATGTAGAATTTCAATTATTCATAATCCCCCCCACTCACAAATCGCTATGTTTGTGCTACACAACAGGGATGGCTTGCAGACATTTGCAGCATTATGAGAACTTACATCTGTTCAGAGCTCTAAAATAGTTCAAAAACCCAGCTGTCCTCCTCTCCGAGCACTGTCATACAATGCCACAGGAAATATGTTTACAAAACACCAGGTGTATGAAATAAGATGATGCTGTGGATTATGTCATTTTAGAAAACTGAGCAATATTTTTGGACATTTTAAAAATATTTAGCTCAGTAGTTTGCATCCATTGCAACTTGAGAATAATATTTGGATGTAGAAAATAAATCCCACTTAAATTTGCTATGTCAAGATTTTCCTTGCTAGAACATTTATATCTGGTATACATTTCCTTTGATTTGCTATTTGTATTTCATTAGGGCCTACAGAGAGCAATATTCTGGAAATTTTAAATATACATAATAAGAGAAAGTCCCTGCCCCACAAAAGCTTAAAATCTTTATAGAATCATAGAATATCAGGGTTGGAAGGGACCTCAGGAGGTCATCTAGTCTAACCCCCTGCCCAAAGCAGGACCAATCCCCAATTAAATCATCCCAGCCAGGGCTTTGTCAAGCCTGACCTTAAAAACTTCTAAGGAAGGAGATTCTACCACCTCCCTAGGTAATGCATTCCAGTGTTTCACCACCCTCCTAGTGAAAAAGTTTTTCCTAATATCCAACCTAAATCTCCCCCACTGCAACTTGAGACCATTACTCCTTGTCCTGTCCTCTTCTACCACTGAGAATAGTCTAGAACCATCCTCTCTGGAACCACCTCTCAGGTAGTTGAAAGCAGCTATCAAATCCCCCCTCATTCTTCTCTTCTGCAGACTAAACAATCCCAGTTCCCTCAGCCTCTCCTCATAAGTCATGTGTTCCAGACCCCTAATCATTTTTGTTGCCCTTCGCTGGACTCTCTCCAATTTATCCACATCCTTCTTGTAGTGTGGGGCCCAAAACTGACACAGTACTCCAGATGAGGCCTCACCAATGTCGAATAGAGGGGGACGATCACGTCCCTTGATCTGCTGGCTATGCCCCTACTTATACATCCCAAAATGCCATTGGCCTTCTTGGCAACAAGGGCACACTGCTGACTCATATCCAGCTTCTCGTCCACTGTCACCCCTAGGTCCTTTTCCGCAGAACTGCTGCCTAGCCATTCGGTCCCTAGTCTGTAGCTGTGCATTGGGTTCTTCCGTCCTAAGTGCAGGACCCTGCACTTATCCTTATTGAACCTCATCAGATTTCTTTTGGCCCAATCCTCCAATTTGTCTAGGTCCCTCTGTATCCTATCCCTGCCCTCCAGCGTATCTACCACTCCTCCCAGTTTAGTATCATCCGCAAATTTGCTGAGAGTGCTATCCGCACCATCCTCCAGATCATTTATGAAGATATTGAACAAAACCGGCCCCAGGACCGACCCCTTTATAGACAAGACAGACAAAGGAAGTATGGTTAACATTATTATCCCCATTTTTCAGATAGGGAACAAATAATATTAATACCTAATTCTTATCAGCAGTAGATCTCAGAAGCACTTTATAAAGGAGTCAGTATTATTTCCCCTATTTTACAGCTGGGGAAACTGAGGCAATGAACGGGGATGTGATTTACCCAGCAGGCCTGGGGTAGAATCAGGAATAAAACTTAGGTTTCTAGTGCCCCAAGCCAGTGTGCTATACATTCAACCACACTGCCTTCGAACTAAGGCACCTAGAGAGTAAGTGAACATCTCCCAAGGAGTCTGTACAAGTGCTGGAAACTGAACCACATCTCTTGAACGCCAATCAAGTGCTTTAACTACGAGTCCTTCTTTCTTTTGTAGCCTAGCTGATAACCCTGGTTCTACCCACATGCTTTCAGAGAGTCTTCATTTGCATAAGGAAAGCAAGGGTTGTAAGGACTGCCAACATCTCTCTTGTGGCTATCCTAGCTTCCAGTCGCATTGTCTTTCCTCATAAGCCCATTTAGACTAGCAGTGTATAAGAATAAACACTCTCAACAAAAAGTCAGCTATCTGTTGCCTGTTGGTCGTGGGAAGTACCCACATTGCTCTGGTGTGAAGAGATGACGAAGGCCTGGTCTACACTGCAAAGTTGTGTCAATGTAAGCGGCCTTGTGTCGACCCAGTTGTACATGTGTCTATGCTTAAAATTTGTCTGCCACCTATGTACGTGGCTCATTACGCTGACATAGTAACCCTACCTCCACAAGAAGCATTGAGCCAAGGTCAAATGGAGGTCGATGCAGCACGTGTGTACACATTGCATTACCTATGTCCAACCTAGCAGTCCTCCAGCAGCTGTCCCACAATGCCCAACAATGACCGCTCTGGCCACCATTTGTGAACTCCACTGACTGGATTCATGTAGACCAGAAGCCCCCGCTCCTCTTCAAAGTGCTGTGAATTTTTTAAATTCCTTCTCCTGATTGCCTGGCTTGCGGAGCATACCTAGCAGCTCTCCTTGTTGAGTGCAGCTGCCCAGCTGATCCTGCCAGCCACGCACTCTGCCCTGGAGTAGACAGGCGGTATTGGATCTCCTGGGCCTGTGGGGAGAAGAGGCTGTGCAGGCCCAGCTGTGAACCAGCCGTGGGAATATGAACATCTATGAGCCGATTGCTTGGGGGACGCAAGAGAAAGGGGTACAGCGAGGACCAGCAGCAGTGCCACAAGAAAGCCAAGGAGCTGCAGCAGGCATACCAGGAGACCAGGGAAGCAAGGGTGATGTCGTGGTGGGAGTCTGCTATAGACCACCGGACCAGGGGGATGAGGTGCACGAGGCTTTCTTCCAGCAACTCGCAGAAGCTACTAGATTGCACGCCCTGGTTCTCATGGGAGACTTCAATCACCCTGATATCTGCTGGGAGAGCAATACAGCGGTGCAGAGACAATCCAGGAAGCTTTTGGAAAATGTAGGGGACAATTTCCTGGTGCAAGTGCTGGAGGAACCAACTAGGGGCAGAGCTCTTCTTGACCTGCTGCTCACAAACCGGGAAGAATTAGTAGGGGAAGCAAAAGTGGATGGGAACCTGGGAGGTAGTGACCATGAGATGGTCGAGTTCAGGATCCTGACACAAGGAGGAAAGGAAAGCAGCAGAATACAGACCCTGGACTTCAGAAAAGCAGACTTTGACTCCTCAGAGAACTGATGGGCAAGATCCCCTGGGAGAATAACATGAGGGGAAAGGAGTCCAGGAGAGATGGCTCTCTTTTAAAGAATCCTTACTGAGATTACAGGGACAAACCATCCCGATGTGTAGAAAGAATAGTAAATATGGCAGGCAACCAGCTTGGCTTAACAGTGAAATCCTTGCTGATCTTAAACACAAAAAAGAAGCTTACAAGAAGTGGAAGATTGGACAAATGACCAGGGATGAGTATAAAAATATTGCTCGGGCATGCAGGAGTGAAATCAGGAAGGCCAAATCACATCTGGAGTTGCAGCTAGCAAGAGATGTTAAGAGTAACAAGAAGGGTTTCTTCAGGTATGTTGGCAACAAGAAGAAAGTCAAGGAAAGTGTGGGCCCCTTATATATGAATGAGGGAGGCAACCTAGTGACAGAGGATGTGGAAAAAGCTAATGTACTCAATGATTTTTTTGCCTCTGTCTTCACGAACAAGGTCAGCTCCCAGACTACTGCACTGGGCAGCACAGCACAGGGAGGAGGTGACCAGCCCTCTGTGGAGAAAGACGTGGTTCAGGACTATTTAGAAAAGCTGGACGTGCACAAGTCCATGCGGCCGGATGCGTTGCATCCGAGAGTGCTAAAAGAGTTGGCGGATGTGATTGCGGAGCCATTGTCCATTATCTTTGAAAACTCATGGCGATCCGGGGAAGTCCCGGACGACTGGAAAAAGGCTAATGTAATGCCCATCTTTAAAAAGGGAAAGAGGAGGATCTGGGAAACTACAAGGCAGTCAGCCTCACCTCAGTCTCTGGAAAAATCCTGGAGCCGGTTCTCAAGGAATCAATTCTGAAGCACTTCAGAAGAGGAGAGGAAAGTGATCAGGAACAGTCAGCATGGATTCACCAAGGGCAAGTCATGCCTGACTAATCTAATTGCCTTCTATGACGAGATAACTAGTTCTGTTGATGAAAGGAAAACAGTGGACATGTTGTTCCTTGACTTTAGCAAAGCTTTTGACACTGTCTCCCACAGTATTCTTGTCAGTAAGTTAAAGAAGTATGGGCTGGATGAATGCACTATAAGGTGGGTAGAAAGTTGGCTAGATTGTCGGACTCAACGGGTAGTGATCAATGGCTCCATGTCTAGTTGGCAGCCAGTATCAAGAGAAGTGCCCCAAGGGTTGGTCCTGGGGCCAGTTTTGTTCAATATCCTCATAAATGATCTGGAGGATGGTGTGGATTGCACCCTCAGCAAGTTTGCAGACTACACTAAACTGGGAGGAGTGGTAGATACGCTGGAGGGTAGGGATAGGATACAGAGGGACCTAGACAAATTGGAGGATTGGGCCAAAAGAAATCTGATGAGGTTCAACAAGGACAAGTGCAGAGTCCTGCACTTAGGATGGAAGAATCCAATGCACCGCTATAGACTAGGGACTGAATGGCTCGGCAGCAGTTCTGCAGAAAAGGACCTAGGGGTGACAGTGGACGAGAAGCTGGATATGAGTCAACAGTGTGCCCTTGTTGCCAAGAAGGCCAATGGCATTTTGGGATGTATAAGTAGGGGCATTGCCAGCAGATCGAGGGACGTGATCATTCCCCTCTATTTGACATTGGTGAGGCCTCATCTGGAGTACTGTGTCCAGTTTTGGGCCCCACACTACAAGAAGGACGTGGAAAAATTGGAAGAATCCAGCGGAGGGCAACAAAAATGATTAGGGGACTGGAACACATGACTTATGAGGAGAGGCTGAGGAAACTGGGATTGTTTAGTCTACAGAAGAGAAGAATGAACAAGGATTTGATAGCTGCTTTCAACTACCTGAAAGGGGGTTCCAAAGAGGATGGTTCTAGACTATTCTCAGTGGTAGAAGAGGACAGGACAAGGAGTAATGGTCTCAAGTTGCAGTGGGGGAGATTTAGGTTGGATATTAGGAAAAACTTTTTCACTAGGAGGGTGGTGAAACACTGGAATGCGTTACCTAGGGAAGTGGTGGACTCTCCTTCCTTAGAAGTTTTTAAGGTCAGGCTTGACAAAGCCCTGGCTGGGATGATTTAATTGGGGATCGGTCCTGTTTTGAGCAGGGGGTTGGACTAGATGACCTCCTGAGGTCCCTTCCAACCCTGATATTCTATGATTCTATGATTCAATCCCAATCCGGTGCTGAGCCGCAGAGCTGCCACTTTTACAAGCTGCAGGCCATATTCAACAGAGAGCCCACCCCACCCTGCACAACACTGTTGAAACCTGTGAGGATCCTGGGTCATAGACGTCTGCCATGAACAGCGAGGAGGAGGTGGAGGACCAGAAAAGAAGAGGAGGAGTATCGGGGACAGGCAACCGGGGGTTCCCGCTGCACAGCAAGCCAGGGCCTGTTTTTGACTCCGCCACAGTCCAGCCAGTCTTTCCAGTTGAGCACAGGTGAACCCGAGGCAGGGGAAGGAACCTTGGGCAAGTGTGTACATACATTTTCCATTAAGGGGTTCCCCCCCGCCCCCAATAGCAAGTAACAGCTTTCGAGTTTTCATTAATTTCTTCGTGCTAGAAGAGGCAGTGGAACCATTAAGAGTGGTAGAGTTGCTATCTGCTTTTCAGTCCCCTCTAGAGATAGATGTGGGGCGGGGGAGGCATGTGGTGCAGTTTGGTTGTATACACAGAGATGTCCCTTGAATCCTCCTGAGAGATCTCGATGAGTTTCCATGGAGGTACTCTGCATCCTCTGCCAAAGGCTTCCCGGGAGGGCTGCCTTATTTCTTCCTTGGTGCTAAGACCCTTTTCCACACCAGTAAGCAATAACTTTGGCAGGCCCCATTGCAGTACACAGGCTAGCAGCATATGGGCCTGGGCGGCTTTGGGACTCCAGCAGCAGCTGTGCTCTCTCTGCCTTTTTTACCCTCAGGAGTGAGATCAGATGAAATCACCACTGCCTGTGGAAAGTGGTGCCAGGATTCAGTGCCAAGGCCCTATGCTACCGAGCAATTCACTCCTCATTTCCCTGACCCCACCGTGGGCCATATTCACCATGGCGGCTGCTGTGACTGGCACCATGCACAAGCAAGCCCAAACTTTAGGGGGGCATATGGAGGGAGTTCTGCATATTAAATTTCACTTTCCGGAGTGGATCTGACTATGGTACCTCTGTGTGTTTTATCTGAAGCTGCTGCCATTGCAGCCTTGAGGGTCTCCCACTCCATGTCCGCAGAACGCCTGACTCAGATAAGGAGAAAGAAGAGGACTCGGGATGACACGTTCAGTGAGATCCTACAAGCCAGTGCTGCACTGGACCATGAGCACAGGAAGGGAGGAGGAACACTGAGGACAGCCCGGAGAAGGAAAGAATGGAGAGCAAAATGGCACAGGAAAAGGAGACGGAGATACACCAAGACATAATGGGGCTTCTCATGCAGCCCGCACAGATGCTGCAGACTCTGGTGGACCTGCAGGTTCAACAATCCCAGGCTCACCTCCCTCTGCAGCCCAATGAGAACTCAATACTGGGACTTCCCTATGATCCTCCTCAACATTCTAGGTAGAATCAGGGGCCACAATACCCCTACCACTCCACCCTGGTGGACATTAAAAGACAATCACAGGTTCACACACACTGATCTGTGAAAGCCCTGGCTGGTGTCGGTGTAGCTGAAATGGACATGAGTGTTCTTTCCCCTTCATAAGTTTGTTCTCTTAGTCTATTATGTTTTAGTAAGTTTTAAATCTACTTGTTTTAAATTTTCACTTTTTTTTGCACTGAACTCTATTACAAAATAAATGTCTATTATTTAAAACATAGCTCATCTTTATTCATTTGAAACATCTGCTACTGAGTGCTTAGCAGGTCTGAAAGCAACCAATTACTGGTTACTGACCGTGTGACGTAACTCCTAGGATAAGCCACAAACAAAATTAATAGATGTACTGACAATATTATATTCCTACATGTACAGCAATCACCACACAATTCCTAACAGGCCATAAAAGAGCAGGGCCAGGTAGTGCACAGTGCAACTAAGTATTACTGTGGCTCACTGTTAAAATGGTCTTTCAAAGCCTCTCTGAGCTGTTTAGTTCCACGTTAAGCTCTTCTAACAGCCCTTGAGTCTGGCTGTTCAAACTCAGCACCCTCCACCTTGGCGAAAATGTTTCCCCCTTTGCTTCTCTTATATTATGCAGGATGCAGCTGGCAGCTATAACTATTGGGATATTTTTCTCATCGAGGTCTAAGCTTGAGAGTAAAAATCACCAGTGTTCCTTCAATTAACCAAAAACATATTCAACTATCATTCTGCACCTGTTGAGCCAGTAGTTGAATTATTTGAATCGTTCCTTGGTGCTGTCAAAATGGCTGTATATGGCTTCGCAAGCCAAGGGAGCAACAGGTAGACTGGGTTGCCCAGCATCACTACTGGCATTTCAACATTGCCAGTGGTAATCCGCCAGTCAGGAAAGAAAGTCCCTGTTTACAGCTTTCTGAATAGCCCTGTGTTCTTCAAAATGTGTGCGTCATGCACCTTCTCTGATCAGCCCGCACTGATGTCAGTGAAGCAGCTCTGACAATCCACCAATGATTGCATTGCCAAAGAAAAGTAGCCCTTTCTCTCAATGTACTCTGTAGCAAGGTGGTCTGGTGCCAAAATAGGGATATGCACGCCATCTATAGCCCTACCGCAGTTCATGAAACCCATTGCTGCAAATCCATCCACTATGTTCTGCACATTGCCAAGAGTCACAGACCTACATAGCAGGAGGAGATTAATGGCCCTGCACGTTTGCATGACAACGGCCCCTGAGGTGGATTTCCTGCCTCCAAATTGATTTCAGACTGACTGGAAGCAATCTGGCATTGCAAGTTTCCATAGTGTGATCACCACTTCTTTCTCCACGGTCAGTGCAGCTCATTTTGGTGTCACTGCACTGGAGGACTGTGCCGAGCTCGGCCCACTGATCCAGGAACGTTGCCTAGCACATCCAAAAGTTCTGCAGCTGCTGTTCGTCATTCGCCTGCATTTCGATGCGATCCCCCCCAGACGGTGCTTGTTTCTCGGGCCCAGAAGCGGTGCTTTGCCATCTGCAGCTGCACCATGAACACCACCAACCACTTGAATTGGTTCTCGCTATGTCCCACAGCAATCTGTCCTCCAAGAAATCATAATGATCCCCACTGATTCGGGTATGTCTTGTCGCTCTGCAAATACTGCAGGATCATGCTCCCTGTACTTGCAAAGCTCGTGACAAGAGTATAGAGCTGTGCAGGTTCTGTGCTTTTGTCGGAGAAGACGGACAGTGAGAAGGGTCATGCAGGTTTGTGGGATTTGAAAAAAGGTGCAAAAATTATGGGATATGACTGCCATTATGCAATGGAGTCAACTTCCAGTGTGCAACTGAGTCCATGCTCCCAGTCACCCCTCAGCAACTCATTTTGGCCAAAACTTTCCAAAAGGCAGTGCTCAGCATCTGAAAGGAGGCATAAGAATGGCCATACTGGGTCAGACCAAAGGTCCATCTAGCCCAGTATCCTGTCTTCTGACAGTGGTCAGTGCCAGATGCTTCAGAGGGAGTGAACAGAACAGGTAATCATCAAGTGATCCATCCCCTGTTGCCCATTCCCAGCTTCTGGCAAACAGAGGCGAGGGACAGCATCGCTGCCCATCCTGGCTAATAGCCATTGATGGATCTATCCTCCATGAATTTATCTAGTTCTTTCTTTGAACCCTGTTATAGGCACCTGGCACTTTGCAGGATCAGGTCCTTGCCACTAAGCAACCATTTACTAAGATGTAACATCCTTGTAACCAACCATGCAATGCACATTCTGATGATGGTACGTAAAGTGGCACATGGAATTCCATTTTTATATTCCACTTGTATTAGTTAAAGATGGCTTGAAAAGAAGGGGAATGGGGAGGAGAGGGGAGCTTTGTGCCCTTTCCCAGCCTTCATTACGATGTGCCTAACAAAGGCCTGAAGGATTTGGGGTTTGCTTGTTCATTCCTTTTCCACTTTGAATTCTCAGGAACGTCAGGTCTTTTCTTCTCTGTTTCTGTTGCAGGAATTCTTGTGGGGTGGAGAAATGTGGGCTTTCTCCTCCCTTTTTTCCTTTGTAGGTCACCTTTAAATGAACACAGACTATATTTTAAGAAAGTTGCACAAGGGGGACAAGTTATGGATAAATTAAGCTGAACTTCTGAGATCTTCTGGCTTCAGAATGATTTCTTAGCGTTAAAGTTGGCTCGTTACAGATACACTTCATTTATAGCAGATTACCACACAATACACACACACACACACCCCTCTCTAAGAAAGCAGATTCCCAAGAGAAATTAAGTTAATATTTTTTCTACACCTAAAACATACAAATCAAAATATGAAATCCTAAAATCATACAGTAGGGAATATAAACTGATTATCAGGACTTTAACTATTGCCCAATGAACTCCCAACAGGACATGGCGGGGAGGGCATAATCTCAGACTCTGAAAAGATTCAAATTAATTGGAAACAGAATCCAGTTTGTTACGAGCTCAGTTTCCAAGAATGCTGTTCCACTATTCAGCAAGTTTACCCTAAGCACAGCAACTGCCTTTCCTCTAATGAAACCCAAAGCACTGACAGCTGCAGAGAGTTCTACTCTTGCCTCTTGGACAAGGTCAACCAAATGTGAGAGGAACCCAGTGAGCAGAAAAGTAGATTTTGGCCCAGATGGCATTACCTGCCCCATCACCCTGACAGAGGTTGGCTCAACCGTACACAATACAACTCAAGAATTCCGTAGCGACATTCGAGACACCACCTGCAAAACAGATCCATGCTAGCTACAGCCAATAAACAACAACTACAGCCACTGGTAACAGAAATCACCAGAGAGGCAAACCTGCCTTCCTCCCTGAGAAATACATCATTTCCTGTGTTCTGATCCATCTGCTGGCTCCCAGTCCAGTTCCACTGCCAGTTTAAGGCACTGAACCTGAGCCTAAAAGACTCCAAAGTGTTAGGACCCAGCTACATCAGCAATTCTATCCACAACCCACTCAGA
The DNA here is from genome assembly GCF_965140285.1 of Lepidochelys kempii. Classification (NCBI taxonomy): domain Eukaryota; kingdom Metazoa; phylum Chordata; order Testudines; family Cheloniidae; genus Lepidochelys; species Lepidochelys kempii. Next base: position 205,888,642 of record NC_136382.1, on the reverse strand, counting down.
CAGTTGGGTCCTCTTGGGGCAACACACCTCATAAAGCCCATTAAAGCATTTGAGAACTGGAGATAAAGTATCCTTAGTTGAGGGGATCAGGCTAATTCAGAGCCTGACTACACTCCAGGATTCTCTGCCAGTCCCTACTCTTTGAGAAAGCTTCGACACCAAAATTAGAGTGACAGGAGAAATGCAGAAGATGTATAACTCAAACAAAGCCCACTTAACCAGGGCAGGGAAAAGAACAAGGGACCCATGGAGATCCCTAAGGAACTCACCATAGTGATCTAATGTACCTGGGAAGTGCTGATGCTCAGATTTTTAAAGGTATTTAGGGTTGCTCCACTCAGTGTTATAAGGTCTATGCAACTGAGATAGCGAAGTTCCATTTTCATAAGTGACAGGCTCCTAGAAACCTAAGTCTCAATGAAAGTCAATGGGACCTAGTCTAAGTGCCTAAGACACTTCTGAAAATGGGTCTTAGCCATCTCATCTAGCCCTTGGATCGCTGAGTGGAGCAATATCTAAATACCTTTAAAAATCTGGGCCGTAGACACTGTAGTGATGGGCACTCTAGAAACTCAAAGGGAGAGGTACAGAAGTTATCCCCTGCACATGAAATGTGATTGTGTATTGCAAAACTGACTCTCAATTCCAACACACAGAGGAGCGCCTTACAACAACAGTGATGCAGCTCGAAAACACTTATTCCTTTATCTAATCAAGCTCTGCCATTGTATTTGCAAAACTTGAAGTGGAGCTTTAACCCATGCTGACAGGATATGCCAGTGCTGACTTCAGACTGTCCATAAGAGAGGAGTGAAGAACCCTCTTCCAAAAGGACTCCACTCACCAAAGGTCATCTATCAAGCGTCCGATTTCAGAGACGCGGCTCACTCTAGAGCTTTGGCTAACATGGCAGGCAGCAGTTTGCTGACTGCACTGGTTTCAAAGGAGAGCCATAAGAAGGCAGGATCTCGAATAAAAGGTAGCTGTGGGCGTTCCCCCGGACAGTTATACGCTCTGTGGGCTGGTTTCTATGGGCCCACCCCTTTGCTCAGATATACATAATTCCCACTGTTTTCAGTAGGAGTTGATAGGATATATCAGAAGGCAGAACTGGGCTCTCTATGTTGGTGATGCAAAGTATTAGAATTTAACAAGAAAAAGTCTCAAAAGGAGCCTAGTTCAAACAGAAGTTCTGGACTTGATGCCAAAATTACTGGGTAAAGTTATAGGATCTGTGTTCTGCAGGAGAACAGGCTAAATGAACATCATGGTCCCTTCTGGACTTGTAATCTATCAATCTACAGAGTAATACATACACCTACTATAAACAAATTGGCTTGGAGTCATGTTTGGCTTCTCTAGAATGTATACCAAAAAAAAAAAAAAAAGAAGGTTCGCCCCCCCCAAGAAAAATGCATTGGGGTTTTTATTTTTGATTGTTTTTATAACATTATCAATTCAGGTCTGGCTACCCTGGAAGATTCTGTGGGTGACATAGGAGCCCAGTTTTTCCTCCATTGCTGATCTCCTTTCAGTATGGGTTCTTGATTCATGTTTGTCAGAATTTGTAGGCGATGTACCTAGGAAAGTATTTTCTCCCTTCTTTGTACTTAAGAATGCTGGTATTTGCTTCCTGCATTTAGACAAAAAGTAACAGAGATTTGTTTATCCAACTGCAGTTACCTTTGCAAACGTGATCATTCAATTCTGCTTAGGAAGTTTGATTTCTAATACTGCACCCTGTGCTCCTCCATTTTTTTTTTAAACTGGGGACCATTTTCACAGTCTCTTCCCTCCTCAATCCAACATATAGGGCTCCAGACCCCTCTGGATCAGGGGGAGGGACAGCTCAGTGGTTTGAGCATTGGCCTGCTAAATCCAGGGTTATGAGTTCAATCCTTGAAGGGGCCATTCAGGGATCCTGGGCAAAAATTGGGGATTGGTCCTGCTTTGAGCAGGGGGTTGGACTAGATGACCTCCTAAGGTCCCTTCCAACCCTGATATTCTATGATTCTTTGATCCCTGGTGGGACACCGCTCATTCTCTGTGAGCCTGCATTTTGCCATGGCTTCAAAAGGGAAAACAAAGGGTTACGCTGGGAAGAAAGGAACAAAACTAGCAGTGGGCTCCGAAGCGAGCAGTGCACGTGATATGGGATAAGTGCTCTGCTGGGTTGAGATGTACAGTGCAGCCCTGTCATGTTTGGTTTTCATCTTTTGGCAGCCAGCCAAGCTGAGGTCCAAAGCAAAATGAGTTTCAGGTTTTCAGCCCATTCCAGAGCTGACAGCAACCAAGACACAAACACACAGTGTATTTTATCGCATGTTTTGGCAGGCCGTGCATTCTCAGGAGCTGGAGGCTTGCATCCAGGGAAGATTGCAATGGCTCGCTCTGTCAGTGGAAGAAATTAAAGAAGTTCATCCCCCTAGGTTCAGACCAATATAGTCTCTATGTCTTTCTGAGCCCCAGTTTAATAGAGAAATCAATTTGCAAGCAAGACACCTTACACTGTTGTCCTCCGACACACCAGGCTCCAAATGCACTCAGCAAAGCATCAGTGAACCAAAAGGTCTCTCCCTCAGCTGCCCCCGGTGTCGGTGGGTGTATTGAAGGCCCAATTCCTTTCTCTGTGACTGCACATCCCTCCCTCTCAGTGGAAATAGGACATCTTCAAGCACATACCGAGCCATCCTCCAGTTGTGGCCAGCATCCTGACTGAAAGGAGTTCTAATAAAAGCCACTTGGAGAGGAAACCTTCTCGCCATAATTGGCAGGTGTCAAAGTCAGAGAATGTTTAGTGCCTGCAAAAGATGCTGGATTAACAGTCCCTAGAGAACAGGGTTTATTAAATAGTGAGGGTGGGAGGAGGCTGCGGGATTTGTATTTAGCATAGTTCTGAAAAAGACAAAAGGGAAAAGTTGTCACGCCCAACCTACGCCTAATTTAAAGGGTTCATGACTTTCTGCTGAATATACACAAAGTCCCCATCTTATTATTTCAAAGACTGATTCATTCGTGCAGCCTATTGCTAGCCCAGCAGTATTAAATGCAAAAGACTGAGAGAGAGAGAGAGTGAGTGTGTGTGCATGTTCGAAATAAGGACTCCCTGAGCCCTCTCCGGCACTTGCGTGGATTGCGTAAAGGCTGCTCAGAATTGCAGGTGCTGAGCTCAGGAGAGCTAAGTAAGGTAAAGGCCCTTGGAGGATTATCTAGGTTGAGCTGGAGACGCTGTCTTTCAGACGAAGTACAGCGCTGTGACCATGATCAAGTGTCACCAATTTTTTTGAGACAAGCAGAGGTTATAATCCTGTGGTGAAATTCCAAATCAGGTAATTATATATCACCTACAAAAGGGCCCAATCTAACGCCCATTCAACAACTCCCATCAGCACCAGTGAGTCAGGCCCTAAATTCCCCCTAACTGCGCTGCTCTGTACATGCTATTGCTGTGATCCACCCTACACGCTGGTGGTGGATGCAGCTGCCCCTGTACGCAAAAGGTCCTGTTTCAGTCTATTATATTTGCAATACTCTTTGGGCACTTCAGGCTGAAAGGCACTCGTATCAATGTCAGAGTATTAAGAGTTGCTGGAGATGGGACATCGGACAGGGTAGGTCGGTGCTCTAAGGTGGTATTGAGAATTCTCTCTCTCAGATGCCTGGCTTGCGTGTCTTGCTCATGTGCTCAGAATCTAACTGATCGCCAGATACAGGGTTGGGAAGGAAGTTTCCCCAGATCAGACTGGCAGCGACCTGGGGGTATTTTCACTTTCCTCTACAGCATGGAGCATGGGTCGTTTGTCAGGATCATCTGGGTAGGTCTCACCTAATCAGTTCCCTACCACGATGGGGGCCTTGAGCATTGGTGCACCTCGGTCCCGCCAGTTCTCTGCTGGGCTGTGATCCACAGGATGTCAGCCTAGATGATCAGCTGGTCCTTTCTGACCTTAAACGCTATGGCTGTATGAGGTACCAAGTCAATTTCGGAAGACAATGGATCTTTCTAACTGGTTCTCAGTGATGTCCTACCAATGTCTATCACAAAGAGCACAAGACTTTTCCCTTATTTTATGTATGTATGTTCCTTTTTTTTTGTAGGCATTATTTATCAGGACAATTATTGTATTTCTTGGTTGGCTAAGGTCATTCATTCTTTGGCCTCCAATGCATGCTAAAAAATCATAAATACTCTATATGTCTTTTACTGCATAGCTAGGGTGTAACAACGTGGTAACTTCCACTAAAAATAATTACTGTGGGGGAAACTTGCTAATAACTAGTGTTATCAATTAAGCAGCAAGTCATAACAAGGTTTCATTAGTAGATTACGGGAGCAAACCTTGGGCGTGTTGAGAAGCAGAAAGTTGGAGGCTGAATGATGGATGAGCCAAAAGCCAAGTAGTCTAATGGGGTTTGTTCATATTAGAGATTGTACACCCTTTGGGGCTGGGACCAACTTTTTATGCTGTGTTTGTACAGCACCTACCACAAGGAGGTCCTACTCCACCATTGTGGCTCATAAGCACTAGTGTAACACAAATAATAAGTATTTTAAAATATGTATTGACATTTACAATAACTTATTCTACAAACCATTAACTTTGTGACAAAGTATTGTGGCACTTTCTAGTTCCCAGGGGATGAGGCATTAAGAAACTTCCCCTTTATGTAGAAAATTAGTTAGAAAAGGAGAGGGACTGTGTGGGGACATTTTTTTACATTTTGTTACATCTACTTTAATGTCACCAAATGCAAGACAGTGTATCAATGACAAATGGGGATATAGGACTGCCAATACTTGTGATTCTACCACAAACCTTGTGTTATCTGTGTTTTCCCTAAAGCCCGAGCTCCTGGAGTCAGAAGAAGCTCAGCTTTCCTAGCAAATTCAAAGTTTCTTGCCCTCCTCGTTGCAGAGGACATACGAGCAGAGGGGATTCAGGAGACTCAAAAACCCAAAGGCAAACAAAAAGAACCCCAAATGTATTATTTTGTAAAATCTCATGATTTTCAAGCCATCACATGATGGGGGGGGCAACAGATGATTTTTGAAAGCTTGGAGTTGGCAATACTGAGAAAACCAAAACAGCCATCTATGGCACATACAAGTGCTCAGTTATCAGAAGGGTGGTGTAACCATGTAGCAGTTCCCATCTTGCTTGGAACAGAATATACACGCTCTATATAATCTAATTTGCTCCCTTGGTGGGACTGGTCTTTGCTGATAATTCAGACAATCCCCACCAAAGAGAAACTGAAGCCTAAATATTTCTCCCTAAATGTGGCTACTCCTTGAGGTTTTTTTGCAGAACCTCTTTGTCCCAGACTCTAGCTCCTTTAGTCCAGAAAGATACTCTAATCTCTTTTGCATCTGGGTTGGAACTAAGCCTTCATGCAGAGTTCAAGCACCTCGCTCATCTTGACTGTGCTGCATTCCTATGCAGTTTTTGTCTGCCTCCCTGTTTATGGGCAAGTTGCACCTGTCTTTTCTATTTGCAAAGGAATTGTAACTGCAAAACTGAGGACTTGAGTTTCAAACTCCCAGAGTGGGGGGCACAAAAATGTGGGCACAAAAAATGTGGGCACAAATAGGCCCTACACACAGGAGGTCCGGCTTCAGTTCCTTTGAAACTGATCCCTTTAAGAGCAACCAACTGCAGGCTCTCCTGAATAGCAGAGAAGCAAATTATTTCCCTCCGTCGTGACTCATGGAGGCAGAGGTGGTCTCTCTAAATACCAGGGGTCAAATTCTGGCCTCAATGCCATAGAGCAATTTGGCACATGACCTTAACGCTTTTAGCACTATTCTAGCTGGGAGAGTCTATTTTTTTAACAGTGTGAAAAAAAGGCTCAGCCTTTAGTTCCTAAAATTGTATTTTATAAGCAGCGACTAGCACATTAATTAAGGAAAATGGCTGTTACAAAGAACTTTATACTTCAGCTGCGTTACAAGTCAGGGCTAAGATTTTCGAAGTCCCCTGAAGAAATGACACACACAAATCCCACTGAAATTCAAAGTGAATTGGTCATCCTTTCGGTTACTTTGTAAGTCCCAGCATAAGTACCCGACTATCTCCAATTAAAAAATCAAACCCAGCCAAATAGGTCTAGCAGATCCTATAGACAAAAGGCCAGCAAAATACAGTGTACAAAACAAAACCTATTTACTAAGTGCCATACACAGCAATATCTAAAGTCAGGTCAAATATGCTGCTCGCACTGCTCTAATTTGAGAACGGCTAAACATACTTGCAAGGAATCAAAATAAAGTCACAGCATGACTCTGGAGCTAAAACTCACACACGGTCAAATTCCAGCAAGATCATTTTTATGACATTGCACTAAAAGAGCACTTCCTCCACATGCACGTGTGGATGGCACACACAGACTATGCATGTCACAGGACAGTCAGAGTATTCATGTCACTCCCATTGAGTATTTCCATAGCTAAACCCCACTGCAAACCCCAACACTGTCAGCTATAGTGCCATGAAGAGTGTCACTAGAATTTCATCCCCCCAGCCCTCCCCTTTCCAAGCACATATCCCCAAGAGCAAAGCATTGTTTCCCCACTTGGAGTATTAAGTGAAGCCAGACATGGAGTCTTTTCCCACTGACAGCTGACCCCTAGTTCTTTTTACAAGTGCTCTCATGACAGTGAAATATATGCTTAGCCGCTCAGTTTTACATACTCTGGCAACAGCTATATCACTGACCATCTTTGCTATTTTTTTTCCAGCCAAATGATAAAGAGAAGTTACTTTACCTTTAAGGAAAATGCACCATTTCCCCTCTAAATAAGCTCCTCTATGCCTTGTCATTTTCATCTCTCCAGGTCTTTATTTTTTGTCAGTTCCAGATAACAAAAGGAATCAAGACCAGCAAAGCTCACTAACAAGACTTTATATTTACTGAGTGTTGTTCATAGCACATTTCTGCAGGGATGTGGGGGCATAATTGATGATTGTCCCCCTTCCTTGACCCACACCAACTTGTGCTGAGCACACACCCCCAAACGTGCTGACGAGTTTGTTTTTGAACTACCCTCAGAAAAAATGTTTCCCTGCAGAAGAAAAAATAATCCCAATTCCAGTTCACACTGAAAAACAATCCAATTGCACTGAATGCAGAGAGCTAGAATTTAGGCAGGAAAGCTGCAATATCAGAAGTCCAAGCAGCCGTATTTCCATAGCAAGGACCAGATGGAGGGAAAATACCCTTCAAAAACAGATTTCCAAAACAAGAGCCACATGAATAACCAAAAAAAAAAAAAAAAAGTGAAACACAATTAATCAAGAGGAAATGATCTCTAAAGTATCGCAACAGCTTTTTATATCTTTACATTAACAGGCCAACTTCTCTGAGGTTGGTAAATTACAGTATGTAGTGTTATTGTAGCCATGCTGGTCCTAGGATATTAGAGAGACAAGGTGGGTGAGGTAACATCTTTTACTGGACCAACTTCTGTTGGTGAGAGAAAACAGCTTTTGAGCAACACAGAAACTTCCTCATTCCTTTCCCAGCCCTGAAGAAGAGCTCTGTGTAGCTTGAAAGCTTGTCTCTCTCACCAACAGAAGTTGGTAAATAGTAACATTTGTGATCAAAACCAAACACCCTCCTCTATCTCCTATCCTATTGCCAGTCCTGTTTGAAACTCAGCACGTGGGACTATTATACATAGCCAGTGTTGCCAACTCTCAAGAATTTGGTGAGAGGTTTTTTGCAGGAGTGGTGGGTGAAATTCTGTGGCCTGCGTTGTGCAGGAGGTCAGACTAGATGATCATAATGGTCCCTTCTGACCTAAATATCTATGAATTTGTCATAAGTCTCATGATGATTATTGTTTTCCTTAAAGCCCCACCTCCTGGAGTCAAGTGGATATGTGATGATTTCAGCCTTCATTCTTAAAGGAAAATGTAAGTTTCTAGCCCTTGTGGCTGCATAGAAAACTTCAAAATGTGACCCCGGTGCACCCTAAACGCGCAAAATAAGAAGGCAAATAAAAAGAACTTGAGGTTCCTACGATTAACCCTTCGTTTGTGTCAGTGTTCTATCCCTCCCTCTTATTTCTACCTCCCTTCTTACTTTTCTCATTATGCCTTCTGTCTAATTAGAGACTGCTTACCCAGCCAGGACAAATCCAGCTTTTGCAACACTGCTGTGACCAGACAGGTTATGAGCTATGTTTGAGCCTGACTCTGCTCACAGTTTGGCTAATGAGACAATGATCTAGATGATCATGATGGTCCCTTCCAACCTTGAAGTCTATGAGACCATGTGCAGTGGCTGCGATTTTTCAAGCAGCTAAACCTGTGTGTGTATTCGTTTAAGGCAAATCAGGCTCAGACTTCCAATGACAGCAACCCAAAGGGTACCACCTAAAATTGATGCTCTCTTCCCCCCGATCATGTTCATGTGTCACCATCTTTAAGACAGAGTACAAATGACAGTAAATTAAAGGTTTCAGAGTAACAGCCGTGTTAGTCTGTATTCGCAAAAAGAAAAGGAGTACTTGTGGCACCTTAGAGACTAACCAATTTATTAGAGCATAAGCTTTCGTGAGCTACAGCTCACTTCATCAGATGCATATCGTGGAAACTGCAGCAGACTTTGGAGATTTCCTTTGATGGCTGGGAAAGGGAATAGGGAAACCTGCGAACATGAACGTTTTTCTTCATTTTAAGCTTCTGTATTGATTCTGTCTTCGTCTTAAGTGTGCTTAATAAAAAGGATAAAATGTATTTCATGGCAGCTGTTACAGTAACTGAGCAAAACTCTGTTCTCTGTGCAGGTAATTCCCCATCCCACAATCCAGTGTTCTAGGTTGTGCCAAGAATTCAGGATCTCCTTAACTGTCTAGGCCCAAGACCTCCACCCTGATTAAGAGTCCAAGTTGATCAGATGCCTTTGAGCCAAGAACCTGGTCAACTCCAGGTTGCTGGTGCTACTGGCCCAGGGAAGAAGAACACAAAACAAAAGAGGATAATGGGAGAGGAGTAGATTAGCGGAGGCCACCATGAACCTCTGCAAACAGCCAGGAGATCCTGGAAAAGGAACTCGGGATGGAAAAACCATTCTTCTGTCTCCCTTCTACACTACCAACAGCACAGCAGAAATGCAGACACCCAGCTTCCTTCTGTAGCCACTTTTTGCCTCTTTGGTTCAGCACTTAGAAATGCCGACTGATAGCACTCTTGCTTGCTCGAAGGCATGGAGGGGAGCTACAGTATAACCTTCCGCACAGCTGGCAAAATGAACCCACAACACTACTTGTACCTGACAGCCCATTCCACTTTAGTATCCCATATTTCTAGCCTGGATGCTTAGCCAGGCTGTGCTGAAGGCTTTTGAGCTGTTTAGGTCTCAGGCAGGATTATCATTGCTGGGGTTTGATAGGTACTTGGATGTGCAGCAAATGCAGTGTGTTGCTAAATAAGGAAGAGGGTGTTTAAAACAAAAGCTAATCTGGAATTTAATATTATGGCTTTAATATTTTGCGATGCTCATTTCAGAAAATGAATAGATTCAATAATTTCTGAGATATTCACATCCAGCATTCTCCTCAGAAACTACTGGAAGGGAGTCTCTTTCAAAAGAAGTCCAATCGGCTGATGTAACAGCAGGCCACAGTTAAAAATCAAACTGTGACACTGGTATACATGTGAAGGTGGCTCATTCTGTCCCCTTAATTATATACTCTGTACACTGAACCCTCTGTCCCCTAGACTAATCTAGATCCTGGATCCTGCAATCCCTGGATCCTGCAATCAGCAAAAGGGACACAGCATGTGTGGACTGCAGAGGGGCATAATGCATATGGTGACCATGCATCATGCTGGACTTCAGTCATGCTCATTTTTCTTTTTAAAGGGTGCCCACTTCTCTACAGCACTCAGAGTAAATTTCCAGTGGGATACAGGAGATATAATGATTCCCCTTAACACAAGTGGCAGCTACATGGTTATTTCCTTGCAAATTTCTCCCCAGTGTGCCCAGGGCACCCATGACAGAGCCTCGGTGTTATTTAGCAGTCAGCCCAGCTGCATCCTTTGATAGCAGTGATTTTTAAAGACCTTCTGAAAAATGAAGATCTTAGGCGGCACTGAATTGTTTGAAGTACACATTATCAGGCTCTTTTACTTACATGTTTGAGAAGATGCTTTAAAACTATTCATTATTCTGGAGTATAAAATCCCTGCCTAGTTCTAGCCTCCTAGTCCCCTGGCCTCTTGTGGGCCACTGTTAATTAAGAAGCTGCTATCTGCTCTGTGCAAACTCCCTACTTAGAGAAATTATTACAGTTAGTCATTTGATTTTATTTATTTATATTGTTTATGCTGTGAGCCCAACTGTCGAAAGATTAACTTTTGTTCATTATAGTTATGCGTATGACGAGTTTGCACAGACAGTGGGAAAAAGCTGGTTTCCTCAAAATCCTTCCACATGTCCATTTGAGTTTTAAAAAAATAAATAGTAGGAGAGCTCCTTAAATTAATAGTCAATATTCACTCTAATTCATTTAAGATCCACAACTGTTAAAGTGGAACGTGGTCTTAAAAGCTGAAATGCATGGTATGGTTAATAAAAATCTTTCTTCAAAGTGATTACTCACCATGATTTCTAGCCAATGGGAGCTGTGGGAAGCGGCGCGGGCTGCAGGGACGTGCTGGCCGCCGCTTCCATTGGCTGGGAATGGTGAACCGCAGCCAGCAGGAGCTGCGGGCGGCCATGCCAATGTAAACAAACTCTCTCACAGTGCACCAGCGGATTACCCTGATGGGCCGCAGGTTGCCCACCACTGCGAGCTCTCTGGGGCAAGGGCCATCTTTTTGTTCTGGGTTTATGTAGTGCCTAGGACAATGGGGGTCCATGACTAGGGCTTCTAGGTGCTGCCACAATACAAATAATAAACAACAACATTGTCATCCAAATTCTGTCTCTTGTATACCAGGCCCAATAGCAAGCAATATGAATTTCAAATGTACTTGCAGGTGCTGGGAGCTAGTAAGAATACGTAGCTAAAATTAATGACTATATTTGCAAAAATATGGTTTCCATTATAAATCCAGAAGCACATCTCATCTTGTTTGCAATGTACCTTTTTTAAAAAAAAAACAAAAAACAGCTGTATTCTAGTTTGAATGTGCACCTTTTGTAGCTTTTATAACTGGTTCTAGCTTGCAATAGGTTCTGGAACAGGTCGCTCACAAAAGATCTCAGTGTGTGATCCAAATATATTTACATTAGCTAACAAATTCTACATATACTGATAAAATACAAAAGAGACGGGTAGTGATGGATATTATATCAGCATTGCATATTTTATGTTTGACAGGTTTTATAAATAAAGACATGCCAGTTTCCAATTTTGGCCAAAACCTAAGACTGAACCAAGAATCTTCCAGAGCGAATAGCAGGAGTTTCTACAGCTTGCGTTAAAGAGCCAGGCTCTGCATCTATGGGCTGCAACAGACTCACACGCTCTGTGGAATGGGACCAGAGGGAATTGTGTAACACACAATAAGCATTATAAAGATAATAGGTCAAATTCATCCTATTCATTCATATTTCCAACAGAGTAACTACTGATGGTTTCACAGAGTGAGAAGTTACAAGTATTTCAAAGTGTGCATACAAATACTGCAGAATAACATACATGGGCCAGATTCTGGCTGTTATACCAGGGTAACTGCATTAACTTGAGCGGGTGTTGACACCAGTATTACAAAGGTCAGAATGTGGCCCTGTATTTCAACTTCAAGATCTACTGATGAAAAATGCTACATACGAGCTAGGTATTATGTATTTATTATTATTATTAATAATAATCATTTCCAGAATGCATTTAGATATATATGTCAAAGGAAATTAAGCAAACAGTATTTCATGTGACTCTTAATTAATAAAATTTTTTAACTGGCTTACTTAGTGAGCACACTCTGAAAACTACCTAAAAAAGAGAAAGAAAAAAAGATAGGTACAAAATATAAGAGTATACTCTCAAGAGAAACTGAAAAAAATACACTGTGTTAAAAGAAAAGATGTATACATTTTTACACAAAAATTTGTTTCCAGTTTGCACCGCAGGCTAACAGAAAAATAAAAGCCAAATACAGCAAAAAGAGTCAAAATTACAAATTTTGATTCACCTTTTCCATCAACATTTCAACATACAAGGGATGAAATTTTCCTGAAAATTCTAACCCATTGTTGTTAGAAACCTTCAGGTTTCATAATGCAAATGCAGTTTTGTAACTAAACAAGAAACAAAAAATTATACTATCCTTTATGGGTACAACGGCAAAGAGATACATTCTGTGACTACAGCCTTCTTGCCTGTCAGATTTTATCTTCTACCCCTTATATTCAACTTTCTATCATCAGTTTGGAAGTAGATATCACAGTAGACAAGGTTACTATGTAAGGGCCAGATCCAGCATCAATTGGAGCAGGTGGAAATACTTGATTTGACTTCAAAGACTTTGGATCAGGCCCTAAGTCAGCTTTGTTTAGCAGTGGCAGAATGATCAGTATCAGTGAAGCTTAGCAGTGAATGAAATCACAACGCACCCTGTCCATGTATGTAAATGTGAAAGTTATTAGTAGGGCTTTGCTAAAAGGAGGCTCTTTCCATTCTAGGACAGAGGAAAAGAGAAAGGCTGGCTGGGAAATGGAATTTCCCTCCCAAAGAAAGTTCTGGTTTTGGCATTGGGGGGGGGGGGAATGAGAGGTGAATTGCCCTGAATCAGTATGAAAAGTAAAATAAATTGAAGTTTTTCAAAGAATGAAAAATTCTGTTTCCCGAGAACTGGCTTGCACCAAGTTGCTCAACTCTCTGGGCAGCTGACTCTTGCGGCTACCTGATTCCACGGCTGGATGGTTGAGCAGTGCCAAAAGGCAGCTGCCAGGTTGGGGGCGGGGCAGTCAGGAAGCCAGGACTACCTGATCTGGCTGGCAGGAAACTGGGCTGACAGGTGACAAGCCTGGCTGGTGTTTCGTCAAAAATTTTGATGGAATCAATATGCTCCCGAGGAGTGTCTAGATTCTGTTGAATCAGAATTGACCAACAGAAAAGTGTTCCGTCAGACATTTTTTTACCAGCTCTAACAGTTTAGGAGAAAAACAAAAAGCATGTTTTTCTCCTTTAGCGCTGGCTAGGTGTTGACTACAAAAACGGCATCAGCTTTCAATGAAAGAGAAATCATTTTTAGAACCATACTTGTCTACAAAAGCCAGCGATGTGTTAATTAGCTTCATAATTACCATAAAATAACATATTCCATCATCACCTCGTGGCAATTCATGGTAACAATTGTAATTTGCATTACCATTTCTGCTTTATCTCATGGAAACCACACAGTTAACTCCTGTGATTATTGTTCTTCACACGCCTGCAAAAAACACATTTCAAATAGACCAAGTTTATTTTGGGATGGTAATGGAAAAGGCTTATGGGGATGAGACAGCAGATGTTATGCTCAGAAAGAGATGGAGACGGATTATTACAAATGTTGGTATGCAAGTGTAAGAAGGGATCTTCTTTGCATTGGAGGATCATAATCAAGGAAAGAGCGGTATAATAATTTTTGTAATATATTTGTCTTTGAAAATGGAACAATCATCCAACTGTCTCAGAAATGTTATTAATGATTACGAAAGGGGAAATATATATGCACAGAGTTACAATACAAACTGTATTTAACAGAATTTCTTTGAGAGGTTAACCAATATTATCCTTTGAAGAATACAGAACTGCCTTAAGTTCTTTCCATAACTTTGAACCACATCAAAATTCTTCCATTAAAAAAATAAACACAGGCTTGGGTTTCCTGTAAAGCTTCCCCTACCATTAGTGATTTATTATCAGGGTTTTCAGTTAGGTAAAACAAATGCAATACATAATCAAGTGAATGCAAATTAAAGAATCCCTACTCTTTTTTTATGCTCAGGAAGAGCTGTGATAATTCTGTGCAGAGTTGCGAGTGGTTCATTTTTTAATGACAGTGAAAGGATATAACCCTGTAAATAAAGATGTGGAGGCTTTTAGAATAAGCAAACAAACAACTTGGCAAAGGCAGCTTCAAAAAGCAGAGCTTCAGCTCCGCTTAATCCCTCCTCCAAAATCAATTTTTGATATTTTTTTTTGTTACTATAAGACTACATCCCACATTTCCAGACTGTAATCCTATTGGTGAGAGTCTCGGTTACCTGACTCCTCACCATTACACCAAGGTTCAAGTTACATTTCCAGGCAGTAAATATGCAAAACATTCCTGCTACGATCTCATCCCTCCCATCTCCTTGCTTAATCTGGAAATTCGGCTACTAATGCATTCCAAATAGTTTGCATCCCAGGAGTTTGCAGCATTAATATTACACATACATCCAGGGAGTATATGATTAGAGTGTTTGAGGACACTAAAACTAATAGGTACAGCATTTGTGCAACCCTGGTGGTATCAATACAGAATTTCAGTAGCTAGGGCAGCTGGCTATAACCTCAAAAGGAGGAGGAGAAATTATTCATTCCTACCTGGTTCAGTGCAGTTCTTGACATATCGATTTTCTGTCTCCTCTGGGTTCTCAGTGGCATTGTCCTCGGTTGCCTGCAGCAGCCTCCTCCCACTCCACTTATCGTAAGTTTCCATAGGATAGCTCAGGACATCATAACCTAGAGGAAAAGGGCACAAAATGAATGGTCTTGCTCTGAGGATGATAAAAAGGCTAGCACCTATATTCTCCCAAGGGACTTTTCACACTTCCTTGGTACAGACACTATCAGCTATTCCTTCTTGGAAACGAGGCCCTGCAGTCCAGCGATCCTAACTCCCCAGGACCAGTCTCTCAGATTTCCCAGTAGTTTAAGCACCCCTTTTCCAGAGCTCTACCTTGCGGTTACTCTGGGTTACAGTTCACATCTTCAGGGACAAGTAGTAGGTGTTGCAGATGATTCATGCACAGGCTTCGGAAAGTTTTCTAACCACAGTTACTCTTTCTACAGCACAGAAGACGAACAGAGCCAGATAAAATAGTAAAACACCTATACACATTTCCCCGCCTCAGTTTCCTCACCGCTCTGGAGCATTTTTGGGGCTTAGGGGCGGAGTTCTCTGGGGTGCCCAAGAACCTTCTCCTACAGCTCATGACTTTTCCTCCAAATGGAGTCTTCCACTCTGCTCCAGCTCAACTGCCTTTGACCTTGGCTGGTCCCACAGTTAAACAAGACCCCTCTGCTATGAAAATATGTGGTTCTCTTCCTCTCTCCTGCACAAGCTTCCTTTGCACCTCTGAGTCCCTCTGAATTCATAAGTCCTACCACCACCACCTGGTTGCTTTGTTCTCCTTCTGGGGAAATGCCACTGCTCCAAAGCAGCCCTCCTTGCAGATGAACTTGAACAGTCCACAGACTTTTATGCATGAATTGGGAAGTTTACAAGTGTGAAGGGAAAAGACGACAAATTGGCCACCAAAACGAATTGTAATTTATGCATAATAAACTTGAAAATACAACACATCAGCACAGAACCCAGACTCCTATGAGTGCTTAAAGCATATTCGGCTGTTGGAAATGATCAAAAACAACCCTGTGTACCAAAACCAGCAATCATCTCCAATTGAATATTTTGGTCCATCAGTCATTCACATCTTTGCAGATTACAGGATGGTTTCATTTTCATGAATATGGTAAGTAACCTGGTGAAAGGTAACATTCAGTTATTACTTTTGTTTCCTATTTCCACCCCACTCTTTCCCATCTTCTCTCTCTCTTTGGCTTAGAGGAGGTGCTGCTAAATAAAGCCCTACTTTAACAATGTCAACAAAAACTTTTGACCATTTTCCAGAACATTCTTGGCATGACACTGCTCAGGCCTGGACATTTCATGTTGGTCTAATTAGCTGAGAATGTATGCCCATATGTTAGCTACATGCATGCTACAGAGCTTCAAACTTTGAGGGAAAACACTGTTTGAGACATTGTGAGCATTTTAAGCACACACACACACACAAAAAATTAAGCACATCTCCTACTGAATCCTTGAGCCCAATGTAATAAATAGCAAATGGAGTTTAGGCTGGATTTCCATCACATCTGTACATCTTTCTTTCATTAGAATCCAGACTCTCTTTAACTCTGGTTTTGTTAGTTCAGCATTTTACATGTTATCCTAAAGATGCATATAATTGCAGTTGGTCTCTTGCTCCCATTGTGACAGCTGTTCAGACCGCTAGAAAGCTATGTCATTCTACTCATTAGAGAGGAGGTGAGGTTTCGTATCAACCAACTTGAGGCTCTTCCAGACAACTAAGAAACTATGGCCTTGAATCTGCAAGAGCATGTCAGAGCATGGAAGGGTCAGCTCAGAGGCAGGATCCTTGTGCAGGACTGGGGCCTACACTATGTTAGCTTCAAAAGGGAGCCCCGCCCCATCCGTCTCAGATAGAAGGACGGAGGGTATTTGTCAAATGGCTGGCTGCCACGCACGACCCCTCATAGCTGGGCACTGCAAGGCCTTCTCAGTTGCCTTCACCAAATGCCATTCAAGCCAGCTGGTGGTCCACTTCTTATGACTTGGCTCTCCAGCCAGGTCCCGTTCCCTCTCACTCCTTCCCACTACATACCCGCTGCGTACCCACAGTCCAAACTGAATGCAATGGAACGTACACTCTTCCAGCCTTGCTAGGCCCAATCCTTAACAAAGGTTTCACTGCCTTCCCAGGCTCTGCAAAGCACTTTCCTGCTTTTCTACAACGTGCTGCCTCACAAGACTTTCTTCCCTTGACACCAGCTCCTCCCAACCAAGCTGCTGACCCTCGGGGTTTTCTCCCAGGCCTGTTTCAAGAGTTTCCTCCACTCCCGCTTCCCTTCTTCCTTCATGGCCCATCCCAGTTCCCTCCTGCAGCTCCTCTCAAGCTCAGTCTCAGTCTTAATTAAACCTGCACACCCTCCAAGTGCCATCACGGGCACTAATTGTGCTCTCCAGGTCCCTTTAACCCTTTTAGTACCAGTGCAGAGTTCATACAGCCCATCACAGTATGAGAGGGAGAGAGAGAGAGCAATAGAGAGTGGGGGAAATACAAAAGGAGGGATCATCAAATCTTTGGCAGGGACTCAGAGGACACGGAGGATTAAAGAAAGGGGTTTTTTTATAGGGGGAGGTGGTCACAGCCCCTATATTTAGGTTGCCTGATATTTTCCACTATAAAAGATGTTGTGACTTTTGAGATACTCTAACATCTCCATTGTTTGCAGCAGGCCTTTAAAATTCAGCAGGAAGAAATCACTGTGGTCAGAAAAGTGCCTTTTCTTTATCCCAAGAAATTCCATTGTGTGTGAGTACGTATTATGACATCGTTTAATTATAAGATGACATACTGCTTTTTCCACAGGACCCCACTTCATTCTGTCCACAGGGGGGATACACACAAAGGGGCATAATTAAGATTTCACAGGAAATGTTAAATCTGCCATTTTGTAACTTTTAAGCCCTTGACTTTGTAAATTAAACATCCGTATTTTAACTTAGTTTTTGTGTGTGTAATAACTACAGTAATTCACCACACTTTACGCACTTCAAAATACACTGTTTCCTAATTGCTTGGTCTCTAAATGACCTTCAATGAGTTAACTGTATAAATATGTCATGGATGGAGACAGATTTTAATCCCAAAGCATTAATTCAGATTAATTTTGTAACTTGATTTACAATAGCACAGCTTCAGCCTTCATGTGTCATAATAAACATACTTTCATCAGCTGAGCTAAGCAGTCAGAGATCCACACAGCACTTGTTTTCAGAACAAAGGACTTTTTTCTGAGCAGTTACCGTTTCATTCTCCGGTAAAGGGAAAGAGAAAAAAAACATCCTCTTTCTAGGATTTTTATTCCCCTAAACTCCTGGCAGATCTCTTCATTCTCCTCACAATACAGAGCAGCTTTCTTGTTTCAGAATTTGGACCTATCCAAAAGGAAAACTAAACATAAGTCATTCAGAATGAGCTTGGGAAAAGCTCCATTTGGCAAACACACACAGTGAGTAAAAGCATCCCATTCTGCACTCACTTAAATGGGTGTGCGTAAGAGCAGAATTAGGTCCAGCTGAAATGGATACAGCTATGTTGATGTACAGCAGTGAAGGATCTGGCTCAGAGTCTCCAGCTTTAATTAGGTTAAACCATCTCAGAGCTGAGTTTGCAACCTATAGGCCAAATTCCGCTTTTGGATACTCAGGTGTAAGTAGAAAAGGAGTACTTGTGGCACTTTGGAGACTAACCAATTTATTTGAGGATAAGCTTTTGTGAGCTACAGCTCACTTCATCGGATGCTGTACTGTACTCCTTTTCTTTTTGCGAATACAGACTAACACGGCTGCTACTCTGAAATCAGGTGTAAATAGAATTTGTCTCTATAAATCAAGGGGAAATAAAAAGGAAAGGTGAAATGAAATCCTTTACTAAAAGTTTTGGCCCTTGAAGACCCTGGCCTATGAACAGAATGCATGCCAAGATTTTAAAATTCCAGATAAATACATTTGATGATGTAATTTAAAAAAACCACCATTGCTGCTAAGGCCCAAAATTGGGGTTTCTCATTTCCCCAGTGCATCCTGAAATCGAACAGGAAGCGGCTTGAAGCTAACCCTGCCTGAGGCGGTTGCAATGTCATCAGCTGTAGTGAGGAGAACACAGGAGCCTGGACTCAGTGTCTTGGCAGATTATGTGAAAGTGGAACTGACTCAACTCTGGTTTAACCCTTGAGATTCATCAAACATGGTCAGTCTTCTGAGGTTTAGGGAGGTCAGCAGGGCGTGTTCTAGGGAGGAGGGAAAGATCTGTGCAAGGAAGAAAGGGCAGGGTCGATCAGAGGAAGCGCTAGTGAGTCAAGACTGGGTTTGCCCAGGCGTCCCTTTGAAAGTGAATTAAACTAAACCAAATTAAGGTCACTTTAATTCTGAGTAAGGGCATCCACACAGGGGTTTAATGTATCTTAACTAATCCCCTTTAAATACATGCTTTATGTTAATCAGATTAATTTTCCTGAGTATTCCTGTGTAGACAAGCCCTAAATAATACAAATAGCAGATCTGTGTTTATTCAAAAGTCTTCTTGGAGCTGCCAAATTGGGGTGGGAGTCTTGTGAGAACAATCTCTATTACGAGATTGCTGCTGCATACTCCTAATGGTTACAAAAGTGAAATACAGGGAAAAACAGCTGATCAGGTCTCAGTTTTGTGTGAAGGTTTTGTGCACAGGGTGTCTTATTTCATCCAATGTTGGTGTAGCCATGTTGGTCCCAGGATATTAGAGAGACAAGATGGGGAAGCAAAAAGACATTCTAGTTATCAGAACTGAGGGGACATAGGGCCTTAAGAAATAAGTGAAAGGCACCCTCTGAGCGTATGTCCCCATAGTGATGATAACTAGAATGTCTTTTTGCTTCCTCATCTTGTCTCTCTAATTTCCTGGGACCAATATGACTACAAAAACACTGCAAACAAATAGGAGATATTGAATTTTACCATCTGAAATGAAACTCCACTACATGAAGAAAAAGGAGAAGTTGGTCCAAGAACAGATATTACCTCATCCACCTTGTCTCTCTTATTTATTCATTCAAACAGACTACGTATAGTATACTGCTTGAAGTATCAAAGAGACACATCAAAATACCCTGCAGGCTCTCTCTTAATGGATCAAGTACATTAGTGCGCAACATACTTGTGTCCCTCAATTACAAACTGATCTCAAGCATGTCTATTGAATTTCAAAATCAGACCTTAAGAGCTGATCACAGACTTAAAAGAGAGTCTTGATAACAGTCTTAGTA
This sequence comes from Lepidochelys kempii, assembly GCF_965140285.1. NCBI lineage: Eukaryota > Metazoa > Chordata > Testudines > Cheloniidae > Lepidochelys > Lepidochelys kempii. The sequence goes on along the minus strand of NC_136382.1, from coordinate 205,868,817 downwards.
GGGTCTCAGAGATGATACCTGCTTATGTTCTGTCACGTACAAACCAAATTGGCCTTGGGTTTCTCTCTCTCTCTCACACACACACACGTATGTGGCTGAGGAGCAGGGGTGATTTCATGTGGCCAGTCAATGTAACTATCATTTAAAAAAAAATCTCTGGCAAGGGGAAGGCAAGTAGATGATTTATTTGTAGGGGATTCTAGTGATTTTTCCCTGGGGATAAAAATTAACCCTACCCATCACTTCAATGGCCAACTAAGTACCCACAAATATTCCCAAATATTCCCTAAAAACCAGTTAGCTACATGTGTAGGCTACTATAATATCCCTACAGAGAAGAGGAAAAACCTGACTTCTTTATCTCTCTAGGTTTATAGAAGACCCTGCACTTTCCCCACGATTTATATTAGTAGTTACCTCTGCCATGGCAGTCCAATCCTGGGGACTGCACCTAGACATGCTGGGAAGGCTTGTATGTTCCAGTGACCCTGTGGGAGTTATGCCAGGGTGAGTTTTAATTCCCGATAGGGCTACCCAAGCTGGAGAGGCCCAGGATAGACAGGGATGGTGGAGTCTTATTTGTGCCCTAAGCAATGTTTTACCAGCTGAAAAGGACTCAGATTATGGTAATGCTTGTGGGGCAGGGAGTCACAGTCAGGGATCATGCCCCACTGCGCTAGGCACTGTACAGTCCCTGCCCCTAAGAGCTCACAATTTGTACATAGGTCTAGGCACAGCAAGTGGATAAAACAAATAAATGGGGGAGAGTGCAAGGTAATAAATGGGAAGAATGGAGACATTCACAGTCTGGGTTCTTATTCCAGATATTAACGATAATGTACTACATGGTATGAAGAATTGCTCATCCCACCCTGACAGCTAGATCAATCTCAGTCATCAGCCCAGCCCCTCCGCAAAAGCCTGGAATTTGCAGGTTTAACACACCTGGGCTCTGGCGGGGCAGGGGAGTGACCTCCGAACTCAAGGGAGCCTCAGAGAGAATGCCCTGCCAACCATGCCCATCCATTTGCAATGAGGCAGCTCCATCCAAAGCCCTCCCTAAGAGCCTCTGTAGCAGCATGGCACAGAGGAAGTGGAGGGCCCTTAGGTAACCAGGACCCAAACCATTTCCAGGCTTTTAGGTTAAGACCAACGCTTTGGATTCCACCCGATCGCCTGTTGAAAGCCCCACTGGTGTCATATGCTGCCAACATGAAACTCAACACAGTAAAGGAGCCACAGGACGTAGGGGAATATTATTCCCTCAGATTCCAGCGGGAGTGCACATGTGGCTCAGGGGTTGGATGCGGGGGATAGAGAGAGTACTCAAGAGCCAGAGAGCAAACTTGATTTTTGTATAGCTGTCCTAACGGAGTCGGGGCTGTGGACACAAGAACTCCGAACTGGAACAACATTCATAAGAAGAGACAATGGGCCAGATCCTCAGCTGGTATATATCAGGATAGCTCCCTGGACTCCACTGGAGCTGCACTGATTTACTTCAGCTGACAAAAAAGAAGACAGCGGAGAGAAGCCGACAGACCAGAGACTAGCCCAGCTGAACAAACAAAAGGGACTGATTTGTCATTGCGGCATTTCAAAAACATAATGCATTACCACTAAGGACTTTCCAATGTTGGCAGGTATCCTCGGCTCTCGCTTACAATAAACTACTTTCTATGCAAACTGAGATACTGCTGGCAGGAGCCGAAAACAACACAGCTTTTTAAAGACCTTTTGCCTCTCTCTCTCTCCTGTATTTTTTCCTCTTCTTTGTCTCTATTTTTTCCGCTTGGCTGGACAAATTATCTCCACCCCCCTAAAACGTCTCTAATAACTACAGCGATTACAACTGCACAGTATTCCTGGGGAGAACCAAACCGAAGCAGCCAAGAACAATCTCATATGCTGACATCAGCCAGCAAGCTGCTGGGGGTTCACAGCAAGCTATCCCACCGCGATTCTCCTTAATAGGATTGCTTTGGCTGCATTAATTGGAGCACCACACCATATGAAGTTATCCTTTCATTTTTATTCCTTGTTAATTTCATTTCACTCCTCTGAATGTATTGCTTTTGGTCCACTCCCCCCAGCGTGTATAGGTGGGACGTGGTAAGTAATCAGCAGCCGCCTGGTCAGGTCAGACACAAGTTTTTCACAGAGTAATCTGAGCTCAGGGTTGCATAATCATTTCATACACTGATTATTTCACTGTAGTCTGATTTGGCGGGGCATATTTCAACACGGACCATAAATGCTTATGGAAAAACTGGCTGTCTATGGAAAACAGGCTGCCTATGGAAAAACAAAATTCCTGGCTCTGAATAGCAGCCAGTTCTTTAAACCCAATTTTATTTCTACAAATTTCAGTAGGAGGGGAAAGAGGGTATGCAATAGGAGTCCCTTAGGGCACCATCATCTGTATTAGTATTAGAGTAGGACAGGGGTCAGCAACCTATGGCAACCTATGGCGAGCTGATTTTCAGTGGTACTCTGCTGCCGGCCTGGGGTTCCATCCGCCAGCCCCCTGCCAGCCGGGGTCCCGGCCGCCGGCCCTGCTCAGCCCACTGCCTGCCTGGATGAATGGAACCTCTCTCTCCCCAAAGAAGATAATCTATTTACAGGCATTGGAAAACTCAGCAAGGAAAAGCAAGGGCAAGGATCACACTAAACTGATAAGATCTGCATTTTAATTTAATTTTAAATGAAGCTTCTTAAACATTTTAAAAACCTTATTTACTTTACATACAACAATAGTTTAGTTATATAATATAAACTTATAGAGAGAGACCTTCTAAAAACGTTAAAATGTATTACTGGCATGCGAAACCTTAAATTACAGTGAGTAAATGAAGACTTGGCACACCGCTTCTGAAAGGTTGCCAACCCCTGGAGTAGGACATAGAGGTCATTGTGCTACATACTGTACAGAGACACATAGCAAGAGCCATTGCCTGCCTTGAAAACCTTAGACAAGAGTAACAGAGGGTGGGATGGGAACAGATGCACAGAGAGATGAAGTGACATGTCCAAGGGCACAGAGCCAGTCAGGGGCAGAGCCAGGTATAAAGCGCTGCTCTCCGGACTCCCTGCTCAGTGCCCTACCCACTGGACGACGCTGCCTCTAAGCTCCTGTTTGCAAGGAGTTTCTGAATTTCCACAGTTCTTCAAACCCACCCTTCTGGGGTCCTAGAGAAGATTATGTTGCTGTTGATCACTGGTTCACTGTGAACTAGAATCCTGCTAAAATACTGTCCCCTTTAAGACAAGACAAGAAGCTAAAGTAAAGGAGAAGTAGCTTCAGAAGCACAGTGGACAGTATAAACGGATGATCAGGAGGTCCGAGTTTAGAGAACAAGCAGCAGATCACTTAAGAGGCATTTAAAAATTATCTAACAGTGGGTGGGATTTTCAAAAGCACCCAAGTGATTTAGGAGCCAATCTCTCTCCCCACTCCACACCCCCATGCATTGATTAGGTAGCGTAGACAGCTAACCCAGGGTTTGTGGATTCCTTTGGCTGGCTAGGCCCCTATAAGATAGGCACTACAATGATCAGCACTGTAATGCCTAAGGCCCTTTGGGACTTAGGTACTTCTGAAAAATCTTTTAACAAGAAATTTTGTGAAATTAATATTAACCTCAGAATCAGTCATCCCTCAGCACTTCAACATGGCAGATGCAAAGAGCATTACCCACTGAGCTCCTGCAGCACTGATCACTCAGAGAGGCCCTGCAGGAACTTCAAACCTAACAAACACCCTTGAAAACAGAGGCTCTGGGAAAAACCAGCTGTCTCAGAGAAGCCAAAGGAACTAAGTCATGCTGTCATTTTGACAGGGTGGATCATGCAGCTTGCTGAGAGTCCCACACCAACTAGTGCTATTAAAATCAAGTGGCCCTACTCCATGACAGGAAACCTAATCCATTTTCCCTGGCTAGTGGAAGATGACAGGGTGCAGGGGTGTCCCCAATATTTGACTGTGCGGAGGGAGGGCGGGGCCGGGGGGCATCGTTTGGCTCACGGAGAGGCAGAGGATGTGAAGGCAGATGTGGCTGGGTAACAGAGAACACAAAATGGTTCGCTATGCTGATGACCTGCTTTTGGCTCAGGGCTGGGGGACCTCTGTTCCTTTCATCATGGTTCTCGTTAATCCTCATCGCTAACTTATGGAAAAGCTGATGACCTTGGCATCTGAAGAGATGTAGGATTTCTTCTGCCCCAGCCCTTATAATTCATGTCTACAGCCTCAATACCTTGGCCCATACACACTGAATGTACTGAGATCCCCGTCATAAATATAAAGGGAAGGGTAACCACCCTTCTGTATATAGTGCTATAAAATCCCTCCTGGCCAGAGGCAACATCCTGTTACCTGTAAAGGGTTAAGAAACTCATCTAACCTGGCTGGCACCTGACCCAAAGGACCAATAAGGAAACAAGATACTTTCAAATCTTGCGGGAGGGAAGGCTTTTGTTTGTGCTCTTTGTTTACGTGTTTGTTCTCTCTTGGGACTGAAAGAGGCCAGACAGAAATCCATCTTCTCCAATACATCCTAATCCAAGTCTCCAATATTGCAACCAGTATAGGTAAGCTAGGCATGGCGGATTAGTTTATCTTTTGTTCTATATGAATTTCCCCTGTGTTAAGAGGAAGGTTTATTCCTGTTTTCTGTAACTTTAAGGTTTTGCCCAGAGGGGGATCCTCTGGGTTTTGAATCTGAATACCCTGTAAGGTATTTTCCATCCTGATTTTACAGAGGTGATTCTTTTACCTTTTCTTTAAATTAAAATTCTTCTTTTAAGAACCTGATTGATTTTTCATTGTTCTTAAGATCCAAGGGTTTGGGTCTGTGTTCACCTGTACAAATTGGTGAGGATTATTATCAAGCCTTCCCCAGGAAAGGGGGTGTAGGGCTTGGGGGGATATTTTGAGGAAAGACGTCTCCAAGTGGTCTCTTTCCCTGTTCTTTCTTTAAAACGCTTGGTGGTGGCAGCATACTGTTCAAGGACAAGGCAAAGTTTGTACCTCGGGGAAGTTTTTAACTTAAGCTGGTAAGAATAAGCTTAGGGGGTCTTTCATGCGGGTCCTCACATCTGTACCCTAGCGTTCAGAGTGGGGAAGGAACCCTGACAGGCCCTTAACTGGATTCCTCCTCTGTCTCACAGGCCTTTCTGGGAATTTATTCTTCCAGGCAGTTATAGTTTATCACCCTGAGCGATTATCTTTTCTGGACAAGAACTGCCTGACTGGGTATTGATTTCTAAATCTCTCTGCCCAGGCCCATTCAGATTTAGAACCCTGGCTCAGCTGTCAGGCAAGGCAAATGTAACAGCCAACCAGGAATTCCTCCAGTTACAGAAAGCTATCTGTGCATCTCCTTCTGTCTTAAATAGCACAACTGGACCAATCAGTGGGGCAGGCACTCCCCCAATTAGGACTGCTGTGGGCAGTGACTCTGGTGGGGCTAAGGTTCCTTTTACCACTCCAATCACCAGTTGCTAACAAGCGGCTGGATGGCAGCCAGGATGCAAAGGCTTCCTAGTAACCCCCAATTCTGGGTTCAAGACCTGGAGCTCCTCACTCAATGAGTGAGTATTGCTAGGACTTTTAATGAGCCCTACAGGAAAGTGTTTCATTGTTTAGAAGTTTGGGAATCACAAATTCTCGGTCACTGTTTTACCTTTATGAGTGGAGATACTGACATACCACAGATATGTAGATGCTATGGCTAACTCATCCATTTTTTAGTTAAGAAAAACTTGTCAAGTGGTTCACCTGAAACAGACCTTTTCCTTTCAGAATGAAATGTGACACTGATCAGGGTGTCTCCCACTTATGTGTGGTTTTGACACAGTTGTGCGTCTGCACTGGTGTTCAAAAATGTTGTGTACAACTAAATGTGTGTGTATGGTTGTTAGTGCATGATCATACTGAGCTGAGTTAATTGAAATGTTTACATAGCCCGCATAAGGAAGTCCAATATATCGAAGAATGACATTGCAGGAGGCAGAACATTCTGTTGCTCACGTCACTACTTTAAAAAATAAATAACTTAAAAGAGAACAAAGTCAGACTGGACCAGTGTGGGCCTGTGTATAGAGCACTAAGCAGACAGTCAGCAGTCTCTGCTTCTTACCCATTGTATGGCCTTAGGCAAGCCACTTCACGTCTCTGCCTGTTCCCACCTTCTATCTGTCTTGTCTCTGGGCAGAGACTGTATCCTACTACATGTCCATATAGTATCTAACATGATGAGACCCTGATCTGAGTTGTGGCCGCTAGGTGCTACCATAATATAAATAAACAATAATAATTAATAATGGGGAAGTCAGACCCGTTATCTAAGGGCAGATGAAAGATAACATTCCACAAAGTCATTGCATTTAACAAATACTTTTACTCTGGGATTCCCAGACACATGCTCTCTCTCTCTCTCTCACACACACACACACATTATTTCCTGGGAATAGCAGTTCTCCTCCCTGTACATATGAGTGTTAGCACCGCCTGTCACTGCTGTAGGAGTCACAAGGGCCTGAATTCATTAAAGAAAAAGGAGCATCAAGGAAGCTGAATCAGTTCTGGGGGAATGACATACTCTACGGTGCCTGAATTCAGTGCCGTTCTACTGTGAGAAATGGAGGCCCCCAGCTGGGGTAATAATGCACGCTGAGTACTACTGGCACTAGAAAATTAGCAGCTCAGCTAGTGAAGAATAAGATGTTTTCACCTTAGGTGCAGTTTTCCTTTTCTGCTCCCTAAAAGTCAAGAGGTCTTCCCAAAATTCATTTTAAATACCTATTTATAGGTACTGTAAGTGCGTCCGACTGTTTGACATCTTCTGCATTTTCCACCAATATCCCCTGTAACAGTTACTGGTAAAGTCAATGGAACTTTTTCCAAAATAAAAGATATTTCACGTTGAAAAATGGCCTTTTTTTCAGTAGCAAAAAGTTGGGGGGGGAAGCTTGGCTTTTTCTAAATTTATCGTGACTTTTATCATTTTGATAGAAAATATTATCAAAACATTAACAAACATTTTTGTTTACTGAACAATGGGGTTTTTTGGCAAACTATTAAATGTTGATTTTTTTAACCCTACAATTGCCCGAGTTCAGGAAAGCAAGTTAGCCTGTGCTGAATATTAAGCAGATGCATAAGTTCAATTGAAATCAATGGGACTTAAGCACATGCTTAAATTAAGCACTTGCTTAGATGCCATCCTGAGTAGGGGTCGACTTCAAGCACACACTTAAGAGACTAACTGAACAGGAGACTACATTTGTTGCTTACTATCTTGTGGCAGAGAGTTTCAGAGGTTAAGTACATGCTGTTTCAAAAATTACCTTTCCTTTTATTAGTTATTAATGAATTGCTTATTAGTTGAACTGGGCATCCCTTTATTCTTGTTTTATAAGAGAGGCTAGATAGAAGCGCCCAAATGACCTCCTCTATACCATTATTTTATATACCTCTACCCTGAGCCCTCTTCTTCTCCTCCTCTCTAAGCTAGTCTACATTTTTGAATCTCTCCTCCTATGAACATCTTTTCATGCCCCTCATCATCATTTCCACTGGACATTGCTGGACCTTTCCCTTTCTGCTATATCCCTTTTGAAATTATACTGCGTGCAACATTCAAGGTGCGAGTGCTCCCCTCATTTATACAAGGGCATTCTAGTATTTTTAGCATTATTCTCTGGTACTTCGTTACCCAGGGGAATCTTAAATTCTCCACCAGGACATTTATTTCATTAGCAAGATGCCTTTTACACATAGATGATCTGAAAGCTGTTGATGTTATCTGAAATGCTTGGCATCTGCTGATTGTCAGGCTTGATTTTGTCTGTGTCCCTGGTATAATACCTCTCTCCTGACAAAGCGATAGACCATTTCTTTCCTCTGTGCTGCTGCTCCCAAAAATGGTACAAACACCAGTAATATCCCAACCCTGCCCAGGAGAAATAATACAACCAATTAAGCTTAACATAGCCACTTGCTCTGTGTCTGCTGCAGAGCCTAATCCTGGGGGCAGGTGGAGTGATGCCCTCTGGTTTGCTTTGCATAAGTTACTGGCAATTTCTTCGACTTACTAATCATGGATGAGCTTCAGGATTCATGAAGAGGGGAGATCTTCCAAAGGCACAAAGAGAGTTGGGCACCTAAATCTCATCTGTGACTGTGCAAATCTCCCCCAACATGCACAAGTACCACAGCATCACCGAGGTCTTCCCCTTGACTCTCCCAATAAGCATTTAATTTCCCTTGAATCCTCCTCTCTCCTCTGTTTCTTCCAAACTGCCTGCTGCAGGTTGTGGACCAGACCCCTCAGTGGAGTTGCTATGGGGCCTTTTATCTCTTTTTCTATGACTCCATGTTAACATTCCCCTCTTTCCCTCCTCTCTTTTTTCTAAAAGACCCACCCGCTCTTCCGACATCTCCGCTTACAACACTGTATCCTCCTGCTCCTCTCTGTTTGCCACTTTTCCCTGCTCTAGTCTGCCCAAAACATTCCTAAACTCTTCCTCTGCCACTGCTCTAAGCATGGGCCAGATCCAAAAATCCAGCAGAGTCAATGGAAAGTCTCCCTTTGACTTCAGTGGGCTTCGACTCAGGCCCCAAGGCCCACTCCTTCCTTCACTGAACAGCTTGTAAAAGGAGAGAGGAGGAAGGGAAAAGTAGGGGCAGAGTGATTTATCACTATTACGGTCCCATTTTATACTCCCTGGGGGAATACTGATTTAGTCACGAGGCCGTAATCCTGCCTTCCCGGGCTGGCAGCAGAGGAAAGCAAAGGGAGGCTGGAGAGCACAGTGGTATAAAGTTTCATTGGCATGTGTTTGGAATGGCTACATTACAACTCATGCAGGTCATCCCAGATCATTACGTGAATGAAACCTTGATATCACCACATGGTGTGGTTTTCTTTTTTTATGAGAGGCAGAGAGGAAAAATTAGTACTAATAAATTATTAACACTTCTAAAAATAACCTAAAATTGATTTTCTATCAATCAGCATGTTATGTTATTAAGCGCCGAGATCTTGTGGCTACTTAGACCTGGAAACAAAATGCCACATGTAGCTGGAAAGGAAGAAATTTCCACCCTTCAATGTCATAAGACAAGTGTTTCTAACCAGGATGGTTTAAGTGATATCACACCTGAAAACTGTCACTAGAAGCCGTAAGCTCTGGAGCCTAGACCAGGGTAATTTTCTGGAGGGAACATGCACACGTTCTTGGTCATGTGGAAAGAATGATTTTTTACTCTGTATCTGTACAACACCTAGCACAATTGGTTCAGGGCTGAGGCTCCAAGGTGTTACTGCAATATAAACACCCCCCCCCAATAAAGTGACATTACAAAAATAGCAGCTGTCTAAAAACTAGTCTGAAATTTTGACTATTAAAAGGTGGTACTGGCTGAGACGGATGAGTACACACTGTGCAAGTGTTATTTATCACAATGTTGTTATGCTTGCATATAACATTTACTTATTTCAGTTTTTAAAAAGCACCTGAGATACTAGGTGTTTGCACAAAATTTTAACTCACATCCAACAGACATATCCTTCATAGCAAATTGCCTTTACCACCTAGAGCCACTGCAACATACAATCTACCTTATAACAGTGAAGGATCTCCAAATTAGATAATAAACTGAGGGCTTCCCCACCCCGCTCCCACCAAGGAAAAATGGGCCATGCAGTGAATCCTGAAGGTCAACAAATCCAGGTTCTGTCTGACAAAGATGGGCAATGAATTCCAGAAATTAGGATCTCTCTGTGCCATCTCTATTAAATATAGGAGATATTGGCTCAGCTGTCGTTGATGCTCACCGGCAGAGAGCCTGTCTCTTAGGTAAACAGACACCAAACCATTCACATCAAAACCAACACCTTAAAGTTCACTTAACCAGCAACTAGAGCAGATCTCCGAACAGCTGACACGCTCTCTGCATGAAGTGCCATGAAGCAAGCCCAACCACTTTCTACACCAGGCACATTTCGCATCAACCTTAGTCCCCAGACTATCTGAGCCCATGTCGATGGCACTCAACAATCCAAGATGGAAGTAAAAAGGGCACGGGTGATGGTAGCAAAGCCTGCAGCTGAAAGAGAAGGAGGCACTTCCATGCCAAGCATAGGCAATAAAATGCAGCGTTGGCTATGTTCCATTTAGAGACACGTAGAAATAGATGACGATCTGCCAAGACCTAGGTTATGGACCCCAGTATCAACAGCAGGCACGCTCCCACAGATCATGGAGTATGGTATAATTCAAGTCAGTTCTTGCTGTTTCTCTCTACTGTTAAGTCTTCTCCAGGATGTACCCATCATCCAAGCTACAATCCAACTGAATTAGATCCGGGTAGATTACTGAATCTCAGCAGCAGCGCCAGCTGAGTAGGAGACAAAGCCACGTGTCATCAGCATGCTGAAGGCATTATCTCCCATGCCCCTCTACAAACCAACAGGGTGGAACCTTGCAAGAGGCAGCCATAGTGGCAGATGGGCACCTGCCAAGAACAACCAGCAGATTCTTTCAGCTACCACAACTGTTATATGGATACGTAATATGCCAGCTGTGTGTGTGATGTACCTCTCTAGTGGCCAGTGTATTACAGATCTAAAACTCACATACACACACACACACACACGAAAAAGAAGAAGTACAACATAAGTAACTGTGAGTCAGGGTTGTCTAAACACCATGGTGCTCTGTTGACAAGGTAACCATGCGAATGAAGCCAAAGAACTATTTTTCCTTCATTTTCATTAAAAAACAGAATCTTACAAAAAAATAAACACACAGAAGGAAAGGAGGGGAGTTGTGTCTGATTTCAATAAAAACATGTTTTTCTTGTTAAAAATACTATTTTCTCCCCCCCCTCTGCATCATCATTTCTTCCCCACTCCCGCCTGCTCCCGCTTCTCTGGAATAGTGCTACATAAATCTGTGGCATGTAACTGTTGTTATTAACTGCTCGTATAATACCGAAAATGTGCTAGGTGCTTTACAGGTAAATATGAGGACAAGGGCTCTGCCCAGAGCATATATCAGTTCTGGTATTTAACTCTTTCAGAGAATTCTGTACTTAGATTGGTCCCCTGAAAGCATTTGTGGGAAACAAAAATTAAGAAAACTTGGTGATAGCCAAAGAATAAAACACAAAACAGAAAAGCTGAAGATATGGGCATTTGTGTGTCTTATAACCCTCCCTTGGATTCTGACCCCATTACAACCACTCAAGCTTCGTTCTCATGGGCCTTGTCTACATGGGTGCTCCTAATGATACGGATACGGGTTGAACTTCCCCAGTGTTCGTATAAAGAGTGGGAGATATATAGTGAAAAACAAGTGTGGAGAAGATGATTGATGGCAAGAATTAGAAACCGGTGATGCATATGCATGGTCTTTGCTCGCAAAGGGACATTAGTAGCCTTCCTGGGTACGTCTACACTATGAAATTAGGTCAATTTTTAGAAACCGATTTTATACAGTCGATTGCATATGTCCACACTAAGCACATTAAGTTGGTGGAGGAGAAATAGCTCAGTGCTTTGAGCATTGGCCTGCTAAACCCAGGGTTCTGAGTTCAATCCTTGAGGGGGCCATTTAGGGAGCTGGGGCAAAAATGGGGGGATTGGTCCTGCTTTGAGCAGGGGGTTGGACTAGATGACCTCCTGAGGTCCCTTCCAACCCTGATATTCTATGATTATCACAACAAAAGGTTTTCTTCCTCACCCCCCGCTCTCCTGCTGGTAATAGCTCATCTTAAGTGATCACTCTCTTTACAGTGTGTATGATAACACCCATTTTTTCATGTTCTGTGTGTATATAAATCTCCTCACTGTATTTTCCACTGAATGCATCCAATGAAGTGAGCTGTAGCTCACGAAAGCTTATGCTCAAATAAATTGGTTAGTCTCTAAGGTGCCACAAGTACTCCTTTTATATCAGCCAGTTGATACTGAGCCTCCTGTCTTCATGTGATCAAACTCCCTAGAGCTGTCCCCTTCTGTCATGCATTTCCCAGCCTCCTGGGCTGGTATCTGTTAGGATTGTTCTGTCTGGTTCAGCGATCCAGCAGTAACCTTTTCAAACTTGCTCTTTTCCATCCACCAGAGAACAAGCCTGGAGAGGACTCTGCCTATGGCTGCTGGGCTGTGGGAGGGAGAAGAAAAAAGACATGGAAAGTCCTCATGTGAAATCTGGCCTTTGTAGAGTATCCCACAGTGTAGGATCATCCTCCCTACAAGGTACATTAAAGACTGTGCGGAAGGTGCAGAGGATCTTTGTTATGGATGTCTTCAGCCTCTTCTGTCTTGCCTCTCAGATCAATACTGTGATTATCATATGTGAATGTCTGTACTGCAGACATTTAACTCTTCTGTTTATCATGAAGCTGTAGTCTTCAAGGGTATGTCTACACTGCAATGAGACACTCGCGGTTGGCCCATGCCAGCCAACTCAGGCTTGTGGCTGTATAATTGCAGTGTAGACACTCTGGCTTGGGCTGCAGCCCGAGGTTTGGCACCCTCCCGCCTTGCAGAGTCCTAGAGCCTACGCCCAAACATCTATAGAATATCCTTACAGGTGCGTGATATTAACACACTCTCTTTCCTAATCATTCACTACTTTTAGCATGGCCTTGGGAATGGCTCTCTACCTCCTGCATTACACTCAGACAAAACAGAAGCAGATATCAATGCTAGTAGTACATCAGCCACCCCATTTTTTCCTCTCTACAAGAAATGATCCACAGCCAGCTGAATTCACTTACTTTTATTAAGAAATACAGCTCCTGCGTACCTCTTCATAAAATAATTGAAGTCCTCCTAAAATATTTGGGAAGAACAAATGACTAGACACTATAGAAAATAGTGCTTCTATTTAATCAGAGAATTTTCAGCACGGGCTTTAATAAAACTGTATCCATATCATCCCAAAACATTTGACACTATTCCTTCTTCAGGAGGCAGTATTCATTCGTTAGTTATCTCGGAGTGAGATTAGGCAGACCTGGGTTTTATTCATTGCTCTGCTACTAACCTGCTAGGTGACCTTAGGCAAGTTATTCTGGCCTGATTCTTGACTGATGTCGATCAGTGTCACTCCAGCAAAGTCAATCTCTACCAGATGAGAATCTGTTCTTTAGCCTTCTGTACTAGCTAACAGAGCTAGCCATGGGGGTGAAGGAGGTGTTCTGTAATACCTATGAGTACAGGGCTGAGATAAAGTCTCTTGCTTTGGTTGTTTTGTGTTTTGAACCTTTACGGTTCTTCACGGCCATATATGGGGAAATCAGCAGTGGGATTCCCAGCAATGTGCATCATTCTGAAATGTACCTGCATGTTATTTTAACCTAGGGCTTTTGTTTCCAGTTTAATAGCTGTACAGCATATTGAAAACATTAGGCAGGACCTGTGGAAGAAAGTAAATGAGGAAGCTACTTATAAATCATTCTCTCACAATTAGTCTTGTGTAGTCACAAAAATGGAAGCAGAGCTGGTAATTTTGGAAAAACTTTTTTGAGCTCTTCTCTGGAGAATTCCAGTGTTGTAATCACACTTTCTCCTGTACAATTAACACTCTTCTGTGAAACTCCCCTGCCCATGAGAACTAACTCAGAAGTGTTGTTACCCGGGGTTTTCTTTTGAACCGGAAACTATGGTAACTAGTCTTTATTTTCCAGGTGGTTTCAGGACATAAATCAGTGGGGACACACCTCCTCTGTTTGATAAATGTTTGGTACACCCAAGAGTGCTTTCACTCAAAAATGCTTGTTTTTATTGAGTCTAAAGCACTCATCTAAAACAACAGTCTAAAGTACCTCAGATATAGTTACCCAAAATCTGAGGTGTCAAGTGGTCAGCAGCAGGTTTCTAGTGGCCAGCCTTCCTCCTAGCTGCTGCGGAGTTGGTCAATCTCCTAACTTGTTGAAATACCTCTTCAAACTTCTCCAAATTGCAGATTGTATTCTCGTCCATCCTCCCAGTGGAGGGGAAGGACTCAGTCAGGAGATAATGCAAGGCTGCACAGATGATGTCTGTGAGAGGGCTTCAGCCTTCTTGACTATGGGAGGCTGTACTGGGAAGGACTGATGGGAATAGACAGGGTCCAGCTGGCCAAGAAAGGGAAGAGTATCTTCATGCATCAGCAACTCACTAACCTAGTGAGGAGCACTTTAAAACTAGGTTCAAAGAGGGGGAATGTCACAAAAGCCCATGGGTGAGCATAAAACAGTGTGATCTTAACATACAGCAAGATGTTGGGAGGACATGGAAAATTACAATAAGGTCTTAGGAGCAACAAGAGGAAAACCAGTGGGGGAATCTGCTCAATATCTTAGCTGTCTATACACAAATGCAAGGAGCATGGGAGAAAATGGGAAGAACTGGAAGTATTAGTACACAAGTTAAAATAGGATTTAACTGGCAACACAAAGACTTGGTGGGATACATCTCCTGGCTGGAATATTGGTACAAAAGGCTATAGCTTTTTCAGGAAGAACAGAAAGGGGAAAAACAGGGGAGGTGTTGCATTATACATTAACAACGTGTACATTTGTTCTGAGGTCCAGAAGTGGGTGAGAGGCAGACTAGTTGAAAGTCTCAGGGTAAAGATTAAAAGCAGGAAAAAAAATAGGAGCAACATCATGGAGTCTACTATACACCAGCAAATAGGGAAGAGGAGATGGATAAGGCATTTCTACAACAAACAAATATCCAAGACAGAACCTGGTAGTAATGGGGGATTTTAACTACCCAGACATCTGTTGGAAAAGTCATACAGCAAAACACATAATGTCTAATAAGTTCCTGGAATGTTTTGGGGACAACTTTTGTTGAAGTGGAAGAGAAACCAGGGGGCAGTCATTTTAGATTGATTCTGAGCAACAAAGAGGAACTGTTGCAAATCTGAAGAGGGAAGGCACTTTAGGTGAAAGTGAGCATTAAATGATAGATTTCACAATTCTAGGGAAAGGAAGGAGAGCAGCAGAATAAGGAAAATGGGCTTCAAAAAGCAGACATTAGCAAATTCAGAGGACTGGTAGATAATGTTCCATGGGAAGAAAAATCTAAGGGATAAAGGAGTTCAGGACAGCTGTTAGTTTCTCAAGGAGACCATATTAAAGTCACAACTTCAAACTATCCTGATGCAAAGGAAAGTCAGGAAGAATATGATCAGGGGATGGAACAACTTCCATATGAAATAAATTAAAAAGACTGGGACTGTTCAGCTTAGAAGAGAGACGATTCAGGGGGAATATGAGAGAGGTCTATACAACCATGCCTGGTGTGGAGAAAGTGAATAAGGAGGTGTTATTTACCTTTCATATAACACAGGAACCAGGGGTCACCCAATGAAATTAATAGGCAACAGGTTTAAAAACATACATAACAAAGTTCTTCTTCACAAAATGCACAGACAACCTGTAGACCTCATCGCCAGGAGATATTTGGAAGGCCAAAAATATAATTGGGTTAAAAAAAGAATTAGATAAGTTCTTGGAGGACAGGTCCATCAATGGCTATTAGGCAGGATGGTCAGGGGCGCAACTTCGTGGTCTGGCTGTCCCTGAGCCTCTGACTGCCAGAAGCTTGGACTGGACGACAGGTGATGGATCACGTGATAATTGCCCTGTTCTCTTCATGCCCACTGCAGCATCTGGCACCAGCCATTGTTAGGCTAGACGGACCATTGGTCTTATCCAATATGGCCATTCTTCTGTTCTTAATATTAATGGGACAATATGAGTCCATCAGGGGATCCCTGATGACCTGAAAAAAATAAAAAAAGGAATCCTACAAAAAAAAAGGTGGAAACATGGAAAAATTACTAAGGAGAATTACAAAAAAATTGCACAAGCATGTAGGGACAAAAATCAGAAAGGCTAAGGCACAAAATGAGGTACACATCTAGCAAAGGACATAAAAGGCAATAAGAATAGTTTCTTTAATTACATTAGGAGCAAAAGAAAGGCAAAGAAAAGCATAGGTCCTCTACTTAATGGGGAAGGAGAGCTGATAAATGAGTAACTGATGACATCAAGCAGGCTAAGGTGTTTAATGCCTATTTTGCTTTAGTCTTTACTAAAAAGGTTAATAGTGACCAGATGCTTAACATAATTAATGTTAACAAGGGGAAGAGGAACACAAGCCAGAATAGGAAAAGAACAGGTTAAAGAATATGTAGGTAAGTTAGACGTATTCAAGTCAGCAGGTCTGAAAAAATTCATAGTAAGATATTTAAGGAACTAACTGAAGCAATCTCAGAACCTTAGAGACTAACCAATTTATTAGAGCATAAGCTTTCGTGAGCTACAGCTCACTTCCTCAGATGCATATCGTGGAAACTGCAGCAGGCTTTATATATACACAGAGAATATGAAACAATACCTATTCCCACCCCACTGTCCTGCTGGTAATAGCTTATCTAAAGTGATCATCAGGTGGGCCATTTCCAGCACAAATCCAGGTTTTCTCACCCTCCACCCCCCCACACAAATGCGGAACGCAATGCCATCCACAGCCTCAGAAACAACTCTGACATCATAATCAAAAAGGCTGACAAAGGAGGTGCTGTTGTCATCATGAATAGGTCGGAATATGAACAAGAGGCTGCTCGGCAGCTCTCCAACACGAGTTTCTACAAGCCATTACCCTCTGATCCCACTGAGAGTTACCAAAAGCAACTACAGCATTTGCTCAAGAAACTTCCTGAAAAAGCACAAGATCAAATCCGCACAGACACACCCCTGGAACCCCGACCTGGGATATTCTATCTACTACCCAAGATCCATAAACCTGGAAATCCTGGGCGCCCCATCATCTCAGGCATTGGCACCCTGACAGCAGGATTGTCTGGCTATGTAGACTCCCTCCTCAGGCCCTACGCTACCAGCACTCCCAGCTACCTTCGAGACACCACTGACTTCCTGAGGAAACTACAATCCATCGGTGATCTTCCTGATAACACCATCCTGGCCACTATGGATGTAGAAGCCCTCTACACCAACATTCCACACAAAGATGGACTACAAGCCGTCAAGAACACTATCCCCGATAATGTCACGGCTAACCTGGTGGCTGAACTTTGTGACTTTGTCCTTACCCATAACTACTTCACATTTGGGGACAATGTATACCTTCAGATCAGCGGCACTGCTATGGGTACCCGCATGGCCCCACAGTATGCCAACATTTTTATGGCTGATTTAGAACAACGCTTCCTCAGCTCTCGTCCCCTAAAGCCCCTACTCTACTTGCGCTATATTGATGACATCTTCATCATCTGGACCCATGGAAAAGAAGCCCTTGAGGAATTCCACCACGATTTCAACAATTTCCATCCCACCACCAACCTCAGCCTGGTCCAGTCCACACAAGAGATCCACTTCCTGGACACTACAGTGCTAATAAACAATGGTCACATAAACACCACCCTATACCGGAAACCTACTGACCGCTATTCCTACCTGCATGCCTCCAGCTTTCACCCTGACCACACCACACGATCCATCGTCTACAGCCAAGCTCTGCGATACAACCGCATTTGCTCCAACCCCTCAGACAGAGACAAACACCTACAAGATCTCTGTCAAGCTTTCTTACAACTACAATACCCACCTGCAGAAGTAAAGAAACAGATTGATAGAGCCAGAAGAGTTCCCAGAAGTTACCTACTACAGGACAGGCCTAACAAAGAAAATAACAGAACGCCACTAGCCGTCACCTTCAGCCCCCAACTAAAACCCCTCCAACGCATTATTAAGGATCTACAACCTATCCTAAAGGATGACCCAACACTCTCACAAATCTTGGGAGACAGGCCAGTCCTTGCCTACAGACAGCCCCGCAACCTGAAGCAAATACTCACCAACAACCACATACCACACAACAGAACCACTAACCCAGGAACTTATCCTTGCAACAAAGCCCGTTGCCAATTGTGCCCACATATCTATTCAGGGGACACCATCACAGGGCCTAATAACATCAGCCACACTATCAGAGGCTCGTTCACCTGCACATCCACCAATGTGATATATGCCATCATGTGCCAGCAATGCCCCTCTGCCATGTACATTGGTCAAACTGGACAGTCTCTACGTAAAAGAATAAATGGACACAAATCAGATGTCAAGAATTATAACATTCATAAACCAGTCGGAGAACACTTCAATCTCTCTGGTCACGCGATCACAGACATGAAGGTCGCTATCTTAAAACAAAAAACTTCAAATCCAGACTCCAGCGAGAAACTGCTGAATTGGAATTCATTTGCAAATTGGATACTATTAATTTAGGCTTAAATAGAGACTTGGAGTGGCTAAGTCATTATGCAAGGTAGCCTGTTTCCTCTTGTTTTTTCCTACCCTCCCCCCCCCCCAGATGTTCTGGTTTAACTTGGATTTTAACTTGAAGAGTGGTCAGTTTGGATGAGCTATTACCAGCAGGAGAGTGAGTTTGTGTGTGTATGGGGGTGGGGGGGATGTGAGAAAACCTGGATTTGTGCAGGAAATAGCCCAACTTGATTGTCATGCACATTGTGTAAAGAGTTGTCACTTTGGATGGGCTATCACCAGCAGGAGAGTGAATTTGTGTGGGGGGGTGGAGGGTGAGAAAACCTGGATTTGTGCTGGAAATGGCCCACCTGATGATCACTTTAGATAAGCTATTACCAGCAGGACAGTGGGGTGGGAATAGGTATTGTTTCATATTCTCTGTGTATATATAAAGTCTGCTGCAGTTTCCACGGTATGCTGCATCCGATGAAGTGAGCTGTAGCTCACGAAAGCTCATGCTCAAATAAATTGGTTAGTCTCTAAGGTGCCACAAGTACTCCTTTTCTTTTTGCGAATACAGACTAACACGGCTGTTACTCTGAAATCTCAGAACCGTTAGTAATTATTTTCAAGAACTTAGAGGATGGGTGAGGTCCCAGAGGACTGGAGAAAGGCAAACATAATACCTATATTTTAAAAGGGGAACGAAGACCACCTGGGGAATTATTGAAGTTAGGCTGGCTGCCAAAGATCTGGAGAGATACTGGACCAGATTATTAACAACCAATTTATAAGCACCTAGAGGAAAATAGAGTGATAAGCAATAATCAAAGAGGATTTGTCAAAAACAAATACCAAATCAACCTAATTTCCTTCTTTGACAGGCTTATTGGAATAGTGGATGTGTGGGGAAGCAGTAGACATGATATCTTGATTCTAGTAAGGCTTCTGACACAGTCCCACATGACATTCTCATAAGAAAACTACAGAACTGTGGTCTAGATGGAATTACTGAAAAGTGGATGCATTACTGGTTGAAAGACTATTCTCACAGAGTAGTTAACAATGGTTCACTGTCAAACTTGGAGGGCATATCCAGTGAAGTCCAGCAGGGGTCTGTCCCAGGTCCAGGACTGTTCAATATTTTCATTAGTGACTTGGAATGGAGAGTACGCTTACAAACTTTGCAGGTAGAATGTAGATGAGAGGAGTTGCAAGTACTTTGCAGGACAGGATTAGAATTCAAAAGGATCGAGACAAATTAGAGAATTGATCTGAAGTCAACAAGATGAAAGTAGAGACAAATGTGAAGGAAGGAAAACTCAAATGAACAACTACAAAATGGGGAACAACTGGAAAGGTGGTAATATTGCTGAAAAGCATCTGGGGGTTATAACGGATTGTCTCTCAATATGTGCTGCAAACCAGGTTAATATCATTTTGGGATGTATTAACAGAAGTGTCAGATGCAAGGGGTAATTGTCCTACTCTACTCAGCGCTGGTGAGGTCTCAGCTGGAGCACTGTTTCCAATTCAGGGTGCCACACTTTAGGAAAGGTGTGGACAAATTGGAAAGAGTCCAGAGGAGAGGCAAAAAAATTATCAAAGTTTTTAAAAAATTTGACCTATGAGGAAAGGTTAAAAAAAATTGGGCATGATTTAGTCTTGAGAAAAGAAGACAGAGGAAGGACCTGATAATGGTTTTTGAATATGTTAACAGCTGTTATAAAGAAAAAGGTGATCAATTGTTCTCCATGTCCACTGAAGACAGGACATGAAATAACTTGCTTAATCTGCAACAAGGGGGATTTATGTCAGATATTAGAAAAACCTAACTATAAAGACAGGTCAGTAGTGAGACAGGTTACCTAGAGAGGTTGTGGAATCCCCATCACTGGACATTTTTAAGAACAGGTTGGACATACACCTGTCAAGGATGGTCTAGGTTTACTTCGTCCTGCCTTAGAGCAGGGGGCAAAACTTGATGACCTCTCAAAGTCCCTTGCAGCCCATTGTTTTATTATTCTGTGCTACCTTTCCACCTTCATATGACCAACAGCACTGTCACTAATTCACTCCAACTCACGGTAAGGCTTTTACTTCTATCTCCAGCAGATGTTCAAAAGCAATTTCAGCAAACCTGCGTAAAACATTAAATGACCCCATATGCTTTTATATTAACAGACCAGCATATCTGACTGCCCCACCTGCTATGCATTTGAGAAACCATTCTGCCTTGACACGTCTGAGCTCACTGTTAATTTTGCATTAGAGTGAGAGTTTGATGAAGCTGACGTATGTATTTCTTTATGGTATCATCTGTATTGGAGGAGTATTATATATATTTGATACTGCTGTACCATAATACACTGTATACAGAAAGGAGCAAAGAGACTGCAGTGCATTATGGTTTGTACGAGAGTGACTCAAACAGTTTACTATCACAATTGATATGGCTGAAAGCCCATGACTTGTAAGGTAATTAACAGTTTGCATGGCAATAAGTTTTCACTAAAACTCTCTCTACTCACCACCCCCTGCAGTTGCCTATGTGGCACTTCACTAAAAATGAGAAACAGGAGAGAATCCCTTAACACAAGTTTGTTCTGCAACTGTCAAGGCTCATTTCCATGTACTGCCTAAAATAAACCCCTGCACTGCCCTGACATGCACACACAATGTTCTTCTGAAAAGGCTCCCTATGAACTGGGGTGGGGGGGTCAAACAAAACAACCGGGGTGAAGGGAAGGTGCACTCAGAGGAACTGAAAGGTGCATCTTCTACACACAGAAAGAAATGCCCATGTAAGGCTAGTTTTCTCTCTCTCCTTAATATTGAAGGATGTTCTGGGCCATCTTAAGGAAAAGAAACGAGTATGTCTCTGAATGAATATTATTTTAAAAAGCAGGCCTTTCAGTTATTTGAAATTCTGTTAACCTTTTTTTGGCTTGCCTATCAGAAAGGATTCTTTTCCTGGCCTTTAACGTGCTCTTGCATAACGGGAACTATTCAAATTTGTTTGAAGTTCTTATTTAAAAAATAGGTGCCGTGAGCAGAAATGAAAGGTGAAGGGACTGTTAAAAATAGACGGTCAAAGAGACAAACCATAACAGAGATTCTCAATCTACAATTCTCTTGAAACAAAAATTCTTTCCTCTTTCCAACACTGCAACATTTACACATATCACCATCAATACCGCTCGCTTACTGTTTAACTTTTGGTCGCCTTCAACACTGAAAAAGACTTACATACAGCCTGATCCTGCAAATGAATTTATGAGAAACAGTGTGGTCATATGGTTAGCACAGTAGACTAGGATGTAGGAGATTTGGGATCTAGTCCTAGCTGTGCCACCAACCTGCTAAGTGACCTTGGGCAAGTCATTTCCTGCCTGTAAAATGGAAAGAATTATATTGACCTCCTTTGTAAAGCACTTTGAAATCTACTGCTGAAACAGCTAGGTATTATTATGCACAACTTCATGCACAGAGGAATCAACTGCACTACGCTCATGCTTCAAGTGAAGCACATGCTTTCTCAAGTTGGAGCCTAAGTTCCTATCGGCAAGAGCCATCATCTCTTGTATGTCTCAAGTATTATGCAGGATACTTGAGACATGCAAGAGATGATGGCTCTTGGAGGTAAATAATGGTCAACACATGGGGAAGCTTCAATTTCAGGTTCTCCTCCACTTGGCACAGCAGCTGGGTTTACAGCCCACCAAGGGAATATTTAAAGGCAACTAAATCCATTTCTTTGAATTATTTTTATGACCGGTGCACATGTGAAGACAGTTTTATTTAAACTGGGGATTGTAACACCTCACCACCACCAACACATCCACTAATGTCATAGAATTTCCCACAATTCTCTGCTTCCTCACACAAAAGACCCACGTGGGGAGGAAGGGTGTTACCTATGTGGCATGTTTTCCTTTCCCCTCACCTCCAAGCTTATGGACACAGTCCACCAGGAATCCCCAGTTCCATGCAGGGGACAGCATGAGGGGACCATTATGTTCCCCCTCAAACTACCTGGCCATGGTATGGAACTGCTCCCCTGAAGGAGGGTCCCTGGGCTGTCCATAGGCATGGGAGCACTTGCATGCCTGATAAGGAAGCAAAGGGCATCTATGTAGATGTCGTACCTCTAGTAGACCCCAGATGGATCTCAGGAGATCTCTGGGTAGAAACCCACACCCTCCTGACAGGAGAATTCAGTGGAAGCCAGGCAACTTAAAACTCCCTGAGTTGCCAATCAGCTGCACAGGTTATTCCCACAGACAGGAGATGTCAGTCCTTAGCTTGGGGTCTAATAGTAGCTGGCAGCGCATGGCAGACAAACACATAATTAGCTTCCACCAACTACATTCCCAGTTGTCTTCAGCCCTGACTTAAGCTGATCTTACTCTAGTGAAAAGTTATTCGTTGTTATTTGCTATATTGCTTTTTTGTGTGGAGATGCATGAAAATTAGTGAAGGGCTCAAACAGTTTGGGGATTTGGTCTCGATTAAGCACCCACAAACTCCAGATGTTTTTGAACCTCTTAAATCTATAAAGTCAGCTGGGCGAACAATCTCTGGTGCATGGTCTTCAGTCCTTCCTGCTTCTGGCAGCAGTATGAGACCAGTGAGCTGGATTCTCTCTTGCCCTGCATCTTATGTAGCCATTTACAGCAGCATAAAGTGGATGTATTTTCACTCTGGGCCAGAGTCCACTTTCACTTATAATTATTTTACACCAGTGTAAGTCCATTGACTTCAATAGTGTGAGAAAAGGACTAGACTCTGCCACTCCGATGATTGGTGCATAAATTTTGCACTGGTGTAAATGACTACACAAACCGCCTCCGAGAACCTCTGCTTTTCTGCTTGCAGTCCAGGACAAAGTTCAGAGGTGTTGGAGAACAAAAAGTAATATAAATAAATCAAAACATGAGAATTTCTTTTAACCCAAAAGGTTCTGGTTTAAAATTTTAGGCAAGAGTTCGGGGGGGGGGAGAGAAGTAAAGCAAAGGGGTGTTAATTGAAACATCCCTGATGAGAAGGCAGATGATTTTCTGAGTCCAGATGTCATCTTAATGGGATTCAAAAGTGCAGTAATTCACGTAGACGTTATCTGGCCAACAGGATTTGCTGTCTGGTTAGGGTTAGGTGTTAAGTGTGGTCTTTCAGATAAAGGCTAGTGAATTATCCAGTAAACCGCCTACATGTACTTTGCTTTTATTTGAAATCTGACTATGCAGTGGCACAGATGTATTCTTTGTGGCACAGTTATGTAAGCCAGTTTGGGGTACGTTTTGCTGGAAGCCAAAAGAAAGAAAGAAAGATGAAACTGGCCCTTGTGTGTAGTTTCAGCTAGCTAACTGCAAAATCCCCAGTCCATTTGTCCTTGACATTAAATAATGCAAGGACAAGCTGTTCTAAAGCCGGGAAAGGATCTAATATTCTACCAATGATACTCAGCGATGGAACCTTAGCCCCTTTCATATCAGCAGGGAGTCTGTGCACTAACTTTAGACTGTGTCAAAACTTTTCAGTAGTTCCCCCCCCCCCACCAGTACTATAACCAGTTCAGCTCTAGCATAGACCAGCCTTGACATTTTAACCACTGTATTATCTAACCTTACTCAGAGCATGTCTAGAGGAAATGGTGGTTAAAATGCCAGCACCCATCAAGGTTCTGTCTACACTAGTACTCCACTCCTGCTAGCATTGGTGAAGCTCCAGCAGTGGGAAATTTCAGGGTAGAATTGTCAAAAACACCTACCTCTTTTCCATAGAATTAAAACTTCTTAAGAGAAGGCCAATGCTCAGTGCTTTTGAAAATCCCCTGCTTAAAGTCTCCTCTAGATAAGGCAATAGACAAGGTCAACAACGGAAAACCGAACACTCGCTGAAGAAATATACAATCAAAGCACAACTGAACAGTGGTTGCCCACATTAACATAACATGAATTCAAGTCTGGTAATTCACAGCTCTACTCCAGCAAGTTGCAAATTCTCTCACAGGCCTTGGAAGGGAAGGGAATCGTTGTAAGGCAGCCTGGTCAAGAGCTTATTACTATTTGTGTGAGAAAACCACCTCTTTGCAAAATTACCCAATGAAACCGTACCAGAGTGGAAACAACCAGATGCCTCTATCAGACACTTTAATTCATGAACTCATTATGTTCTCACTTGAAAAAGGCAACAAAAAGCCCTCAGCATTAACTAGCTACACAAAGCAGGAATAGTCTCTCAAAAAGATCAGGCCAAATGATAAGGCTCTGTATTTGTGGACATTTAAAAAAAACAAAAACACACCTAAGTAGGGATGCAACCATCATTAAAATAAAACAGTCGGCAATCCAAATTAAATGGGTCCTGATGGAAAATGCTCACACTGTGCTCATCAGGAATCAGTCTAAAGCAGTGTTGCCAACTCTTGTGATTTTATCATGAGTCTCACTCTATGCAGTGCTTTTCTTAAAGCCCCAGCTCCTGGAGGCATATGATTAGAGGACAATCTTTAAAAAAGGAAGCAAAGAGAACCAGGGAAATATAGACCAGTCAACCTAACCTCAATACCTTGAAAGATAGTGGAAGAAATTATTAAACCATCAATTTGTAAGCATGTAAAGGATAGTACAGTTATAAGGAATGGCCAACAAGGATTTGTCAAGAACAAATTATGCCAAACCAACCTAATTGCCTTCTTTGACAGGGTTCCTAGAATAGTTCCTGGAATAGGGGTGGGGGGTTGAAGCTGCAGACATGATATATCTTGATTTTAGCATGGCTTTTGACAGAGTCCCACATGACAGTCTCATAAGAAAACTAGGGAAATTTGGTTTAGATCAAGTTACAGTAAGGTGGATGCATAACTGGCTGAAAGATCATACTCACAGAGCAAACTGTCAAACTGAGAGGGCATACCTGGTGGGGTCAGTCCTGGGACCAGTACTATAACATTTTCATTAATGATTTGGATAATGGAGTGGAGCATATGCTTCTAAAATTTGCAGGTAACATCAAGCTGGACGGGGTTGCAAACACTTTGGAGGGCAGGGTTAGAATTCAAAAGAACCTTGATAAATTGTAGAATTGCTCTGAAATTAACTAGATGAAATTCAGTAATGAAAAGTGTGAAATACTACACTTAGGAAGAAAAACCTCAAATGAACAGGCGAGGTGGCTAGTTCTGCAGAAAAGGATTGAAGGTTATAGTGAATCACAAACTGAGTGTCAGTCAACGTGACACAGTTGCAAAATAGGCTAATATTCTAGGATGTTTTAATAAGAGTGTCGTATTTAAGACAAGGGAGGTAATTGTCCCACTTTACTCGGCACTAGTGAGGCCTCAGCAGGAGTACGGTGTCCAGTTTTGGACCCCCTCTTTAGAAAAGTTATTAACAAATTAGAAAGATTCCAGAAGAGAGCAACAAAAATGACAAAAGGTTTAGAAAACCTGACCTATGAGGACAAGTTAAAAAAAGGGGCATGTTTAGTCCTGAGAAAAGAAGACCGGCAGGACGGGAACCTGATAAGTCTCCAAATATGTTAAGGGTTGCTATAAAGAGGATGGTGATCAATTGTTCTCTATGACCACTGAAGGTAGGACAAGAAGTAATCGGATTAATCCACAGCAAGGGAGATTTAGGTTAGATATTTGGAAAAACTTTCTAACTATAAGGACAGTTCAGCTCTGGAACAGGCTTCCAAGGGTAGTTCTGGAATCCCCATCATTGAAGGTTTTTAATAACAGGTTAGGGCAGTGGTTCTCAACCAAGGGTACACGTACCCCTGGGGGTATGCAGAGGTCTTCCAGGGGGTACATCAACTTATCTAGATAGTTGCCTAGTTTTACAACAGGCTACAGAAAATGCACTAGCAAAGTCAGTACAAACTAAAATTTCATACAGACAATGACTTGTTTAAACCATTCTATATTCTGTACACTGAAATGTAAGTACAATATTTATATTCAATAGATTTACTTCATAACTATACAGTAAAAATGAGAAAGGAAGCCATTTTTCAGTAACACTGTTACTTCCTGTATTTTTATGTCTGATTTTGTAAGCAAGTAATTTTTTAAGTGAGGTGAAACTTGGGGTAACACAACACAAATCAGATTCCTGAAAGGGGTACAGTAGTCTGGAAAGGTTGAGAGACACTGGGTTAGACAAACACCTGTCAGGGATGGTCCAGTCATATTTGGCCTGACTCCACACAAGGGGCTGGACTAGCTGATATCTCGTGGTCCCTTCCAGCCCAACTTTTCTATAATTCTATAATCTTGATTATCACATAAAAAAAAAGTACATTTCAAAGCCTCACAGGTACACAGAGAAGCTTGAAAGTATCCCTCAAGAGAAACCAAAAAGCTCAGAAACCAGAAGGCAAATATAAAGAACTCCAAGTTTATTGTTTTCTTAAAAATCTCATGATTTTGGGGGACCTGGCTCATGGTTTTTGACAGGTATCTACGCAACACAATCCAGTTCAAGGGACAGTTCACTGAAAGATTTTATTTTTCCTTTAAACAATTTTTCCTGCTACAAAACGTGTATCAGCTCCCAATTTAGAGAGCTGAAGACAGATGAAACGGAGCAAACAAAGTGGTCTGGGGCAGATGACTGCCTTAAAAACATGAAACCACTAAAAGAAGTCAATAATGGTGGAAAAGAGGTGTCACAGCTACGCTACCTGTCCCCATCCTGGTCTCTCTGAGAGCACGCCCTCAGGCGTCAGGCCCCTCACCTTCACCTCTTCTGGAGTGGCATTCTGTGGTTCTCTCACTCTTAGGTCAGACCATGGCTTACAGCTTCCTGTGTATCAACTGTGTTTACCCAGCAGATTCCACTGGTGTGGCACCTGCAGTTCTTCCCTTCAGGAGTCTGTGAGAAGTGGTGAACAGAGAGACCAGGTGACCTTAACATCAAAGTGCTGTTTAATTTTACCAATAGGAACAAAGTATTTAAACCTACACTCTACACAGGTCTATCTTACCTACAGCCCTACCACCACTGAAGTGCTGAAGTGCTGAGTGCTGAAGGAATTGGCGGCTGTGATTGCAGAGCCACTGGCCATTATCTTTGAAAACTCGTGGCGAACCGGGGAAGTCCCGGATGACTGGAAAAAGGCTAATGTAGTGCCAATCTTTAAAAAAGGGAAGAAGGAAGATCCTGGGAACTACAGGCCAGTCAGCCTCACCTCAGTCCCTGGAAAAATCATGGAGCAGGTCCTCAAAGAATCAATCCTGAAGCACTTGCATGAGAGGAAAGTGATCAGGAACAGCCAGCATGGATTCACCAAGGGAAGGTCATGCCTGACTAATCTAATCGCCTTTTATGATGAGATTACTGGTTCTGTGGATGAAGGGAAAGCAGTGGATGTATTGTTTCTTGACTTTAGCAAAGCTTTTGACACGGTCTCCCATAGTATTCTTGTCAGCAAGTTAAGGAAGTATGGGCTGGATGAATGCACCATAAGGTGGGTAGAAAGCTGGCTAAATTGTCGGGCTCAACGGGTAGTGATCAATGGCTCCATGTCTAGTTGGCAGCCGGTATCAAGTGGAGTGCCCCAGGGGTCGGTCCTGGGGCCGGTTTTATTCAATATCTTCATAAATGATCTGGAGGATGGTGTGGATTGCACTCTCAGCAAATTTGCGGATGATACTAAACTGGGAGGAGTGGTAGATACGCTGGAGGGGAGGGATAGGATACAGAAGGACCTAGACCAATTGGAAGATTGGGCCAAAAGGAATCTGATGAGGTTCAATAAGGATAAGTGCAGGGTCCTGCACTTAGGACGGAAGAACCCAATGCACAGCTACAGACTAGGGACCGAATGGCTAGGCAGCAGTTCTGCAGAAAAGGACCTAGGGGTGACAGTGGACGAGAAGCTGGATATGAGTCAGCAGTGTGCCCTTGTTGCCAAGAAGGCCAATGGCATTTTGGGATGTATAAGTAGGGGCATAGCGAGCAGATCGAGGGACGTGATCGTTCCCCTCTATTCGACATTGGTGAGGCCTCATCTGGAGTACTGTGTCAGTTTTGGGCCCCACACTTCAAGAAGGATGTGGATAAATTGGAGAGAGTCCAGCGAAGGGCAACAAAAATGATTAGGGGACTGGAACACATGAGTTATGAGGAGAGGCTGAGGGAGCTGGGATTGTTTAGCCTGCAGAAGAGAAGAATGAGGGGGGATTTGATAGCTGCTTTCAACTACCTGAAAGGGGGTTCCAAAGAGGATGGCTCTAGACTGTTCTCAATGGTAGCAGATGACAGAACGAGGAGTAATGGTCTCAAGTTGCAGTGGGGGAGGTTTAGATTGGATATTAGGAAAAACTTTTTCACTAAGAGGGTGGTGAAACACTGGAATGCGTTACCTAGGGAGGTGGTAGAATCTCCTTCCTTAGAGGTTTTTAAGGTCAGGCTTGACAAAGCCCTGGCTGGGATGATTTAACTGGGAATTGGTCCTGCTTTGAGCAGGGGGTTGGACTAGATGACCTTCTGGGGTCCCTTCCAACCCTGATATTCTATGATTCTATGATTCTATGATTCACTCCGTGATGGAGGCCTAGGCAGGCCGAGCTTCCTCAAACAACTCAGCAGGTGCCAGTGTCAGGCTGGTTTCTGTGATATCAGCACCCTGATAACTTCTCCAATCTTCAAAGAGTCCCTTAAAATCCAGCCACAGTCCCTCATTTCTTCTCAGTTCCTGAGCTTTTGCCCTTCTTGACCAAACCAGGCCAGTAAGACGACTGCACCCAGGAGGTAGTTTTCACAGCTAATCGTTGTCTCTTAACAACCCATAAGTGTTTACTGAGGAGTGGCATATCCTGAGCCATTGTTTCCTCCCGGCCTGCTTTTCCTTACAGCCCACTATTAAATTAACCTAATATATTCAGACAATGAACATCCCAATAACCAGATCATCCTCCAGGCTCCATACAGTACTACAGCGCAGCTCCATGTTCATCACATAAAGAAAGAAAGTAATTCAGATGGTGAGAAGTGGCTGAGTTTCACTTAGCAGGAATTTCTGGAACAATCTGATATATTTCACTATTCAGAGACAACTTAGCCATGATGGAACAAGAGAAATTTTCACCTGTACCATCTCTTCCCACCCCCACCCCCCCCATTCCCCATGAAGCCATCCCACTGCTACATAAGGAGACTTTATAACCAGGATTCTCAAAAGAAACTCATGCTTTTGGTAGTTCTGTTTTTTAAAGGGAGGCCTTGATCTTCAGGAAATGCTGAGCACTTGCCTTTTGGAAATCAGACCTCTTTAAACTATTTTAATTAGTGCTTGTAACTGGGTACGTTTACCACTGTGCACCCCCTCGGGGCCAGGCATGGCACAGCAGCTCCTTGCTGGATTAGCATCCCCTGTCAAAGGTCACTCCAGCAGTTTTTATGCCTGGTAACTTGTCCAGTGACTCGGCCCTTCAGCTAGGGCAATTTTTAGTCCATTCCAACAGGGAACACAGCAGTCCACACTGGAAATCCCCAAAAATGTCTTACGCAAAAACAGAACCATCTTCCCCTCTCGGACTCTTTTTCAGCCTCTTCCCTGTTTGATCAGGGGCTCTCCCAGGCTTCCCTCCCTGGAGAACTTTTCCCCTGCTGACTCAGGGCTCTGCAGGAGCCTGCTTGCTCATCACACACTATTTCTACAGTAGCAGTTTCCTGGGCTTTCCCCCTTTCACTGACAATTCCTTCCTGAGGTTCCTACTTAAGCCTGGCTCCTTCTACACAGGAATCATCCGATTGCTGTCAGGTAGGGGCCATTTTTGTAATCAGGCAAGCTGAGCCCCAGGCTCTCCAGTCCACGAGGCAAACCCACCCTGTTACAGTGCCCAAAAATGGGGGTGCTCCAAATCGCCGGTCATTTTTCAAACTTCTCCCTTCTACAATGAGCTGTTTTTCAGAAGACAAAAGGAGCAGTGTAAAGGAAACAGATCACCTCAAGAGCTGTGTTTCAAATCCAGGCAAGGAGAGTAGTAACTGAAAATCCTTACTATCATATTAGGGAGACACGGGGGGGGTGAGGTAATACCTTTTATTGGACCAACTAGTGGTGGTGAAAGAGTCAAGTTTTAAGCTACACCGAGCTCTTCTCCAGGTCCAGAACTTGGTCCCACAAAAGATATCACCTCACCCACCTTGTCTCTCTAATATCCCGGGACCAACATGGCTACAACAACAACAACTGCAAACTGACTGTTTGTGGGTCATGCAAAATTTGTTGGGGGGACTCAGTTCAGATCCTACTGGGGAAACATCCATTTCACAAAAACCACCCTCAAAAGCTGGACAAATTGGCACGTTTGTTGGCAAAGGCACCAGGGAGCAAAGAGGCCTGGAGATTCAGCCACTCACTCTTTAAGGCCCTTATTCAGGATGGGACTTAAGGACATCCCTAACTTTAAAGACATGCTTCAATTCCATCAAAGTCACTTAGAGAGACTTGGGACAGACAGTGACACAACAATATGTTGTTATCCATCAAAGTCAATGGAACTTAAGCACATAATTATGTGCATTGCTAAAGGGGGCCTAAAGTCATGGTGAAGGCATGGTGGCAAAGCAGAGCAGTTGGTCAGCACTGCTTCTGCCTATGCTGTCCTATGGCTAAACAGAGGACTTCGTTCTCCAGGGCTGTGAGCCCAGGACCTTGCACAAGCACTAAATAAACGAACAAGTAATTTCTCACAAGGCTTAACAAGCTCCCTGCAGAAAAGGTCACATATCAGGCTCTGACCTAATGCCCACCCTGGTTTCTGACAATATATTCCCATACCCTGGAGTCCACTGACTACAGTAACACTTCAGGGTTAGGGTCAGAGTCACGTGCAACTGCAGTTTCATTCCAGAGGTGTGCAGGACAGATGCTTTTTGGTTTCATTGTATGTTCCTTTAAGTTTGCTTTGAGTTTCTCGGTTTGAATTAACCCAAACGTTCAGCTAACACGTTAGAGTTCTGCCTAATTTCAGGCTAAGAAATGAGGGCCTAACTCCCAGTATTGTAAAGGCCCATTTATGCTACTCCAGAACAATAAAGGGGCCTTAAAGGAAGAGGAAGACTGGAGCCTCCCCAGCCACCAGAGAGCTGGCATAAAGAAAGACACAGCCCTTGCTCCCTACTGCCCACCCAATTGTGGGGGAGGGATCAGAGACATGTCAGGGACGTGAATTTGGCTACAGCTATTCTCTGCTTCCTATGTCCCATAGTGGGCCATGGACAAAGGTGATGCATGTGGGTGACATGCGGGGTCACATGCCTCCCCCTAGATTTACTGCTTGGCTTGTACTGAGCATGCTCACATAGACTGAGCATGCTCAGTAACACTGCTGAAGCCAGCTGCCCTCACTCTGACCCCCCACCCCCACCACCATCAGCAGGCACGGGTTGTCTCTGGCCATGGAAACAGAGTGTAATTTAGATCAGCCCTGAAGTTGTTCTAACTTACACCCTGGGCCTGGTAGACCCTTGCATGGGCCCAGAATAAAGGGATTGCAAATGGCATACAGTAATTTGGCCACCTTTCTCCTCCAACCCTACCCAAGTGCAGAAACCGAGTAACCAAGCATCAGATTGTAAGTCACGTACACAGTAAGCTCTCTGAGACAGGGACTTTGTGTTTGCACACTGCCCAGTACAATGGGGCCTCACTCTTGGCTGGCTCTTATATACAATCATAATAAACATGATTAATCATAATTAATAATAAATAATCAGGCTCAGAGCCCTCAACTGGCCCACGATGGTCAAAAAGGCAATGGAACTCAACTATCCTTTCTGTAAAAGTAGCCTGAATTTTGGATTCATAACAAGGCACGAAACCTGACAAAGCTTGCCAGCTTGGCCTTGACTCAGAGTTTGTTTTGAACTCTCAACATGGCTCAAGTTAGAGCAAAGCTCCCAAGAGGCCCTGTCCTGCAGCCCTTAATCATGTGAGTGGCTCCGTTTGCTTCAATGAGCCTGCTCACATGAGTAAGGGCTGCAGAACTGGGCCCAGCATTTCCTCACCACTGTTCTAAAACCACAGGCAATTAAAACAATCCTGGGAGTTGAGTTTTCCCCTTTTTCTCCTGTACGTGAGGCCAGTACCCAGCAGTCAGGACTCAGAAACCTGCCCCAAAACACTGGAATCATCACAATCTGAAAGAGGGTGTCACACTCCTCACCTCTCCTGTAAAACATGCTTAAGAGTCAGGCTGATGAGCAAGGGGAAAAAATCCCAAGTCCAGGATTTTGGAACTTGTGATTTGCCTCCTTCTCCAGGGGAGTCTGAGAAATAATAAATATTGCTACAGGTAATGAGACACTTCTAAAATTATCCCTAACCTCCAGTCCACTGCACAGTGCAGAGCAGATCCTGGGTGCACTCAGTTACGCTCCAACACCACAGACGTGGGTCTGACCTCCATTAAACCGGTGTGACTCCACTGACTCCTGATTTAATACCAGGCACCCCAGCTACACATTTATTTCTGGGCACAGAAAATGCATGTTGTGACTTTGGATTCCCATCCATTTGCATGGAATGCATTTTGGAAGTTCCACACAACTGCCTAGGGGAGAATATGATGCATGGGAACACACTTTATACAATACTTGTAAGCCCTAGTAAGAAAATATAGCCACAAGTGATGGGTACACCTTTTTTAATTCATACATTGTGGTTCTTGCCATCATACATCAATAATACCTAACTTTTATATAATATTTTTCATCAGTTGATCTCAAAGTACTTTACAAAGGAGGTCAGTATCATTTCCCCATTTTACAGATGGGGAAACTGAGGCACAGAGAGGGAATGTGACTTGCCCAAGGTCACCTTGCAGATGAGTGGCAACACCAGGAATAGAATTCAGGTCCCCTGAGTCCCCATTCAGGTCCCCTGAGTCCCCCAATAGGCCACACACAGTAAAGATAGTTACCCTTGGTTACCGGTCTTCCCAAATCCTTTCCCAGGGACAGCTTGCAATCCTCAGCTATTCACTAGCCTATTTTCCTAAGACTCTTCTAGGTAGACAGAAATACTTCTATGCAAACACACAGAGAGAAACCAGACTCAGTCCAAACCTTAGAAATGAACAGTGAATATTTACATTTGTAGTGGGGAAGTGTGAGGGACATAGACCCATTTCACATTTTATTGGGCTTCGGGGATGTTGTAAAAATCTTGTACTGTCAGGCTGATCTACATAGCCCTGTGAGCTTTCTGTCAGTTCTGCCAGCTCTCCCTGGCAAAGAGTCCCACAGTGATGTCTCAGGCTACAGCGCTGCTGAAGTCTCGAGGGAAAGGTGGGTGAAAAGAACAGCTAGGAAAACTGAGAAAAGCGGAAGAGATCAAAGGAGAAAATGTAAAGCAAGGGGAAAACTGAACAAGTATTAAATAGGTCTTAGATGATTCAAACACTGTGTTGTTTTAGTATTGTCATACTTGGATCTAAAAGGCATTATGAGAACTGAAACTGCTTCCACATTTCCATTTCAACCCCAGGTCAACTGGGTACTTAAGCGGTTGCGTAACTTTAAACACATGAATAATCCCAGTGAAGTTATTGAGACTAATGTGTTTAAAGTCAGACACACCTGCTCAAAGACTTCACTGAGCTAGGGCCTCTGTCCTTATTTTAAAATCTTACATTAACTTTATATTAAAACAGACACTATAAACACCATAGGGCTAGGCTGAAATCATCTTACTCACACTGAGTAGGCCCATTGCTTGTGTCTGGTCCCATTTTCCAAATAATTGAACAACTTTTGCACAGATTAAAAAATCATTAAAATATAACATGTAAAAATTCCACCACATACAACCAAGCTAAAACATACAGACTATTATCAGTCGGTGGAATTTTCAACAGTAGCTAAGTGAATTGGGGCATAAGTCCCATTGGAAAGTCAATGGGATTTGTGTTCCTCGGTCACTTGAGAGCTTTTGAAAATCCCACCTATTTTGACCTGAATGCACAAGGTACCTGCCCCCAGCTCCATCTTCCCACCTTGCTGATGGATATACGGTGATACATGTGTGACATTCAATGATATTTCTCATCTCTCGGATCAGTTTTCAAGTAACACTGACTAAAGATGCAGCTAGACACTCACCAAAACTGAATGAAGACAAAAACAGGGTCAGCGGTGACAACATTTATTAGTACCCGGTGCAGAACATTCTGAACAATTTAAACAAAATATGGTCATACTTCTCTCTTATCTCAGTACAGATCTCTACGGCATGTTCTGCCTTTGTTCCACATATGGAGTTCCCTTTGACAACAGTGGGAAAACAGTGCGTTCAATGAGTGCAAAATATGCAACAGAAATCCACACTACAGATCAGAGAGAATTTTGCCCTACATTTGCACTTTAAAATGGACTTGGTATTCCCCTTTTCCACATGATCTAATAACTGCTGTGTAGTAATGCTGTGCAATATTAAGCAGCTGCTCTGTTCCATCTCAGAGGTGGCTGCATTTCAGTGGTGTTAAGTTATACAGTTGATATATAGAGAGCGTGAAATCCTGGTTACTTTGAAGTCAATGGCAAAGCTCTCAAAGCAAAGGAGAACTCTGGGATTTTTCTGCAAGAAAGTAATTTATAAAAGTGAAAGATATCTGCATGTATTTATATTGAAGATGTTTTCTGTCTTTTCTGATCCTATATTGAGCTCTCAAGGTAGAAAGAGCAATGAACAAGTTTAAGAAGAAACAGCACTAATTAAAAAATGATAAGAGCAAACAAACATCTAAATAGTTTAGGAGCATTAAGTCTAAAATTACAACAATCCTTCAAAACATGGCAGTACACATAATAAATAAAGTACTGCATTCAACCATTATTTAGGGTGTTTACTACCTTTCCTAAATACCACAAACTACCTAGTTCTTTACTTTATACAGTTAAACACTATGAACATTAATGTTTCCATAGGACTAAATTTAAGCCATTGTACTGCACTTAAAGAAAAATAGCTTTGCACAGTTTTTGCTTACACAGACATATTTTAAATGTAAATATTAATCACGTGTTATAGCTTGATAAAAATATTGTTCAGTATTTTCACACTTCAGTCATTTTATAGCTTGTTGAAAAAATGAACCAGGAGATGGTCAATGAACAGCTGAAATCAAATGTCACTCCTCCAGAAATCATTTCAATACAAAATGGCACACTGAGCTGCTTCAAGTTTCTAACAAATCCTCTGGCATATGATCATAATTGCCCTAGCTTTCCTGAAGGCTTCAAAAGCCACTCACTGCAGTGGCATCTATTTCACTCTCCAAAAGCCAAATATTTCATTATATCCCATCCATTATCTCCCTTGAAAAAAGTATACAGTGTTACTCTATAACTCACTGAACATGACTGCATGAACTGCAATCGTAATAGACAACGTATGAATTGACATGGAATTTCTTTTATCTAAAGGTGAGTAAACAGACTTTCACCTCATTAAGACCAACTGCACAGAGAGGATTAAATAAGTCTAACTGAATACCTTTTCAGCTAGAATTATACAGCTGTAGCTCAACTGAACACAATTATATCCGCAACTCATGCAAATACATTTAGAAAGTTTCTCTCCTGTCACATCAGTGCAAACATGTAACATTCACAACGTCCCCATGTGGCAATCAATGTTGACAAATGAACCCTGGAACTAATAAAACATATGGAGAAGATCACATTTTAAAATAAACTAATAGAGAAGTCAGCTTGACAACTGAATACTTTACATTGCACCATCACCTTGTCATTAAAGCAAAGGCTGTTCAAATCAAATGAAGCTCACCAAAAGCAAAAAGTATGAACATTCATTTTAAATGACAATCTAACAACATTTTAGATTTGTCTCTTAATAGGTATTTTTAAAGCACCTTAAACGTGATGCATGCAATTCTAACCTTATGTTGTACTAGAGAGGATGTTATTTTTAAAGAGCACTAATTTTCTTCTTAATGTAGTCAATATGTATTCACCAATTATGGAATTTAAAAGACTAAGTGGTAGAGTGGTTGAATGCACAGTTCTTCTGGAGACCTCGGTTTTAGCCTGCTTAGATCACAAGTGAAATGAGTACAGTGATCTCAGTCCAGGTAGTTTCCTCTGCACATTTGACTACCCCATTTTTCCATGATTGGTTATGTCATCTCAAGAAAAGCCCAGGACTGGGAAGCGTGAGGAGTGGGATTGTGTTGGTGCTCAGATCTGAGGCTGTGGAAATTGAACAGGCACTGAGCTTAAAGTGGACTGTCAATCTCACTGAGGACTGGAGAAATTCAAAAACAGATTTGAAAACGGCACATACAAAGCAAAATGTGAAGATTCCCACAGCACCATAAGCATAAGTGATGGGATCTCACCAATACTAATCAAAACTGGAGGAACTGAAAGCAATGTCTGAGGAGCCGTGCCAAAAAGTCGCCTTCCATTAGTTATTGTTACATTCACAGCAAGTGAGGAGTGTTAATGCATATAGCACAAGGTGAAGTTATAGTCTATGTGGAGGAATGTGAAGGATATTATCCATGTTTTCACTAGGCTTTAGGAAACCCAGGTGGTTATGTGCACAGCTACAGAGGTGGAGGTAAGTGCAGGAGACAGACTGTTACATATAAACATATTTATGGAGTGAGACCAGCTACTACAACT
This sequence comes from Lepidochelys kempii, assembly GCF_965140285.1. Lineage (NCBI taxonomy): Eukaryota > Metazoa > Chordata > Testudines > Cheloniidae > Lepidochelys > Lepidochelys kempii. Next base: position 205,831,851 of record NC_136382.1, on the reverse strand, counting down.
TTTCCTCGCTTTCTTTCAGAGGTGTCATGATAGAGGTCACTTTAGCAGCACACCTGCCAGTAAATGACCTAGATTAGTGAATCTCTTTCGATATTAGGTACAACTCAAGCTGTAGGAGCTGGTCTCTAATCTCTTGGACTCCAGGAGGTGACAGTGGCTTCCTGGAGATCACCAAGAGCCCGACCAGTGCTGATTGCACAGCTATAGATCTAACACACATCCAGGCACACCAAAGCAAGCGAAAATGGGTTGGACTGAATACTTGAACAGCCACGGATTATGAACCTTCTCTTGGGATACCTGCCATTGAAATAACACACCCAGAGAGCGCCCCCCCCCCCCCGCCCAGGGAAGCAGAAACCCTAGAATAAACTCCATTCCCTGCCCCAGTAAACCCCCCCCCCCCGCCCCGAGACACGATCGACGGCCGTGCCAGGGGCTGGGGACTCACCGGATTGCCCAGCCCAGCTGGAGAGGGAAGCCAGGAGCAGCGTGAGCGAGCCCACGAGGCAGAGCTGAGCCAGCAGCAGCTCCCTTCGTCTCCGGCGAGCCTGGCTCCTGTGCCGGCTCCCAGGCGGCAGCATCTCCGGCCGGGAGAACCGAGCCGCCGCCGCGGCTGGCTGCCGCCGCTTCTCCTTCCCCGCCACCGCCTCCATGGGCTCCCCCGGCGGCTGGCGAGGCGGCCCAGGCGCAAGGAGAGGACGGGGGGCTGCGGGCTGGGGCTGGGGGGCGCGGAGCTCCAAGGGGGGGGACCCCCGGTCCGTGCAGCGCAGGGGGCTGCCTGGCCCCTACTCCATGGCGCGCCGGGCTGGAGGGGCAGCGGCCCGGGGAGCGGCGGCGGCGGCAGCGGGCTGTGCCATGGATGGGGAGCCGATGGCAGCGGCAGCCGGAGTCGAGCCCCCAGCCCGTGTGCAGCCGCCCGCTCAGCCAGCCCCGGCGAGGGGCGGAGGAGGGAGACACACGCGGCGCGGGCAGGGGAGGGGGAGGCGGACAGGAGCCACCCGACGCTTTCCGATCCGCCCCGAGTGCCTTCGCCGCGCCCCCCGCCCCAGCCCGGGGCTCCGCGGGGAGCAGCCTCGGGCCGCCCGGCCCTGCCCCCGGGGGCGCCCCGCCTGGCTGGTCCCCGGCCACTGGGGTGGAGGAGTGGGGAAGGGGGGTCCCCCTACACCACCCCCGCCCCGCACAGCCAGGCGTGGGCTGCTCCGCGCACCCCAGCCCAGCCAGCCTCTCCCCTGGAAGGGGCGGCCCGGGGTGACCAGAGGTCCCAATAGTATCGGGGCCATGCCGCTATTACCGGCTTTGTCTTACATACCCCCCTCCCCCGAAAAAAAAGGGTCCCGATTTTTCACACTTGCTCGCTGGTCACCTAGGGCGGCCTGTTCCCCTGCAAGCCCAGCTCTGCCCGGTGAAATGGGGCCGGTGGGCTCGTCCAAGCCAATCAGTCGGAAGCGATGAGCCCCCCTCCCACTCCAGCTGCAGTCAGTCCTGGAGTCAGGTACTCGGCCCCTCTCAGTGTCTCCACGCCCCTGTCCACCCAGGTCCCAGGACCCCGGGTTGTGTTTCCAAGCCTATGCTTAAGCGTCCACAGTGCATGGGAAACCTGGGCTTATAATTGCTGGACCTGGCTCTCACACAGGTGCTAATACATCCATACTGTGCTACAGTGACCTTGAGACTCAGGTCCCTGGCCTGAACTGTGTCCACATTGCAAAATGACAGGACTTGGACCCACATCCCAGCTGAACTCAGGCTCTGACCAACCCCCCCTCACAAGGTCCTAGGAGCTGGGTCCTTTGTGCTTGCTGAGGGGAGTGAGACTGATTTGTGTGTGGACAGAGAGGGGGCTTGGGTTCAAAGCGGAGATGGAGCCTGGCCGGATTTAGGGTGCAGCATAGACATACCCTAACAGACAGGCCGTCAACAGGTCCTGTAACTAAATCCTTGGGCTGGGAGTAGAGAGCTGGTTCTGACCCCACTTTTGTGATTCACAATGGGGCCTTGGCCATGTGTCACCTAACTGCTCTGGCCCGCAGTCTGCCCATCTCTGTAATGGGCACAGCAAGACTTTCCTACCTTGTAAAGGTAGCGTCGCTCAGCTTCAGCGGTGTGTATAAAGCACGCCAAGCTTCGCACTTGGGAGGTGCCCAGTAAATGCAAATATTCGTTATTTAGTCTTAGAACAGGTTATCGCGCTTTAACAAGCTTATACTCTGCAGCCAAATAAACTGAGCCTAGACCCCTGATACCCTATTTGAACAGCCAGTACAGAGATCTCTAACCAAACACTCCCATTTCCAAACACTCAGGCTTTGTCTGTTTGAGCATTTTGCTTCAAATCTCCCCCCAGCACAGCTCCCCCAGCGGTCACAAGAGCAGGAGCACTGGCGTAAACTGCTGGCATTTTAACCACGCGGCTCTGGTGATAAACCTGACGGCCAGACTCCACTACCACTCAAGCCAATACAACCACCGGGGGTTGCTACATCACAGGTAATGCAATGGTGGAGGAGTGCCAGCGTAGACAAGCTTTACAGTTTCCCATTGGCTTTAGTGGGCTGTGAATCAGGGTCTCAAAGAGCTGAAGTGGCCTGAATCTTTCCACTCCTCTCTCTTTGTTAATAATACCCAGCACCTAAAAGCAACTGAAATTCGGGCATTGTACCAATCCACTGTAAGAAGAGCTCCTGTCTCAAAGAGTTTACAGTCCAATTAGACAAAGGGAGAATTATTATCCTCATGTTACAGATGTGGGGGACTGAGGCACAGTGAGTGCACACATCCCCAAATCACACATATGGACACAGAAAACAATTTCTTCTCTCATTCTTTCCCACTTCCACAGCACTGACAGTCTGGTGATAGTGACCTGTAGTTATGTGTGAACTATCTAGTTATGTGACCTGTATCCATGGGAAAACCTTAGTTGTGGTCATTAGAAGGAAAAGAGAAAAGGAGGACTTGTGGCACCTTAGAGACTAACAAATTTATTTGAGCATAAGCTTTCATGAGCTACAGCTCACTTCATCGGATGTAGCTCATGAAAGCTTATGCTCAAATAAATTGGTTAGTCTCTAAGGTGCCACAAGTCCTCCTTTTCTTCTTGCGGATACAGACTAACACGGCTGCTACTCTGAAACCTAAAAGGAAAGGGTTTAGGATCATAAGCAATTTTCTCTTCTGCATGAACATGTCCTCTGCAATCACTATAGACTGGTGGAGTAGGTGAAAAGAAATCTCCAAATTATTTCACATGTCCCAGCATGAAACCGACTAATATGCTCTGGTACAATCCCACGTGATCACAGAAAGCAATTTTTGGCTTCCGGCTCACACACAGCTTTGAGATATGTCACACAGACAACATTAAAGAGGGTGGCACTGAGATATTTTTCATAAGTTTAAACATAATTATTCAGTGTCTGGAAACTCCGTGAACATTTTACCATAAGTTTCCTCACAAAAATCATTTTCCCACCTCCATTGTTTATGCACACCATTTTATTATTGTAGGGTGGCTCTTGAGTACTACTCTGCAGGTATTTTATATTAGGAAAAGAGGCTGGCATTTTCAAAATAGCCTAAGTAATTTAGGAGCATGAGTCCCACTGACTTTCACATGAGACTCGTGTTCCTGACAGAACCAAAACACTGGCCTCCAACCCTTCTCAATGCTATTTTAATTCACACAACCCTGGTATTTCTACACATCTTCCCCTCAGTTGGAGCTACAGGGTCAGCCAGCACGAACCAGAGCAGGAAAAAACACAGACTCTGCAAAACATCGGAACTGCCTAATGATCAGACGGAGGGAGGGACATAATGAAACGAGGAAAAAGAAGTTGTGTCATTTACATCAAGCTCATCTCAGGTCACCCCTCTTGGGCCTGCTCCACTCTGCTGCTCACAGAAAGATTCAGTTCAACCTGAAATTTTGGCAGGGAAGCAAAATGGGAAGCAGCAGAGCAGGTTTGAAGGGGAGCTTATGAAAAAGAGAGTTCCATGTAACTAACCTATATCTAGGGGGCCTTCGAGTCAGTTGCTTAATAGCATATTAGTCCTGATGTTCTATTAAATAGACGGATGCACTTCCTTATCAGAGACAGAAGAGAATTCCCTCTTCTCTCCCACTGATAATTGAGTATGTGGGTGGAGCAGGCTTTGAACTCAGCTGTCAGCATGAATGAAGCAGAAGGGAGAGAAATCTCAGTGGAGGTTACTCTTTTGAGAGAAAAGCTGCTATTTTTCTCTTCTGGAGCACGGCACATGAAAAAACAACATAGAAGGCATAGGCCAGGGTAGGGGCAAACACTATTCTTCATATATTCCTAGATGTATACCTCCTCTTCTCCTTTCTTCCTTTCACACCTGCTCCTCATTTAGTTTTTATTATAGTTACTCCCAGGGAGTAACCTCTAGGGGGCAGTAGGTACTCTTGATGATCCAAGATTTGCACTGCTCAGGGAGTTATAGAGACTTTCACCACTAGATCACCTGTCAAATCCAAGCTAAAATTGTTGATGCATCTGATGGGCCGTTCAGTGGCTTCTGTGAAATGAGTTTAGTGGTCTCAGTCCAGTTCCCAGTGGGTCCATGTCACCAAAACGAACCAGGGTATTTGGCCTAACTGGCAGCTTTGTTGGCATTCTCAGCAGAAAGGCCAAGGAGTGAATGGTTGTGGAGACTGAACTATCTTCTCACCCCTTAAGGGTGCTCCTTCATGTCAGCAGTAAGGAACTTTAGCCGGGAAACATGGGGAAGTTAGTACTGCTACCACTTGTGCTGGACTACTGTCTGGAAAAATGCAGCTCAGATTTCAGCCTCTGAGGAAAATGTTATGTTCTTCTTGTTCTTTTGCTCAGTTTCTTCTTCTTATAATCGTTATATGTATAAGCAGGCAAAATTCTTCTACCACAAAGGTAAAGCTCATCTGTGTAGAAGACAGAGCTTTCCTGGGCGCTGGTCCAAGACTGTCAAATGAGCTCCCCCAGGACCTAAGGACTATCATAAACCTCAGCATTTTCCACTCCAAGTGACGGGTGCATTCCTTCAACTTGCCTTCTCCAACATCAGCACAGCGCAGTGTGGATATTTAAAACAAAAACAAAACCCTACCGAAACAAAACATTGCACCGCACATGCAAGTCTCTTCCAGAAAAAAGGCTGAGAGAAAGAACAAACTACATGTGACAGAGGTTAGTCACGTGGCTTCACGTACGACTGGAAGGTGCTCAGATTCTACAGAGATGAGCATAGTATAAGTGCCTGTATTGAACGAAATACATTTTTTAAAGAGGCTAAAGAGAGCAAACAAAGTCACAGTGCCAGGTCTGAAGAGTAGATAAACTAGACTTAAGAAGACACAACAAGCAAAGGCCATAAACAGACAAGAAAGGGGGAAGGGAGCACACTGATGATAATATACCCAGTTACTCATTAAGACATGCATAAATTAGATAGTAGAAAAATGAAAAACTAATTTTGAAAAAAAAATGTTGTTTTCATTTCTAAAAGGGACCCATTTTTCATCATTTTGGATTTTTTTGTGAATTTTTACCTACACCATTTTTTTTATTAAAAACATTATCAAAATTGTGATGACCATGTCAATAATGTTTTCTCTCAAAATGTTCAGTAGAAAAAAATTAAAAACAAAAAATGTCAACAAGTATTTGTGAAAAAGTTCATTTTGGAAAAAACCCCCACTCTTCAACCCAAAAATAATATGTTTGACAAATTTCAACCCATTCTAGTGGAAACCTTGATGGATCTGTTACTTTTTCCCCTTAATGGTACTTTCCTCCCCCTGAGGCGAGCAGCTGGGGCCAGGTAGTGGGGAGGGTTCATGTCAGCCCTGCACGGTGTCCTGTTTTCCCTTTGAGAAATATGGTCACCCTGGTTCTGTGGTTTGTGATATGCAGGAGGTCAGACTAGATGATCACGATGGTCCCTTCTGGCCTTAAAGTCTATGAGTCTATGAAATGTGGATGACTACACAGTGGGCAGGGCAGCAGGGAATCAGGCCCTCAAACACATGCGTGTATATAACAAGGTTAAAAACGAGCATCAAAGATGATCATGGAAGCAGCATGGTGGATGCACTGTGGGGCTGAAATTCATATAAAGACCACCAAGAGAAGGAGATTACAGGTTCTTTTTTAATTATTTGTTGGTGCTTCCTTTCTCGTCTTTTTTTTTTTAACTTTTTTTCGCCTCCTTTTCATAACACAGAGGAAAATCTACATTGTCTCCCCTTGTAATATTTGGAGTTACCTGTGTCTAAGCCTTGCTGTAACTTGTTAGTATTAAAATTAAGCCTGGAGGACTCAGCTGAGATCAGGGCCCCACATAGTGAGCCCTGTACCAAAGAGCTTACAATCGAAATGGACAAGACAGATAAAAGGTGGGAGGGGAAATGAAGGGGAAGAAACTTGCTCAAGGTCACGCAGCAGATCAGCAACAGAGCTGGAAATAGAACTCAGGGCTCCGGACTATTCCGGAATAATTTACATTTAGCTAAGACCTAAGAAAAGGAAGACAAAAGAGGGAGATGGCAAATGCCACCGCTCTTTTAGACACCCAGGGAAAGAACCTGCTGATGTACCTCCACACCAAGCCACGTCACTCCTCTAAGGGCGAGTGCCTGTGGGCAGCAGCAGCAGAGCAAACCCTGTCAGGAAAGGGGAAGGAAGAAGAAAAGGTGGAGGGCTCTTCTCCTCCCTGAGGGATTGTCTATGTTATGAAATGGCAAGGCGTGTTGGAACACACTTGGGAGCGTCCCAGTGAGCTGGCAGGCGGGCACTGTGCTCAGCACGGGCCAAAACAAGTTGCATTCAGCATCATCTCAGCTATTCAGGGTTCATGACGGCTCCACCCTGACCACACTGTGGCAATCGGCAGCCTGTCAGACAGCTCGAGTGGTCCCTGTTTTGTTCTAACTCCCACTGTAATGATGGGAAGCCTCCTATTGACAGCAATGGCTGCTAGGGTTGCCAACCCTCCAGGATTGTCACACGAAGAAACCGCCAGGAACACAACAACCAAAACTGGCAACCCTAATCGCTGCTGGATCAGGCCCTAAATACCGACTTATCACACCCAACAAGGAGGAAGGGTGGTCCAGTGGATAGGGCACTAGCCTAGGAAACCAGTGACCTTGGTTCCAGTCCTTGCTGTCACAGGTTTATCATATGGTCTCTTTGCATCTCCATTCCCCATCTGTGCAATAGGGATAATAGCACTGCCCTGCTTCACAGAGTTGTGGTAAAAAGACACATGTTAAAAATTCAGAGGTACTCTAGTGATGGGGGAGTTCTTGTCACAACCATGAGGGCTCAAAGTTCATTTTCTAAACGAAAGCTGAGATTTTGAAGTCACCACATGACTCCTAAAGCTGGGGCCCAAGCAAAATCTGGCCCGGAGTTCTACCAGCCTTGACAACGTTCCCATAAAACATATACAACAGAGAAATCTCACACAGCTTGTGTAACTCAACAACCAGGGACGTTTGCTTCCTTACCAGCATTGTGAAAGGGAGAAAAATAACCTTGCACTCACCACAAGCCATTTTCCTATAACAAATCTGAGTAGAGCGCACTGCCGTTGCACAGGGAAGGAGGCTGCTTTGCTTCAAGTTCTGTTTGTCGTATTGTTCCATCAGGAGGCAGACCTTGGCACAGCGCTGACACTCCTCCAGGGTCCCGCTGGACCTCAAGGAAGAAGAATACTCGAACGAGCAGGCGTCCGGGGGCAGCGCTGTGTTTCTCTCTCTGGTGAAATGGTGAACAGATCTGTAACAGCAAGGCGTGGGCTCAAGAGACACAAGAGGACCTCGAGAGGCCATCTAGTCCAGTCCCCTGAACTTGTGGCAGGGCTAAGTATTATCTAGACCATCCTGAGAGGTGTTTGTCTAACCTGCTCTTAAAAATCTCCAATGATGGAGATTCCACATCCTCCCAAGGCAATTTATTCCAGTGCTTATCTACCGCAAAAGAAAGTTTTTCCTAATGTCCAATCTAAACCGCCCGTGCTGCAATTTAAGCTCATTGCTTCTTGTCCCATTCTCAGAGGTTGAGGAGAACAATTTTTCTCCCTCCTCCTTGTAGAAACCTTGTATGTACTTTTCTGTCAGCAGCACCCACACCAGGGCTGCAATCGAAACCCGTCATGTCTTGCCTCTTTTGAGTCAGTTAGGACCCTTGCGCTGACTTCTGATTGCAATGGGAGTTATGCACCTTTGAGGATCTGGGCCTAGGTGCTGCATGTGGATCAAGGCATAAACATTTGACCCAGAGACCCAGATTCCTATCGTCAGCTTCGGCCACAAATCGAAAACAAAGGCTGTTATCTGAAGAGGCACAAAGGGTTTATGCATACCTGTTCCTGGCACTTCACTTCCTCCTTCCATGGCAGCAGGGTGCCATGCTGGGACTCTCTCACCACAGGGCAGGGCACCCAGCAGGCCAGAGTCAGAGCCAAGATACAAAGCAGGTCTCTTGCGTCCTGATCCAGTGCTCTACCCATGAGACAACACAGCTGTATGTCCTCTCGCTTTAGGAATCTAAATTGTATGTCAGCACATATGCTATCCTAAGGGCAGGAAAAGGTGTCATCCCCAAATACCTGCTGTTTTCTTGGTCTGCCTTTTATTCCAATGTCTTGTTTTTTCCCTCATACCCAGCCCTTTAAGGCCTTGCCTACATGGGGAAATTGCATTAGTTTAACCTGTCATTTTTAAACTGATTTAGTTTCGTTACAGTGGTTCAAAAGCCTGTATGGACATTCTGATTTCAGATTAGGAGTAGTTTATATTGATTTAGCTTAAACCTGTTTCTAATCAACTTAAAACTAAATCTAAATCAGCCACTCAGACAGAAATAGGAGTGTCTATACAGAAGTTTGCATCAGTTTAACTACACCAGTTTAAATTCACACCTGAAGTGAACGTCTTGCGTAGAAAAAGCCCTGAGTCGCCAATCACTGATCATTTTCCCAGATTCAGAAGGATCTGGGCAAGTGTCTGCCCAATGTGCTGTGAGGGTAATATGCAACGGCAAAGGGGGCAGCAACAGCTATAAAATTGCCCTGCTGTAAGAGGGGGTTCCCTCTCCAGCAGAGAGTGCTATCATAATGGCTCCTGGCCAGCCCCCGCACATTCCCCTTCAGAGAGGGCAAGACCAGAGCTCAGTGTGCTCCAGCTACTCTGTGCCCACAGAGGGGGTCAGCGCAACTTAGAGCAGCCCGAGAGCTACTCTAAATTATGCCAGGACCTGGGAAGGCCAGAATTATGGAGTCACAAAGGTGGCTTAAAGCCATCTTTGCGCCTCCCATCCCCCCATCATTTGCTACACTCAAATGAAGAGTGAATCTGGCCAGTTCAGTTCAGCTCTCTTCCTGGGTGGGCTCAGATCGATCATAAAATAAAGAAACATTTCAGCTGAAAAAACAACAAAGTGCAAGGTGTAGGGTAAAAGCGGTGCTGGTCGGCTCTGTTCTCATGATGTTTAAATACACGCAAACAAATCTTTCTGGCTTTCTTTCTTCCCTTTCTTGGCAGGGGCAATAGGTGTCTGTCAAACTATATATAACGAAACAGATCTTTAAAGGGGGCAGAGGGAATCATGCTCAGTTTATCAGCTGTTTACGAAAATAAAAATCCTGCAAAATAGCTGATTTGTGGCTCAGCACAGCTCCACAGGGATTTCCTGTGCCCCATAGCGGGTGTGCGTGGGGGTCAGAGCCCGTCAGTCTGTAACTATCCAGATCCACTGGCCATGCCTTTTCCATAGCAAGAACGGCAGCTAAGGCAACACTTAGGCTTCAGTAACAGCTGCAAGGCTGCTCTAACCCCTCCAGGGACAGGGGGAAATGGTCCTTTCCCGCACAGTTCCAGCCACTTCAGAAGACTCCAGTGACAGCTGTGAGGGTAACATGCAACTGCAAAGGAGGCAGCAACAGCTAAAAAATTTCCCTGCAGTAAGAGAGGGTTCCCTCTCCAGCAGAGTGCGCTATCATAATGGCTCCTGGCCAGCCCCCGCACATTCTCCTGCAGAGAGGGCAAGATCAGAGCTCAGTGTGCTCTGGCTACTCTATGCCCATAGAGGGGGTCATAGACAGTGGGCTGGGGCTAGACTGTGCCTGTTAGTGACAAAGCCCCGTTTACTGACCACAGGGATGGAGGCCTTTTCCCCAAAGGATCTTGAGGAAGCTAGGCCCTACCAAATTCAGACCGTGAAAAACACATCACAGACCATGAAATCTGCTCTCCACCGTGAAATCTGGTCTTCTGTGTACTTTTACCCTATACCATACAGATTTCACAGGGAAGATCAGCGTTTCTCAAACTGGGGGTCCCAACCAAAAAAGGGGTCATGGAGGGGGGGTTTGCAAGGTTATTGTAGGGGAGTTGTGGTATTGTCACCCTTACTTCTGAGCTGCCTTCGGAGCCGGATGGCTGGACAGCAGCGGCTGCTGGCCAGGCACCCAGTTCTGAAGGCAGCACCACCTGCAGCAGTGCAGAAGTAAGGGTGGCGATGGGCGGCTGGAGAGTGGTGGCTGCTGGCCAAGGGCCCAGCTCTGCAGGCAGCAGAACAGAAGGAAGGGTGCCAGTACCATACCAGGCCATCCGTACTTCTGCATTGCTGCTGGCAGCGGCGCTGCCTTCAGAGCTGGGCTCCTGGCCAGCAGAGGCCACTCTCCAGCTGCCCAGCTCTGAAGGCAGATCCGCCAGCAGCAGCCGCGCAGAAGTAAGGGTGGCAATACCATGACCCCCCCAACAATAACCTTGCGACGCCCCCACTACTCCTTTTTGGGTCAGGACCCCTAGAGTTACAACGCCATGAAATTTCAGATTTAAATATCTGAAATCATGAATGTCATGATTTTTAAAATCCTATGACCATGAAATTGACCAAAATGGACTTTGAATTTGATAGGGCCCTACCCATGATGTATGTGGCAATTCTCCAAAAAGGGCCACATTTTTGGCATTTGATGCATCCACCCTACACACACACCGCATATAGCATTTGAAAGCTCATTTTAAGTACGTTTAGATGGTGCTGTAAACCTGGAATGATGGCACCCAAAATGAGCAAATATCTTTTTTTTATTTGCACAGCTCCAGAAACACCGCAAGTGGCTCTGACTACAGTTTTCACGGTTTTCCTTCATTTCAACCGCTGAATGTGGTTCATAGATTCATAGATTCATAGATATTTAGGCCAGAAGGGACCATTATGATCATCTAGTCTGACCTCCTGCACAATGCAGGCCACAGAATTTCACCCACCACTCCTAAAAAAGACCTCACACCTATATCTGTGCTATTGAAGTCCTCAAATTGTAGTTTGAAGACCTCAAGGAGCAGAGAATCCTCCAGCAAGTGACCCGTGCCCCATGCTACAGAGGAAGGCGAAAAACCTCCAGGGCCTTCCAATCTGCCCTGGAGGAAAATTCCTTCCCGACCCCAAATATGGCGATCAGCTAAACCCTGAGCATATGGGCAAGATTCATCAGCCAGATACTACAGAAAATTCTTTCCCGGTAACTTGGATCTTACCCCATCTAAAAACCCATCACAGGCCATTGGGCCTATTTACCATGAATATTTAATTACCAAAACCATGTTATCCCATCATACCATCTCCTCCATAAACTTATCGAGTTTAATCTTAAAGCAAGATAGATCTTTTGGTGTTTGGTGGTCAAAGCTACCAAGCAATGTATTAAGCCATTTTTACTGGTTTTGCATGGGCACATTTTTTCCCCCAGAAATTATTAAACTATTTAGCGTGTGGCAAAAATAGCAAAGATCAATGTTTTGCAATAGACTCACATGAAATGTTGTCACATGGCATATTCTTAATTGTCAAAGTACCTCACAAGCGATTATAATTTTTCTATATTTTCAAATGAAATTTGCTAACCAGACCAATCTCACACTGAAGGTTGTGAAGCAGCAGTAGTAGATTGCATGCCCACAGTTTGCATCGCATAGCAGGGAGATATAAATGTATGTCAATTCCTAATGTAATGCTTCTCCATTTGTAAGCTTTTGTACATACAATGTAGCATCTAGTCTGCTTGGTAGACGGTTTTAATTTGTAATTGCCTATCCATGCAGTACTAGCCTTTGAAATATCCTAGACACGAGATTTTTAATTCTGCATCACTTATGTACAGTTTTAGAGATTAAAAACACACAGCTTCCTACAGGGCTTCAGTCAAAGTGCTCACTCAACAAAAATGGCAATTTTGATACTAACAGAGAGATCTAATTCGCACAAGTCTGTATCCTTGTATAAAATGAAAACCGGTGGTAGTGGTTAGGGCAGTGCTAAGCTCTGGAAATTTTACCTCCACAGGGAATTACAGAATATGAAGACATGGAGGATACAAGCTTTTTAAAGCGTCCACCAAAGAGAAAAAAACTTTCCACAAACTTTGAAAAATGGGTTATTTGTCAAGGAAAACAAAAGGATGCAAATCTGGCAAAAGCCACCAGTGCTGGGCAGGATTCTGTGATGCTGGCAGCAGGAGCCAGGAGAGATTATATCGGTGGCTACTGGATTAATCTCCTAGTAGAGATGATGTGCCACCAGTACTCCATCACAAGGGTTGCTTTCAGAAATACACAAGCTAGGTGAGTTTGGCATCTGTCAGAGTTGTAGTGAATTCACCCAGAAAAGAAAACAGACTCTGAATCTGATCAGAGAGCATGAGATTCACCTGCTTCTATAGCCACCAGAGCAAGCATGTGCTCCAGTATTGGTCTTGTTGCATTGTTTGCTTGAGAACACACACAAAGAAGTCAAGAAACTTCATAAAACAGAGACATCTGAGAAAGCAACCCAAATAAGGGAGGCAGCAAGTCCAAGAGGAGATGATGACACGTTGCCCAGAATATCTGTGGAAGACTTGATTGCTAAGGATGCCATTGATCACTCAACATGCCTTTCTTCCTACTTGAGTCCAACAAATCTGAAAGCAAAACCAGCTAGTTACACTGCAACAATAAGGTCACCTTATGACATTGCATTTTACCAGCTGATTGAAGAAATAGACAATGATTCTTACATACAACAAGAAGGCTCTTCTCCTGTCCAAGCTGCTACAAAGATATAAAGAGCTACTTCCCTCAGATGTACAAATGGCAAGCTATTCCAGGAACAAATTACTGACAAGATTAGCAAAACACTATGGTTCTTCAATTTCATTCCATGCACAACATGGACTAGGCAAGTCTACCATGTTCTATGCAGCACAATAACATTAGTTGATGCTATCCAAGCTGCTAGTAATCTGACGTAGGAACAGAGTCATCCAAGGAACAATAATCTGCAATGGTCAAAAGAGCTAAGTGGTGTGACACTCTGTCCGCCCAATATTCACCACTGTCATGTCATAGATTCATAGATTCATAGATATTTAGGCCAGAAGGGACCATTATGATCATCTAGTCTGACCTCCTGCACAATGCAGGCCACAGAATTTCACCCACCACTCCTAAAAAAGACCTCACACCTATATCTGTGCTATTGAAGTCCTCAAATTGTAGTTTGAAGACCTCAAGGAGCAGAGAATCCTCCAGCAAGTGACCCGTGCCCCATGCTACAGAGGAAGGTGAAAAACCTCCAGGGCCTCTTCCAATCTGCCCTGGAGGAAAATTCCTTCCCGACCCCAAATATGGCGATCAGCTAAACCCTGAGCATATGGGCAAGATTCATCAGCCAGATACTACAGAAAATTCTTTCCCGGGTAACTTGGATCTTACCCCATCTAAAAACCCATCACAGGCCATTGGGCCTATTTACCATGAATATTTAATTACCAAAACCATGTTATCCCATCATACCATCTCCTCCATAAACTTATCGAGTTTAATCTTAAAGCAAGATAGATCTTTTGCCCCCACTACTTCCCTCGGAAGGCTATTCCAAAACTTCACTCCTCTGATGTCATTAGGATGTGTTTTGTACGAAGTATGCCTTGTGAGGTATCCTTCTAAAAGATTAAATCAGCTAGACATTAATGTCTCCCTGGATTGTATGTGCTACCATCGTATGTGAAGTTATGAAGTTTGTCTATGTGTGTGTCACTGAAACATGTTGTGAGGTTGAAAACACCCACAAGCAGCCTTTCAGGTACAACAGTAAAAAGGCCAAACAATGTTCATGGCTTATTGAGGAGATGCACACACGCACAAGGATTACCCCAGGAACTGGGTACAATAGAAACCTCTCAGAGATAGCACTATACAATGGGAACTGTTTGACCCAGCTCACAACAAAAGAGCTTTCCAGCAAGTGGGAAGAAGATATAAAAGGGGGACAATGACATCATGATGGTACCTCACTCTCCCTACAACAACACACCTGGAAACACCTGAGGGGGAAGGACTGAACTGTGGGAAGTGATGATCCCAGGCTTGAGGGATTTTTAGCCTGTGTATGAAAACCTGGGAAAGCCAAGGCAGTTTGTGCCTTAAGAATCTGCCAGCCTGTTTATCACCCAGGGTGAGAATTTACTAATTCATATCCTACCTATTTAGTGTGCTAAGCTCAGTTTGCAGTTTTGTTTATTTACTAAGGTAAGCTGCTTTGATCTGTTTGCTATCACTTAGAATCACTTAAAATCTATCTTTTCTATTTAATGAACTTGTTTTGTTTAAAACTAGTATGTGTGGAAATTATAATTTGGGGCAGAAAGCTGTTGCATATCTCTCACCACATTGAGGGAGGGGGCGAATTTTATGATCTTATGCTGTACAGTTCCCTGTGCAGCGAAAGATGGTATAATTTTGGGTTTACACTCCAAAAGGGGGGTGCATGCCTTAGGAAGTGGGAGGTGCCTTAGCTGAGCCTTCCCATGCAGAGCTGATCTCAGTATCTCTTTGAAGCTGCAGCTGGGCGTGTCCCTAACTGTATGTGTGCTGGAGGGGGCTTCAGAGCCTGTCACAGCAGTAGTGTGAAAGGGAGCCCAGGCTGGTGGATCAGGCAGGCTCAGTGGTACGCCAGTTCCAAAGTGGCACTTATCACAACTGGATGTTAGGAACTGTTAGGAAGGGGATAGAAAATAGGACAGAAGATATCATAATGCTGCTATGTAAATCCATGGTGAACCTACATCTGGTCATCCCATCTCAGAAAAGATATAGTTCAAGTTGAAAAGGTTTAGAAAAGGGCAACAAAGATGATCAAGGGTACGGAATGGTTTCCATACAAGGAGAGACTAAAAATATTAGGGGTGTTCACCTTCTAATAGAGGTCTATAAAATCATGAATGGTGTGGAAAAAGTAAATAGAGAAGTGTTATTTACCCCTGAATAACAGAATACACAGAATACAAAAAAGAGGGGTCACCCAATGAAATTAATAGGCAGCTGGTTCAATACAAACATGAGGAAGTACTTTTTCAAACAATGCACAATTAACCTGTGGAACTCATTGCCACGGGATGCTGTGAAGGCCAAAACTGTAATTGGGTTAAAAAAAGAACTAAGTAAGTTCATGGAGGATAGGTCCAATCACTGGCTATTGGCCAAGATGGTCAGGGATCAATGCTTGGGGTGACCCGAAACCTTTGACTGCCAGAAGCCAGGAGGGGAAAACAGGGGTGGATCTCTCTAAAATTGCCCTGTTGTATATACTCTCCATAAACCTCTGGTAATGGCCACGCTCGGGGACAGGATACTGAGTTAGATGGACCACTGTTCTGACCCACTATTGCAGTTCGTGTGTTCTTACGTGGTTTTGTATAATGTTGCTTCAATCTTTATGTCTGAAATAGCTGAAATGAAACCCTCAGAATATTATTCAAAGCCAGGTGATTGAAGTTTCCAGAGGTCAGCTACTTTTGTGCCCCAGTTAGTGCAAGAACTTGTCCTTTGTTTGATACATAAAGTGGCATGTAATTCAGCTAGCAATGAGTACCATCCTTCAGAAGGCATTCAAAAAGGTGCCTCTCCGCTGTGCAGTGCATGGTATTTAACAGTTGCCAAATTATCACACCACTGCATATGTGCCTTGCTGCACAGCTACACCGTGATTTCGGGTCTCACAATGTAACTGTCATCCTACCACCTTCATGGATTCTGTATTAGTTATGATAAGCAGAGTTGGTTCACCACTGCTTCAAAAACTAAAGTGGAAAGACTCCAGAGAGGTATGTTCATTCCAAATGGAATTATACCACTTCTTGCTGGTGGAAATTTCATTGGTGGAGGAGATGATACTATAGACACATCAAAGCAGTCTGATGGAAAGAACACTTAGTATCATAGAAGATTAGGGTTGGAAGAGACCTCAGGAGGTCATCTAGTCTAACCCCCTGCTCAAAGCAGGACCAACACCAACTAAATAATTTGCCATTCAATGGCTGGAGGGATATTTTAAGAACAGTCTTCAGATAGTCCTGCATCACAAGAAATATCACTGAAGTGTGTGAAAGAAAAGTCACTCTCACTGGACAGTCAGAGTCTCTTATGCAGTGTGCAGCATTTAAAAAACCTAGAACACGTCCAGAGCCACCTTGCCATGAAAAAGTACTTCAGAAAATAAACTCTTGTCACCTGCAGGTGAATGCTCTCCAGGGTCTCTCTTGCTGTATTAAGACTACTACCTCATGATGTTCTGTCCATACCAAATGACACTGATAGTGTTCACGTTCAGGGGATTCCCTTTTGGACTGGTTTCAATCACAAGGGAGGAGGCACTCATGGAGTTCCAGTATTTGTCTGGCAAAGGTTGGCTGACACTCAAAAGGTGTTTGAGTCTGAAGACACTGGGTGCTTACAACATGTCATTAAAGAGCTTGATGATGCTGAAGCTCAGTATAGGCTACTGCCTTTGGGCTAATTTCAGACATGGGAATATGCCCTGTCTCCTACATTCAAGTTCTGGGATCATATGCTCCAGATTATGCAGATAAACTTCACCTACACACACAGCATGATATGTTTCCATTCTTCTTTACAGCAAACGAGCCAAACTGCCAGGTGAATACCAATCTGCATTCTTGCTACATTAAATCTCCCAGAAGTAGTACACAGTGCCTTTGAATCTGGGGAAATCCTGTTTTTTTCCCAATGATCCTTGTACATATTTATTATTAGATTTTTGTTTTAGCCTTTAAATTGTTGTTGGGATGCTCTGAGGTCCTAAGGAAATCCAATTTTATGTCATTAAACAAAGGAATGCAAATATTTCAAGATGGTCATTTTAATGTGTCAATGGTGTCATTGTTTACCCCCATTTCTATGGTAACGGCACCACTTGGCAGCTCCGCATCACACCTCACTTAGAGTAGACAAGATAAGATTGCAAATGTTATATGATGTGTGCGTGTGTAGAGGGAATGCATTAAGTCAAATCGGTGGTCTGTACTGCCCGCCTACATCTTTAGGGTGTGATGCTCTTGGGAATTCTGGGTAATTCAACCTGTAGTTTAGGGTCTTCTTCAGTTCCACTGGCATAAGCATCACTGTCTGGACACACTGGAGTTCATTTACAACACAGTCAGTTCCACAGAACAATTTTCTTTCTTTTGCTGGGTGCCAGAGTACAGTTGGGTGTTAGAGGCAAGATGACAGCGGGGTGAAATCCAGTCAGATCTCACAAGAAAAGCAGCGCTAGCCTAGGTCAGTGTAGGGATGGGAAACCTCCAAGGGACATGTAAGTATCTGTAATTCAGCAGAGAGCATTCCTCCTTCTCAGTTAGCATTAAACCAATGCCCTAGCACTGTATTAGCGGGCATGCTGCTGCACCTGCAGTGTCAGCATTGAGTTCAGATGAGAGCCTGAACTCTTGATTTCTCGTATTAACCGTAGTGTCCTGGCCGAACTCCAATCTGGGTAATTAGCATGCTGTCTACCTAAATTCTCCCAGCCTTTTCAAATGGATACAGTATTCTTCAGTTCCCGGACTAAACTGTTCTGTTGTCTTTTGTGTGTTGTTAAATAGCTGCTATACTCAGCGATGTCTATTTCAGTTGCAGGAGAAGCAATGACTACACTGAGATTGCAGAATGTATAAAACAATTTGGGTTTGTCATAAATGTAAACGGAAGGGTAACCACCTTTCTGTATACAGTGATATAAAATCCCTCCTGGCCAGAGGCAACATCCTGTTACCTGTAAAGGGTTAAGAAGCTCAGCTAACCTGGCTGGCACTTGACCCAAAGGACCAATAAGGAAACAAGATACTTTCAAAACTTGCGGGAGGGAAGGCTTTTGTTTGTGCTCTTTGTTTACGTGTTTGTTCTCTCTTGGGACTGAGAGAGGCCAGACAGAAATCCATCTTCTCCAACCCATCCTAATCCAAGTCTCCAATATTGCAACCAGTATAGGTAAGCCAGGCAAGGCGGATTAGTTTATCTTTTGTTCTATATGAATTTCCCCTGTGTTAAGAGGGAGGTTTATTCCTGTTTTCTGTAACTTTAAGGTTTTGCCCAGAGGGGGATCCTCTGGGTTTTGAATCTGATACCCTGTAAGGTATTTTCCATCCTGATTTTACAGAGGTGATTCTTTTACCTTTTCTTTAAATTAAAATTCTTCTTTTAAGAACCTGATTGATTTTTCATTGTTCTTAAGATCCAAGGGTTTGGGTCTGTGCTCACCTGTACAAATTGGTGAGGATTATTATCAAGCCTTCCCCAGAAAAGGGGGTGTAGGGCTTGGGGGGATATTTTGAGGAAAGACGTCTCCAAGTGGTCTCTTTACCTGTTCTTTCTTTAAAATGCTTGGTGGTGGCAGCATACTGTTCAAGGACAAGGCAAAGCTTGTACCTCAGGGAAGTTTTTAACCTAAGCTGGTGAGAATAAGCTTAGGGGGTCTTTCATGCGGGTCCCCACATCTGTACCCTAGAGTTCAGAGTGGGGAAGGAACCCTGACAGGGTTGCTTCAGGATGAAAGGTGCTATAAAAGTGCTGGTATGATTAAAAAAATATTAGCTACTGCACTGGATACCAGGGCTTCCTGTGGTTTGAAAGGGAGGCTGGGCCATACCTATTTTGCAGCTTACTGCTTGGGGATTTTTTTCAATTCCAGCAGCCAGTGTGTGAAATTTTAAAGTGATCGAGTTTACAAATAAAGCAGTTCTGTGTCTACCAAATCTATTCAATGGGCGTTCTCCTGTCTTCTGTTCCATTGCTCCACATTCTCACACACGCAGAATAGGCCTACGATGTGTGAGATTAATTCATGCCTCTCACGCCGATGCGTAACCAGTCCAAGCTCCTCATCTCACCCGTTTGGAACAAAAGTGAGATCCACAGCTTTTTTTTCCCCAGAAGAGATGTTTTGTCTGTGCGCCTCAGTTTGGATCCCACTCTCCCAAATATTGATATTTTTCCAGTGGCTCTGGAGACTGCCACTGCTCGCATCCCCTTCAGCTCTGGGTTCAGAGACTCATTCGGGCTGGTCACAAAGTGTTAACCAGCCAAAGTGTGGCCCCTAGAAAGCCTGTCAGCATTCTGGAAAAGTGTTTGATGGACCTGACTGCAGATCTATGGAATAAACCTTTATAAAAGTGTAATTTGATAAGGGGTTATAAACGTATAAATTGATAAGGGGTTATAAAAGAACATGAAAGAAGACTCCATAGTGCAAGAGTGAAAATAACTAAGATGTTAGACTTGACATGGGTATTTTTAGTAAAAGTCACGGACAGGTCACGGGCAGTACACAAAAATTCGCGGCCTGAGACCTGTCCATGACTTGTACTATATATCCCTGACTAACTCTTGGAGGGGGGGATGTCCAGGGGGTGCCGCAGATGCTTGTGGTGGGGGATGGCCCAGGGGGGCGCAGTGGGTGCTTGTGAGGGGGGCCGGCAGGCTCCCTAGCCAGCTCCTTGCAGCTCCCGGGATGCGGCGACATGTCCCTCCCTCTGCTCCTAGCTCCACGCACTGCCTCCACCCCAAGTGCCGGCTCCGCAGCTCTCATTGGCTGGGAATGCGGTTCAGTGTGCATGTGTCATGCGAGGGGTGCTAGGCCAGCCCGGTGGGTGGAGTTTGGGGCGTCTGGGGGGCCTGGCACCGGCAGCGGGGATCGGGCCCGCACTCACCAGTGGGAAGCACGTGTTGTATTTCTTTTTCTTGCTCGGCATCGTGGGGCTTGGGCTCAGTCTTCGGCAGTGGCAGCAGTGACACCAGCCTGCCCCGCTCCTCCCTGTCAGCTCCCGGCGTCGCCCGCTGCCACACTGGCCGCGAGTGTCCTAGCACCTCCAGAACACACCAGTGCCAGGCTGACCCCACCCATTGCCCTTCCGCATGGACCCCTCCCTTTTCTGGGACCCCCCAGCACAGGGGGACCCCACGCCCCAAGCACAGGTGCCACCCTGTGACTCTTCATCGTCCCTCGGCCCCCCAGCACCGGTGTCCCCTCCCTATACCAGATTTCATCTGTATAAAAAATGTTAAGGGGAGCCCATACAGGCTGACTTGTCCCAGGCCCCATATCCACTTAGGGATGCCCTGGCTAGGAGCCCCAGTCCTGGGCCAAGGCTTAATGGTGTTAGGTGCTGTATAAACACAGAACAAAATGAGGGTCCCTGCCCCACAGAGTTTACAATCTGAGAGTAAGATGAGAAACAAAAGGTGGATACAACAAACAGACAGGGTAGAGCACAAGGAGGCAGATGACTCCATGTCCATTCGATCCTTGAACAAGGGGCCAGTTATTGTGGTAGGAATGTGTATGTAGTGGCTTGGAGTGATTCGTTCCTATCATCTCAGAGGGAGGCCACTCCACCTAGCGGCTGACAGCCACTTGACAGGGAATTAGCCCGGCATGTGCCAATGAAGAGTCTGGGCCCTGGCCCCTTGGAGCAGGGCAGGGCAATAAGCAGTCTTCAGCCCAACTGTTGGGCTGGGACAGAGTCCGGCTCAAGCCCACTGGGTGGGGCAGAGCAGCAGCAGTCTGTGGTCCAGTTCCTTGGCTGGGCAGACAGCAAACTAATGCAAGCCATCTGGCCTAAGGTGGGTAGGCTGCCACCCCAGGAGTAGGGCTGGCAGTCGGGGGTAGGGGAACCTGGGCCCATCCTACACCACCAGGTCCCAGCCCAGGGCTCTAACAGTGGGGGGAATCCTACCCTGTGTCAGTGGGGATCCTGCCAAAACATGCTGACAGTGGTTACAGCAACACAACCGGACTAACATCGGGTTTCCCTGGGCTCCTTCCTACCCCTGCCTGTCCATATTGCTCCACTGCTCCTGGGTCCTTGGTGAGCTCAGGGTACTCAGCCGCTGGCAGCCCCAGCAGTCCCCCTCCCTCGGGTCCTCCTCCAGGGGCAGGGGTTGGTACAACTCGGTCCCTGGTGCGGAGGCCAGCTGCAAGGCGCAGCCAGAGGGTAGTGGTTCCTCCATGTCAGCTACAGAGGGAGACCACTCCAACTCGCTACAGCATATATATAATTTTTTTTAATGAAAAAGAAAGTGCAAGGATTTGGCTATTCAACTCTCACTCAGGGACTGGGGACACAGCAGTGCTTGCTGCTTAGCTCAGCATCTCCAGTAAGCCACAGAAAAGGGCCACTTCCCGGACACTTATTACCTTGCCCTTGTAAAATCAGTTGCTTTGTTATCACTCTTTGAGGCCTTTCCCATATTTTCCTATTTGTCTTTTTATTTTGGCCAGCAGATAAATATTTCTTTCCTCCTTCAACGCCATCGTCTCAGGAGTCTTTCCGGTTTTTGTAAGGCTCACAGATAGCAGAGATCGTGTTCTTAACCTGCTGGGAATGGGCCGTTTGTTCTCTGTGCCCCGCAAGGACCTGGGCTATGTAGCGTTCCCTGGGTTAAACTCTAGCCCCAAATCAGCCCATCACATGCTGGCTGACACAAGCAGTTCTTGGTAGCGCAGCTTCCCCACTTATAATAAACTCGGCTGTCTTTCTGCAGCCTGGCTGGGTGAGCTAAACTTACTGTACCCGCTGCAGTAATTTAATTAGAGTAGATGCAAAGATCAGAGTGGTGCTGATCTTCCCTGTTACTAGTTATATGCTCTGCTGCTCACCATCTTTTACATGTTGTCAGATAAAGTGTGTGCATGGGGCAGGGAAGGCTACATAGAACATTTCATCAATTAGCAGAGAAAAATTCAGGAGCCTTAACTGAATGTGAAAAAGAGGTCAAAGTGACAGCGCCCCGAAGAGTTGGGATGTTGCTGCTATACAGATATAGCACTCTCTTCTCCGGCCTGTAAACACGTTCTTCAAATGCATCACCAGTCCTCAGCAGTTTAACACTAGCATGGCTAACATTAACCACAACAGCTAGGCTGCAACAGGGCACGCATCAGCGTAGTTTCACTGCTCCAGGACCTGAGCTAGCGCGACTAATGCTAGCTCAGGTATGTCTACATGAGCTGCAGCTAGACCCCGTGATTGCAGTGTAGACATATCCTGTCTGTGACACGATAGAGCTAAGCTTAGAAGCGGAAGGAAAGATCAGGGAGAATATAGTTTGCTTGAGTTTATGGCTTTGCTAGAAAGAGGTCAGTGAGATTTTCTCAATACATGGGAGGGTTGGGACTTTTGTATAGACTGAATCTAGATCCACCAGCTCACCCCTTCCCATTACCAGATAACATTGCTGATCCCTAGGGTAGTGCAGGGGGCTGGACTCGATGGCTTCTCGAGGTCCCTTCCAGCCTCCATTTCTATGATTCTATACGATACTAGACATTGGCCTCCACACTGGGGAGAGGCACATCAGCTGGAAGTCCATGTCTGGGTGGGGACCAGCAGAGAGCTGAGCAAGCATTGGAGAAGCAGGCTGATGACCAAACAGGTGGGTGAGCAGAAGAAAGAAGGGGTTGGTTAAAGGGAGCTATGCAGCTGAGTTATGAAGACAGGAGGGGTGGAGGGGAAGGACAAGATGCATCAGCATAACACCCTATATTAATCTCCCTTAAATCTGCAAGAGGGAATGCACTTTTAGGATCAACTGGATAAAACCTTCCTGCTGTTTCCTTTGAAAACTAATTGAGTTTTCTCTTGAACACAAGCCAGGCCACTGGTTAGCACCTGGATTGTTAAAACACCAGCCACTTCTTCGAAATTATTGAAAGGTTCCAAATTAAAAAAGAAAAAAATAAAGTCAAAATAATTTCCCTCCCCCTCCCTCATTTTTTGACGAGCTTTGGAACAAGTGTACCTTTTTCAACATTTTGAATGTTTTCAAAATTTGGAAAACAAGAAAAAAATCAGTTTTTTAAATTGTGATTCCCCCAACCCATTCTTTCAACTAGTCCTACCAATTACCCTGGGAATCAGTCTGATCACTTTTCACCTCCAAAGGGATTGCAGATCACTGGCAAAGTTACCTTCCCCTAACTATTCCACCATTCCCATTCAGATCATGAATAATGGTCTTGTAAGGACAACAATGGTCAGAGTCCCACTATCCATCTCACAATGCTGCGTACACAAAGGAGCAGCCTTTTAAAAAGCTCCTAAATTAGTTATCACTTCTGTAAGAGACACATCAGTAATTTGTAGCCAGCCAAATACAGTAATTAGTCAACTGTAATGCAGCAGAACCTCAGTCATTTGCATTAATGACTGAAAGTCTTTATGCAAATGAGAATTTTTTCACAAACAACTAAGTAGTGTTACAAAACGCAAGGCAAACATCACAAAATGCACTTTGTTGATTCGTATTTTCAATGGTAATATAGCTTTCATTAATTCTGGTAATATTTTATAGCATGCTCTGTTAATGTCATGGCCTTTTAGTTAATGTATAACGGAATTTTGTAAAAACAATGAAATAAATTTTAAGGCCAGAAGAGACCATTAGATCCTGTAGTCTGACTTTTCTTAAATTTTGACACAAGTGCCTTCATCTTCCACTTACCTCTTTCCCAGTGCCTGGAGCAGAAGAGAGACAGATTTCTGCTGGAATGAGAACTCCTGAGTTGAATGGAAGCCCTCGCAGGATTTCCATTCTCCTACCAGGGGAGATGAACAACACCACCCATCAGGTATTTATTATTATTACTATTCATTATTTGTATTACTGTAGCGCTTAAGAGCCTTAGTCATGGGCCAGAACCCCACTGTGCTAGGCATTATACAAACACAGAACAAAAAGACAGTCTTGGCCCCAAAGTTTCCCTCCCATACAGATGGCTGATTCAGCCAGCTTTTGTTACTCTTCCCACAATAGGATGCAGATCACCCACTCTGGTGGCTAGTTAACCATCCCCTCTGATTTCTTACAGAGACCTGGTAGAAAAGGTTATCACATTGTGACCTCATGGAATACAAGCGGATGGACTGAGCTAATCTCTTCAGAGCATTCGTGATTGTCCTCTGATCCAACCGGCTGGTATTCTGTTGGGATCATCATTGACCCCATCATAATAACCCATTGGTGGGCCTCCAACCTCACAAGGTAGCATCTTCTATCCAGAGCAGACTCTGCCAGAGGTTGCCACAAAAGGCTACATATGGACATGACTGGCTGGAGCAACAGGGATATGGAGATATGCGCTGATCCTTCGTAGTGGTCCGACACAAAAGGGAAGAAGATCTGACAATCAAAGCTGTCTAGAGGATTTGGACATTCCATTGTCATTATTTGAATTGGACATCCAAATCCCATTAGGCATCTTTGAAAATCTCAACCCAATAGATCTAAAGCGTGACAAAAATAGAAAATACAACGCATGTGCCACAAGGAGCTTTTCTCCCAAACTCGACACCATGGCGTTTCCTGACATTTGAGCATTTAAATTCATAACCTAAACACGAGCATGTGAAATGGGGGGTGGGGCTTGTTATAAGAAAGGTCTTGAGGAACGGTAGGATGGCCCAGCGGTTAGGGCCACCCTGGGACTCAGGAGCCTGGGGTTTCATTCCCTGCTCTTCTTGGACTCTCCCGTGTGACTTCGTCTTGGTTATTCAGTGTTTTTGGGCCTCAGATCCCCATCTGTACAACAGGGATGTTGCCTCACACGGGTGTTGTGAGGATAAGCACAGTAAAGATGGCAGGCAAGGAGGACTCTTATGAGAACAGCAGATGGGGAGTGCTACACTGGGCATTTGCTATAATTTAGCACTGTGGTTCTCAACCAGGGTTACGCGTAACCCTAGGGGTATGCAGAGGTCTTCCAGGGGGTACCTCAACTCATCTAGATATTTGCCTAGTTTTACAACAGGCTACAGAAAAAGCACCAGCAAAGTCAGTTCAAACTGAACTTTCATATAGACAATGACTTGTTTATACTGTTCTATATACTGTTCTATATACTATACTCTGAAATGTAAGTACAGTATTTATATTCCAATCCATTTATTTTATAATTATATGGTAAAAATGAGAAAGTCAGAAATTTTTCAGTAACAGTATGCTGTAACACTTCTGTATTTTTATGTCTGATTTTGCAAGCAAGTCATTTTTAAATTAGATGAAACGTGGGGTGCGCAAGACAAATCAGATCATGAAAGGGATACAGTAGTTTGGAAAGGTTGAGAACCACTGATTTAGCAAAACCATCTTACCTACCGGTCACAAACTAATATCACCTGGCTAGCTGATAGTATTATACCGATTGCACTAATACTTCACCTTTAATTTGCAGATCTCAGAGCTATACAACTGGAGCACCCTATGATGAAATGCTCTGTGCTAGCCAAGACCGATTTAGCATAACCAATATTAACTAACAAATCCACTTTATCCTTTAAAATCTCTCCAATTAGCCAAGCAGGTATTCAGTCATTCTGCTTGTAATGCATTTTGTGCTGATCTCCTGTAGTATCCTGGATAATTACAAGTTATGTCATTAATTAGGGCAGTAAATGAGCACTCCCTTTCTGCTCATAGCAAAGCTGTATAGGTAGAAAGACACCAATATTTGAAGTAAATAGCTAAGGCTTTGAAAGAAGACTCTCTGGTGTTCACGGTATTGGTTCAGTGAGTTAATCATCCACATTCCCAGCCTTTCATGACCTGGCAACTCAGCAGGTTCATCAAATCCTTAGGCAATGGACTGATTCTCTTCTCCCTTGCACCCGTTAACTCCACTGATTTCAGTTGAGTTTTCCATGTAAAGAAAAAGAGAGCGAGACCTCCTTTTTTGAGATCTCAACCCCCTTATTACTTATGTGTATTATTATTTTGACACGAGAGAACCTGTACACAGCTTAGACCAGTGCAGAGGCCTCTGTGTATGCTTCCCTGCAGATTTCCAGGGATTTAGCACAGACTGTTTAGGCTTTATAATTTTGGAGGACAATGCATCCATCATTTTGGAACCTGCAAGTGATGTGGATGGGAAAACAGTTTATACTGATAATCACAGTAATAATTAGAATCAAGCATAGGTGTAGTTTGATTTCTATATGTGGGGGGCGGGGCAGATCCAGTCAGGCCAACAGGGCCACATGTGGATGGGAAAATTCCACACCTGCCAGAAGCTTGCAGTTTGGGGGAGGGGACAATGTCCCCCCCAAAAACTACGCCCGTGAAATCAAGTTAGAAAAAAGCCCTACATTAGCTATCTCTATAGGAATTAACTGATTCAGCAAAGCACTTCAGCACATGCTTAACTTTAAGCCCATGTTTAAATCCAGCCTCTACTCATCAAAGCTCTCAAACAGGAATTTAAGAGCTTTGGTGAACAGGGGTAGATTTGCTCCCACGCTTAAGGTTAAGCACATATTTAAGAGATTTGCTGAACCATGGCCTCAGACTGGGTGGTGCCATAGGAAAGACTTATACAGCACACATCAGTGGTCTTATTTCTGTAGATGAAGGTCAAACTTCTGTGGTTATCCTACTCGATCTATCTGCAGCCTTCAGCACAGTAAACCACAAGAGACTATTGACTGTCCTATCAGTCTTGGTAGGTATGACCAGCATAGTTAGGGTGACCAGATAGCAACAGTGAAAAAACAGGACAGGGGGTGGAGAGTAATAGGCGCTTATATAAGAAAAAGGCCCAAAAAACGGGACATCTGGTTACCCTAAGCTTAGTTCCAAACTGACTGATACCAGAATAAACTTAGAAGAAAAAAGAATCCGGGGACCAAGAGCAAAAAGCTGAGCCCACTTTGGCTTCTAGGCTTATGCCTTTCTTATTTTATTGTATTTCAGGGCCTAGATAATCTGGTGATTTGTGCTCCATAAATACCAAAGAGAGAAAGAAAGAGATTGCAGCTCTTCAGTGCTTCCTGCCTCTTGTATTTGATCCCCATTCTACCCTCCTCAGCTACAATTAAAATGATTTCATAAAGATAAAGCAGTACAAAGCATTTCACGTTATGAGCCATCTCCTATAATGTGCTCACTAGAACTGGTCGGAAAAAAGTTTGACAAAACTTTTCATTGGAATTTTCAGATTCATTGAAAATGAGCTGTTTGGTGGGAACAGTTCAATTTCAACAAAGTTCCAACAGACCTCAGACAGTGGCCTGCTGAGCTCCCTGGGCTCCACCCGGCTGGCTGCCATGGAGCAGGGAGCCTTGAAAGCCCAGCTGCTGACTGAATCTGACATAATTCCTGTCATTTCCACAGCGGCCCATTAGGATATTGGATATAGCAGCAGTGATATTGGCCAGACTCTTGTTAACTTGACAACAAGAGTCAGGTCAGTTTCACTGCTAGCCCAGTAGACACCTCAGACACCCATCCTCTATAAGGAGTCCAGGGGCAGTTTTTGTTAAAAGACGGTGACAACGTTTTCTAAAATAATTTGAACCTGCTGATTTCAAAAATGGCTGTTACCAAGGTGAATTTTGATGTTTAGACTCTCAAACTTGCCAATAAATATGGCCACCAACATTCACCGAAAATGTTTGATACACCAACAGCCTGTGCATGAACGGGTCAGCAAAATCAAGCTGTTTGACATCATTCTTTTTCAGCCTATTAAGAACAGAAATGAGAAGAGACACGTCATGGTATTAACACCTATTATATTGAACTTTTTTTACACTAAACTTTTTATAGCATTTAGTTATCCATAGGTCATAATATTAGAAATAAGTTAATCAGACACAGAAGTTATTTTTCCTGTAATGTGAAATCATTTTCTTGCAGGCTAAGTATTTGTTTTTATAGTACATAATACTTTGTAGTTAGAACAGAATTAACACAGAAGTGATGGGTTTTTGTTTGTTACAAATAGACAGTGCACCAGTAGTTAGATGAGATGTTGATTTATGATACTCATATTGGTTACAATTGTAGGTAAACCATGCAAGTGGTAGTAAGTCTCAAGAGATCCATGCCAGTTTCCCACAGTCTCTGCATTATTTGCCAAGAGCTGCATGAAGCAGGTGAACAAGAATTGCACAGAATAAAGGAAGCAACAGCCGTTGAAATGAAACTGCAAGATGGCAAATACAGAGAAGCCATTGACAGAACTGAGTTCATCTTTCAGTCAGAACAGACAGTGACAGTCATGTGGCTTAGAAATTGCTATGCCCAATACACTGACAAAGGCAAAATCCAGAGGTTGCAGAAAGAAAGAGCATCTGCAACTGATGCATCACATGTGGGGGGTTGTGGCAATCCCTAAAGACACCAGTGTCTTTAATACAAGAAAGTCCAGTTCTGTGAAACCTACGGACGGAAGATGCTTCATGTTTTGTCAAGAAGTGCACCTTAAACAGATACTCATCTCTATAACTACATTCAAGATGAGAGCACAGCTAATGAAGGCAGCTGTATTTGACCACAAAATGAGTGTTCGTTTCGCTGGAATAAATAACCTCATAGCTGCTGAAGACAAGTACCACCTGACTTGCTACATCCCATTTATGAGGTCTGTGATAAAGAAGAGTGAGGGCACCAAAATTACTGACACAGCAACGCTTTGGCTTCAAAATGAGCTTCAGCATGCAGCAAAATCAAGGCCAGGTTTTGGAGCATCCTGAGGTTTGGCATCATGACTGAAATCTTTCAAAGGAAACCAACATTGAAATTCTACACTCCTGTATCAGTTGTGGATCATCATAGAAGGAAAAATGCCAAGCTCAGATGTGGGATTTATTTCATTTCATTGCCTGATCTGTCTTCTGCTGAGAGACAAACACTCTTTGTTCCAGACAACTATAAATATGTACCCATCTCGCAAATGGCCATCCCCATTTACCATCCCCAAGAGACATATTTCTGTCACTGGTACACGTTGCATTGAAAGTTCAGTGAGATACTTGGTCACGCCCTGGCCAAAGAGGTTTGAGTGTCAGTGAGGATGATGCTTGCATTCCACACAGCCTCCACCTGCTATTTGAAGGCTGACCTCTTCCTGAGCGGGATATTGATGGAGAATGTTGAGAAACAAGAAGCAGTGACACTCGAGGTGCTTAGCTCAAGACATTTTATATAATGTGGGTGATGGAATGAAATGGACACCAAAGCATATTGGTTTTGGCTGCCCCCTCCCTGAGGCAAAGTCAAGGCAACTTGTTCCGCTTTTCCGTAAAGCTGGCCACTGCATTAGTTACAAAGGAATCCTGAAGCTGGACATAGCCCCAGCAGAGAAAATCCTACAAGCTATGGATGCTGAGAACAGTGCTGTTATTCCTCCCCGTTCCCAGGAAGATTGTTCACTATACAGCCAACAATATTGACATTAACGACGCTTCTCTGGATGGGAAAAACACATTCCATGCAACCCAAGTGGTTGCTGGCAAACAGGGCTTGCCCTTGATCTGATGTTGAGTGGTTTAAAGCCCTCAGACAAAAGCACACTCAATGTTCCCGATGCAATCTACACACTCGTATCAGCCGAGGTGAGAAATGGTAACGCTAAACCAGTATTCAAGGGCCGTGTTTGCAAAGAGCGGTACTCTGAAGCCGAAGAAAACTTCAAAGCTGCAGTGCAGGCAAAAAGCTTCTGAGACAGCCTTTATAATAAACATCAAAATGAGACCCCAAGATGTGGATGGACACATTTCAGCCAATTGCACATGACAAAAGAACCAGAAATAACTGTGATTGGATACTTGCCAATCATTCAAGCCTCTGTTCATGAGCTAGACACCCTCAATACTGTTGTAGGAAGGTTCAAGCGTGTCATCCGTGCTTGGGCAGCAGCATGGGGTTCTAACTGTTGATGAAACTCTGTACTGTAAACTGATGGAACTAAAATGGGCCACACCAGAGTACAGAGAGAGTTGCTTACTCCATGATTAGGAAGCCCCCATAGCTCAATAAACTTTCAAAAATGTATAGGCCAGCTGACACAAGCATCAGATGCCTGGATTGAAAGTAGAGTTCTTGGCCTAAACTCAGCAGAACAAGCTATGAATGGCATGTCACATGCTAGGGTGATGGAGGCCCACAAACTGACATTTCAAACACAGTGGTGTCTGCTTCTTCCACAGTGCTTGGACTTGATAGCAGCATGTGCTCAAGAGCTCAGTATGAAAGCTAATCAGTCACATTCTTATGGTTAGCTCATGTCAGTTCATACTTCACAAGGATTTCGAAATCTCACCTCTGACCAACAAAGGCAAAGGTAGTGTGAACTTCAGGTTTTTGGTAGGAGTACATGGAAATGGTGGCCCTACTGCTCATGTCCAAATGTGCCTAGACAGAAGGAATTGGAAGCCACATCTCTTCACCTTCAAATGTATGCTGCCATTCTTCACGAGATATGGCCACACAAACTGTGCAAGGTGGGGTGCCATCTACCTCGCAGAAATGCATCAACTACTTGCTGAAGTGCTCAAGGAGTTCCAGCAAGGGAACTTAGTTGTTAAGAGATTATGTCAGAAGTTCAACTATAGGTAAGCATGACACCAAAGACTGTCTGTAAATGGGACGCACTGGGGAGATGGTACCATACAAAATTCTATCACAGCTCCCTATGTAGGCCCCATTGTCACACAGCATCAATCACCTCAGAACATTGTGGTGTATTTTTCCAGGAAGGCAGAGCAGTGCTATCATTCCCATTTTAGGAATGGGGCACTGAGCCACACCCAGGATCACACAGGAATTCTGGAGCATAGCAGGGAATTGAATGTGGGTCTCTCAAATGCCAGTTTCGTAGCCTAATCTCGGGACCCACTGCCCTGTGGTGGTACCATGTTATGTATGCACATTGAAATTAAAGTTTCCCTTTTTTCCACCTCCAAAAAATATCAGCAAGTGAATGTTGAGGTCCAAATATAAATCAAATACAAATGCTTTCTATTGCCACATAAGAGCAATGGAGGAATCCATCTAGCAACGGCTGACCAGGTTTGTACTCACCCCAGAGTTTACAGTGATGCTTTTCCTGTTCCCAGGACACTAAGAAAAAGAGAAGGTCATGAGAAGCAAAGTTCCAAAGTTCTAGAATCCACAGTTATTGCATGTCCCATTCCAGTGCTAAAGGCTGGTGGTGACGTTTGCATCTGGATTGGAAGTTCCCCAGTGTTCAGATGTGCTGGATTGGACCCTTCTCTGCTAGGATGAGCCAGCATAGGCACCAACTTCATGGGTGCTCTGGGGCTGGAGCACCCACAGAAAAAAAAAGGTGCTCAGCACCCACCAGCAGCCCAGTGGATCAGCGCCCCCCGTCCCCTCCAGCACATCCCGCCCACCAGTGACCCTGCCGATCAGCTCCTCCCCCTGCCTCCCAGCGCCTCCTGCCTGCCGCAATCAGCTGTTCAGCAGCGTGCAGGAGGTGCTGGGTGGGAGGGGGAGGAGCAGGGGGAGGAAGAGGTGGGGGAGGGGCAGGAAGTGGCAGATGGGGGCTTCGGGGAAGAGGTGGAGTGGGGGCAGGTCCTGAGGTGTAACCGGTGTCAAGCACCCCCTGGGAAGAGAAGAAGTCAGTGCCTATGCGAGGAGGAGTGTGTTCCCCGCATACCAGCCTTGGAGGGGGCAGCACTGGAGCTGGACTAGGTTGTCGCGGAGCCAGCAGGGGAGCAGGAGACTGAGCAGTAGGCCCCAGCCCTGTGGGAGAGCTCTGCAGGGCTGCTCCATTTGCCAAGACAGGAAGCGCCTCACCACATGAAGCATCTCGGATTGGTTGCCTTTCCAGAAGGGGCAAAGAAGTGGGGAAGGACAGACAATCAGAGGGCTTTCTCCATAGACTGACAAGGTTTCTCCATAGTTCCTTAAAAGTGTCTGAAACCCACAGCCTATAGGGAATCCCCAGGGCTGGCATGTCATCTCGGGTCTTGCCCTATTTGGTGTTCTCCCTGTGAAGGTTCCTGCTCCTGGAGTCCTGTGATTATATGAGGCTCTCAGCCTGCCTTAAAAATATTCAACCATTCCTCTCTCTACCTGTCCCAATCTCTAATCTATCCATTCATCTTGCTCAATCTGTAATCTAGCCATCTCTCTATCTGCTCTCATTTGTTTTGCTCCCCTTAGACGGGGCCTCTGCATCTCCCCCCACTTCTTTGCTTCCTCACTCCTCAGGAGAGTTTCCTGGCCTTATTCTCAAATGGGTTGAGCATCCTTTGTGTTCACTGGGATATGTAGGTGTTCAGCATCTCTGACCATCAGGCCATGGGTTTGCCTTTGCCTCCCTGTCCCTTTTTCTGCTGCTGCAGCTCAGGTAATACAGTAGCAATATGCAAATGAACTGGAGGGGGAAGGTGAGGATTGGCTAATGGGGGCTCAGAGGTTGTAGTGACATCACTCAGCTATGAGCTGGCCTTTGGCCATAGTGTCATAGAGCCCTGGCACAGGATGCCTAGAGGCTACGTGGCACCCCTGCCTGCTAGAATATGATCCCAAGCTGGTTCAGGTTGCAGCTGAATCTCGATTCACAAGAGGCTCTTGCCAATACCAGGATGTTAAAGCACATGCAGAAGCTCAAGTGCTGGAGCTCCTTCTTGGGGCCCCTGATCTGCTGCTGTGGGAGAAAGAGGAGGAGGTAGATTCAAAGCTAGGCTGGGACTGGATGGGAAAGGGTCGGGGTTGGGGGGACATAGGGAGTCTCTCTCCCCAGCCTTGAATAGGGGAGAAAGCTAACATGTCATCCATCTCTTCACCCATCTATCACAATCCATAGTCCATCCACTTATCTATCAATATATCTCAATCTCGATCCCATCTATTCATCACAATCTCTAACCTAGCCATCATTTATCTGTCAGCATCTCAATTTTTAATACATCCCGCTCTCTAACCTCCCTACTGAGTCATCTTTAGATCTGTTCCAGCCATCTGTCCATCCCAATTTCTCTATTTTACCATCCATCTCGTATCGTCAGTCTAATCTATCTAATTCCATCTCTAATGCAACCTCTAGTTTCTCTGTTTCTATCTTATCTCTAAACTCACCTCTCATCCCAGCACAAACGTGTAGCTCTATCATCTAGTCTCTGTTCTAATCTGTGGTTTTAATTATTTTGGGGGGTATTAATGGTCACAGGGAAGCCCAGTTTGATCTCCCCATTATAAATGCTATGGGGCAGGTACAGAGGGTTACAGCCCTGCTGTCCGAGATATAGGTTAGGATAGGGGAATTGGCTTGAGTGTTAAACTCTTAACACAAAGGCATTATGGGGGGGTTTCTTCCTATCTTTTTTATGTTCTCTTGATCTCGATATCTCCTTTTAGAGGCTGTTGTTAAATAAGTAATATTGCCAGTTAATATTCCCAGCCAGAGCGTGGGATAGAATCCAGAAACTCTGACTCCTAGACCCTCAGCTCTAACTACTGCCTCTCATTCCCCTCCCAGAGCCAGATACAGAACCCAGGAGTCCTGTATACTGGAAGGGAGGCAAGGCATCTTATCCCCTATATACATAGCTCCATCTGATCCTAACTCTCAGGTCTCTCCACAGCTCTGCAGAGATCTTCAGCTTCTCTGTCAGGGACTGGGACCCCTGTGAGCTGGAGAGGGTGATGGTGGATGATTTCTCTCACCTCTTCCCAGATGACACCAGCATGGAAGGGGACTGTGGGGACATTGAGGTGGTGGCCATGGTTCACAGGACAGAGGACGAAGGGGACTTGCTGGAGGAGATGGACCAGTCTTGCGGAGAGGAGGGTGAAGGTGTGGGAGACAATAATAGAGATCCCCAGGGTGACGACCTGGGAGGAGAGGCCCCTACCACAATGCACAGGAATGAAGAGAAGCAGCATGGGACACTGGGAGGCCCAGAAGACCAGGGACATGGGGGCAGCATTGCCCGGGAACAGGAGCACCCTGGGATCCTGAAAAGACCAGTCAACCGTGGAGAACAGGAGAACTTGGCCCAGGAAGAGGGGCACCCTGAGACCCTAGTGGAACCAGTAGGTGAGGAAGAACAAGGGAGTAAGTCCATGGCAGGAGGGGACCATACCAGGCTTCAGCCACTCACAGGCCAGGTCTGGGTCAAGGAAGTCCCTCTCCAAGCCGGTAGGCACAAGGAGGCTTGCCAGCTCCTCCTTTCTGGACAACACCACAGAGAAGTGCCTGCCCCTGTCACCTTCCCTGATGGTGTCCCCATGGGGCAGAAGATTTTGCTGCGATTCCCTGAGACCTGCCTGCCCTGTTCATGCCTCTGGTTGCTTGTGGCCTCCAGCTTCCTCCTTTATTGTGTATTGACCCTAGGTCTCTTCCTGAGCTGATGGATCTCAGATACCAGGCTCTCTGGCATGTGACAGGATGAGCAACACACGGGAAACCCAGCAGAGCACCATAGAACCCAGGAGAGCTCCATGTCCCTCACTTGGAGAGCTCAGAGGAGCTCCACACATCATGGCCTGAAAATGTCGGAGAGGTCCATGCTCAGCAGAGACCCCAGCAGAGCTCCTGGCCCAGCTCTTAACCAACATTAAGAAGAATCAAAACACTGCAGTTTTTAAGATGTTCATATGTCTAACATGTCACATTATTGGTTGTGTATCTTGCACAATTACATCATTAGCATCCTACGCGTGCCCCATTCTGTCACAGGAACATTGCCCCCAAAAGGCAGTGGCCGTGAATACACTCACCTCTTTAAGAGCCCAGCATTGTCTGACCCAGCAGTTTGCGGTAACTTACTTTTACACCAGCTCTCTCATTGGCCCAGAGCAGCTGGTTGGGAGAAACCACATTTCTCTAGTGGTGCTCAAAAGCCCAAGCAAAATGAAAGTGTATTGGCTGTCTCCTTCCAGTTCAGCCAAACCACAGCACCAGAGAAGTGGTTTCTTCCATCCATCTGTACCACATGCTCTTAGATCTCTCGCTGACAGACCCCTGCTCTCAGCCTCTTCTAGGCCAGGCCTTTCTCTGCTCCTCTGCTTTGGGCCCCACTGAGCTCTGCTGCTCCAGCTCTCGGGGAAGGCCTCTGCCCCTGGGAAGAGGGAGACAACAGTGCACACTGAAAATGGGGCTCAGCATACAGCTGGGTGCACAGGGGATTTTCAGATCAGGTTGGTAGTGGTGGCCTTGTCCCTGAGTTTGGGAACGTAGGGCTGGGTTGTGGGTAAGGGGCAGGCTGCTTAGCCAGCATTTTCAATAGCATCCCCCACATGCTAGGAGCTCAGCTGTGTCAGAGGCACCAAAAAAAAGCAGGGGCAAGTGAATCTCCTGAGTCATCAGCCACTTATTGGCTGCCCAAGAGCCCACTCCAAACGTATTAACAAACTCCAAACACACAACAGATCACAGATGGCTCTGTGAGCGTGTGTGCACATGTGTACATGAGCAAAACAGAGCACAACTGTTCTGCTCAGGGACTGATTCTCTGCTGTGGTGAGAGCCACTCAGAGAAGAAGAATGTGTGTGTATTGGGGGGGGGACCAATCACAGAGCTGGTTATGGTACCCGGATTCTCTGGGTTAGTCTGCACCAGCCCTGGCATGAATTAGAGCAGCCTAGGAGCTGTTCTAAGTTAGACCAGTTGTGCATAAGGGAACATACTCCATCTGAGGACTGGCAGAGCTCATGGGAGCTCTGCCATGCCGCAGACCCACCTCCAGTGCCAAGAGGTTTCTGGGTCAGTTGGTGCAGAAGCCAACTTTGCTGGTTTTATGCCACTTT
This sequence comes from Lepidochelys kempii, assembly GCF_965140285.1. NCBI lineage: Eukaryota > Metazoa > Chordata > Testudines > Cheloniidae > Lepidochelys > Lepidochelys kempii. The sequence continues at coordinate 205,795,939 of NC_136382.1, read as the reverse complement.
GGAGCTCCAGTCATCAGGAAACTCTCTGCTGCCGGGTACTGCCAATTCTGGCTCCTCTGTGCCACTCAAGCCCTGCAAAGTCACTGGCTCAGAGATGGGAATGTGGTCCCTAAGGAGAAAGCAGTTAATCAGGGAATTTGAGGCTAATGCAGGGCCATGGGACACCAGCAGGGGAGTGAAGCAGCGACTGTGGTTGGGTGTCTCGGATTTGGCAACACCAGTCATTGGCCTCAACACAAAATACCAGACCCTGCTATATCTGAGGAAAGCAAGGCTTTCCCTGACTCAGAGATGGAGGAGACTCTGAAGGGGAAAGGCATATTTGCAATTGCTGTTTAGGGTGGTCATGTCCTGGATTATATTAAGGTCCCCATGTGGTGAGCACATTGTCCCTGCCTGCACTGTTTGAGAGAAGAACAGCCATCATCAGCTTCATGCTGGGTAAGTAGATGGTACACATGCTATATATAGCAAAGACTGACATGAGAACAACCATGCATATTTCTGTTCTGTATTTGGAGATAAAACAGATGATGCAGTCTCATCATACGGTGATAGTTTCCATTCCATTAGTATCTCTGGAGGATGTTAATCAGAAACTACTAAAGTTAGACATTTTTAAATGTCCAGCAGGTCCAGGTAACTTGCACCCAAGAGTTCTAAAAGAGCTGACTGAGGAGATCACTGGACCATTAATGCTGATTTTCAATAAGGTTCAGAGGCCTAGGGAAGTTCCAGAAGACTGGAAGAAAGTTAGTGTTGTGCCAATCTTTGAAAAGGGCAAACAAGATTACCAGGGTAATTATAGGCCGGTCAGCCTAACATAGATGCTGGGCAAGATAAGCAACTGACATGGGACTTGATTAATAATGAACTAAAGGAGGGTAATGACTTTAATTAATGCAAAGTAACATGGATTTATGGTAAATAGATCCTAACTGGATATGATTACAAGTTTGGCTGATAAAGGTAATAGTGTTGACATAATATACTTAGATTTCTGTAAAGCATTTGACTCAATGCCACATGAGTAAAAAAAACCCTAAATATAAAATTAACATGGCACACATCAAATGAATTAAAAACTGGCTAGCTGATAGATCTCAAAATAACTGTATATGGGGAACTGTCATCAAGTGGGTCTGTTTCCACTAGGGTCCCGCAGGAATTGGCCTAATACTATTTAACATCTTTATCAATGACCTGGATGAAAACATAAAAGCACCACTGATCAAGTTTGCACATGACACAAAAATTGGGAGAGTGGTAAATAATGAAGAGGACAGGTCAGTGATATGGGGCGATCTGGATGAATAGAAAGGAACGATAACATCCTATCACACATTAATACAGTAAATGAAACAGCATTGAGTTCAGAAACATTCACCTAGGACTGTAACAAGGCACTGTGTACATTTCAGCAGCAGCCACAGCTCTTGAGGTTGTGGTGTAGGAAGCAAAGAGGCAGGCGACTTCCTTCCTTCTGTTTCAGCATTCCATTGGATTGTATCAATCAGCAATTACATTCGGTTCTGTTTCACCATGCTGCTCTCAATGCTCTCCTGACCCATTATTGTTAGTGGCTGGCTGTTCAGTTCTGCCTGGCTAATGAATGGTCCAAATTCAGTGCAAGGCAGAGCCTGACATGTGTGTTATTGCCTTCCTTCATTAAGCAGTGTCTGGCTTTTGATATCGGCACTCGGTAGGAATCATTTCAATAAATTCCCATAATCAACCTACTGGGAATGAAAACATCTGACATTTCTTAAGCTTACAAGCCACACAATACATGTCAGCTTAATAATACACCCGTTTTTAAATTTCTTTTTTGTTCATTCCCTTATAGTAGAAATAGGAGAAGGTACTCATGAAATTGTGCACTGCACTCAAAACAACCATACTGACTGACATCAGGATGAGATAAAACCATGTTGATTCATTTTCCTGTACGTGCGCTAGGATAGTGTATTAATATATGACTAACTGGTTGAGTAAACTTTATGTGACCTTTTCCAAAGTAGTTTTGAAATAAGTTTAATGTATTTCGTTTGCTATGTTGCTGATTGTTGAATCAACTGAGACAGAAAACAATGTAGAATAAACACTTGTAGCTACGTGATGCATACCAGAATCTTCTACCCTTTCACATTTCTCTACACATTGCTATTACATCAACTTCTCACACACACTTCTAAGCACATTTGTCTACGAGTGTAATAACGAGTGGTGGATAGGGGGAAACGCGGTGGAGATAATATACCTGGACTTCAGCAAGGCTTTTGACACACTCCCACATGACATTCTGATAAGTAAGCTGGAGAAATGTGAGCTTGGTGGGACTACCATTCAGTGGATACATAATTGGCTAAACAACTGCAAACAACGAGTAACTATTAGTGGAATAAGAAAAGGAGTACTTGTGGCATCTTAGAGACTAACAAATTTATTTGAGCATAAGATTTCGTGAGCTACAGCTTATGCTGAGGTTGTGATCCACCACAACTCCCAGATCCTTCTCAGCAGTGCTGCTGCCAAGTCACTTACCCCCCATTCTGTATTCGCGCATTTGGTTTTTCTTCTGTAAGTGTAGCACCTTACATTGGTCTTTGCAGAATTTCATTTTGTCTATAGCCCAGTTCTCCAGTTTATCAAGAGTCCTCTGAATCTTAACTCTATTCTCCAAAGTGTTGGCAACCCCCCTAGCTTTGTGTCATCTGCAAAGTATCTCTCTATTCCTATATACAAGTCATTAATAGAGCTGTTACACAACCCCAGACCCAGAACAGATCCCTGCGGAACCCCACCTGAGACCTTCTTCCAATCTGACATCATTCCACTAATAACAGGTTTTAGAGTAGCAGCCATGTTAGTCTGTATTCGCAAAAAGAAAAGGAGTACTTGTGGCACCTTAGAGACTAACAAATTTATCTGACCATAAGCTTTCGTGAGCTACAGCTCACTTTGCCAACACTTTGGAGAATAGAGCTAAGATTCAGAGGAATCTTGATAAACTGGAGAACTGGGCTATAGACAAAATGAAATTCTGCAAAGACCAATATAAGGTGCTACACTTACAGAAGAGAAACCAGATGCACAAATACAGAATGGGGGGTAAGTGACTTGGCAGCAGCACTGCTGAGAAGGATCTGGGACTTGTGGTGGATCACAACCTCAACATAAGTCAGCAATGCGATGCTGTTTTAAAAAAAAAGCAAATGCAATTTTAGGTTGCACTAACAGAGGCATAGCATGCAAATTATGGGAGGTGATAGTACCGCTCTACTTGGCACTGGTTAGGCCTCAGCTGGAGTACTGTGTCCAGTTTTGGTCACCAATGTATAGAAAGGATGTGCAGAAACTGAAAAGGATCCAGAGGTAAGTGACGAAGATGATCAAAGGGATGGACGGCAAGCCATATGAGCAAAATCTGAAGGGCCTGGTTATGCTTAGTTTGGAAAAGAGGAGATTATGGGGGGACATCATAGCGGTCTTCAAATATTTGAAAGGTTGCCATTGAAAAGATGGAGAAAAAGTTGTTCTCCTTGGCCATGGAGGGCAGGACAAGAGGCAATTGGTTCAAACTATGGCAGAGCAGATTTAGATTAAAACTCAGGAAAAACTTCCTTACTGTAAGAACATTAGGACAACAGAACAGACGTCTTGGGAGGTTGTGGAAGTTCCTTCACTGGAAGTTTTCAAAAGGAGGTTGGATAGCCATCTGTCTAGGATGGTTTAGACAAAATAAATCCTGCATCTTGGCAGGAGGTTAGATTACATGACCCTTGTAGTCCCTTCTAACCCTATGATTCTGTGCCACATATTGTAAGAAACCAGGGGAAATAATTGCTTGCCAAATAGATAAAACGAATTGGACCTAAAGTTTCTAAACACAGAGGATGAAATCCTGGCTCCACTGAAGCCAGTGGCTAAAAGCTCATTGATTTTAATGGAACCAGGGCATCAACCTTACTACTGGCCACACACCCACGAATAATCTGTCAACCACCTATCTAGAGAGATATTTTAGGTACTTATACAGCCCCCATCCGCCTGGTGTCTGAGCACATTCAATCTTTCACGGATTTATCCTACCACCACCCCTGGGAAGGAGGGCAATACTATTATCCCCATTGTACAGATGAAGAACTGAGGCACAGAGAGTAACTGACTTGCCCAAGGTCACACAGGGCATCAGTGGTAGAGCATGGACTACCCAGTGCTCCCAAGTTCTAGCCTCGTGTCCTAACCACTGGACCATCCTTGCTCTCCATTAGCTGCTGCCACCATACTTTTTGTAGCCGTTGGGTTGTTCCTCTCTTTCTCCATAACGCTGGCAACGACTGTGACTTGGGGCATTGCCCTCTTTGTCTGAAAATGGGTGGGGGTTGGGGGAGGAGAACAGGCTTTAGTTTAACACAAGCAGGTGAGCTGTGATTAATTTTCAGGGACTCCTACCAGGTTTTGCTTACAAGTTTCGCTTCCCGTCCCTAGAACTGTACTGTACACAGAGCGGAAAGGGCGCTCATTTCATTAATAGGTCTGATACCACTCTGGTTCAAAGCTGGCTGTCATTTCCTGGATCATCCTCTCAGCTCTAATGGCTTCATAAAAGGCAATGCCAACAGATTGAGAGTTGTTGTTCCAGAAGCTGCAGGCTAACTGCCTCTGCTTCACATGCTACATGCCCTTGTGGCCTCTCTCTCTCTAGACCCTGTGTCCTGTAGACCTAAATTATGCAGCCGGGATGCTGGAATTCTGTGGCAGGCTCACTGGGATCATTCAATGCTCTCCCCACTCTCTCACCTTCCCTAGTCAAGTCAGTGCAGAATTCCTTGTGTATATTTCACCCCCAATTCACTGTAATATTGCCTCTCCGCTTATGTTAATCAATGTGTAGCAAGATTTCTGTATCGGCAGTGCATTGGGGAAATTATAAAGGGTTACTGACCAAAGTATAATTTGTTCTCTGGGTGTATTGACTTTGCAGGACCACATGCATGGAAGCCATCTCAAAGCAGTCAGGTTCTGGGAGAGTTTGCAATCCCGTTCTGTCCCAGAATTCTAGAGCCAAGGGTCTAAAAACCCCTGCTTCCCCCAACAGATCCTTTAAATGTCTGCCGTAGAAGGGAGGGGAAAGGGCCATGCTGGCTCTGCAGAGATGGTACATTTGGAGAACCAACGTTACATTGGTTAGTATGCTCTTTGTGACATTGCCCCATTAGCTAGCAATGAAGAGGGACAGGGAGATCAACTGTTACGGTTTCAGGGTGAACTGTACATTTGTCCCCTCACTCCATCCCTCCACGGGCACTCCTTTCAAGTGACAAGCCCATCACCTGCACTGCTCTCAGAGTGGAATCCCACGATTCATCCCACCTTTAGCGTAGGTCCCCAGGTTATCCAAGCCCTGTTTACCAACCATGTTTCCTCAGCAGGCCCAATTCAGTTTGGCTCCTGTTATATGCTCCCCTCGGCTGTGAACAGTAGGGCTTTGTCTACACTAGAACGGGTTTGCCAGTAGAGCTATACCTCTACCAGACAAGCTATACTGGCAAACCCTCCTAGTGGAAATAGAGCTTATACCAGTAAGAGAGTGATTTTGCTGGTATGGGTTATACCAATTCCATGAATGGAATAAACTTTCTAGAGACCCATGTGATCTGGGCATAGCAGCAGTCAGTTTGCAGACAGGCAGCTACAGTAAGGTTGGTTGAGTTGTGCCTCTATTTTTTTTTAAGGGAGCAGCCTGTTTTTCTAGGGTTTTGGGTTCTTGTGTTTTATTCTGGATTCTAAGAAATACAGTCATGTTACATTGCAACCTTCCAGCAAGAGTATTTTATGGTTTTTATCAACTTCTTTGTGTGTATGCTGGGTTAGTGTTTCTGTGGTGTGGTGTGTAGTTCTTGGTCAGTATTTGCTTCAGGTTGGGGGGCTGTCTGTAAGTGAGGACTGGCCTGCCTCCCAAAGTCTGTGAGAGTGAAGGATCATTTTCCAGGATAGGTTGTAGATCGCTGATGATGTGCTGGATAGGTTTTAGCTGGGGGCTCTACGTGATGGCCAGTGGTGTTCTGTTATTTTCCTTGTTGGGCCTGTCCTGTAGTAGGTGACTTCTGGGTACCTGTCTCGCTCTGTCAATCTGTTTCCTCACATCCCCAGGTGGGTATTGTAGTTTTAAGAACGCTTGATAAAGATCTTGTAGGTGTTTGTCTCTCTCTGTCTGAGGGATTGGAGCAAATGCGGTTGTATCTTAGAGCTTGGCTGTAGACAATGGATCGTGTGATGTGTCCTGGATGGAAGCTGGAGGCATGTAGGTAAGTATAGCGGTCAGTAGGTTTCCGGTATAGGGTGGTGTTTATGTGACCATCACCAGCACTGTAGTGTCCAGGAAGTAGATCTCTTGTGTGGACTGGTCCAGGCTGAGGTTGATGGTGGGGTGGAAATTGTTGAAATCCAGGTGGAATTCTTCAAGTGCCTCCTTCCCGTGGGTCCATATGATGAAGATGTCATCAATGTAGCGCAAGTGGAGGAGGGGTGCTAGGGGAAGAGAGCTGAGGAAGCATTGTTCTAAGTCAGCCATAAAAATGTTGGCATACTGTGGGGCCATGCGGGTACCCATCGCAGTGCCGCTAACTTGAAGGTACAAGTTGTCCCCAAATCTGAAATGGTTGTGGGTGAGGACAAAGTCACAAAGCTCAGCCACCAGGTGTGCCGTGACCTCATCAGGGAAACTGTTCCTGACAGCTTGTAGTCCATCCTCGTTTGGAATATTGGTGTAAAGAGCTTCTACATCAGGGGTCTCAAAGTCCCGGCCTGTGGGCCATCTGCGGCCCAAGAACCTCCCCACTGCGGCCCGCGGAGGAGAGACGCATGCAGACATGCTGCCAGCAATGTCTGCTGCAGGCACTGCTCCCCCTCCCCCCCACCCCGCAGCTCCCGTTGGCTGGGGGAGAGGGACAGAGATACCATCACTCGTCGCCGGGCAAAGTCAGCCATGGAGGCAGCGTCACTTTTTTCCACAAAGAATATAAACAAGTCAAAATACCGAACACAACTGTCTGATGCCCACCTTGCTGCAATCCTGAAGGTTTCAACGGCTCAGTCACTGAGGCCAAACATCAACAAACTGACAGAACTGAAGCATTGCCAGGTGCCTGGCAAACACTAAAAACTCTCTGGCAGGCGAAGAATTGTATATAGTTGTATGACAGTTTTATTATTTCTAAGAAATTTGAAATAAAAAATACAATATAAATGTTTTCTTTTCTGAACACCATCTTCAGTGACGTTATTGGCCCGCTGGGAGGATTTGAGGACTGGCCCTGGCCCTCAGGTAAATTGAGTTTGAGACCCCTGTTCTACATCCATGGTGGTCAGGATGGTGTTTTCAGGAAGATCACCAATGCATTGTAGTTTCCTCAGGAAGTCAGTCATGTCTCGAAGATAGCTAGGAGTGCTGGTAGCGTAGGGTCTGAGGAGAGAGTCCAAATAGCACTGCTGTAAGCGTGCCAATGCCTGAGATGATGGGGCATGCAGGATTTCCAGGCTTATGGATCTTGGGTAGCAGATAGAATACCCCAGGTCGGGGCTCTAGGGGTGCGTCGGTATAGATTTGTTCCTGTGCTATAGCAGGGAGTTTCCTGAGCAGATGGTATTGCTCAGTGGGATTGGAGGATAGTGGCCTGTAGAATGTGGTGTTGGAGAGTTGCCTGGCAGCCTCCTGTTCATAATCCGACCTGTTATGTACCACACCTCCTTGGTCAGCCCCTTTGATTATAATGTCAGAGTTATTTCTGAGGCTGTGGATAGCGTTGCGTTCTGTACAGCTGAAGTTATGGGGCAAGTGATGCTGTTTGTTCACAATTTCAGCCTGTGCACCGCTGTGGAAGCACTCTATGTAGAAGTCCAGTCTGTCATTTCGACCGTCAGGAGGAGTCCATGCAGAATTCTTCTTCTTGTAGTGTTGGTAGGAGGGTTCCTGTGGGTCAGTGTACTGTTCAGTGGTGTGTGGAAAATATTCCTTGAGTCAGAGATGGCAAAAGTAGGCTTCCAGATCACCGCAGAACTGTATCATTGCAAATTAACTGTATTCCACGCACAACTTAACACCATTAGTTTGGGCTTGAATAGGGACTGGGAGTGGCTGGCTCACTACAAAAGCAACTTTCCCTCTCTTGGTATTGATACCTCCTCATCAATTATTGGGAGTGGACTACATCCACCCTGACTTGGCCTTTTCAACACTGGTTCTCCACATGTAAGGTAACTCCCTTCTCTTCATGTGCCAGTATATTTATGCCTGTATCTGTAATTTTCACTCCATGCATCTGAAGAAGTGGGGTTTTTTTACACACGAAACCTTATGCCCAAAAATCTGCTAGTCTTTAAGGTCCCACCGGAGGCCTTGTTGTTTTTGTGGATACAGACTAACATGGCTACCCCTATGATACCAGTCAGCAATGGTGAATATTTTTTTCCTCTCTGCTGGTAACAGCAAAGGTGTAGTGGAACAATTTGCCTGGAATGCTTGGATGGTGAGAGAGCGTGAATCATCATGTTCTTTGGCACTGAAGATTAACAGTGCAAATCTTCAGATTCCTGTTTACAAGCTTAAAACAATCTCTAGCAACGCTTTTTAGTGCACAGCACTTCTGGATATTGCTGGGCATCAGAATATCAGACATCTGGGTAGGCACATGCTGGCCCGGTAGGGATTTACTTCTGAACAATTTTTGTATTGTCCGTGCAAATCAACACCAACATGACTGAAAATACACAACAGCAGCTGGTTCCTGGATAGCTTAATGTTTTAAGCCTGGCAACTTTGTGCCTATAGCTAGATCGTATGATTGCCTTGACCAGATTTAGTGAGTAATAATAATCATTTTGCAGTTAATGGATCTGAAGCAACCACCCAGGAGAACTGCAAATTTTTGGTCCCCAGATTTGTTTTTAATTAAAAGATCAAACGAGTCTTTTTCTTCATCAGAAGATTTTCCTTCATTTTAGGTTAATAGGATTCAGAATTGTATGGCTGCTGCCTGTTACCAGCATGGTTTAATGAGCAGAGTACCTGGACTGGGAGTCAGGAGACCTTGGTTTTATTCCTGGCCTGCAGGGTGACCTTGGGCAAGTTGTCCTTCTAAATAAGAAACAAAGGACTTGCAATGTGATGACGAAGGTAAGAAGTAGAGCCAGTGTTCCCATTGCTTTTGGAGTTTTGGAACAGCCTTCCAAGGGAAGCAGTGGGGGCAAAAGACCTATCTGGCTTTAAGATTAAACTCGATAAGTTTATGGAGGAGATGGTATGATGGGATAACATGGTTTTGGTAGTTAAATATTCATGGTAAATAGACCCAGTGGCCTGTGATGGGATATTAGATGGGGTGGGATCTGAGTTACCCAGGAAAGAATTTTCTGTAGTATCTGGCTGATGAATCTTGCCCATATGCTCAGGGTTTAGCTGATCACCATATTTGGGGTCGGGAAGGAATTTTCCTCCAGGGCAGATTGGAAGAGGCCCTGGAGGTTTTTCGCCTTCCTCTGTAGCATGGGGCACGGGTCAGTTGCTGGAGGATTCTCTGCTCCTTGAAGTCTTTAAACCACGATTTGAGGACTTCAGTAGTACAGACATAGGGGAGAGGTTTTTTGCAGGAGTGGTGTGTGAAATTCTGTGGCCTGCGTTGTGCAGGAGGTCAGACTAGATGATCATAATGGTCCCTTCTGACCTAAATATCTATGAATCTATGAATTGCCCGACACCTTGTGTTGTCATTTACACCAGTGTGAATGAATACAGAGAAGGGTGTAGAACGGTGCCAATATAGAACAGTGCAAAGTGAGAGTAAAATGCTACTGATGTAAATGACTCCAGAAAATGCATGGGAATGGAGAATTAGGCCTGAATTAGTGTTTTGCATGGAAAGACAGGATCAGATCCACAGCTGATGCTAATTGGCATGGCAACAATGGAGCTACACCAGTTTACACCAGCTGAGGATCTGACCCATTGTCTCCAGTATGTTTCCTCTGTAGTAGTACTTTGCCCAAGCACGTCTTGTTCCTCACTCACTCAGTGCATTATACCCCCATAATTATATAAGACTGTTAGCACCCTTGATTGATAGAACACCTTCACTGCAGGAGATCTGTGTTCCGCCCATAGGCACCTCTCACCCACTCACACTGGGGGTGGAACATGGCAGCCATTCTATGCCAGCAATGCCATTACTGAGGGGCAGCAAAGAATAACGTAGTCAACTGAGACTGCAGAGGGGAATGATGAGATGGGCAGTTCCGGAAGGCAGACTGTGATGGCACAAGTTGGCACCTGGTCCAGAATTTGGTTAACCATGCCCTGTTCTTGCAAAACAAACAAAACCACCCTGTGCTAGGTCATGCCCGTGGGGGGCACTCAGCAGCACTCAGTTTTACATCTTATCCAAAAGAACTTAGAAGGGGTTTTCAGCTGACATAGAGTTCCAAGCTGAGCTACAAGTTTTGAAGAGGTTGAGATGTTAAATTCCTCACCACCAGAACCCCGAAAGGTAAGCCTCTTTCCGATAGACCATTTCCTAGCCTCCCCACCACACTACACCCTCTCACTCGACTGTCTCCACCTCTGGCCCCCTCTCTCCACAGAGCTGTCAGCTTATCATTCCACAGTCTTCTTTGGACAGCTGATTTCTCCAGAGAGTAGGTAGGCCAGCTCCCTTGCCCCTTTGGGCCTGTCCTTCACTTCCAGAGAGGTGTGCTGGTAGGCCATACCATGAGTACCCTGGCCGTGCTGCTGTCAAATATCACTCCTCTATCGACATCGGACGATCAGCATCCCAGGAGTCTGGTCGCTCCACTACGAGTGGCGGCCATGGTTTTCACATCCTTTCCCTTGTGAATGTCCCCATTCTGCAGGCTACCTCAAGGAAACTGTGTGACAAGAAGGATAAGAAACAAGCAAGAGAGCTGGGGCTGAAAATCGGCATATCTCCATGGAAGTTAATGCCAGTTTCACCAGCAGAGGATCTTGACCCAGGTTTGGAAAAAAACACTCCAAGCTTGTCTCTATCCTCTGCCAGCTAGCTCTGCTATGGTTCCTGAACACCTTTGACCTAAACATCCAAGTAAGTCATGCACTGTACCCAGCTGTTGCATGGAACATAACAGCACAAACAAATGGATTTCAGCCAGTTGGCCTAACCAGTTCGAATTCAACTTCTGTCAGGACCTATTTTTCTATCCCCACACCGCCGCAGAGTCCGAGAGCCCAATCCTTACCAGGCATAAGTTACCACAGCTCCATTTAGCTGGCTCAGAAGTTCTGATTTTGGGCGAGTCAATCCGCCAAGCAAGTGCCATGTTCTTTATTAGTGGTGGGAGCACTGGAACAATTTAAGAAGCTCATACAGAAAAATCCTTCCCCCTCTACCCACCCTATAACACTAACTTTCAACTTCAGTCCGGTCTATTCCTCCAAGCCTATGGGGAATTTTCAAACTCCTGGCAAGCTGGGTGCTGCTGCTGAATCTTGACATATTTACTTAGTGCTGGCACCATGTTCTTTTAGCACAGACAGAGGTGTATAGATGCTGGTGCAGTCAACAGTGGTGATCTGTAGTGAGCTTTACATGATCCCCACGTCTTTGCAATACGCAAACTGGCTGATGCTGCATCCCGTTTTGCCCCATGTCAGCAGTCAGTGAGTTTTCATATTTTATATTTGCTGCTGCTTGAGATTTCCAGCATGGCCTCTCCATCAACTTCTAACTGCAGAAGTAATCGCAAGTACAGTGAGATAATGTCCACTGCACAGGGCGGAGGGCCAATTCAGATATTTTTCTCTTTCCCCTTTCCTGCAGGCCTTGCTTGATCATCTTACTGACCTCTTGTGTCTGGAGAGGTCTGACTTCACGCAGCACACGGCCAGAACTGGGGGCTGCAGGATGGAAGCTTAATGGCTGCTCATTGTAACAGTGAGTGCTGGCAGTGGAGGGCCGGTGTATTGCAGTTAAACACAAGCAGCCAACCCCCTAATGTCAGTTCTGCTTACTCAGTTCTGCCAAAGGTGAGCATCATTCATGGAGCCCACCACATGGACTTTCAGGAGCTAGCCAACAGCATAGCTGGTTTATGAACAGCACAGAGACCATCCAACCCCCTAACCAATGCTGAGCCCCACAGACATAAGGGGAGCCAGAGGGGCTGCTCTAATTTACAGTGCCTATTGGACTGTGTCACTTGTGGTGTGGAATCACTACTGGGGCATCCATTATGGAGATGGCCCAATGGCATTCTCCCTACACCAGGGCTTGCAAAAGGAGCTGTCCAGGGCTGATTCTGCTGATCCCATGCTGTTTCTGGGATAGGGGAATTCTTCCCGCCCCCCTGAGGCATCTTTCTAGCCCCATACACTGCCACTGTGACATATAAGGGCTGGGATGGGCAGAGAATCTCTCCCAGAATTTGGTAACCACCACAGAACTACTAATTAAAGTGGGAAAGGAAAGGGTTACATTCAGACTGCCGTTTACTTACTGAACCTGGACTAAAGTAAGAAGTAACCTACCCTTTGTTCCTGTGATGAACCTGGCGCAATGTCCAGGCAAACTGATGCCCAGTGGGCAGATCCTACTGTAGGCAGTTTACTCCATCAAAGGGTGTGGGTCAAGTCAAGGACTGGCAGCTATGAAAACCCCCATCTTGCTATAGCACGTAGGATTGCAGCTTAAGCAGCTATCCCGGTCAGCAAAGCAATTAGCGTGACCTTACACTTGCTAATACAAACAACCCCAGCAGGATGAAACAGCTTGCATTCACAGGGCTCCAGCTACACAAAAGACATTAATGACACAGGGGCCGAGGAGCCAGGCGTGGGCAAGAAGACACGCAGAAAAACAAAGGCAAGCAGACTGGGCAGTTGTATTAATAGCAACAACCTAGCACCAGCCCTGGGCACAGCCATCTTTGTTTGTAATGGTGCAGCTGCCCTTCCCATTGCTGGCCTTAGCCATTTTGGGTGAGCCTGCAAAAGAGTTTCACCACCCCATCCCCACAAACATAGCCTCCTCCTCACTGCCATGAGCAATCGCCCCACAATACATGGGGCTGAGGGCTGGGTTGAGGGAGGTGCAGTGAGATAATTCCTTGGGATATTCTTGCACTTAAATGACACATTTTATGTACGCAATGAAGGATGGGCTAGTGGTTAGAGCACTGCCCTCGGACTCAGCAGAGCAGGGTTCAAATCCTGTTCTGCCACAGATTACCTGCATGACCTTGGATAAGTCACTTGGCCTCTTTGTGCCTCAGTCCCCGCTCTGTAAAATGGGAGTACTAGCACTCCCAGGGATGTGTGAAGATAAATCTATCCATGATTGTGAGGTGCTCAGAGACTACAGTGACTAGGGCCAAAGAAATATTCAAGATAGATCTATAAGCTGCTGCTGCTGCTTGGGCTAGACCCTGCGCTGTCACCAGTGTTCTGAAATGGCACACCCTGCCCCCAGTGTTCACTGTTTTCAGATACCTCTGTTTTGTGGGTGTCCATCTTCAGACACATTGCAGGCTGGTGTGCACCTGTATCAGAAAACTGGGGAGCTCAGAGGGGGATGTTCTTAAAAATCAGGGGAATTTTCAAAGCTATGGGCAAGCTGTAGAGGATTTCTGAAAGTTTGCTTACTGCTCTGACTGCCGGAGTTGCCTGAAGCTAACTACACACTCAGCATCCAGATAGCGCTTGCTCCCCTGGGGCACTATTGCACACCTGCACTATTCTGGGGCACTAGCATTTCAGCAGGAGGCTGAGCAGAGTCTATGTGTAATGGGAGAAGCACATGTAGACCCAGGAGACAGACAGACAGTATCAGAAATGCAAATGCCACTTGGGTCAGTATCAACAACTCATCCCATCAGCTATATGCCTGCTCAGAAGAGAAGTGATGCAGAAAAGGGGACTGTTGCAGCAGACTTTAACCCAAAATCCTTACATGAAAAGGAAGTCCTAGACCACAGCAGGAAATATCAACTGATAGCAGCATCTTGGACCAGTGAGCAGAATATTGAACCGGGGCAGTCCCCTGTACCATCGTGAGTTCTGATCTTTATGTGAAGATGGGGAGGGGGCAGAGTTGCTCTGTATGAAACGGACTAGCTCCTGTGGTTGAAAATGCACAAACAATAACCTGGGATGGCATTGACTGAACACTACCCACCTTTCCCCATTTACAAGAAAATCAACACTACATTGCGTGCTCTGCATCACCTGCCCCGCATGCCCTGCAGTCAGTTAAAAGGATGGGGCCAGAACTGAAGAGTACTCTCTCTTCCTAGTTCTACCTGATGTACTAAAAGATTCCTCGGATGCACTAGAAATGTGTCTCTCTCAGCAGCAAGATCTGGGCTAAGATCAGAAGGAAAATGGGTCAATTTAGATATCTCAGAAGGGGAATTAATGGCTAAGCACATGGCTCATGGGCAGAGAGTAGTGTGCCTATCCGACCAATGGGTGAAGGAAGGGCAGTGACTGATGGGAAAACAAGGCTCTCTCATTGGCTACAGGCAAATCAACCAAAATGGAGACCTTAGTATGCTGGATAACAACAGCCTGAGCTGTTTATGTCAGAATGTACAGTCAAATTAACCCCCAGTGACCTAAATAATTAACCAGGCATCTCCATGGCTCATGCACACCCCCTCACTCAACATACCCACTGCAGGTACATCTCACTGACAGCAAGGAGACGGGGCACCCAGACAAACTGCATACATCTGCCTTATCCAAAAGCCACCTACGGGCCTAGACACAAATGTCCCTCAGCTCGTGCAGGAGGTCACACCATTCCCCTGATGTCCTTCCTTTAAACAAGCCTATGTTTCAGATACTGGCTATAACTCAGATATTCGTAGTACGATCACTACAGACCCCCTATTGGGTTCTGCAAGGTGCACTCCCTCATTCCCAGCTATGTATGCACCTACCAGTCTCGCAGGCTGATGGCCCTGCACAATGTAGCAGAGCCAAAGACACACCCTGAACCAGGAACGAGAACAGCTTAAACAAGCAAGTCGACAGGAGGAAAAAGAACAAACTGTTGTGATACTCTGAGGCTGGCACATGGATCAAAGCAAACACCATCCCTTAGCAGGAACTATTTATGTTTCCACTGTCAGTTGTTGTTGGGCGGCCCCAAAATGTGTTCCTTGAGCTCTGCGCTCTCCTGCTGAAACACACACCAACCGCAAAACATGTAGGGAACAGATAGAATTCAACAGCCCCTTATCTTGACGGCACGCCAGCCAAACCACAAGGCTGCTGCCAGTGGGGAGCGGGCACCACAATGACAACGGTACTCGGGAAAGGAAGACTACAGAGAGCCAGTGCTCAGCACTACACAAATTGCACAAGAAGAAGCAAAGGGCGATGCAGCAGCCAGTTTCTATTAAATGCAACAGATTCTATCCAGCCAGGAACCAAAGCATGTATCACTCCCTCCCTCTCCACAGCCCAGCTTGGCCAGAAACTGCTACTTCATATGGGGAGACCCATAATGTCTCAATCCTATTTGACAAAAATAGCCAGCTATTCAGAGACATGGCTTAAAAGCAATAAGAATGTAGGAATTGACAGACTGGATCAGATCCAGGGTCCATCTAGTCTAGTATCCTGTCTCTGATAGTTACCAATACCAGATGCTTCAGAGAAAGGGTGTAAGAAATCCTGCAGAGGCAGCGATGTGATAATCTGCCTCCAAGAAAAGCCCCAGTAGTTATAGCAGTTATGGCCCCTGCAGCCTCAGTTCACCGTGCCACCAGCACTCTGGGCAGCGGAGCTGCGAGCTCCTGCCGGGCAGCGTGGTGGCATGGCTGGCTCTGGCCGGGCGGCACGGCTGCCAGTCCTACTGCTCTGAGCAGCATGGTTAAGAGAGCAGGGTGGTTGGATAAGGGGTAGGGAGTCCCAGGGGGGAGTCAGGGGACAGGGGGAGTTGGATAGGCGTAGGAGTCCTGCAGAGGCTGTCAGGGGGTGGGGGTGTGGATAGGGGTCGGGGCAGTCAGGGAACAGGGAGCCGGGGGTGTTGGATAGGGGGTGGGGTCCCGGCGGCCCAGTTAGGGGCAGGGGTTCCTGGGAGAGGGCAGTCAGGGGACAAGGAGCAAGGGGGGTTGGATGGGTCAGGGGTTCTTAGGGGGGAAGTCAGGGGCGGGAAGTGGGAGGGGGCGGATGGGGGAAGGGCTCAGGCTGTTTGGGGAGGCACAGCCTTCCCTACCCAGCCCTCCATACAGTTTCGGAACCGCGATGTGGCCCTCAGGCCAAAAAGTTTGCCCACCCCTGCTTATAGGTTGGTTTGTGCCCTGAAGCAGTTTATATCCTTTCCAAACTCCTCATTTTGTTTGTTGGTTTTTTTTAATCCTTTCCTTGCTATTGTAACTCTTGATATTCTTATCATCTAATTCAATCCTGTTTTTGAATCCTGCTAAGCTCTTGGCCTCAGCATGTACCAGTAAAAAAAGTTTACACTCTTATAAAATTTTAAATCTGTGTGTTTCTCTTTGGCAGTTATTGTTTCTGTATTGAGAGACAGGTTGAATAGAAATGCCTCATCTAATATCCCCAGACCATTCATTATTTGGCTCTTATTTCTCTCCTCTCTAAGGAAAACAGTCCCCAGTCTTTTCACGCTCTCTTCACATGGAAGTCTTTCCATGTTTCTAATCACGTCTCAGAACACCCTTATTCCTGCTGTATCCTTTTAGAGAGAGAGGGTGCCCAAACCTGAAAACAGTATTCTACATGAGGGCTTATGATCAGTTATATATTGGCAATAATAGTTTCAGTATTATTCTCTGTTAGGCCTGGTCTAAAGTTCTCTCTCAAAATTGTTTGTTGATAGAAAAAAGGGTTGCCAGATAAACTAGATTTTCACAACAAGTATCTGCTTTCCATAGAAAATTTCAGTTTTTAGTCAATCAACTGAACACTCAGGATTTGATTTTTTTTCTCATCTGAAATGGCACTGAGGTCACTCATGGGAGTTGTAGTTTGGAGGCCTCATGCTCTCATTTTTCTTCTCTGGGCCAGGCTCCTCAGCCAGACTTCATCTCCCATGATGCACCCCCTCCCACCAGCAAAAGGGGAGACCATGGTGCATCGTGGGAGATGCAGTCCAGCCAGGGAGTTGGCTTATAAAGAATAGGAGCATGCAGCACCTGAACTATGACTTCCCTGCGGCACCATAGCTGCATTTCAGAATGAAAATATTTCAAGGTTTGGCTGAAACATTTCAAATTTCAATTTTTAGCTGAAAATCTGATAATTTTGGTTTTTTGAAGTTTTCTGCGGAAAATGTCTGAAAAAATAACATTTTTCCTATCAACTCTATTCTCTATCCTATTCTTTATGCATCCTAACTTTCATAGAATCATAGAATATCAGGGTTGGAAGGGACCTCAAGAGGTCATCTAGTCCAAACCCCTGCTCAAAGCAGGACCAATCCCCAACTAAATCATCCCAGCCAGGGCTTTGTCAAGCCGGGCCTTAAAAACCTCTAAGGAAGGAGATTCCACCACCTCCTTAGGTAACCCATTCCAGTGCTTCACCACCCTCCCAGTGAAAATTTTTTTCCTAATAACCAACCTAAACCTCCCCCACTGAAACTTGAGACCATTACTCCTTCTTCTGTCATCTGGTACCACTGACAACAGTCTAGATCCATCCCCTTTGGAACCCCCTTTCAGGTAGTTGAAAGCAGCTATCAAATCCCCCCTCATTCTTCTCTTCTGCAGACTAAATAATCCCAGTTCCCTCCGCCTCTCCTCATTAATCATGTGCTCCAGCCCCCTAATCATTTTTGTTGCCCTCCGCTGGATTCTTTCCAATTTTTCCACATCCTTCTTGTAGTGTGGAGCCCAAAACTGGACACAGTACTCCAGATGAGGCCTCACCAACGCCGAATAGAGGGGAATGATCATGTTGTTTTGATTTGGTTTGGGGTTTTTTGGCCATCACTAAGCATTTGAGCTAAAGCCTTGGAGTTTTCCAAATCATTAGGGTCCTTTGAGAACCTACTTTGTCGTATCCACACAATGACACTGGTTTTGACAAAATTGCTTTGAAATATCCACCATCAGAAAGCCTTGCAGCTGTCGCTGTGCCAGTGAATTGGAGGAGTTGTGAAACACCAACCTAATACTGCCAAGGTAATTTCCAAACCAGAGGCCCTGCACTCTGAGATACAGTTAGGAGGACTGGTTGAATGGATGCAGGTGCAGTGCTTGTGACATCTTGTCTATATGGGAAGGACAGCATAATTCACTACATTGATCCAACCTGGCCTAGGGAAAGCTCTGCTCCCAGATGTTGTAATCAACTGTTACAACTAGGACTGGGTGAGTACTGTGAAAAATTTCAATGTGAGTATCCATTTGAATTTTAAAACATTTAATTCCACTGTGTGTTTGCTTCCTATGAATAGTCCAGCAAACAAGTGTGCTGGAAGGAATCTTCATAGAAACAGCATATTTTAAAGTAATTATGGAAAGGGAGGGTTTGCAGAAAGCTAATTTTTCATTCATAAATCACAAGTCTTCACAATGGAAACTCAATTCTAAGAGTTACACTTAGCCAATCAGAGAAGAGAAAGCAGAGCATATAACCCACATGGTCCAATGAAGACAGCCTGAATTTCAAGTAGCGTATATTGGGAACAAACTGCTCAGGAATAAGCTGTACACCAAGAATTCTTTGCAGAAATTATTCAGTGAATAACCCTGATTTTTCCCAGATGTGTTTGTTGTTCAGTCTGTTCATGGGCAATTCTTGAACAGGAAAAGAGGCATAGTTCATTGGCTTCATCATTTGTTGCAAATGATGCACTCAGCTCCAATCACAAGCAGTGCTTGTAAAACTCCTGTGATAGCTGTTGTGTGTGAATGGAAGCAAAGAGCTGAATGGGTATTGTAAACTCAAGATATTCCATGCTGTGGTTTCTTATGTTGGTTTATAGTTATGGATCTCACGTTTCCTGTCTACAATCACAAAGCGCTGTAGAGGAAACATGAAGATTAATTGGCTTATACAGAAAATCTATTAGTGAAAACTGACTATAAGGTCTTGGTAGTACTGGCAGAACACTGAGTTACAACAAAGACATGACTGTTCATGATAGCTGGTAGCACTCACAATCCAGCCTCTTTGAAATCTCATCTAGGTCCATCTCTCTGGAGTTAAGGGCAACTGGACGGTTGGTGGGGAGAAAAATGGTCTCTCTTATTCATTATACCTCAAGACCCGTTACCCACAATCCTCTCTCTCGGTGACTCCAGATATGTCAAGTAACCTTTTGTCAGGCTCTCCTGATTGGCTGTTTTTAAAAAACTACCTTAACCTTAGGCTCCACCTCTCAATGCCATGTGCAAAGACACCATGGTCACCTAATGCCCAATCCAAGTTCCACTGAAGTCTTTGGATCAATAAGAGTTGGAGTAGGATCAGACCATTATTTGGATTGAAGATCTTTCCATTCTTATTTGGGGTTGCAGTGACACCCTTTTGCTGGAGGACAGTAAATTTAATTACACTTCAAATTGATTCAATTCATTAAATAATGATCTCATCAGCTTACTTAAGAGAAGTGGGAAGTCTGCCCTCGCAAGGAGAGAAAACGTTGAAACCTGTACTCTTAGGCTGTGCCTCTGCACTGGCTTTCCTCCTCCTACAAATCGCCAGCTGTTGTTACCTTGGGTGCAGTTTCACCAGTCGGCACAGCCGGAGATAAAATGAATACAGGGCTCCAAGGATCTCAAGCATTTTAAGCACCAGGCCTCCTAACCTGCTCAGAGCAGCTCTAGGGACTGTGATCACTGCTACCAGTGGCCACTGGTGTCTTGTCTCCGTTAGCACTGCCATTGTTGCTACTACCAGGGGGGTGGAACTGGGGGTAGCAGTAGGGAGAGTTTGAGGGGTGTGTGCCAGAGGGACCCTCCTGCAGCAGGGTCCCAGCCTCACAAAGAATCTCCACTAGAACTAAGTCTCAATGAGAGTTACAGCAGAATGCTAGAAAACCATCTTCTCTCTCTAATCTCTGTCACCATCTGTAGTTCCACTTTAAGATCCCGTTCAAAGTAAAGGGCTGGATCCTCAGCTGCTGTAAAATCACCAGGGCCCACAATTTAGCAGAGCCTTTAAGCAGATGCTTAAATCTTTCCTTCTGAGCAAAGCCCTCAGGGTAGGATTGTCAAAATCTCCTTAAGAAGTGAGGTACCCATGGCCCATTGACCCTAGATGGGAACTGGGAGCACTCTTGAGAATCCCATCCTTATCCTGGGCCCAACTTTAAGTTAAATTCAAGCATGTGCTGCAGTTTTTTGCTGAACAATATGAGAACTATAGTGAGGATCTGCCTTCATAAAATACAAGATGTCACTATTAGTCTGCATAAGTAGAAGGCAAGAGTATTAAGAACATAAGAACGGCTGTACTGGGTCAGACTAATGGTCCATCTAGCCCAGTGTCCTGTCTTCCAACAGTGGCCAATGCCAGGTGCTTCAGAGGGAATGAATAGAACAGGTAATCATCAAGTGATCCATCCCTGTCACCCATTCAGTGATTTTGCAGACACTCTGCTATTTGGGTGAAATTTGAAGTGCAGCATTCAGATCTGTGGATATTTCCAGGCTTGTGAATGGGATAAAGGCCTTATAATCAATAAACCGGTTTTGGCTCTGATAATATACTTTGAACTACTGCTCAGAAGTCACTCGGCAATGCTATTTGGGCATCATTAGTGAATTATTGCTCATCCAGATTCATGGAAGCAAGATACTTAAGCATGTGCCTAACTTTTAGCATGCATGTAGTCCCATTGAACTGTTCCTGTGCTTAAAGTAGGCACATTCCTGAGTGCTAAGGAGACCTGGGTTCTATTCCTCGCTCTACCACTGGCCTGCTGGGTGATATTAGTCAAGTCACTTCAGTCCAGATCCTCAAAGGATATTTAGGTGCCTAATTCCCACTGATTTCAAGGGAGTGAGTGCCTAAATACCTTTGAGAATCTAGGCCTTCACAGCTCTGTGCCTCAGTTTACCCATCTGTAAAATGGGGATAATTACACTTGTCTCCTTTGGAAAGTGCTTTGAGATCTACTGATGAATAGTGCTATATAAAAGCTAGGTATTCTTATTAGTTTCTATAATGTGCTGGATTTAAGTGAGTTTATAATGACATATTTAGTAAATATACCAATGTATTCTTTCCCCCTTTGCAGATAGACGCACATTTGAATGGTAATCTTTCATGGTAATATTTGCAATGTTTCATAGGAGAATACCAATAGAGAATTATTAATTATTATTGTTAAATTATTTGTATGATCATAGCTTCCAGGAGCCCTAGTCATGGATCAGGACCCCATTGTGCTAGGCACAAACAGAAAGATAAATAGTCCCTGCTCCAAAGAGCTTGCAAAGACAAGCGATAACAGATGGATACAGACTGACAGGGGAGCACAAGGACATAATGAGAAAAAACTGAACAGGCATCACTATCAGTGCACCAGCAGGCAAGCTGCATGAACGTGGTGATTGTATAAACTCTAATCCTGTTTGATTATGTATTTTCAATGGAGAAATTTGGGCAAGATATTATAATTAACTCCTAAATTCATGTTTAGACACCTGTCTCCTATTTCAAGAGTCCTGAGCACCCAACAGCTCCTACTGACCTCAGAGAACTTCAGACAATGAACCAATTTGTGGAAAGTGTGATCTTGTTTTTGCACAAATTTGTAAAGAGGTAAAAAAAAAAATTCAATTCAGTGAGCAAACTGTTCACGGCCAATAGTTTGCTTATCTCCAGTTTGAAGTGATTGTGTATTCGAGGAGGGTCTGATCTGCAGTTTATGGTGAAGTCGGTATAGAAAAAATTAACTTAACACGTAAAACATCTCTCCAGGTTGTCATCCCTTAATTAAGCGGATTTCTTTTTTGGCAGCGTATGTGTTATTAGAAACTCAAGGTTAAAAAAACCTAAGACTTGTGTTGTAGAGATTTTGATCTAACATAGTGTGGGTAAGTGAGTCAACTGGTAATTATTAAGAGATGAAAACATTTCCTCATTTCCAGTGAATGTCACATGGTAATTATGTGCAATTTTCCCCCCCACAATATATGTCTGCTAATTAAATTGCCTGATATCTGCTTTTAGTCGAGTTTCTTTTTATCAGCTATGAAACAGAAAGAATGGAAAATATTAATAAAACTTGGTAATAATACAACCCTTAATACTTGCATCACTGAATGCTGATCATGGGCAATGAAGATAAGAGAACAGGAGAGTAAATGGAGGCTGATCCCCAGATGATGTACGTCAGCCATAGCTCCACTGAAGCCAACAGGCCAGATCCCCAGGCTGTGTAGTTCTACAATCTGTGGGCCTGATTCTCAGCTGGTGCAAATCAGCCACAGCTCCATTGAAGCTGATTGACATCAGCCAATGGGCAGTCCCATGATTGTCTTCACCAGTCAACATATCCAGCATTTCCACCCCTTCCCAAGGGGAACATCACAAGAGCACCCTATGAATGGCTAAAGCTGCCCAGCTCTGCTCAGGAGTGATTGCAAGGTGCTGTCTCCTACACTAGACAATCTGGACTAGGATGATTTTAATTCTCTCAGACAGTAGGGGCCTAGTTTATGCTTGTGTCACCCTACTGATACCATGGGGGCTGCATGAGTAACTAAGGGGCTGCTTTTAACCACTCGAAAGAAAACACTTTGTGAGGCTCAGTAGCAGCTGCGTTAGACACAGCATGTAACTAACAGGGTGAAAGTGCTGTGTGGGAAGGGATTGTGGTTAAGGGGCTAGTTGGATTCAAGAAGGTTTGGTTCAGTTCTCAGCTCTGCAACAGATTCCCTATGCAACACTGGGCAAGCTCCTTCATCTCTCTGGGCCTCAGCTCCTCTCTTCCCTGTTGTCTGCCTTGCCAATGTAAGTTGGAGTCTCCTTGGGTAGGGACTGACTTTCACAACATGAGTGTATGCTACCTAGCACTGTGGGGCCGCTAGGTGCTACTGTAATACAATGATCATGTATATTACTTACCTCTTGATAATCGGCCAGTGACTATAGGTGGCAGGTGAGACGCGGAGGGCTCTGGCCTCAGGGAACCTCAGAAAACTGTCATTAATATGAGCACCGGCTAGGGTGACCAGATGTCCTGATTTTATAGGGCCAGTCCCGATATTCTGGGCTTTGTCTTATATCAGCACCTATTACGCTCCACCGCCTGTCCCAATTTTTCACACTTGCTATCTGGTCACTCTAGCACCCCCACCTCCACAGAGCAAATCTGAATGTAGGTAGTGAGGTGAGCAGAGTGGAAGAACAGTGCATCAGGGGTGTCGGTGCTGCAACAGACTGGTTAGGGCAGCTGTTCAAAAGGGAAGAGGGAGTGTGATCTAGTGGGTAGAGCACTGAATGATGAGTCAAGGAGATCAGAGCTCTGGCCCCAGCTATGCCATGACCTGGAGCAAGTCACTTCCTTCTACTTTCCCTCCCACCCTCTCTTTATATTTCAGGACAGGGACTGCCCTTCTGTGTGTGTTTGCACACTGAGTGTTCGTGACTGCAGTTTCCAAGCACTACTGTCATACAAATAATTAATAATTGGGGCTTCCAGACATTGCTGTGATTCCAGCAATTAGGACATTTTGAAGAGGTCAGTGTTTCTGACTTCTCAATCACTTCCAAAAGAATTCTATGGGTGCTATTAAATGTACGACATACTTTTGTTGAGAGGCTTTGGTGGTCTGTACTAAGCTCACTTCATTGTAGACTCTACTGCTACAAGTGGTACCCGTTATTTACATTTACCATTAGTAGCAAAAATTGGAGGTCAGTTTGTAACGCCACAAGCAGTGGCTCAATATGTTGAGCTTATTAATGGCAACGATGCTGAAGTTGTTCTGTGTAATGATTTTGTTTCATCTCTTTTGAAAAAGCTTTCATTTTCCTTTCTCGCTGAGTTTCCTTGGGCATTGTTTACAGTCATCTGTTCCAAAGTAGATTGTTTTTGATCACTTCGATGGGATACTGCATTCAAAGGCCTTGGTAGTTAAAAGCCAAATAATAATCTGTCGAAATGCCCACTTCCACATGGCAAAACACATTCCTTCCAAAGCACCATGCTGTTTGCAGAACATTGAGGATTTGCGATTCCTTTGCTAAAACGGAGCCTCGACACCAATTCGCACAGCACAGGGCGTTAGGTTGGATTTGTACAATAAATGAAGTGTGAATTCAGCAGGCCAGAACTTAGGGGAAAATAAATCAGTAGTATAGATTTACAGAACACCTTTCACGCTGAGTGATGATTATCAGGGTTATCGGCCTAGTTGAGGGAGGGGAAGCTGTAGACATGATATATCTTGATTTGCGTATGGCTTTTGACACAGTCCCACATGACATTCCCATAAACAAGTTAGGGAAATATTGTCTACATGAAATTGCTATAAAGTGGGTGTGACAGGGTGAAATCCAAACCAATGAAGGTTCTGTCATGACTTGTCCTGCAACCCTGGGTGCCTTACAAGGCTTTGCTGCTGTAGTTCCCAGCCTGAGATGCTTGCTAGCAGCCTACAGGTATGCAGATCATGCCCTGAGTGTCTGTGTACTAGACAGCCTTGGTTCAGCAGCTCTAACCCCAGCAGTCGGTCTACAGCCCCAGCCTGGGTTGCTGCCTGCAGGGTGACCCCAACACACCCCCAAACCTGAATTTTCCCCAAAACATGTGATTTAATATTTCACCCTCCCTGGACAGTTCAGAGAAATAATAAGCTTTCTTTGTTCCTCTGAAGACAAAAAAGCACACCACAGTTTATTAACTGGGATAAATACCCCTATCATTTCAACACAGCACTGAGCTGGTTTATATTAACAGTACAACACAAAAGAAGATGGTTAAGAGATGCCAAGCAAAAGAATAAAGTCAGAAAGGGTTACAAGCAAATAAACGTGAAAACATGGAACTGAGGATGCAAAACTGGTTGAAAGACCATACTCAGAGAGTAGTTATCACTGGTTTGCTGTCAAACTGGGGGGATGCATCTCATGGGGGCCCCAGAGGGATCAGTCCTGGGTCCACTACTGTTCATTATTTTAATTAATGAGTTGGATAATGGAGTGGAGAGTGTGCTTACAAAATTGGCAGGTGAGACCAAGCTGGGGAGGGGTTGCAAGGACTTTGGAGACAGGATTAGAATCCAAATGGCCTTGAGAAATTGGAGAATTGGTCTGAAGTCAACCAGATGAAATTCAATAAAGACAAGCGCACAGTATTACACTTAGGAAGCAGGGTAAATGCACAACTTCAAAACGGAGAATAAGTGGCTGGGCAGTAATATTGCTGAAAAGTATCTGGGACTACAGGGGTTCACAAATTGAATATGAGTTAACAATGTGATGCAGTTGAGAAAAAGCAAATATTCTGGGGTGTATTAACAGGAATGTTGTATGTAAGACAGGGGAGGTATTTGTTCCACTCTACTCACTGCTGATGAGGACTCAGCTGAAATAATTTTGTCCAGTTTTGAGCACCACTTTCTAAGAAAGATGTGGACAAACTGGAAAGAGTCCACAGGAGAGCAACAAAAGTGATAAAAGGTTTAAAAAACCTGACAGATGAGAGAAGGTTAAAAAATCTGGTCATGTTTAGTCTTGAGAAAAGAGACTGGGGGTGGGAAGGCTGATAAGTCTTCAAATAAATTAAGGGATGTTATTAAGAGGATGGTGATCAATTGTTCTCCATGTTAACTTGAGGTAGGACAAGTAGTAATGGGCTTAATCCACAGCAAAGGGGATTTAGATTAGATAACAAGAAAAGCTTTCTAACTATAAGGGTACTTCAGCTCTGGAATAGACTTCCACAGGAGGCTGTGTAATCCCCATCATTGGAGGTTTGTAAGAACAGATTGGACAAACTCCTGTCAGGATGGGCTAGGATTACAAGGCCTGCCTCAGTGCCTTTATTTTCTACTATTACACCCAGCCCCTGGTATTCTATTATTTATATAGATTTACTGACTATGGAATCTAGGCATTATTCTCACACCAATGCCAAGCTTCAGCATTTCCCTGCTAGGTCTTTATTCTCAGCTCCACTCTTCATGGAGTTGTATTTCATAGAGAGCCTTTTCTGCAGAGCTGATGCAATGGGGCAGATTCTTGTTGCTCCCTGCTCTGGCTGTGCTGTGCTCTCTATCTATTTATGTGTTTGCTTTACACATACCGCATTGACTTCATTTGGAGCCCCAGTGGTATAATCCCCAGTATGAGTATCTCCAGCCACCTGACTGCAGGAGAACGTATCCCAGATTCTTTGTGCAATCAACTCACGCAATAACAAAGTGATAAAGAAAACTATTGTAATACTGGATGACTCAGGGGAGTAGCTACCACATCGCCAACCCCAAGTGTTCAAAAATCACGAATCAGACCACCAGAAAAATTAATGAGCTTTGCTTCAAAATCATGAGATGGTTAAAAAAAAGAAAAGAAAAAGAAAAGATAATAATTTGTTGCCTTCTGGTTTATGAGCCTTTAGGGCTTTTCTCCACGGCCACATGGATTAGAAACTATTTTTAAAAAGAAGCGGAGATTCTCATGCCATCATGTGACTCCGGGAGGTGGGGTGTTTTTCTAAACACCAAATATTCCCTGACTTGTGCTAAAGTCATGAGAGCTGGCAACACTGGAAATATTTTCAGTGGCCACTTTTGAAAGTCAGAGTCATAGACCAGAAGGGACCATCAGGTCATCTATTCTGACCTCTGGTATATCACGGGCCACTAAACACTAACGTATATACTTTCAATACACCAGGTAAGACTGTAAGGGTCAATTTTTTAAAAGGGCCTCAACTGAGCTTTAAATTTTCTGGATTCAGACAAGCTTTTGGGTGTGAGTATGTAGGACCATGTAGGGTGTGAGTTCCATAGATGCTGTGGGCTCCTCACTTCCTTTAGGCTCAGTAGCTCTAAATATTAGTCTTTGTGCCAGCACCAAATTGCTCCTGCCATGAGGGCAGCCAGTTTAAATGCGTTTCTGAAGCCCTGTACCAAGAACAGTTCTTCAGGACACCTAGGTTTCACTGAGATACTGTCTGAGGAGACTACCCTTGCTACAGACAGAAGGTGGAGTTTCAAAGAACACCTTAAAGTGACTTCAGAGCACAGGCCTACGTTTTCGGGTGAGAGTGACTAGCGATTTTAGATGCCTCTATTTTTGAGTTCCCAGGTTGCAGGGGAAAGGGCCCTCTGATTTTCAGAGCATGCTGAGCCCCTGGCCTCAAAAAAAAATTAGGACCCTTTGAAGGCATCTCTAGTTTGGCACCCAAAAGAATCAAGGAATCCAAAAATCACCAGTCACTTTTGAAAATTTACACTTCACCTCCCATTGACTTCACCTGAGCCTGGTGCTCCCAAATCACGTAGGCGCTGTTGAAAATCCCACCCAGAGAGTAGCCGTAGAGAAACAGGGGAAGGGTGCTTTTGTATTGCGCAGACTTGGAGGGAAATTCCTCCATTAGTTTGGGATAAATTCATGCTCTGCTTTCTCTTGGTGTCTCTTCTCCAAGTCAGTTTGGGGCTTCTGAAAGAGACAGCCCTGGCCATGAATTCCCTTCTCTCTCCTCAGTCCAGCTTGAGCCCATGCTCTGCAAGGGCTGGACACCGTGCATGCCTCAGCCACCTCGAGGAGCATTCGGTTTCCAGACCCATTTAACTCTTGGCTTCTCTTACCATCACCCACCTGGGTGCTCATGTTATACAACCAGACCATGGACAATCTTAAAGCTGGAGTTTTATTAAGCGTAGCATCCCAGAAACAAAAAAACACCACCCCATCCCCGCTTTGCACCGTCCCCATTGTTGCAGAGTCTTTTTGGAACATTCCAAAATTGGTAGCTGCAACCACATCTGCACCCCATAACAGTCCCCTCCCTTTTGATCACCTCAGTAGGCCTTCAATCCTTAAGGAGACAGGGTGCAGGTAAATCTAACCCTGGCATTCCCATACGAGTGCTACATTGCCTCCTGCAAATGGTGATGGCGGGTCATGTGACATGCACAACTGCCCTCTAGAATTTGGGTGGAAACCAGCAACCCCCTTCATGCAGGACACCAGGCAGGGAGGGACACTTCCAGGCTGATGTTTTCAGAGAAGTCAAATGGAGTTAGGCACCCAATTCCCACTGAATTTCAATGGGATTTGGGTGTGTGCCCTCGAGTCCTTTGAAAGCCAAGCATCAGCCTCTGCCAACACAGACTGGATTCAAACTGCTAATGTAAAGCTGAATACAATCTGTCCCCTCAAGAATCTCCAAGTCCCCGTCCCCTACAGCCTGTAACCCTGCCCCCCCCCCACTCCAGTACCACTGCAATGGGGAGGAAAAATCAAGAGATGTGCATGTCCCTTTCTGCTCCTGCCAAGGAGCACAACGCCAGAAAGCGTCATTCCAGCTGGAGCGCTACTCGTGCTAACCCTGCCCCCCACCCCCGTTGGTTTATTTTCAAGCATCCACAGGCAGCTGCTCCTCTGTCTCCCACAGGACAAATGCTCTTTTGCTCCCAGTTGATCAGCACAGAGGCTGCCATTACACAAGAGACCACAGAGGCTTTGGCTTGCAGCCCTCAAGCTGTGACAATTTAAATTAGTGACATTTAATAGAAAATAAAAGAAGGAGGGTTTAAGTGTCTTATTGAAACATGGTACAAAAGCCTTCATCACAAATAGCAAAGGCTCAGGAGGTCTGGTGGCTGGGGTCCAAGATGACAAATGAGGCTAAGGGCCAGATTCTCAGCTGGAGTAAACTGGCAAAGTCCATTGAACTCTGTGAAGCTGCACCAATTTGCACCACAGAGTATTGGGCCTTAAGCTCTTCTATACAGGGTGGGAGCTGGATCCCAAGCCCACCAAAGACACTTTGGATCAGGCCCCTCAGGCAGAAGTAAAGGGGCAGATTGGAAAGTCTCTTGGCCTTTCCTTTGGCAGGAGATGGGAGAGAGAAAGGGTCATCAATCCCGGATGTTTTCAGGGTTGTCCCTCCCCTCCTGGAGGCTGGCAGCAGTGAAAACAGCTTTTCCAGCTTGTGAAGGGCCCCACAGGTTCGCCTCCTTGTGGCTTTTGCCCCAGGTCATCAGTTGCGCATTCTTTGGTCCCTCTACCTCTGGGACTCAGCCTTCCAGCCAGGTCACTACATATTTCACACACACACACTTCTGAGGTAACGAATCCTACAAGTGGCACATCTCAGACAGTCTTCTATTCCAATTTCAGGTCCTGGGCCACTTTGCCAGGGGCAGGTAGGGGAAATCCAGGCCTGCCTGCAACTCCGGGTTTGGCCCAGAGACTCTATGACTAGCAATCCAGGTCTGCTCAGTTTCAGACCCTGGAGTTGCTTCCTTGGACTCCTTCCTCCCCCACCTCTCTATCTCCTGGTCTATCTCTGGGTTTACTACCACTGCTTCCTCTGCTTCCCTTGGCAACATCACCCTTCTTGGCTTCTTAAGATTGCCAGGGTCACTTTGCATCCACCAGTGTGGCTTTCAGTTCCAGTTCTTCATTGTTACACCACAGAACTTACAGATTTCTCCCCAGCTTTCACTAGAGCTTTCCCAGCCAAACTTCCTTTACAACGTAGTCACATACCATACCATCTACCATCACAAAAAGAAAAGGAGTACTTGTGGCACCTTAGAGACTTCTGGTATCATAGCATCTAGCAGTCATATTTTCAAGCTCTTATCCTGAAAGATGACTGGTAGAAACTTAACATGAGAATCTCAGCTTTCATTAAAAAAAACTTAGCACCTGACTCCAAGAGCTGGGGCTTTAGGAACAGCACCAATGGGTTCAGATACATTAATTACTTGATAGTAATATAAATAGTTCCCTGCTGATCCACTCCTGTCCTGCCACATTGTATTTAAACATTCCACACCACGTCATGGGCTGGATTCCTGGCCCCGCAGCTGGCTGCTCTGTGATGCCGCAAAAGCAGCTCTAAAGCTGCCTCATAGGAAGGGTATCCCCTCCAGTGCAGACATCCTCTCTCTCCTCCCTCCCTATTCTCCACTTCTGCATTGTGGGGCCCTCAGCATCACCTGTTCACCCCTGCAATCAGGAGGCGCAGACAAGCAGCTTGTTGCAGCTGTGAATCTGGCTCACTGATCGGATGCTGAGGTGTTTCTGGGAGCAGAGAGGTTACAGGGCTTAAATGCAGTAATTGAAGATAATATTCTCCACCTCCCCTCCTCCCCTTCAGCAGAAACTCTTGGCCCAATCCTCCCCTGCCCTGCAGCATGTGCCATCATTTAGACCTGTGCAAATCGCAACAGTGGCACTTTACACAGGTGCTCAAGACACAGGCTGCAGAGAACCAGGTTGTGAGTTCCTCTGGCAGCTTTCACTGCCACAAGCTGGCAAATCACCAGGAATGCTACCTGAATGGAGGCATGTCCTGTGCCGTCTGTTAGCAAAGAACTTAGACTTGATGACCCTCTTTCTTTGCTCGTTACTACCAAAGCACCAGCTGCACTTGCTAAGACATGTGGGCCTGGGAAATGTCTGGGAGCTGTGCAGCAGCATCCTGGCAACTGAAACAGCAGCTGCTGAAGCCACAAACAGACCTCATAGCAGCAATACCGGTGAAAATGTTTAGGGGAGAGGAAATATGAGAGTAGGGGGGGTTGACATAGAATTGTCATGACTGCAGGTTATCACCAGCATTTGCCTCCAAACTAAAGGGGGGGAAAATAAGGTCTGAATAGTTACAGATCTTTGCTGGGCAATTGTAAGATGAAAACAAGCTGGCAAAATGCTCTTCTGAGGAGCTGAGTTCTGTTTGTACAATGCAACAAACCAAACCTGTTTACCAGCAGTATAAGTTATAGATATTTAATTTATACCCCTCCACATCCCATCACTTTTCAAGAGCACTCACTGGCACGAACAGACCCCAGGCTCAGATATAGGCAGACAGCTATGGCCTCCCAAACTTGGGGGCCAGTCCCGCAAACCTTTACAGTTGGAGTTACATTGGCTTCAGCTGGACTATTCAGGGACAGTAACAGCCGGATTCAGTTCTCACCTGAGTTACACTAGTGAAACTGAGAGGAGGAGTAGGCCCTATGGGCTTTCTTGCCAAAAGGCCAATGGGTCAGAAATCAGGAAGTAGACAACCAAAGAGTCAAAGCAACTTGCATAGCAGGTGTTAGTAAGTGTTGTTATTTTATTGTTTACAATGGGTTGGTTTGTTTCAAAAAAACAAAAAGGTTTTAAAACCAAAAAAGTGGCCTACCTTTTCACAACCAATTGCGGACATTAGCAAAAAAGTATGCCTGCCTCCTCTCCACCCCCACCAATATATTTACTGCAAGTGTTAGCAAAACGGCTACGGAAATCTTGTGTTTACTGACAACTGCAGTGTTGATTTGACTTCAGTGGGCCTTGAACAACGTTCTTAATGCTTAAAATTCAGCCTGTGTGGGAGTGTTTGTTGAACAGGGATGGACTAAAGTGCACACGTAAATACTTTGCTGAAGAGTGGAAGGATGGCCTAGTGGTCAGCTAAGTTCCCTCTAAGCTGTGTGGCTGCCCAGCAGTCTATCAAGTAACATGCACTTCAGATGCCCCTCCCCGCGCTGCTCCTGCCCTCTGCCTTGGAGCCCCTGGCCAGCTGCTCCCGAGAGCCTCCTGCTTCATGTGCAAAGCAGAGTGGTGGGCGCTGATATCAGGACTTGGAAGGCCTGGATTCAGTTCTGTGCTCTGTCACAAACTATGTATGGGATCCCAAGCAAGTCAGTCTCTCTGTGCCTCAATTTCCTCTCTGTAAAATGGGGATACTAGCCCTGCACTGACTCACACGGGTGTTGTCGGGATAAAGTACAATCAAGTATAGTAATGGTACAAGTACAGTAGAACTGGGGAAGGCGCATTCTGCTTAAGAAGAAATTCAATTTGGGGCCAGATCCCGAGCTTCTGTAAACTGGCACAATTCTCCTGAGGTCAGTGGAGATATGTTGACTTATAGTGGCTGAGCAGCTGACTCTCCAGGTTCACGCAGTAAAACAAAAATTGTTGTGACTCCAACCTCAATACCTGTGCCTCAACGGCACTTTCCTTTCCCTGTTCTGCTGCTATTTTAGCAAACACAGGGCTGGTATATTTATTTCAGCTACAGGTAGAGGGTCATTACATTGAATCATTGCAGTTGCTCCTCACCACCACTTTTGACTGGCTTGATTTCACAATCAAATGCAGGACCATTTTCAATTCCAAGTGCCCTATTGTATGCAATCTCGGTCTGTCGCCCAGGGGCAAACAATGTAACTGGTTTCCCAGCTATATTGGCTAGTCCCCACAGTGCTCCCTTGTTCCTCTGGCCAAATGATTTTTCTTCCTCGTTGAAAGAAAGAAAAATAGCTGCAGCAAATAAAATCTTTTACGCTTAATTCCCTGAAGAGGGCTTGTTCTATTCCACAGAAATCCCTGTACTGCTCTCGTCCCTGTAGTAGCTAAGCACCTTCCAGACATGCATTAAGCACCACTACTACACAATCGGCCATGAGTAGTTTGTTCTCTTCTCCTCTTCCCAGGGGCAGAAGCATGTGCAGTGGAGTATCCTGCTTTGGTAGGATTTGGGTTTAATAATGGTTAGGCAGCAGGCATTCTGAGATCACTGCCCATCATGGTGGCCAATAGGTACATTTAAGGGAGCTGGTGATCACACCTCCCAGGTCAAATGTAGACGTACCCACTGCTGCCTTGTACTCCTGTCTGTATCCAGTGGTTGTCTCTTGTCTTGTCTCTTGGGGCAGGAACCCTCTTTGTTCCGTGTTTGAACAGCTGCTGTCGTGATGGGGTCCTGCTCTATGACTGGGGCTTCTAGCGCTACCATAATAATAAGAAAAGGTAGGAAACAAGTTTGCTTTCTCGGTTCCAGGGAGACAGTAAGAGACCCTGTCTGCATGGCCCACTGGATTCCTTCTGACACCAAGGGAAAGAGGTCATTCTGCTGCAGGGAGAGATGAATTCAGTCATTTACATGAGTTGCTGGAGGTTAGGATATTTCACACGGTCTTCTGTGGCCTGTCACAGCCACAAGCTCATCTTGCAACCAGGCAGGTATAGAATACTGTTTAGACGTGATGTGTCAAGGACTGCTTCTGTTTCACCTCAGGCTTCTTGTTTTGGAGAGGCTGCCATGAAAGTGTAACACAGACAGCAAATCAGCACGCCTCAGAGCACACAGGCTGTGCTACAGAAAGGCGATCAAGATGGGCTCACTTGCTGAGCAGTTTCCAACACAAATGCTTTTCTTCACCTTTTATTTTAACTTTGTCAATGAGTTAGTCTGAGAGCAGCCTTTTTGCAGGGATAAAGGGAACAACAGGGGAGGCTCCTTTCATTGTTAGAAATCCTGAGGCAAACCTGTGTGGGGCCAAGCCGGTGCAGTGGCCTGGAGGCACTTACAGTGGGTGCCATGTTTTCAGAAGAGTTTGGGACATTGGCTGTATGACACCCTGGCACCCCAATATTCACCACTGTCATGTCATCAGGATGTGTTTTTCACAAAGTATGTCTTGTGAGGTATCACTATAAAAGTCTTTATCTGCTAGACATTAATATCTCCTTGGATTGTATGTGCTACCATCATATGTGAAGTTATGAAGCTTGGCTGTGTATGTGTTACTGAAACACATTGTGAGATTGAAAACACCCACAAGCAGCCTTTCAGGTACAACAGTAAAAAGGCCAAACAATGTTCATGGCTTATTGAGGAGATGCACAAGAATTACCCCATAAACTGGGTACAATAGAAACCTCTCAGAGGTAGCATTATACAATGGGAACTGTTTGACCCAAATTACAGCAGTAGATCTTTCCAGCAAGTGGGAAGAAGATATAAAAGGGGGACAGTGACATTGTGATGGTACCTCACTCTCCCTACAACAACACACCTGGAAACACCCGAGGGGCAAGGACTGAACTGTGGGAAGTAATGGTCCCAGGCTAGAGGGATTTTTAGTCTGTGTATGAAAACCTGGGAAAGCCAAGGCAGCTTGTACCTTAAGAATCTGCCAGCCTGTTTATCACTCAGGGTGAGTCTTCCCATGCAGAGCTGATTTCAAGTTCTGTGTGTTTCTGCAGCCAGGTGTGTCCCTACCTGTGAGTGTGCTGGTAAAAGTGTAGTCTGAAGCCTGAGGGAGGGCCTGGCTGGCTTGCCTCAGCAGTACAGTGTAAAGGGAACCCAGGCTGGTGGGTCAGGCAGGCTCATTGATACTCCAGTTACCAGGGAAACCCAGGAGGAACCCAGCACAGGCTGCTGAACACTTTGGAAAAGCCGGCCCCAGTTTTGGGTGCTGAGCTCCTGAAAATTGGGCCCTGAGCTCTCTTGAAAAGCTGGCCCTTCAAGCATTAACCCTTCCCCTCAGGAAGTGAGAATCCCCCACACAGGAACAGGTGGTGGCTTATAACCAGCTGTTCTGAGACCAATAGCAGGATTAGCCTGTAGGTTACGACAGCAGTTGATATGATTGTTCCATTGGGAAAGAGGCCCAGGCCTAGGTGTTGCAGGTGAGGACTCAAGTCCAATGGTGGAGGTTTAACGAGGTGAAACTTGGGGTACTCAAAAGAAATCAGACTCCTGAAAGGGGTACAGTAGTCTAGAAAGTTTGAGAGCGACTGGTCTAGATGGCTAACACTAGTGGGTCTTTTCCATCTGCAGACTGTATGGTTCCCCCTCACCCCTTTTCTGGTATCTCAGTGCCACACTTTCATTTGGGGTCCTGAGAATACAAATGCAGGCCGGGTGTCACTTCAAAGCAGAGGCTCAGGTCTAAAAGATTACTTTAGTCTGACCAAGCATTGTTCTGCCAGGTCTTAGCAGAAGGAAAGTAGAACCAAGTGTTACTGTGGTGGGTTTACTCAGATAATTAATGTACCATAGCCTACCACAAGTATTACTTATCCTTTATAGGCCTGTTTTTGTACAGACAGTTGGCTCACAATATTTTCCTCATTCTTAATAGGCCAAATTAATCCCTGACAAACTCTGCATGGCATTATGAATAAATTTGGCCCTTAAACTCCATTGAGCTCTGTGGAGTTATACGAAGGACAAATAACCTCTCGTGTTAGTACAGTTCTGCTGGGGAGGTTTCATTTTTCAATAAAGATCAGAGTTTCATTTTTAAAAAAATGGCTGGTGTCAGGAACTATGGAACATGAAGAAATGTAACAATTAAGGTTTACATATCTATAGTCATCCTCCCAGGAATATTGGAAGCTATAGTCTGTTTTAACACTCAGTACGAAGAAAGTTGGATCGACAGAAGCATGAAGATACTCAGTAAGATAAGCAAGGTAGCCTACCTGCTGAGATAAGCTTATTACAGCTTCCCCTGCCCTGGCCAGGGACAGTTTCCCATCCCCAGTGCTGCTGCCTGTAGAACATTAGCAGCCCAGCATGAGTTTAAGTTGCGGTAACCTTTGGAATGAACACACAATGACTCCAACTACTAATGGCTCTACTAGAGACTCTATTATTGGGTTAAGTCTGCTCCAGTGTGTGGCCAAAAGCTGGCAGACGGTCCTCTAACCACTCAGCTGAAATACTGCAGTCAAGGAGCTTCTGGTTACCAGTGTTGTGAGAAAGTTTGCAAACCACAATAGCAGCTGTCTCAGACGACCACACAGGGAAAGCAGTAGATCTTAAATCAAAACCACACAATAGACCTCTGGATCACAACCAAAGCTCTGATTCTCGAAAGCTCAAGACCCGGCACGCTACATTAGTAGCACTTTGCTTCTCCTTCTTTCCAGGTGCATGATGAGCTACCGATGCTTTGCCAGTCCAACAACATTACAATAAAGTAGCACGATTACCCCACCAGTCTGAATGGACTAGAGCATCACTTGCACCCAAGATGAACAACGAGGTTTTTGTGAAGGTAGTTAGGAGGTTTCTGGGAGGTGGCAGAATGGTTGGCAGGCACAGTGTGTCCTCGCCTTTCAAACACAAAAGAGCAATTTGCCCATCTGTAGATTCAGTGAGCCCCTTTCTGCTGTTTTCTGGCATTCATGGGTGCAACCCAAACGAAGTAGGGAAACCAGAAGGAGGAAGGGCTAGTTATGTAAGCTTGAAAAATGCATATTAACTGACACTGTGTTCCTTATGGCCTTGACAATGCTTTTACATTGTCAGCTCCTTTGTGATTTATAATACCTTAAAGGAAGAGGCCATGTCTTCATTTGTGCCTTGTGCAGCACGGAGAATGCTCTCAACTCTTACCAAACCAATCACCTTCAATAACAATCATCATCTTTATGGTAAAATACAGATTTAAGCTCTTGTATCTACACAGGATCATTGGTACTTTTCAAAGCTTGTATTTTGGTTGGTGCTAAGCTCTTCTCCTCTTAAACAGGACCATAACAGAAGGAATTAGTGTTCAAACAGTGCATGCAAATAACCATGAAAGACTGGCTTACACCCACATGAGCCAGAACATACAGAATTAATACTGAAATTCCACCTGTAGCATCATCCCTTGCACAGACCTCAAAATAGCAGATGATTTTAAATGCTGTGTGTGATGCTTTTGGTACCCCAACATGACTAGTTAAGGGTGAAGTTACAGCCTGGACTCTGCACGACAACTACAGTGGAGCAAGTTGGTTAGGATCAAAAGGACTAGTTAACCGGACAGACTTTACCTTTGTCTCCTGATCACAAATTGTCCAGGAATGGACTGTGTAATTCTCACATTTATTCATAATCTGCCAGCAAAAGCTCTTAGGATTGTGCTGTGACCACATCAGTCCATTTCCGCCATTTTGTATATTCCTGTAATAATGATTATTAGTATTAAATAGTGCCCAGAGGCCCTTATTGAAATCAGGAATCTCTTGTGTTAGATGCTATACAGACCCTGTTCCAGAGCCCTTATAATCTCTCGAGACAGACAAAGGAAGTATTGTTATCCACTTTTCACAGATGGGAAACTGAGGCACGGAGCAATTAAGCGACTTGCCCAAAGTCACATAAAAAGTCTGTGGCAAAGCCAGGAACTGGACCCACATCACCTGATTCTTCGGTGCCTTAACCACAAAGCTATCCTGCTTCTCCAGACATAAAGAACAGCCCTATACTTTCAGCCCGAATTCCTTATTTCTTGAATTGTTGGGTCTCTTTAACTACCCTAAAATTAAAGTTCAATGCAGTACCCGACCAATAAGACCAGTATTTCTCAACCTCTTCAGGCCGGTGATCCCTTATTTGAAGTCAGTCATTTAGCAATCCTCTTACATTTATTCGAGAAGCCAGCGTAAAACACGTCTCAATACCGATACTAAGCCCGCATAACTGATGTGTGTGTGTGTGTATGGAGAGGTTGACAGAGAACACATGACCTTGAAGGGAAAGGTGTTCAGGAAGTGGGGGAGCAAGACTTGATTTACTTTAGACTACAACAACATTTTCAATGCCTCATGCTCTCCCGCCCCCTCTTCCCCATTGCCTTCTTGACTCCCCACCACCCCCACCCTGGTGCAAAACTGCTCTTGACAATCCGTCCAACCCATTACATAGCTACACACACCATCTACCACATATATTGCACTACAGCTTGTAAGCAATTGGAGAGGCAGGTACATGACAGGCAGAGAACAAAGAAATATTAGTGTAATGCATTCCTCTTCCATAGATACAGGAAGTGAATATCATAGCACCAGGCTTTGCAATACATTGATAAAGGGGTAGGGCTTTATTTTGCCATTGTACGCACACCATTGGGCATTTCAAAGGGAGCAGCACACGCGTGCGTGCACACACACACACACAGAGTGTAAGCCAGATTCAACCCACCTATCAGCTGAAGAAGAAGGAAGGGTTTATGCTCATCATGTTTCCTTCATCGATACACAGCATGAAGGTTGTCTGGCCACCAAATGCTGCGTGTTACTTTTTTCCTGTGGATTTCAAGACAGTCTGAAGACAGAAGGGTATTTTAATTACCTCTGAAGTTAGCGGGAGGGAAATGAATGACTTAAGAACTGCAGAGATCACTCACTGCCGAGCATATAGCCTATTGAATCTCCTCTGCCCTGCTAACGTATTCACACCATTTGTCATTGGGCTAACTCCTGTTCTACTCTCAGGAATTTAAGCCACATTTTTTGTGCTAAAGTAAATGTACTGTGCGCTGCAGCCAGTTAAGCACACAATTAAACGTCTTGGCTATGTGCACAGGCCAGGGGCTTCTGTCCTTTAAAAAAAAAAAAGTAGTCTTGTGTCGTCATTCAAAGTGCTTTGGGTACTAAGGAAACAATGATGCTATGGTTGAAGAATTGTGGCATCCACAAATACAGCAGAGATGGGCATGAGCAGAATCTCCGGCTGTGAACCACTCCCCGGTTTTGGGAAAGTCCAGATCTGACCTCCACAGCCCAGGACCACGGTTCTGAATGGATCTTCTCATGACTGCTCACACATTGTCAGTGCTCTGGCCAATCTACTCTCCACCTAACCCGAAGGTTGCAGCCATCAGTGCAAGATATGACCAAGCTAGAATACAAGGATAATACCATATTATCTCCTGGTTAAATAGGTCCAGTGGTGTCTCATGTGAGACTGAGCTCGTTCTGGGGAGCGAGGGCTGACACACCAACCCAGTGGAGGTGACTGGAAGCATTAAGCCTTTGAAAGGCACAGGCCAAGGTTTTCAAGTATGACTCGTGGGTTTGGGGGGCCTTACAATTCAGGTGCCAATTTGAGTCACCGCAAACAAGCCTAATTTTTGGAGCTGGGGGCTCAGCACGTTCTGAAGATCAGGCCATGTTATGGCACCTCTCCCAGGCACCCAAAATCACTAGTCACTTGTGAAAGTCTTGGCTGTGCATAGAAATAAGCAATAAGCATATATTATAGAGTAGCAAAATCTAAATAGCCACAGTCATTTGCCCAACATGCATATTCCAGCAGTAGAGAGCCAGCAAGATAGAAAGCCATTGGACTAGATTCTGTGCTGTAATCCAGAGTAGCTCCAATTAATCCAATGAAACTACATCAGTTTACATCAGCTGAGGATGTGGCCCGATAATTATATTTCCTGCGTGTGTACAAGAGAAAAGTCTTATCCTTCTAACATTCTTCTCTGTTCCCATATAAAGGCCTGCAGAAAAGGCCACGTAGCTAGACACATTCTTTCCCCAAAGCAGTTAAGATTTTAGCATTGAAGAACACACACATTTTTAAACACTGCCCCCACATACACACACCCACACCCCACCTCTCCAAGTCTTTTTAAAGCTTGATTTAGCTGCACACATCTGCACAGCAGCCTCGGAGCCCCGCTTTGGCATGTCGTTTCCCAAGAGTTAGTGCACTTGTATATGAAGGAAAAACAAATTAGCTCAAGCTAATTCATTTTTCCATTGCCAGTAGGCATTGCTGGAAAACTATATGGAGGAGATCAAAGCGATAGGGTTAGAAAGGACAGTATAAATGTTTATACCCTGCTACATTCCTAACACTCAGGAGCATGTAATGCCAGGCCAAA
The DNA here is from genome assembly GCF_965140285.1 of Lepidochelys kempii. NCBI lineage: Eukaryota > Metazoa > Chordata > Testudines > Cheloniidae > Lepidochelys > Lepidochelys kempii. Next base: position 205,756,339 of record NC_136382.1, on the reverse strand, counting down.
TACATTACCAGACTGGTGTGTTAAATCTGCTCAGAAAAGGGGGGGAGGGCTGCCTCACAAGTTTCTTTTTCAGTAGAAGTTTGTTACATTGAATTTGTAACAGCCTACCTTGGCTCGTGCCTTCAGGGCTGTAGACATCTCAGAGGGTATGTCTTCACTGCTGAGTTATCTACACTCAAGTCACTCCTCTCACAGTAGCATAACATGGTGGGGGGACAGTCACAATGTGTGCAGGTCACCCAATGCAGCTGTGTCACTGTAGCACGTCCAATGGGAGAGCTCTCTCCTGCTGGCATAATGATTCCACCTCCGAGAGTGTCTCCCACCAACACAGCGCTGGTATGGACAGCGCTTAGGTCATGGTAACTTGCGTTGCTCAAGGTGGGAAGGGTCTTTTTCACACTCCTGAGCGACACAAGTTACAGTGACGTAAGCAGTCGCGTAGACCCGCCCTATGATAAAACACACAAGCGGCTGCATCCACAATGGTGTTGCACTCACTTGTGTGAGCCGCTAAGACAGACGTCGGAGCACATCCAATGGTTCTTTGCACCGTAGGAAGCTGAGCCGCCTTGTGAATTCTTTCCCAGTGACATGTGGAGAGGTTGCCTGTTCTTTCTGGGCACACGGGGGGAATTGTGGGATAGCACTGGAGGACCAGTGGCATTCAAAGGGCACGCGTGTGTGTCCATACTACCGAGTTGTTGTGTCAGCAGCTGATGAGTTGTACTAACTCCAGCATTAGCCTATACTCCCTCTTAGGCCATCCAGCTCCAGTTAAGAGCATCACAGCACTCAAGTTAAGGGTTTGCATGTGTGGACGGGACTTGAGTTAAGGGCAACACTCAGCTCAAATTAATTTTGCACTGAAGACAACCCCCGAGTGTCACTTTTTAAAGAGAAACAGGGAAATCTCATTCTGCAGTGTCTGAGAAATGTGCATCTCCTTTTCTGAGAGATCCATGAACAGCATGTTTTCATATGGCTTCAGTCTCCATCCTGCAGTCCTTCCACAGGCGGAGCTCAGCTGGATCTAAGCAAAGAAGGACAGCAGGCGCAGACCTTCAAATACAAGTTGGGTTTAAATAATACTTTTCATTCTTTGGCCAATTTCCTTGGTTTTCGTAAAGCAAATATAGGGGTGTAAGATGAATGATAGACCATCTGGTTTATTATTGATACTACCAAAGCATCTACTAGCCCCAGTTATGAACTAGAACCACATTGCGCTAGGCTCTGTGCAAACTGAACACAAAGTCTCTTCCCTCCAAAGAATTTACCGTCTAAATAAGTAACCTGTCTTTTCATAGTGGTTTCTGAGAGAGTGAAAATACCCCACCATGCACCTGGCCGGTGGCAGAATTAGGTACTTATGCTCCCTGGCCCTGCCCTGTGCAGGCAAGAGCAAAGTGATGAATACCCTTCTGAGGGCACTTGATAGACAAAGTGGCTGTGGATCTGTGAGGTCGAAGCTGGGTTTCCCATGGATCTTTCCAGCTCCTGCAGGCCCTAGGGAGGAAAATGCTACTTAAGAGCTGCCACTAAAAAGCCATGGAGCTCTCACAGTTAATTTGTTTCCCTGTACAAGTCTGAGGCAGGACAAAAACAGAGATTTAGTCCCTAGCTAGAGGAATTTGTTCAAATGCCTCTTAACGCTGAGACAAGGTGGGTGAAGTAATCTCTTTTATTGGACCAACTTCTGTTGGTGAGAAAGACAAGCTTTCAAGCGGGCTGTTACATGGCAAGTGGTCTCCCCCTCATGGACCAAACAAAATGGCCTCCGATGCAGACCAGCTCCTGCCCCTTTAAAGCCTTCAGATTCCCGTGGCAGGCATTATCCTTGCCAGCCTTCCCACGAGCATAAATTTTTCAGGGGTCTTCATTGCCAAGGTGACTTCCCTCCGGCTAAACCAGTTCTTCTGGGCAGGGACTAGTCTTTGGGCTAGAGCAGAGGTCCCCAATCTGTGGAGTGAGCCCCTCTAGGGGGGGTGCAGAGGACCATTCAGGGGGGCACAGCTAGGGCCTGGGCCAGCCCCCACAGGGGGTTGGGAGGGAGCGCCACCCACCTCTGCCCCCAGCCCCCAGGCTGCTGTTCTCCATGCCTGCTCCCAGCTGTGGCCCCAGTCTCAGCCCCTTACCCTATCCATGCCCCCCCTTCTGAAGCCACAACCTTCCGGAGCCACAGATAGGGGTAAAGGGGGGGTGTGAGGTAAAAATTTTGGGTACCACTGGGCTAGAGTGACTAGACTTCCGATGGTTGGGTATTGAAGAGTCAACTATCCTCTACCATTCCTCTTTTGCCACCAGCCTTTGAAATTTTCAACCCAAGGTGGAGGCAAACAGGCCCTAAGAAGGCAGGAGGCTGCATATGCAAAATGGAGTTTGCGGCCTGACAGACACATAGGACTTATAATTTGTACAGACCGTGACCTAGGCACCACTTAGTGACAACTGGGAAGGGGCTACAGGAATCTTCTGAGTCTAGTATGACTTTCTTGGGCAAACTAGAGTGTAAATGTGACATCTCAAATAAGAGCTGGTGTCACCCTGCTCATTGATATTGTTGCAAGACGCATGTACGGCTGTTTGTAAGGAGTTATATACAGACACGGAAAATGATAAGGTGTATGTCTAGGGACTGGTCACCAGCAAAGGTGACAAACCATTTTCCTGTCAGGTTAGTGTTGATTTAGCTGGCTCCTTTCACCCATCTGAAATGAATGCTAATGAAGGGTTGTGGGGACTGCAGAAAGGAACTAAACAGGAAGAGAAAAAACAGCAGAAGGAGTATGGGGAGGGCAGGAGGGCAAACCCTATCTGAGATGCACATCTAAGGCTTGCTCTACTGTATTTGGGGGGCAAAGACAACACCCTTCACTGAGTAAGTAAGAGAACAGTGGTTTTGCTTCATGAAAAAAGGGGTTTTCACCAAGCCTGGCTGAAAACACTGGAGAGAACTTTGGTCGAGACAAGCTTAGACTGGAGGCTAGCCTGTTAGTTAAGTTTAGTCTCTAGAAAGCGTGTTATGATTCTGTTTTAAATGTAACCATTTGTTTCCAATATTCTTACTCACCCTCACTTGAAAATCTGTTTTCTCTATAGATAAATGCCAGGGTCGCAGTGTTAAACAAAGTGATGGTCCTAAGACAGAGCTGGCAAGCTAGTGTGTACTGTTTCCTTGGGGACAGCAGCCTGGTAATTCTGCGAGTGGCCAGTGGATCGGGGCTGGATGCTGAAGGAAATGCTGGCAGGACTTGGGGTTTGGTGTGTGCTTCTTGCTACCTGTACAGAGAAAATGAGGCCTGGTGGGGCAGTTCTTGTGCTGCAGAGGCTGGGAGATTCAAGGGGCTGATCCACAGCAAGCAGAGACAAGCCTGCTTCATACCAAGGGCAGGGGGTGGAGAGGTACTTTAACCCTGGGTACCCCTAGGGCATATCCTACAGACACTACCCGTTCAGCAGAGAGACCTTCAAAGACTTTAAATCATCCCAGTCACACCCCCATTTTTATAATCATAAACTGTGCATGTTTAACTTTTTCCCAAAAAGTCTTAAGGGAGATTGTCAAATTCAGATTTATATCTTTAAAAATGAATCCTTTCTTGTGTTAATAATCCTAGTTTATTAGACCAAAAAATCACTTTCAAAACCTAAATTATTTTTGCTGGCCATCATTTATGCTCTGTTTGCTTCCCCCCTCCTCCCCATTTACATTTCATTTCAGTTTGGTCAGTTTCACTTTTGTTTCTAGGTGCTTTCTGGGTCTCCGCTGCTAGCACAACCGGGCATTGGTTTGGCGTTTGGGTTTGCATCATCACATGGAGAATGTTGAAATATAAAAACAAGTTTCCCCTAATTTTTTTTTTTTAAATGTGATGAAACCACGTCGGTTCATATTTGGGTTTGTAAAACACTTTAACAAAAGCAAGTGTTGGGCCTAACCTGAAGTGAGGCTGATCCTTTACAACTTCTAGCACTAAAAAGATGCCAAAGTACAGAGCTGCGAGGAATAACCGTGGAACCCATTGCATATGTTCGAAGAACTGAGGGCTAATTCTTTAGCTGACGTAAATCAGCATTCGCTCCATTGAAGTGGATGTGGCCCCTAACATACAATGGGTTGAACTATAATGTTAAATATTACACATCTACAACATATCCAGCCTCACCTGTGCTGTACAGATGGGGTAGGGAATTTAATTAGTGGTGAGAAGGAAAGGAGAATTCACTGCCAATCCCCTCAGCCTTTCATCGACTAGATGAAGCAGGGAGTATAAGGAAATGTTTGCTGAAGGAATTCCAGACACACATGCCATTTATAGAAGTCCTTGCCAAAGCCATCCTTCACTCCGTGATTTTCACTCAGAGGGATAGGCAGTTTGGAAATCACAGTCTCCTCTAGGCTTTGTTTCGTGTCTGGCTTCGTTGCACAAAACAGCTTTCATCTACCGCTTCCCCAGCCCAGACATGTTTATCAGATAGGCACATCTTGTGAGGCGCAGCCAGGCGCTTGGTTTAAACAAACAGGCGCGTTCTCCTTTTAACAGCACTGCAACTAGTTTGGCGGCACACAACAGCCTCTGGTGCGGCTGGCGGTGGAGACAATGGCAGTTGTTCAGCAGTGTTTTAAAGTTACAGTATACTTCACAGTGCGTGTGTGGAGGGGCTGATGCCATGTTGCCGTTTGACGTTACAAAATTGATGATTTCTACTCTCCCACTATGACTTTTCCCCTCTTGTCCAGTTTGCCAACCCGGCTCGTGGATGACAAAGTGGTGCCATCCAGCACTGGACTACGTATGGCAGGAGACACAGCTTTACTGCTGGCCCCTAAAACAGCCCCATCTGTGTGGATTTCCCCTCCCCACCCCTGGCTGGTGTTGCCTGAAGGCAGCTCCCTGGCAGTGCTACTCCTTGAAAGGACGTGAGTCAGCACCTCCTGTTCCCACCCGTGGCCAGTTGGAGGGGCACCTTCTCCTCAACCACTAGTTCAGGTCCTTGTGACAGCTGAGCCTTGTTTTTCTGCTGTCGTTGCCTCTAACCAGAGACTTGATTTGCCCCTTCCCAGGACCTGCCAGCCACACATGTTAGGGAACAGACGAGGGCCTCTTGGATGAAAGAAACCCTTGTGACCATGGTCATTCAAGGATGGCTCTAAACCAGAGCTGCTTTCTCCACTTAGCAATAAACTCAATGAAAACAAACAGGACACAGATTTGCTACCTTTGAGACAGTCCCCAGGCTCCTGAGGGATCATGTAGTCATGTTGTCCTGCCTCTCCTCCTTATTCCTGCCCCGCATGCCCATAACTTGTCATCTCCGGTTTGTCTTCACTTACACGGTAAGCTCTTTGGGGCAGGGACTCCGTCTTTGTGCATGATACAGTACCGTGCACACTTACTGCACTGTATAACTTATAACTCAGACTGGTAACGGTGCACTGCTTCATTATTATGCACAATTACATTTGGTTCTAATAAAGACCGTCAATTGCCTCATGTCTGTCCTTTGGGAACGGGCAATCCGAACAAACGCCATTATTACTTTCCATTTCTGAGGGACAATAACCCAGTTCACTCACCACAGGGTGCCCCCTCGTGGCCAGGCACGGCATCGCAGCTCTCTCGCTGGGCTAGCACCCTGAGCTGATGGTTGCTATGGCGATTTCTCTGCCTGGCAAACCAGCCCTCCAGCTAGGCCACCATCTTGAGGGTCCCAGTTGTCCCAAACTAGAAGTCCCAAAGCGTCTTTACCAGAGGAGAGTCCTTCCACCTTCTCTGGGGCTCTTCCACAGCTCAGCCTACAGCCCCTTTGGGGGGCTCAATAATCCTTTCTATGGACTTGCTCCCCCTCTTCCTTTGGGCCAGTAGGGGAACCCAGCCCCACTCCTGACTCTTGGTTCTAGGCTGGGTCTGCTCCTTTATCTCTGCTTGCGGTTTTCCCTGGGCTGCTTCCAAACACTCTTCTCAGATCCCACCAGGTCTCCCAGTCACTTCCCTTGTTACTAAGGGTCTCCCCCAGGCCTTTTTCTTGCCTGCACTGAGTTTCCTATGTAGCTCTCACTCCAGTTCTTTCCCCAGCGGGGTTTTATCACCAGGAAGCCTGGCTCTTTATGGGGAATTGCCTCATTCCCCGCAGGTGGGGCTCATTCTGTAATCAGACGGTCTTAGCTCAGCCTGTCCAGCCCACAGGGCAAACGCACCCTGTTACAGGGAGTATTATAGGAACAGGCAGTGTTTAATTTGTGCCAGGGTATGCTAGGACTGAGCCCCGGCACCTCTAGGCTTGGCAGTTCATAGCCCCACAACCCCTGGGCTTGCCATATCAGTTATAAAAGTAAAAAATTGCTTGAGCCGTGGCATCTCTTTCTGCAGATTCCAAGATGCGAGTGCCATTGTGCTATGCTGTCGTGTACACAAACGTAACAAGAGACAACAGACCTTGTCCCAGACAGCTCACAGTCCAAACAGAGGAGGCAGAATTATTGTCCCCATGTTACAGAAGGGGAACTGAGGCACAGAGAGATGAAATGACCTGCTTAGGGTCACACAGGGGTGGAGGGTAGAGCTGGAAACAGAAGCCAAGCCTGAGTCCCAGTGCAGTGTCTCAACTGCAAGGCCATCCTTCCTCTCCAATGCAGCTGCACTAATTGGGTTATATGCACAGGCGCCGGCTTCCAGGTTTCCCCAGGGGTGCTGAACCCCCACTCAGCCCCAGACCCTGCCCCCACCCCCACTGCTTCCCCCAAGTCCCCGCCTCTTCCCACTCCCACTCCGCCCCCCAGCCCCCACTCCACCCCTTCTCCCAAGGCCTCACCCACCTCACTCCGCCCCCTCCCCCAAACACACCCCATCCCCACTCTTTCCCCTCCCTCCTAGAGCCTCCTGCACACTGTGGAACAGCTAATCGTGGTGCGCGGGTGGCACTGGGAGGGAGGGGGAGGACTTGATCGGTGGTGGGGCCACCGGCAGGCAGGAGGCGCTGCGGGGGGAGGAGGAGCTTGGCTGCCAGTGAGGGCTAAGCACCCGCAAACATGTTTTGTGGGCGCTCCAGCCCTAGAGCACCCACGGAGTCGGCGCCTATGGTTATACGGACAGCTTCTTCCTGAGTCAGCAAGATAGCGAGATGCTCTTTGCCACATTAATGCATAAGGAAGCATTTCTGATTGCCCCATGCAAGAAATCTGTGAAACAGATGGGAAACTCACAGGAACTGGGGCATTCGACAGTCAATTGAAAGTGCTATTCTATAAACTGACTGAATGGATTTGTTTTCTCTGCATTGTTTTAGGTCACACACCCCCCACTCTCTCTGCGAATAGTCAAATGATGAAGTAGAAGAGTCCGCGGTGTAGGTTCACTTGCTCACAGCACAGAATTGTTACCTTCAACAATCTTGTAAGCCAGAGGGGCAATTCCATAAGCCATGTTAATGGTTTAAATCTAGCAAGAGTAGCCCATTAATCAGTTTGTGGGCCCTCTAGTGGCGCTCACCCAGTTTATGTTTTAGAGCCAGAGTAGCAGTGTGCAGCTATAGTTAGGACTCTGGTTCCTTCATGTTGTTTGTTGTGTCAAGAACAAACCATACAACCTCACTTAAGCCCAGATTCTGGGCTGCAGCAGAAATTTACTCACCACAGCAGGTGTGAGGGGATGGAGGGGAACAGGAAGTTTGGGATCTGCTGTAACCTGCAGCAGTTGCCAATTGTCCCCAAGGCCTCATCTGTCAACAGGGGATGGGCAGACTGCAGCATGTGCTGGCCATGCCTCCTCCATACCCCTCCACTGTCATGCCCAGTCCCTACTTACAAAGCACTCCCTGAGCTGGGTAATATGTCTCAGTGGGGAGACAGGGCCAGTGTCCGGGAGGTTTGGGCCACCATGGCACAAAGGGGACAACTCAGGGGGACAGGCAGGTGGTAGGGAAGGAGACATTTTGCACCTGTGACCCACCTCCACTCAGCATGGTGCTCTGTTTCTCTCTGCTGACGGCTGGGCTATAGAGATTGATGAGCCTTAGCTAACAGTGGTGGGTCTTTTAGCTCAGGCAGTCCCTGCTCGTCCTTTAAGATCCTGCTGTCTTAGGTTCAATCCCTGCTGGCTGTGTGTGGTGCTGAGAATGCAGCCATGCCAAGCCACTGCAATTAGGAGCAGCTGGTCTCTTGGTACGAGTGCAGCAGAACAACCACATTGACGTGTCCCCCATTAGGCCTCCAACTTGCATTTTTTACATAACCAAGAAGCAGGACTGACTGACTGAGAAACCCAGTGTTTCAAAGCACAAACATTTCACTCCTTGGCCCCCACTTTGCTCTTTTACAGAGCTGGCCACTACGGCTTTTCCTCAGAGAACCTCCCAGTTCCCGTCAGCAGTAGCGATTCAAGGTATTCGCCATTGTCACGCTGTTTGATGCTTAACTACTGCTACCAACCAGGCTCCTTCCCCTCTTACAGGGACTTTACAAACTGTCTGCTTGGGAAAAGGCAGTAATGAACCAACAAGGAGAGGAAAAGGTTTAAGCCATGAATGACAGAAACAAGATTATTGCCTCCAGATCCCCTGTTGCCATCATGAGAGTTAGTGTTACTGGGCAAAGAGACTTAGGAGCCTACCAATGGGAGTTAGGTGTCTAAACACCGTTGAGGATCTGGACTGTAGGTATTTTCTGAAGCTCACGAGACCTGCGAATCAGCATGAAAAGTCACATGGCCATGGGGCCTGAGTGGTGAAAACATGCTGCTGGAAAAGAATAGTCCAAACCAGGAGTCTCAATGACGCCAACGGGAGCCTGGCTTTTTGGCTTTAATGTGCAGGAGACAGGCATTAGCTGTGCAGACCCTTGATGCTAGGGGTAATGCTTTGTACCATGAGAGGGCTCATCCATGTTCCTTGCTCCCACCCTTTGTCTTTTTCAGTTAGTTTTGGAGCAGGGATGGGCTCTCACTGTGTGTCCATGTAGCACCTAGCACAATGGGGCTCGGATCTTGCGGGGGGGGGGGGGGGTGACAAGCACTCCCACAATACAGCAGCAGTGTTGAAAGTGTTGGCAGGCCTGGGCACTTATTGTAGGACTCAGGGGAGCTCATCACATGGGAATTAAATGGCTTATGTCCCAGCACTAGTACTGAATTACATAATAAGCATGCGGCTCTGCTCCACAGTGTTCCCACAACGTGCACTCTGTCTCCTGGTTACATTCAGTCTGCTTTCCAACCTGGATCGTGCTTGCTAGCAGGAGATCTATGTGCTACCCTGCGCTTCTGAACATCCAGCTTATGCACCAAGTACCCAGGCCATTTTCTATATTCCATTTTAGAGAGCACTGGGGTTCACCCCGATAAAGGAAGAGAAATGAAATGGAAGCAGTGGGCTGGATCATTCCAGAGGAAAAGTGGCCTGTGTCAGGGGTGGTGCAGCCTCAGGGGGTGGATGAACCTGCCCCAGAGCTCTGGGAGAAGGGGCACCCATGGGAAGCGCCCATGCTCCAGGAGAAGGGGCAGACAGGCTGGGTGCATGGAGTAGGAGGCTGGGAGCGAGACAGACTGGAAAGCCCAAGGTAAGAGGTGAAAGGCACCTTCACCCTGCCCCCCACTGGAACAGACATCACACCTACCATGAACTTAGCAGCACACAAGCCCTATGAGCTCTGTGTTGTCCTAGAATGATGCATTCTGGGATTTCTCCAATAACCCACTGGATTTCACACAGCTTCCACAGAATATCTGAAAGATGACTTCAAACGTATTTCAGGGCTGAATGGCCCCTCCCCGTGGCCTGGTTAGAATGAGGGACATTTGGAACAAGGTTGAGTTTGACTCAACTTTTATTTTGGCTTTGCACTTCGCCAGCATCAATCACGGCTGTCAGCACAGCCCTGGGAATTGGGCTTGTTATTTAACTGCTGTTGACAAAGCCATCAGGCAGGAGCACAAAATATTGTGGGTTCTATGGCACCCACAATAATAGGGGATACACAATTTTCAGTTCCCTTCTCGTATACGGAGATGGAATTTTAAAGCTCACTCAAACAGCAGATTATCAAATATTCAAGATGCAAATTTTTTTTTCCTTAAAAGTCTTCTTTCCTCTTCATCCAAATAGATCCACTCTCCACCTGCACTTTGCTATTACTAGAACAGGTTTTATTTCCCACCTCCGAGCCCCAGACATATGGGGAGAGATTCTCCACTGTGCTGTAGCCCCGATACACTGCTCAGGTGGCAGCCAGGGGGGCAGAATTATTCTGGCACAGATGCTGTGTAGGGCTGCTGTAAAATACCAGACAGTGGCTCTCCATGCAAGCTCCGATACAGGGAGCAGAAGTGGCAGGGCTGTAGTGTGGCACACACTGGGGAACCCTGGGGTGCTCCAGAATGCAGAGCACTACACTGCTGGCCTTTAGGAGACCAATTAATTTACACCAAGGGGCCACACTGACTCCTGCACTAGCCCAGAATTGGGAGGGGGAATTAAAGCCACTGTTGTCCTGTTCCTGTAGTACGATGAGTGGAACAAGGGAAGGCGGGTCAGGTCCATAAGGGATCTAGTTTGGTGTGACACCAGGGGCTCAGGAATGCAAGCTACAGCCTGGCTGTTCCCAAACACACCCGAGCATGCAACGCTGACCTCTCACCATGCTTAATAAGATCTGTCTGACACATCATTGTTTGCTAATGAAACACATTGCTTTTGGCCTGCACATTGAGTGAGCTGCAGTAAAGAATCCCACCCATACTCTGTCTCTCACATCCTTGTCTTTATTTTTAATCACCATAAAATGGAGCTCGTTTGGCCATGAACCAAGGCAGTGTGGTGGGAAGCTCTCCCCTCATCTCTACGTCCTGCGGTGCTATTGCAGGACTGTGTTGTCAAATGAAATAGACCCTAAAAAGTTTACTTCTTGAAACAGCGTGACCTGGCTGGACAGGGAACTGCAGCATGTTCTTCGCCCAAAATAAATCTGGTCTGTGTCACCTAGAGTTGCAATGCAACAAGGACGACAGAGACAAATCACTGCTTTGGGATGGCACAGCTGTTGTCCTTGTTTAAGGAGCGAGCAGGTAGGAGACACGATGGGCTGCCTACGAACGCTCTTTGCTCCTGTATGCAGAAGTTTTGTTGGACCTGAATACTTATGTTTTCTCCAAATTCAGCCTGAGAGCCTGCTGTATCCTGCCTGCCCCAAGGGCTATAGACTGTTCCCGCACTCCATGGCAGTGTAAATGTCATTAGTCTCATAGGGCTCTCCAAATCGCTAGCCCTATTTTCTAGGACCTGTGCAGCCAACAGAAAAAGAGAACATCAGCATACACTGTCAGATGTGGGTCTTTACCGGATGGAGAGAACTAGGGAATATGTGATGGAATCTTATTGCCATGATCTGTGGTGGCTGCATTACGCCTGGGCACTGCGGAGGAACAAATGAGATAGGGAGGTCCCCTCATACTGCTGATCCCTGAAAATAAAGCACCATAGCACTGGTTAGGGTCCAGGGTTCTGCACCTGGTTCTGCCACTGGCTCATGGTGAGCAAGTCCCTTAGGTTCTGTCGGCATCAGGAAAGTGAAACTTTGCTCATCATCTGCCTGCCCCTCTCTCAACTGCTGATGAAAATGATAAAACCGGCAGCCTGGCCAAGACAAAACCATTTCAACACTAGCCCCAGGATGCTGCTGAGGCTTAGGGGAACATGAGCTGTAAGCGCTTTCTGCTTCAGCAGCTCTGTCTATCAAATGGGAGCAATGGCACCTTTTTAAAAGCTCTTTCAGATGCCCGGCACTTAGCAGTGCAAGGTGTCACTAGTAAACGTTGGGGCTGCAGTGTGCATTCAGTCCCAACAACTGATTTGTCTTGCTTTGGCTTTTGTCCTTTCTTTAAACGTCTCCTTCTGCTTGTTATCATGCAATGTTCATTGGTGGGCTAACGAGTATGATAGACACACAGCCCTCTGTAGAGCTACACTTAAAGTGGAAGGGAGCTATGCTGGTTTACACCGGCCCTATAGTTTCCCCAATGCCTGGTGCTTCCCTTGCAGTAATCTAGAACATGAATGAGCATTACAGGCTTGTTACATCCTATTGCAATACTTCCCTTCACTCAGACTGTCTTTGATCAGTTCCTCAATACAACTGGTGTTTTGACCACAACTAGTTCTGGGAAACATGAAAAACAAAAGCCCGGCAGTGTTCCTTAATGCACAAGGCGCCACAGAAACAAAATGCAAATGTGCAGGGCACCTTGGAAAGATTCTTCTTCACACTTCCTGGCCAAATATAGAAGCCAAGCAATGATTTGGGGACTTTCTAGGAGTGACTTTCCTCGACTGCATTACAGCAGAAACTCAGAGTTACGAACACCAGAGTTACAAACTGAACAGTCAACCACACACCTCATTTGGAACCGGAAGTACGCAATCAGGCAGCAGCAGAGACAAAAAAAAATTAAAATAAAAAGCAAGTACAGTACAGTACTGTGTTAAATGTAAACTACTAAAAAATATAAAGGGAAAGTTTAAAAAAAAAGATTTGACAAGGTAAGAAAACTGTTTCTTGTTTGTTTCATTTAAATTACGATAGTTAAAAGCAGCATTTTTCTTCTGCATAGTGAAGTTTCAAAGCAGTATTAAATCAATGTTCAGTTGTAAACTTTTGAAAGAACCAGCACTTTTTGTCAGTGTTACGAACATTTCAGAGTTATGAACAACTTCCATTCCTGAGGCGTTTGTAACTTTGAGGTTCTACTGGACATACTGCAGGAAAGCAGGTGAAGTAAGCAAGATCTGCAGTATAAAAATCATAATCCCTGGCATGTAGAGCTAGATTTGAAGATTATGAGTCAGATCCTCTGCTGGTGTTAATTGACTTCAATGGAGACATGCAGATTTACTCCACCTGAGGATCTGGCCTGACGCTGTTTATATATAAAGGTTATTGTAGCTGAAAGAACAATAACACAAAGGACTGTGTTAAAAGATGGTAGTCAGGACAGCTTGTGGTGAAATATTTTACAGAGCTCTACTAAAAACAGTCAACATCAATTTTCTGATTTTCAGTGTGATTTCCTACACAGCAAAGAAATCTCTCAGATTGCTGAGGGTTAAGTAAAAGAGAAAACTCAGATAAAGAAAAGGGGTGTGATCTCCAGTCAATGCATATCACTCCCTTCCCCATGAACAGATCTATATAAATCACAATTTCTGTGCTACAGTTATCATCATGAAATAAACCTCTACTCTGAGAGTTTAAAACAGACCCACCACAATGTGGTCTGGCTCCAAAGCATGATATAGCATGTGAGTGTCATGACCCCAGTTCAGCTGGCCATCCTTGTTTAGGTCGGGGCAGATTCTGTTTTTCACTAAGGCCTCTTTACACCATTCTGGCGATGTAATGGGCCGCAAGGTGGGTGACAATTTAATCTGCATTTACAATCAGGGGCAATTTTTATAGTGGGGGTGCTGAGAGCCATTGAATCAAACTGTAAACCCTGTATATGATGGAAACCACTTCAAGCTGGGGGTGCAGCAGCACCCCCAGGTCCAGCACCTATGTTTACAACAGCTCCGTAGTGTAAATGAGAATATGGTCCTCAGTTTCTAATTTTCCACAGCACAAGGTTTTCCCTGTGGATTCATAGCCTGACTGCCGTTTGGAAAGAGTAACATGGCCATTTGTTTTACTATTCTGTATAAAGAGCCTTACTGGTCCTCTACAGAGAACAAAACTACTCTAGATTTGTTGAGCACAAGGCAATAAAACAGCCTCCTGGCTTGATTTAAAGAAGACCCTCTGGTAGCCCAAATATAATTTAACATTTCTTTACCTCAAGTGTTATGATTAAAGGGACTTAGATGAATTTTTTTGTATTTTTTCCCCTGTCCAGAAATTCATTTTACTCCATATGAGGCCATTTCGATCGAGTCTCTCGTATGCCCGCATGAGCACATGGCAATGAGCCACATTTTTATGACACTTCTGGTTTCGGCTCAAAATGATCATGCTGGCTGCAAGCTCACCATGCTGAGGATAACGCAGTCACTTGTACATATGATCCCACACACACACAGAGGGCTTGCAAATTTCATATAGTTTAACATCTTAAGCCGCTGTACTATAAAAGTAATCAGACAGTACATAATACCTAGAAGAGGTGCTGAAATTCAACCAGTAGATTATAGATGAATGCACACCCCAAGAGTAGGTTTGCTTTGGGTATAATGTGGGTCATCTATGCCAGAAGCAGCCTGTATTATCTCTAATTTGCTCAGTTGGAACAAGATATCCTTTCTGACTTCTGTTATTCTCCAGAAGTTTCAAGGCTCGCTCATTTCAATGCTTTGGGGCTAGATGCACTGTTCTCTGGCCCAGATTGTTTATGTCCCTGTGGAGTTTAAATGTTAATAGCAGTCACTGCAATGTGCAGGCTTCAGGCAAACCGAGAGAGGAAAGTTCTGTCCTTGTTTACGCCCTCTACAGCCCACACTGACCTCATTGAGTCATGGTGGAATCTGGGTTGTCATTTGGATTTTGGCCACTTTAACAAAATTGGGTCATCCCCCTAACTGGTGTAAATTGGCATACCTCCAGTGACTTCAGAGTTCTGCTGATTTACACCAGCTGAGGATATGGGATGTACCAGATGGTGTGCCCCTCAGCCAGCACTAAACATACTTAACAGAAAATTCTGCGACCAGCACAGGAAATAGAGTGAGAATATCCCCCAACAGGGGCCTAGCCCCAAAGCACATGTCCTACAGGTGGTGGGAACAACTACGTTTCCATGTCAAAGCTATGAGGTGGAACTGTAATGTACTAGCTGGTGGCATACCATTGTGTTCTGTAATGGTGAGCATCAGATCTGCTCATGTGTATGCAACTATACCCCCTTCCACTGGTTGTCCTATAGATAGGATATAAACCCTAGCACTCTGCACCTAGTGGCCAGCCTGTAAATAGGATAAGCACCCTAATACTAATGGTATATGCTCCTGCTCTCACTGAGCCCCTGTTGACTTAACTGGAGCATGCCCAGGCCTCAGATACAGGAGTCTCCTTCAGCTCAGATGGCAGAAGTTGTTGTTTATGGAGTAATAGACCCTGAGCTCTATTACAACGACGCACATATGTCTGTTTCAGGGGACAGGCACGGAGTCTGTGAATGCAAGTGGCTTCAGACAGCTGCAGTAGAACCACAGAGGTCATCTTAGGGGTCCCCATTCCCACCTTCAGCTCAGTTCCCGTCTGGCCAGTAAGCCTTCCTGTGCACCTGCTGGAGAACACCCCTGGAGCAAAAAAAACCCACCTCCTCTTGCCTGAGGATCCTGAGCAGAGAGACATTCCACGCTCCCTTCCTTCGCTGCCTCTTCTTAGAGGATGCAGGTTGTTTTTCTCCCTTCTCTGTCCCAGTCTACGTGAAATTCCCCAGCCTCAGACCCAAGTGGTCTAATTAGAAACAAAATTGATTAAGATGTGCGAGAGAACAACAGATCAAAGCCAAAGAAAGGGGATAAACACCACATGTAGGGCCAGAACCTCAGCTGGCGCAAATCAGGACGCCTCTGCTGACATCAATGGAGTGCTCTCGTTTACATCAGCCGAGAAGCTGGCCTAATGAAACTCTGCAAAAGCTCACCCAGCTGGGTTCGCCTTAAGTTGAGTTACAGCGAATGAAAGGAATAAATAAACCTGTACATTTCTAAGGCTGAACTTTCTCCTTTTCCCTCAGTGACCAGTTCAGCCTCCCAGCCTGTCAGTCCTTGGTTTCAGATCTCTCAAATTCCCTTCACAGCCCTATTATACCTCTCAGGTTTCTTTGATGTGCCTGATGCGTTACCATACCAGACACGCCACCTCTGAAGCAATTCTCCCAGGGGGTCCGTTTCCCAGTTCATTCGGGATTACATTCAGTGCTGCAGCTCAAACAGTTTTCACTCCCCCTCTGCATCTTATCCCCCACATAGTGCTCCGAGGGTTGATCTGTACCACCGGGGACTTTCAACCCCATCTTACACCAAGTGATTGTCTGTTGGCAGAGGAGATGCTTTCGGAATGCTAATTAACTCCCTTTCTATTGCTTACTGTCCTCAGCCGAATGGGTAACTGAGCAGACAGCTCGTTTTTGCCTTTACCTTAGCACCTACATCTTAGCCTTTAAAGAGGCAGGACTCGTACAATTCTTAGCAGAAGTTGCGCCCTAGATTAGAGGTTCGCAACTATTTTGGCTCAGGACCCATTTGTAAACATGGATGGCATGTCAGGACCAGTAAACAGGAACAGTGCAAAAACCATATGGCTTACTCAATATTTCTTACCCACAATATATAATATACACATGACTGTACTAAGTACTAAATAAGTACATCATGCATACCATAGCAGCAGCTCCTGTCCCACGGGGCTGGCTGAGCGTGGCTCCTCACTCCTGGCATTGCAACCTCCGGGGCGCAGCGCTGTTTAGGTTTGGCCCAACCAGCCCCCTACTGGCGACTGTCCAAGTCAAATTTGTGTGAGTGGCATTGGAACCTGGCACGTGGCATCACGGCGCCACTCAATCAAATTTGGCCCTTCTGGCTGCCCATCATCATGGTGGAGGGGTGGCTGGGCCAGACCTGAACAGCACTGCAACTCCATGTACCAGGTCATAATGCTCGGAGCAGGGAAGCGGGCCCAGCCAGCCTCGTGCCACAAGAGCTGTTACTGCTGGGTGAGTGTGGGACGGCTTCTACAAACCCCTCAACCCCCACGGCTTCCCACAGCCCCAGGGGAAGGACCCATTCTCCCACACTCTGCCCAGGCCTATGACACATATGGGTGACTGATTTGGGGTCACCCATCACCCTGTCCCACATCACATGTGTATTATGGAGAGACTACACCTAATCTGCCGCATAGTGCTAACTAAACAGCTTCTTCTGCTGCTGCAGCAGCAGTAGCAAACAAGATGTTTATGGGGATGGTACTCCTAGGGAAGAGCAAACATGGAACTGTTCACGGGGCCAGATCCTGGCGGGTGTACGTAGCTCTCTTCAAGTTACACCCATTTACATCTGCCGGTGCAAAGACATTAGTGGTAGCCTGGGTAACTTACATCCTTTTCCTACTGTGTCTCACTAAGAATTTCCTCCAGAACAACAATGACCTGTTCCCCGAACGCTAGGGTCTTTGTTTCAGTAGCATTTCCCTGCGGAGTCATGTCACAGACACCAAGTCATCTCTCTGGGGCATGGCTTTGAAATACCTTCTAGCTTCAGTCAGAGCAGGCTGAGGGATTGATCTGAAGCCCGTTGAGATCAAGGGGAATCTGTCCCACTTCAATGGAGCTGGATCATTAGCCCCAGGTCATTAGAACAGAAGAAGTTTTAGATAGAAATTTCTGTTCCACGCCTTCTTAGGCACCTGTACTAGCTATGCATGTCACTAAAAAGCCACTTGAGGCAACTTTCCTTCTTAGGCTCTCTTTCCCCTTTTCTTAGAGAGTCCTTCCTTAAAGCTAATCCTTCAGAGACCAATCATGATACCATTTGCTGGCCACCTCCAATAAGAAACGAGATGACTAAGGGGAAATAGAGGTCTATAAAATCATGACTGGCGTGGAGAAAGTGAATAGGGAAGTTTTATTTACTCCTTCACATAACACAAGAACCAAGGCTCACCCAATAAAATCAACAGGCAACAGGTTTAAATCAAACATAAGGAAGTACATCTTCACACAATGCACAGTCAACCTATGGAACTCGTTGCCAGGGCATGTTGTGAAGGCCAAAACTGTAATTGGGTTCAAAGAAGAATTAGATAAGTTCATGGAAGATAGGTCCATCAATGGTTATTAGCCAAGATGATCAGGGACACAACCCCATGGTCTTTGTGTCCCGAAACCTCTGACTGCCAGAAGCTGGGACTGGATAACAGGGGATGGATCACTTACTAATTGCCCTGTTCTGTTCATTCACTCTAAAGCATCTGGCACCGGCCACTCTCAGAAGACAGGATACCAGGCGAGATGGACCATTGGTCTGACCCAGTGTGGCCATTGTTATCCAACTTCTCTATTTGTATGTTGTGAAAATAACCATCACCACATTTTCTCTATCGCTCTTAGCACATGTAAGGCACATGTCTTTGATATACCTTTGCCACAACACTGATCAACTAACCCAGCCACACTTCCCTCAAGAGAAGAAGAAAATACCCTACACAATAAAAAATTACATTGATAACCTTACAATTAGTAACTTCCTCACACTCCTTAAGAATAATCCGAGGGAAGGGCAGAAGCGATAGTCATTACAGCTTCAGATTGCTGATTGAGGTAAGATGGACAAATGGATAAAATGCTCAAGTAGGAGTCAAGAAATCAAGGTTCCAAGTATTGGCTTTGTCAATAGACTCCTTGGGCACATCACTGAATCGATCTTGGCCTTAATCCCCAGTCTATAAAATGGGGATGATTGTGCTGCTTTTGTTTACCTCCTCCTTTTAGGGTATGTCTA
Source organism: Lepidochelys kempii (assembly GCF_965140285.1). Taxonomy (NCBI): domain Eukaryota; kingdom Metazoa; phylum Chordata; order Testudines; family Cheloniidae; genus Lepidochelys; species Lepidochelys kempii. Next base: position 205,737,853 of record NC_136382.1, on the reverse strand, counting down.
CACTGCAAAAAAAATATCTGTTTTTATCTTGGGCTAGCTAACCCAGGTTAAAAGAACACTGACGACATGACAACTCAGCTTTTAAGTGGGTTAGCAGCTCAAGTTAAACCGAATAGGGGAAACATGGATTCAACTCAAGCTGTTAACCTGAGTTAAAAGCCAACTTGCCTTGCCTTCCCTGCTATTTTAACTTGAAATTAAACTAATCTGAATAAAGAACATCTTTTTGTTGTTGTTGTTGTTGCAGTGTAGACATACAGAGTGAGTGTAAACTCTTTTATGCATGTGTTGTCTGTTAATATGTGCCTACACAGAGTCTCACACATTGGGGCCCTAATCTCAATTGTTATACAAATAATACTTGTATAATTTTCTTGGCCCTCAGACATGATGTTCACTGGGGCATCTCTGTCCCACACTGAAGGCAACGGGTGTTTGGCCATTGACTTCAATGAAAGCAAAAATAAGCCCATAGTACAGAAGGTTGTGGATTAAGGTGGGCTGAAAATTTTCCGTGAAAACTGCTTTTTGATGGGAAATTGAGTATTTGATTGAATGATTTTTGTTAAAAGTCTGCTTTCCCCTGAAAATTAGTTTTTCATCAAAAAAACAGACACGCCAAAAAAAAAAATCCAAAAAGTGTTATAGTTCAACCTGGAAATGCTGCCACAGTGCCTCACGGGAGTTTTAGTTTGGGTTTCTCATGTCCCCATTTTCCTCTATAAGCTGGGTTCCCCAGCCAGACTACATCTCCCATGATATCAAAAAATCAGAATATTCTACAGGGGGGGAAAAGGGGCTGTCTTCCAACCAGCTCTGGTGTAAGTTGATACTACATGTACTCAGACAAGTGATCTTTATAATTTCTCATGGAAGAAACCAACGAAGAAAAGTGTGAGAAAATGGCCTGTATATTTGGGATGCCAGTATTCCAGCTGGGGAAGGACAAGCCACCACCTTGCGTGGATGATAGAGAGGAGAGTGAATCGTCACTGAGAATAAATCCACTTGTCAAGGCAGTGACTGCCATGATCTCTCAGTCTTGGCAGAGGAGCCAGGGAAAGAATTTATCATCTCTTGTTAGCCATGTGGATCCAGTTGCAAATAGTCAATTGAACAGCTGATTGCTTGGGTTGATATCAGTATCCAAAATAATTCCTCTTCTGGCACACACAGGAAAGACAAATGCAGCGTTGTGTATTTATTAAAATATTGTGGCAGCAGTGGGTCTGCTGAGACTCGGCATGTATTATTCAAAGCTGTCCTGTGGGGAAAGGACGAGAGGTCTGTTCAGTTAATGATAAACAATCCATACCTAATAAAATTAGCAAACACAAACAAGCTACTAATATCCAAGCTGCCCTCTGAAAGTGAAATGTGCTTCGAATTGACAGTGCTAAGGGCAAGAGATACAGTCTTAGAACTGAACTGAAAGGGACATTGCCAAGAACTGCACTCATTTGAAAACTGTTTATCAGGAGGGTCGTTTGGTATTTTTAATTCTTACTCTCCATTATTTACCATCGCCTGCTGTGAGCTGGAGAATAAAGTGCCTTTCCTTTCTAAGACCCAGACTGAGCATTCAGGCCCAGCCTCAGCAAGGGGAAGTGTGTGTGATTGCTCCATCCCAGAGCAGCCTCGAGAAGGAACTGGGACTCAGTTGTGACAATTCCTCCCCTCTTACTGTGCCCCTTAGGAGGATGCAGTTTATTTCCCTACCTTGTGCTTGGCCAGCTAATCTGGACAGCTGGGGAGAGCTAAAATCTGGCATAAAGAGCTGCTATAAGAAGCTATTTGCAGAGCATGGCAAGTTTTGTTGGTCCTCCAAAACCAGGAACCATGCTATGAATTCTTGAGCGCCATCTACTGGCACTGTACCTACTCACTATTTACCTATACACAGATATGGTGCACTCCAGTGACAGGGTGAGGCAAAGCCAAGCTCCACCCACTCCCCACACATTTTTTTGCAGTGTGTGTTTGGGGAAATCTGGAAGGTAGGAGATGCACTGGAAGGTAGGGGTTGCACTCTTCATCAGACCCAACAGCTGCAGAGGCCAAGCGGCGGCCTAGAGCACCTTTCCCTCCTCTTTACTTCCTGCTCAGCTGAATAAAAAAAGGGCACAGTCCGGCCCCAATGACTTTTGGCCAGATTGGCTCCTCCCGGGGTTGCCCCGATAGGGAACTGGGAACACACCAGTACTGCACTCACAGAGTTGCTCTGATTCCCTGAGGGCCATGTTGCCCCAATGCAAGTCCTGTGTGTCTCACGAGCAATGCTGGCTGCCCTGCACCTCTGTCTTGGTCCCCAGCCCCCTGGGGCAACAGAAGCTACTGGATGGGGAGCTGTTTCTATGCCCGAAGCGGGGAAGGGAGTCAGATGGTGTAGACTGGGTCAGTGTGATCAGATGGGCCGCTCCCAGCAGCTTTCCAGGAAGACAATGCTGCGGCGAACATCTGCTGTTCCAGCCCAGTCCCGACCATAGCTGTGCATATACACAGCACTCACCACTGCGGTATCTACGCATTCCTGCCCCTGGTCAGCACCCATGGTGGAGCCTTCTCAGGGTCAAGATAAGGGGTGGGGGAGGCTGATGAAATTGAAGTGGCATGTCCCCTCTAACCCACCCCCTCAGCTGTGCCAGATAGGAGTCCCTTCCACTCATGGCAGTGCAAGGGATAATCTGGTCCTTTCTCCTATACAGGGACATTAACATTAATGTCCCTTCCCCACCTTCCCTGTCTGTGGTTTTTTTTTTTACCTATTTGTTTATATGCCAGCAGCAAAGTGAGGGCAATTAACCACTGGAACACCTTACCTAGAGACATGCTGTGTTCTCCATCATTTGAAACCTTTACATCAAGATAAGTGTCTTTCTAAAGTAGATGCTCTATCTATGATGTGTAGCTGTAGCCGTGTTGGACCCAGGCTATTAGAGAGACAAGCTGGGTGAGGTAATACCTTGTACTGGACTCTCTCACCAACAGAAGTTGGTCCAATAACAGATATTACCTCACCTACCTTGTCTCTCTAATGTTCTGTCTAGCCAACCATAGGATATGGGCTTGATACAGGAATCACAGGATGAAATTCTCCAGCCTGGTGTCACATGGGAAGTCAGATGCCAACAAGCAGCCAAGAGGAGACAAGATGCCCAGAAAATGACATTTTATGAGCTTACCTATGTACACAGTGTTCATTCCTGGCTTCTGTTTGGTAATGTCCCTTTAATGAAGAGAGCTCCTGTTGGCAGTTATACCTTTGTATTTTACTAGCTGAAAACTCAAGTGGCACCGAAGCTTACTGTGCAGATTTTTAATTGTCAGTATCTTCCTTGATGTTTCTTTCTGAAGAGTGAAGCTGAATGCATAATGCAGCAAGGAGTATGACAATTATAGAATTAAACTCATCTTCAGTGCCAGGATGGAGAGAATACACAGCTGGGTTATTATGGACATGCAGTGCTGTGGACAATGTCTCCTAAATCAATTAATGATAAAAGTCACATATTTTCTCAGCATTAAGTGCCAAACAACTCCTTTTGTCACGTAGCTCTTATTATGACAAGTGACACTCAGCCTGGCATGAACCTAAGAGACTAAGCAATCAGTATGAACCCTCAGCTTCAAATACAGACCAAGGCAGAAACTAGATCTGGTCAGAACTATTTAAATTCTAAAGAATACTCTATCGTTTTTTGGGAACAGACAAGTTGAACTGCATCACCGCCACTTTTTAAGAGGACTTTGGAAGAAAATTTACAGCTATTCATAGAACAAGAAAGATTAAAGAAACAAATCTAATTTACTGGATGACTAATGAAGCATTTGCATTATGATTCAGATTAAACATATGTCCATGCAGAGTTTTAATGCTAATAACAAGCTAACAGTATCACTTCACAAAACTCACATTTATTTTTCTACCCGGTGTGTTACCTGTTCTTCTCAGAAGCCATGAATGAGGGTCTGTGAGTGTTAAAACTGCTAAATAATCTTGAAAATTTTCCCTCTAGCCCTCCTTTCTCCATTCTTGAGAGCTGTCTCTGGGCCCATTTCAAAAAGCATTTAATCATGTGATTAAATCCATCCTTATTAAGCAAGTCACTTAAGCACATTTGTGACTAAATGCACCACTGTATTCACACCATACATACATACATTGTAATAATATTTGTACAAAATTTGACTTGTGATGTATAATTTTAAAAAAAACAACAACTCACTAGTCAATAATATCATGGTGAAGTGTGTGTAGCAACATTATGTGTAAAGTTATAAAATCTCTCCCCTGCATGATGTTAAAGGCACATGTTCAAACTCACAAAGCCCTGATTAGGTAGAACTGGTCAAGCAGGCCTGTCTTAAACAAAGAGCTGTGTGTTTACCTCAATTTGCATATTAGATGTAAACAGAGTCTTCAGACAGTAAGAGGGAGAAGAACAAAGAGAAAGAAAATCTGCATTTCAGCATAAACAGGTGAAAAGAAACAGCATGAAGCTTTCTTTCTCCACCAGACTCCATGTCTCCTTGGTCTCAGCTACAAAGAACTTTATTTAGGGGTCACTCTCAGGAAAATACATTTCAAAGGGTGATTGAACTATGAAAGGGAGGGGCAAAAAACATCCCCAGTTCTCTCTCCCTATCCATCTAAGAAGACAAAAGAAATAGACGATGGACTTTGGGAGCAGATCCTGGCCTGAGAATTTGGTCAGCAGTGTACTGAAGACATGTGGTAAGGGACTTCATCTTGAACCAAGTCTAGTTTGGTGAGTTTAGAAAGCATTTTATCTTTATTTCTCTTGTAACCATTTCTGGCGTTAATGCCTCATTACCTGTACTCACTTAAAAATCTCTCTTTGTAAAAAAGCTTGTTTTATTTTTGAATTCAAATTGATTATGTTGTGAATTGTTTGGGTAACTCCATTTAGGATGGCAAACTGTTGTATGTTGATCCCCTTAGAGGGGTGACAGACCTAATCTATCTGGACTGTCCAGGAGAGGGCTGGACAGTGCAGTATACACTTTTGGGGGGAAAACTCAGGACTGGGAGTGTGTTGGGGTCACCCTGCAAGTGGTAACCCAGGCTGGTGGAAGCCAGGGTGTGTCTGGTGTTTGCCAACAAGCTGCTGCGGTCAGAGCTGCTGGACCAGGGCAGTGGCTATACAAAGACACTCAGGGGGTGACCTGCATGCTGTTTGGCTCTTTGTGAGGAACCCAGGTTGGAAGCTACAGCAGCAAAGCATTGAGAGGCACCCCAGGTTGCAGCGCAAATGGTGACACAGCCCCTCACTGGTCTGTATTGCACCCCGGAAAGTCATAACATCGTTAACTTCAAGCATGTGCTGAAATCTAATTGAAAATCAATGGGATTTAAGCATGTGCTTTGCTGAATGGGGATGGACTGCTGAATCGGCACCCTAAAGAAGGCAGCCTGACTCAGAACCAGATCTTGCATCGTGGAAGATTTCCCCTCGACTTCAGATGGAAGAGGATCAGGCTCTAAATATCCAATTCCACTGGGATAGAAAGTAATGCTAAATTAGTCACTGGTGAAATGAGGAACTAGATGCTAATAGTTGAGAAAGAAAAGCAGCAACATCTCCCACCTTCATTATGTCCTTATATGATATAATACCTAGCTATTATATGGCACTTTCTAAAAATAGCACTCAAAGAGCTTTACAAAAGAGGCAGATGTCATTATCCTTATTTTACTGAGGCACAGTTAGGGCTCCACCCACTAGACCATACTGCATTTTCTCAATATTTGTTCCACACACCAAAGACATTGCAGTATCACTTTAATTTGACTGATGTGTATATAACCCACACAAACACAAGCTGGGCCCTTTGTCACCCTCTGGTGGTCATGCCTCATAGAGGTAGCAGTCTGCTATTTGAGGATAACCACTTTTGCAGCTATATTGAGGCTTATTAATAAAATTATAATAATTTATTACAACTTCAGTTATTTCAAACCTGTCTTTACCTTTATTGAATTTTAGGAGATACTTATAATTATTCTCATCCACATGAGACTTGGAAATTATAAGTTACAATCTTCTGGTTTGGGTTACTTATTTTATTAAATGAAATGTTCAGTCTAATTAAAGAAACTCTTAGGAAATCTCTACTTTCTCTCGGTAAGTGACAGGCACAAAAAGCATCAAGGAGAATGCCCTCTTCTTGACCATAAATCTTTGCTTATTACCTCCAGATCTGATTGCACAGACTGCAGCGCTTTATATCATAGCTCGTTTGCTTTAATATTCTGTATTGTTTTATTTTATATTACAATAGAAAGATATCTGAATGGTTGTTATTTTTGCCTGGCTTAGCCGTCTTTAATTGTGAGTTGGGGCTGAAGATGCTGCAGATCGTAATCTTGGGAACTGTTTGGTTAAAGGGCACGAGACCAACAAGAGTGTCTTCTCAAAGAGCAGGACACCTCATTTTTTGCTAAGGGATATGAAGATATTAAGCTCCTAGGATATTTCAAAGAGATGTGGTGTGTAGCACTTGGTCTATCAAGGCCACAAAAGCTAAGCCAGGAGATTCTTATCACTCTTTCTTCCCAGCCTCTCTCCATGGAGAAAAACCTCAGGTGTTGAGCATGCATGTGCTAGCCTAGTTTTATCTCAGGTATGTAGTGGTACCCACAGCATGGTGAAATTGCATATGACAATTTCGCTTTTCAACAAGAATTCAGGCTGTTGTAGTTATACAATCACCAAAGAGTAGCTCAAACAGGAATAGAAAAGTAGCAAAAATCAATGGAGATCACAGCTCAGATTCATAAAACAGAAAGTAAAAACAGTCCAAGATTTCTCCACATGGGACAACAAAGATTTATTATCTGGTTGGTTTCTACCAACCCCTTAGTCACGTCTCTGTCCTAGGCTGTATAAAGTATGCATTAGTAACTACAAAATCATCAGAATCTTTCCAGGACCTCTTTGGGGAGGGAGAATTCCATGAACTAGATTTGGATAAGAAAGGTCTCAGTATTGACTACAGTTTGAACAATCATCCTCAAATGCCTGGGGGCTCACAAAAAGTGACCAAAGCTTAGTCAAAAGACAGCATGGGACTTGGGCTGAGAATGAACATAGAGGTATCTAGGTCTAGCTGACCCACCCCAGGACAAAGGATAGTAGCCTCAACAAAGCCCCCCTAATGGAGAACTCCCACTGTCTTTGATTGCTTATAAAACAGTCTACACATTCACTCTTTCTAATGAAGAAAGTTCAACTGAGAATCAACTGTACCTGGAGAGCTCCCAGAAATACATGCACCCTTGTGAAAACAGCTGTCAACTGGCCTGACAAAGACAACATTCATCCAACATGTTTTCCTGGACATATCTTAACAGCAGCAATTAAAATAGTATAGAAAAGTGGGAACTGACTACATCTAGGAACTGCAAAGAATGACTAATAATCAGAACCTAATTAATCTCGCATATTCCCTGAGACTGAGATACCTATTGCTAATGGTGTACTCATAATAAGTTCACCGTGGTGTGGCTGGCTCTGTGCTCATCTGAATTGTCTATGCAGGGCTGAACTGTTGGGAACTGTGTGCTACCTATCTTTGCCCCTCCACCTGCAGAATCAGGTGGTAAAATGGTGACCGTCTTCCCCTTTGGAAAGCCAAATGGCTCCAATGTCATGGAGAGGATTGACAAGTTCCACCTACCTAGGCTGCAAGCAAAGTTCAACTGGTCACAGCAAACAAGATGCTCTTCAACTAATAGGTCTTGCCATTTCCTGCATGAAGTCCATGCTTATGGATGCAAAAACATCTTTGCACTGAGACAAAATTCAGAATCTATCCATCAGATATCTATCAGACCTACATACTGCACGTATTGCTCTACAAGTTAGAAACCTGGACCCTCTTACAGGCAGACTTGGAGCAGCTCGAGGCATTCCATATGCGCTGTCAGCACCACATCCTAAGCATAAAATGTCTTGACTTTCTGCAAAATGTCATAATCTCAGAGATCTTGCCCTTCTTCAGTCACTCATTGTAGTAAAAAGTGGCACTGCGTGCTTTTTGGCTAGGTCAACTGCATGGACAAAAACACCCCTGCACACTGTGCTCTCACTATCTCCATTGACATGCAAAGAGGTGTGTGTCCTGACTCTACCTGGCACTGCCTGGGGGCCACTCTAGCGATTAGTGGATTCACAGGATTGAGCCAGATCTGGGCACTTCACAGCACATGCCTGGTGTGATGCCATCAGGGATGGTCATTCTGGCTGGCTCAATGGTCCTTGGTAGATTATCCGTGTTTGAGGATGATGACGGTGAGGCCTTATAGGCCTATTTCTGAATCTTTGGTCTTTGTGACCAATGCCCAGAGAATGAGGTGAGTTTATTCCTCCCCTTCCCCCGCCATGTGCTATTAGGGATTATAATACATGCATGAAACAAGATTTACCACAGGGCACTTTCACGAGTTCCTGAAGAGATGTCCAACCTTCTCACTGAATGGTAGTGTTCTCCCTCTGTTTTCCCTCATGTTCCTTTGTTTTCAATTTTTTTCTTCCATTTTAAGGTAATTTTCTTGCATGCTCCCTGCCTCAACTGCATTTTCTACCCAGGACAGACGGGATGCCCCCAAAGGACCCTTTGGCAGTACCTTCTGTAGGAACATTTCCATCTCCCATGCCAGTTAGTGCAAACTGATTAGTGCCTTATGGCAGACATCTTTGATGGAAAGTTCAGAGGTGCAGGATATTAATGTGGCTGTACCAGCTTGTATATTGTACTTGCAGGTGTAGCTAAAAAAAAGAGTTAGAGACTGGGCCAAATTCCATTCCGGATTCTCCATTTCTTCAGTGGAATTCTTAAATCAAGACATTGCAAGTAGCCATTAAGAATTTATTCCCAGTGTAACTGAGCAATTTATGATGAGCAGCTCTTGATGTACTAAGAGAGATTGAAGCCAGAAGAGCAAACTCTGTGCATATTTAGGGTGACCAGACAGCAAGTATGAAAAATTGGGTCAGGGTTTGGGAAGTAATAGGCACCTATAGAAGAAAAAGCCCTGAATATCTGGACTGTCCCTATAAAATGGGACATCTGGTCACCCGAGTGCATATTAGGTACTTCCATGGCTACCGTTGCTGTCATATCTGAGCATATCACAATCTTTTTCAATGCATAACACCTTGGTGAAGTATTATGTCCATTTGCACAGAGATACTAAGTGACTTGCCTATGGTCACACAGAAAGCCTGTGGCAGAGCAGGGAATTGAATCTAAGTTAGTGCCATAACCACAGGACAGTCCTTTCTCTCATTCATTACTGATGGAATTCCACTGAAGAAATGGAGAATCCGGAATGGAATTTGGTCCAGTCTCTAACTCTTTTAATCATCGAAGAATATATCCTCACAACAGCCCTGCAAGTTAGGAGGCAAAGGGCCAGATTTTCAAAGGTATTTAGATGTCTATAGCTGCAGGTAAGTGCCCCACGGGATTTTTCAAAGCTCCTAGGTGCCTAACTCCCGTTGGGTATGTTCCCATTGGAAGTTCAATGCCTGAACACCTTTGGAAATCCCACACGACACCTAAATACCTTTGCAACTCTGGCATTGTCCTCCTTTTACAGATGGGGAACTGAGGCACAGAAAGATTCAGCGACTTCAAGTTCACACACAAATCTGTGGCAGAGCCAGGGATTGAACCCTGAGTCCCAGTCCAGTGGCTTAACCACAAAACTAAAATGGTGCTGATTTTAATAATCTTTCATAAATAACAGGGCAGCTCAACACCAGAATCGTTTTCTGACTCTCAGACTTTAAGTCCAAAAGGGACCATCATGAACATCTAGTCTGACCTGCACATTGCAGGCCACAGAACTTCACCCGCCCACTCCCGCAATAGACCCATAGCCTCTGGCTGAGTTGCTGAAGTCCTCAAATCTTGATTTCAACATTTCAAGCTACAGAGAATAAACCGGGTGCTCTAGTTCCAACCAGCAAGTGACCTGTGCCCCATGCTGCAGAGGAAGATGAAAACCCTTTAGGGTCTCCAACATATGAGACATCAGCACCAAACACCCAACCAGCCAGGGAATTGTGTGGCACCCAGAAAGAACATTTGGAAGGCTGATTTTTAATTGTTTGCTGAATTCTCACTTTCCCTTGACATGTTCCCTTTCAGTGTTCTTTGTAAAGATGGGAGGGAGCTCCATTGTGGTTGGCATTTTAAATGGACTTTGAGGAGTTTTATACGCCATTGTTTTTTTCAGGATGATGTAGCATAGGTTCTAACAGCAGCAGCTATTTCTATTTGGTGGGGGTTGGAAGAAGGAGATGGTTAGTGGTCAATTTTTTTCCAACGTGCAGGCACTCAGCAGTGGATGCTCAGCTGGTGATCTGTTTGCTGGTGTTCTGCCCTTTTGGACAGAAGGCCCAGGTAAGATTCCTCATCTCAGTCATTAATGGTCTACCGTAGGCAGTACACAGCATGGGAGTGAAATCTCCAGATGCTGCTGCATCATAGTATTCAGAGAAGGAAAAGAGACAGCAACACCAAGTCCATTCTCCATACAGCAGGCTGTAGCCCCGAGAGACTCATTCTGTGCATTGCAGGGAGGGTCAGAAAGGAGCAAGTTTGTACTAAATAATTAACGGAAGAATGCAGGTATTGGGAGTCCACAGGGATTGAACCAGGAATCTCTTCTTAATTTCCAGCCTAGTGTTACAGGGCAGATTCAGTGTTTCTCTTTAAACCCGTGAAAGTCCTACCCCCACAGAAGACAGGACCAGTATAAAGGTCTCTGCATGAGGAGCAGAACAAGCACTATGCTGGCCCTACAGAGTCCCCTGGAGCAGGAGGAGACACGGTTGGGGGAGTCCTACACCTGGACAGTCCCCTTCTGCTGCAAGCCCCAGACAGGCTGTGGCTGCAGGGAGCGCAAGGAGGATTGTCCTCCCAAATATAGGAGATGCAAGCTGCTGCCTCTCAGTCTCAGCGCCAGGATGCATTTGGCCAAAAGTCCCCAGGAGCTCTGGCAATGGTTTTTGATGCTTTGACTGTTCCACAGGTGGAAACAAAAATCACAGGAGGCAGGAAACAACAAGAATATGCACATGCAGCAAACTTCATCTAAAACCAACTGGCCTAAAGGTGGGCTAGTGTCAGTTGGGACAGAAGCAGCTGGATTATGCAACCAAGGATAAGGTGCTCAGAGCAAAGTTATCAAGCCAATAACCCCCTTGCTATGGTGTCAGTCAGTGGCCTGTGGACTCTGACACTCTGAGGTGCAATCCAGACCAGTGAGAGGCTGTGTCACCCCTGCTCTGCAAGCTGGGGTGCCTCACAATGCTTTGCTGCTGTAGCTCCCAACCTGGACTCCTCAAACAGCCAAACAGTATGCTAAGCATCTGTGTGTAGCCACAGCCCTGGTCCAGCAGCTCTGACCCCAACAGCCTGCTAGCAACACACCAGCCACAGTCTGGCTTCCAGCTGCCTTGGTTACTGCTCACATGGGTGACCCCAACACACTCCCAGTCCTGTATTTCCCTCAAAAAACATGTGTTCTGCACTGTTCAACCTTCTTCTGGACAGTCCAGATACATTAGGTCCATTGTCCCTCTAAGGGGATCAGCATACAGCAGTTTCCTACCCTAAATGGAGCTACCCACACAGCTCAGTTTAAAGACAACACTGGATTAGTTTTAATTAAAGATTAAAACAAGTGTATTTAACTACAAAGAGATGTTAAGTGAGCACAAGTATAAGGCATTAAAGTCAGAAATGGTTGCAAGAGAAATAAAGATAAAATGCTTTCTAAACTCAACTGGACTTGGTTCAAGGTGAAATTCTTACCACAGATTCCCAGCAGCATTGCCAACCCAGTTTCAAGCCAGGATCTGTTGCCAAAGTCCAGTGGCTGTGTCTTTTGTCTTCTTAAGTAAAAAGGAGAGAGATGGATAGGGAGAGATAGAGGATTGCCCCTCCCTTTTGTAGTTCAGTCACCCTTTGAAATGCATTTTCTTGAGGGTTAGCCCTAGATAAAGTTCATTTCCACTGTGAGGTTGGCGTCAAGGAGTCTTGCAGTGAACAAGGTTCCATACTGTTGTTTGCTAAGATGCAGATCTGTTTGTTCCTGCTCAAGAATGGTCACTTGATACGTGATGGCCCATCAGATTTGATGACACCTAGCTAGAGGCATCAGCTTGTCCTTCATCTTTGAGAAACAGGTTTACCCAGTCCCCAGATTTGTCTGATAAACACAATTCAGTCATGATTTCAGCTTACATTTATAACTTTACATGTAAGGTTACTACACACATCTCATCATGATGTTACATGAATTATTCATTTATTTTAAAAAAAAATACCTCAGAAGGCATATTCTGTACAAAAATTACAACAATAGTATGTGGGGTGTCAATACAGGGGTGCATTCCATCATAGACTCGTCTAAAGGGGGCGGGCTGATGGGAATCTACATGGGGTAGAACCTATCATTAAAGATCTACACACTAGTTTACCACTTGTTTGTGACTCGGCAGTTAAGTTTTGGGGAGGTAAAGCAATGAAGTGTTTAGCAGGTACAAGGAGGCACACTGTCTATTTAGATGTTGCTACAGTAGAACTAGGTTGTGGCATGACTTAAAAGCCTGATAGCCTTGAATTAAGACTTGAACTGAGAACACATCCGTGTCACTTTCAGAAGGTTAAAGGAAAAGCAGTAATCACAGGGGGCGGGGAAAGGCGTTTTGATGGATTCATTTATACAGTCTGTGGCTCCCAACTAGAGCTGAGGACAAGATTTAATTTTCTGAAGCATTTAACAGGCTGAAGGGTGACCTAATCAGCTTGCAAAGCCAAGTATTATCGGACAGCCTCCTCTTCCCTGCAAGCAATCAGAACACAGCAAAAGTGCAGGCTCAGTTGAAATTGTTAGGAATCTCAAACAATGCCCTACTCCTCCTTTGGCCTGCAGGATTAAAGCTCAAACAAGGCTCCCCCTCCCACTTCTCTCCCTTTGCTGCTGCTGGATTGCTACAAGAGAGTGTACCGTAATGTCCCTGCGGATCGTGCAGAACAAATCTAAATTATGTTTGATCTGCTGGCAAAAACGGTTAGTGATGACAGATAACTTGGAGATTAGAGTTTTCTGAAGGCACAAGATTTCTCTTGGCTTTAGCAAGGCTAAATCCCTCAAAAATGATGGCTTTGTCAGGGTGCACTTTCAAAAGCCATTTGGAATAAAGAGGATCTCTCACTGGGTTAAGGAACTTTGACTTCAAATGTCTGGGGACAACCTGAGAAGGGGACAAGCAGAAACAAAGATTAACTTGCCCCCTCAAGACAGAGTATAAATACATAATTTACTACATTAAAGAACAGAACTGGAGATTTTCATTTTGTTCATAAAGTGATTCATTCAGCCCCGGAAGCCGAAGGAGAAATGCCAGCACCAATGCATTCAGATGTGAGCAGTGTACCTGAAAATTGAAATAGCTGCTTTCTGAAAACCTTCATCGCAATCATTGTTCGAATCACAACCAAATGAGCATTCATTCTCCTCTCCCTTGCCCTGATTTTATGATAGTGTAATGACGTTGAGTTCATCAGGGTTACTCTTGATTTAGTCTGGCAAATGGGCCTGATCCAAAGCCAACTGAAGTCAACTTCAGTGAGCTTCGGCCCAGGGCCTTGAGAGAAGATTCAGGTCCAGTATATTCACATTTGAGTACAATTCTGCTTTGTAAAGTGAAATGTCCTCTTCTTGCTCAATACATTTTCTCCCTGTGCTCAGAGTCATAGCTATTAAGTGAGGAGAAAGGTAAACTTTTAGTGCTTTTGATTGCTAGGAGCCCTGAAGAAGCAAAAGTGCTATGGGAGAGTGAGCTGGATTCTATTACTTTTCATTCATCAGCAGAAATGCCTGCTCCTGGGGCAAAGAGTGGCCCAGTTTCACTTGTACAACTCCACTGGAGACAAGTTACACCTATGCAGTCCCATGGACCATGCAGGTGTAACTGGGGACATTCTCATCTTGCCTATAGAATCTTTATTGTTGGTGATGATGCGAGAGAGTGAAAGAATCCAGCCTGCTTTTCAGATCCCAGGGGGAATTTGCAGGGCTAGTGTTAGAAATAGTCAAATGGGGATAGGTCCTCAGTTAGTATAAATCCTTGGATTTCAGTAGTTGTGGAGATTTACCCAAATGATTTAGAATTTTGACCTGGAAACCAGCGAGGCAATAAAAATGTGATTTCACAATGCAGAGTTTACAGAATCGCTGTCTGGAGTACAGGCCCTGCACCTCACAGATCTACCATTGACACAAAGGGAAGTGCCGCACATGGCATGAGCATGAAACATGCCGAAGAGATTTGCATTGTGGAGAAGAATGGACCCAAGGGTACACATTTACTGCAAAAAAAAACTGGGTTCTTAACTCAGGCTAACTAACCCACGTTGGCTAACTCAGGTTAAAACCACAGTGAAGTCACAACAACTCAGCTTTTAATTTGGGTCAGCAGCTGGTGTTCCACCCCAACCTCCCCTATGGATTTTAATTTGAGCTGCTGACCCGAGTTAAAAGCTAAATTGCAAAGCCTTCATTGTTCTTTTAAGCCAAGTTAGCTAAAGGAGTTAGCTCACCCGAATTAAGAACGTGCCTTTTTTGGCAGCGAAGACGTCTCCCGAGAGAATTTGGCCCTTAAAAATTAAACTACCTACATGCTTAGTTTTGCTTTTACCATTTCTGGGGGGCAGAAGTTCTGCAGGAATAAATATATTCCCCTTCACTTGAAAGGCAAGAGCTGTTGAGAAACTCTTTTTCAGAGCCCTCCGTGTAGACTAGGTGGAATTACAGGTCACTTGGAAAACGAGGCGCTAAAAATGAAGTGAATGATGGGAGATTCCCTGCAGTTCATCTGCCCTTTCCAACTTCTGAACATTACTGTGGCTAACACAAAGCAGAAAGCCTCACAATGACGGCCTAAATTTGGATACCATTTCACTGATGTTAAATGGGATAGGGAAACAAACCCAGACGCCCTTGCCAGTGCTCGCTCTCTCCTCTCACACACAAAAGGAAGTGGCACAAACAGGCAGAAGTGACTTTTATGCTGCCAGTCATAATAGCCAGTTCACAGAAGGAGGTTAGGGCTTGAGGGCAATGAACGTTTAAGAGAATTTGTGGTTTAATAAGGAGCTCTCCAGGCTAGACGCCTACAGTTCAAGGATAGCTTCATCAAGCTAAACCCTTTTATGGATCAGAAGCAGAGGTCTGAGAAAACGTCCTCCCCCAGTGAGCTATTAATGCCAGAGATTTCTTTCTTTTCTCAAATATAGTATCTAGGAAACAAAACTGAACTGACCTCTGTGCCCAGGGAACCAGGATTTTCGATACAAATGGGCCTAAAAAAAATCAGATCCTAAAAGGAAACGTTGGTGAGATCAAGATGGAGCTGAATACCTAGGCCTTGTATCCAGATTAGCAGACAGCCACAGGAAGCTGGCAGTAGGCATTTTCAGAGGGGGATTCCCATAGACCTGACTCCTGAACTGGGAAGGCCCAGCTTGCTGACTCGGTTCTGGTGCAACCACAGGACAGACAGCGAGGGCAATCCAGCCAACTCTGTTGTCTTAGAGGTCCACAGCGGAAAGGTATTTCAGACCCAGGTTGTTCATTTTAAAGAGTATACATCAACAAGTCAGTCTGGAACACAAATGGTCTTTGAGGGTGTGCTCCCGTCCTCCATGTGGAGAATTCCCCTCCCTGTTGAGGGGCTTAGAAGGGGTGAGACGGCAAAAGCTCCTTGGCTACATTTCTAAGTAGGCCCTTTCCAAGGAACATCACAGTATTACCTAAAGCCTGCATTGTGCTAGGTGCTGTACAAACATATATTATGAGACAGTCCCTGACAAGAAGCACCTGCAGTCTAAATAGACAAGACAGAGTAGGTGAGGAAGAAAAGGATTCAACATAAAGGCTGCAGATGGGGGATTAAGGCACAGAGAGACTAAAACCAAGAGCCACAAGGCTATTTACACTCTTAACGTCCACAAAAAACAATAGGTCACATTGGGACTCTCAGCAGTGCTGTAACGACGCGGCTAGGTTTGTGGTACAAAGGACTGTCAGCTGACCAATTTGCACAGCTTGGGCCCTTATCCCATGTCAACCACATTACACTAATGCCCGTCTTCTCCTCCATCCCTTCTGCATGAAATATCTTCCCCAAATTAATTTGAATGGACACTGCTCAACCACAATCATCCATCCATTTGCAAATTGCCGCGTGATACAGGCTAGGCTAGTGGCCTCTTAGTGACTCATTAACCTCTCCTGGTCACTCATCTTATTTTAAAAAACCCAAACTGTCAAATTGTACACTTAGCAAATACATACAGACTTGTGCGCCTGTTACAGCCATCGGTGTCCACCTTCTCCCATTGTGACCTGCTATAGTGTAATAAGTTAGAATATCTTAATATGAGTTTTTAAATTAAAATGTATCATTATTAAAGATGGACTATGGCATTTTATGTATGGAAAGGTTATGTATGTAAGATTCAGAGAGACATGAATTATTCTTCCACTATTGTGCTTACCAAAAGCATATTTCCTCCACCCCCCACCCCAAGTTAGCATCCAGCACTGACCCCGGGGGCGGTGTCTTTAGGAGAGTTTCTTGATAGTTATTCATCCATTTTGGATGGTTGAGATATGGATCTTGAGGAATATCAGCAACTTTTGCTCCTATGACATTACGCTTTTGTATTATGTCCAAGGTCTGGGTCAATATTTAGCCTATAACTTTGAGCCAGCAAGAGGAGACTGCACCAACATGTGGACCATTCAATAGTAGGTGGAAAAATTTTAAATTACAAGCTTAAGTCATCTTGTAATTTTAAGTTTTTGATGTGCCTTAGAATTAGACTGGAATGTAACAGTGTGCCCAGATATTATAGAATGTCCAAATCAAGTGTGGTCCAGATCTTTCAAAATTGCACATGGCCAACTTGTGGCAGGTGCACAAACTCTTGTGCTTGCAAATATGGATGCATGAGCACAAAAGTTCCCATGCTTTTGAAGAGTGGGGTCTACTTATTTCTTCTGCTCTTTTCTCTCTTGCTTATTACCTTAAAAATAAATGTCTTTCCCGGCTGTGCAATATATATACCACTGATGTCATTGTGCCCACTCTTATTTATTTATTCCTAGATACTCCACAACTTTCAAAGCAAAGATTCTTTACGTGTTTGTTTAAAACCAAATAGGCCTGATTCTCAGTTACAGCTTGTCTACACAGAGTTATTTAGGAATAGCTATTTCAGAATAACTCCATGTGTGGAGTATCAGAGGGGTAGCCGTGTTAGTCTGGATCTGTAAAAGCGGCAGAGAGTCCTGGGTCACCTTATAGGCTAACAGACCTATTGGAGCCTAAGCTTTCGTGGGTGAATACCCACTTCGTCAGATGCATGTGCGGACACACTTAGTCCAGAATAGAAGTGCCTTGTTCCTCTTTAGCATGATCCACTTCTGTGCTAGGTTCTTTCATGGATTAAGCTAAACAGGAATAAGTGTCCACGCAAGGGGCTATTCAGGAATAGCTATTGGGCTTTAAATGTACACCCTACATTCATCCAAATTAACTTTCAAGTACAGACAAGCCCTTACACTAAGGACTCTTTCACTGTAATTTATACCCACTTTAAGGTTGTATGTGAGAATCTGGCCCAAATGTCACTGTTGTAAGCGTAATGCAGTAAGAATGAATTCTGTGACAGACCAACACACAAAACTGATACGAAGCTTGTGCAATATGTTTCTTCTGTTCCTGCGTCTGGTACTGAGCTGCTGGATGAGTTACTTCACCTTCCACACCTTATCTGTCTTGTCTGTGGAACCTGTAAGATCTCTGCGGCGGTGACTTCTCTTCCTATCAGTTTGTAGGAGGCCTACCATGGGGAGGCCTGATCTCATTTGGGACCCAGAGGTAGTACTGAGAATAACTGACATGCTCTTGTATTTCTTCCTCTGGTGAGAAATGCCTAGCATTGTACAAGAAGATACAAAACCTCCCAACTGGCAGACACATCGATTCTTTTTGGGACCTGACTCAGTTCTGCTCAGAGTCTGGCAACTAAGCAGCAGCAAGTCGCCTTTAATTGGTCCATCTCACCCTGGCACGTGCAATTTAGGGCATCATTTGTAATGAGCGTTCAGCAGTTAGCAGGCTCAGCAAAGCATCCCGATGTCAGGATTAGGCAGACAGCAGGCAGCTTCCGAGATCTCCAGCAGGCAAAGTTGAAGTGGGCTGCCCAATGGCTGCGAGTGGAATAGCTGACCGAAAGAGTTCTATAATAGGATTGTTTTAATATCACCCATTCCTCCCATTGCATCTCTTCCTGCATGAAGCGTTGCAGTTCTTCCCAGCAGGATACTTAGCTAGATGCTGGCCCCATTTCTTCTTCAGGCAAGCAAGGGGTGGGTGTTGTGCTGACAGGAACTAACACAAAAGACCAGGGATTCTCAGGCCCAGGACTACATGGTAGGATAAAGTTTCAGGACTCCTCTTTGATCAAGCCATAATGCAGCCCCCGGCCCTGCTAACAGATCCCCTGAGGGGGTCACACCTAGAGCTGGGCAGAGCTTTTCCAAACAACTTTTTTGGAGAGCAGCAGGGGAAAAAATGCAGATTTGGCAAAATGCTTCCAGACTTCCTGTTGAATTCACCAAATTGTTCATGTCAAAAGAACCTAGAAAATTCCAGAAAAAAACCCAAAACCTTTTATGGGGTTTGGGCTTGAAAGGAATTTTCATGTCAAATTTTCCATTTTTTTTTTAAGTAAATTAAATAAAACCTTTAAAATGGTCAAAAATCAGAAAAATTTCACAAAGTGTTTCACTTCACCCTCAATTATTATTTTATCTCTACTTTTTGATTCACTGGAATGTTTTGAAAATTTCTTTCTTGATTCTATCCAAAACCGGGGTTTTTGTTTTTGTTTGCTCAGAGTCACCAGAGATCCAGAAAATCTGCTCTTCACCCTGCTCTGGTAGCAGCCCCTTCGTCAGAGCCTATGCTGGGTGCCGTCATGCAGCAGTCCTGCAGATTGCGACTCCAGGTCCTTCCCTCTGAGTGCTCTCCTGTTACTGCCTTTGCCTCTCTGCGTGTCTGGAAAGCAGGTGATTGATACGCAGTGCTAACAACAGAGTCAGAGCCCAGTCAGCCAGCTGGACAGGGAGCAGAACAATCCACAATCTCTCTTCTGTGTTATTGCTAATAAAACACGGAGTTCTGTTGTAACCACATGTGGCTCTCTATCCTCCTACCTGAACTGCAACAAGGTATTGAAGGTGACCACTGTTTGTCCTAGAACATCCCCTGCTAAAACACACAGCCAAGGAATCTAGCTGTGTCCAGTGTTGGTCCCTGGATACTAGAGAGAAAAGAAGGGTGAGCTTATTGGACCAGCTCCTGCCGGTGAGAGAGACAAGCCTTTGAACTACACAGACTCTTTTTCAGATCTGGGAAACTAACTCAGAGCGCTGTCAGGTGGAATGACCTCTTCGACAGAAATGGCATCTCGATGTGAACACTGTATTTTAAGACTAAGCAGTGGAATCCTTACAGCGACAACCTGAGAGCATTTGGTTCTGATCAACAACTGCAAAGCAACTGCTTTGCATAATTCCACTGTGATTTCCCTTCTGTGCTGCATGTTCAAAGACACCAGCTGGCATCCTCAGCTTCTGAAGGCTTGTGCCTTTCAAAACTGAATGCCATTTTGTGCAACACACAAGCTCCAGAAATTGAGAAATCCAGGGCTGGATTATTCAGCCAGATTCCACGTCCTCGAGACAGCAGCCAGAGCACGGTTGTGTGCTGCTCTAAATGTGAAATTAGGAAACAATATAAGAAAATTGCAAGGAATATTCATACGTGGAAGTCAGATGAACGGCTTGCAAATACCGCAATCACAAACAATGGCAAGAGATGAATAAAAGCAAATGAGGAGTCGTTAGACAGTGCTGACACTCCTCTTTTCCCAGTTTCTTCATCTACTGCCTCCCTCGAATGGTATTTAGAAACTGATTTTGTTTATCAAATCCCCACTGAATTCTTATATGCCTTTTAAAAATATGTATATCTAGTCAAGTGCCAGGCACTAAATCTCACTCACAAACTGGTGTAGAGTAAAAAAAACATCAATGGCTAAGGTGGACAGCTGGACATCAGAAAGACTATTTGGAAAAGAATTATTTGAGTTTAATGATTAAAGCAGCTGGTATGCTCTGGCCTCTTCTTATTACGCTGATCTTAACTGTCTTGCTGTTACCTTATGCTGCCCCAGCTGTTCATTGCATCCAGCTGTTTTCTCTCGTCTTGTTTTAGTTATACATATACATGGAACAGAGGTGGTCAAACAGCTTGAAGCACAATCTCGTCTTTCAGGAAATCTCAGCTCAAGTGCTTGGTTCCCAGGGAGCAACTCTGCCTCAAGAACTGACTTTAATCAGAGGCCAAGGCAGAGAGCAAACTCTTCTGCTGCTCACACAGCTCCCTCTCCAAAGGCCACTCACTGCCGCCACACATTAGGCTTCATAACAAGAACTACCTACAACACAGCATGTCTTTCCAAGAGTCAAAACTTGTTCACGCACTAAGAAAAAACTTGGAAGACTGTGCGAGAGCTGCCTGGTGACCAGGTGGGCTGGAACTAGAGGTGCTGGGGGTGCCACAGCACCCCGGGGCATGAAGCAGTAATAACAACCAAATATATGGTTTCCGCCTTCAGCACCCCCACTACAGAACAGGTGTCCCCTGTGTGGAGAGATGTGCAAACTCTTGATAGCATCATCACATTCCCCAGAGCGGTGGTTGTTCCCCTTGGACACCTGCCAGAATAGTACATTCATCGAACAAAATGAGGCCCTAACCCAGTGGTCCCCAAACAGTGGGGCGCTCGCCCCTAGGGGGGCACAGAGGAACATTTGGGGGGGCTGTGGGCCCAGGCCAGCCCCCATGGGGGGCAAGGAGGGAGTGCCATGCAGCCCTGCTCTGCCCCCAGCCACAGCCACGGCCCCAGCTCCCAACCCCACGCCTGGCCCCGCTCCCAGCCATGGCTCTGTCTCCAACCCCAGCCCCAGCCATGGGGCAACACTTAAAAGTTTGGGGACCACTGCCCTAACCCCTATTGGGGCTGCTAGGGGTACCAGAATAATAAACCACAGTTGAAGCAAGGTCCAAATTAATGCAACACCATGTTGGGGAAACGATAATTGGGTGAATCCCTGGCTCCACTGAAGTCAGTGGCAAAACTCCTACTGCCTTCAGTGGAGATAGGATTTCTGATAGTAGCTGGATTTGTGTCCCTTATGTCCACATAGCACCTTACATCCAGCAGGCTCCCCAGATATCTGACACATCCAGAGAGGACTATCTTGGCCCTTCCCTCAAATGCAGATACCTAAGGGGTAAAACGTGGCAGCTCTTTTAACAGCAGAGGCAAGAAGGGATTGCAGGAGTACAAAAGGAGAATGAGTGAAGGGAGGGGTGGAAAGGAAGTAGGACAGAAAGCAGATCAGAGGGAAGCAGAGTGTGGGGCACAGCGTGTTGGGAGTGTGAGGCCGGGCAGCTGCGGGGCTGCAGTGGTAGGACAAGGAACATATCGTCAGTGACAATAAAGCGAACAGGGGAGGGGGAATCCAGAGTAGAGTATAAATGTCAGTGCTTAGTGAGTGTCAGGAGACTGTGAAGGCTCCTTCAAGCTGCTCCTGCTGTCCCCTGTGTGGAGAGATGTGCAAACTATTAATAGCATCATTACGTTCCCCAGAGCGGTGTTTGTTCCCCTTGGTGATCCCCAAGCCCAGGGTCTACAATCATCCTGCTTCAGCCAACAAGGGACAGAGGTGACCGTCAGTGTAGAAGGCTTGTTAATCTCACCCAGAGATCAAATCAGTCACGCCACTATTACAGCCGTCTCTTGGCGCTGCTAAGAGGTTTTCACACTGATCATGCCTAGACTTGGGAAAATTCCATTTTAATCAATGTCATTGACTTCACTGGCCATCCTTAAACACCAGGGGGAAAAGTGCCCCTTGTTGATCATGAGAGAGGGCTTCAAAATGCTGAAAGTTCTTCGTGAACGGGTTTGAAAATTCCAAGTGTTGATGAATGTTTTCCACCAAAAAATGTTGCACTGAAATTTTGAAATGCCCCAAATTTTCAGCCAGCTCTGTTGATAATCATTGTACACAGAAGGGGAAGGTAACGTATACACTTGTTGACAACTGGGACCCTGTTTTGACATCAGTTCTACCAGTCAATTAATAACAAAGAGAAGTTTGGGATAGGATGGTAACACATCTGGGGCCATCTTCGAATGCCAGTGTTGGAGCAATGCTGCACCATGGCAGGGGAACACTCGGAACTTCATGGTAATAGCTTTACCCTTCCTGCTCTCAAGTCATAGGCTCCGGCCACTTGAGCTAAAGGAGAATCCCCTTCAGCAACAGTGATTTGTGTCAATATGGATCATCAGCTGCGCTGAGACCACTGCCTATCCCAGTGCTGTCTCCTTGTACTCCCCATCTGACTGTCTAGCTACCTGTTGTCTCTTGTCTTTTATTCAGATTCTAAGCCCTCTTAAACAGAGAGAGTCTATTTGCCTAGCACAATAGGGTCCTGGTCAATGACGAGAGCTCCTAGGTGCTACTGCACTATAAGTCATTATAAAACAAAGTGTTCTTCCTTCTCTTAATTTTGATTTTTACATTCATTCCATTTTAAATTCATTTCTGAGTTTGATTTTTTTTTAAATATGTCACCTTTGCAGAAAAATCAAAAGTTAGTAAAAAATATGTGGAAAGAAACACTGATATCATCTGTTGTAATTCAGAGAAAAAATCCATGGCCAGATCCTGAGCTGGTGTCACTCACTGTAGCTCCATTGACTTCAGTAGAGCAGTACTGATTACACCATCCGAGCATCTGGCCTCCAATCTTAGAATCATAGAATATCAGGGTTGGAAGAGACCTCAGGAGGTCATCAAGTCCAACCCCCTGCTCAAAGCAGAACCAACCCCAACTAAATGATCCCAGCCAGGGCTTTGTCAAGCCGGGCCTTAAAAACCTCTAAGGATGGAGATTCCACCACCTCCCTAGGTAACCCATTCCAGTGCTTCACCATCCTGCTAGTGAACTAGTGTTTCCTAATATCCAACCTAGACCTCCAGCACTGCAACTTGAGACCATTGCTTCTTGTTCCGTCATCTGCCACCACTGAGAACAGCCTAGATCCATACCTCTTTCAGGTAGCTGAAGGCTGCTATCAAATACCCCCTCACTCTTCTCTTCTGAAGACTGAATAACCCCAGTTCCCTCATCCTCTCCTTGTAAGTCATGTGCCCTAAGTCCTCCAATGGACTCTCTCCAATTTGTCCACATCCTTTCTGTAGTGGGGGGACCAAAACTGAACACAATACTCCAGGTGTGGCCTCACCAGTGCCGAATAGAGGGGAATAATCACTTCCCTTGATCTGCTGGCAATGCTCCTACTAATACAGCCCAATATGCCGTTGGCCTTCTTGGCAACAAGGGCACACTGCTGACTCACATCCAGCTTCTCGTCCACTGTAATCCCCAGGTCCTTCCCATGCCTGTATCCCTGGCATGGTAACATACACAACTCCAGGCCAGTTGATGATACCTTCTGTTCTGACCTCAGTGGAAAGGAATTTCAGCCTACCAGTGCTTGCCCTGTACCAAGAACTGTTTTGTCACCTTTCCACCCTGGCCAGCTGACACCAACTGGGGGGCTCACCTGCACCACGGAGCCAGTCAAGGATACCCTTATGCAACTTCACCATGAGAACCTCCTTGGTGGATGCGCTACCCAATATGTTACCATGCTAAGCCGAGTGAGTCACTGTGCACATCAGTTCCAGTTCTTACATAAGGACTTCTCATATTTACACACTCCAGGGACCTTCATGCTCTCTGAGCAACCAAGATGCTTAGACAGAGATCTGCTAAGCATATAGCCAGCCACTTATTTGTTTTTAAAAATCCAGTGGGCATGCTGTATCCGATTGGATAACCTAGCGGCTCACAGGGCTTCCCTATCCATTGGTTCACTGGACACTTCTGATCTATCTTCACATGCAACATAGGTAATTCAGCCTTTCCCCAGGTACAGCTCTGCAGGTTAGTCAGGTATTGAAGTGTGTTCATCCTTCTGTGATAATGTCAAACATGCCATCCTCCAATACATCAATCTACTTGGATAAGTGACTTGTTTAAATTAGACTGGAATTTCCAAAGGAACCTAAGGGAGTTAGGAGCTGATCTGCCACTGACCTCCAGGCATGTCTATTTTACTTCTCATATCTAATAGATTTTAACAGAAAGAAAAGCCTGCTTTGCATAGGAGACTTTTCCTTCAAAGAAATCTAATGACCAGGGTTTCTTTCCCCTAATTTTTTCTCCTTCAGTTTTATTCCCTTGCTTTTTCTTTGTGGCACCCAAAAAGTCAAACAGCCATCTATCAAGCAAAAGTCAGGAGAAGGCGGGGAAGCAAGTAAATACATGAATCTAACCCTCACAAAGAGCTTTTTGTTTGTGTGTGTTTGATTCCCTGGAATAAGACAGTGAAAAAGGGGGCGACGGGGGCGGGGGAGACGTCATACATGGGGAGAAGATTTCTGAGAAAGAGCTCTAATGTAGCAGATTTAGGCAGAACAAGATCTGATGGCTGCAAGCTGAAGCTAGACAATTCAGACTACAAATGAGTTGCACATTTCCAAAGATTAGGCTAACTGACAACTGGAACCACTTACCGAGGAACATGGTGGATTCACTTGAAGTCTTTAAATCAAGACTGGCTGTCTTTCTAAGAGATCTGACTGAGCTCAACCACAAGTTATTGGCTTGATGCAGGAATTATAGGAGAGATTCTCTGGCCTGTGTTATACAGAAAATCATAATGGTCCCTTCTGGCCTCAAAAAAAACAAATCAATGAATTTCTCCAGAACATCTGACAGGTGAATGGTTACCTAACTAGAACTGATTTTTAGTTACCAATAAGAACCAGCAATTCTGACATGCAATTTGCCCAACCAGTCAAAACGATGATTTACCCAAAGGAACTTCTCAAAACACAGTGATCACTGTGGCCAAAGTTTTCAAACCTGGGTACCTAAATTTAGATTCCAAGTCCATATTTAGGCACCTAAGGCCTAGCACCTCAGTAGGAAGTTAGGTGCCTAGATATCTTTGTGACTCTGGGCCCAAGTGTCTGGTTTCCAAAGATAGTGATTCCTGTTAACTGCAGCTGAGTTGGGAGTCTAACTTTAAACACCCAGGACCCAGTTGAGCAAAGAGGCATAATTATCTGCATTTCTACCTTTGTCTGGGAAACAGCTTTGGCATAGGAGAACAAAATGCCTTGTTCTCACCCCACTCTATCAAGAAGCAATCTTTAGGCCCAACATCCGTTTTCAAGCCTGGGGCCCCGATTCAGCAGCACCAACCCTCTTAAGAAAGTATTTAGTTAAGCCTCATTGAAGTTAAGCACATTGTGAAGGTTCAGCTAGAGCAGCGCCCCCTTGTGGATTTTCTGAGTGCCCAGATGTGGTCATACATCTCCTCAGGGTTGGGGGTCTCTATCTCTGGAGTCCACTGAGGCAGGCTCTGGTCCACCAGCATATTGTCTGATCTCCTTCTGAGGGGAAGTTGATGGACTCAGCCTCAAAACATTTAACAAAAAGGAAACCTAGCTCAATACTGAGCCATCCACCCAGTCTTCGGAGGGGAGGTGGGGGATATTCATGCCCTTTCCTTTGGGCTTGATTCCCAAACAGTCTCCGATTTGTGTCACACTTGCTCCTTGGGGAGTCTAACTTACTCCCCACTGGCTGCTGTAGCTAGCAGGACCATCTCTAGGCAAGCAAAGCCTCCTTCAAGCTGAGCTCCATTCTCCTTTCTTGCCAGTTAGCCCTAAAGTGAGCCAGGCTCTCTCCTTTTATTCCCCCTCCAGGCTTGTCATTGGCTGCTGGTATAGCAGGGCGGGACCAGCTGGGCCCATAGGCTCTCCTTAACCCCTTCTCTGCTGGTGTGGGGCCTTTCTGCCTCACCACATGTGCTTAAGTGCTTTGCCAAAGAGAGTAAAGAATCAGTGCTGATTCAGGGCCCCAGGTTTGCAAAGGTTGCTGCCTTAAGATCCCTTTTTGATGAAGCAGGGTGAGAACAAGGGACTTTCTTTCCTGCCCCAAAAGCGGTTTCCCAGACAAAGGGAAATGATGCAGATAATTATGTCTCTGCCATGTTCCCACATAGTGACAACATTCATCCCTTCAGTCCAAATTCACATGCAAGCGTATACACCAACAGGCCATGTATAAAACAACTGAAGGAATGAAGAATGAAGGTAGCATATGCTCAGTGCTCCTTCTAAAGAGCCAATTTTATACATGATCATTTCATGATTAAGTGACAACACATCTGTAGCTTTCACTACTTTGTTTGGAGAGAGTTTTTAACATAGTAATTCAGTTGCCTGCTGAGCTGTGCTATTGTTATTCAATTTTACTGCTCCGGGTTTTTAAATGTTTATTTCAGCATTTGCCATAGGTTTGCATTGGTGAACTAGAGGGACTTTTTAGCTGGATAGAAAGCAACTTCTTGAGAACAGCTACTGCAGTATATTTTGTATTTAAAAAAAAATGACAGCAGGGGAGAGACAGAGAATCAAGTAAAGACATATTAATAGCTTGTTAGTGGGAGACAGTGCGGCCCACTAGGGAGGCCATTGTACTAGACAGGGGTGGCCATGTGGCTCTTCAGAAGTTAATATGCAGCTCCTTGGATAGGCACCGACTCCGGGGCTGGAGCTGCAGGCGCCAAATTCCCAATGTGCCGGGGGGGGGGGGGGTGCGGTGCTCATTGCTCATCTCCTGGCTCTGCCACAGGTCCTTCCCCCACTCCACCCCTTCCCGCCCCCTTCCCTCAGCCTGCAGTGCCCTCGCTCCTCTACCACCACCCCCCCCAGCCTCCTGCACACCACGGAACAGCTGATCCAGAGGTGTGGGGAGGGATGGGGAACGGGATGGGGGAGCTGATGATGTATTACTGTGGCTCTTTGGCAATGCACATTGGTAAATTCTGACTCCTTCTCAGGCTCAGGTTGGTCACCCCTGTACTAGATGTAAGGAGATAAGCATTCTAATCCTGGCTCCCCCTCTAGTCTCTGTCCAACCCTGGACAATTTACTTCACCTTTCTCTGCCTTGGTTTCCCTTCCCATTACTTCTCTAGGGTGATGGCAAACTCTGCAGGTCTTTTGCTGTTTCAGTGTCACCAACTCTTTGTGATTTGGTTGTGAGTCTGGCCATATTTCGTGTTTTTCTTTTTAAAAAATTACAGTTGCTGGAGTCAAGAGAGGATTTGGGAATTTCAACTTTCATTTTAAAAATATGCCCTCGTGGTTACATAGCAACCATGGAAAACGAGAAGCAAGGGTAACCTCAGGGGTCAAATACCAAAAAACAAATAAAAAACCCCAGATTTTTTTTTTAAATCATAATTATTTTTAGTCAAACTCATTATTTCTGAATCCTTGGGGATGGCAGTACTGCTACATGTTTGTACAGCCCCTGGCGCAGTGGGGCCCTGATCTCAGTTGGGGTCTCTAAATAATACCATAATACAAATTAATAATAGTGAGCTGGGATTCCAAGAAAACAGCTTTATAGTGAAGCAGAATGATAGTCCCACATGGGGTCAGTGCTTTGCATTGTACCACTCACCATTCTTGCTACAGCAAATCTCTCCATAGGACCTGTTCATTAATAGAAAGACTCACGTGGCTCATTTCTTGCAGGCATTATAGTAGAAGTGAGTCCTGTGGAGGGATTTGATGGAGGAGAGTCTGTTGGCCCTGTCAATCCATTCATGAAGGCTGTCCCACACGCAGGGGGCAGCATGGGAGAAAGCACAAAGGTGGCTGTAGCAGGTCAAGAAATCCAATATGAAACCGAGGAGAATGTGAGAAACAGAATTAAGAGGCCCACAGCCCCACCAGATCTACCATGGAACTGATTTACTGAACCCAACATCCCCTACCTCACTTATACAAACATGCCAGGCAATTTACAATATTTAGCTACAATATATTTAACTTTGTAAATGAGTAAATGGCTCCCTTGTGTTCCCTGCGTAACTGGTTTAATCACACACGTGTGGACTGGGGGAAGGCCTGCTTCCCATCAAAACAAAATCCCCAGCTCTTGGTAGGGCTCTAGCTGTCCCAATTACAATTCCTCCCACACAAACAGATCTATACATACACCAATACCACTGGCTGAGACAAATGGCTAATCAACAGGACTGGAACATACCACTGGTTTGAGAGCCACATATTTTCCCCTCCCCCCTCATAGTAAGTGCATTTCAAAAAATTATTTACCCAGCACACACAACTTCTCAATGAACGCTACTCTGCAATGTTTGTTCTCTAATGTTCCAATTCAGCAAAGTATTCAAGCATGTGCTGAAGACAATCCCTATAAAATTTCCCTATCTGTGAAATGCTCAAGGAGATTAGAGGGGCTACTAAAATAAAAAACTCACTAATAATGGGGGATTTCAGCTATCCCATATTGACTGGGTACATATCACCTCAGGAAGGGATGCAGAGATAAAGTTTCTTGACAACTTAAATGACTGCTTCTTGGAGCAGCTAGTCCTGGAACCCACAAGAGGAGAGGCAATTCTTGATTTAGTCCTAAGTGAAGCACAAGATCAGGTCCAAGAGGTGAATATAGCTGGACCGCTTGGTAATAGTGACTCTAATATAATTAAATTTAACATCCTTGTGGCAGGGAAAACACCCCAGCAGCCCAGCACTGTAGCATTTAATTTCAGAAAGGAGAACTACACAAAAATGAGGAGATTAGTTAAACAAAAATTAAAAGGTTCAGCACCAAAAGTGAAATCCCTGCAAGCCACATGGGAACTTTTTAAAGACACCATAAGAGAGGTTCAACTTAAATGTATACCCCAAATTAAAAAAACATAGTAAGAGAACCAAAAAAGAGCCACCGTGACTAAACAACAAAGTAAAAGAAGCAGTGAGAAGCAAAAAGGCATCCTTTAAAAAGTAGAAGTTAAATCCTAGTGAGGAAAATAGAAAGGAGCATAAACTCTGGCAAATGAAGTGTAAAAATATAATTAGGAAGGCCAAAAAAGAATTTGAAGAACAGCTAGCCAAAGACTCAAAAAGTAATAGCAAAAAAAATTTTAAGTACATCAGACGCAGGAAGCCTGCTAAACAACCAGTGAGGCCACTGGACAATCCAGATGCTAAAGGAGCATTCAAGGACGATAAGGCCATTGCGGAGAAACTAAATGAATTCTTTGCATCGGTTTTCATGGCTGAGGATGAGAGGCAGATTCTCAAACCCTGACAGGTTTCAGAGTAGCAGCCGTGTTAGTCTGTATTCTCAAAAAGAAAAGGAGTACTAGGGCACCTTGGAGACTAACCAATTTATTTGAGCATAAGCTTTCGTGAGCTACAGCTCACTTCTCCGATGAAGTGAGCTGTAGCTCACGAAAGCTTACGCTCAGATAAATTGGTTAGTCTCTAAGGTGTCACTAGTACTCCTTCTCAAACCTGAGCCATTCTTTTTAGGTGACAAATCTGAGGAACTGTCCATGATTGAGGTGTCATTAGAGGTGGTTTGGGAACAAACTGATAAACTAAACAGTAATAAGTCACCAGGACCAGATGGTATTCACCCAAGAGTTCTGAAGGAACTCAAATATGAAATTGCAGGGGTACTAACTGTAGACTGTAACCTATCATTTAAATCAGTTTCTGTACCAAATGACCAGAGGATAGCTAATGTGACACCAATTTTTAAAAAGGGCTCCAGAGGTGACCCCAGCAATTACAGACCGGTAAGCCTGACTTCAGTGCCGGGCAAACTGGTTGAAACTATAGTAAAGAACAAAACTGTCAGACGCATAGATTAACATAATTTGTTGGGGAATGGTGAACATGGTTTTTGTAAAGAGAAATCATGCCTCACCAATCTACTTGAATTCTTTGAGGGGGTCAACAAGCATGTGGACAAGGGGGATCCAGTGGATATAGTGTATTTAGATTTTCAGAAAGCCTTTGACTAGGTCCCTCACCAAAGGCTCTTTAGCAAAGTAAGCAGTCATAGGATAAAAGGGAAGTTTCTTTCATGGATTGGTAACTGGTTAAAAGATAGGGAACAAAGGGTAGGAATAAATGGTCAGTTTTCAGAATGGAGAGAGGTAAATAGTGGAGTCCCCCAGGGGTCTGTACTGGGCCCAGTCCTATTCAACATATTCATAAATGATCTGGGAAAAGGGGTAAACAATGAGGTGGCAAAATTTGCAGATGATACAAAACTACTCAAGATAGTTAAGTCCCAGGCAGACTGCGAAAAGTTACAAAAGGATCTCACGAAACTGAGTGACTGGGCAACAAAATGGCAGATGAAATTCAGTGCTGATAAATGCAAAGTAATGCACATTGGAAAACATAATCCCAACTATACATATAAAATGAGGTCTAAATTAGCTGTTACCACTCCAGAAAGAAATCTTGGAGTCATTGTGGATAGTTCTCTGAAAACATCCACTCAATGTGCAGCCACAGTCAAAAAAGCAAACAGAATGTTAGGAATCACTAAGAAAGGGATAGA
The DNA here is from genome assembly GCF_965140285.1 of Lepidochelys kempii. NCBI lineage: Eukaryota > Metazoa > Chordata > Testudines > Cheloniidae > Lepidochelys > Lepidochelys kempii. The sequence goes on along the minus strand of NC_136382.1, from coordinate 205,707,120 downwards.
TAATAAGACAGAAAATATATTTCCTCTATATAAATTCATGGTACGCCCACATCTTGAATACTGTGTGCAGATATGGTCACCTCATCTCAAAAAAGGTATATTGGACTTGGAAAAGTTTCAGAAAAGGACAACAAAAATGATTAGGGGTATGGAACGGCTGCCATATGAGGAGAGATTAATAAGACTGGGACTTTTCAGCTTGGAAAAGAGATGACTAAGGAGGGCTATGATAGAGGTCTATAAAATCATGACTGTTGTGGAGAAAGTAAATAAGGAAGTGTTATTTACTCCTTCTCATAACACAAGAACTACGAGCCAGCAAATGAAATTAATAGGCAGCAGGTTTAAAACAAACAAAAGGAAGTATATTTTCACACAATGCACAGTCAACCTGTGGAACTCCTTACCAGAGGATGTTGTGAAGGCAAAGATTATAATGGGTTTCAAAAAAGAACTAGATAAATCCATGGAGGATAGGTCCATCAATAGCAATTATCCAGATGGGCAGGGATGGTGTCCCTAGCCTCTGTTTGCCAGAAGCTGAGAATGGGCGACAGGGAATGGATCACTTGATGATTACCTGTTCTGTTCATTCCCTCTGGGGCACCTGGCATTGGCCACTGTCGGAAGACAGGATACTGGGCTAGGTGGACCTTTGGTCTGACGCAGTATGGCTGTTCTTATGGGAGCTGGGCATCAAGTGGGTTTTTTTGGTTCCCTGGTAATTCTGAGGGGTGGGGGGAATTCATTTAGAGTCAAACAAAAACAAAAGCTTTTCGTTTTGGAAAACCAAAATGTTTTTGTTACATTGAGAGGTTTTCTTAGGTTTTTAATTTTAAACAACATTTAAATATGAAGGAAATTTCAAACAAAAAAAAAACTCATTTCAAAAGTGTCATTTAGACTCTTTCAAAATCTTGGGATCCCTCCCCCATGAACAATTCATCAAAGTGTTTCACAAATGATGTTGCTTTCATGTTTCCAAATCTGCATTTTGCAGTTTTTTGCCTTGCTGTAATAATGATACTGACCTCCTTTGTAAAGCGCTTTGGGACCTTATTATTAAGCATGTGCTTAACTTGAGCAGTATTACCAACCCCCAGTGCTTACACTTCTTTGCAATGTGTGAAGAAGCACACACACACAAAGCAGGTGTGAATGATAACATGACGTACAAGGCAATAGAGTTATCAGGCCCAGCATCTGGGGTGTTCATCAACCAGGAACTGCAATTTCCTGATGGTTGGGATTATATTATGGCAATGCCTTGGGTCTGCTCAAGTAATCCGCCCCCTGGAATTTCAGTCATTTAGCAGGGGTCTATAGTAGATCTATGGAGCCAGATCCTTGGTGGCCTGCAGCCACTTTGTACCACACCGCTAGTGATATCTGACCAAAGATTCTGTCTAATCAGCCCCAAGAGAATCATCTTACTGTAACCATGGCCCTCCACTGGCCTAGAGCCTGCAAAGCCAAACGCCTTCATTGCTTCCAGTTTGGAATGGAAAAGAGTGTGGCAAGAGCAAAGTGGGTGTGGGCAGACTGCCTCTAAGCTCCTATGTCATGCAGATCCCCCAGGATCCATGGGGGTTGGGAAATGGACCCCTATTACTCTTTCCCTAGAGGGCAAAATCCCATGGAACAATTTGGAACTTTCCTTGCCCTTAATCCCTTCCAGTGGCTTTACTGAAGGAAGGGGCAATATGCCATTGCAGACGTTGGGCCAGATCTTCAGGTCATATAAATCAATACAGCTCCATTGATTTAGCAGAGCCGAGCATCTGACCCTTAGTCTCCACTGATGTCAATACAGCATCTTATCAAGGCAGAAAATTATTTTCTATAAGCACATTGATTCATAGATTCCAAAGCCAGAAGGGGCCATTGTCACCGTCTCTTCTCACCTCCTGTAGACCACAGGCTAGAGAACTTCATGCAGTGATTCCTGCATCAAGCCCACGGCTTGCGTGGGAATTAGAGCCAGCCTTTTAGAAAGAAATCCAGTCCTCAAGTAAAGATTTTGAGTAGTGGATTCTCCACCACATCTCCAGCTACATTGTTCCACTAACTGGTTATTTACCCTTCCACAAACAGGTATACGCATGGGTGTGTATGGTGATGGAGTCTGAACTAGCAGATGAAAGCCAAGAGGCATTGCCATTTCGGTACACAGTTAATGTGATACCGACAAAGAGTCACAGCAAATCCTTCTGTTGCTCTGCCCGGTTCAAGAGGTTAAACTGGATGCAAAAGAGGAAAGGCTAAATTGGTGCCTCTGCAGGTTAATTCCACATGAGGGACTGGAGATTCTATGGCCCAGATATTGATCCCCGTGACGGCCCCTATACGTTGCTCTGGCAGCCCCAGAGGAATTTCCACAGGGGTAGAGTAAGGCTAAAGTAATGTGACCAGAGTCCTGCCCCTTCTTGTAGCCTGCAATGAAGAGGCATACAAGGGGCAGGAGGGGGTGTTGGAGGCAGAAAGGGGAGTGGCTAGAGCACTTTGCAGACCAGCCGATAGGCAGCATGGCTCTCAGAGCAGCCCTGAGACAGGGAGGTACAAACATTGCACAAAGCCACCTTTGCCATTCCCCCTGTCTGGGCTGTGCCACCTTTACTGAGGCTTGTGTGAAGCCTGGCCTCATGAGTTTGCCCTCCAAGAATTTCCTTTGGGGGCAGGGATTGGCATCCCCACATAACTGGTCAAGGGCTCAGAACACAGTTGCCATGGATACCAGGGATCTGCTGGAGGCCTGTGCCCAAGTACAGCCTAACACCTGCCAGCCCAGTGTCAGCCCGTTGTCATTAGTGGATCATGGAGCACTGTTGTAGTTTGTACACCATGATGATCCACTAATGACAACACTAGGTTGCCATGAGACCCCTGCTGTCACCCACTGGGCTGGCTGCTGCTGAGAAGCCAAGTGGAAAGGTAGCCACATTAAACAACCAACTAAACTGCACTTTCAGTTCCTTGAGCAGCATCGCTCCAGAGGGAACTGGAAATGAGACAGCAAGGAGGAGAGATGTTAGGAGATTTTTAACAGATCAGTTAAAAATAGACAAAGAGTGAACACAATTTATGTGTGTGCGTACACATGCAAGAGTGGGACACTGAAAGCATCAACCCTAAAAAAAATAGTATGTTTAAAAATGTCCCCACGTGGCCAACCATCATCCTCTCACCTGGATGGTTTGCTGCTGAGCTGGTGTCGCTGGTCAATCACAAGGCCAGTGCTTCCGACCCTCTACACTGTCAGCCCCATGCAAGTCAAAGCCTTTGCCCACTGAGCTTCTACCAGCACTTGAGCGCCGACTGCTGTAATTACCATTAAAAAAAAGCATCCAGACCCAGAGCAGAACAACATGAGGAAACATGCCATTGAGAATGAGGAGTACCAGCTCATTTGAGCGAGAAGCACGTTGCCATATTGCCAGGATCGCTTTCCACCACAAAACGATAAATGTCTCAAATATTTCCTCCTTTCAATTCCACAACTAAAAACCATTTCACCTGACAAAGAAGTAAAACTGCTTGTAACAGAGCTGCCACTTCCTGAGCAGCCCCTCCTGGCCGGATTCTCTTTGCAGCAGCCTCTCTCCATTCCCCCCTTTTGGGGCCCCTTGTAGACACTACCCCCCCAGCCTTTCTGATTAGTCCTTCCACCCTCCACTTGAGGCTGGTTTAATGACCTCAAACAGTCCCACCAATAAAGTCCATCACTGCCAGCCAAAGGTTCCTACTTATCTTTAGTTCTTCAGTCATCCACACCATGCACTTCTCCTGCTACAGCCAGATCTTCACAGGGTTACTTCTCGTTGCTCTCTCTCTTTGGAGTTTAGCCTTCTGGCCCCAAGCTTCCTTCTTTTGCTACACTCTTCCCTGAGGGAGAAGGCAGTCTATATACTGCCCTCCTCCAGACAGCTCCTCCTGGTTGGCTGGAAGAGAGGGGTGTCTGCCACACCCTACCAACAGGGCTCTTGATCCCAGGCCCTTAAAGGAACAGTGTCCTGGGGTTCCTCCTCTCCATCCAATTCCTAATTCCCTGACACTATTTCCTCTTTTCCTCTACCAGGCTATTTCCTGGGTCTTTTTTCATTGCGGCTCCCTAGTATGGAGTCTTCTGGGCCCTCTACTCTAAAAGGGCCAATATACCCATTACATTGCTATTGCATCTTTCCATCTGATTATTTTTAATCCAAAATTAAACTAATTAAATAATCCTCCCTAAATCACAGTACAAACACTTCTTACAGGGCACATCTTGTGAGCATTTTAAGCTAAAAGACATTGAGAGATCATTCAGATGGAAATCAATTAGTTTTATTCACTCCTAGGCTAGGACAGGTGGAAGAGACCAATACAGGAATGAGGACACAGCTTTTTGCTTATGGGCTCCTGCCAATATCTCATCAACGTTTAGAGACCCAAAGTCCCCTACATGGGCCATTGCCACAGAGTGGAGTGGAATCATTGTGGGTTTACACTTGCAGTTTACTCCTTCTTCCAGTGACAGGTTGGGGAGATCCAGCCCTCCACCCACAGTTTTTGAAGCACCCACCAGAGATAAAGGCCATCCTACAGAAGGCTTTCAGGCAGGTTTGCCAACCCTCCCGGTTCGGCCTGGAGTCTCCCGGAATATTCAGCATCAATCTCCCGGTGACTATTGAAAGCAATGCAGGAGATTTTAATAGGATATTTTAAGAAAATGACATTATGTCATGTTGGGGGGATCTCCCGGAATAGCTTCAGTCAGAGTTGGCAACTCTACTTTCAGGGCAGTTTCTGTCCTAGAGTCACTGTTGTACAGGGGCCTGAATTTACATGAGCTCCTCTGTGTTTTGTTAGCAATATGAAATGCAGCATGCAGACTTGCAGGAAATGGATCTTTATTAAGCATGGTGAGAAGCCAGTGTTACATACTAATCCACAGACCAGATCCTCAGCTGCTGTAAATCAGTGTAGCTCCATTGACTTTACACCCACTGAGGATCAGGCTCTACATCTCAGTGTCTATTGAAAGTCTGCAAAATTCCCCAACGCTTCCTAACAAGCAGGCTATTAATATGGGCTATAAATCTTGCAATGTGCTTTGGTGAGTTTCCAGCTGTTTTCAAGTGTTAACTAAACATTACTTTAATTATACTGCTGAGCTATATAAATATTATGCTTTGCAAAATGGTACAAAGCGGTTATTTTTAGTAGTTGACAGATGTTTGTTATGATTAGCCAAGTCAGATGCTTGGAGAGAGAGAGAGAGAGAGTCAGAAATTTGCCTCTCTTCCAGTGTTGGAATTCACTGGCGAAAATGGAGGGCGGGGGGTGGGAATCACAGAATCACAGAATATCAGGGTTGGAAGGGACCAGCTCATTTGCACTGAATCTGATCTCTCATCAAAGGAGGCAGTGTTGAATGAGTGGGGCTCAGCTCTGGCATCACCCAAGCATTGCTCCCACGGCTAGAATGAAACCCTTAGGTTCAGAACTCCCGCTATCAAAGGGCTGGGTAGTGTCTTTAATCCTGGCCATGAGCAACGAGGGACTCATTTACTGTTGGCCTGCACCAGCCGTAAATGCAGAAGTCTGCAGAAGAGAAGAGTGAGGGGGGGATTTGATAGCAGCCTTCAACTACCTGAAGGAGGGTTCCAAAGAGGATAGAGTTGGGCTGTTCTCAGTGGTGGCAGATAACAGAACAAGGAGCACTGGCTTCAAGTTGCAGTGAGGGAGGTCTAGGTTGGATATTAGGAAAAAGTATTTCACCAGGAGGGTGGTGAAGCACTGGAATGGGTTACCTAGGGAGGTGGTTGGAATCTCCTTCCTTAGAGGTTTTTAAGGCCCAGCTTGACAAAGCCCTGGCTGGGATGATTTAGTTGGGGTTGGTCCTGCTTTGAGCAGGGGGTTGGACTAGATGACCTCATGGGGTCTCTTCCCACCCTAATCTTCTATGATTCTATGATGACATGCCCCATTCCACCCCAGCTGCCCTGGTCAGTGATAGGGACGGAACCAAGGTTCTGCCCAGTCCCTGGCTACCTGCTCCAGATGGGGGATGGGAGGTGGGGTGAAAAGCATGCAGCACAGTATGATCCAGTGAGTAGAGCACAGGACAGGGACTCAGGAGACCTGTTCTGTGACCTTAGGCATGTCCCTTCCCATCTTCATGTCTCTGTTTCCCATCCCGCCCTGTCTGTCTTGTCTAAATAGATTGCCAGCTCTCCAAGGCAGGGACTGCATCTCACCAGATGCATGCACTGAGCCACATCATAACAGAGCCCCATTCCTGGCTGGGGACTCTGGCTGCTGCTGCAATGCACATAATAAAAACACCATCACATGCCTGGATCAAAGACACAGGCCAAGGGCGTAAATTGAGTTCTGACTCCCTTGGGCAATCATGTAGTCCTAGGGTGGCATTTTCCAAAGCGCCTAAGTTCCATTTTCAAAAGAGGGTCCTAGTTGCCTGAGACAAAATCCCATTGACTTTCAATGAGATATAGGCTCCGAAAGGCCAGATTTTCAAAGTACTTCAGTTCCTTAAGATGCAGTGAGGCGCCTAGTGGGATTCCACTTAAACAGGTTAGGCAGCTAACTCCCATTGCAGTCAATTTGAAAATGCCACTGGGTGCCTATCTGCTGCTTCAGGTACCTAAAAACCTTTGAAAATCTGGCCCTCCATGTTTAGATCATTTTTTAAAATAGGATTAAGACTCCCAAGTCGCTTTTTTAACTTCAACTCCAAGCCACAACGGATGTGTCTACACTGCAAAGTAGCAGCGAGTCTCAGAGCCCGGGTCTACAGACTCGGGCTCATTCTATGGGTTCCAGCTACCCACTTCCCTAGGCTATAGAGCCCGAGCTCCAATCTGAGCCCAAATGTTTACACAGCGCTTTTTAGCACCGTAGCACGAGTCCGAGTCTGTAGACTTGGGCCCTGAGCCTCACTGCTGTGGGCGGCTGCTTGTACCCAACGTAGCCCCAATTTTCCTTTTCAGAAGTTAACAGCAACTGAAATCTCTTCATAAATGGGATAGGAGCATTAACCCAAGAATGGGACTTTGGCTGGGCAGGTTCTCTCTCTCTGCAAGCACAGAAAAGAAGTAGAAACATAAAAGGAAGAATCTTAAGTTGTTTCTCTCAAAGTCCATGCCTCTCAACCCACATTTGAGTGATGGATCTGCTAAGCAGGCGACTAGAACTCCCATCAGCCCCCCCACACTACAAATCTTCTGAGATCACAGACATGCCCCAGGTCATTTACTTGATTACAGAAAAAAAATGCATTTTACTGATTTCACCTTTAAATTGGCTTGGCGTAGCTTCTCCAGCACTTGCTTCACTCCCGGGTTCAGTCTGTCTCAGTGACTCCCTCTTTTCCCAGCACCTTGCTGAATTGCCAGTACTTGGAACACTGCCTGTGGATACACAATCACCTTCAGGTGCCAGGTACCAAACCCCATTCCCTGGTACATGACTTGGGGGTCATAATGGCACCTCTCATTGCAACACAGCCTCTCATATTTTGCCTATGATCCAGGCCACCAGGAATTCATGTCGACCTAATGGTGGGGGTTCCATCGTGCCTTTTCAGCCCTTCTGTCAGGTTCCCTTTCACCTCTGCAGGAACAACCATCTCACTCCCCAGGGATAGAGTCACATTCGTCTCCATGGCGACCTTGTATACCTTCGTTTCACCCCCACAGGTGTCATGGCAAACTGTCTCTCCTTGATGATACAGGAAGTCACAGGCTAGATGGAGGGTGTCCCAAGCAACAGTGGTTTGTCATATTCCCATGATCTTGAGATGAGTTTGGTTTGGTCTGGAACCTGGGACTACACCACCAAAAGGTCTCAACGTTCTTCAGGCTCCCTGCGTGGCTCTTATCCACAATACTGAGCGTACAGTGCAAACCTGTGCCCAAGAGTCTACCAGCACCGGACAGGGATCCATTGATCTCTCTCGTGGTGTAGTATTTGGCCCAGACTCATTGGCGGTTACAGTTTCTTGTTTGGAGTATAGTGGTCTGCGGGCAGGGGCCTGGCCATTGGATCCTGCCCTTGATAATTTCTTTGCTTCTCTGGTTATCCTCCTTGTCCCTGCATCTCATCACAGGAGACAATACAACCATGCTGTGATTCCAGCAGCTGAGGCCCAGTGGTTGCCTAGAAATCCCACCACACTCAGGCTCCAGACAGCAGCAGATCCAGGACAGGCTGGGGAAGCCAGGGTCAGAACCGGACTGGAGTCTGCAGGGACTGAGATGGGGGGGAGAAGAGGGCAAGAAAAGTGGGGTGGGAGAAATGACCCTAAGGGAGCATGAGAGGAGGAGGAACCATAAGGAAGTGTGAGAAAAGGATAAGGATGAATTACAGGGAGCAGGTAAGGAGCAGGAGGATGACAATCCATGAGGGAGCACAATGAGGAGGAACCACAAGGCAATGAATGAGGAGGAACCATGAGGGAGGATGCGAGGAGGAGAAAGATGGATCACAAGCGAGCACACAATGAGCAAAATGAGGAGGGACTGTGTGGGAGCACACAAGGAGGAGAGACCATGAGGGACCAGATGGTAATAGGGTGACCAGATGTCCCGATTTTATAGGGATAGTCCCTATATATGGGGCTTTTGCTTATATAGGTGCCTATTACCCCCCACCCCTGTCCGGATTTTTCACTCTTGCTATCTGGTCAGCCTAGATGGTAACCTGGCTCTCTGGCTGGGTCACCTTCTTTAGTCCACCCCTTCCAGGGTCCCAACTGTCCCAAACTAAAAGTCCAAAAATGTCTTCAACAGAAACAAAAATCCTTCTGCCCTCTCTGGGACTCTTCCTCAGCCAGTCCTCAGTTCAACCTACTGCACCTATGCAGGGCTCAATAACCCTTGCAATGGGCTTGTACACCCCCCTTCTTGGGGCCAGTAGGGGAACCCAAGTCCCACCCTCAACTCTGGGTTCTGGCCCAGGCCCCTGTACTGAACAGCTAGATTTGCTCCTTTACCTTTGCTGCAGTTTTCCTTGGGCTACTTCCTGCCTCTCTTCTCAAGTTCCCCCAAATGTCTGCCAGATCTTTCCCCAGTTAGTCAGGGTCTCTCCTAGCCCTCGCTGTTAGGAGAGCTTTTCTTCCTCCTTCTCTTCCCTGAAGCGTCCTTGCCTGCACTGAATTTTCCCCTGCTAACTTAGGGCTCTGCGAGAACCTTCTTGCTTCCTGCAGTTTTTACAGACACAGGAGAGCTGCAGCTCCTTTTATACAGAAATCACCTGATTCCTCTCAGGTGGGGCCCATCCTCCAATAGAGACTGGTTTAGCCCCAGGCTCTCAACACAGAGCTCAAGCCCTCCCAGTACAATTTGTCTACAATTATTTTTTGCTGTGAGATGGTTACTATTTACCATCGTTAATCTAACTAATTGTTAAAGTGCCTGGAGTTTATCCAATGGGCATTTGTATTGTTCTTTAATCTAAACAAACAAACAAAAAGAGACCACTAAATTCAGGGCAGCACCACAGAAAAGGTTGAACCCATTTGTAAAGGAAACAAATCTGCTTGAATCACCCCCAGAATACCAAGATGTATCAAAACCAACACAAATACACACACACACACGTACTTTGTTTAAAATGTTTATTTTCTCAATATGTAAAATGCATCAGATAAAAACCTACTTATACTGAAATATAACACAACAGCCATATATGCTGGGGACTCAGATGAAAACATTACAAGGAGCTGTAGCAGAAACATTAAAACAGACTAACATATTTACAATAGAAACAATAGCACATTTAAATTCAGATATGGGCCCCTTAACTTCTTTAAAATGTCCCTAGATTACCTCCACATTGATAAGTAATTAGGAGTTGTATTGCATATTCTACTAGGATACCTGTAAAACATTTGTAAGTTATACATTCATCTGACCAACATCTCGTTGTACATGTGACAAGCCTGGAATAACTGCTATCTGAAGATATTCAGAAGTGAATGTTTATGTTTTTTAAATATTTGTTTTATTGTGGCACTTGTACTCATTGTATTTTGCTAGTGGATGCATTGTTAACCATGTGCCCTGAATAGAAATGGAAACTGTGCCTTTAAGAAGAGGGCAGAACCCTCAATAGTATGTTTGTTTGCTATCCTCAATGCCTGGAGCTCCAGGCAGTTTGCAGGATTGGGAGCTTTGTCTGCAGGACACTCAGAGCAGAGCATGAGCGATCCACTTTGTATTTGCAGTGTCTGGAAAATCCCCCCTCTATAAGCTCCCAGACTTGAGTTAAACTCTCCAGAAAACAAGCCTCATGCATGTCCTGGTCTCTTTCAGCGTTGCTCTCCTACCTTCTTCTTGATATATTTAATAACTTCTTCTGAATTATTAAAAAAGCCACCATCTGTGTCTTACAAGTCAAAAATATACAGCGGCTCTTGCACATATTTCAACTTTGAACCCAACCAACACAAGTTGTCTACATCTCCACAAAGATTCCCGGTCCCTGTTTTACATTTAGTTCACAGTTCTGAAATTACATTGGACGTTGGTTTGCTTGAGTGAGATATTCTGGTACTGGGTATCCCTGGCTGGAAATGAAATGATATCATCCTGTGTTTAGTATTTATTGGTACAAATGTAACCAAATCTGCTCAAACATCAAACGTCACTGTATGCCAGCATAAGAATTCAAAAAGCATTCTTATCTGCTGGCTTCTTGTAATATCCCATATGGCTGCATTCACGGATATTAGAAATTCATTGAGATCTCATTTGAATATTTATCATTCCTCTTGCTAAAGGTTTCATCTGAGGTTGTCTCAGTGAATTTCCCAAAACTGCACTCAAATGCCTGAGTAAATAAAAACCAACAGAAGCGACTAGTTAAGATAGCAAACTTTTATCACTGCAAATGACACTACTAGTGCCTTATCAAAGACCTCCATCGGCCGACCATGTCTCAGCGGTGCAGACACTTCTCCTGAAAGCACGATTTGGATTTTGCCGTTGAGATGCAGAGATGATCAGATCCTTGCTGTGTCTGTACTGAGGGAGTGTTCCCTGCCCAATCCAAACAAACCCCGCGACACTACATGTGCAGCACACAGATCAGAAATCATCCTGCAAAGTCACCTTCTTTTCTAAAGCTTCTAAGCACAGAAGGGAGCTCCATTTAGGAACAGCACAGGGCATCAGCATTCCCCTTCTGTGGCGCTTACCACTTTTGCAGGAGGAAGGAAAGTCTTGTAAAGGCACTGGACTGGCACTCAATTCTGGGTTCAATTCCTGGCTCTGCCACACTCCCTGTATGACCTTCGGCAAGTCATTTAATCTCTCTGTGCCTCATTTTCCCAATAAATGGGGATATTAATCCTTCCTTGATCTTGTCTATTTAGACTGTAAGCGCTCTGGTGCAGAGACCGTCTCTTTCTATGTGGATGTACAGTGCTTGCCACGATGGGGCCCTAATCTCAACTGGGACCTCTATACACGATTATGCAGGAGAGGATGACTTCAGAGAATGAGCGAGTAATCTGCATGATGGAAAAGGAGAGTGGTGCTAGACTGATCACTTGAGGCCTGATCCTTGCATTAGACTCAATAGCTATTTTGTCACTGACTTCAGCAGGGAAGACTCAGACCCTTGGATTTTATTCTTGTTGTCCTGCCAAACCATGAGGTGTGGCTCAAGTGTCCTCCCTGCTTGCTTGCTGCTTGTAGTGGTTTCTCCCCTCTCTTCACAGAGGTTGGGTCTTGGGTTCTTGTTTGTGATGTCTGGTGCCTTCACTCGAGGTGACTCCTTGCTGCACCTGGGACAAAGGGGTTCTGTCCCTTGAGAAAAGGGACTAATGCTGTCACTGCTGGCAGGACACTCCCATCTGGATTCCAATTCACCCAACAGGGCTTGTTCTATTGGAAAAGCTTTGAGGCTGAAGGAGAATTCAGGGTTTTAAACACTCCAAAGGGATTTCCCAGAAATGAGATGGTCACTGGTCAATGTTCCTTATATGTGAAAAAATCCTTACTTCTTCCAAAACATCAGTGATCCGAAGCACCAATGCAACCCAGATTGCTAGCAAACTGGCCCATATCACCTCCTGGTTAAGAGCTTGAGTCCCATTCGCATTAACTAAGGAGTGTGAAAAGGAGATCATAGCTAGGTGCCCCTGGGCCTCTAGATGATCAGGGGGTCCCTTCAGGCCTTAAACTCATAAGAATGGCCATACCAGGTCACACCTATGGTCCATCTAGCCCAGTATCCTGTCTCTGACAGTGGCCAATGCCAGATGCTTCAGAGGGAAGTAACTGAACAGGCCAGTTACAAGTGATTCATCTCTTGTCATCCAGTCCCAGCTTCTGGCAGTCAGAGGTTTAGAGACACTGGGAGCATGGGGTTACATCCCTGACCATCCTGGCTAACAGCCATCAATGGACCCATCCTCCATGAACTTATCTAATTTTCTTTTGAACCCAGTTATACTTCTGACCTTCACAACATCCCATGATACACATATTTGGTGAGTGGGTTAGGTTCAGTTTAATACTGAAAAGTCACTGGGTAAAATTTTCAAAAGGGCCTACGTGACTTAGGAAACTAAGTCCCATTTTCAAATAATATTTAAACATTTTGGGCCAGATTTTCAAAGGTATTTAGCTGCTTAAAGCTGCAGATAGGCATCTAGTGGGATTTTCAAAACCACACAAACAGGTTAAACACCTAACTCCCGTTGAAAATCTTTTTGAAAAATCCCATTGGTCACCTATCTGCATCTTTAAACACCTAAATACCTTTGAAAATCTGGCCCTTAGGCACTATTTCAAGCCTCAAAAATACAGTTTGGCTCAGTTTGGGGTGAACGGTTCATTCTTTTAGAATCAGGCAGGTCTCCTCCTGACTTGATATCTTGCAGTGAACTAAAGATCAGTGACATTCAGGCCAGCATTAAGATGTGAACATCACACCAACCTGTGCAGGAATCATCCTCTAGCAAAGTTTCCAACAGGAATACCATGGAATGGCAGATTCTAACCTCTATACAGACACCAAGAGCTTCGTGAGCCTGAAGTGGGTATCGTAGCTAGAAGCAGACCTATCCCCCAAACTGGGACAAATGTAAGAACAAGGAGTTCTTATGACAAATGTGCATTTTGATTTAGGTTAGTCAGGACTACTAGGGAGGGTGACCAGAAACTCCAGAGAGTCCTTAGAGAATAGGGCAACTCCCTGAAAAGTGGAATTCAGTAACACACACCTGAGTAGCAAAGGCTACATCTTAGCCTCCTGGAGGTTCAGAAGATCAGGAGTTTAGGTTAAGCTCATTAAGGATTAGATTGTCACAGCCCTTTCTCTTCTTCAATGTGACTTACATCTCCCCGTGCGGATGGGGAATGGTGACTTGGAGTGGCAATTTTTCCTTGCTCTTCCCCTGGGGCAGCTACTCACCCCTTATTCAGTGCAGATTGTAAAGTTACAGCAGAGCCCTGACTACCAAGGGCACCGGCCAGTCTGGATCTGAAGTTTCCCCAAAGTTCAGGAGAGCTGGCTCATAGGGTTTGACTCAGGCCCATTGCTAATTCAGCGCAAACAACTTGCAATGTAATGCTCTGTAGAAAAAACAAGTCAAACTACTCAGCCACACTGACAATTTTTGAACTGGTTGTATCCCCTCGGGATAAAGATCTAAAGCCCAGGTCCTCAAAGATATTTAAGGTCCTAAGTTAAGAGCCTAAATACCTTTGAGTATCTCGATAAAGCATCACTATTGGAAAGCAGAGCAAAGATGTTTGCTTTGTGGTGAGTAAGATGTTAGGTTGCATTGAGAAAGGGATGTGGAATAACATAGCAACTGTCACCTAGAGCTGGGTGGAAATTTTTCATCAAAATACTTTGTTCAGTGAAAAACATTATTTTTGTTGAAATCAAAACGTTTTTTTAAAAGTGTCAATTTTTACAAAATTTTGTACAAAAAGAAATGAAGTGTTTTGAGAATGTAACGTCTCGCTTCAGCATTTTCAGGATGGAGCATTTCAATGTCCCATTTCAAAAAGACTTGTTGAAACAAAGTTCATCATTGTTTCTATGCTTTTAAAAAAGTTTAAAAAGGTCAAAATCAGAATGAAATGTTTGTTTTTTATCAAAAGCAAACATTTCAATCAACCCATTTTTTTTTCAGAATTTCATTTCAAAGGAAATTTTAAAAATATATATTTGTTTTTGCTCCCTTTCAGAATGGAAAACATTTCAAAATTATGGAAATTCCCACAGAACCAAAAGTCCAGCTCCTGCCCAGCTCTACTACTGTTATGGCACTGAAGGCAGTTAGGTGTTGTGGTGAAAGCAAAACGCTGGGAGTCAGGAGGTCTGAGTTCTAATCTCATCTCTGCCAGTGATTTGTAAATCACTATACTTGTCTATGTCTCAATATGCCATGTGTAAAATGCACACCTATCCTACAGGGGTGTTATGAGGACTCCACAATTTAACTTGGCAAGGGAAAAGTAACAGGAGATATGACTGAGATATATAAATTAGTGATTGGCAGAGATAAACCTGGGCAGGTGCTCATAGTTCTCCTTTCCATCATTCAAGAACAAGGTGATACTATGAAGGGGGAAAACATTAAAAGGATGTTTATATAAGGCCCACTTAACCTGTGGAACCCACTGCTGCAGGAAAATATTAAGGCAAGTAGTTTAGTAATTTTCAACAAAGGATTAGACTTATGATAAGAATAGCATCTACATTCGCACAAGTTAAGATAAAACAACATGGCCTATCAATCCTTATGCTTCACATATGACTGGATTCACAGACTTGGTCAGTGGTCAGGAATTGGCCAGTGTCAGAAAAAGAGCCCCTGGCCTGTTCAGCTACAGCAATTCCTCCATAAAAACATCATGCAAGGCAGCCAATTGGACTTTTGAGCTCCTCAGCCTTATGGAACACCTTCTTTTGAGGTGTTGTGTTGCATGGCTTCCAGAACTCTGGGGAAGTCGCAGCACCCATTGGCTTCTCCAACTAATGTTGAACATGCCTTAATGACATGCTCCAGAAGTGATCTCCTTATGTTTAGAGATTGCCCATGCTATGTCTTCCCCCCAGTTTTACGATTTACTGGTACCTGCCTCCCCCACCTGCCTCCACAAATCCATGTTATAGTGACCTCCCTCTGGTTAAAAGTACTGGCCATAACTCCGTCTTGAACATGTCTCAATGGGCCATATTCATCCCCAGCATTCAGTGGAGTTACCCGAGGGCTGAATCTGGCAGTGTCTCACCACTACTTTCCCATTTGGCTGTGGAGGAACACTGGAGGTTCAAAACCTTCTCTGGGCGGGTGATGACTGCAGTGCTCCCAGCCCCAGTCATCTTTGGAAGCTCAGGGTGTGAACCCTGCTCTCCTGAACCTCAGAGTGGCAGGCACATACTTTCCTGAGACTGAAATGTAAAGCACTGTACGCATTCCATATGCTTGCTGCGGCTAAGCAAATGCATGACGAAAGCTTCCATTGAGGACCAGTGAGAGACATGGTGCATTATGCTATTAACTCCCAGTTTACTGTAACAATAATAATTGATCAATCAAATTAGCTGTAGAGTGTCTCCAAACTTGAATAGTAAGAATTTGCATTAAAATAGGATGTGCTTTTTTCAGTCTCCATTGTGAGCAACTCTGCTGTATGACAAAAGGAATTCAGTCTTGGCCGTTCTTGCCACCAGTAAGGCACTGTGTAGCTCAGAGTTTAGCATGATTTTTAAGAATCATCTCCAGCTTCTGACCCAACATGATGTTGCCTCTTACCTTCAGCCTGCCAACAAAGAGTGCCCTATGGGGCTTAATCTTGCCCAGGGCCAACTGCATGAAGTCATGATCGGAAAGGGTAAAGACCGTGTCAGCAGGACAACGTGAAGCTCCTTGGTAGATCTCTCCAGAGCCAGTCTTTAAGTCAAGAGTCCACTGCACCACCATCTTTCCATCTCTAGTGATGTCCCACTGAAATATGGCATTCACTTTCTTGACCATCTG
Organism: Lepidochelys kempii; assembly: GCF_965140285.1. NCBI lineage: Eukaryota > Metazoa > Chordata > Testudines > Cheloniidae > Lepidochelys > Lepidochelys kempii. The sequence goes on along the minus strand of NC_136382.1, from coordinate 205,691,111 downwards.
GCTTCCCATTTCCTTAATACGGCGACCAATTTCCTCAAATATAAGATCACTCTGGAGGCCGGCGGCTTTCCCTGAAGATTTAGCGGAGGTGGAGGTCAGAGCCATGTAGGAGCCTGAGCCAGTGGCTTCTTCTGTCTCTTTGATCTTAGTCTGAAGGTACGTTTTCTTTCTTTCCTTCCACATCTCTCTTTGCAGATTTGCTGCAGACTACAATTTGACCTCAAGATACCAACAATGAACCGTTGTCTGATTTGTCTGTCTGCTGATTATTGTACCGTACTTTTGTGTTTCTTTCGTAAACCTTGCCTTCTGCTTTTGTATTAAAGGTATTATTTAAATTTTTTCAATAATGTGAAATCATTGTTGGGGTGGTGGCATTGTGACATCAGAGGTAACCCAGCCAATCAGCCTAAAGTGTTAGTTCATTTGCATACTGTAATTTTATTGGTTAATACTTTACAGTGTTAAAATGTGGGGATGGTTGCATTTACTGTCACATTTCATGCTTTTTACTTAACAGCCATGATTATATCATAGTTGTGAAATAAGTTGGGGGGTTTTGTTGTTGTTGGCTAGCAATGGGATGTTTGTTATACGCTTAATTCAGGAATACTGCATTTGTAACTGTGGGCTGTAGACTACACACAACCTGTATATATCACAGGGTTACACAATATAGCAGTCACAGACACCAAGTCTGAGTATTTGTGACTGTCTTTAACTCTTCAAAATGTGTGTGCATAGCCACCTTGAGATGTGTATATGTAGCCTTTGTTACGTGTCCCAGTATCTAATAATACAATTACACATTTTTCACCGTAACTTTAACTGGATCAGAACAACAGCAGCAAGAAAATAATACAGTATCAAAAAGTGAACTGTTAGCACAGTGAGGAGGGGGTTCGTTACCTACCAGCTATAGCCACAGTCACGTCATTCTTGAGTCCAGCCTCCAATCCAGTCCAGCTGCAACAGTTGCCTTCTGACTTGTCTTTTGAGCCCTGCCAGTCCAGAATGATCCAAATTTTAAAGCCGCAGTAACCAGGCAAACTCTCTGTCTTAAAGCTCCATATGCCACAGCCTTACTCCCAGTTTTCCTGTTCTGTATTTTACACATTTGCGAGAGACAAGAAGTTTTTAAAATATTAGTAACAACAACCCACAAAGTGACTCTGTATGCTACCCAGGATCACTATCCTGTCTATCCTGCAAGTGCCACAATGGCACAGCTGCAGCTACGCCGCTGTACCACTATGCTGTAGAAACGGGGCTCTCCCATCGTGGTAGTAAATCCAGTCCCTCGAGAGGCAGGCGCTAGGTTGACAGAAGAATTTTTCCATCGACCACGCTGCATCTATAATGGGGGCTAGGTCGACCTAACTATATCACACAGGGCGCAAAATTAACATAACTAGACTGACTTACGTTTTAGGTGTAAACCAAGTCTATGGTATTAATATGGCACCCATCTGAGGTATCTGAGTGCCTCGCAATCTTTAATGATTCAGCCTCACCAAACCCCTGTGCCATCTATATCTATGTAGTCCATGACCGACTCAGTCATAGGCACATTATTTTCATGATGTTTCAATGGGCAGTTTCTTTGTTCCAGGGGCGCCTCACTCTTCTTCAGATGGGAACTGAGCCACAGAGAGGCTAAATGACTTGCCCAAAGTCACACAGGAAGTCTGTGATGGAGCAGGGAACTGAAACAGAGTCTCCTAAGTCCCAGGTCAGCCCCCTAACCACTAGGCCATCCTTCCTCACTGAGAATTCACCAATCCTGCTAGACCAGCCACAAATTTTCATCCATCTCTAGTTGTATATGAATCTGGCTGCTTTGAAATTAGATGTTTTCTCATAGACACAAATGAGTCAGAGTTTTGTAGATTTTCTGGGACTCTTAGATCATCTACTCTGACTTCCTCTATCACACAGGCCATAGAACTTCATCCACACGTGCATGTGCTATTCTGTAAGTCCATACACGGGCTTTGGTGCCTAGCTACACCTCTACTTACATTCTCTGGAGAAGCTATCTAGAGAAGCTGGAAATGAAAATGAAGACACTGTGAGAGTTTCTTTAGCAGGTGGCTCCCTGACTGTGCTGTAATGATTTGAGGGAATTTTAACTTTCACTCCAATCAGCTTTTTTCCTCTTCTCTTTTGAGTTTTAACACTGCACTGAATTCTCCTGATGTGAAGCAATGTGTGGCTGACGCTGCTATCTCACTTGGATGCTGCTTTGACTGAGGGAGCACAGTAACTTTCCATTCACAGACCAAAACTTTATTTCTTTGAACATTTCCTTCCACCAGCATCGTGTTCTCTAGCTGGGTCTTCTCACTAGAAACTTGTCTCCCTTCCTAGCACACAATTGAACGCTGCTGTAGCTTAGCTAGGCTTCATAGCAGCCCATTTGCCAACATATGGAATGGGGTAGCTCATTTGACTTGGAAGCCTGCTAGAAATTGCCATCACAGCCAGGATCTTTCCCCAAAATTTACCCATTTGTAGGGATTTGTTCCTCACTTGGAGAGGTGTTGAGGGCATCAGATTTTGGTGTGGGAGTGTTCCAGTGTAATTTAATCACCTGTTGGAGGCAGCATTGGCCTGACATTCAAGCCTGGTTCCTCTTCCTGGTTCAGCCAATTACCTACAAGATGATCTTGGGCAAGTCAGTTACCCTCTCCTTGCCTTGGTTTCACCATCTGTAAAATGGGGATAATGATGTTCTAACCTCCTTGGTAAAATGCTTTGAGATCTATTGATGAACAGCACTGTACAAAACCTGGGTATTACTATTCTAAGAAGAAGCTGGCTTCAGATAGACAGCAACGCACTGCTACATGGGGGACTCAAATGGATTGTATGGCTAGGTGACATTCCAAACGACTGTCCTCTTCTTTACCTATGGCTTTCATTTTCCGTTCTCCAGGCTAGACCCTCACCCTACACATACACCCAAACATTATGCAAACTTCTTTGTCTAATGGTGATGTTTCTTGGCATATAGTTTCTCTTCCCTCCCCTATATCATCTCACATTTGACTCGCTCTCCTAGGCAATGCCAGTAGAGCAAGAAACCCAGGCAAACCCACTGCCACCACAGCTGCAAAGCCATGAGCTATTCTGTGCCACGAACCAACAAATCAGCCTGCAACCATCAGCTAAACAAGGGAACCAAGCCCGGGCTGGTGCAAAGAACGCCCATCGTCCAGTGCATTGGAGATGTGGGTAGGACAGAGGAGCTGCTCGTGGAAAAAGCAGAGTGGGAGGGGAGAGGGTCTGGGAGGAAACAGGAGAAGTTTAGCTCGAGATAGACTGGGCAAGATCCGAGGTGCACAAGGGTTGAGGGTGAGGGGAGAGCATGGCCTACAGGTGTGTCGGGAGAGCATGGCTGAAGCATCTTGTACTCTCACGACCCTTGGCCAGCAGACTGGCCCCATCAGGCTGTTCCTGCCAGCACTAGTTACAACAGACTCAACCAAACGTCAGCTTCTACCAGGATTCTGAGACAACAAAGGTGGCATTGGGCAGCCATTTGCCCTGCCCAGCCGGCTTGGGAACTGCTCCAAGCACAGCTCAGCCAGACCCGAGGATCCGGCCCATTTAGACGGAAAAATCTAATCTTCTCTAGGATACTACTTGACCCGAGTACGGGTAGCAGAATCTGGCTTTTAATCTCTGCTTCCATCTGCCAGCTGTGCCATGGGGAGGTTCCCACTTCCCTCCCTCAGCATAGTATTGACAGGATCAACAACAATGCCAAATGCCTGGCGATTGAAAGCCGCAAGTCTTGTTGTTATCGTCAGCCGCAGTGAGATGGTTGCCGAGTCCCATGGACTTAGCCTCATGTCTTGGATGTTCATCATTCAGAAACACAAGCGCTCGAGATTGATAACAGAGATTTTCTCTCCAGATTATCTCAGCCTGCAAAACAATGTAAAATGACGTAACACAGGGGGGTGGGGGGGTGGAAATAACTGGGACCAAAGCACGGGTTGTAATGGCAGCCCAGTGGACTGCTGGTGCCTGCTCTACTGAAATATCTTCGTCAATGCTTCTGAAAACTAACTGAACAAATGAGTAGGAAAAGGAAATGGCCTTTGATGTTTTCTATTGAAATAGCCAATGACCTAGCTACAGCTCATTGCACTTCTCCCAGCTTGGAACAGCGTGTGACTTAGTGCTTGGTTATGGCAGGATGCAGCAGAATCTATGCTGAGACCTTTTCTGCGAATAAGTGATACTCAAGCGTTTCACAGGCAAATGGCAGGATGCTGCATGGGGCTGGCTGTGTCTGCAGGAGAACCATGTGGTTCTGAGTTTCTAGGCTCCGGTTCTGATTCTTCATTTCCATGGTGGTGGGGGGCACAAATGCAGTTAGAAGCCACCTCTGGTCAGAACAGCCGGGTAACGGCCAGGACTGGAGCTGGAGCTGGAGCAGGCCCAGGATGGTGCCGGGGCTGTCTGCCAGAACTACCAGGCAGCTGGGAGTATCCCTGGCAAGGTAATAGAGTAGCAGCCGTGCCACAAGTACTCCTTTTCTTTTTGGCAAGGTAATGACCAGACTGGAATCACTGCTTTCATTAGGAACATATACCTACCTGAGGGCTACCTGGTTAGAGGCTGGCTTGTGGATTGGCTGGACTCTTAGGACTCACAGGCAATTACCTCAGATGACACCCAAGGCACTAAACACTCATCACACCCCTGTGCTTCCTGTTGTCTGAGACCACGCGTGGGCTGGCCACAGGGCTCACCCAACTTACTCTGTGCTTCCCCTGGACTTGGGAAGCAGGGACTAGACATGCTGTTGCAGTGTGCTCCTGACATGTCTCCAATCCATCCGCTACTCTGGCAATGGGGAACAGGGCCAGTGTCAAGCCCGTATGCCATCTCTACCCCTGCCAGGGAGGGCCCCTGTGGTTTCAAACCTCTTTAAGCTGCCAGGGCCCTGTAAAAGGGGCCTCAGTGTAGCTGAGACTCTGGCCCTGTGTGTACAAAGAGGGGGGCTGACAGTCATTCCACACAGGCCAGGGTTTTCGTCACCACAGCGACAACGATGACCTTACACAGATGACCTTTCCGACTCTTTAACACTGGCTGCATCCGATGTTCTGTCCCCTACTGTTCCTGCCTTTATGACGCTGGGAGGGAGAGGGACAGAGAAAGGATCATGAACTGCCTACGGGTACATCTACACTGCAACAATAAATAAATAATCAACCCCGCAGCAGCGACTCTCAGAGCCCTGGTCAGCTGACTTGGGCTCGCGGGACTTGTGCTCTGGGGCTAAAAATATCAGTGCAGACATCTGGGCCCAGGCTGGACCCTGAGCTGTGAGCCCTGCAGCGTGAGACTCACTGCCGTACATCTTCCTTGGCAGTGTAGACACCCCCTAAGAACGTCTGTCTATTGCAGGGAAGCATTCTCATACCCCTCGGGTGGTGAACAGATGATGAAAGCTGTGACTATTGTAGCTGTTGTTATGATGAGAGACTGTAATGGCTACCATGGTGGGGGGGGAGGGTTGTCTTAGATCCAAAGACAATCACAGACCTCATAAAGGAAGGCCAACTAAATTAGGTTATGCCATGCTGCGGTGGGGGTGAGCATCGCCATGGAAAAGGGGCCATGGCAGCCTAGCAACCTCCTCCCTTTATGAATGAACACCTGTGCTGATTGTAACTGTGGCCGGATAATTAGGGCCACTTTGATTCACTGCTATATGCAATTTGATTTGATCACAGACGCTTTTAGAATTTTGGTCTTTGGGGCATTTTTTTTGTCTGTGACAACATCCCTAATTGCAGCTTCCTGGCTGTATTTGCAGTGTTTCTTAATGACCGCCTCCCACACGCCTGCCCAATCCCCTGCAGCTGCTTTCGGCAAGGTTTGCAGCTCACTTTTTCGCTGTGGCAACCACTGCTAATGCAAAAAGAGTTCATTATGACCTGGTTTTGAAGCCTTTCGCTTTTAGGCCCACATCCTCAAAGGTTTTTAGCACCTAATGCCCATTGATATCAATGGGAGCCAGGCACCTTTGAGGATCGGGGCCTTAGCTCTTGTATGAGACCTTTTACAGGGTGAGCTGGCCCTTTAAGAGGGTTGGGGACTCAGCCTTGCCTACACCAAGCGTAGATTGCCTTCCCAGGAAAAGGGAACGCATCCAGTGGTCATGTAATAAGAGCATGTGAGTCAGATATCTCCCAGCAGGCCTAGCTAGTGGGCAGCCTGAGGCTAGCTAGAGAGAGAGAGACCTGTAGAGAATAAGGAAATAGAGCTACTGGGAGATTTTCCACTAGAACAGTTGAAGAACTATTGGAAACCGCTGATGTGATTAAACTGAAATGTTTTACAGGAGTGCATTGAGTCCCATCGAAATTTTGGATGGGGAAATTATCAAAATGTTGTGTTTTGACTTTTGTGATACTGTGCACAAATCAGAATATAACCGTCGACATGAAGTGTTCGCTGAGGTTGAAATGAAATATTTGGGGGCTTATTTTGGTTTGCACACAAAAAAATCTGAGGCTTCGACTTTTTGTCCTCGTCTGGCTTGGGATGAAATCAGACTTTGAAATTTCAGTTTCCTGCAGGGTGCAAATTCTGATTTTTAACCAGCTCTACAGGTACGCCTCTGCAGGAGCCCCTGCAGCAGGGGAAAGGAGCTGGCTTAGCTGTTTGATTTTTGTGGAACTGTTTTCACTTGGAGAAAATAAAATTCAATGCTAAAGCAAAGGAACTAAAATCTTGGTGCTGATGGCAGTGTTATTTGATACAAGGGCTGGTACCTTGACCTTATCCAATCTGGCAATTTTTAAAAGGCATTCTTGAATAAGAACATCTACTGCCAGGGTTGAGCTAAACATAAACAGTTCAATTAGTGACAATTAGGTAGGCCCTATTTCTGCAAACACTTATAGCTGTACTTCACATCAAGTATCTGAGTAACCCTCCTGACGTCAATGGGACCATGCACAGTGCTTGAAGTGAAGCATGTGAGGAAGATGATGTTGTGGTAAAACTCCCTCATCATAGGGATTCTGGAGCACTGCACTCACCCAGCTGACTCGGAACAGTCCCGGGTTGAAAACCCACTTTAAAAAAAAAGACACAAAATCTTCTTGAAGAAATGGTCTTTTTTTACATTTTGAAATTTTACAAAAGTAAAATTGCCCCGTTCTGGAGCTGGCTAAAGATCAGACCAAACCCTGACGAAAACTTTTGGTCAAAAGCTGAATCTTTGAGAAATCACATTGAAAAATCAAAATGGGAAAAATTTAAACCAGCTCTAGCCTTTGGTACCGTTCCAAGCAGCTAATGGCCCAGGAAATCAAGATCACAGCTTCTCAGGCTCTACAGAGGGTGGGTGCCAAGGGGCAGTCTGTAGAAGGGGCCCCGTTGCCTCCTGCTCACCCCCTTGCAGCTGAGTGTGGCTCCAGTAGCAGCTAATCAGTCCTGGGTCTCCTGGGTTTAGGAGTTTCTTCTCTAAAAGTCCCTAGCAGGGGGAACCCAGGCCCATCGCTCCACTGGGCTCCAGCTCGGGGCCCTTGTTTGGTACAGCTAGAACCAGTCTCTCCCATCCCTTGCTGTTCCCTGGGCTACTTCCTAGCTCTGTAGCCTCCCCCAGCCTCCTGCCCTGTTTCTGCCTCTTTAGGGTGTCCATTTGTCTGGCAGCTTCTCACCAGTTTGCTGGAGGGATCCTCGCCCTGCGAGCTCTCTGGCAGCCACCTTTCCTCTCAGGAGGTTTTCCTCTACCTGAGGTCCTTAACCTTTGGCATGCCCAGCATCTTCCTTGCCTGACTAACTGCCTCCCCGTCTCAGTGAGTTAACTACTCCCAGGTGAACCTGAGCTGCCTCAGTTCCCCTTGTGGATCCTGTCAGAGGTAGCTGGGCCCGTAACCCTTTCTGAGAGCCAGCTACCCTCTGAGACACTCCAACAGCTGGCAACCAGCATGCTCCTCCCTGGGCAACCCAGACACCCTGCCTCTGTGAATCACCCATCACCAACGCTCCAAGTGACAGAGAACCTTCCCTTGATGCTGACTAGAGCCCTATGGAGTAAGAGAAGAGCACCACCTATTACACAGCTCTCTTCTCAACTCTTATTGCTCAGCAGATTCATCACAGATGCATGGGAGCCTGGTTTCTTATTGTGTAATGCTTTGCTTACAATGTTCTAGCCTGTTTAAGCTTTACTCTGATACATTAGGTGGGGCAGAGCTGGTCAAAACTTTTCTGACAGAACAGTTTTCCCTCTGAAAATGCCATTTCATCAAAATCAAACCGTTCCCCCGGGAGCACGTTGCTTTTGATGAAATTTTGTTTGGAAAACCTTAGAATGAAGTGTTAAGGTCGAAACGCTTTGACCATACTGGAATGGGACGTTTTGATTTTCGTTTCAAATTGACATTGTTTGGAAATATTATAGTCTAATATAAAAGTCAAAACATTTCAATTGTACCAAAACAAAATGTTTCAATTGACCCCAAACTTTTTGTTGTTGTTGCTGTTCCATTTTGGAACAAAGGCAGATTTCGAAATGTTGGCAATTCCAGTTCTTGATCAGCTCCAATTCTGGAATTTTGTTTTGTTTATTAGCTTTGAACTTCTTAAATTGTCTCCTTCTGCTCAGAATTTCTCAGCATCTTCCCTTTCCCCCCACCCCCATCCTTCTTTTTGTTTATAGAAGTCCTTGTACTGTGCAAACTCTTCTTGTGTTCTCTGTACATTTTTAGCCTCTCCATATTGTCCTTCAAGTTACACTGAAGATTTTCATTAGCTTCAGTGGGCTTTGGATGAGTACCCCCATGAGTTATGCAGGGCATTCAAATGACTGCAGTTGGAACCTTTCTACCACTGCATAAAATCATCTGGTTTGCTATGCTACATATCTGACAGCAAAGTTAACACATTTTTGGAGTGTCTTGGAACACTAAATCAATCCTGTCCTAGCAGTGCTCAACTTATTACCATAAATCTGACTGCCTCAGAAGGATAGTACTAATAAGTACTAATTGTGTGTTAAAACACTATGTAAAATTGCTTGTCCATGAATACTGCAGTTCTTTTTGGGGATCTTCCATACATACTCACTGCCAAGGGTGGGAATCTACAGGCATCCCCACTGAACTACATTAATGATAAGCAACCTTTCTTATTAAGGTCCTCGATCTGTTGTACTTTATAGTGAGCAGTGTTCGTGAATCTTCAGCTTGTGTTGCGTAACACAAGTGGGGAAGTGTAGCAGATCTAGCACTCACTGCTGCAGCGCCTCCTGGTGGTCATCCCAGGAATTAGCTCTTTTCCAGCCCTCAGAGCACCTCCTGTTGGCCCGTGTCTCTCCTGCCTCAGGCCCCATGTCCCTCCCAGACCCCAGTGCCCTTTACCTTGGGGTTCTGCCCCACAGCAGTGCCCCCACACTCTGGGTCTCCCCTCCCAGGGGAACCCCCAACCCTCTAAGCCCACCTTGCCTCAGTGGCTACTGCCAGTCGCAATCTAGCCCGCTTTCCCTGGGGCAAACTGCAGTCTGTAATGGCCACTCATCATTGGCAAGAGGGTTGGACCAGCTGCCTCTGCCTATCACTGGGCTGCACCTCCACAGCCCCAGTACCTGCTTAGGTCTTTCCCAAGGCCTCAGCCTGGGGAGTTGCCAGGCAGGAGCTGAGCTGAGCTGAGCTGAGCTGAGCTGAGCTGAGCTGAGCCTTGTGCTCCCAGGCAGCTGGTCCATCTCTCTCCAAAGCTAGAGAGAGACTGTTTGCCTTCTGGCCTGGCAGCTCTTTTATAGGGCCTAGCCTGGCCCTGATTGGCTGCCTCCCAGCCTCTTCTTATTGGCTCTCAGCCCCAGCCCTCTCCAAGGGCTGGCTTTTAACTCTTTCAGGGCCAGAGAGGGGTGTCTGCCCTGCTACAGGAAGGTAAGTACGGACTGAATTTGGGACCGCTGGATCTAAGAGCATGAGCTGCTACTGCTTGAGTTGATTGCTCTGTTACCAGGAAGTAGAACCAGATTCTTATACAGACCAACTGCTAAGAGACAGAGTCCCGTGCTGGGTTAATGGGGGTCACAGTTACTAAAAATGGGTTGCAGTGGGATTTACGGGTTTTTTTTTTAAATATGCTCATGCCGGAATGGGGTGTCCTTGCCTAACTCCTCCTGTTTTCTTTCCTCAAGTCAGACCCCAGAAGATTAATGCAGTCAAATCGACGACATGGTGCACAGAACATAAACTGTGTGTGCGCCTTCCTCCTGGTCCTGGACCGTGCCATTATAGATCACTTAAAATTCTCAGCATGCTTCTTCTCATTCCTGTACATTTTGGATAGGAGGTGGAGGGGCTGCTCATCTTAACACTTTTTAGATGTGGACCCTCTGTTTTTTCAGATGTTTGTATTGTCACCAAAAGGAGTGGGGGGGTCATGAATGAGATGGCACCTGAACAACCATCAGGAGGACATTAGTAAACACATTCAAACTACCAGCTCTGCTGCCTATCAATGTCCTTAAATGGCTGTTTGATGGGGGTAAGAGTTCCCAGGCACAGAGGGATGAGAAGGGCAATAGAGAACATCCTGACAGATCATTTTTTTTCTCCCATCTAACAAGATGCAGGAAGAAGTTTAACTGGATTTGCCAAACCTGGAAACCACTGGGCCTGACTCTTCAAACAAGCTATGGGAAAGTTCTATTTCCTAGAGGCCTCCTGGAATCGAGCGTGTCTGATTATGCTAATTAGGCTGACAGAGTTATCAACCCATGCCATAAATGAGACCTGCTCCCTGGCAGCCTGAGCTAAGAAGCAGTGTGGAGTGTTTCCTTGGCACGAAATTGCTGGGTGGGAATACTATCGGAGGGGTTAGCTGTGGAGGCTTTAGAATGGAGAGGTGTTGGAGCTACAGCTCCCTTCTGGGTAGCAGGCATGACAGATAGAGGGCCCAGCTGTATGTTTTATTCTCTAGCAGAAGATCTTTAGCTAAATGCTGATGAATTTTCCCTGGGACACATCCATTCTTTACTTAATTAGTAATACGGCAATACTTTAGGGGTATCCCCAGTGCCTGGAGACACGGCAGCAGACACCACAAAAAATTGTGAAAATTGAGTGATTGGGTGTGTTCCTGGCTAGGATGGCCCAGGGTGACAATCACATTCCTGGCACTCTGCACTGGACTAACCAGGGACTGTGCTTACTCTGTATTTCCCTGGGTCTGGCAGACTTGTCCTTCAATAGCAGGTTTCTGAAGAACACTTGGCTTTCATCAGCCAGCACTTTGCTACTAGAATAGAGTTGTCTTGTGCGTTCTTCTCTTGGCAACATCACAGCCTCTGAGAGCGACATTCCAGGGAGCGGGAAGGAGGTACATCATCTGAACCTCTCAGGCAATACAGCTAACTCTAGTCTGGCTAAGGAATGACCTAGTGTACTCTTCCATAGACACAAGATAATCAGGCCTGATGGAGTCACTCTTTGGGCCAGAATTAGGGTTCAGCTAACCAGCTAGGATTAAGAATGATGAGAAATCAAAATGAACCCTAACAGAATACTAGCTGAGGTTCTGAACATTTAAATGCTGTCTGTTTTTATACAGCTCTGCTCTTCTTGGTTCATACCAGGAACGGACAGACATGCAAGAGACTGGTTTTGCAGCATTTCTGGATAGAGAAGGTGGGAAAACTACTGACCTGTAATTCTTCTGAAGATGACATCTTACAGCAGCCTTGCTGTTACTAAGCTCCACGGTGTGAAGCAGACAGAACTCCGCTTACTCTTAAAGGTTTAAACCCTGGAGACCTAGGGTCTGAGTCAGAGCCCCTAGCACTCCAAGCAGTCCAGAGAGTCATAGCTGCTGGAACGAGGAGTGTGGGGAGTGCTGCAGCACCTCCTGGCTTGAAGTGGTCTTCATTATATCTGGGGTTTACAGTTTGGTTCAATGGCTCTCACCACCCCCACTATAAAAATTGTTCCGGTAGTTTCCAAGCCCAGAGAGGAGGTGGATGAGAATCTGTCAAGATGATGTCTTCAGAGAAGCAGAATTCTAGCCCTGTGACCCTGGGTGCCTTCAGTGCTCTGCTGCTGTGGCTCACAGCCCAGAGACCAACAGCTAGCAGATGAACGTGCAGTTCCCAGAGTGGCTGTGTGCTGTGCAGCCCTGCTTCAGTGCTCTGACTCCAGCAGCCTGCCTACAACACCCCACCCTGGTCTCCACCAGCCTGGGTTACTACTTTCAGGGTAACCCAAACATACCCTTAATCCTGAATTGTCCCAAAACCATCTGCCCTGAAGTGTCCAGCCCTCTCCTGGGGTACTCAGAGAATTAATAAGATTCATTGCTCCTTTCAAGAGGCAAAGAGCTCAGCTGACTACTTTAACTGGAGTTAACAATCACTTCAATTCCAACACAGCACTGGGTTGGTTTAGATTCAACGTAAAACAAGTTTATTAATAGAAAGAGGTTTTAAAGTGAATTCAAGTACAAGGAATAAGGACAAAATGGTTACAAGCAAATAACTGTAAAATATGCTTTCAAGGGGCTAAGACTTAACTCAACAAGCTACAGCCTTGGTTCAAGCTAGTTTTCTTCCCAGTCCTTTTCTTTCCAGCTACGGTGGATTTTCACTCAGTCAGGACATTCCACAAAATTACAAGGTGCTGACTTCCCTTGTCTTTCTAGAGGAAAGAAGCCAAAATGGCTCTGTTTCCCCTTCCAACTCTGAGTTCATGAACTCTGTTTCAAGAGGCAGAATGACCCAGTACTATTCTTCCCTTCCCATTCCTCTGCTGATTTGTAAATGGGGCTTCCTGTGGTTTGATTCCACCATGGTTAATGTACATAGGAGACAGCTGGATAGCTGCTTTCCCTCCTGTCTGGGAGAAAACCTGTTTCTCTCCCTCTGTTTGGTCACAGACTTCAAAGCATAATATTGGTGAGCATCCATAATTCCTCCTGAAACAAGCTATTGGTGAGTTTTATTTCCTAGAGGAAAAGTGGAGCCTACTATGTTTGCTGATGCAAATTAGGACGATAGAGTTATCAAGCCATGCCATAAATGAGAGCTCTGGAAACCAGCTGCCATACATACATGTTACAATGACATTAATCACCCATGTATCCCCAGGTCGCATATGACACCTCACAGGACCCATTTTAGATACAGAGTACGACAACAGTGAATTGGGGTACCCTGGGCTGGTCAGGCCAGCTCAAGCTCACTGCTATGTCCCTTACCAGCTGGCACTGAGGTGCTCTTAGGGTCACAGTGCCTACCTCAGGCTTTGTGGATCCCAGTATGGTTCCAGTGATTTTCTAGGTGCCTAAAAATTAGGCACCACAACACTCAGCATCACAACACCTCAGTCCCTTTGTGAATCTGGGCCCAGGTCCCGAGGGGTGGAGTCCCTCTGTGTGGGCTCCTTGTCCCAGAATGGTACCTGCCATTTGAATGGGAGCTGTTTAGGGACCCACTCCTAATTAGAGACTGTCCCTGGAATACCACCAGGCCAGAAAAGCCCAGGGCTTGTCTATTACTTGGATGTGATGTTGCAGTCCCTGTGTTGCTTCCTTCTACCGGAATCTCAGGGTCTGGTGAGGTTGTCCCGGGTAGTGCCATTGGTACTGTGAATACCCTTGCAACCAGGAGGCTTAATCTTCAGAACATCGTGTGAACTGTCTCTTCCTGATTCTTACTTATCCTTGCTGCCAGACCCGATGTCCTGGATCCTGCCCTGGAGCAAAGAGACTTGGTGCTGAGCCATGTCTAGCTGGGCTCCTATGTACTACTTGTCTGTGGTAGACAAGTTGAGACTCTGAATACCGTATCCTGACCTCTAGTGACTCCACCCCAGTGGTGGCACAGATTGCTCTTTTCAGACCTTCCAGAGTGCTGTCCTTGGCCACCCAATTTTCCATGTTGCAGGGCATCCCCACATGGTGTAGCCAGGCCATGACCACCAGCAAACATTTTGTGAGAACAACACAGCACTGCTGCAAAAGGTCAAAGGCAAGATACAAAGTTGGTAATGCTGTTCCCCTATGAGAAATCTGAGATTGGGGAACCATCCCTTTATCTATGTGAGCATCCTCCTTATAGACACTATACACAGATCTCCTTTTGCACTTTAACCAGGAACTATAGTGACCAGCCTTTATATTCTGTAACTGAGGCTCGATGACTCATTGTTACAGAACTGGGATATTGCTACTGATTTGCCTATGGAAAATGGAAAATCTAGATCAGAGCTAGTGATTAAAATGCAGAAGTCCAGTAGGCCAGGATTAGAAGTGCTACTTAGACAGTAACATGTTAAACAGGCTGTTCCACCTCCTATCTCTTTCCCAAATCCTACCTGAAGATATCTGAGGAATTGCTGCATCTAAATGTACTTTGAAAATCTGATAACCTGGCCCTGTGGCAGCCTTATGCAAATAGACCATCGCCCCACAAGGGTAGGCTCTATTCAGGAAGTTCACCCAAACTCAGTTCTGTGATGAGGTCCATATTTGCCTTTCCAGGGTTCCCCAAGCTATTTCACTTCCCTTTAACGGTGTCTCCTCTAGGACACAAGATGAATTATTAGGGAAGTGAGAAGAACTGTGGCCAGGCCATACCGGGCTGAATTCTTGTTATATACTCAGTAGAACTGGGCCTTATCAGAACTTGGATGGGGAAGTGCCAAGGAAAACCCAAGAGATCTGGAAGTAGTTGGTAGTGACTCAATGGGAGGCATTTTTCCCTGTGACTCCTGACCCCAGCAGGGTACCATTGCTGTACTCTTGGAGCTGCAGTCTTACAGATCAGATGTAAATTGGAGCTCCTGACCATTTGTGACACTGAAGATGCTGTAGCACTTTTTGTGGTCCAGTGTCTTGGACAAATTCTAATCTGGATAATGACATTCCACTCCCCCATGCACTTTCACTGTGTAAGTTACTTTCCACTTTGGTTAATAATAGCTCCTACAGCTTCTAAGGGGGCTGCATTCACAAGGTGGGTTATAGAAGTGCTCCATGAGCTCTGTATGAAAAGTAACACTGGACAGACAGTATTACAGTGTTATTGTCCAGAAGGACAAGGGATCCTCTGATTGCAGAGAAATCGTTGACTGGACTCTGGCTGCCTGATGTTATAGGGGCATATCTGCCAGAGATAAGTCACCCTGCTGTAGGGAGAAGTTTGACATCATTAATCCCGGGAGCTTTGTGATTCCAAATAAATCTCTAAACTAAATTAGGAAACACAGACATGCATCCTGTACCCATAAGTCCATATAAATCCTCCAATTCGTTTTGTAAGGATTTATAAAGTCTAGAAGGAAGGGAAGGGGTCAGTCAGGGGAGGGTGAAATAAAAAAAGTCTGGCCAGCATATTCAGTTCTGATTGCTTGAACTCATCCACATCCTGAAAGGTTTCCATGAGACCTAGTTCAGTATTCCAAGTAACAGGGGGCTGCATCTTTCCAAAGCACATGTGGGAAGTTTGCGGATGCTTAGCACTAGCCTAACTCTGCCCTCAGTGAATGGTGAAACTCCCCTAGACCTCAATGGGAGTGGAGTAAGACCAATCCCACCCTACAATAATTCAGACATGGAAGGATTTCACTGCTCTCCATCACAGTTGGAGGGCGAATCTGGAAATGACAACCTCTGTTCTCAAAGGGTAACTTTCACTTGCATCCTCTAAAACGTTCCCTTTCTAAGCGATGAGTCAGTTGAAATACACACCTCTGCCCATGCTGGACGGGACCTGGACTTGCAGACTGATGCAAAAGCCAAAGTTTTCAAACACAGCGACGTAAAGCTAGGCTCCCAAATCCTTATTTAGGTGCCAGAATAAATCGCTGGAGTTTTCAGAAGTGCTGAGCAGCCAGCTCCCATGGAAGTAAAATCTGGCTGTCAGACACTGACAGCACAAGAGAGAGCGTGGTAATGATCCCCTAGAGTTAATCCCATTACTTCCGACCTTTCTGTTGAGGAGGCTGACAAGGTGAAAAGAATTGGAGACAGTTGAAACTGTATTGGAGGATTCAGCACTGGAAGGAAGGAAGATGTTTCTCTCCTAGAGGTCCATGTCTCTGTAGTCAGGCCCTCCCATTTCCAGCAACAGCCCTTTAATTCTACAGCTCTGATCTGTCATGCCTTATAAAGTCAACCTAGCCCAGGTAATACAGTTGCCCCTTTTTGACCTGAGCAGCGAGTCAAATTTCAGGGCCGTGGGGATGTTCCAGCTTGAAACAGAAATTGAGGGAGTCTGGTATTTTCTTTAATGCAGTCTTGTTTATTTAAAAGGAATGTATGAAATCCTGCTTCTCCGAACACAGGCGGAACCAAGAACGAAAGGGAACAGTTTCTTAACTCACAGCCCCAAACCTCTTTAGCCAACCGTAACGCTCGCTCCAGATTTTTCCAGGGTCAGGCTGTGCTCATAGGTTGCTACTCAGCTTGCTTCCTCTTCGGGGTTTCTCTTCTGTTCCTCTCAGGTTCTCAGCATTCAACTGGACTTTTTCCATTAAGTTTTGCATTATTGCCAATTTCCCTTCTTTTAACAACCAGGTTAGAATCTCCTCTCTCCTCACACACATTCAACATGGAGCTGGGCTTACAGGGCTCATGGCAATCAACTTCCGTCTTCCTCACTAGTGGTTGTTGCCTCTTCCAGAGAACTGCTGAAAGGAAAGATTCAAGTTCCCTGGCTATTTCCCCAGCCTCTCAGAGTGCTTTTAGGCTCCTTTCTCTGATCTTGATCTGCAAGTCCACATCCAGATAAGCATCTATAAACTGGTCCATCACCAGTTTATCTTGGAAGGCCTCGTTGGTATCTGGGTACACCTGGAATGCAAGCCCCCAGAGGTGCTCTGCCTGTTCAGTTGGGGTTTCTGTTTCCCCTCTATTCTAGGTCTTTGCTGTGCCCTGGCCCACTCAGATTGAGGTCTAGCTCCAAACCACATCAGGGACTTGCACCAGGCCTAGATAACTGTGTCTGTTTTTTGGGGGTAAGTCTACAGCACCGTCAGAGCTGGGCCACTCAACCTGGCTACTAGTAACCCCCTTTCTGTCCATCTTCCCAGCCATTCATTTGAGCTATAATGTTGAATTGAGTCAAATAAGCCTCCTAGGGAGTTTTACCCTGAAAGGTTTTGCATAATTTGGACTGGGACAGCCTGATCTCTCCCTTCTGGGCCTCTGTGGGTCACAAGCAGGGTAGAAAACGAGTATCAATGCCCGGTCTTACCCAAGCCTTCTGGCTGGCTCAATTCCTCATCCAGGAGGCTGCCTTCAGCTGTGTTCTGTGACCCTTTCATTTCCTTCTGGAGCTGGGTTTCCAGCTCCTTAAGTCCTTGCCGGAACTCATCTTGGTGAGCAAGTTCCAGACTGGCCAAAGCCTGTTTGGTCTCCACTGTTTCATGGAAAATCTCCACGCTGTGGCAGTCAGATTGCTGGTCCTGTCATCAATCTATTTTACCATTCCAGCCTGGGTGTGTTGCAGCTGGGTTTCTCAATCTGTCTGGTCACTGTGTCCTTGCTGCTCTAACAGGGATCTCATCTCGATCTGCAGTCCTGTCTAAGCCCTTTCTGAAAAACCTCCAGCTCCTATTTTAGATCTTGTTTTAAATCCTGCTGGCCAGTCTTGATTTCTGCAAGCACCTCCAATATTTGCTCTGTCTCGGTTTGACGGGTATACTAGCTCACAATTTCTCTCCTTGGAAACTAGGTCCCACCACTAACACCAGGATTGCTGCTTTTTGACCCGAGTGGCCTAGTCAAATTTTGGGGCCCAGCTGGAAGTAGAAATGGATGGAGTCTGGTATTTTCTTAGATGCAATCTTGTTTATTTACACAGTGGTTCTCAAACTCGTGTAGTGGTGACCCCTTTCACACAGCAAGCCCCTGAGTGTGACCCCCCCTTATAAATTATAAACATTTTTTAATATATTTAACACCATTATAAATGCTGGAGGCATAGCGGGGTTTGGGGTGGAGACTGACAGTTCACAACCCTCCATTTAATAACCTCACAATCCCCTGGGGGGTCCCGACCCCCAGTTTGAGAACCCCTGATTTACGAGGAACGTACAAAGTCCTGCTTCTCTGAATGCAGGAGGACCCAAGAACCAGGAGCTGCCCTAGCCATTTTAATGGCGGAGAGAGGGGAAACCATTTTCAGTGCCCCTCTCCAGCCTCACTGCACAGCAGTCCAGCACCCACTGGAAGTTGGGACGCAGGGCAACTGCCCAACTTGCCTGTCCTGCCAAAAACCAAGGGAGCAGTTTCTTAGCTTACAGTCCCAGGCCTCTTTACCCAACACCAGACCCAAAAGCTCTCTCTCTAGCTTTTTCCAGGGGCATACCATGCGTACAGGCTGTTGCTTGGCTTTCTTCCTCCTTTGAGTCTCTCTTCTTTTCCTCTCAGTTTCTGTGTTCCCTCATACACACAGACCTGGTCACAACACCCAGCTGAACCCCGCTGCCCACAGGGTGCTAGTCTCTGAGCGGATTCTATTACGCCTTGTTTTAGGTATGGCCCCTTAAGTGTTATTTATAGCTATCTTATGTGAAGAGGTTTGTGATCCAAGCAGTCCCCAGTACCTCGCACTGTAACAGTTCCTTTCAGTAGGAATTTACATGATGGATCTTTATTCCAAGTTTAAACTGTTATACCTTCTTGGCCTGGAGCAATAGCTTGGAGATAGAGTCGGTCAGAGATCTCATAAAAGCACTCAGTGCTCAGCCAGCCCTGTGACAAAGTCTGTCTGGTCAGGATGATCCTATAATCAGGTGATACTTCATAATCTAATAAACCCAGTAGAGAAACCTAGCAGGGGGTTAATCGTCTTTTAGAAGAACAATTGAAATGAGGCCCCTGTAAAAAACACAGAGACTTATTAGCCACTGCCCTTGTGCCATTGTTAATCTGGAAGCACTTTGTACTCACAACACACACATGTAATTGATTGAGCAAGGTGCCAGGCAGTGGAGAAACTGGCTCGCAGTGAGAGAGTGCCTGTGTTAAGCTGTATGAAATACTGTATCAAATACTGAAGGTTACATCCTCGGGGGGGGGGGGTGAATCGGCAGAGCCTCAGTGAAGTCGATTGAATTATAGCAGCTGAGGAGTTGACCCAAGTATTTCCTCCAAAGTGGCGTCTAGCTGGGAATGCAACTGAGACAGTGGTAACATTTTCAAAAACACCTAAGTGACTTAGGAAACCGGCTGGTCAAAATGTTCCATCAAAACTTGTTTTAATGGAAAATTGGGGTTTTCAGGCCCGGATTAACCAATGTGCACTAGATGGACTCGCACAGGGACCCCCATCTCTGTGGGAACCCCAACCACCAGAAAAAAACAAAACCTGAGTAGCTCTGAAATATAGTGTGCCAGGTCACAAGGCGACTCACTCAAATTTGACCCAGCCCCTCTCCCCACTGCTCTGTCATGATGGAGGGGCAGCTGGGCCAAACCTGAGTGAGAGGCATTTCAACATGGTACTTGGTGGACACCCCCCACACAAGCTTCTACCAGAACCATTGAACCATGAGAAAGCTCACTGTACCTCCTGTCCCCCTGGCAGTCTTGCTTCCCACCCTGGTGAGCACCTCTATTCTCAGGGGTAGGATGGGGAGGCATACTGAGGCCTTGCCCAGGGTGGGGGTTGTTTTGTATATCACATGCACTGTCTAGGTTCCATCATGCACAGGGTCCCCCAATTTCCATAGTGTGCAAGGACCCCATATTCTTTAATCTGGGCTTGGGGGGGTTGAGTAAACAAAAATGTTTGGAGGAAATGTCTGGTTAAAAAACAGTTGAAAATTGGAGGAAAAACATGTTGGTTTTGGGCGGAAAACAGGGAAACGCTGGGGTTTTCAACAAAAAATCCAACTGTTCTCCTGCGATTTTCAACAGCACCGAGATTTGTCTGGCTTCTGCCAACGTTGCCAGCGAGGGTATCCTATTTCCCAACCAGCTCTACGCGGCCTCCTGAGTCTCACTGGTATTCAGCTGCCTTGTGACTTTCAATGGCCAGGGTACCTCTTCTCTGTGTTTGAGATGGCCACATTGCTGGCTATTGATGAGGCCTTGAGCTATGGATGCACATAACCCTTTACATTGCGCCACACTAACAGGTATTTTGTATGGACGTAGGTGCCTCTTCAGGACTAGAGAAGGGCTGAAAATCACCGCAGGTTTACAATCTGCAGCCATTTTGCACCTGCCTAGCACTTCAGGGGAGCACTGCTGCTCTCAAGAGAAGGAATCTCCCATTGGCAGAAGCTGGAAAAAAACTTTCCCTGGGGGCAGGTTATCTCATCGCCACGTTTCGTGGAGTTCTCACACCTTCCCCTGAAACATCTGGTGATGGCCACTGTCAGAGGCAGAATACTGGGCTAGGTGGACTGCAAGTCTGATCTGGATTGGGAATGCCTCAGGATGATTAGTAAAAAGGAGAATCCACAGATATAAAAATGAGATCAAAGATGGACAAATAAGGGGGCAGCTTTGTTGGTCCTAACACTGGTGTCCCACCTAATATTGCTGCAGCAATTATGGGCCACCAGAGCTTAGTGATGAGCTGTCAGACAGGGCAGTACATAGCTGCCTAGACTACCATGTAGTAAAGCAATGTCTGGTTGGCCTTTTTGAATTTCTCTTGTAAGCGTGAGCTATAAAAGGTGATCTGTTCTGAAGCAAATTTCCAGGGGGAATTCATACTCTCTGTAGGTATTACATTGTGCATTCAAATAGCATTTATTCCCCTTTCTTAAAATCCTAGGGGGAAACTGTGCCATAATTTTTTGCGGACATATATAAACTGTGAGTCTAACGGAGGGCAAGCTACTACTGGAAACCGGAGCTATTCTAATCACAGGTATATTTCTTCTTTCCACAGTTGCTGGGCTGGAAGTTACCTGCTTTATAGTTTCATTCCTATAATAGCTTCAGAGTGAAGAAGTATATTTCAAGGGGTTTTTCAGTGCCTCTGGTGTGATCTTCATCAGGAAAGGACAGAGGCATTAACCTCTGATTTAAGATGACTCCGAAGGTCCTTTAGTTGGGTTTGAGATTCTGGAGTGAGATCCGCACCACGCGCCAGTCCCTTTCTGTCTGGTTAAAGAGCAGGAGAGATGACAAGGGGCCCTAAAAGGCTTGGTTCTGGCTGGGTGGGAGAGGATTCCCCAGGACAAGACGACCCATACAGCTGTCCTCTCAGGACCTCTCATAAGCCCTGGGTTGGAGGGTGTCAGGCTTGCAGCCTGCAGCGCAGTGGAGATTCTGGGCAGTGCTGCAGCCCATAGGGCAAATCAACGAGCTTAGACACGTCCCCAGGGCTGTCTAGGGGTATGGCGACATTGCAGCGAGCTTTGATCTAGCTAATTCAGGTACCAGAGCAGTGAAGCTGCAGCAGCAAGGGCTGTACAAACCCACCTGGAACCGTGGAATTACTCCCGGGGTAGCCCGTGCTGCCGCAGTTTCATTATGGTAGCCACGCTAGCTAGATTAAAGCTAACTTTGGTTCAGTTACACATGCTGCAAGTTGAACACTGACAGACACCGGTCGGCGGCGGGCAGGATCGAACCTGGGACCTCTGCAGCTTCATGCATGAGCCTCTGCCACATGAGGCTGTAGAGAAGACTCATTTAACCCACACTCACACTCTCTCTCTCTCTGGCCTCAATGTCACTAGATGGGACAGAACACCACACCCAGGAGGTGTGTGGGTTACACAAGCACACCTCATGCTTGCGTGTAGACATAGCCTAAGGCCTTGTCTACCCTTGTGGTGCCATGTAGGGTACGTGGCGCTGCACACCACTGTGAACAGCAGGCTGCCTCCACACTGCGGTGTGTAGCTACATGCGGG
The DNA here is from genome assembly GCF_965140285.1 of Lepidochelys kempii. Lineage (NCBI taxonomy): Eukaryota > Metazoa > Chordata > Testudines > Cheloniidae > Lepidochelys > Lepidochelys kempii. The sequence goes on along the minus strand of NC_136382.1, from coordinate 205,669,251 downwards.
AGTGAAAGGCTCTGGCAGGGGAGCGGGACACCACACTGTTAAAAACAGCCGTCTAGACGTGGGAGGCGCTGCTTGGGTGTGCAGAGAGCCGTGCCAGGTATATAACCTAAAGTTCTGGCCTAACTTTAAAGTTCTGGCCTAACTCGGGGCAGGGCAGAACTGTTGTATGTAGAGGTGAGGACTAGGCTCTGCACGTGCTAGGAAACCAGCGAAGCAGTTGGATGGGTTTGCAACAGGGCTCAGAAAGCGCCATTCCAGCAGGGGGAGCTGCATTCTGACAGTGAGCAGCCTACCAAATACACAGGGATTAGCTATGAAAGCTCTTTGGAAAATCTGTCAAGGAATAAGAGCTGCAGGAATTAGAGAATAAACACATGGAACGTTCCTTGGCATTTGCATCCCTCCAAACAGCTGTCGGTCCCGGACGCACACACCCTCCTTTAGTTTGGCTTCTGAACTAGCACTTTCTCCCCCGATTCAGCAATTCATCCTTACTGAGCAAAGCCCTTAAGCGTGTCCTTAACTTCAGGCATATGCTTAAGATAGGATGTAAGCTTGTGCTTCAAGTTATGCATGTGCTTAAATGCTTTGCTGAATCAGGGCCTTCCACTGGTACTTAGAAGAGGCTTATGTTAGGGAAAGAGTGGAAACTACAATCAATTGCTCTTCCTCTCCAGTTATGATCAACCCTTGGGAAATCGCTCTAACTGAGCATTTCCTGTTCAGGGTCAGGTACACAAAGGGATGCTGGCAAATGAATAAGCAGTTCTTTAATGAATCAGCCAATCACTGGCTCCACCCCCATCTTCGCTGAAGCTAGCGTTGACATCATGAGGAAAATTAAAGCCTCCTGTCCAATTGACACCACTTGCTTTTCTTTTGTTTGGATGTCCTGGGTAGTTCCCTGTTGTTCAGTCTCCCCTTGGGGGAGATTTTTCATTTGGGGTTGTTAATAGTCTGGTCAGCGTCTTTCCCTAATGCACTTTGTTGTTGCTTTGATTCATGCATCGGGCTTGAAGGGATGTACTTTCTCATAGACTCATAGATATTAAGGTCAGAAGGGACAATTATGATCAGCTAGTCTGATTTCCTGCACAACGCAGGCCACAGAATCTCACCCGTCCACTCCTGCAATAAACCTCTCACCTATGTCTGAGCTATTGAAGTCCTCAAATCATGGTTTAAAGACCAAGGTGCAGAAAATCCTCCAGCAAGTGACCCGTGCCCCATGCTACAGAGGAAGGCGAAAACCCCCCAGAGCCTCTTCCAATCTGCCCTGGAGGAAAATTCCTTTCCAACCCCAAATATGGCAATCAGCTGAACCTTGAGCATGTGGGCAAGATTCACCAGCCCGATACCCAGGAAAGAATTCTCTGTAGTAACTCAGATCCCACCCCATCTGACATCCCATCACAGGCCATTGGGCCTATTTACCACGATCAGTTAATTTCTTCTGCTGTTCCCCCTCCTTTGTCCCCATTACGCTCCTCAGAAATGAGAGACAGAGACAGAAGAGTGGAGATATAAATCAGAGTTTACCTATGGATTCATTCATGCTGCCACAAGGAAACAAAAGCTGTTAAATCTGTGACTCAACCATCTTCTCTCAAACCATTCAATCCCGCTCGTATTTCACTGATGCTAACTTCGCTGCCATATGGAATTTACATTCCAAATTTGATCCTTTGGAGTCTAAATCAGACCCGCTTGCTTTTAAAATGTCATTCTGAGCCATGCATTCTAATGGGAGAGGCGAAAATGAAAGCTCCTGGAGAAGAGAGAGCGGCTGTCAGGTGCAAAATGATGGCACCAAACTCTGTGACTGAGCAACTTGAAAAGGGGAATGTGAATGTAAATGGCATATATCAGAAACTAATGATAACTGAAATGTCATTAAAGCAAATCCTGTGAGATTACTGTGTGTGCTTGGTGATAGAGGTGAGGAACTCTTTAACTATTTTTTAATTCTGAGGCAGAATTTCATCTTCCATCCACTCCTTTTATAGTATTTTAAAAACCTTTTTAAAGGCAACTCATTTGAAATCTCCCTCTTCCCTGTCTAAATTTATTAGACCCTTTATAGTTTCCTTAGTCTCAAAGTTTGATAGCAAGCAGATTATGAATATGATGGTGCATGGATGACAGTGTGTGACTTCTTAATAAGACATGTCATATTGCCCCAGATGATTATAATTAGTTTTCAGTGAGATTCTTTGATTATTGTGATGATTCTGCTATTTTTATGGGGGAAAAAAAAGTGAGAGGGGAAAAGTTTCCCCTCTTCCCATGTATTGTTATCTACTGGGGGGAGAAAGAGGGTTAATTTATTTTCTTGAAACAAATCAAACAATGCAGTGACTATGGGAAAGTCAATAAGCACAAATGAACCCTCAGGAATTAACAGCATCAGGAGGGGATAATTCATACCAGCTCTAGGCAGGAAAACAAGTCTGCAGAAGTACAACCCCCTGGGAGGAGACACATAGACTGGCTTTAACTGGGTTCAAGAGGCCCAGCAAACAGAACGCTATCAAGTGGGCAGCCTGATACACAGGAAGTATCTCTCCCACTGGATCCAAGAACTGACATGAGACTGTGACCCAGAGGGACAGACCCCGCAGCCACAGTCTGAAGGGATAGAAGATAGAGGATGCTTGGTCATACACGCATGTGTCCAAACTGTTGGTTGTTTTTAGGATATTCTTCCTCTACTTTGCTTCATGAAGGCTGACTGGTCGCTGGTAAACCTGCCATTTTGTTTGGGAGAGAGCAGGATGGCAATTGCTGGACTATGCCAGGCTCATTAGAGCGATCACAGTGAATGGCAGGCAGAACTGCCTCCAAACCCTTGTTCTGGAGGAAGAAGATTGTGGGGTCCTGCCCTGAGAAGGCCAATGGCTGAAGGTCCGAGTAGGATGCTCTCCAGGTCACAGAGAGGTCAGAAGTGCCGTTACGCTGGACCTATGCCAAACTGATCACGCAGCAATTCTCTCTCTAAAAATGCATTCATTATGTGTCACGATGCTGGTAGGATATTACAAGATTCTCATCCTTGGCCTGACTCTGCTCCCATTGGAGTCAGTGGGACTTTTACCGTTGACTTCAATAGGAGCCGAGTAAGGCCAATGCTGATGGCTTTTGAAAAACCCAGTCCCTGTACTTTGCACTTCTCCCCACCCGTGCTTCTATGCTAAGGGATTTTGCTCATTTTTAGTGTGCCTGGAAATTCGTCTCACCGAGATGTCGTTCAGTCTTTGTATTAGCCTGGGGAATTATTTTGTAATCAGAGGGGCAAATCTATGGAAAATATTAGTGATATTGTGAACAAGGAGAAGAGAAGTTACTAGAAATATCTACAGCATAAGGAAAGACTTGCACTAGTATTCACAACATCCCCACTGGTCCTAGCTAATCAAACACACAAACAGGTTCTGTATAAACTCACCTCTCCAATGGTGAAGGGGGGAAAAATATCTGACCAACTCACAAATCCTCTCTAGGTGGGAGCATACCCAAGCCAAAGAAATGAGATGCGTTAGTCAGCTCCACAGTGCTGACGATCCCCTCTGGTAGTGAAAAAGCAGATCAAAGGGCTGTTAAGAAGGATTGAGAATTGGGACCAATAATGTTCGGATCAGTTGCTTCCAGCCATTCCAGGGTCTGTTGGAAAACAGTGTTAGTCAGAACTATATATTAAATAATGTTAGAGAAATGAATCTTTTATATATATATAAATATATATTTTCCATATGGAAAAAGAAAAGATAAAGGAATTTTTGCTTTTGTCTCCGCTGATGCAGCATTTCAGAACACTGTTGAAACAGCGTCTGGGTGGTGTGAAACCTGGTTTGTCCGTCTTACTTTGTAAAACCTTGCTCTGTGTAAATAGTAAGGTGAAACAGATCGTTGTGAGTGAATTGTTAATTTCAGGTCCCTCCCTCCCGCCCCCGAGCTAACAAGCAAAAACCCAAGGCCCCAAAACAGACCAGCAAGCTAAAACAACTGGGTGGAGCCAGTGGGATTAACAGCAGAGAACATGTGGTAGAAATAGACAAATATAAGCTTAAGCAGGGTAAGCCAAAATGTGTTAGCCATTGCGATTTATGCCGAACAAGTTTTAGTCAAGGGGTTTAGAATGGGTGGGTTCATAGATGAGGTAACGGAGTAACAGAGTCTGCGTAAAGTTACGGAACAGGGTATAAAAGATCATGATTGACAACAAGAGAGTGGAGAAGACACAAGGCAGAACATAGCAGGACCAGAGATCTGAAAAAAAAAAGTCACCCTGTCCCCAGGAGAGGTAACTTGATCAGTTACTCTTCTTCCCTGATCTGTTTTTGGAACGTATAAGTAATTCATAGGTAATAATTGCATGGTCTTAAAACATACAAAGTAAAGGCTACAAAAAACTGTTTAAACCTAAATTGGAGTGGATCCCATCTGTCACCCAACAGGTCAGATCTTTTCTTTAAAAAACTCTTAATTTAGAAGACAAGAAACGCATGTAGTTAAATTGGACTGGGGAACGGGGTCATGGAGTTGTGACTCCCTTGCTGTTCCCACATTGCTAAGTGGGAGGGAGATTTGTGGGGGAGGAGAGAGTCCAAGTATGGAAAAGGTTGACTGGTGTAACCCACACCCCTACTAGGGAAATATCTCTTTAAGCTGTCTAAAGAGAAGCAGTGAGAGGAATTCGTTTTGTCTGGGACCTTGGTGCAGATGCACAATTAGCATTCCGCACCTAGAAGTTTCTAGGAATCGCCCTGTCTGAAGCTCACCCCCAGGAGCAGAAAGCAAGCAGGTTTCTCCTAACTCTGAAGCATTTTGAAGCAGGTTAGGTGACCCAGTTAACGTTCCAACAGGGAAGTACTGGCAGCGTTAGTTATAGAAAGGGGAAATGGGGAGGGAAAACTATTGAGGGCAAACAGTCAGGGCAGCTGCAAAAGGACATGTGACCTGCACTTTAAGGCCTCTTTAAAGAAGTGGTGGAAAGGGGTCTAAACATCTGTTGAAAAGAAACTATTCTCCCCGCAGTCAAGGAGAGCCGGCTGTTCAGTGCATAGGAACAACTAGAGAAACACACTTTCTTTATGCTATAAAGTTGTCTTGCTTAGCAAGAAAAGATCTGCATATGTTCATGTTCCACCCAAGCTGGACATCACGCAAAGGGGAGCTCCCTTCAGTTCTTAACCACAAACCCTTGAGACAACATAAACAGTGTTGACTTCTAAAGCCTGGTAGAGCCTTATTTTTTGCCATCCTTTGCCAAATACTGTATGCAAAACACAGTTGATGAGGCAGATGGAGAGAAAGCAACTGACTCAGGAGACCAGTGCCAGGCATATAAAGCAGTTCATTTAGAGGCTCGGCAGTACAGTAAGAATACTGTGAGGAACAAATTGAATTAATGCGCAGCTGAATGAAGAGCTGGGGTCTGAACATCACCCCCTGCAGTGCCATTCAGGTGCAGTTACAAGACCGAGGTTGTTACAGACACACATCTTCTTGAGGCCAAACTGCAGTCATCCTGAATCTTAAATAAGCCATTATATTAGCTCTGGTAGAGCCGGTGGGGAATTATCCCTTTCCCCTACCCCCTCCAAAGAAACATTTTTGAAGAAAATGAACATTTTTGTGGTTTTTGTCCAAAATTGAACATTTTTCAGATGACACATTCTCGGTTGCCAGAAACTAACCAAAAATGGGTATTTTTGTTTTTTTTACTGAAACCTCCAGAAAAGACTGAAAACAGACACTTCCAATGGGAATTGCCATTTTTGACAAAAAGCCCTTTTCCACTGGAAAAAAAAAAAACATGTTGACAACGTTTTCAGCCAGTTCTATGTCTCAGTGCAGGATGAGTCAGGTTTTCAAAGCACTCAGCATGCCCTAACCCCAAGTGGGAATTTTATCATGAACTTGGAATGGGACCAAAGTTATCATGAACTTGGAATGGGACCAGCACTAAGGCCCAGATCTTCAATGACATTTAGGTTCCTGACTTCCCTTGAAATCAACCGGCGTTGGATGCCTAAATACCTTTTGAGGATCTGGGTTTGAGTGCTTTTGAAAATTCCACCCAGTGCCTCTCCAAAGAGCATCGCTTCACGTAAGAACAGAGATTTGCATGTGCTAGCTGATCCGCAACATTTCTGTCTCCTGAACAGTATCTTGGGGAGTGAGAGCAGCCAGGACAATCGGCTAACAAGTGAATGTTACATTCAACGTGGGGGAAAAAATGCATTTCTCCTGAGAGGGGACAGACTAGCAGCCCTGCAGAATGAAGCCTTCTGTTCATCCACATAGATATAGCCAGTGGCCAGAGGTTTAACTTCCTCCAACATGGCATTTTCCACCACAGTGTGACATTCCCTGTGTGTCATACCCTCCCACTCCTCCCTTCAAATCTACTAGCGCCATCCTAGCCTAAAAATAACCCATCAATGCCACACCCTGGCAGCCAGAAAAATTCAACCTGGAAATAAGAGACACAGAGGGCTGTTAACCATCGGAGCAGCCTTTCCATAGGACATGGCAGATTCTCAATCACTTGCAGTCTTTAAATCAACTCTTTCTAAAAGATGCACTCTAGCTCAACCACAAGTCACTGGGCTTGATGCAGGGATCAAAGTGAGCTTCTCTGGTTTGCATTACCCAGGAGGTCAGATTACATGATAACAGAGGTCACAGCTGGTCTTGAAATTTGATGTTTAACAAAAGCCAAATTTTCCTCCCTTTTTAACCAGCTATAGCGACAACCTCTGTTTCTGAATTAACCTGTTTGTAAAATGTGTCTAACACCAGCTACATACATCATAAACAGGCGTGGAAGGATTAGATTTTTATTGGTAAACGTCAATCTCACTGTACACACAAACCGATGCAAAAATATTTCCATCAAAATTTACAGATGAGCTCAATAAGAAAAATGCTGTTAGAGAACTCATGAGTTTGATGTAAGGCTATTCGCTTTGCATGTTTTGCATGTGATGTTGACAACGGTTTTAACGGTTATACGGCTTTAAATTCTTGAATCTCTCCATCTGCTGTCATGAAATAATCGTCTTTCCCACGCTGTTGTCTGATTGCCACCCTCTACTTTCCCGCAACTGGGAAAATATAAATCAATAAAAATTGTGTGTGGGGGGGGTGGAATGCTTAAAGCTAAACATCGATATTTTCTGTCAAAAATATAACAAAATCAAAATCAAATTCTGCCAAGCCGAATTATAAGGGATGGTGCAAGCCTTGACAGTGTTTTCAAAGAGTTTCGAGATCGGCAATTAAAGGACAACAGAGAAGTGCCCCGCATTATCAGTAATAATTTGCCCTGTATCTTTAATGACTTCTTTTTGTTCTTGTTGGTCCTAATTTTCAGCATCCTCACCACAGATTAGCAATGAGACCAATCTTGTTTCGTCGTTTCCTTGTATTCCCTTGACAGTCTGCATCCACCTGTTGTCTCTTGTTTTATACTTAGATTGGCATCTCCTGGGGGCAGAGACTGTCTTTTCATTCTGTGTTTGTACAGGGCCTAGCGCACGGGGGTCCTGCTCCATGACTGGGGTGCTTAGGTACTATGTCATAACAACTAAGTCAGTCACAGTTCTGAGGTTGTCAAGCATCTGTAATGCCTTACGAACCCCAGGACACGAACCAGGACCCGGCGTGTCTGGCTTGGGCTAATGATTCAACAGTGAAATATATTTAATATGTTTCTTTGGAAGCCTTCTAAGGAGATTGTCACAATGTACTCGCAGACAAATAGCTACTGGAGCCTGAATTTCCATAATAATACACAGTTTCTTTTCCCTGCTGCCAGGAAACCACATTCTGGCACCCTCTTTAATCCCCCTCCAACCCATGAAGGCCGCTCCTCACTCCCCTTCCCTTTTTTAGTATAACTCACATTTGCAGGAGGAAACGTTGGTTGCTGATATTTGTGCACGGCTGTCAGTGTCTCTCATTGCCATTCTGGAGGTCAGCCTCCTCAGGGCGAACTGTGAGACACAGTGGGCCACTAAAAACCTAGAAGGGAGAACTTGGCCCCTCTGTGCTGTGCTTTGCCAACCTGCCCGCATCAGAGACAAGCAGCCACTGCTCAGGCATTCCCATGCATTCCCGATTCCTGGGATGTACATGTGCCCCGCTAATACCTACCTGGCAGCATACACTGGGAGGCGCCCCATGGGCTCTGATCATCTAAAATTAGAATATGCGACGTCAAACTAGCCTTCCCTCTCCCCCAGCTAGAGTGACCAGATGTCCTGATTTATAGGGACAGTCCTGATTTGGGGGGCTTTTTCTTATATAGGCACCTATTACCCCCCCACACCCCGTCCTGATTTTTCACACTTGCTGTCTGGTCACCCTACCCCCAGCACATGCATACAGACCCTGCTAGCAAGGGACCAGTGGACGCAGAGCTTAAAGCAGCGCTGTCCCGCTGGTCCATGGCCTCGCTGGTAGAAATGTCACTGCAGCCACAAGCAGAGCACAAAGAGCTTGCCCCTGTGTCCATGCATGGTCACCTACAATTTATCACATAATGCACTGTGAAATGAAACCTCCCTCAAAATCCTAGTCGCTTCTGATCGGACAGGGCTATAGATCCTTACACTTATTGGCGTCTTTCACGATAAGAGATTCCACTCCAGTTACTTGTATTAGGTGAATTGAAAAATACCCTTTCTTTTGATTTTACAGTGCAAATATTTGTCATCAAAAATAATAATATAAATGAGCACTGTGCACTTTGTATTCTGTGTTGTAACTGAAATCAATATGCTTGAAAATGTAGAACATCCAAAAATACTTCATAAATGTCAATTGGTATTCTAGTGCTTAACAGTGCAATTAACACTGCAATTAATTGTTTTAATGGCGATTATTTTTTAGTTAATTGTGCGAGTTAACTGTGATCGACAGCCCTAGAATAAATCTAATTTACCGAAGCTGGCAGGGCCTGATGAAATTCATCCTAAGGTACTTGTTGGAGCAATTCTCTTCAAGAACTAATGGAGAACAGGTGAGGTCCTAGAGGAATGGAGAAGGACAAACATAGGAGAGCCCAGGGAAATATCGACCAGTCAGCCTCACTTCAATACCAGGAAAGATACTGGAACAAATTATTAAACAATCCATTTGTAAGTACCGTACCTAGAGAATAACAGGGTTATAAGCAACAGCCAACATGGGTTTGTCAAAAACAAATCATGCCAAACCAACCTAATTTCCTTCTTTGACAGGGTTGCTGGTTTTGGGGGAGCAGTAGTTTTCAGTAAGGCTTTTGATACAGTCCCACATGACATTCTCAAAAGCACATTAGAGAAATATGATCCAGATGAAATTACTATAAGGCAGGTGGCACAAGCGGTTGAAAAACCCTACTCAAAGAGTCATTATTGATGGTTCTCTGTCAAACTGGAAGGGCGTACTTCGTGAAATTCCATAGGGGTCTGTCCTGGGTCAGGTACTCTCAATATTTTCATTAATGACTTGGATAATGGCGTGGAGATTATGCTTACAAAATTGGTGAACACCACTGCACTTGGAGGGGTTGCAAACACTTTGAAGGACAGGATTAGAATTCTAATAAATGACCTTGACAAACTGGAGAACTGGTCAGAAGTCAACAAGATGAAATTCAATAAAGACAAGTGCAAAGTACTACACATAGGAAGGAAAAATCAAATGAACCACTACAAAGTGGCGAATAGCTGGCTAGGTAGTAGTACTGCTGAAAAATGGTCTGGGGATTAGAGTGGATCAGGAACTGAGTATGAGCCAACAATGTGATGCCATTGAGAAAAAGCCTAATGTTCTCGGGTGTATTAACAGCAGGGTTATATGTAAGATTCAGGCGGTAACTGTCCTGCTCTATTCAGCGCTGGTGAGGCCACAGCTGGAGTACTGAGTCCAGCTCTGGGCACCACACTTTAGGAAAGATGTGGACAAATGGAGAGAGCCCAGAGAAGAGCAACAAAAATGATCAAAGGTTTAGAAAACCTGACCTATGAGGAAAGGTTAAAAAACTGGGCATGTTTAGCGTTGAGAAAAGAAGACTGAAGGGGGAACCTGATAACAGTCTTCAAATATATTAAGGGCTGTTGGAAAATGGAGAAAATTCAACACTGTCCATGTCCACTGAAGACAGGGCAAGAAGTAACAAGCTTAATCTGCAGCAGGGGAGATTTAGGTTAGATATTAGGAAAACTTAGCCATAAGGACAGTTAAGATCTGAGGTAGGCTGAAGATTTTTAAGAACAGGTTAGACAAACACCTGTCAAGGAAGGTCTAGGTTGACTTGCTGGTGCCTCAGAGCAGGGGACTGGACTAGATGACCTCTCGCGGTCCCTTCCAGCCCTACATTTCTAGATTCTGTGATTTTCAAACTTGGGCTCAGTGAAAGTTGCGTGCACTCAGGCCCTCTGCAGATCAGACCACTTGTATTTAGGTGCCTGCCTTTAGGCACTGAAATTTGAAATTTTTTGCTCTGTGTGTTCAACCTTAATTTCAGCCATTACTGATTTTTAGACTATGTACATTTGTAACCCTAGAGTTCTATCTGTGTTCAATTTGTGCATGTCTCTCTCTAAATATACTATATATCAAATACAAAGCCAAATTAAACTAGCCAGTAATTTGCTCAGCAGCCATTGACTTAATAAAGTAAGATCAAATGTTACCGGTATTATCCAGCATACCTCAGCAGTATAGATTCCACAACATGACATAACAATACTGCCTTAGGCTACTCTTTTTGCCAGTCCAGATCATAGATTTAATATTTGTCTCAAACACGTGCATGATGCCCAATAAACTTTTTTATTGTTATAATTACAGCCTTACCTGAATATAATCCACAGTGACAGATTTACTGTAAATTGAAAGGACTCATAGCATAATTTCTAGTTATCAAGAAGATATCCTTCCCCACCCCCACCCCTGGTTGAGCAACCAAGAGTAGGATTGGAAGGTGGGGCAATAAAAACACATGGTAAATTGCCTCAGTGGTGGGGTAAATCCCAACAGGATGATTTGCAAATATTCTATTTAGACAAAGAGATGAAGGACATTTGTATTCAGCTTGAAGTTGTGTTCACTCCTCATGGGCATTTCAAGCTGAAAAACAAAAAGAACAAAACACAGAATTTCTTGCAGTCTGATTTGTTGCATACAAACTTCACAGGACTTTCTTGGGACTCCTGAGGAGAAACATTTCCTAGGACTTTACAAGACAGCAGCCACTTTTTCATTGCAATGAGCCCATTTTTAGCGGTGTTTACAGGGCTTGTGGTTTTACAGCAGTAAAAAGCTTATGAGGTGCTTAACTGAACAAGACCACGAACCTCGCCCCATACGGCCCACAATTCAGCGTCAGCAGCCATGTGAGGGTGGGGACCAATCACTCAATGAGCAGGGAATGAAGCAAGGTAGGAAGAGGGTTACAGAGAAATGGACACAGGGTTACTCAACTGAGGTCCCATTTCCATTGTTAAAATGTAATGATTATTTAATCCATGTTCCTGCAATTCAGCATCATGAGGAATGAAGGTCCCAGTGTCCCAAAAACATCCTCCTCCGATTCTGACTCCAGAAATGCCAGCGTGAAGGTAGACAACCTCAGGCTGGAGCTTACAGACACCAGGCTTTCTGAGTAAGAAGCAGCTTCATATACAAGCTGATGTTAATTGGCCACTCCCTCCTTTCACACACATCTTCTTCTCACTCCTTTGCACAGCTTCCTCCTCTCCTATGAGCGAGCACAAGTAGATGTCCAGGAGTAGATTGTTCAGGAGTCCAAATCTGCGTAAAGGAAACTAAATGACCACCACCTTATTCATCACTTGTGAATCTGAATATTTGTAAACAGATTAAAAAGGGAAAACTGCCTTTTAGCCAAACAAAGTAATGTTAAATCCCTCCTCCCCGGAACACTCATACATACACGTACATGTCCTTCCATGTCAAAATGTCACACATGCCCCAAAGAGGGAGAGACAGGAGATAAAAGCTGACTGGGTGGGTTGACTCAGATCAAGATTCATTGGATGAAGGAAAGTATTAAACTTTTGTGCACATAGACTCAGACTTTAAGGCCAGAAGGGACCATTCATGATCATCTAGTCTGACCTCCTGCACATTGCAAACCACAGAACCTTGCCCACCCACTCCTGTAATAGGCTGAGTTAATGAAGTCTCACATCATGACTTAAAGACTTCCAGTGACAGAGAATCCACCATTTACACTAGTTTAAACATGTAAGTGACCCGTGACCCATGTTGCAGAGGAAGGCAAAAAAAAACCCTGGGTCTCTGCCAATCTGACTTGGGGGAAATTTCTTCCTGACCCTAAATACGGCGATCAGTTGGATTCTCAGCATGTGGGCAAGACCCAGCAGCCAGACCCCCCGGGAAAGAATTCATTGTAGTAACTCAGAGCCCTCCCCATCTAGTGTCCCATCACCGGCCATTGGAGATATTTGCTAATGGCAGTCGCAGATCAGCTAGATGCCACTGTAGCCAATCTCCTCATACTATCCCCTCCGTAAACTTATGAAGCTCAGTCTTGAAACAAGTTAGGGAGCAGTGAGGGCAAAAAAACCTTTGGAAGGCTTGTACCTTGTACCAGAACAACCACACAACAAACAGGTACAAGCTTGGCATTTCTGAAATATTCAATGACATCTGTCACTCTATCTTTTCCAATTGTGTCGGGAAGTACCCTATCAAAGGCAGTGACTCCTGGTTCTTGCACATTAACATTGGATCGGTAAGTCCTTTCTTCCTCCCACTATGTAGCATGCTACCTCCATCCAGAGAACAAAACAATTTAGTAGCTAATGAGAGCTAGATTTCAACAAGAAGTTGTCATCGTTGCTACACAACAAAAACGGGCCAAAGGATCAAGCACAACAGTTACAGTTTAATGCCATAAAAGGCTGTCATGTGGAAACTTGTTTCGGTGTAACACTGCCAGTATCTTGGGCCTCATCAAAATTGAGTAAACAAAACTCTTGACCTCAGCTGCAAACATGACAGCATTAGTCATCTGTAGGCTGACTGTGGCATCATATTTATTGGAGTGGGTTAAGGACAAAAGGCTTGGGTGGGATTAACATCGATGATGTATTTGAAACCATCAGACTTTTTAGCCTTGATGGACACAGTCCATCATATCCAGACAGCATCACGCATCACACAGCAGTCTTGCCTTTCATTCAGAACTGATGGTTGTTTCAAATCCATTAGCACTTGGAATTATACCTACCCTTGGGTCAACATGATGTTGCTCTTGTAAATGAAAGCTTTGTAGGACATTAAAGTTAAGATATTCACAGATCACAAGAGAAGTCTTAGCTGTGTTAGGGGGATGCAAACATTGTTAACTTCACCATATGTGGTCCATTCTCCACGGTCCCACTTGAGGAGCAGAAGTGCATGCTTAACGCTCGGCACATAATTCACTGCTGTCCTGAACAGGACTGCTGTCTTGAAATCAGGGTGCATACTTAAAAAAAATCCTAACTCAAACATTGTATGTGGGGGCTGAACATTGAAAGCCTACTTTGGATAGGCCTGGCATAGCAGGAAAGCCCCACTGTAAGTCTTCTAATCATGAGGTTTTCTAACTTCTGCCCAGTTACGATGGTGCCAAGATTGCCGATATCCTCACAGCCCAAGACTGTGTTTTGCCATCATGACCGGAATAATTAAAACTAGGAGACATTCTAAAGCTCCATTCAGATTCCTGAGGCATTGTTGCAACATGAAATCAGATTATTTGGTTAGAAACACTCCCATCTCCCCAAACTTTGAGTCTATTGTAAGACCCATAAGATTTCTAGTGTAGAAATGCAGCAGGATTCTATACTGGGATGGAAAGGAGCTAAGAAAACCCATCCAGTATAAATGGATAGCAAGTAGCTGTGAAGTGAAGACTGTGGGATGTGCATTTGCTGTGGAATCAGGACTCTGGCTCCTGATAATGCCCTTGTGACAGCGAATCCACAGTGTAAGATCTAAATCAATCTTTTTTTACATAGTCACATACACAGTGGCATCGGTGCCAGACTACTCCAGAAATCATGATGTGGTGCAGGGGCGCAGTGGAGGCTAGCTCCCCCGCAATGTAAATACCAGGGAGTGGATCTCGGTTTCCGCCCTCCGGGTGGTTTCCATCCCTATGACTCTTGCAGAGGCGAGAGCAGGCACCAGCTATGTTTCCCCCCACGCACCCAGGGAGGGGGCAGAGACAAGAGCAGAGCGGCAGCAGGGGCTGGAATTGCCACCATGATGCAGGAGATTGGGCCAGCCACTAGGGAGCAGAAGGGACTACCAGCAGAGATACCCACAGTGTGGGAGGGGCCAGAGCACATGGACCAGCCCCCAGGCTGGGGTACCAGCACCTAGGTGGGTGACAGGGGACGTCACCGAGAGGGAGGGGAAAGCACTGGGCACCAGCTGCCCAGGAATGGCAGTAGAAACTGCCGGGATGCCCCTTCCCCGCCTGAAGCCGGCATTCCCCCCAGTCTCATTAGCTCCCCTCACTCCCTGTCGTAGCTCTCTGTCCCCCAATGTGTTGTACGGGAACTGAGACACAGAGGCTAAGTGATATGCCCAAGGACACACAGGAAGTCTGTGACAAAGCAGGTTATTGACTGAGGGGCTCCTAAATTGCAGGCTAGCCCCCATACCATAGATCCTCCTTCCTCTCATTTTAATGACAGATCAGGAGAGAAACACCACACTCATCCCCCTAGAATTCCACTCAAAGTTTGTTTAGTTTCTCTTTGCTTTCTCTTTGGATTTTAAAAGCTGTTCTTTGATTTAATGTCTCCCAATTTACCTTCCCGAATGCAAAAGGGGTGACTATGTCCATGCCATACTTTCAAGCTACAGGACGGAATGCAAGAATTCAGAAGTGGGCTGTGGCAAGTGTGTGACAGAAGGGCTTAGGTAGGTACAACAGAGGGATCCCAAAGTAAGTGGAGCTGTTGCTTCAAATATAGCATCAGTGTTTTGGATGTCTGGGACTCTGCTACGAAGCTGGTCGGATTCATTCCTCACAACTGATTAAACACCGATCTGATCCAGATTGTCAGGACACTGTTTATATACCAAAAGAATCCAAAGTGACAAGACACGTTAGGAGAGAAATGATCCCCTTCCTCCCAAATTAAAAACAACCACTTATACACGGAGACGCAAAATGCCTTTCGCACCAGGAAATGACTTGATATGGTTTATGGTCTGCGTGGTGGCAAGATTAGGGTCTACAATCAAGTGAACCATTAAAAGCAAGATTAATTGAAACCTTTCAACCAATGTTAGCTACTTACTGCTCTGTTTAGAGTGCCAGGGTTGTGGCCAGCCAAATCTTTGTAAGAATAGCCATACATGGTGAGTTTCTGAATTCTTCCTGTCCTCTGTCAAATGTTTTATTAGACAATAAACTGTGAATTATAAACACAAGCAGAGAGCAGCATTTGGAAATGCTACATGAGCAAAAGACCATGGATGGCTTTATAGTCTTGCAATACAGTAACAATTGGATTCAGAATGACAGGTCATCAGTGAGGTAGCTCAACAATAAGGGATATAACAGTTTTCACATCATAAGGTACAGAGACAGAGTTCAGAGGAAATCTAAGGCTTCAGAAAGTAAATGGTTCATCTTCCAAAAGAATAATCTAGTGACAAAAGCAATTTAGAATCCATCCAAGCATACAAGTAAATTTTTAAAATAAATGCTGAAACACTGAAACCAATGTACGACAAACTGTTGTTGTTGTTAATGAATCACTGCTATTCAGCTATTTAGCAGGAATTATGTTCTTGCCTGGGGTTACCCTGGTAACAATAAGAAAAGGAGTACTTCATCGGATGCTGTAGCTCACGAAAGCTTATGCTCAAATAAATTGGTTAGTCTCTAAGGTGCCACAAGTCCTCCTTTTCTTTTTGCGAATACAGACTAACACGGCTACTACTCTGAAACCTGGTAACAATAACTCCTTCCTTGACAAATACACTTTATAAAAGTACTACTACATCTAACAAAGAAGCAAACATCACAGCCTTTAATTTCCCCTCTCAGAGGAGTTAAAGGGACAGGACTAAAATTTCCTGGGCTTTCACACAACAGCAGTTTCCGTAGCCTGCTATTTCTCTGCTCTCACTGCACTCTGCCAGTTTTCAAAGGTTATTCTGCCTCTGCATCTGATAGAAATATCACCAAATGCAAGATACTGTAGATGGAGCGGCTGCCTCTAAATTTTGGTGGCCAGCAGAAAGTGTCTAGAAGATCTAGACTGACTATGCCTAAAAGAGTTAAATGTACCAAGGCAGAAACTTTTGTCAATAGAATTTTTTTTAAGGGCGAGAGGAATACGATACTCTTCAATTACAAACTTTTCGGACAGATACTTGTGCTCTGCATTAGTTGTATTGTTAAAGTTCATTGCGTCCCCAAGATTACAGCAATCCATATCAAACACCAGCAGGCGATAAGGTAGTGTAATTTGTTTAATAAAGTGTTTTCTTTTTTAAAAAAAAATTTTATAAGACACACGTATTTCACAATAAATGATCAATGATACATGAAAAAAGACTGCACTCCCAAACCTGGTGTTAGACATAGATTGTACAATATATGGTAATGTACACAGATATACACATTGCTATGGAAACGGGCAGCACATGACACCACACAACGAAAATGAAAATTCAAGCTTGCTTTGAGATATCTCCAGAATTAAAGTCAGAATTTGAGGAAAATTGAATTTATTTTTGGAAACTGATCATGTGCTCTGTTATCATATGTTCTGTTACAATCGGCATGAAAACAAGTCACCCTTCATTCACTAACCATGTGAAAACAAACGCAGATACACAGAAAAAAAGCTGTGAATCATTTTCACTACTACAAATACATTTTACCTGAAACTGATAACATTCCTTTGGTTGTTTTTAGTACAGAATGATGGAGAGTCACAATTTCTTAGTTCTGTTTTCCTGCTTTTCTTTCTTTTCCAAAGTCTTTTAAGATCGACGCTGAGGATAACGTAAACTGTGAATTCTTAAGGATCCAACATAGCCTTTGTATGACAAACTGTTAAATGCAAAAAGAAATATGAATATCACTAGAGACATACAGGAAACTTACAGGCTTCTTTCAAACCACATGAAGAAAAATACCTTTGCTTGCAGTCATGTGAAGTCTCCTCCATGAACGTTTTTCCCTTTGCTACGCACACCCCACTTATCTACACCACTCTAGATCAGAGCTCCATTTAAAAACCAGGATAAAAATACATGGCTGAGTAGCTAAAATAAATAACTAATGGCACCCCACAAAAAGGAACAGCCCCCATCCAGTGGAAGATCTGCAGATTTGTATCTACGCAGTGTAATGGTGAGGCCAAAATTGTTGGGCTATTAACAAGATGTAGCAAAAATTTACTAAGTGCTTCCCCTTCCTCCAATATTAAAACAAGATGTTGCAAACACGACCAGCCTCTGTTGCTCTGAAGTATAGACCATATAATAGTAAGCTCTTAAAGTAACCCTCTCTACCTTCTGGCTTGATTTCAGCAGTTATATGTCACAGAAACCTCATTTGTTGTGATTGCAGTGAAGAGAGACAAATAATTCTCATATGCATAACAAAACTTCTTCGGTAAACAGCACTTAATTAGATCTCATTAGAAATCCTGCATTCTCATCTGGCAAACCCCCTGGCAACCCCCCGCATACATACTGCCATGGGTCAGAGCTCCTTTTGTTTACTAAAGTACATCGTAAATAGTGTCCGCAAAAATACAGTAACGGCAACTGGCCAGTGGAAATATTAGATTTACTGAATGTGTAATATGCCACTCCAGTACTAAAAATGAAGGGATCATCTAGTTTATCAGGAGACGTTTTGAAGAGTGAACTGTAGGCTAGCTGGTGTTAGTAAGCCAGCAGGATGTTAACAGGTAGAGAACATTAACAGAGCTGAGGACTGGAGCATGGGACTGCATACTCTATGATTCCAAGACAAAGAAATGTTTCCACTTAAAGGTTTCTCAAGATCTTCCCTGAACAGACTAAAGCCTTTATAGAGAACCTCCTCGTGCAACTTCATTCATTCATTCGCTTGGATCCAAAAGGTATGGGACCTACCATACTGTGGAATTCATCCCTGTAGCCCTATGCACCAAGCGGCATCACAGATCAAAGCAGTTTCTAACCAATACCTGATAAATCATAGTCCAGCCTGAGCTCTATAGCTACAGCATTTGAGAGGAGGGACCAGGTCTAACTTAGTCACTGTGGTAATAAATGAAAACGATTAACAAACTGAGATCTCAAATAGCCATTCAAGGGAAGCACTGCCTTCTTATTAGTAAAGGAGAAAATTTTCAAAGGTGCCCAAGTGATTTAAGCAACTATGTCCTATTGATTTTCAGTGGGAAGCAGGCCCATCCCTTGGGCACCTTTGAAAATTCTACCCAGACCAGAAGAAGTGTTCAAAGAAAGGGTGGGAAGCCCTGTCTTAGAGACCTCAACCATGTCCGAGATTACAAGATACTCAGGGACGTGGCAATTAAAGAGGACTACATGTCAGATCAAAACGTCTCAATAGCAGCTGCCAGGATGAACGGAAAGGGCCATTTGTCCAAGTCATCCTCAAAAATATTTAGAAATATTAGGAAGTTAGGGAGTCATAACTGGATGACTCATTTCTGGTCTCTTTTCCACTTTTAGACTGATTCCATAGCAACTCTTGGAGACAATGTTTTCTGGAGATAAATTATGGTGGCCACTGCTTTCACAGAGATGCCTCACTATTAGGGAAAGCTAGGAGGGCAAAATATCTCAGTGCCTCTTAATGCTGAAGAGGACAAAGAATAGGATTTCCAGACAGGCCACCAGAGAGCTTGAGAATAAGAATTTACTAGACTCCAGCTAGAATCAGGTCCAGATTCAGCTAAATCTCTATACACTAGATCTGGATTATGGCAGACATGAGTGGCTGTCAGGAGTTAAGAAGTCTCTCCCAAAGGCATTTATTACCACGCTCAGAACTGTGGGGAATGGATTCTAATAATCCTATCAACTGTCAGGATGTGGGGTATTCTCTCAGCCCCAAAGAGTCACAGCTGTTTTTGTTTTTACAAATAATATTTTTATGACTGTTACCACTGAGTGCATTATTTTCACTTAAGTATATTATAGGCCAAGACAAAGTTCAGGTCTCTTGGGTCAAACTAACAACAGACCCAGCGGGGCTTGCTTCTCATTTACACCAAGGCTATTTTACGCTTCTCTGGCAGAGTAAAGGGGCCTTCAAATGGAAGGAAATTACATTTGTACCCACTCTAATGCCCCCTCTGTGCTGCCATTGTGGTGTAAAACGGCTTGGGTGTAAATGAGAATCAAGCCCAGATGTTTTTAAAGACAAGGGATTTTGAGGAATAAAGCAGCGAACAACATACCAGGAAAGCCTGAGGTGTTGTGTCTGGAAAAGAAGGATGAAAAAGTATAATTGATGATGCAGTTAGTGTACACAATGGATATAAATATGAGAAAGGGCTTTAGCTGGGAGAGAGAGAGAGAGAGAGAGAGAGAGAAAACAAATTATTATTACAATTGGTCTGGTAGGTCTTGATTGATGGAACCTGGAGTGTGACAACCCAACAGCTGATTTGTGAATCCACAGTGACAGAATAAGATAAGGTGGGAGCAAGATTAATCTGCTCAGGGCAGGATATTTCTTTCTAGTCACACCAAGGTCAGATCAGGACAAGAGCTGCTGAAAAAAGTATCTTATTCTGCTTAAAGAGTCAGAATATGGAGCTTGACTGTGTCAGAATCTTTTAAAGGAGACACATTACAAACCCTTCTTCACTAGCTGGGACGGGGCTATGGATATAACTGGTATGCTTATCTCTGCTAATGGAAAAGCCCTGCAGGACTTCTGGCTGGCGTGCCTTAAAGCAAGAGGATAAGAAAAACAGAAGCAGCTTTTAGCAGTTTTATGTCATTTGATAAAATAACCAAGTCACATTTCTTCCTGATGAATGCAGAACCGTTGATCGCCTGGGAACTTGAACCGAACTGGAAAGTATCTTTGTATCTTCAAAGGAAATTTTGCACAAGATTGTATAGTCATTCATTTTATTCACTTTCTTAGATCTTTCTTGATATATGTGATGTTAAGGCCTCCAAGGATTTTTCAGCTCTTCAGTGTCAGCTTCCAGTGCAAAGCTATGAGAAATCTGCAGCTCACTTTAGCAGGCTCTGTCGGCTTCCTGAAACAGGAACAGCGTACAGGCAACTGCAGCACCAGCTACAAAACGCTCTACCATCAAGGAGTCCCCTCTTTGTTTTAAATTTTGCTTCACGCACCCGCCACTGGATTTAGTCATTTGAGTGCAGCTGAACTAATGCATGGCAGGCTGGCAAGTCATCAAACTCCACAAAAAGAAATAAAGAACAAGATGCAAACCTGGACAATGGATTCAGGTACACACGGTTCTGATTCTTCAGCTGAAATACAGAGCAGTTTTTTTTAAAAGTACCATCATTTCACCAGGAGCAGGTCTCATAAAAATAAGAGAAATTAAAAATGAAAGAAACATATATGGTAACATAGTTCACTCCTCAGCCTACGACCATCCCCTGCCGTATAACCTTAAGTGCTTTGTCCAATCGAGTTTTGAGTCAGGCACTCACGGGGGTTTTCACCACTACTTTATAAAGCTTGTGTAACACACCTCACTGTCAGGAAACTGTTTTCCAAAAACCCATTTTAGACGAAAGGTACGCCTGACCAGAGATGTGCTGCCAAAATGTTAACAGGGGGCTTCCCTAAAAATGTTAGCCTTAGAGGTTCATGTAATGTCCCCTGAGCAAAAAACCACCCCCCAAACCAACAGCCTGCTCACCGACCCAAATCCACCTATTTATTCCCTGCTCTTCCCTAACCCCTTAACAAACCAGAGGCTGGGAGTGGGCAACAGGGCATGGAGCATTTGGGTGATTGCCTGTTCTGTTTATTCCCTCTGGGGCACCTGGCATTGGCTGCTGTGGGAAGACAGGATACTGGGCTAGATGGACCTTGGGTCTGACCCAATCTGGCTGTTCCTAACCATCAATTCCATACTCGTATTTCCCCACAATCCATTAATTACATTCTCCCCCGCAACCATGAATCTTTCAACACCTCCCCTATCCTTGTGCCCTACAGCCCACCATGCTCCTCCTTCCAAGCACATGTCCAATTTCTTCCACATACAAGATTTTTTTTTTTAAGATAGAGTTGACTTTGTCAGAATCTTTTAAAAAGGAGACACCATAAACCAGGCTTCGCTTGCTGGAACAAGGCTGGGGATGGTATGATTTTTGCTGCTAATGGAAAAGTTCTATAAAACCTTCTGGCTCATGTGCATTAAAGCAACAGGATAAGAAAAAGAAAGTAGCTTTTAGCAGTTTTGTGTCCATTTGACAAAATAAGCAAGTCACATTTCTTTCTGATATATATATGCAGAACTTTTGATCGCCTGGGAACACTAACTGAACCTGAAGATATTTTCTTATCTTCAAAGGAAATTTTGCACAAGATTGTACATTTTTTCCATCTCCCAAACCATCAATCCTTCAATCCCACCCCTATTCTTCTACCCTTTAACCCACCATGCTACCCCTTCCACATGTCCAATTTCTTCCACACAAGCCATCTGAAAATTCTGGCTAAATGAGAGTAAGGAACATCCTACTCCGGAAATCAAGAGAGACATGAAAGCTTCTGTAAATGAAAACGCCACCAATTAAGATGTTTCCACACCACTGACTATTTCATGTATCTCCACAAATACAAGAAAATGATCAACAACTGAGGAAAATACCCACAGAACAAAATTAGTTGAGAATTAAAACATTCCAGACAAAAAGAAAAAAAGCCCACAAGAGCACTGACCCCTCTTGACACCTACATGAGGGTCTGAAAAGCAAAAGTATGGAGCTATGCAGCGACGACAATGAACTACTGTCTAACTGGTCGCTGAAAATTGCAGACAGGTCTTTGGTGACATTGTATAAGCAAAAGTTTGTATCTGATAATTATCATGAACTGAAGAAAGTCCATCTGTGCTGTGAATGAAAAAGACTTTCCTTTTTTTCCTCCAGAAAAGAAGCCTCGCTATTCTTGTTTGTTCAGTTTACACGGAACATGTCCATTTTCTCCACATACCACTGCTTCTCATTCAGGAAAATGGCAGATGCCAGTCACCTGGCTTCAAGTTTTCAAATACCAAAAGCATGGTCCTGTCAGAATGTTGCATTGCAGATCTGTGACGTCTCCTTTCGTTCAGATGATTTTATTAAATTAAGTGGCATTTTGCATTTCCACCAATGTGGAACATAAGAGCTTTAAAACCTACAAAAAGCTTAAGAATTACATTTACAACACATTAACAAAAGAAGACTTAAACCCAAAAGAGTAAGGTACATTTATTCCACTAATCCCAGGCACAAAAGAATTTACTACTTACATTCCCTTTCCAAAGATCTAGTTTCAAAGATGTATGACAACTCCTATATTATTCCACCTATTTTTAAATCAAGATTGGATGTTTTCCTAAAAAATATGCTCTCGTTCAAAACAGGAACTAATTCAGGAAAGTCCTAAGGCCTGTGCTGTAAAGGAGGTCAGACAAGATGATCACAATGGTTTTATAACCTATGAATCTACTCTTCTTATAGGAAAAGAAGCATTGACATACGGCACCAAACTAGTGGTCCATCTGTTCCAGTATCCCATCGCTGCAAGTGGTCAATTCCAGGTACTAGTTAATGGCCAGTTTCTTCTTCTTTTGTTTGTAATTAAAAAACAAAAAAGATGCCCTAAAACATGAGGGTTTATATCCCTATTTTAAATACCATCCAATGCCAAATGGATGTCCTCATAAACGATATCTATGTCTAATTCTTTTAGACATTTACATAAGTCATACGAATGGGTCATCTGACTCCTACAAAGATCTAGGATTCAATGTTATATTGTGGCAATGCCTATCGCAGGTTAATTATGAGCTGTATGAAAATATTGCCTTTAATACGTTTTAAATGGGTTGTCTTTCTGTTCTTTGAATGCTACTTGTTCTTCTACTATAAGAAAGGATAAATCAGGAGCATCTGATTTACTTTCTGTATACCATTCATTATTATGCATACCTCTACCATATCCTCCTATTCTTCTCCTCTAAATTAACAGTCCCAGTCTTGACAGTCTCTCTTTTTACAGAAGCCTGTCTGTGAACTCCTATTTCTGCCATATCTTTAATGAATGCTGTGTAGTTGTAGTCATGTCGGACTCAGGATATTAGAGAGACAAGGTGGGTGAGGTTATATCTTTTGTTGAACCAACTTCTGTGGGTGAGAAAAACAAGCTTTCAAGCCACACAGTGCTCTTCTTCAGGGATGGGAAAGGAACTTCCAGCATCATCACAAAATACAAGGTGGAACAGATTGTTTAGCATAAGTAGTTAGCACATATTGTAAGGGACCATTCAAGCACCCCTGCAGTCATAGGACAAAAAGATGGGGTTAGTGGGTCACAGGTTGTTGGAATAAGTCATAAATCCAGCGTCTCTGTTCAGTCCATGATTGTTAGTGTCTAGCAGAGTAATAAATTTAAGCTCCCAGGCTCATCTTTGAAAGTGTTGTGCAGATTTCCTTTGAGGACGAGGGCTGATAGGTCAGATCTAGTTTCTGCAGGTGATAGGGTGTTTTTGTTTTTTATTGTTTTCCTGTGCGAGTTCATTGGAGAGCGTAGTGATATGCTCCGAGGAGAAAGTCCGGGATACACACCTTAACACACACAAAACCACATTCACCGAACATGGGCACTCCACCAGAGAAGTCGTTCACATTGTGGAAGAGGCCACTCAAATACCCTGAGAGAACCTGCTTCAACACAGAAATAAAACCCTCTCTGACCACACCCCTAGTTGTCACGTACCACCTCACACTGGAACCCATATGGGATAGCATCAAAGAACTACAGCCCATACTCTATGGGGACACCATCCTGGAAGAAATCTTTCCTAAACCCCCTCTTCTGGCCTTCAAACACGCCCCCCAACCTCTCTAAGCTCCTCATTAGAAGCAAGCTCCCCACAGACCAGGACCCGAAAACAACTCAAAGCATCATCAGACCCTGCCAGAACAACAGATGCCAAACCTGCAGACTTATCTCCACTGCTACAATGATCAACACACATCAAGATCCATGGGTCCTACACATGCCTATCACAAGATGTGGTGTACTTCATCCAGTACACTGAACGCCCCAACAACTATGTGGGTGAAACCGGACAATCTCTACACTCCAACAAACTCTCACAGGAAAATGATAAAAGACAAAAACACCCTATCACCTGCAGGTGAACATGGTTCACAAAATGATCACTCTATATACATATTTGTAGTTTGAAATGCAAAACATACAACTTTAGAGTTCATTTTAATGTTTGAAGTGTCTGGGTTTAAAGAAGCAGGGTATATTGTTTGGAAATAAATGCTTAAGAACTTTGCTACTTGCGTTCATAAAACCCAAAGATATCTTGAAATGCTACGTGTATGTATATAAATATGTGCAGACCTATATTCAACCTTGGGCTGAATTTTTGGGGGAAAGTTTCACCTAAACAAGTTTAGCTGTTTCAGAGAATGAGATTAAGAAAAAAGATGTTTTGTCCATTTAAAAAAAATTGTAACTGTTTTGTTGAGATATTCTAGCTTCTCCCTGGCTTTGCAGCAGGGACTTGAAATTTGGTAAGGGATTCCCCGCCGTATCTGGGGTGTGCCTTTTGCTGTCCCCAGGAAATCCACCCACATTTGGCCAAGTTATAACTCTCTGAAAATCTCAGTTTGCACGTGAGCAGTAGAAACTTGTTCGAATTTGGCAGCTAAATTCTTTGGAGATCCTATCTACACTGAGCACGTTCCATGCCAGGGCTGCGGTGGCTGAGCCGGATTTTGCCTCCAATTGCTTCGTCTGGCAGCCAGAAATCACTGTAGTGTCAGGCACCATAACTAAGAGTAAGGATTCAGAGTAACAGCCGTGTTAGTCTGTATTCGCAAAAAGAAAAGGAGGACTTGTGGCACCTTAGAGACTAACCAATTTATTTGAGCATGAGCTTTCGTGAGCTCACGAAAGCTTATGCTCAAATAAATTGGTGAGTCTCTAAGGTGCCACAAGTACTCCTTTTCTTTTTAAGAGTAAGGAGACACTCTCTCCAGTGCTCCCAATGCACCCCATGCTGGTGGTACAAGCAGCAAGCAGGAGGAATCATCCTGAATGGAAGGCAGAGGGTGAGCAGCTGGGAGGGTCCTAGTTTCAGCCCCAAGAGGATTCCGTAACCTAGGCTAATATAAGGGTAGCTTTAGAAAAGATTGTACCTTTTCCTACATAGCCAAGGATTTTTCAGAAGTGTACCTGCCAATAGTCACAACTGCGAGCCAAATTCACACTTGGGCCTCGTCTACAGACAACTCCTACTGGTGCTGCCAACATTTCTGCTGGTAGTCCTGGCGGAAGCCTTAGCATGTGCAAGGTTTTGAGTGATTTCCAGCATTTTAACTGCTAGGGGTGAGATTTCGTGCTGCACCTCTGTGAGGCACAGCGCAGAACTTGCCACCAGCTGGAGAGGAGTTGGGTGAAGGCTATGGTGGCGGTGGCTTTAACCAATTTTGCTCTCTCCTAATCCTGGTCTGCTCTGGGGGCTGGAGAGGCAGCTGGCTTCCCTATGGACTGCGTGTTGCGACTCTACCTTCAACACACCCCTCCGACCACCAAGCCCTGGCACTCCCCCTACACCAGGGCTTGTAGTGGGGTCCTGAGAAGGCAGCCAGAGTTCTTTATTATGGGAGTCCTCTCCTGGCTGGAACCAGGGCTTTCAGACCTTCTTTGCGCTTGGGACCCTTTCGCCCAGCATAAACGTGGGGCAGAACGGGGCTGAGGATCTCACTCGGTCATGTACACCACAGTCTGGGTTCGGGGTTAGTAGAGGTGTTAGAATTGCAGCCAATAATAAACGAGAAAAAAGTGACTGTTCAAGAAGCTGAACTGAAGAGGAGATATACTTTTGAATTCTCTAAATCAAAGATGCTGTCATCTCCAACTTAGCTGTCTCCTTTAGGGCCAGGCTGAGGATACCCTTGTTCACAATGAATAAGTACCTCGCCCAACAAATAGCCCCTTAGGCTAGTCACTGCGAACAAGGGTATCACTATTAGGCCTTTAGGCATTTGCAAGGTGACTGTCAGAGTATCTGGGCAAGTGTCAAGGACTCGTACCTGAGGCCTGCTTTTGAGGATCAAGGTTCCCTTTCAGAAGACACATCTCCCTCTGCCCCACTGCTTGCACTGGGGTCCTCCTTATTACGAGGGGCATTTCTTTCTCTACTTGATTCAGAGGGTGCCTTGGTTCTGGTCTTCTCTTTCCTTTGCTGCTGTTTTTCAAGCTTTGCCAGCTATTAACAAAGAGAAAGGAAAAGAAACACTTTAAAAAATACAAACAGAATATTAGACAATAGCACCAAAAACTTCCTGAATTTGAACCTCTCTTCTGCAACTACAATAAAAACATTTTCAATGGTTCCTAACGTCACAAGAAAAGTGAATAATTTATAAGATGTGATCTCAGTGGATTGGAGGTGAATAGAAGAGCGCTCATCCTCACGCTCTTCTTTTGGGAGTGCAGTACCTGGTCATTTGACAATATGGAAAACTGATTAAAGACCTGGATCAAACAAGGACGGAGAGTTTAATTACAAAGCCCCGGATCCACAAAGGGACTTAGGCCTCACAATGCTGAGCACTTCGGCACCTAACTTTTAGGCATCTAGAAAAATCACAAGAACACCACTGCAGTCCACAAAGCCTAAGTTGGGAGATGGGTGCCTTAGAATGCTATCTGCAAAATCCAGTACACTGGGCAGGGAACCAACGAGGACAGGGCGGGTGTGCTAAAAAACCTCACCCTTTCTCAGAGACAGGCTCTTAAGTCCAGGCTACATGGAGGCACCTATCTCTGCTTAGTGAACCATGAATGGGAACCCACCTGGAGTCAGTCACACTCACTCTCTCTGGCCCAGTGACTATATAAGTATTTATTCCCAGTGAAACAGTCATTGGACCAGAGAGACAATGAGAATGACTCTGTAGTCCAGAGGTTAGGGCGGCCACCTGGGAGACCCAGGGTCCAATCAGCCTGCTCCAATCACTCTTTCATTATCTATCCACAGTGGAACAGCTTCAATGGGAGAGAGTGAGGGGGCCACACACCAGGATATCCCATAGCTCAGTGGTCAGAGCACTCTCCTGAGAGGTGGGAGACCCCTGGGCAAATCCTCTCCCACCTTCTGGCAGAGGGGGGGTGGAATTGAACCTACGTCTTCTACATCCCAGGGGGGTGCTCTAACCACTGGGTTAGAAGTTAAAAAGTGGGTACTACCACCACCTCCTCCTCCTAGATTTGAATAGGATATGATCCGGTAGACGGCCTCTGAGCATGCTTACCAGATCAGACCCCATACTTGGGTTAGGCGGCCAACAAATGTCTTCCCTGGCCTGTGAATCACGCCGGGGCTTCGGCAGGAGAAAGGTGCCTGGACACCTAGAGGGAGGGAGCAGCGCGCATGTCCAGAGGCAGAAACTTAGGCACTAAGGGAAATTTTACCCTGAAAACTTAAGCACCAAGTGAGTTTAGATGTCTACAGAATTTGGCAGGAGTTCTGTGAATTGCGGGGGAGCCAAATCCCAGACATAGGTGCCTACCCCCAAACTTAGTTGTTTAAGTCTGGGGTTTAGATGCCTAAGTCCCTTTTGTGGATCTGGGCCAAAGCTCTTGTAGAATTCCAGTGGAAACTCACCAGCTGTACAGCCTCGTGTTTTAGAGGGGCTTCATAATTTCAGCCATTTCTTATTCTGTACTGTTATGACTAAGGCAGAGCCAGGAACCAAATAAAGACATCCCATGTTCTGAGACCCAGCCTACACGACCATGCTAGAGGAGAATGTTATCTTTACAGAGAAAAACATTTGTATGGTCCAAAGCGAGGAGAACAGAACACCCAATTTCAGCCACATCAGAGAGAAATCTCTGCTAACATTGTAGACCTAATATTCAAAAGGAAAATAATGAAGAAATCATTTCTCAATGTAGAAGCCTTCAACCCAATGTGAAAAACCAAATTAAGTTGAATGTCGGTGTCACTTTGGCATTTATCTCCCATTTTTCAGAGAAGCAGCCTGCAACACGTTTCAGGTATGTTGCTTATCAATAGCTACCCTACTGACTAGAGACACTTCATGATTTTAGTTTATCAGTTGATTTGATTTTCTGTAATCTACTGTAATTTATCAAACTGCTTTTTCCAATTTCTTCTGGGTTAATAATGTGTTAGCTGCAAATCATCATTTCAAGGCCATCAGGACTTTTTGGGAATGAAATCAACAGAGAACAAACTGAGCTAGTTTACGTGTTACTATTCAGCAAGCTGAGAAACAGCTTCTTTTTCCTGTCTGAGATGGTAGAGTGTAATAGTTTAATTCATGCCATACAGTATATTGATAAGTCATGAGGACAAGTATGTAATATTTCGCCCAATGTATATGTATCACCTATATGTACAACAGTCTAAATCCCATTATATATTATTATAAATTATATAACATGCGCATTATTTTCCCAGCAACACTACAGATAATACAGCAAGTGAATGTTTTAGGTGATAATGGAAAATTGGTAAATTTGCATCCCAGGAAATCTACGGTACATTTGCACTGCAAAAACCAAACAAACAAAAAACCACGGCAGCGAGTCTCCGAGCCCACGTCAACTGACTTGGGTTTGTGGGGCTCAGAATAGCAGCGTAGATGTTTTCAATTGGGCTGAAGCCCAGGCTTTGAGACCCTGCCCTCTCACTGGGTCTCAGAGCCCAGTCAGTTGACTCAGGCTCGCTGCCGTGGGATTTCTTCTACGGAGTATTTGTACCCCTAAAGTAGAATTGTTATTTTAAGAACCTTTGTAATTTTTGGCTGTTCAGCCTCTCACAAAGCACTGACAGGTGGTACATGCAGTTCATGCTGGTGGCTATTTATGTTGTGGTAATGGTAAACTCCAAAGGCCCAAATCAGAAGCAGAGCCTCACTGAGCTCAGCCCAGTGTAAACACGACTGTCCCTACTGCAAGGAGTTAACAATCTAATTTAAGAAGCAACACAACAAGTGTGACAAATTGCACAAGGGAAGGAAAAACTGAGGGTGAGGGAACAGAATGGGAACATGCTAACATGAAGAACTCAAACATTCCCAACCAGTTTTAAAAAATGTTATATGTATTTTGATATGTGCAAATAATAAACAAATAAAAACTAACTAAATAAATACCAGCAATCTTCAATCGCTTAGCCCTCAACCTAGCGGTTATCAGTTACATTTATAAATCCGATATTAACCTCCAGCTACACCAATGCAAAGGTGCCATGAGGAGATGGTAGACAAGACCCACTACGACAAACCTCTGAGAAGTTACTCGTGTTATCAATGTGTTTCCTCGTAGAATTACAATCATTCCCTTTACTGAAACACACTTAATCGCAACAATGACCCACCTACCTTAAATAACGGTGGTGGAAACAATCTCTGCTCCAGCCGTGTAACCGTACCTTCCATAACTTTTATTTAATAGTTTGTGATAATGATGTGATGATCTGAACCAGATGAAACCCATTATTTTGTAACCGATGTTCTCCTGCTCCTCATATTATTCAATTGTTTAAAAAACAACATATGGCACCATGAATCAAACAGTCAAATTTTCTCTGAGAACACTGTGAACCAACCTAAGAAATCTAAGTCTGTACTTTCTGAACTTTGAAAGCAGCAGTGTATGCAAATTGTGGAATTTGCATTATGAAGCAGAAAAGCCACAATGTTTATTCTATATTTTTATATTATATATTTGATATGCAAATGGACCAGATATGCTCTTAGGATAACAGTCTTCAAGTTACTGGATAGATGCATGTGAAAACAAAAATACAACTTCGAAAGAAATAGTAAAGACTCATGTATATTTAATGAAATATTTGCAAAGGTCATTTTTATCGTTTGAAACAGTTCATATTTCTAAAAATCAAATAGACTAAACCAAGCAGAATAAGGCACTACAGATAGAAAATTAACTAGAGATCTAAAGGCAACTCCAGATCCATCTCAAAGCAGGTCAGGAATCCAGGTGTCAGTATTTGAATAAACCCCTTTCTTAGAGGATGTGGCACCTTTAATAGACAAAAAATGGGAACTGAGATAACCAGGTAATTCAGTCCTGTCCCTGGGTTGCAGTGGTCGAAATGGCAGTATTCTCCCCCCAAAATGGAAAAGATGTAACAAATGGCTTGAAGAAAAAAAGGTACCCACCTTTTTAGTTGCTAAATTAGCCTACAACTTGTGTCAGACATGGGATATAGTATCTATTACATAATACTTTATTAAAAGATTAAAAAGCAGATTGTTACCCTCAGCAAAAATACAAAGAACTCGTGAATGACATGTATGAGACAACAATCTAACTATGTACTTATATGCTACCATCACCGTACCATTAATCTGTGGGTCAGAGTTCAGATACTTGGGATGTGATCAAATAAGTATTCCTAGTACAAGACTGATTTTGACCTTCGCTTTTCACTTCCTTGCTTTTAAGTGCTTGGGTTTGTTAAAATGATGTGATAAGCAAGTACAATGTTGTCACTATGTTTAAAAAGAGTTAAGTTAGTTCCATTTTTTGGCTTTGGATAGAATATAATCTGAATTGTAAACACTCTGGTCCAACAAATCATGTCTTGCAAGCTTTCAATGTATTACTGAACTTTTTATAAAGATCACAATGTCCTTTGAGATGGTTTTAAAAACAAGCATAAGACATTTTATTGTTACCATTACACTGTGTTTGTTGATTTGTTATTGTTGAGAGACTTCATGTGTGCAAATGCTGTAGTCAATGAAGAGCATTTCCATATTTTCCAAGACATCCTGAGAGGATCACAGACTACATACCTTGTTAAATGAGTATGGGCTGCAAGGGGAGCAATTAAGCCTTCAAACTAATTAGGAAACCATAATTTTCAAATGTAGACCCTGGAAACTCTGACCATCCAATCTACTGATGCAGTGTCCTGGAGCTCATTTGTGTTATCTTTCTGGTCCTCAGCCAGAGAGGGCCAGGGGGAAGGGAGAACACACCATACCAAACCAATCAGTTACACAGAAATAATCCTCCAATTCCACCCATGTGTTCTGAATCAAGAACCCATGGTTATTTCTTTAAATATCAGCTTCAGTTTTGGTTCAACTGCTGACTTCCTGGAGCATGGTAAGAGTCAAAAGTGTCTTGAAATATCTCAGGTGTTGTAAGGCTATTTTTCTCCTCATCCCATATAAAAATGCAAAAGCCCTCACTACACAGAAGGCAACTTCTTCCATTTAATATTTATATTTTCTTTCGTTGTGACTGAGCTGATAATCAAATCATCTGGAACTATGTAAATACACATTTTTTCCACCACTAAAAAAAAAAAGCCCTTAAATAATCAACATGCAGATTAACTGATGTATGCGATAACAATTTTGAAAAAGGTCAACATTTACATCTGGGTTGACAACTTCTGTGCCAAATTCTAGCATTAGGCAATTTAACAGTACATGACAGATCTGAAATCCTAAAACTGGAATTCTTATAATGGAAAGCTTGACAGAACGTTAAGACAGGAGGTTTCATCAACACTGAAATGCCTACCATTATGTCAGTTGTAGAGTCATGTCATGTCACTTTTAAAAATCAGTTTTGCCTTTAATAAAAACACTCTGAAACAAGCTGGCATATCAAGTGAAAGAAAGCGCAGAGTCAAATAAAGTAAAAATCTTAAATGAACCAAACTGTACCATGGAATCTCTTTGGATAGTAATTCCATGCTCTAATAATAAGAATATAGCAGTAGGGATATACTATCGATCACATGACCAGGATGGTGACAGTGACTGTGAAATGCAGAGAGATTAGAGAGGCTATAAAAAACTCAATAATAATGGGGGATTTTAGCTATCCCCATATTGACTGGGTACATGCCACCTGAGGACGGGATGCAGAGACAAAGTTTCTTGATACCTTAAATAACTGCTTCTTGGAGCAGCTCGTTCTGGAACCCAAGAGGAGAGGCAATTCTTGATTTAGTCCTATGTGCAGCACAGGATCTGGTCCAAGAGGTGAATATAGCAGAACCGCTTGATAATAGTGACCATAAGAATGAAATTTAACATCCCTGGGAGGGGGGAGACAC
Organism: Lepidochelys kempii; assembly: GCF_965140285.1. Taxonomy (NCBI): domain Eukaryota; kingdom Metazoa; phylum Chordata; order Testudines; family Cheloniidae; genus Lepidochelys; species Lepidochelys kempii. The sequence goes on along the minus strand of NC_136382.1, from coordinate 205,636,855 downwards.
AAAAGCAGCACACTACAGTAGCATTTAATTTCAGAGAGGGGAACTACACAAAAGTAATGCACATTGGAAAACATAATCCCAACTATACATATAAAATGATGGGGTCTAAATTAGCTGTTACCACTCAAGAAAGAGATCTTGGAGTCCTTGTGGGTAGTTCTCTGAAAACATCCACTCAACGTGCAGCCGCAATCAAAAAAGCAAACAGAATGTTGGGAATCATTAAAAAAGGGATAGATAAGAAGACAAAAATATATTGCCTCTATATAACTCCATGGTACACCCAACATCTTGAATACTGCGTGCAGATCTGGTCGTCCCATTTCAAAAAAGACATATTGGGATTGGAAAAGGTTCAGAAAAGGGCAACAAAAATGATTCAGGGTACAGAACGGCTTCCGTATGAGGAAAGATTAATAAGACTAACCAATTTATTTGAGCATAAGCTTTCGTGAGCTACAGCTCACTTCATCAGATGCATACTGTGGAAAATACAGAAGATGTTCTTATACATACAAACCATGAAAAAATGGGTGTTTACCACTACAAAACGTTTTCTCTCCCCCCACCCCACTCTCCTGCTGGTAATAGCTTATCTAAAGTGATCACTCTCCTTACAATGTGTATGATAATCAAGGTGGGCCATTTCCAGCACAAATCCAGGGTTTAACAAGAACGTCTGGGGGGGAGGGGTAGGAAAAAACAAGGGGAAATAGGTTACCTTGCAAAATGACTTAGCCACTCCCAGTCCCTATTCAAGCCTAAATTAATTGTATCCAATTTGCAAATGAATTCCAATTCAACAGTCTCTTGCTGGAGTCTGGTTTTGAAGTTTTTCTGTTGTAATATCGCAACTTTCATGTCTGTAATCGCGTGACCAGAGAGATTGAAGTGTTCTCTGACTGGTTTATGAATGTTATAATTCTTGACATCTGATTTGTGTCCATTTATTCTTTTACGTAGAGACTGTCCAGTTTGACCAATGTACATCGCATTGCTGGCACATGATGGCATATATCACATTGGTGGATGTGCAGGTGAACGAGCCTCTGATAGCGTGGCTGATGTTATTAGGCCCTGTGATGGTGTCCCCTGAATAGATATGTGGGCACAGTTGGCAACGGGCTTTGTTGCAAGGATAGGTTCCTGGGTTAGTGGTTCTGTTGTGTGGTATGTGGTTGCTGGTGAGTATTCGCTTCAGGTTGGGGGGCTGTCTGTAGGTAAGGACTGGTCTGTCTCCCAAGATTTGTGAGAGTGTTGGGTCATCCTTCAGGATAGGTTGTAGATCCTTAATAATGTGTTGGAGGGGGTTTAGTTGGGGGCTGAAGGTGATGGCTAGTGGGTTTGTGTGTGTGGAAAGGCGGGGGGGGAACCTGGATTTGTGCTGGAAATGGCCCACTTTGATAATCATACACATTGTAAGGAGAGTGATCACTTTAGATAAGCTATTACCAACAGGAGAGTGGGTTTGTGGGGGGTGGGGTGGGAGGGGAGAAAACCTGGATTTGTGTTGGAAATGGCCCACCTTGATTATCATACACATTGTAAGGAGAGTGATCACTTTAGATAAGCTATTACCAGCAGGAGAGTGGGGTGGGGGGAGAGAAAACGTTTTGTAGTGGTAAACACCCATTTTTTCATGGTTTATATGTATAAGAACATCTGTATTTTCCACAGTATGCATCCGATGAAGTGAGCTGTAGCTCACGAAAGCTTATGCTCAAATAAATTGGTTAGTCTCTAAGGTGCCACAAGTACTCCTTTTCTTTTTGCGAATACAGACTAACACGGCTGTTACTTTGAAACCTGTCATTAATAAGACTGGGATTTTTCAGCTTGGAAAAGAGATGACTAAGGAGGAGATATGGCAGAGGTCTTTAAAATCATGACTAGTGTGGAGAAAGTAAATAAGGAAGTGTTATTTACTCCTTCTCATAATACAAGAACTAGGGGTCACCAAATGAAATTAACAGGCAGCAGATTTAAAATAAACAAAAGTATTTCTTCACACAATGCACAGTCAACCTGTGGAACGCTTTACCAGAGGATATTTTGAAGGCCAAGACTATAACAAGTCTTTTTTGTTGAAGAATTTTTTGCTGAAGAATTGTCACTTTTAGGTCTCTAATCGAGTGACCAGAGAGATTGAAGTGTTCTCTGACTGGTTTTTGAATGTTATAATTTTTGCCATCTGATTTGTGTCCATTTATTCTTTCACGTAGAGACTGTCCAGTTTGACCAATGTACATGGCAGAGGGGCATTGCTGGCACATGATGGCATATATCACATTGGTGGATGTACAGGTGAACGAGCCTCTGAGAGTGTGGCTGATGTTATTAGGCCCTGTGATGGTGTCCCCTGAATAGATATGTGGGCACAATTGGCAACGGGCTTTGTTGCAAGGATAGGTTCCTGGGTTAGTGGTTCTGTTGCGTGGTGTGTGGTTGCTGGTGAGTATTTGTTTCAGGTTGGGGGGCTGTCTGTAAGCAAGGACTGGCCTGTCTCCCAAGATCTGTGAGAGTGATGGGTCGTCCTTCAGGATAGGTTGTAGAGTCTTGATGATGCGTTGGAAAGGTTTTAGTTGGGGGCTGAAGGTGATGGCTAGTGGCATTCTGTTATTTTCTTTGTTGGGCCTGTCCTGTAGTAGGTGACTTCTGGGTACTCTTCTGGCTCTGTCAATCTGTTTCTTCACTTCAGCAGGTGGGTACTGTAGTTGTAAGAATGCTTGATAGAGATCTTGTAGGTGTTTGTCTCTGTCTGAGGGGTTGGAGCAAATGCAGCTGTATCGCAGAGCTTGGCTGTAGAGAATGGATCATGTGGTGTGATCTGGGTGAAAGCTGGAGGCATGTAGGTAGGAATAGCAGTCAGTAGGTTTCCGATATAGGGTGGTGTTTATGTGACCATTGCTTATTAGCACCATAGTGTGCAGGAAGTGGACCTCTTGTGTGGACTGGTCCAGGCTGAGGTTGATGGGTGGGAAGGAAACTGTTGAAATTGTGGTGGAATTCCTCAAGGGCTTCTTTGTCATGGGTCCAGATGATGAAGATGTCATCAGTGTAGCGCAAGTAGAGTAGGGGCATTAGGGGACGAGAGCTGAGGAAGCATTGTTCTAAGTCAGCCATAAAAATGTTGGCATACTGTGAGGCCATGCGCGTACCCATAGCAGTGCTGCTGATTTGAAGGTATACATTGTCCCCAAATGTGAAATAGTTATGGGTGAGGACAAAGTCACAAAGTTCAGCCACCAGGTTTGCCGTGACATTATCGGGGATACTGTTCCTGATGGCCTGTAGTCCATCTTTGTGTGGAATGTTGGTGTAGAGGGCTTCTACATCCATAGTGGCCAGGATGGTGTTTTCAGGAAGATCACCGATGGATTGTAGTTTCCTCAGGAAGTCAGTGGTGTCTCGAAGATAGCTGGGAGTGCTGGTAGCGTAGGGCCTGAGGAGGGAGTCTACATAGCCAGACAATCCTGCTGTCAGGGTGCCAATGCCTGAGATGATGGGGCATCCAGGATTTCCAGGTTTATGGATCTTGGGTAGCAGATAGAATACCCCAGGTCGGGGTTCCAACAAGAACCAGTCCAACAGACTCCAACAAGAGACTGCTGAATTGGAATTAATTTGCAAACTGGATACAATTAACTTAGGCTTGAATAGAGACTGGGAGTGGATGGGTCATTACACAAAGTAAAACTATTTCCCCGTGTTTATTTCCCCCCACCCCACTGTTCCTCAGATGTTCTTGTCAACTGCTGGAAATGGCCCACCTTGATTATCACTACAAAAGGTTTTTTCCCCCCCTTCCCCCCCACTCTCCTGCTGGTATTAGCTCATCTTAAGTGATCACTCTCCTTACAGTGTGTATGGTAACACCCATTGTTTCATGTTCTCTGTGTATATAAATCTCCCCACTGTATTTTCCACTGAATGCATCCGATGAAGTGAGCTGTAGCTCATGAAAGCTTATGCTTAAATAAATTGGTTAGTCTCTAAGATGCCACAAGTCCTCCTTTTCTTTTTGCAAATACCGACTAACACGGCTGCTGCTCTGAAACCTGACATTTAGGGTGGTTCTTATTTGCCTTTTGGCATTGGAGTCTTTCACATTCACGTTTTTAAGCTTTCCACTGCAGCCACGAGGGAGATATTTTTTATTTATTTATTAGTATTTTTTAATGAAAGCTGAGAGTCTCATGGAACGGTATGACTGGAACAGATCCTTCAGAGAAATACCAGATATCCTGAGACTCGTGATTCAAATCGTATGAGTTAGCAAGCACTGGCACTGGAGAAAACAGCAACTGTTAGTGCCAGGGCAGAGGGCTGTGGCTGTTTTTCACATGTGCAATATGCTGTGCGATGGGCTTTATATACCGAGACTGGGGAAGCAGCACAATTAGCTGATCCTGAGAAAAAGCAACGGTTAGGGGATCCTGCCCATACAGCAGAAGAATGGCATCTGCTTTTTGCCTCCGGCAACGTAAATGTCCAAATATACACAGATTACATTTGGGATGCCAAAACGTTATTATGCAAAATTAAAAATAAGCCAGCTTTCCCCTGCATTGCTGTAAACCAAGAGCACACAATTTTTATGAAGGGATTTAGATAAGGCACATTTCTAATGAAAAGGGGAAAAAATTATAATTGGATAATGTGGTATTATGGTATCATTCTTAACAGTTATGCAAAGCTGCACAAAGATAAAACAGCTGTCAGATAAACTTCATGATTAGTGCTGAAAAGCCCTTGCATTTTGCTTTAAATTCTACTGCTATTACAAGATGCAAAACAAACTGATGCCACAAACCAAAACCCCACAAAACTTTGTGAATAAAAGAAAGATAGTCTGTCTTTCTCAAATACTTTATCAGAGAAGCAAAGGAACATGAATTCCACTTCTATTTAACCTTCAGCTCTGATAGATTTTCACAAATAAAATTTGTAAAACAAATGGATTTTAACAAAAAATGGCCAGTCAAAGTGTTTCTCTTGAATCCTGACCAGATTAGGAAGGATTAAGTGGGCAACAGCTTGAACTTTCAACTCTGCAAACCTGTGCAAATCCAACTTCTGGTATTAACCGAAATGAGTTTAGTAGCAAAGGCTGCCTTTGCTCAATTCCTAGTGAACATATTCCACTACTTCTAATTCCTCAATATTAATCACTGTAAGATGAAAAGTATGCAACTGGTATGAATCTTCCACAGGAAGTGCATTACTTCTTGCTAGTACAAGGAGTGGTCCCACCAGGACAGGTTATGGATTACTGCCCAATCCTGACAAAAAGTTAATGATTGACGTCAAAGAGACTACTCATGTGAATGAAGTTACCCACAAACTTCTGTCTTTGCAGGACCAGTCACTATATGAGGTGTTGAGTTAAGAATACTTCCTACACATTGTAAGCTTTCCAACGATGTTTCAGAGATGTTTGTAGATAAAGTTTATTGAACAGCGGGAAAAAAGTCCCCAAAACAAAATAAAACAAAAATGCTTCAAAGTTTTGTTAATAGCACCTTCTGATAGTTAGGGGTATGTATTCTTAAGAATAAGTTGAGGGCTTTTGTGTGTCCAGACCATTGCAAGTCTTAACAGATTTCTTCTAGTTACTTGTATTAGAGGAAACTCTACAAAACACATTGTCTTCATAATCAATCTAGAAGAAAAAAAACTAGACAACTCATCTAAAAGTAAGAAACCTTGCAAATTAAACAAACCTCATTATTCGTTATTTGTATTTCATTAACACCTAGGAGCTCCAATCATGGACCCAGACCCCAACACCGTGTTAGGTGCTGTATCAACACAGAATAAAAAGAGAATCCATTAGATCATTGTTTGTTATGCTTTAAAATAATTTACAGAAGGACAAGATGGCTGAGGGGATTAGCAACAGGATATACAGCTTTTCACTTAGTGATGAGAATCCGGACCATGTCAGTAGTAACCAAAAATAATTACCTGATGTCTGTCTAGAAATCTGTTATATAAGATCAGTGTACAGGGCTATCAGTACAGTTACCAGTGTCCACACTGTGAAAAAGCACCACCAAAATTAGCATTAACTGACAATGCTCAGAGCAGTCTTGCCAGACAAGTGAGAATGGGCACTGGCACTGAAATGCACTCCAACCCCGCAAGACAATCCCATCAGGTGCCTTGAACTACACTCCAACCCTGAAAGACGGGCTCGCCAGGTCAGATTTCAGCCACATTGGCAGAGCAGTGTGAGGAAGCTTGCATCGCTACTGCTCATGTTGTTCTTGTTCTGTAGAGAGTAAACTTAAGTCTTCAAGTTTGTCAATCCAGCACCTTTGACAGGGACTAAATTCCCACACAAAAGCAGAAGTGTGTTTTGTTGCATTTCTTTAAAGAAAAGGAGCTACTTTACACAATTCAACTTGGTTTTTTTCATTGAGCAAGTTTTACATCTACGCAAAAATGAAAGACGACAAGCACTGGATAGCAACAGGCAAAGCAAAGTCTCATCTAAATGGGCTAACCTCATCCCTGCTGTCAACAGAGTTACATCCAAATTTGGCCCAAAATTCAGACAGGAGCTTGCTTAAAGTCTTGTTCATTGAAGTATATTTTTCATTAGAACAGATCAGTTTTATGTGGCAAGCAAAAATATTACATAAAAGTGAAAGACATCAATTTTATGGTTAATAATGGATCAAGACTTTTTCTATATGATGCATATTGCCTGCTCCTTTTCTTGGGACAATAGCATGCTCCTGAAGCAAGGTCTTGGCTAGCTAATTATCTTCATTTCTGAGACAAACCTGTTAATCAGAGAAGGATAATTTTTTTAGTCATTTCCAAACAAAACCATATTAACTGGTCTCAGCAACAAGCAAGCAATGACAAGGAGATACAGTCCAGGGCTGACTGGACTTACATTTGAAGTTCAGCTACAAGAAAGTTCCTTATCTACACGACGAAAATTAAACCCTGTAATTCATCATGGTTACAGCTCCACCACATGACATACCATATATAGGGCTCAGATATTTTTACCACATCCTTTGACCCTGCTCAGAGCAGGTCTAGCTGACACAGAAGTAAACATGTCAATGTAATTGTACCGGTGGTAGCAACAGCAGGAAATTTTAAGAAAAAGTGTCTAGGGTAGAAAAGGTCCAAAGAGACAAGCGTCATTTCTTTTTCAAACGTTATCTTGCTCTCATGCAGAGGAACTTGCAAGTCAAATGCCTCAGCCTCAAATATTAAAATATTTAAATTAATGTTTTAAGGCTGGAAATCTCTTTCATATAGTCTCTAAGTGAATAGGTCTATGCTTTGTTAAGATATGCTTTTTTTATCTTGCTTAATTCATATATTTCTTTCTAATGTAAATTTCAATTCCTTTGGGTTTCCATGTGAAGAACTGAATACTTGCTTTACAAAACACGGAAGTCAAATAGGAGGGCTAGATTTTCTATGATTATTAGAAGATTTCTTTAACGTTTCTTCCAAAATTTATTTACGTAGCTCTACTTTTGATCAATTCATTTTTCTTTTCTTCTCTTTTTGTCTTTTTAAGTTAATGATAATAAAATGAAGTTAGCACTTTTGTCTTTGAGGGATGAATGTTCGCCCTTCTGTCTTTCACAAGTGTAACTTTATGAAGCAGTTCTTCGGGATTTTCCTGCAGTTCTTCTAGGTTTGAGGAATAACTGCATATGTATGCAATGTATTGATCAATCAATCAACTATATTTGTACACAGTCAGTTTTATAACATGTCAAACAGTTGGTTCAACTTTCAGAGTTTCATCCTCCTCTGATTAAATATGGACTAAAACATTTGCAAGACATCGCCATCTACTGGCTATGAAGGGAATGCAATCCAGAAATCTACCAGCCATACATGTCACTAGGTACTTCTCAGACCAACAGGAATGAAGGGTGTTCTCCCATGCCTCTGACAGGCCTCCACAAACCTGAGTAAACCCCTATCAAAGATGCTCTACAACTGAACCCAGCCAGGTTGTTGTAGTTTCACTTCTCCTACAGCCTGTGGTATTCACTGTACATTATCCTCCCGCCCAAAATGGTCCAGCCATTCAATCAGGAAACAGAAACAATTCCACTTGACTATGGTGACCAATCATACCACAGGTAACAAACAGCAAATACACTGAAGAGTGTGCAAGTATCCACCCAAACTATCCAACAAATAGTTATAGACAACAAATACATTCTCAGAAATCAGCACTGGTTTGAAAATGTTTTGCAAACAGAAAAAAATATTATGAGCCCAGTGAATAATACTGGCAACAAATAATTCAGCTAACTTTAGTACTAATATACAAATTAACACAACATTATGCACAGAATATGAAATATTAATCCATGGAAAAGGATGAGGTCCAACAAGAACCCTACATAACATTCACTTATTATTGAAATGAATGAAAAAAATTGTTGCAATACAGTGTTGCACTGTTAAATAACTCATCTATCAAGCATTTGATTTTATAGAATGCTAAAAAGCTGAAGAGCATGGCCACATTTCCAGTTTGAGCCCATGTACTCTTTAAAGGAAAGTTTCTTTTTTCTATGACTCTCTGAAATGTCCCATTACCTAACATTTCAGGAGCTGTTCTTGTGTCTAGTGAAGAGGCTCAAATGTGAATGGGAGGGATTATTCTATTGATTAAGGGTGTCATCATACTGTTAAGAAAAATACGATCCTTTTTAAATATTTCAGTTGTTTTAAATACCATCCTTGTTGAGCGGCCAAGAACAACCAAAATCCCAGCCCAAAGAAATTAAGTTTAAATGACTTACCTCTCACACAAACTTCTGATCAAACAAGGTCCTAATCCCAGTTGCACCGACTGACCAAAATGTCTGACTTTAAACTGAGTATGAAAACAGGGGCCAAAAAATTTTTTTTAAAATGAACCCTTAAGTAAGGCTCCTGAATAAAAGTTTGCCTGATTTTTCATAACTGCTGAGCACCTTCAGCTTCTGCTGATTTCAGGGGGAGCTGAGAGTGGCTCACCATTTTTGGAAAAAAAATCAGGCCAAACTTCTTGAGGATCTCATCTTTAGGCACCCACTTTCAAAACTCATGGCCTGGACTTCCATTTCAGTTTGTCACTGACATGCAAAAGAAATTAATGTTCTCACCTGCCCAGCTTCTTTGTTTCTCTGGCTCTATTCTGCCAGCAATGTACCTATGCTGCAACGGGGAAAGAATGTATCTATGGCTTAAAAATCAATAAATAAATTCTGAATTATTTTCTTGTCAGCCAATAATCTGGAAGCTATATCTTTTGACATGGTGTTTTAGTTTTTTCTTAATGTATTGTGGTAATTTTTTTTTCACGGGGATGGGCCATCTTGTCCATTTCACATGTTATTGGATTCAAAGTAAAAGGTTCCAGAAATGAACATTTACCACAATAATCAACTACAGCAGCTGGGTTTATCATTCCTGAATGCATTTTAACAAAGATGCCAAGTCAAGAACTGGCTATTGCTGTGGTATTTTTCATTATTTTTAAAATATATGTTCCATTTCTCACTCATAATCACAAGTTTGGAAGCTTGATACTGAAAACTATTTCCCCTACAGCATGTTTCCCCTTCACTACATCTGTGGTACTGTCTGGTCGTAAGAAGAGTTGTAACTACTGGATTGAACTAACTGAATAGTTCACACACACACACACACACAAAGCATGGGGTTCGTGTTTTAAAAGAAAAGGTCACGAAACTAAAACCTTGCTCCTGCAAAACCTTCTGCATACCATTAACTTTATCCACATGAGTAGTGCCAGTGATCACACGAGTGAAGTGAGGCAAAGCCCGTGCAAAAGCATTTTTAGGAACCAGGGCTACAGTAGGTTCCTTAGACAGGAACAAACAATAGGCCAGCGCAGTTTATTTTAGCATGGAAAGCTTCACTTAAGATCATCTAGTCCGAGTTCCTGCCTAACACAGGCCACAGAACTACACCCAGCGATGCTTGGATCAAGCCCATAACTTCTGCCCCTTTCAGAGAGACATCCCATCCTGATTTAGAGACTTCAGATAATAGAGAATCCACCACATCCCTTGGTAAGCTCTTCTAGCAGTCAACGGCCCTCACATAAAATTTTGGTCTAGCTTCAGCTTCCAGCCATTATATCTTTTTGTGCCTTTGACTGCTAGGTATAAGAGCCCTCTAGTATCAGAAATCGTCTCCCCATGAAGGTACTTATAGACTGTGCAGGGTTATATTCTGGGAGATTGACAACATTAACCCCTGGGCCCCAGCTCCTCCCTCCACCTTTGGGGAGTCTTGAATCCTCCATGGTGCTTGGAGGGAGCAGTTTGCATCCGATGAAGTGAGCTGTAGCTCACGAAAGCTTATGCTCAAATAAATTGATTAGTCTCTAAGGTGCCACAAGTCCTCCTTTTCTTTTTGCGAATACAGACTAACACGGCTGTTACTCTGAAACATAACAGGACTGGAATTGTACCACCTGCAGGGGCTGGCGCAATAGAGAGGAAGGCTTCTTGGGACCTCCTTCCTTGCACACCTACAGAAGGTCAAACCAGCCTGGCACTTGGCAAGTTTTTCCAACATTTAGACTAATAGTGTAATGTGCTAGATTGTGAATTAGTTGCCCGAAGGCAAGACATTTGAAAACAGACTGGACAAAGTACTAACAAATACTGTAAGTAGCAATACTGCATTGGCAGCAAATGGACTAAATAACCCAAAGGATTTAACTTTTACGATTATACAAACCAAACCCGCTGAAAGAGTTCCCATCCTTTGAGTTACCCCTCTCTCCTCCCTCTGCTACTCCTCTCCCTTACCACACTGTCTATTGGACATGGAAAATTCTCTCTTCTCACACACACAGGCTGAACTGCACTCAACTAAGGCTGATTTTTGAAGCCCAATTCCATTCAAAATGACTCTCTCACACACACATAATATTACACACATGAAAATGTGAATGAGAAATTTTTTTAGATGTAGTTGCCTCTAGATTTCCCTGGGAAAGGTTATTATTATCATGGAAATTTAGAGGCACCTACAATTTAAAAAAAAAAAATGTAAAAGGGACGTGGTGTTTGTTGACTGTGAGAGGATCAAGAGATCTTCCCCTACAGACAAAAATGAAGTTAAAGCACTAAGAATTTTAAGAGCCCTCAGTGCCTAGCTGCTGTGCAAAACACAAAGTCACCCCAAGGAACGAGAAAAAAAAAAAAGCTTTATGTAGTATGGCTTACTTAAATTAAGCATAAACCTGAGACAACTAAAGGGGAATGCTGTAAATAGGGCAGAATACAACTCACGGAATATACAGAATGGTTTTAATACTGTTCACAAAACCATATGCAAACATGAAAATGGAGGGTAAGCTTTCCATAAGTTATATAAGCTCTCTGAACAATATAATTATAAGCAGAGCTGGTGGTGATGGCTAACACTTTCCATGATAAACCCCACTTTCAATCATTGATAACCTGCCAAACCTTAACTCTTCAGACTGGAGTCTTCCTTTCTCACTGTCTCAAGGTGATTTTCTTTTCTTTTTTTACGTTTCAACAAATGGCTCAGACATTTTCCTAATGCAGATAGGGGGAAAAATAAGTATTTTTGCCAGTGTTAAAAAATGTTTCCAGTTATTTCTTTGAAGGGCTCTAGCACTTCCATATCTTTAAAAAGGAACTCAAAATTTGGGTGATACTCCTGAGGTCAGCACCACACCTTTTGCTGTTTAAAGAATGTTAATATTGCTAAATCAACAATTCCTAAATTCGGAAGTGTCAGAATTAGGGGTGCCTATCCAATCTTAATTCAGCCCGCCTGTGCGTATGAATTGATATTGCCTTTAATCACATGACCATGCACTATTTGTTCCAATTTGTTCTACAGGATCCCAGCCTCAGTGTATGGGATGGACAGCAAATGAGTCCAAAGGCAATGAGGAGACGAAAAATGTTCTCTTGTTGTTATGGCACTGGCCTGGGACCCAGGATAGCTGAACTCTACCTCTGGCTTTGCCACAGACTCTATGTGATGTTAGGGGAGGCTATTATAACGCACACAAACAAGAGGGCCCAATTAAGGCTGCATAAAGAAAAACTTTAGCATGGCCATTCCTAGCATTAGAGTGCTTGATTCTGCAATCTTTGGGAGGGTTAATGGAGTTTTCTTGTATATAAAATAAAATAGACCACAAGCTGAGAGAAACCTGATTTTAAAAAACAGATCATACTTTAAATTTCCAAAATTGTTTGAACAGAGGAGAAAAGCACTTTTGACACCTCATTCTTGAAAATCCAAGTTCCATTTTGAAAACATTTCATACAGAATGTGGCTAGAGTATGTTGTACTTTTATACGTCCCTTGAACAATGAACTGTGAAAAGCAGTTAGTACAAATATGCTGAAATTGCGCATCATTTTAAAACACTAACCTAGAAATCTGAATGAACAGACTTCCAGCAATACCTTCCAGTGCTTTCCTGCTAAACAGGCCTGCTATAAATAATCCTGTTTCATCAATAATAAATTATGAATGTACTCAACAGGGTTTCTAAAATAGATGTCGATTCTGAACCATTCAATAAAAATGAACCTTCCATAAACAGCAGATTTACTCAACAAGCTAAAAAGCCATAAATTGCTGGTTGATCAATCAATCATGCATTCACAGTGAAGGCTGCCATAAATAGTGTTGCAGCCTGGAAATACTTTTTTAGTATTATTATTTCTGTCATCTTTGTATTACTGGTTTTATTTTATCAGTTTCTGTGCTTTGCAGAAAAAATCATGCTTCATCACCTCTACTAAAAAACCACCCATAGGAAAATTAAATCTCTGTTTTGACATGGCTGATCTAAGCAGTTGCATAATGTGAGTATATATAGAAATTACATCCCAATGTTTAGATCAGAGCACAGAAGTAACAGATATTTAAAAAAAAAAAAGAGAGATATCCCATGAAACTGTGGGTGGTTTTATATATGATATCTAGAAGGAAGTAAATCAGTTTACTGTATGTACATGGTTAACATTACTCTTATGCTATTTACATAACAAGCAAAAAAGATTTAAAAATGAGACTGGAAAATGGGAGTAAAATGGTGATTTGTCCATTTGTGATACTTTGCCAGTCAACTAACTAAGAGCTGAAATCTGTGCAATCACTTGGCACCCGTCCAATGGAAATCAGAGGGTGCCCCCTCCAATCAACCCTGAAACTAGTGTATATAAAATGGAGGTTACCATGCGCTCAGGGGAGTTGACTGAACCCAACACAAGAAGCTGCAGAATCCTAAATGTAAATAATGCCATGACCAACCATGTGGAAAGGAGTCTCTCCCGTCCCTGGGTTAAGAGGATAAGAAGTGGTGGTGAGATTTCATCTCAAAGGTTGTATTTCCTCTTCTGTTCTTTGATATAAATAACTATAGGTTATCTTGCGGAGTCTGCACTCTCTGGTGAGACCTCAAGTAACCATATTTTAGATTTTTACTCCTTTATAAATCCAAGCAAATTGGTCTGAGAGAGACTGAAAGGAACGGTTTTAAGCAATTTCTTTTAACATTCTCAACTTGTCCCTCTTGGATTAATCTAGTCAAAGAGAAATAACCACACTCTTCACAGTGCCTTAAAGACAAGTGCACCATTGGAAGTCTGATAAATGTGGGGTTTTTTTTAGAATTGTTGATCATAAATAAATGTAATAAGAAATCCTGGTAATTTGCATTGTTGTTTGATAGAACTACTGACCCTCAACTCTAGTCTGTGATAATTGCTTGCAGGACTGTATTCTGTGCATAATAATACACAACACTGATTACGTGTATATTTGAGCGGGGAAAAGTTGATTATATATTAATGTGGTTCTGGCAAAAATAAATAAATTGTGGTTGGTTAAGTATAAGCAAGTGTCCTGATTTGAGACATACTGTTCAAGTTAAAAGCTGAACGTAAGAACAGCCATACTGAGTCATACCAATGGTCCATCCAGACCAGTATCCTGTCTTCTGACAGTGGCCGGTGCCAGATACTTCAGAGGGAATGAACAAAACAGAGCGCTTTATCAAGTGATCCATTCTCTTTCATCCAAGTAGGCTGTACTGCCACCTGGCCGAGAGGAGAACAGAAGGCTGGTGACAGTTTAAAGCTGTCGGTCGAGCTGCCCACTGGATGACCTCTGTGAGCTGGAGCACGTGCGAAAGGGACTAGGAGTTGGTAACAATGTTGTAGTGATGGAAGGCTACACTGGATAATGGTTGGTGAGAGACCTTGTCAAAGGCTTTCTGAAAATCTAAATACACTATATCTACTCTTCATATTATTTTTTGGCCTGCTTAATTACACTTTTACACTTGACTGGCTAGAGTTTATGCTCCTTTCTATTTTCCTCAGTAGGATTTGACTTGACCAGAAAAAACCCAGCATTAAACTAGTACACTAATGCTCCCTGGACTCAATAAAAGAGGTTATCCTATTGGAATCTAATGTTTTGGCAAATTTAGTTTGTTAGATTTCAGCTTTAAAATCTAACTGGCGCCATAGCAAATTCATAAACTGACCACCTTTCAAGCTTAAAGGGGTGAAGCACTCTGCACCAGCCAGCAGACCTAGGCCAGTATGCATGTGTGGGGAAATGCACTCTGCACCCTCTAAAAGGGAAGGAGAAGCAGCCACTGTTCTGGGTGCTTCCCATAGGACCCCCTGTGATTGACTTGGGGCACAATGCCTCTATGAGCTGCAGCTGGTGTTTTGCAACTTTGAACCCTCCCCTACCAGAGCACTGTATTTTAAAAATATAATCCAGCCATAACTGTTTTATGCTACTTTCCTTAATTTTAACTAGGGCTGTCAATTAATCGCAGTTAACTCACGTGATTAACTCCAAAAAATTAATGGGGACTAAAAAAATTAATGGCGATGAATTGCAGTTTTAATCACACTGTTAAACAATAGACTATCAATTGAAAATTATTAAATATTTTGGATGCTTTTCTACATTTTCATATATATTGTATTCTGTGTTGTAATTCAAATCAAAGTGTATATTATTTTTATTACAAATATTTGCACTGTAAAAATGATAAACAAAGAAACAGTATTTTTCAATTCACCTCATACAAGTACTATAGTCCAATCTCTTTGTAATGAAAGTTCAACTTACAAATGTAGATTTATTTTTACATAACTGCACTCAAAAACAAAACAATGTAAAACTTCAGAGCCTACAAGTCCACTCAGTCCTTCTTGTTCCGCCAATGGCTAAAACAAGCGAGTTTGTTTACATTCACATGAGATAATCCTACCCTCTTCTTATTTACAACATCACCAGAAAGTGAGAACAGGCATTTGCATGGCACTTTTGTAGCTGACATTGCAAGGTATTTACGTCCCATGTTTATTAAACATTCGTATGCCCCTTCAGGCTTCCGCCACCATTCCAGAGGACATGCTTCCATGCTGATGATGCTCATTAAAAAAATAATATGTTAATTAAATTTGTGCCTGAACTCCTTGGGGGAGAATTGTATGTCCCCTGCTCTGTTTTACCCGCATTCTGCCATATATTTCATGTTATAGCAGTCTCGGATGATGACCCAGCATGTGTTGTTCATTTTAAGAACACTTTCACTGCAGATATGACAAAATGCAAAGAAGGTACCAATGTGAGATTTCTAAAGATAGCTGTAGAACTCGACCCAAGGTTTAAGAATCTGAAGTGCCATCCAAAATCTGAGAGGGATGAGGCATGGAGCTTGTTTTCAGAAGTCTTAAAAGAGCAACACTCCAATATGGAAACTACAGAACCCGAACTACCAAAAAAGAAAATCAACCTTCTGCTGGTGGCATCTGACTCAGATAATGAAAATGAACATGGGTCAGTCCGCAATGCTTTGGATTGTTGTCGAGCAGAACCCATCATCAGCATGGATGCATGTCCCCTGAAATGGTGGTTGAATCATGAATGGACATATGACTCTTTGGTGCAGCTGGCATGTAAATATCTTGCAACGCCAGCTACAACAGTGCCATGAGAATGCTTGTTGTCCCTTTCAGGTGACATTGTAAACAAGAAGCGGGCAGCATTATCTCCTGCAAATGTAAACAAACTTGTTTGTCTGAGTGATTGGATGAACAAGAAGTAGGACTGAGTGGACTTGCAGGCTCTAAAATTTTACATTGTTTTATTTTTGAATGCAAGTTTTTTGTACATAATTCTACATTTGTAAGTTCAACTTTCATGATAAAGAGATTGCACTACACTACTTGTATTAGGTGAATTGAAAAATACTATTTATTTTATTTTTTTACAGTGCAAACACTTGTAATCAAAAATAAATATAAAGTGAGCACTGTACACTTTGTATTCTGTGTTGTAATTGAAATCAATATATTTGAAAATGTAGAAAACATCCAACAATATTTAAATAAATGGTATTCTATTATTGTTTAACAATGCGATTAATCACGGTTAATTTTTTTAATCACTTGAAAGCCCTAATTTTAACTCTTTGTTACTGTAAAATGGACGTTCCGGGTCATGCTCATACCTTAACTAGTATTGCTCATTTTTTAAAAGTGAATGGAAAATAATTTGAAGATGTATAATAGGTAGATAATTATACATTTCTGCCACAAGCTGACATTTTTCTCTGTAATGTAGAATTGTAATTACATATTGTTTTTTTAAATCTGCAGGCAATTAATCTGTTGCTGATTAGAAAAGTGATACCAGCACTCTTACTCTAGAGCCTGAAAAATAATAAAATGTTCACCAAGGTAATAAAAAGCAGATGATATATAACCACAAGGCATAATGGTCTATAACTTGTGTTTAATTATACTGTAACTTACCCTGAGGTATTTAATATGAATCATCCCAACACTATTTACTTTCTTTGCTCCTCCTTCAATTCTAAAATTCTAAGCCTGCTAGATTACAAAGTAAAAAGATTTTGTTCATGAGCATCATTACCAAATCCGAACAGATAAGTTTTATCTAATAAGCAGACTTGCAGAACAGTAGGTCCTGCACTCACTACTCGTTTGCCTGTTGCGCCTTTATAAAAAAAAAACAACCCACTGTCTATTAGCCTACTAGTTCTCCCCATCCTACACAAATTAATGACACGCACCAAAAACACCCCACAGAACACCAGTCTCCATTGTGTCTCGGAGACAAAATACAAGATTACTTTGCAACAGTGCCATCCCTTTCACAAAGTATGACTCCTGAAAGTTGCAATAAACAGTCCTCTACCCCATAAAAAAGCCAATGACACAAACATGGCTCGGTATACTACAAGTGCCTGATCCCGTGCCATTGAATTCAGTGGGAGCTGACTTCAACAGGTACAGAATCATGCCCGAAGAACCACCAGGAACAAGCATTAAGTTATTTCAGTCACCAAGGAGTCAACTTATGAGAACTAAAGACAAAAAGTCACATTTTCACCTATCCGAACAACAGAGAGAGACTGCCAAACAGATTAGTCTCAATACTGAACACTGCAGTATTGCCAACCTCAAGTTCAACATCATGAGACTGGCTTAACAATCATGAGATTTTTTTTTAAATTGACTCTTTACTTGCCTTCTAGTTCCTGAGCCTCTGGAGTGCCCCCGTTTTATGTTTTCAAGCTTGTTGCCACAAAAACTAGAAACTTACTAGAAATGTACTTTGTTTTAATGAAAGCTGAGACTCTCATGAATTCTCCTGATTCTAACAGTTGGGTTTGAAGAATAACACCAATATCATGGGACTGGTTTCAGAACTGTATGTTCTAGAAGTAGCTTCATGTATGGATAAACCTAATCTTAACCTCAAATTGCTGGTTAAGGCAGATATACTACATAAACTAGCTGTTTCTCTGGTTCACAATATGCCAGATAAGGGATGCAATATCTGCACGTAGTAGCTTCTGTCCGTGATATATTCCTTTTGACATGCCAGCATTCAGCATGGAATGCAACAAAATGCAGCAGTCAGCATAGATGGAATTAGATTAAAAGTGTAATGAGAAAAAATAAGCAGTCCTCAGCTTTTTATTTATTATTATTTACTGCTTTCTTTATGGTTTAGTTTGAGGCAAGATTTTAAATACACACTAGGGGCTTGCCTTCACTGCACCGGTTTGCTCGAGTTGCTCCACTTGAGGGCTAGCCTCGCTCCGCAAGAGCAGAGTGAGGGGACAGCTACACAGCAAAAGCTGGGCATGGTGTAGCTACCAGTGCTGCCTTCAGTTCCAGCCTTGCTAACAACAGCAGGGAGGAGAGTGTAGCCCAGGCTTCAGTGCAGGCTAGCAGGGTCTGGGCCAGGCTTGTACGGAAGCCCACATTGCCCTGTCTTCCCTGCTCTGGTTACCCCCGCTAGCTGGATTCAGGCTACAGCTTTTGCAGCGTAGACATACCCTGAGAATCACCACACGTCCAAACACTCAAGCTGCACAGAGGGATTGGATTAGCAGCTGATGGGTGATTGCAACTTGAGCTGCTGCATCCACACTGCATTACTACCTTGAGCTTCAGTAGCACACTAGATCCAACCCATGCAGGCCCCCACGGGCCAGGTAGCTCAAGCTTAAAGCACCGCTTCACAATGGCATTATGGAAGCTTTGATGTCCAGGCTATACGGAAAAAACAAACAGGTGGCACGTACTGTAAAGAACAATCACCCACGACGCCAGACATTTTCACTCCTTTCTCTACTAGCTTTATTTGCGTTCATCTGTTTAGCCAGTTATTATCCGCTAATGGTGTACAGATTCCAGCTGGCATACATCTGCTGAGTTATGATAGAAACTCAAAATGCACCCTCTTCTGAGAAAATGTGAGCAAAGACAATATTTTTGTGAACAAGTTAAACGGTTAAGAATTAAAGTGCCAATATAGTTTTCATTTATGCAAGGGAGAAACTAAGGGTTGGTCTACACTGAAAAGTTACATCATCGTAGCTACGTCTCTGAGGGCTGTGAAAAATCCACACCCCAGAGAGACGTAGTTAGGCTGACCCAACTCCTGAAGTAGACAGCGTTAGGCCGACAGCAGAAATCTTCTGTTGACCTAGTTGCCGCTTCCCGGGGAGGTGGATGTCCTATAGTGATGGGAGAACCAGTCCTGTTGCTGTAATAAGCGTTTACACTGAAGCGCTACAGTGATGCACTCTGGCATGTTAAGCGTAGACATAGCCTTATGCATGGGAATAACGTTACACAACTAAGAGCAGGTCTACACTTAAAATGCTGCATCGGCGCTTAAGTGAAGACACTCCTACGCTGACAAGAGAAAGCTCTCCCGTCGGTGTACAGTAGAACCTCACAGGTACAAACACCAAAGTTACAAGCTGATCGGTCAACCACACACCTCATTTAGAACCGGAAGTATGCAATCAGGCGCAGCAGAGACACAAAAAAGAAAAGCAAAGAAAGTACTGTACTGTGTTAAATGTAAACTACTAAAAAATAAAGGGAAAGTTTAAAAAAAAAAGATTGGACAAGGGAAGGAAACTGTGTCTGTGCTTATTTCATTTAAATTAAGATGGTTAAAAGCAGCATTTTTCTTCTGCATAGTAAAGTTTCAAAGCTGTATTAAGTCAGTGTTCAGTTGTAAAGTTTTGAAAAAACACCCACAATGTTCTGTTCAGAGTTATGAACAACCTCCATTCCCAAGGTGTTTACAACTCTTGAGCTTCTACCGTAGTTAATCCACCTCCCCTAGAGGCGATAGCTATGTTGGTGGGAGAAAATCTCCCACCAACATAGAGCTGCCTACACAGGGGATTAGGTCAGTAGAACTACATTGCTCAGGAGTGTGGATTTTTCACACCCCTGAGCGACACAGTTATACCGATATAGGTCTATAGTGTAGACCAGACCAAAGCAGTTGAATAATGACAACTAACGTTATGTACTTGGGTAAGTGCTTGAGAAACAGGGCAGAAGGTTGTATTAAACATTGCAGAAAAAATTATAGTCTTTTGACTACATATTATTTTACGCAGTGTTTTTCTTCTGAAGCAGCATATACCACCTAATAGTCCTTACAGAACGTAAGTCAAAGGTCAATTCATATGTTTTTCTTAGACCAGATTAGTTATTGATTTCTTCTGAGGCAGTTTATTTTACATTGCTGAAACCTCAGAATTATTATTTTTAAATAGGAAACTCCAACATTAAAAATAATAGAGAGACACACTTTCCGTACAAAGAAAAGGAGGACTTGTGGCACCTTAGAGACTAACCAATTTATCTGAGCATAAGCTTTCGTGAGCTACAGCTCACTTCATCAGATGCATGCAGTGGAAAATACAGTGGGGAGATTTTATATACACAGAGGACATGAAACAGTGGGTGTTACCATACACACTGTAACGAGAGTGATCAGGTAACGTGAGCTATTACCAGCAGGCAAGAAAAAAAACCTTTTGTAGTGATAATCAAGGTGGGCCATTTCCAGCAGTTGACAAGAACGTGTGAGGAACAGTGGGGAGGGAAATAAACATGTGGAAATCATTTTACTTTGTGTAATGACACATTTTCAATCACATGAATTTATTATCACTAACCCTCTGGCTCAGATTTCATAGAGCATACTGAGGCACTATACCAAAAACAGACACCAACCAATCTTAGCCTACGTAAAGGATTCTCAATGACATTTCCAAAACAATTGGATGCATTCTGGGTATACCACTTTCTGCTGACACCATTCAGTCATCTGTTTCATAAGGATGATAATGATTTATTGGAGTACGTATTTAAAAACAAAACGAAGTTAAAGAAAAGGGTACTATTGCTTCATTCTCCTCGTGTTCAAACATCAGAATCTCATTAACTAACTGTCATCTATGAAAAAACTAGAACAGAGTATTATCTGAATAAGCTATTACCAGCAGGACAGTGGGGTGGGAGGAGGTATTGTTTCATATTCTCTGTGTATATATAAAGTCTGCTGCAGTTTCCACGGTATGCATCCGATGAAGTGAGCTGTAGCTCACGAAAGCTTATGCTCAAATAAATTGGTTAGTCTCTAAGGTGCCACAAGTACTCCTTTTCTTTTTGCGAATACAGACTAACACGGCTGTTACTCTGAAACCTATCTGAATATTGTTTTTCCTCCATAAAGGAAGAGGAAAATGAGTCTTTTCCAGCAATTAATATATGTCTCACGTATATCAAATTCTAATTATTAGCCAGAGGTGTAATACTAATAAAGGCATTTAATTCAAACACTCCAGGCTGCCTTTACTGCTCCTGTTTGGCAGCTGTAAAATTATTTTGGGGGTGAGAGAGATAGGCTATTGGCATCTTCTACATCTTGCAAGTTAATCTCTTTAAATATAATGAGTTTAAAGTAGGCAAAAAACTCTCCCGCAAAAATGTATGAAGCTACTGAAGGTCAAAAGAATTAATAACTGGAAAGGATACAAGAAGTTTCACTTTTAATGAACATTAATGAGAGTAAAGACCGGAAAGCAAGAAAGAAAGCAAGAAAGTGCTATACTACAGGGAAGGGAGGGAAGGGTGGAGTCAATAATAGGACCCAAAATCTTGCACTTAATATTTTCATTAGCAATCATGAAAGGTAGCAATTAAGCCATGAGCGAATTTCCCCACCACACTAAAAAGAGAGTGGCAGTAAATACACAGGAAGACAGAAGTAAACTGCAAATAATGTGGCAGACCAGTAGACTGTACACCAAAAGGTAAGATTTGTTATTAACAAATGTACAGGCATATGGCTAAGGAGAGGAAATAAACAGCACAACAGTAAAAAGAAGGCATCTACCTGAAGAGGTGAATGTCTGGAAAAGACCTGATAGGATCATGGGGTCATTTTAGCAACAACGTAAATAAGTCTGTCTTGTTTTCCACTTTTACATCTAACTACATATTGCCCGGTGACACCATTAGCAAGATTTTGGATAAATCTAAAATATCCCAGTACTCATGAGTGTTACTGAATATATTTAAGCAGCAGGGCAAGTTTTATCATTGACTTCAATAGGATCTGACTTATGCCAACGACGAGTGCTTTTGACAATCCCACTCAACGTGTTTTAATCCAACGGCTTTCAACAATTCAGTAACACTCAAGTTACTGTTATGTGCAAAATTTCTTTCAGACTCAGCGATCAAGTGCCAGTGTACAAAGAATGCAGTAACATAAACTACTAGGCCAGAAAAATCTAGCCCTCGTACGCCCCAATTCTCATTCACACTAAGGGTATGTCTACACTACCCGACGGATCGGCAGGCAGTGATCAATCCAGCAAGAATCGATTTATCGCGTCCAGTCTAGCTGCGATAAATTGACCCCCGAGCGCTCTCCGGTCGACTCCTGTACTCCACAGCCGTGAGAGGTGCAGGCAGAGTCAACTTCATGTAACTGAAGCTGCGTAACTTAGATTGATCCCACCCCCTAATGTAGACCAGGGCTCAGATCCTTATGCCCCTCTGGAAGCATAAAAGAGTCTTAGAGTGAGTGTGAACGTAATTTAGGACACTTTACAGCCCCTTTACACCGTCAAAGAACTGTAAGGAGCCTTAGCCCACTATAAACTTACACTGGTATATCTACGTCGGCCAGGGGTGTGAAAAATCCACCCCTAAACGATGCAGTTATACCGACCTCCCCCTCACCCCCCCCTCCCCCGGCGATGTGGACAGCGCTGTGTCAATGGAATGCATCTCCCACTGACACAGCTACAGCCTCTCGTGGAGGTGGATTAACTCCTGCAACGGGAGACGCTCTCCTTTCGGTGTAGTGGTATCTTCCCTGAAGCATTACAGCGGCGCAGCTGCACCGGTGAATCTGTGCCACTGCAGAGTTTGAAGTGCAGACCTGCCTTTAGCTTTTCTTTTCAATAATCAGACCAATAGGGCTGGAGTTGCTTGATTTGGCCTAGCATGAAATCATAGTCTCCAAGGAAACAGAATTAGATTGCCTTGAGGTGGGAATGGATTCCCTATACCATGATCTGTTTGATACCTATAGAGTGATAATCATCTATATACAGTACTTAGGGCTGGTCTGAACAAAGTTATTCCATCGCAAACTGGGGTGTAAATCTACAGCGTTCCAGTACACATACACTAACTATCCATGTGGACCCTGAGGCTGCACACTACAAGTTCCCCAGTGTGTTTTGTGTACTGCTGTTTCTGGAAACTGAGCCCCTTTTTGAATGGGAATTATCAACTAGCCACTGGTGTGGGGTCTGGATCATAGGACTACCTCCACATATTAAACTAACAGAACCATCAGAGCTACACCTCTTTTCATAGAGGACTTTCTGTTAGATAGAGGATCTGATGTTGTGTTTTATTTTCTCCCTCTTGGGTGGGAAGGAGAACAGTTTTCTTAGAGGTATATTGAATCACATTTCCAAATACTCATCATCTGAATCGGAATTTAAGGGGAAATAGCTGGGTCTTGTTTGCCACGTGATCCAATTCTCAAGTGCCTTGCTTCTTGTGTATTCCCATCTGCTGAATTTGAGTGTAAAGCGGGTGTCCAACTACCATTTCTGATCTGATAACATTTTACAAAGTGCAAAGCAGTGACGAATCAAGCCCCTGAACTCTGAAAAAGTCCAAGTAGTGACTGAACCGCTGACATCATTGCTTGTTTCAAAGCTGCATGGATTAACACCAATCATCTAGACCACAGCTGCCTATCAAGGCTGCTACCATGACTTGCATTGTATTCTGCAGCCTCCAGGAGCTGCTGATAGTCTGTGTGGCACTGCTTCGTATTGGAGATGACAGTACGCCAGGTAGTGCTGACTATGGGAATCTGAAGTAAGCACCAGATGCTAGTAATTTATGTGGACCTATGGAAACGAATGCAGACTTCACCAGCTTCAACCTGGGGTGCCTCTGTACCTGACATCTAGTATAGCTTTTAGGAAATATAAAATAGAGTAAACATCTCAGCAGCTCTATTTGCAGAACTCGAATATTGTCCCTACAGAAAGGAGGTGAAACTATAAACAAACAAACATGCCAGTTCTCTTTTTTGATTGTTGCTAGACCAAGGGAGGCAAGGAAACTTCCTGTCTTGAAACAGACAGAACTGGGAGAAGTCTATCTAGTGCCATGCTGAAGCTACAGCCAGGCCTCCTTTGCCTGAGGTAATCTGCGTCCCAGAAGAGTAGAAGGCTCTCTACTGGAGGAGCTGGTAAGGCAATCTGCTGACAGTCAGAAGGACAAAGCAGAAGTATGTTACGCCTCCCAGAGCCACGGACAGAGCTGTTGAAAGGAAGAGTCCCCGTTTTTGGAGGTTTATACAGTTCTGCCACATTTACAGCCTAGGAACATTTTTAGTTCCAGCAGACTACACTGGAAACCTATTTACTTCAGTGTCTCCTTTCAGAACGGTTTCTAAACTGAACACTCCTCTCTCTGAATCCCAAGACTGGTCTTCAGCTCTCGGATAATAGCTCAGGGGTGCATGCAAAAAACAGGGAATTAATCTTCCACAACTGCCTTTAAAAACCAGGGCACTTTTTGATGGGCCACTGAGGGAAGGGCATGAGCTGGGTCCTTTAAAAAAAGTAAGAGAGGAATACTACAGCAAGATCAGACAGGAGGAGAGAGACAAATTATTCAGCAAGCCCAGAGGCAGGAAGGCTTGCATCATATGGAGAATAGTCTAAATTCCTGTTGGCAGCATAGCAGGAAGTTTTTAGGCTCGCTAGTTTTGGAAGCCATACTTCTAGCCTGATAACTGCATGACAAAACCTAGTTTATTTTCTCACCTGTAGGCCCATGAACAGGTGAGAAAGCTTTAGATTTGTCTATCTGTCTCATTCTCCTTTTGGGTCCGTGGTTGTCTCCCCACACCCCGTGCAGAATTCTTTTCAGTTGTTTGATTTTTCCTTATTTTCTTATCAGGGCTGCTTGCTGTGACTATCTGTGCGAGAGCCACAACAACAAGCAGAAAGGTCACAGAGGGAGAGGCGCCAATAGGGAGCATCAGAAAGACAGGTTGTCGGTAGTTGTTGCTGCCGGAGGCAATATGAAGAACTCATTCCATCATAACCGGTGAACAGAAGGAGCAGAGTTACGTTTATTTTAATGGCATGCATCCTTGGCCCTAACCTTTAAAGCAATTAATGGGTCACGTCCCAGAGATCACATCTCCATCTACCAACTGCCAGCACAGTTGCATGCCTCTGGGAGAACGCAGATCACAAAGCCCAGAATGAAGCTTGGGAGTGTTGGGAGCAGAGCATTCTAAGTTAGGGGCATCCAACTACAGCATCAATTTCTAGAGAAGATTAGGTGAATCCAGTGCCTGATCACCTTTCGAAAATGCCACAAAACCTTCCAAGGTGATAAAGCTTTTCCAATATAACCAGAACATTCACAACATCAACCACCTTTCTTTTACCCTTTGCCCCCTCCCCGGCACAAAAACCAGACAAATAAACCTCTGTCTCAGGCAGAACTTTCTGGAACCCCACACGCCTCTCCCGTCAATCTATTTTAGGTGGAAGCCTTGAGATACTACATTAATGTGAAACCCTAAGAAAAGTTCATACTTAGTTTGACCACTGTTGGGTTTTAGTTCAATTTTCCTACTCGGCATTGATCTTTGAGACCGGAACATAAAACCTCCCAGTCTGGACTACTGTCGCAGATTGTGTAATTTTTGGTCTAATACCTGTTTAAAGAAACCATTGAGGACCTGAACCTCATCTCATTTATGCCGATCTAATTGCATGGACTTCAGTAAAGTTACTCCTAATTTACACCAGTGTGTAGATGGGTCAGAATCATATCCTTAAGGTTTAACAGATTGCTAAGAAATGGCTCAAATATCTTATTGTGCCAGGCTAGGCTTGTTATCTAGCAGCAGATTACGCATTCCAGTGGCAAAGCCAATGTTGGGTTCCAAGCTGTCAGAGACTGTGAACACTGCAGAAGCAACTTTCCCAGTCTGTGGTGGGAGGAGGCATCTCATATCCTTCAAACAATCGCCTATGCTCAGCATTGGGAGCACACTTAATGGACGCCTCTTTCAGTGGAGTCAAGAGGGCCACCATGACGTAATGGTGAGAAAGAAAAATGAAGGGGAGAGTGAACCCAGCAAAGCCTCTCCTTGAAATTTAAAAAAAAAAAAAAAAAAAAAGAAAGGAAGAAAATGGGATGGGAAGTCCTACAGATACAGGCCTGAAAGTTTTCAGTATATCACCTTGATATGCTGTGATCAATCTCGTGTCAAATTTGTAGGCAGGCAATTTCTTTTTCCCCTTCTCTTCCTTTATTAATAGAACTTCAGCCGCAATCAATGTGCTTCTTACATCCAAGATATCATGTACATGAGCCACCAGAAGGCAAGTAATCAAGATAATTCTGTTTTTAGGTTCGTTTGATGTTATACCATTTTATACCAACTGCCCAACAATAAGCTATTCCTCAAATGATTCAGTGTTAACCGCCAACCCTACATAAAATACAATCACCCACCTCTTCTGCTTGTACCCTTGCGGAATCTGAGTGCCTTGAACAAAACCATATTAAAGGACTCTAAACTAAAAATGACAGGAAAATGACAGCATGGAAAGGGCAACACATTTATAATACCAGGTTTCATTTTTCATAGATTTCATAGATTCCAAGGCCAGAAGGGTAATTCCTAGAGCTTATCTTTTAGAAAAACATCAAATCGTGATTTAAAAAATGTCAGTGGTGCACTCAGCAAAGAAATCACTCGCCGGTGCAGAGTTATGGTATTTTTAACAATATAAACAACAGAAAATTTATCTGGAATTTACTTACTGGATTTTCTAGAATCAAGATCATTCTGCCATTAAAAGTGTAACTTAATTAAATCTCACTCTTAAGCAATTCCACCCCCATTCAAAATCCTCTCCACTCAATTCACAGAGGCACTAAATTATTATGATTTATTACTTATAGAGCAGCATAGATGGGTGCAGTGCTTCACAGAACAGATAGCGCCAGATGCAATGACAAAGCCTGTTGCAATGCTCTTGTTCCCTGCTTCTCTCCCACGATAGTGTCCAGTTCCAAAATATGGGTCTAAAATAGAATGTAATTTATTTCCTTCTGGACAGTAATGGAATAAATGGGGACCTTGGAGAGCAATTCAGTCTTCCATTACAGTACATGCATTAAACATTAAAACTGCTATACTCTTTCCTAGTAGAAGTATTAAAAATGCACTGTACATTTCCAATTTAAACTTCCATAATTATGCCTAATGCTTTCAAAGGTTTTTCTTTTTTGATCTGTCACTATGCCGCTGCCGCCCCCACCACCACCATGCCATCCCTTCACCCTAAAACCTCCTAAGACCTCAGCTCTGGCTGGCATCTCCTGCTAGACACATGCTCCTTCAAAAGAATCTTGAAGATTCTTTCTCCCAAGCCTTCCCCAAAACATGACAAACATGACATAAGTGTTCTATCTGGCTATAATTGTCCTAATCAGTCTTTTGGGGATTACTATGTAAACTAATTTATATATGTCAGCACTGAATAAAGTTTACTGAAACAGCTTTACCTGGCGGCAGTCTCTATATGGATGTGGGTAATACACAACGGTCAACATACAACATTATGTGAGTGCTAACTATGAGACTTGTCTCTATTCTTTAACTGATGGAAGGTATTACAAAAACTTAACATTCTGAGAAGGGTGTTTGAAACACCACTCAGGTCTTTGTTTCTGTAACATATGGCTGGCTTCCATAGGTGAGACAGTACCTATAGGATGAGGCCAGCTCTAGGTATTCTGCTGCTTACAGGGCTGCAGTCTCCAATGCAAGCAATTACTGAATATTGTGTTGCTCCTAGTATTTTACTACTCGAGGTGACCATCTCTTCAGTCCATATCTCAGAGATGGCTCTTTGAACATCCCACAGGTAGTCGCATATTCCAAAGCTACAATAAATAAGTGGTAATATAATAGCAAAAGCAACAATATGATGTTACTACTCAAGATTTTGTTTTAAAGTTTATTTTTTACTGTACATAGGAAGTAACAAATAGAAGACAAGAAAATATTCTCTCTGCCCCTCTGCCCTCCCATCCTATGCAATTTTTTCCCTTTTCTTCCTTCTAGTTCTTTCCTACCCTTTTATCTTCTTCTGCTAATTCCAATCTCCTACAGTGACATTCTTTCCATCTTATCCATTAGGACCAAACCAGTGGTGCATCTAGCACAGTAACCTGTTTCCAACAGTGGCCAGTTCCACTGTTTCAGATGTTTCAGAAAAAGTTACAAGAAATCTTACCGGAGACAGTTTTGGATTAACTATCCACAAGTAAAGTTTCTATCTAAGCCCCATTAGTCAGTCGCTTGCTTATGCCTGGAGGGATCAGTGTTGATTCTAATTGTGACTTTTTTTGTACATGGACATACGTCCAACTTATTTTATTTTTTTTTTTAATTCTGCTATGCTCTTGGCCTCAAAGATGGCTTGGAGCAGTACGTTCCACAGGCAAATGAAAGAACTTTTCACACAAAGCATTATCAGCTTTAAATTTGTAACTTTCAATTTTGTTGCACATCCTTTTGCTTTTGTATCATGAGCAAGCATGAACAGAAATCCCTGATCTACCCTTTCTAGAACATTTATTAATTTGAATGCCTTTGTAAACATGTCTTAAGTGAAACACTGGAACTGTTTTAAAAACCCTTTCCATGGAAGTTTTTCTATGCGTCAAATCATTTTTGTTGTCTGGATACCCCAACCACCACCACCTTCCATTTTGCTACATCCTTTTTCAAGATAGGTTGACCAGGACTGAGCACAGTATTCCAGACAATGTGCAAATGATTTATACAGTGGCATTGTAATAATTTATAGTATTATTTTTTCTGTGGTTGTGCACACTATGCACAAAGCACTTTCCAAATTCCCTAAGAATCCTAAAGTTTTGTTTGCTTTTTTGATTGGCGATTCACATTGAGCAGCGATCTCCATTGATCTCTCTGCAATGATCCTTGGGTCTCTCTCTCCACCACACACCAAAGTGGTTACAATTAATTTATATCCTAGTAAGGTGTGCAAGTAGTTCAAATGGTTCCTTCTAATGTGCTTTACCTTGCACTTGTCAGCATGTACCTGACATGGTTAAGTCCCTCTGAACTACCTCATCCTCTTCTCTGGTTTTGAGAAAACTGAAATAATTGTCAAATTTTTCCAAATTCTTAAACATATTAAACACCGCTCCTAGTATTGTTTCATCATCCCTCTGTTAACCTCTTGCTCTTATGAAAAAGGGCCTTTTACTCCTATTCTGTTTTCTGTCTCTGAGCCAGTTTCTGATCCATGACAGTACTTCGCCTCTCATCCCATGACTACCTAGTTTTCTCAATAGCCTCTCTTGAGGGACATTTTCAAAAGGTTTTTTTGAAGGTGCAAATAAACTGTCAGTCGGCTCTCCTTTATTTCCTACGCTACTGTCATGTCCATAGAATTCTAGTACATCAGTGAGTCATGACTTTTTCTCTCATGATAAAAGCCAGCGGTTAGGCCTTTTCTCTCATGAGCACGTAGGTATTTTCTAATTTTATTTTTTACTTATTGTTTCAACCACGTACTAAATATACCATCCTTCTAACAATATCAGAAAAAGAGACCGGCATTTTACAACTAATAAAGTTATTCTGACGACTGCTTTTTACTAGTGTTTCACCTACAACTGGGCCACTTCCAGCTTCTAATTTTTATTATACAACCTCTCAGGAGACACTTATTGCCCTTAGTTTAATTTTTAACTGATTTATTTATAACAGTGTAGTCCAGAGAAATATGAAGTATACTTAAATAGCCAGAATTAGATTAAATCAGTATTACAGAAGAATTATAACGGTTAGAATTACCATTTACAATCTGAAATAGCCACTCCCTTTTAAAAATTAAGTGACAGTGAAATATACATAAAGACATGAATGAATTACTTCTCAGCAATTGTTTTAATCTCCTTTTGCCCATCTTACAATCACACATTATCGAGCAATTTGTCTCCACTTGTTGAACAGGAAGCAAGAAGCACTAGCCTTTCACTTGCAGCTACAACATTTCCCATGCTACAAACATGCCATCAGACTACATTATAGCAGAGAAGAACGCAGTGTTAGGATGTTGAGGGAAGACAAGGGTGACAAACATAAATTACCGGTCATTCTTCCTTATCTAACATCTCTTCACCTCCCCTACAACCTATCCTAAATGACAGCAGATACATCAAACAGTATTATGATGAAGAGAGCCTAAGTGACAGAGGTGACAGTGCCTCTGACAACGTGCGTTGAAATCTCAGTACAAGCAACAGAGGAATTCCCTTTAAACTATATCTGATGGTGAATACCAAGGCTGAACAATGCAAAAATATAGCAAACGCATGCGGATGCTGGGGGGGAAATGGTCACACAAAAGGCACAGAATAAAAATGCTGAGGGTACTGGATACAAACAAACATTATGCCAGCAGAAGTATCCGCTACATACTATTTAAGCTTGTTAGTTTATTTATATAGTTTTAATTCTCATGCATTCTCTTTCCACTGGCTTTAGATGTACATTCTGTTTTAGAGAGATTACTCTGTCTGCTGATAAGCTCTCAGACCTTTTTTAAATTTAAAGTTTACATGTAACAGTTCATTCTTGGAGCAATTTGAAGGAAATTCTGGTACCCTGGAGTAACGTTTGCCTTAACTTTTTACCCCTGGTGAAATATTGATTTTAGAACAAATGTTATCCAAGATTATATGCAAAGAGATTTTATTCAACAAATTCTCTAAATCTGCTAAGGGCTTTAACATGCAATAATGAAAAAGAATAAACTTGGTAAGCAAGTGTGCGACTTCCTGCCAATTGTGGTAGGTTTTTCACTGTGAACATCTATGCACTAGGACCTGGATGAAGGCCACCAATTCATTTTCAGAGAGGCCATTAAAGAGGTTTCAGATAGTAACTAGTTTTGCTCAGTAGGTGCCCCCAACCTGACCTCAGTTTGAACTAAAAGGAACAGGTTTGGGGCCAAACTGCATCTCGCCATATATAGGTGTGCAAGGGCAATGGGTAGAAGAGGGTGCAAAAAAGCTTTCACCTCTCTCTTCCTACCATTTGATTTTTACAGGCTTTTCTCTGGTGCTCATCATTGCAGTATCTGAGCAACCCAACATGAATTAAGCCTCCCAACACCCCTGTGAGGCAGGGAGGTGGTATTAATTCAATTTTACAGATGGAGAAACTGAGGGACAGAGAAAGGAATGGCCTGATTTTCATAGGTGCTGACCGCTTACAACTCCCACAGACGGTGATGAGAACTGTGGTTGTGCAACACCTCTAAAAAAACCAGGCCATATGCAACTTTCCTGCAGTCACACAGGAAGTCTGTTTTCGGGCTAGGGAGCGTATTCAGACTTGTCAATACACAGTCCAATGCCTTAGCCACAAGGCTACCCTTCCACTCACTCATCCATGGGAAGGAACTTGACACAATCTCTGTCCTTGGATTCAGGGAGCACAAGAAGCTTATACAGAGCTGGTCCCGTGTGTGGAGCATGTACTTAGCTTTCCAAAGGCTATGGCAGCAGCTAATCTTCCTGAGACTGTACATTCATCGGGTACAAGGCCTCTGGGAGGTCACACTGGACTGTTGACTCTTTGCTCACATTCTTGCCACTGGACTGAGGCTTAAAGCTGAAAGCCTTTGTGGTTTCCATTAGTACAGTTCTCAAACGTCTAGAACCTAGGGAAGATTATTCTAAAATATACTCAAGTCTATGCTTTGTTTTGTTTTTCATTTCAACAGTACTGGATAATGGAGAATTTAACCAAACACAACACAGCTGCCTACAGAACTGTTTACCTTATTTCAAAGGCAGGTATTTCATTGACCGACTGTATCTCTAGAAGTGGAGTGAAAGTATAATAAGCTATAAATCCCTCATAAAAAGCAGCTATTATAAAAGCCATAAAAAGCAATTCTGAGAGCAATAATGTGCAGAATTATGAGCCAGGAAATACAAAACAAGATCTTTTTTAAAAACCAAACAAGCAGAGAATTTAGATCATGAAGTTCAGTAATTTACAGCTACTAATGTAACAGTACAGCATGTTTCCCATAGCAACTGTTACCAAGAGAGTTGGTCTTTCAAGCCAAAGCCACAGAAAATGTAAATCACAATAGGCTTCAGTGGGTAAAAAATGCTCAATACTCACTCATTCCGGAATCATCCCTGTTTCTAAATAAGTACAGGAGTGGGACTCAGCCCACCTGGGTTCCGTCCCAGTCTCGTCCACTCCATCTCTGGGCCCATTTCCCTGTCAGTAAATTGGGGCTGAGCTCTCCCTTGCTCACAAAGGTGTTGACACACTTCACTTCTTAATGTCTGTCAAGCTCTTTGAGAGCATCAGACACGGTATTCATACTGCAGCTGGAGCCATGATACCACTGAGGCTGCAGGGGACAGACTGTCCCCCCACAGATAACCCTGTGCCCCACACAGATCTCATTTAAAGAGGGGGCAAACCCCAGCCAGGCCTGGACACTTTGAGGCAACAGTTCTAGAAACATTCCATGAGGAGAAACTCGGCAAGCTTCCGGACTGTGACACAGGCTACTCCCACATAAAGCATAATCTGGCCCGAGTGCTCAGATGGTCCATATCCACGTATTATCAGCAAACTTCTAGTCTATGGACCTTGAATTATTAGGTTTACCAGAAAGAAGAAAGTACTTATTCTTAAATGCCTTTATTTGTATTCTTTTATAAATACTATTTTCTGAAATTGCAAAATATCTTGTTACGTAACAGTCCACCCATTAGAGTCATGAAATGTTCCAGTATATATGCAACAAAGACTTTGCAATTAATAATATCTAATCATCGCACTGTTTTTCTTTACAAAACCTAAAAAATTCTAAAACTACGAATCCATCAGACTATAGCTGGGGAACCAACATGTTGAATATTTGCTGTTAAGGTTTTTATTGGTCTTGAAAATGCGTCACTTATTCAGGCTTCCTTCACTAGAAAAAAAAATGCAGATGTGACTTATTTCTGGACTACTCCACCTATAAAGCGCTTTTCACACAAGAATCTCAGGGTGGTGAGGAGGGTTGGTAAATACCATTAATGAATACATAAATATTCACTGGCTTCCTCAAGGTCATACAGTCAATCAGCAACACTCAGAAGAAACCCCGAGATGTTCTTACTTCTAGCTCCCTGTACTAATCATTAGCCAACATTGCCCCCCCCTCTTCCCCCCACTACCTAGGTCATGTCTACATGAAAAACCCTGCATTGCGTAGTTAATCCACCTCTCTGAAAGGCTGTAGTTAGGTTGGCGGGAGAAGCTCTACCACTAACATAGTGCTGTCTAGACGGGCAGTTAGGTCAGCATAACTACTTTGCTCAGGGGTGTAGATTTTTCACATCCCTGAGCAATGTAGTTATACCAATATAGGTCTGTAGTGTAGACCAGACCTGAGATCCCTACCTAGGCTAAAGACAATCTGTTGACAGTTTTATAAAGGCACTTTAGTACCATCTGTGATGATGAGGGATACCACATTAGCACCTTTCTAGAGAAATACGTTTTAACAAGGCTTTCTAAAATGGTGCTAACGCTTACACATCTCAGAGCTGTTCTATACTGAAAACTTACATCGGTATAGCTTAGGGTGCGGACCTACAGACACCCCCCCCCGCCAGCCTAGGCAGTGCTAGGTCGATGGAAGAATTCTTCCATCAACTTAGCTACCAGCTCTTCGGGAGGTGGACTAGCTGTAGCAATCGGAAAACCCCTTCTGCCTCTGCAGCGTAGTGAGTGTCTACACTGAAGTGCTACAGCGGAGCAGCCACTGTGCTGCTGTAGCATTTTAAGTGTAAACATACCCTCAGTGTAGACAGGACCTAACTTAACATTAAACAAAAGGGAATTCAATGGAGTATTTTTCCCGACCTTCTTCTCTACTGGAAGCTCATTCCAACGGGCTTGTTTCTTTTCTACGTAATCCAGTAATAAATTTGACCAAATCAGGCATGGGCAGGTATGGTTCTCAATTTTATTTCAGTTTTGAAGAATTGCAAGACAGACAGGCAGAGACATAAAACAGACAAAAGTCAAAAATATTTTAACACCTCTTCCAGCAAACAAGTTAAAGTGTGATGATAAAGCCTACTAAAAGTCAGACAGAAGACAGCTTCAGTACTTTACACTATGTAATAAACAGTACTAGGATACCTTATTGCTCTTATTCTTGGCTATAGGAATTAAGTTAGGAAGAGTGATGCTTTAAAAATTGCATAGCATGGAGTCTACTCAGCCAGAAAAGCAAGCTGAATTTGTGTTGCTCAATATAGCGTAACAGAGTCAAGAAATTATTAAAACAGTTCTTTACTAATCAATTACGTTTATTATGGGAAGGTGTTATATACTCTGTGACATTTCATATTATGTTTTATTAGTCATATTTCTTTTGTTTTTTAATAAAAGACTTTGGACTGGAGAAGGCAGATTCTAGCATGAACAGGCTACAAAGGAAAGAGAATTCAAATGTGATTAAAATTTAGATTCCAGGGCAAGAACTGCCAAGCTGCAGAAAAATTAATCACAGCAGAAGCATCATAAAGACTTCTATTACAGAAAAATTTATAAATGAACTGGCAGCTTTCCTTTCCTTCTCACTTTCTCTCTCTCTTTTTTTTTTTAAAGTGATGGTAAAGACAATACAATTTGTAAATACAAGTGAACCCAAAGAGCAAAAGTTACTGTAAAACTAGGTCTCCTGGATCATTGGCACAGCCTCCACCACCTTGTGGATGAGGTTCCCCAGTTGATTTTGGCGGTAACGCAGGAGGTGAACTTGGAACACCCCATGTCAGACAAGGATTCTGAAATCTACTCAGAGGTTAGATACAACTTTTCAGTACTGATAGGGAGACTAAATGGGAATTCTATATCACCCAACAGAGCAAATAAGTGATTGTCAATTAATGGTGGAGACTTGGGGTTTGGGTAAAGAGAGGATATTGAAGACACCCTCTGTTGACCCAGCTACATGTTGAGATATCGTCAATCCAAGGGATTTGGCCTTGGTGCTCTGCTGAGAGGTTGATCTTGGGCCTTCGTCTTAAGGAAGATGTGAATTTTTGAGGGCCATATCAGGATGGCCAGGAGGATTGAATCGGAGTTTGGAAGATTGATCAATCTGGAGCATCAGTGTCCTCAGATTTTTGTAGTAACAAACCAGGAGATATTAGGGATTATAAATTTAACAGCCAAGCACAAATCAGTTACTAATCTGTCCATATTCCACATGCAGTAGTCATGACTCAAGTAAGAGACTGACACCTTCCCCTTTGGACAGTGCTATGCAATGCAGGTCTGGGTTCAATTGTGGGTAAGACTGCCAACTTTGCTTGCATGGGTACTCAGTTTAGCATGCACCTAGAATGGGCAACGGAGAGGAAGTGACTGTGGATTTCCATCTGAGATGTAAGATGCGTGCTATCCCAAAATTGGCATTTGTTCAAATGTGACATGTCTACTTTGGCTAACCCTCTACATGATATTAACATAGCTGTGGTGGCGTACAGGTCATTCACCCTCTCCCCTGCTACCATTTGGGATCTTGTTGACTCTAGCACTGGGGTAATCAAAAGGTACTGTACTTGGTGACTTCCACATTTACATCAATTACCACTAACAACAATGTGGACATTGGTTACAATAGATAAAAGACCAAAAGATACAATAATAGGAGTGTCAGAAAATCCTAGATAAAAAGACCAGTCAACATTTAATGGATAAAGCCTGTTTTGGCCTGTCACAACTCATATATCGTGTACATTGAGAGACAGTCATATAAACTTGTCCAATAAGCAAAAGGGGAAACCACAGATCTGCATTTGCGCCCTCAGATCAAAAAAATTACGTAACTGAGTTTTGGCGCTGCTTGATTAAAGTGCAGTAAATAAATACAATTTGGATTTTCCTCTTACAAATATCAATTCCTAGATACAAATGTGGTGTTTGAAAGGCAGACTAAGCTACTAATCTTGGTGGTATTTACAGCTCTAATTATAATTATATCTCAAAAAACTCCCAGTAGGTTCAACAGCCTATTTGCTTAGCAACACCGATTTCCATTAATGTCACCTTGTGTTCTATTCTCTGAAAAGGCTCCTCAATGCATAAAGTTCAGGTCAAGGTCTCTGTTCTGATGTTCCGAACTCTTTATGCCTCCTTCATTCTGGCCCCAAATACCAGAGAAATCATCTCTTTCTCCAGATTAATCTACACTGGAAAGGTAGGCTGATCCAGCTATGCTGCTCAAGGGGTGTGAATTTTTCACAGCCCTGAAAGATGTAATCAAGCTAACCTAATAGACAGCACTGCGTTTATGGAAGAACCCCTTCTGCTGCTGTAGTTAATGTCTACACCAGTGGTTCTCAAACTTTAGCAACCTGAGGACCCCCATTTTGATTTAAATTTTTCTCGGATCCTCAATCCAACTTCTAATTTTCTCTGTGGGTGCTCAACTCCCACTCTACCCCTTGCCCCCAAGACCCCACCCCTGCCCCACCTCTTCCCACCTCCGCCCCACCTCTTCCCTGCCGCTTTCGGCCCCGTCCCCTGAGCACGCCCCATCTCTGCTCTTCCCCCTACCTCCCAGTGCCTCCTGCAAGCCGCTGAACAGCTGTTCCGTGGTGTGCAGGAGGCACTGGGAGGGAGGGGAAGGAGTTGATCAGTGGGGCCAGCGGTCCCGGGCATGATCCCCTAGAGCTGGACATGACTTGTAGACTCCATGGAGTACCTTCGTGGACCGCAGTTTGAGAACCCCTGGTCTACACTACAGCAGTGCAGCTGTACTGCTGTAGTGTTTCTAGTATAGACAAAGCCTCCATGGCCATGAACTCCTGCAATAATTGCATTTTACCAGAACAATGGAAAAACCATCCACCACCTACAAGGGGCTTGCAAACAGAGGAGACAGACCTTTTAGAGGAGCTGGAGTGAGGCTATGGAACTCAACCTCAAGAGATAAGAACCACCATGGACCTTGACACTTCCACAGTTAAATTCAAAACTCATTTCTTTGCCCTAGCTTTCCTTAGTAAATTTCTTCAAAACAGAGATGCTCAGCACACTCACAAACAACAAAGCAAGCACGCAAGCAAAATAACCATATAAAACTCATCAAGCAGAAATTATTGGGTGACATTCTTTGTCCTGCACTATGCAGGAGGTCAGACTAGATTGGGAGGGAAGGAAGGAAAGGAGAAATTATTATTTCTATTTTCAAATATCTGGGAGGAGCTCGGATACCACAGTGATGCAGATGACTGAGTATGCTGGTTCATCAACCATCTATATCATCTATCTATCTATCTATATATATCAAATCATCTATAATAATCAAGATCTGAAGACATAATGTACCACAATTTATGCTACAACTAGCCTGAACATGGTGTTCCCTTCTACAGCAATACCCTTTGTGCTTTTTAGTTTCAAAACATGCTTCACAGGGGGAAGAAAAAAGTACTCATACTCTAAATAGATGTCATTTATCTTCTGACAGAAACTGTCAAACAAATTGCTTGATTCTGAGCTTATATTTCCTTAGCAATTCTCTGGATTTCAGCAATTGCTACGCAATGTGTTCCTATAACTCAGCAAACTACCATGATGTTAACCAACCTGTTATTTGTCTCACATCCGAATGCCTAGACCAACTGCCTGTTTAAAGTGCTGCTTACCAGACTGTATGTCAAGATGAAAGGATCAGTGCCAAGATATTTCTTCGTGATAACTTTGGCAAAGCCAAAAAGCTGCCTTAGAAGAAAGCAGAGTAGTTTACTTAAGAATACTAAGTTAACTAGGTGTACAAAAAGTCTACCGTTAAAAGGGAGGTCTTTCCAAAACAAATACTGTTGTTCAAACCGAAGTTATGGGTTTGATACATAAGTCCCTGGGTGAGGATCTTTGGCCTGCACTATGCAGGAGGTCAGATTAGATGATCATAATGGGCACTTCTGGACTTAAATCTATGAAAGTGTGGTTACAGGCAGATAATTGACTATGATACAGAGGGGAGTGAATCTATGGAAAAAGCCCTCGTTGAAAAGATGACCATGGGATGATCTTTCCCTTCCCTATTGCAGCCATACTACCCTCCATGAAAGATCCACACAGTAGAAAGACTCTGCGTGTCTGGGGTCAGGAGGAATAACTGAATTCAAGTTCCCTGCTATCAAGAGCTTCATGCCTTCGACAGTAAAATATAAAGGCTGCTAATGCGGCTTTGAGCCCACTCAGAAGGTGTACTGCTCCGCAGGTTTAAGTGAGATGGTGGCAAAAATACTGGAAGTCGTAAGATCTTTGTCCATCCTAGGGCTCCTATTATTACGTATATTGCAGTAGCGCCCAGTATCCCCAGTGATGCACCAGGCCCCATTGTGCTAGGTGCTGTACACAGAACAAAAAGACTTCCCCTGCACCCAAGAGCTTACAATCAGTGTATCTTAACAGGTGGTAGCCCCAATGGGAATTCCCTAGCATAGACCCAGACACAATGAAACGCAAGCCATCAAGCCAACGGCAGCATAGCTGTTGGCCTGGCCACACTGCCGTGACTGAGGGACCTTCCATGCAGCTGTCCAGGATCCTTAGGATTCCACAGTACCCTGGTGTGGTCCTGCCACTGTGAATCCCTTAGACTAGTCGGGGCAGAAGAGACCATGTGCTGATTCTAGAGCTATTCAAAAGCCAGACTTTTTGTATTAGCTTTCTTCCTCCTCCGCGTGTATTTGTTCAGGAGATAAATACCTGGCCCTATTTTAAAATATCACCTTCATAATAAAGGGCTTTGCTCCCTATGAATATTCAGAGTTATAATACAGTCTTACTTTACTGACAAAAATAAACTTAAAAAAAAATACTGACAATGCTAATGCACCACCACAGCTACAAAAGAGGGAGAGAGCATGCTGGATTCTATTATGGTTTGAACTTTGGCAACAGAACTTTTAACCAGTCCAACTTTCAAATCTCCTAATTCAACCCACAGGGCTAAAGTTAAAAATATAATTTTCTACTTGTTAACAAAAGGATTTAATATGAAAAAATTACCAAGAAAACATACATGGAACCCTATGGTGTTTTTACAAAGTTACTTTTCAAAATATATTTTTCATCAGAGATTTTAGCTTTAACTATTGCACTGGAAAAAATAAATGCCAATTTTATTTTCCAGCACGTAATTGCAGTTATTGAACTGAAAGCTTTTCACTTATATTATGAATAAAAAAAAATTACAAGCACTAAAAAGCATCTGAACACTAAGGCATCTTTACTCCCCTTGATGCACATGTAAGCCCTGGTCTACACTAGGAGTTTTGGTTGAATTTAGCAGCATTAAATTGATGTAAACCTGCACCCGTCCACATGATGAAGCCCTTTTTTTCGACTTATTAAAGGGCTCTTAAAATCAATTTCCTTCCTCCACCCCTGACAAGTGGATTAGCGCTTAAATCAGCCTTGTCGGGTCGAATTTGGGGTACTGTGAACGCAATTAGACGGTATTGGCCTCCGGGAGCTACCCCAGAGTGCTCTATTGTGACCGCTCTGGACAGCACTCTCAACTCAGATGCACTGGCCAGGTAGACAGGAAAAGGCCCGCAAACTTTTGAATTTCAATTTCCTGTTTGCATGGTCACCTGCAGCTTGCCATGCTGGCCAGAACTCATCAGCAGAGGTGACCAGCAGAAGTGACCATGATGGAGTCCCAGAATCGCAAAAGAGCTCCATCATGGACCGAACGGGAGGTACGGGATCTGATCGCTGTATGGGGAGAGGAATCCGTGCTATCAGAACTCCGTTACAGTTTTCAAAATGCCAAAACATTTGTTAAAATCTCCCAGGGCATGAAGGACAGAGGCCATAACAGGGGCCCGAAGTAATGCCGCATAAAACTTAAGGAGCTGAGGCAAGCCTACCAGAAAACCAGAGAGGCAAACGGCCGCTCCGGGTCAGAGCCCCAAACATGCCGCTTCTATGACGAGCTGCATGCCATTTTAGGGAGTTCAGCCACCACTACCCCAGCCATGTTGTTTGACTCCTTCAATGGAGATGGAGGCAACACGGAAGCAGGGTTGGGGATGAGGAAGATGATGATGATGAAGTTGTAGATAGCTCACAGCAAACAAGCGGAAAAACCGGTTTTCCTGACAGCCAGGAACTGTTTCTCACTCTGGACCTGGAGCCAGTACCCCCCGAACCCACCCAAGGCTGCCTCCCGGACCTGCCAGGCAGAGAAGCGACCTCTGGTGAGTGTACCTTTTAAAATACTATACATGGTTTAAAAACAAGCATGTTTAATGATTAATTTGCCCTGGCATTTGCAGCTCTCCTGGATGTACTCCCAAAATCTTTGCAAACGTTTTCTGGGGAGGGCAGCCTTATTCCATCCACCATAGTAGGACACTTTACCACACCAGGCCAGTAGCACATACTCGGGAATCATTGTAGAACAAAGCATTGCAGTGTATGTTTGCTGGCATTCAAACAACATCCGTTCTTTATCTCTCTGTGTTATCCTCAGGAGAGTGAGATATAATTCATGGTCACCTGGTTGAAATAGGGTGCTTTTCTTAAGGGGACATTCAGAGGTGCCTGTTCCTGCTGGGCTGTTTGCCTATGGCTGAACAGAAATGTTCCCCGCTGTTAGCCACGGGGAGGGGTAAGGGGCTAGCCACGTGGTTGCGGGAGGCAAAATGCAACCTTGGAACGACAGCACATGTCCTGTGTATGTAATGTTAACAGCAAGGTTTACCGTGAAAGAGTGTAGCCATTGTTCTAGAAAATGTGTCTTTTTAAATACCACTGTCTCTTTTTTTTTTCTCCACCAGCTGCATGTGTTTCAAGGATCACAGGATCTTCTCCTTCCCAGAAGCTAGTGAAGATTAGAAGGCAAAAAAAACGCACTCGTGATGAAATGTTCTCTGAGCTCATGGTGTCCTCCCACACTGACAGAGCACAGATGAATGCGTGGAGGCAGACAATGTCAGAATGCAGGAAAAGCACAAAATGACCGGGAGGAGAGCTGGCGGGCTGAAGAGAGGGCTGAAGCTGAAAGGTGGCGGCAGCATGATGAGAGGAGGCAGGATTCAATGCTGAGGCTGCTGGAGGATCAAACCAATGTGCTCCAGCGTATGGTTGAGCTGCAGGAAAGGCAGCAGGAGCACAGACCGCTGCTACAGCCCCTGTGTAACCAACCGCCCTCCTCCCCAAGTTCCATAGCCACCTCACCCAGACGACCAAGAACGCGGAGGGGGGGCCTCCGGCCACCTAGCCACTCCACCCCAGAGGATTGCCCAAGCAACAGAAGGCTGGCATTCAATAAGTTTTAAAGTTTTAAACTTTTAAAGTGCTGTGTGGCCTTGTCCTTCCCTCCTCCACCACCCCTCCTGGTGCTTCTCTCCTCCACCACCCCTCCTGGGCTACGTTGGTAGTTATCCCCCTATTTGTGTGATGAATGAATAAAGAATGCATGAATGTGAAGCAACAATGACTTTATTGCCTCTGCAAGCGGTGATCGAAGGGAGGAGGGGAGGGTGGTTAGCTTACAGGGAAGTAGAGTGAACCAAGGGGCGGGGGGTTTCATCAAGAACAAACAAACAGAACTTTCACACCGTAGCCTGGCCAGTCATGAAACTGGTTTTCAAAGCTTCTCTGATGCACACCGCGCCCTCCTGTGCTCTTCTAACCACCCTGGTGTCTGGCTGTGCGAAACCAGCAGCCAGGCGATTTGCCTCAACCTCCCACCCAGCCATAAACGTCTCCCTCTTACTCTCACAGATATTGTGGAGCGCACAGCAAGCAGTAATAACAGTGGGAATATTGGTTTAGCTGAGGTCTAACCGAGTCAGTAAACTGCACCAGCGCGCTTTTAAATGTCCAAATGCACATTCTACCACCATTCTGCACTTGCTCAGCCTGTAGTTGAACAGCTCCTGACTACTGTCCAGGCTGCCTGTGTACGGCTTCATGAGCCATGGCATTAAGGGGTAGGCTGGATCCCCAAGGATAACTATAGGCATTTCAACATCCCCAACGGTTATTTTCTGGTCTGGGAATAAAGTCCCTTCTTGCAGCTTTTGAAACAGACCAGAGTTCCTGAAGATGCAAGCATCGTGTACCTTTCCCGGCCATCCCATGTTGATGTTGGTGAAACGTCCCTTGTGATCCACCAGTGCTTGCAGCACTATTGAAAAGTACCCCTTGCGGTTTATGTACTTGCCGGCTTGGTGCTCCGGTGCCAAGATAGGGATATGGGTTCCGTCTATGGCTCCACCAGAGTTTGGGAATCCCATTGCAGCAAAGCCATCCACTATGACCTGCACATTTCCCAGGGTTGCTACTCTTGATATCAGCAGATCTTTGATTGTGTTGGCTACTTGCATCACAGCAGCCCCCACAGTAGATTTGCCCACTCCAAATTGATTCCCGACTGACCAGTAGCTGTCTGGCGTTGCAAGCTTCCACAGGGCTCTTGCCACTCGCTTCTCAACTGTGAGGGCTGCTCTCATCTTGGTAGTCTTGCACCTCAGGGCAGGAGAAAGCAAGTCACAAAGTTCCATGAAAGTGCCCTTACGCATGCGAAAGTTTCGCAAGCACTGGGAATCGTCCCAGACCTGCAACACTACGCGGTCCCACCAGTCTGTGCTTGTTTCCCAAGCCCAGAATCGGCGTACCACCGCATGAACATGCCCCATTAGCATCATGATGCCCCCATTTCCAGGGCCCGTGCTTTGAGAGAAGTCTGTGTCCATGTCCTCATCACTCACGTCACCGCGCTGACGTCGCCTACTCGCCCGGTATCACTTTGCTAGGTTCTGGTGCTGCATATACTGCTGGATAATGCGCGTGGTGTTTAATGTGCTCCTAATTGCCAAAGTGATCTGAGCGGGCTCCATGCTTGCCGGGGTATGGCATCTGCACAGAAAAAAGGCACGGAACGATTGTCTGCCGTTGCCCTGACGGAGGGAGGGGAGACTGATGACATGGCTTACAGGGAATTAAAATCAACAAAGGGGGTGGCTTTGGGAGAAACTGAATGGCCCCCTCAAGGATAGAACTCAAAACTGGGTTTAACAGGCCGTTGATTTCACAGAGGGAGAGAGGAGAAAATGAATACAAAACAAATCTGGTCTATTTCTTGTTTTGAGCCACTTCATCTA
This sequence comes from Lepidochelys kempii, assembly GCF_965140285.1. NCBI lineage: Eukaryota > Metazoa > Chordata > Testudines > Cheloniidae > Lepidochelys > Lepidochelys kempii. Next base: position 205,593,608 of record NC_136382.1, on the reverse strand, counting down.
TCTTTATACATCTTGCTGGCAGCAGACTGTGCAGTACAACTGCTAGCCGTCATCATCTCCTGGGTGCTCGGTAGAAGACGCTGCAGTATGACGACTAGCCATCATCTTCTGCTAGCTGGAGGTTAAAAGACAGTGCACTGCCGGTAGGACTGAATTGCCACGAGACGAAACAAGGGAAATGACCTGGCTGAGTCACACCCATGTTTGCCCAGGCGCCCGATTAAAAGAGCACCCAGGACTACGTCGATGACGGCTACCAGTCATACTGCACTGTCTGCTGCCAAAAGGCGATAAACTGTTGCTGTGTAGCAATGCAGTACCGCGTCTGCCAGCACCCAGGAGACATACGGTGACGGATACCTGAGCGGGCTCCATGCTTGCCATGGTATGGCGTCTGCACAGGTAACTCAAGAAAAAAGGCGCGAAACGATTGTCTGCTGCTGCTTTCACGGAGGGAGGGAGGGAACGGGGGGCCTGACGATATGTACCCAGAACCACCCGTGACAATGTTTTAGCCCCATCAGGCACTGGGATTTCTACCCAGAATTCAAATGGGCAGCGGAGACTGCGGGAACTGTGGGATAGCCACCCACAGTGCAACGCTCCGGAAGTCGATGGTTGCCTCGGTACTGTGGACACACTCTGCCGACTACATGCACTTAGAGCATTTGTGTGGGGACACACACAATCAACTGTATAAAAACACTTCCTACAAAATCAACTTCTATAAATTCAACCTAATTTTGTTGTGTAGACATACCCTAAATTAAGTCACTGATGTAAATTACAGTCTGAGCTAGTCAGAGAATAGGGATCCCCTTCCACCCTCGTAATTACGAATTTACAATCTTTTTGTAACTAGAGTATGCAAATCCTTGAATTCTGATTTGCTAATGCCCTCACAACTGAATATCCGTATGTCCACAGATATAAACTTGGCTAACTTTTTATTATAGCTTTTCTTTCAGTTCAAAAACATACTTCAACCCAAATTATGTTGCAAAACATATAAGCATAATAATAAAATAATAAAATTTGAGTATTTTTTCTGTTAACTTGGTAATAACATAGTCTAGAGTTAATACCCAGTACACAACTGCAGGGTTGCTTTTTTTTTTTAAACTAATAACTAATTTATGTGAATTGGAATTCTGGATGCATTGACAAAGGAATAGATCTCTTTCTCCATTCCTACCCCTCTTTTTGTTCTGTTTTTTTAGGAGTATTAATCCTCCTCTTAAGGGCTCCCATATCACCAAGCTATATCTTAACAAGTTTACAAAAATGTAAACTAAAGTCAGAAAATAACTGTCATCAAAGAGAACAGATGTTTTTAAATGATATGAAATTCACTGGAAAGTATTCACTCCACAAGGGTGTTAGAACACTTTGGAATAACAATATACCTCATGAGGTCCCTGCCATATGCCTTAATATGTATTATTTCTAGCACTACTCTTCTTGTAAATGAAATTTCAAAAGGGTTTCACTAGTATTACAATTGCAGCATGGTTATTAGACTCTCAAACATCTTTACAAATGAAAGTGTTCAGTACTCCACAAGTCTTGTTTGGGATCTAACAGCCTGTGTTTAATGAGGCCAATTGCATCTCTGCCTCTGGAAAGGTTAGCCTCTGTGCTTGTGAAGGGTCATTGGTTTCTCCCCTAGGATGAAGTGAGGAATCTTGGAAGTTTCGATTCCCTGTTGTTTCAAAGAACACCAGCTGCTGATGAGAAGCAGGCATTGATTTGATGGGCACCAGCTGTTAAAGCCAAATACAAAAGGTAATTGCTGCATTAGAATTGTTTCTTTAATAGAAAGCAACTTCATCTGGATAGGATAGGCCCACATCAAGGGAACAACAACAGGCCTGCTTTTCTCCTAAAGCTGAAGTATATCATATCATCTCCCTCTCCACCCATCACCTCTACCGGGAGCTCACTCCAATTCTGCATCTTCTTATTTGGTATTCCTTCACACCTGCAGGAAAAGTGAAGGAGCTTAAGCAAACAGGAGCTAGTCAGTATTGCCAAGTTCTGCCTGAAATGGCTCTCTCTTGTCTCAGCAGCCAAGGCCTGTTGAAAAAAATATATATACTATCTTCTGCTCTTCCTGACCCTCTACTCCCTAACACACACTCAAAATTACATTTATTCAGCAATCTGTGATTCCTGGGGAACTCCTCCTTTACCTACTTTTTTACTATGACAGCCCATTAAAACAGAGCTTTTAGACAGATAATGTCTTAATTTCATCCTCTCCCAGTCTTTATTGAACACCACAGAGGGGTTATTTGTGGGTTCCCACATCACCCAGAATTCAGCCTCCATATCCTTGTCTGCCCAGCCTCAAGCACTAACCACTTGACCTGGAGAATCAGTCACTGTCAGTCTCCTGCCTCTCGTTTAGTGGGTTCTGCCCTCACCCCCAGTAGTCCCCCACCCCCACCCCCCAGTAGTCACAAAGAGTTTAACAGCCCGCCTTGCCAGTCCTTGTCAGGCAAGAGTCCATGTGCCGGATAGCACTATCTGGACAACATGGTTAACAGCTTTGCTGCAGAAGTCAAGAGAGTGCATGTCAGGTTGTCTAGAGTGGCTCACGACCATGAATGCCAACTGCAGCGCAGACTGTTAAGACACTGGGCACACACCCAAAACTGGTTGTGTGTTCTATAACAACATTTCACCAACCAAATATCAAGTGTGAACTCCTCAAGCACCAGGCTTATTTTGTATCTCTTCATACCACTGGATCAGGTCTAGCTATAAGGCCCAGCAGGTCTAGAACACGGGCCTGCAGACATCTCCAGGCTGCCACAACCAGTTTGTTCTCCGCTACTCATGATGCGCTGTGGACAGAGACCATGGGAAGTCCCACCTCAGGGGTCTGACAGGCAACAGCCTCATGGCTCCTGATTGGCTCCCCATGCTGGGTGAACCAAAGGGGTGTTCCAGGAAGTATCCAGGCAAAGGTAATTGCTGATTTCCTGTAGCCGCCAAGACCATTCTGGCTCTTGAACTCGTGACTTCGACCTCAGCTTGATTTAGACTTCGCCTCCTGACCCAGAAACCTGGCTTGGACTCTGACCCTTGGTATGGACCCTGACCTAGAGGCTGACTACAAACTCCTCTGCTACTCCCAGCCTCCGGTTTGACCCCGCTCTGATCCTTGCTCCTGCCCTCCCTTGTTCAGACCCTGACATTACCATACTTTACCATACGGTGGGTTGATTTAAATTGAAGTGATTTACATCACCAATTTTAATCATTTAAATCAGCAAGCAGGAAACCTTGATTTAAACCATTGGTTTGAATCGTGTTTAGGAAAATAACTAAAAGTACAAATGCTAAAGAAGGTTGATTCTCATTGGTTGGTAACTATTAAAACATGTTGATTTGCAACTAGACTTAGTTGCACATTTAGTTACCACTAAATTTGGTGCTTCTTTTTTGCTAATCAGGAAGATACTCTACTATGCATTTATTTAATCCAGGGGTTCCCAAACTTTTTGCCTGCATGACCCCACTTGGAGACTGTTTCTGGTGACCCCATACAGCAACGAAGCAACACAGCGACTAACAAATTTACACATTAAGTATGTTATTTAATGCCTCTAATGTGACACATGGGCTTGCATGTTGCAACACAGCTTCTCGAAGTCCAGCTGTGTGGGAGAAATTACACATCTAAACTCTGATGTGACATCAACGGTAGATCGATACTGAGACTTGATGGACAGAAGGGCGCTGAATCCAGCTTCACACAAATATGTGCTCGCGAATGGTAGCATCAGTTTCAAGGCACGTGTTGAGAGTGCAGGATATTCATTCTTGACATTGAACCAGAACTCCGGGAGAGAAAGTTGAGCACATGTTCCCTGAAAGAATCGATCACATTGACTACAACAGGGTTCAAACAAGAACTAGGTAAGTTCATGGAGAGTAGGTCCATCAATGGCTATTAGCCAAAATGGGCAGCGATGGTGTTCCTAGCCTCTATTTGCCAGAAGCTGGGAATGGGTGACAGGGGATGGATCACTTGAGGATTCCCTGTTCTGTTCATTCCCTCTGGGGCACCTGGCACTGGCCACTGTCAGGAGACAGGACACTGGGCTGGATGGACCTTTGGTTTGACCCAATATGGCCGTTCTTATGTTCTTATGAAATTTCAATGAGCTGTTCAATTTCAGCTGCTGGCAAAACCATGGCCTCAGGCTTGCACTTAAAGGGGCTTTGCACCCAGTTATACTTTGTCATGTCCAAGTCTGGGAAAAAGGATGCAAACTGTTCCTCCATCCAGCTGAGATGCTCAGCCATCACCTGTGTGGGAAGCTAAATAATTTCACTGTCAGCCAGGAACTTGCAAAGCTGTGGGAAGGATTCACAGTTTGCCCTCAATAGATTATTCTTCCAGAAATCAATTTGCTTCATGAATCCTGTGAGTTGATCACTCGCTGAAGGATGTGGATGTTCTTTCCTTGCAGACCTGTATTCAATTCCTTCCGTTTCCCAAACGTGTCCGTGGCACAGGCAAGAAGTCACATCTTCCTTTGATCACACAGAAAATCAACAAATTCACTTTTTGCACTCCACTGCATAGGCACAGCTCCACTCCACAGCTCATCTCACAGTTCAAAAAGTCATCCTAGTGCTGTTCCTCTTGAAAGCCAACTAGCATCACTGTGGAACAACACCACATCATTATCGGATCCCACGTCTTCACACAGTTTTGCAAACGAACACGTGCGAAGAGGCTGAGTCTTGTTGAGGTTCGTAATAGATGAGATCTCCTGCAATACTTCACCTAGGTCTGGACTCAGAGTTTTAGTTGCCAGTTGTTCTCTGTGAATCATGCAGTGAGTCCACACAACAGATGGAGCAACTTTCTCTACCAAGGCAGCCTGACCTGCTTTGTGGCCTGCTGTAGACGGAGTTCCATCTGTGCAAAAGCCCATCATGCAATCACATGGGATACTTTTGTCTTGCATGTACCACACTGAACATTCCTTGGGCAGTCTTGTGCCCAGGAAGAGGGAGTCAGAACAGAATATCTTTGAGAACTGCACCCTCCCATGTGTATTTCAACCAAGAAATGTGCATCATGCCCGCAGTGCTCACATCAACTTGAAGAGCAAAAGTATCCATGTTTTTCAGACCGCTCCACCAGTGTGTTTTCCTAATCTGCCACTATCAACTCAATCCATTGCTTCACTGTGTTGTTGGAGAGTGGTATAGCTTTAAGTTTGTTTGCCTTGGTTTCCCCACACATTACCTTCTGCATATCAGTTGAAGCTGGCAAAAACAAAGGGTCTCGAACTGTGGGAGGGCTCTTGGCCTATGCAATGCAGTAACTCACCTCAAATGATGCCTTTTGAGCGTGGTCAGAGTCGGACATAGCTCTCTTGAATTGCACTCGTTGTTGCAAACATTCTTTCCGGCGCTGGAAAAATTACCTTGCTTTTCCAATGTGTTCCTTCTGAAGGGGTTCCAAATGTTGTTTAAGTTTATTAGGCATCATGCTTTTACTAGATAAGTCAGTGTGACAGTAGGCATTTTGGCTTTTCTTCGTTCTTGACAAAAACACACTGGTGACGTCATACTCAAAGAAAGCCTCATCATATCTGTGAGCACATTTCTTGCACTCTCGTTTTTGTTCATAACTGCATCATTAGACTCACTGCGGGAGGCTGAAGCACACACTCTCTTTAAAATGAGTCCATTGTGCCTGTTATCACAAATCAGAAAGAGGAATTCAGAGTTAAGCAAATGAAGCCAGTACTTAGGAAGGCCCTGTGTGGTGACATTAAGGCATCACAGGTACAGTGACTTACAATGATTCTTTATCAAGTGCCAACAGGGTACTCATGGTGGCATAAAACAAGATATGCGCCCTGCCTTAAGGAGCTTCCAAGCTCCTGCAGATTCCTATCTCAGAAAAGGCTAGCACAGGCTCCTACCAGCCCCAACAGAGAGGATGCTCTGTTGATAAGACTGTTGCCCACAGATAAGGATTTTCTGGATTCAAGTCTCTCAACTGGATGCTTGCACAGCCAGATGGTGCAAATGACAGAACGGCATCTGCACACCCACCTCCGCTCAGCCAACATGTCCGGATCTGCTCCACAAACACCACTCCAGGAGGCCACCATTTTACAAAATAGCAGCCTCCCCACAACTTGGCCTCACACACCCTGTACATGTGAGGTCACACCACAAAGAGGCTGCCATTTTGATCTACAAAAATGGCATCCTCTGCACACTGTGACCTCGCATGCCCTGTGCATTTTGTAGATTAGATGACATCGTCTCTGGGCTGAATCTGGCCTGCTGGACCCACGATCCCATCTGCTGATGGCCTAACCCCATTTGGGGTCACAAACCAGAGTCTGGGAACTGTTGATTTAAGCAATGATACCGTTTAATTTACACTTATTCACTTTCTTAATTTTTATATTTTTTATTATGTTAATTGCATCATTCATCATTTTCTGTTATTTACTAGATTTTTATAGGTGATTTGTGTCAAGCTCTATTTGGATAAAAGGAATACTAGTGGCACCTTAGAGACTAGCCAATTTATTTGAGCATAAGCTTTCATGAGCTACAGCTCACTTCATCGGATGCATGAGCTGTAGCTCATGAAAGCTTATGCTCAAATAAATTGGTTAGTCTCTAAGGTGCCACAAGTCCTCCTGTTCTTTTTGCGAATACAGACTAACACGGCTGCTACTCTGAAATCTATTTGGATAAAAATACAAAATAAATTAACAAGCCACAAAAACAGCATTATTTTTTTAAACAATTTATTAGCTGAATTACTCCTGGGGGAATTCTGCGCCACTGCGCAATGCAGAATTTTGCAGAAATTAATGTTAGAGAATTTTCTTTTTCCCCCCCAACAGAAATGGGCTGAAAAGATGTTGTCCGCCACTAGGGCCTGCTGGACACAGCAGAGCCCAGCTCACATATAGAAGACAAGGCCGGGGGGAGGGGGAGGGAACTGGAGGGTACCTGGCAGCTGCAGTTCCCAGCATGCCCTGAAGGAAGGAGACTGCGGCAGGCAGGAAACTCTGTGCAAGCCCAGGACCCAGCATCAGGCTGTTTCTCACTCTGGATCCCTGGACTTTAGAGGGTAGGGTGTGTGAGTGTCTGGGCAGGGGGAAGCCCTGCAGCTGGCCTCTGAGGGGGGAGGGGGTGTGAGTGTCTGGGCTGGAGAGGGCCCCATGGCTGGACTCTGGGGTGCGTGTCTGGGATGGGGGGGGGGCCATGGCTGGGCTCTGGGAGGGAGGGGATATGAATGCCTGGGCCAGGCCCATGGCTGGGCTCTTGGGGGAGAAGAATTGTGGGTGTCTGGCCTCCTGACTGGGCTCTGGGGAGGAGGCAGAAAGGGGACAGAGAAACAGGAACTGGGTTGCCGTAGGGGTTTCTGTAACTCTCTATTCCTGGGAGAATTTTTGTGTGTGTCTGTATTGTTACAGACATACTTGCTGACAGGTATTTTGAAATAAATTAGCAAAATAACTGAAACTGGCGTGATTATGTAGTGTTATTTTGACAAATAAAATTTGCAGAATTTTAAAATATTGTGCCAGAATTTTTAATTTTTTGGCATGGAATTTTTAATTTTTTGGTGCAGAATTCCCCCAGGAGTGCTGAATAGAACTACCTAAAATGTGCTGGATACATAAGGGAAAAAAAGTTCAAAAAATGTATTACAGTATATTTTCCATTTAAAACAAACGTATTAATTCAACGAAGGGAGTTAATTTCAGCCCATTACACTTAGTTGTACCCTAGGGCTCACAGAGAGCATGGGGGAAAGGAAAAGGAACAGCAATCACAAAGAGAAGGGAGAAGGTAAGAAGCAGAGTCGAAATTGCCAGACAGAGGAAGCGGAACTTGAGTAGAAGTCTAGCATTTTTCTAAAGGACAATGATGGAGCAGCAGAGATTTTTAAAGTTGCAAATGTCTCAATGTGGAGCTGCAATGTGTTAGCCCTCTGAAAGGGAACATGTCTGGGTCCTACACACCTAAGTGCTTTTGACAGTGCTTTTAACTTTCAAAGAGTTAAACAATTAGATTAAAACCTCAAAACTAGGGATTTTATTTTTTGACAACTATATAATTTGTATAAAGTAGCTGATTTATGTTTTGTTTTATAAAGTGAAGTCAATGTGCTGGTCTTCGGCTCTGAACTGCTTTCACGAGCTAAGTCAAACAAGCCAGGCGCTGTCAGAGTAAATTCTTCTTTTATATTACTGTGAAAGTGTCTGGTGCCCTTTTAAAAAATAAAAGGCAATTTGACTCAAGATCAAACTCTTCACAAAGGTCTAAAAGGTTAATAGTGTCCCTAGTAATTCTTAAGACATAAGCACAGGTATTAAAAAAAAAAAATTAAAAGTCACTTGAAAATTGTTTCCCTTTATTTAAAAGCCATAGATTTCCTTTTTACCATTTAAATAGAACACAGCATTGTTTCAATATTTTTAAAAAACAAAGACAAATTTAATAAATGATGTAGTTAAAAAAAGAATGAGCTCCCATGATGCATTTATGAAAAGCAAGGTTCAGGTAAAGATATTAACATCGATTATTTACTGTGGCTCAGATTTAAGCATTCTGAGTACTTCTTTCTGGCTAGCAACATGAAACTTCCAGTCAAAAAGTTTTTTAAGACTGTCCCAGTTTATCTGCTGTGAGGATTTACTCCAGCAAATTAAAAATTGATGTTCAATCTCATTGGGCTTGCCAAAAAGTGAACACAAAATGCATTAAAAAGTTAAACTGCAAAAGGATAAAAACAAAACCTTAACATTTATCAAAAAAGCTGTGAGAATTACACACGCACACCACCATAAAACAAAGTTCTCAAAGATCTGTTGTAATTCACTTCTGCTGACGTGAGAGTATCAGAGTCCCAAGGCACATCAAGTAAGGACAAGGGGAAAACAGGACACTCAGTACAACAACACAGACCTGGGACAGTCAGTAGAATGCAATTCTGCAATTCAAAGGAAAAACATTCTGTTGACTGACAATCTTACTGTTATTAGTCTGTTATAATTTTAAAAGTTTGCACTGTTCAAAAGTATGCATAGGTAAAAGTAAGACAGTGCTGAAAAGGGTAGCTGCCAGTTAGGGGAAACTGTCTGTCAGCTACATCAGAAATCGACAGAAATTTACAAACACCAAATAGATGGAAAATGCAAAGAGGCTCCTCATCTCCCGCCACATAATGAGTTCAGTGGAAAACTCTGTTGTCTCACAGCACTAGTGATCATTTAAAACTTTTCTAGTGAAATAAGGGATGACGGTATACTGGAATGGAAGCTGCTTGGAGTCTCTGGAGTCCACTTTATACATCATTTGCCAATACAATGTCCTACTTCAGTCAAATCACACACTTTAAATAGCACCCTGGGATATTTGGTTCTAGCTATGTCTCATTTTGTGGAAGGAATACATTTATACATGAGGGGGAGTCACCCCAGTCTGGGTCAATGCTCAGGAACTATACAGAAGACAGAGGTATGTCTAAAAGACATTGCTGACAATGTGATTCTTCATCATTGGAAGGCAGATGACATTACAGCCTTTGTAGAAACCCGCGTATATGCTCTGGCTTTATTTAATACACGTTCTTTAGAACAAATTGCAAAACTCTGAGAAATCTGTTCATACTATAGCACTGGCTTGGTAGCAAAAAACCCATCATTGAAATTCCAGTGCTAAGTCCAGGCAAGTCTTGAGTACTGTGTTCAATTTTGATCACTCCATTTCAAAAAGGATACAGCAGAAATCAACAAAGCCCGGAAAAGTCATGGAGAGACTTCCATATGGAGGAGAGTGTATTTAATTTGGGTAGGTAACAAATAGGTAGCAGCATGCTGGAGCTGAATAAAATAATCAGTCTTTGGAAGATCAGTCAGATACTCCCATTTACCTTGCTGCACAATCCTAGAGCATGGTTTAATGTCATAAAAATGTGGAACTCATTGCCACAAGATATTGAGGCAAAGTACTGAGAATGATTATAAAAAGATGGAAAACATTTATCTGCATACTAACTAAATCGTCTACAGCTACACTAGCTAGGACTAGAATGTGTAAGAGGCACCAGCCCTCATGCTTCAGAACCAAAGCAAACCCATCAGCATATTACTGCATAGCTTCCTTTGAAATATTGCAAGTAGAAAACCTACTGCGTAACGGTAGAGTCAGGATACGTGAGCTAGGTGTGCCATCAATCTGATCCAATATGGAAATTCCACAACTCACAAGGAGAAAGATCAGCATCACCAACTTATTTCATAAGAATGGCCATACTGGGTCAGACCCATGGTCCATCTAGTCCAGCATCCTGTCTTCCGACAGTAGCCAATGCCAGGTACTTCAGAGGGAATGAACAGAACAGGTCATCATCAAGTGACCCATCCCCTGTCGCCCAGACTCAGCTTCTGGCACACAGGTTTTGCATCCCTGCCCATCCTGATTAGTAGCCATTGATGGAGCTATCCTCCATGAACTTATCTAGTTCTTTTTTGAGCCCTGTTATAGTCTTGGCCTTCACAACATCAGCTGACAAAGAGTTCCATAGGTTGATTGTGCGTTGTGTGCAGAAATACTTCCTTTTGTTTGTGTTAAACCTGCTGCCTATTAATTTCATTTGGTGACCTCTAGTTCTTGTGTTATGAGAAGGAGTAAATAACACTTCCTTATTTACTTTCTCCACACCAGCCACGATTTTATAGACCTCTATCATACCCTCACCTTAGTCATCTCTTTTCCAAGCTGAAAAGTCCCAGTCTTATTAATCTCTCCTCCTATGGCAGCCGTTCCATACCCCTTATCATTTTTGTTGCCCTTTTCTGTACCTTTTCCAATTCCAATATATCTTTTTTGAGATGGGGCAACCAGATGTGCATGCCGTATTCAAATGTCCTTATTCCATTTCTGGACATTACTGAGCACTGGCCCAGGACAGGTTACATAGCATTCCCCTATCAACCCACAAACAGCATGATATGGCCCATACGGTTTGGCCCAGAGCATGGCATTAGAATCTGATTCACCTGAAAGTCTGTTTTCAGTGCAGATCTGCCAGTATGCAGCTCACTGAAGCACAAACTAGTTTGGTTCTACAGTACAGTACAACTGTAATACAGATATTTAGACATTGGAATATTCTACCCAAACTATTGGTAGCTTACTTTTTTTTTTAATTTACATTTTAGATAAAGAGTGATTACAAAACAATGCTTACTCCTTGTGCAAGTCTATTCTCCAGAGATGTTTGTTTTCAGATATAAAATGGCCCTTTATGTTTTGATATAAAGAATTTAATTTCACTGAAGAGCTAATGCATGTACCATCAACTAGTGTTCAGAAAAACTGAAAAGTCTGCATCACCACCAAAATCAGCTTCTCTCTATTGCAACCATAATGCTGAATGTCTCTTATTAATCTAATTCCACAGAACATTTTATTAAACAGATATTACCATTGTTTCCACTCGTCAAAAAGCTGCTTGGAACTAATAAAATATGACCGACTGTGGAGACTATAAATTGAGATGTCCATGGCTTTGGCTGATAAAAGTGCAAACAGAACTGCAAGGACTTGAGTTCATAAGTATGGCACAAAGCAGTATTGACACAATATCAATAGCGTGTCATCTAGAAAGATTTTAAAATAAAACATTGGGAATGAAAAACAACAGAAGCATTATATCCTCAGTAGACTGAATCACCAAAGAATCTTTCCAATTGCTCAGTCACAAATATAAGCATGAATCCAGGTACAACTTTCTGCAGCCAATAAACAGGTCTAATTTTTTTAATCAATATTTTGAATGTTTTGGGGGGTTTTAAATAGCCACATGGACAAAACCAGAAAATGCTTATTAAAAGAAAAATTAACATACTGCAATTTCATATAATTTCACGTCTTCTCCCATCAATAGTTATGATTATTTCTTTTTAAGTGGCAACTTAGGAGTAACAGGAGCTTAAGTCTCCAAAATATAGGGCATCTGAGGCTGAAAAATCCAATCATCCACAGTAAATAGGAGCTTTCCCTTTTTAAGTGCCATCAACTTCTGCAGAATCTAGGCTTTCACTTAAAAAAAAAAAAAGAGATTCCATCCCATATGGTTCCAGTAATCTTGCCAATAAAACCTTAGCGTCTTCTTACGTCTGTACACACCTCCAGTGCTTCTGCTGCAGCAGAGGAAAAACAGAACGGTCGGGTCCGTTTTTAGTGCTGCTGTTCGAACCTCATGAGCAGCAGTGAAACCAACCAGATTCGAGACAGCTGCATCCTTCCGCAACTTGGGAAAGTTCTGAGCAACCGGAGAGGCAGGAACTTGGGCTATACAGGGATGGGGGGAGGGGGACCCACAATGGAGGTTGGGAGAAGGATGAATTAGTAGAGATCCTCCCTTGTAGAAGCCAGGAGCCTGCACAATGTGAGAGGGGAGGAGAGAGCATGTGAACATTCAATATCCCGTCCAGCAACCAGAGACAGGTGATGTAGATGTTTGAAGCTTGTAGTCTGAGGCTACAAAAGAGGGAGCCACTGAAAAGGGTCCAAGGACAGCATCCTTGCAGGAATCCCAACAGCTACCCTTTCCTTGCAGGTGAGTGGGGGAAGGGCTTGATTTCTGAATTGGGCATTGCCTCTGGAGTGTGGCTCATCTTAGTGCCTACTGGGTGTTTGGCAAAGTTTTCAAGTCTCATATTTGAGCAGCAGAAAGAGAAAGAAAATAAAGAAGTCAGAGAAGTGGTGAAGCAGGTTGGTCCGTCCTGGCCTGCCCAGAATGCAGGGTGGAGAGGAGGGGCAGGGTCACCCCCATGAAAGATTGACAGTGGCTGTTGGCAAATGGCATCCCTCTGTTAAGGAAGCTGCTATTGCTTAGTGCCCAGCACTTCTTCCAGGAGCTGGGATTAGCTAGTCAACAAGGGAGCCACAGGCGGCGTGTTCCTCGTTTTGATCCAGTCTCCATAGCTGCAAAAGGGTCTGTGGTCTTTGCCAAGCCTGGGAATACTGCAGGCTCATTAGGAGGCCCAGTTAGAGCACAGAAAATGGGGAACTGAGGCCTGCCCCTCCTCATCCCCTTCACCGCTGCCAGGACAGGTTGTTTTTAGAAGAGCTCCTGTATTACGGTTCAACAAAGCTGCAGCCAAAAAATACTATTTGTCTGTCCTCACTGCCTCCCTGCCATTCGCAAGCAACATTTTACATGTTTTATTAAAAGGGAAAGTTGTTCTGACAGTACGGTACTAATTAACACAGCACATGACTCTTTCATTCCATCCGAGTGCTGGGGGCAAGGCTGCACAGGTATTTCTCATCGTGTCTGGTATTAATGGCCAACGAAGATTAATTATCTCATACCCAATTTTTAACGACAGGCTAGACACTATCTGAGGTACAGTCAGAAAGATTTGATTTCCCCAACCTATGGTCCCCAGGGAGTGGCTATTTTCCTCAGCTGGTCTCGCTCAAGTGTATGGTTGCCAGATGCTATTTCCTACTCATTAAACTGGAATCAACACCACACCAAGGTCTGCCAGGATGCTGGCAGACAGATCTGTGACACTTCAGAAGTCAAGTGCTCTGAAAAGTTCAAAGAAAATATAACACTACACCACACATCTGGAAATCTAAGGCTCACTACATCAAGCACACCTCAAAAGTTGAGATGCCAAGATTAATAATGAAACTACAGCGTAATAGGCTGACCTGTGTTCTCATTTACATCAGTTGAACCCCAGCAAAACCATTCTAACCAAGGGTAGAAGTTAGCTGAATACCTTTAGATTTTAAGTTCTTCGGGACAGAAGTTTTGCTTTATGGTATTTATATTTTTGGTTGGGTTTTTTTGTTTGTTTGTTTTTTAAAAACCCACTGTGTACATCTATCAGCCTGTGTAAGTAACTTATTTCCCCTTTTCCCAGCTCCAACCTAGCCATTCTGGTCCATGCATTTGTGAGCTCCAGGTCCCACAATCTTAATGTACTGTACCTAGGAATGCGGACACCAGCCCTGAAAAGAGATTCCATTTAGTTCAGAATGCAGCCCCCCTCCTTAACGATACAGGTTAGTCAACCTCTCTCCTTGGGAGCTCACTTGCTTCACTAACTCCCCAGGGAAGGGGAGGAAGTGTCACATTTAAGATTTCAGTCCTGATGTTCAAGGCCCTCCATGGAGATAGGCACCTCTCTCCGCTGCAGTCATGACCTCCCACAACAGCAACATACCTCAGAAGCAATGAAACAGCCTACCTTGCAATGGCAGGTGAAATAACTTGGTAACCAACTGCGGAACTTGCTTCTGCAAGAGATCAGAATGGCCACAGACCTTGCCACATTCAAAACAAACATCTCATGGCTTCAGTGTCATTTCCCCACAACAAAGCAAACCAAAAGGATGGAGTAGAGAGGGGGAGAGAGAGAAAAACAGAAATGTATTCAATCTAACTTTTAGAAGTTGTAATGCACTCAGGTACTATGGTGATAGGCACAGTTTAAATGCCTAGAATAAGAGAGAATAGAATAATGGTCCATGTGCAACCCCAACTTGGATACTTTTTAATTAGTGCATGGAAGGCAAACAAAGATGTGATTTTAGATGTTGTCCATTGTACACTGGAAGTTCCCTATCCTTCCGTGCTTGTCTTGATAGACACTGGCACTGGCCACACAAAATGAACAAAGTCAACCAGATATTGCATTAGGCAAGGACTGTTCTGTTTAGATGTGCAGACGAGCTCTCAAATTAGCTACTGTAACTTGAACAAGCCATCAGGAGAAAGGTTTCCTCTGGAATTCCTCATGGAGTTACTGACAGATTTCTTTAATGTAAGATTTGGTCCCCAGATCTAGTAAACAACAGCTTCAGTTCTCTAAACCTCAGTGTCCTATTACAGCAGCAAACCCCAAATTATTTCCTTCCCAAATATCACAAATATCTGGAAAAGTCAGGACATTTATTTCCATGCATTTGAAATAAGAACTTTGTCATTCTGTCCTCCGAACTGGAACAGCTACTTATTTGAACTTATGGGACTGATTTTGGATCTCTTACGGTTCTAATGCTCAGGGCTCATATGTTGTGTCATCAGGTATTGTTTCAACTATTGAAGAAAGATTTCACACGTGTGCTTTACAGCATTAGAGAATCTCCTTAGGACAGAAAAAACTAAAGCTGCACATCTATGATTAAAATGGAAGAAAAACAACACACTTTCATGCTAAATACTCAAAAGAGTTCTGGCAAATGCCTCAATATGTTGTATTAATAACAATAAAAACAAGAAGGGTGTGTAACAAGTTAGGGATGAAAGGGCTACTAAAAAGCTTTGACCTTATGCAATTTCCATAAGGGCACTCCAATTTTAGCTCTGTGCACCGAGAAATCCCCGCTTGGCCTCAAGAGTGAGCATCTTATAATCTCATATTTACATTTCATAAATTATATATCAACTTCATGCCATGAAAACCTCTTCCCAAATAAGGAGAATCTATTTTTTCTTTATTATTCTCTGACTTTTATAAATTGATATGCATCATCTGGGACACAGATTTTTTCAGCTTTCCTAACAATATATTTATAAACAAAACAAATGTGAAATGTGTTTACTGATCACATTTTTGTTTTAGTACTTTAATTTATTTTTATGTTCATTAAAAAACCCAGATACTCTAGGAAGTGGACTTTGTACTATGTAGACTGCAGTACTCAATCCACAGACCTGGGTTAGTCTGGAAATGGTGGTAGTGTGACCTTCCTCACACTGTCTGGCTATCGTACCTGAATCTGATCTAACAGGGGCTGACTAGAAGGATTAGGGGGAAGTTCAGCCTCTAAGCTTTTTCCATCCTTGACCACTCTGCTGAAAGTACCAAATCAGAAAATGTAAGTGTCAACTGTGGTATTGACTTTATTTACATGCCATACCGCAATCTCAAACAAACACCAAGGCCAGGTCTACATGACAAAGTTCAACATAGCTGTGCCAACAGAAGCGTAGTAGTAACTACCGTAATAATATAGCATTAGTATGGTGTTATTATACTGACAGAAAAACCCCTTCGATCAGCATAAGATGTGTCTACATTAGAGGCCTCTGCTGGGATTGGTATACAGGCAAAGTAATTTTATGTAGACAAGGCCTGGCTAAAGATATAATCTACTATGGCTAAATCAGAGGAGAATGACAAGCAAGTCCCAATACAGCATGGTTCTCCATGGGGACTACTCACATGCTTAAGTATCTTTCTGCATCGGGGCTACAGAGCTGGGGGTCATCAGCACGCTGACGACACAACAACCCACATATCCTCACTAACCCCTCCCGGTGGCCTTATATGCATGTGAAAGAAAAGGGGAGACAAGATGGAACTGTGAAGAACCACGTGAGAGCCAGCACTCCATTTTGAAACGGCTTAGCAAAAACAGCCACCTCGTGTTAATGGTACCAAAGGCAGCTAATAACTGTTCAACTTAACTCTATAGGTAGGCTTAGCCAAATTCAATTTTATTTATTTATTTTTATCATTTCAACAGATACTGATAGATACATTTAAGTATTTTTTTTTTGGCTATTTTTATCCATTTAAATTTTCACAGTTGTGGAAAGATATGGGAGGCTCAGACTATGAGCGCATTGGACAATAATTATTTAATGACAGTAGATGCTGAGATTCAAAAAGTTAAAGCTTTGTGAGCATTAAAACACAAATTGCCAACATATATGTCAAAATATACACAGCAAATAGCCTTAAATCAAATTCTAATAAGTTCTCTCAAGCAGCATTTTTCTTACCTGGCCTATCGTGAATTTCGATTATTATTGACGGAAATATTTTTTCTTTGTGTGTGTTCGGTGAAATCGATGTTCACTGACATTTATCAATAAAAATCTCATTCTTCCAAGCCTATCTATAGGTTTTACATTACACACTTTTCAATGTTATGTAAAAGTCCATCCCTTTTCCCTTCCTAGACATGGCCATATTCTTGACATGTCAAGAATTATGTTTGCAGTTGTTCAAATAAATTGAAAGATAAAAGTTTCTACCTAGAAAAAAAAAATCTTATAAGTAAAGACAATTGCTAATAAGTATTAAAATACATTTAAATATAAACATGCTACTGCAGTACCAAATTATTTTGAACTGGGAAGAAGAGAGTTAGAAAAATATGCTCCAAATAACAATACAATATTTGAGTCTATAAATCTAAAAGTGCTATTGAATGAAATACTGAAAGTCATATTACTGGAAACATTTTACCCAGCTCATCACGAACTAAAAGCCTGCCGCTTGCCTTTTGCAGGTCAAGTCTGTAATGCTGGAAAATCAGCCTGTGTGCTAAAAAACAGACTAAACATGCACTGTCTCATTAATGCTCTGAAGTGTAGAACAGTTTTAGTACAACAGATGTTTTGTTCAGCATTACAATCCAGGTTGGAGATTAGAAATGTTTTATGGTTCAACACAAAGATTAAAATGAGTCTCTGAGAGAAATGCAGATTAGGAATAAGCCTAAAAGGCTGGAGGTAAGGACGGGGCACACTCACCACATTTAATTTATGAGTAGTTCCAAGAACATGGAACAAAATCTTTCAGTTTTGCAATTTCAGTAACACAGGCTGTAGAGTTAGAGAGGTAAAGTGGGGGACGATAAATCAGGACTTCATGCTGTGCACCAGGCTCAAATTAACTCTTGCACTTCCTGGAAATGGTTCTTTTACCTTGGTAATGCAATTATCAGATAGCAATCACAAGGGAGGCAAATTACAATACCTGTGTTTAAAACAGCGACCCCTATTGCTCCTCTTTGGTGGGGGAGAACTACCCACTCTTCAGTTAACCACTGGCCCTTCAGGCTTTTCACACTTTCCGAAAAGGAGAATAGCTGATGATGCTTAGATATAATGGGCAGTTGAATTAACATTCCATTACAACATGGCCCAATGTCATTCCATAGATACAAAAAGGAGGAGTGTCAGGTTTGGCAGTGAACTCGGAAGTATCTTTCCCCTACAGGTGTCCCAAAGTGGCGATTCCTTTGGTCTACTGGTATTAGTGCAGCAACACACCCATAAAAGTTCTGAGCAACCCTAATTGAAGAGAAATGGGAAACTGTATGCAAGAGAGACTAAAGTGATTTAGAAATACCAAATTAGAAATACCAAATACTCTACATGTTAATCTATCACTAGAGTAGCTTGTATTTATTTTTATCTGATGTTCTTCATTAAACTTCTACCTTCACCTTCCTAATCAAAGCAGTCATCACATTTGCCTACAGCAAAGTCAGCTCTCAAGATAAATTATTTCTCAAGACAAGGTCACTTTATTCAGTTTATGATAGGAATTTGTATTGATTAAACCTTTAATATAGTTGAGTTACCATCTCCAAACTCCAGCACAGCTTATCCTGTACATATAAAAATATAGTAATTTAGGAAGGTAGACAGGCTTGCCATTACATACCCCTGTGTAGCCACAAAGACTCACCCAATGCAGGGGCAAATGAAGGAAGCTTATTAATCACCAGAATTATTCAGTTATCATCTCTCTGCTTCCTTTGGGGCTCTTGTGTCCAATTTAGACACCTTCTTTTTTTCTGATTAGCATTGTTTAAAGCGCTATTGTGCAATTTTAAAGGAATTATATGCAAGAGATTCTACTGCGGATAAGACTCCTCATAGGGTTTTACCATTCTCCCTTTTCTTTAAGGCCCCCAATAACATTTGAAGACTATCCAAGGATATCTAGAATTTCTGATTTACCTACTCTGATATTTGTTTAAAAAACTGTATATAAACACAATCTCTGATGTAACTCTACTGACACCTAGTGTTACGTGTGCTCTTCCAGGAATAAAGAATGTGCTTTTTAAAAAGAAAACGTATTGAAGAAAGACTGAGGAATCCTCAGTCTCCAATTCCAGAAGCAGTCTCCGTTATTGCAAAAAGACTGCCCATAAAAAGGAGATACAGGCAAGATCAACACCTGGAAAATGTACAACTTGCCTTGGGTAAAACCCTGTATGAACTCGAGTCCATCACGGTTTGTCTTACGCTATTATGCATTGAGATATGTTTTTGGTTATCATGCTAAAACAGTGCTGCTTTATCATGCCAATTTTTACGAACAGTCAAAGAGTCATCATGGTGATAAGGGAGAGAATTATATAAGTATACAGTAGTAAAAAAGCATCAGGGATTACAGCCACCATTTGTATTCCAGAGACGTTAGACCGTGTCAGTTCCATGATACAAGAGGACCAATATGAATATGCAACAGCAATTGTCGTTCTAGAATGAAACGGAAAACCCCAACATAACTCCACGAATAATTACCTTTACCCTAGAGGGTAGGGAATCCTCGTCACCTGAGAGGAACTAAGTTCTCAGAGTTCTCTAGTCGGATCCAGTGCATCACAGCAGTGCTGTCCCTACTTCTCATTAGCCTCCCACGCTGCTCAGGGTTTAATCTGGCAGCACTCTAGTTCCTCAGAAAAACCAGTTTGCCTGTTGATCACCCCATGCACCCACCCATGAACAAGAGCCCCAAAATGTCAAAAGTCTTGATTGTAAAATAAAAAGCAAATACATTAAAAAAAAACCGATCTATGACTCATGATTAAAAGGCAGCCTTAATGAAGAATGTACTATAAATGCAGCTCCACATGACACATACGTGACCTTTAGCAAGACAGTAGGCAGCTTCCAAGAAGCCAGGGGACTGAAGAAAAATTATTTAACTTTGCAGGAGCAATTCAGAAAGCATTAAGACCTTATGACAAAAGTCAGCTGTACCGTGTGATACAGAACAAAGTAAAGCCCCAAGCCACCCAACTGTCAGCAGGGCACGTCCACCCTGAGAACTGTACAAGTGTCTCCCCTCGCTCTGAATTAGAGCCTTCTAATGGCTTACCTGCTTCGGGTCCGTCGTGGCAGCAGGGGATTCCAGTTCTATAGTCACAGGACCATCATTCTGGATGTTTACCTGCATGTAGGCTCCAAACTTGCCATCTGAAAATGAAAAGAAAAAAAAATGTCACAGAACTCTTGAAAGAAGGCTGCGCCCTGAGGGATCACACTATGGAAAAAGTGAGATCGACATTTTTTTTAAATGGCTTTTTATGTTAGGCCTTTATTCCTATATGTAGGTGCCTAGATAAATGGCCTGACTTTCAAGAGTGTTGAGCACCCAGCAACTTCCTAGAATGAAATGCTTATAAATAAATTAAGCAGAAATAAACACTCATGCTTTCATCTAATAAAAATGTAATGCAATGTAATTTGGGGAAGGGACCATTTTTTTGTTCTGTGTTTGAATGGAGTTCTTGTCCATTACTAGGGGTCCAAGGCACTATGATAATACAATAAATAATAGCTTCATAGCCTGTTTTGGTAAATGGGGGCTCTCTGAAGCCTGTCGCCTCTGATATACACATTGCGTGAAGTGGGAAAAGGTAGGGATGTGGTTTACGATCGAGGGGGTCTGCTAGTCACACAGCTGAGTGAATGCTGAAAGTATAACAGAGCTTCCAATACAGAAAGAGAAACTCGATGGGTAGACTGAGCTCTTAGTTCATGCTAGAATGGCACACAAGAGACAGTGCTCTTTCGGTCAGAGAATAAAGATGCAGCATGTGTTTGTGTTTTTGAAACCATGCCAGGAAGTCAGGGTGGTAGACGGCCATGTTTCTGGTCTGTATTTGGAGGATAAGAGGCAAGAACACAGTATTTAACGATAATAAGCAGATAAAATGGAGGGTGGCACACAGGCTTTATGGGGTGGCTGGATAAAGGTTCATCGCTCATATTGGAAAGATATAGGAGGCATGGGGGGGGAGAGGGAGGGGGGGGGTAGACTTCATGAAGTGAGCTGTAGCTCACGAAAGCTTATGCTCAAATAAATTTGTTAGTCTCTAAGGTGCCACAAGTCCTCCTTTTCTTTTATCTATTTACAGCATTTTTTCCTAGGGTGCCCACTACACCATGGATTAGTGCCTGGGCACTCCACTTCCCACCAAACTTGGTCTCAAAAAGAATCATAGAATATCAGGGTTGGAAGGGACCTCAGGAGGTCATCTAGTTTAACCCCCTGCTCAAAGCAGGACCAATCCCCAATTAAATCATCCCAGCCAGGGCTTTGTCAAGCCTGACCTTAAAAACTTCTAAGGAAGGAGATTCTACCACCTCCCTAGGTAACGCATTCCAGTGTTTCACCACCCTCCTAGTGAAAAAGTTTTTCCTAATATCCAACCTAAACCTCCCCCACTGCAACTTGAGACCATTACTCCTTGTCCTGTCCTCTTCTACCACTGAGAATAGTCTAGAACCATCCTCTCTGGAACCACCTCTCAGGTAGTTGAAAGCAGCTATCAAATCCCCCCTCATTCTTCTCTTCTGCAGACTAAACAATCCCAGTTCCCTCAACCTCTCCTCATAAGTCATGTGTTCCAGACCCCTAATCATTTTTGTTGCCCTTCGCTGGACTCTCTCCAATTTATCCACATCCTTCTTGTAGTGTGGGGCCCAAAACTGGACACCGTACTCCAGATGAGGCCTCACCAATGTCGAATAGAGGGGAACGATCATGTCCCTCGATCTGCTCGCTATGCCCCTACTTATACAGCCCAAAATGCCATTGGTCTTCTTGGCAACAAGGGCACACTGTTGACTCATATCCAGCTTCTCGTCCACTGTCACCCCTAGGTCCTTTTCCGCAGAACTGCTGCCTAGCCATTCGGTCCCTAGTCGGTAGCGGTGCATTGGGTTCTTCCGTCCTAAGTGCAGGACCCTGCACTTATCCTTATTGAACCTCATCAGATTTCTTTTGGCCCAGTCCTCCAATTTGTCTAGATCCCTCTGTATCCTATCCCTGCCCTCCAGCGTATCTACCACTCCTCCTAGTTTAGTATCATCTGCAAATTTGCTGAGAGTGCAATCCACACCATCCTCCAGATCATTTTTGAAGATATTGAATAAAACCGGCTCCAGGACCGACCCCTGGGGCACTCCACTTGACACCGGCTGCCAACTAGACATGGAGCCATTGATCACTACCCGTTGAGCCCGACAATCTAGCCAACTTTCTACCCACCTTATAGTGCATTCATCCAGCCCATACTTCGCTGCAGTCTCGGGTTTTTCTCTGTACAAGTTTTCTCCTGTCCTTTTCTGCCTGTTCCTTTTCCTTCTCGTCCCTCCTTTATTTCTCCTGCAGCTCTTTACATTTCTTCAGCTTCCTCCATCCCAAGTTTTTCCCCCTGCCCCCCGTGCTCTCCTTGTCTCCCTTTCTTCCTATGCAGTTCAGACTGCTCCTATGCTAGACCCAACACATTCCCTCTCCCGATGCATGAGCTTCAGTCTCCTTTTTAGGCCTGCCGTAGAGACAGGAGGTGGCAACACAGAGAGAAAAACTGTGTGTAATGCCTCATGGGAGAGGGAAGAGGATACCAGACAGATAGAGAGGAACAGTTACCCAGAGGCTCCTTTACCACTGAACACGGGTAGCTGGAAACCCCTTAAGTAGCCTGGAGCACCCCCAGGCTGGGACAGATCACTGACGCGCTGCCTTATGGCAATGCTACCAGAGCTTAATTGTTTTGGTGAAGAACATCTGCAAAAACATTGTGCTATTTTGGATAATGCTTGAAAAGGATTTTCAGCAGATAGGAAATAGCCACATGTCAAAATTTGCTACTCCAAGTTTTTGTGGATGCTGAGCCAGTCTCTGATGGAACTTCTGATTTCGAGCAAGCGCTTCCTCAAAATTACGGACTAAAATGAGTTAAAGCTCCCCAAGCACAAGGGCTTCTTCCATTCTTCAAAGCAAAGTGGTGAAAAACCCCGGGGGAAAATATTTCCCCTGACCTTGGATTAGTGTTCCCAGCACAGATGTGCATTAAGCCACGTCTAATAGATCAGACGTTAGCGGACAGTAGAGGTGACGTGGGAAAGCCCCATTTCTGACTGTGTAACATACCTGAAGAAATGTTCTGAGACCCTTTTTCTGTTTGCCAGATACAAGCTGAGTTTTGCTACGAATATGAATCCCAACTGGCCCATTGCAGGTGCATACGTTCGGAATCTCAGCAGAAATACCATGTTTCTGTTGCTCAGCAGGCCACCCCGCAAACAGTCCATCCAGGGGTACCGCGTGGCCCTGTGTCATGTAGATCCCAGCTCCAAGGCAGCTCTCCAGGAAAGTGCAAGGGGCTGCGCGTGAGGCAGAGGAGTGGCATGGGTTTGGCCACAGCAGGTCCCACCCTGCGTGCGCATGGGAAGAGAGGGTCTTCAGAACACAACTGCCTATACTGTACATTCTGTGGCAGTGGCTGAAGCCAGCCTGCACAGCGCTTCACACCCTCCCTTCAGGCCGAGAGGCTGAAGATTACTCTCGCCCTCCCAAACTCCCATGTTGTTCCCCAGTCCTTTGCTTGGGCTCTGAACTGCAGGTGGGGGTTTGACCAAATCTTTCCACACAGATGGGAGCAACTTGCTTTGAACAACGGTAACCAGATCAGTACCGAAGCTGCTAGTTTCTTTCTGATAATCAAAGATGTAACAACGCACTGCCGCTCTTTGGGGGCTAAAAGTCACAACGTTCCAAAACACAAAGCAAAATGAGATTTTTTGCAATGGAAACTCACTAATGACTTCCCTAAGGACTGACAATGATGAAGAATTACTGCTTTAAAAAAAGCTATGACAAACCTGATTTTCCATTCAAAAAGATACCATGAAATATTCACTATCCTGAGGAAATGCCATTCTATTCTCAATTGCTAACTAGCTACGCAGCAAAAATACCAAGTAATAATGGAAAATAAAACAAATTTATGAGACTGAATTGCTACCAAGCAAGCAAAAAACAGACCTGATCTCCCTTGTACTGCCTCTTTCTCAATTTGCAAACTTGCAGGAGACTGGAACATGAAAGGGGACCCCCACGGGGAGATGACGTCAGAGCAATCAAAAAGCCACAGTCATTATAATTCTTTTGCACATTTCTTAAACTCTTTGCCACCCACAACAGATTAAAACCCACAGAGAAACCCCAGATCGTTTTTCTATATTTGTGGCCCAGAGGTTTGCTGGTGAATCACATGGGCAAATGTTTTCTGGGACTATTATAAATGATTCCCAGCTGAAAAATAAGTTTCAGAACTCTGAATTTAACAATGGTTAACCAATAGCCATGTTCACAGACCTAAAGTCTAAATACCTATTCAAATGTTTGGGGAAAATCTCTTTGCATTTATATCGATTATGGCACAGTACATCTTACAGGTTTGGTTCCCACTCAGAGGGAGAGGTTCCTTTTTCTGATAAACACATTAATCTGGAACTCTAGCATTAAACATAGGCTAGCAGGGATGGTCCACACCAATACCCAAAAAAATATGCAAAGTGGTTACATGTTTACAATAGCTTCTCCAGGAAGTGACTATAAACTCTGGATGAACTTGTACCAAAAAGGTGATTATTATTTGTATGTTACATATGCCCATATTACGCAGATGGCACCAGGTTTATAGCCCCATAGTTAAAATTGGATGAATTGTTTTGATTCAAACAACATTCACCTCAGGCAGACGCCAAGCTTGTCAAATTTCAGTCCAAAAGATAAACAGAATTAAAAAAGATAAGAGCTACTGAAAACATCATCTTAAAATGGTAACACTTGCTGCTAATGCTCTGGCTCCTTATACTTAAGGCTTGGTCTACACTAGAGCTTACTTTGGTATGACTCACACCGTGTGAATAATCCACACCCCTGAGTGACGTAAGTGACACTGACCTAAGCGCGGGTGTGGACAGTGCTACATCGGTGGGAGAGCTTCTCCCATTGGCATGGTGTGTCTTCACCAGACGCGCTGCACTGCTGTAACGCTGCTGATGTAGACGCGCCCTGTCTATATCTCCCTGCCCTGGAGCCTCTGTTTCTACAAAGGTCAAAGCAGAGTGGTACTTCAAAATGGCATAATAATGAAAGGAAAGCCAGCTTTCGTTCTATGCAGCTTCATTCTCTCATGGGATCTCACAGACAAAGTGAGGAGGAAGACCACCTTAGCTAGAAAGTCTCCAGAGAGTCTGTCATCCCTCCCGGGGGCAGTTGCTAGCAGTTATTTGGCTTGCGAGTCAGCTTTCCAAGTACTCGGTCACAGACCATGCTCTGGCGGCTGCACTGGATAGCACGGTGCTTCAGACGGGATGGGATTTCTATCACTTCCTTGCACCTCATCAATACTGTTCTGAAAGAGCAAGTGAAAGATGATGGAACTACGAGTTCTCTACAGCCTTCATAGACAGGCTTGTTTTGGTCTCTCTACCTGTTTCTAAGGCATGTATTCTCCTTCAGCAGGAGTCACCATTTTCTTCATACACGTGGCAACTTCTGCCTCTATTTTGGGTACCTGTACCAAAAGTTGCTCCTTTTAGCAAAAGCTGAGATACTTTCTTACCTGTCAGTTCAGACATCCTCTCTTAGCGGGCGCTTCTCATTCAGATGTAATGATTCCTGAAGGCATGAGTTGAGAGGCAAGCCTGGCCCCACCTAACTGCAGGAGGGAAAAATACTTGCCTGACAGCAGTACCTCTCTCCATCTTGCCTAGCTGTTGGCATAACACGGTACCAACACACCTGGACACAGTGCCAAGCTAGACAACGGAGAACAGACTGTTCTCTGACCCTGCATATGACTTCTTGAGTTCTGATCATTCCTTTCTTCCTTTGACAAGGGAAGGAAGCATAAGATTCTGTGGAAGAGTCCAAATCCCTGCGATGCTTCCTGGATTTCTTTTATATTTTTGGTGGACTTCCTGTATTGTCCATAGAAGACATGGAGACAAGACCATCTAGGTGCTATTTCTTGGACAAGGCCTTTCTAGGGGGAGGCAGTTCCCTCGGTCTTCTGAAGTGTTGTGAAGCACCAAGGGATTGCTGGGTAATAATCCTGACCAGGGCTTGGGAAAGGATAGCTGTGGAGTGGCCACAGCTAGAGGGAGAAAACTAGCTTGTCTGCTCAGAGTCAGCATAACCCACCTTAGCACTTTGGGGCTGCACCAGGAATGAAGGAAGCGGGAGTTGTGAAGGCAGTGCCTAGCTTCCCTTGTGCTCTCAGGTCTGCCTGTTGAGATAGCTGACGAGGTAACAAGATTTTTAGTCCAGACGGAACCATGGTGACCATCTAATCTGACCTCCTACGTAACACAGGCCACATCCAGTGATTCCTGCATCAAACACGAAAACTTGTAGCTGAGCTCGTGAATGTTTTAGGGCAGTGTTTCCCAAACTAGGGACGCCGCTTGTGCAGGGAAAGTCCCTGGCAGGCCCGGGCGGTTTGTTTACCTGCCGCGTCCGCAGGTTCAGTCGATCACGGCTCCCACCGGCCGCGGTTCACTGTGCCCGGCCAATGGGGGCTGTGGAAAGCGGCGGCCAGTATGTCTCTCGGCTCGCGCCGCTTCCCACAGCTCCCATTGGCCTGCAGCGGCGAACCATGGCCGGGGGGAGCCACGATCGGCCGAACCTGCGGACGCGGCAGGTAAACAAACCGGCCTGGCCCACCAGGGGCTTTCCCTGAACAAGCGGCATCCCTAGTTTGGGAAACACTGTTTTAGAAAAACAGCCAGTCTTGATTTGCAGACTCCAAGTCATGCAGAGTGTACTACATCCCTTGGCAAGCTACTCCAATGGTTAATTTCCTTTCCTGTAACAAATACACATCTATTTCTTTTTGAATATTTTTACGTCAACTTCCAGCCATTGGATTTTGGTATGCCTATATCTATTAGATTTAGGAGCCCTCTCATCAAATACCTTCTCCCTGCCTATGCACTTATCAATTGACCAAAATACCTTTCAACTTTCTCTTTGATACAATACGCTTATAGGCATTACTCTATGTGTAAAAATTTAATTAAAATCACAAGTTCATTTTTGCTTACATCATCACCCTCTTAATTTTTTTAAATCCTTTTCCTTTAGAGGTTTCTATGTGTGGTACCTCCAGGGCCACAGAATTTTTTTTTTCTTTTCTGTATTTAAGGTGAAACAAACAAGACATTTCTGAGATATGAGACTTTAAAAATAGAAGTAATTTGCTTTTAGAATATTCTTTGGACACATCTCTCAGACAGCATGGCCTAGAAACTTCATATTTGTTTTATTCATAAATCTATCTAAGGATATGTCTGCACTGCGCAATTAAACCCAAGCTCTCATCCAGGTTTTGGCCTTAACTCCCCTACTGTCCACACAAAGACCTCTGACCTGGGTTTGGAGGTGTTTTAAGCCCAGGTTTGCTGGCTCAGCTGGGGATGTGGGCTAGAGCCTGGGTTCCAGTTTGACTTTGGCTGTAACCTTCAGGCTAAATCATTCAAGTGCTAATAGTCTTCCAATACCCTTCCCACAATTCTCTCCCTCCCAAAGGACAGACATGTTCTCTTGGAATTGACACAAACAGCTGAAAAAGAATCTTAGAGCTTCTCAAAGAACCATAGGCTATGCCCCCAGACGGGAGAAGTGCAGAAATAGTGAGGCCACAGTAACTCAAGCATTGCTTTGCAGTGGGCACGCTCATATCTGGGCTAGGCTAACCTGGATTCCAATCACATGGGTTAATTGGGTAGTGTAGACATAGTCTTAGATAATTATCTCCTCCCCTGGCCCTCATTTCCATAATATATTCGAGGAACTGAACCTGGGTCCCCGACTAGTTCTCTGGCCAGTAGACCATTCCTCCCATTATCCCTCATAAAATCTAATGCACAGAATAATTTCTGGCAATGTAGGCTGCTGACTTTTGGAAGTTTTCAGTACAGATGTCAGGATATTTGAATGGTCCATCACGTCCTAGACTGGTTATTACAACTTTGCCAAAGGTCTGGTGAGCTCCACAAGCCCCACTGGTGTATCTCTTCACTGAATACGAAAGCGCCGTTAGCTACAGTGCTCCCGCTCAGCAAGATCATTACAGTTTGCGACTGCCATCAGCCAAACTACCGGGTGTACTAGGAAGAGAGCCTGAGAATAAGCCCTTGCCTCAGAGGCCTGGTATGAGACAGGACCTGCTCACAGAATCTGGCAAAAACAGGGCTAATATTGCAGAAATACACATTCCTAAGAAGTGCTAAGGACAGAGCACTCACGCAAACATACCCCGATATCAAGTGGTTCCAAAACATCCCAATATCGAGGATGGTACAAAAACATTCCCCAAGGATAACAGGAACACACTGACCTCCTAAAAGATAAGGTCAGGATGACAGTACGTAATAGAAATGTTTCGATCGAACCAACATGTACAAGGTGGTGGGTGATAACTAGCCATGTCTGGAGGCAATAACTATGTCAGAGGCAGCACATAATTTGTTTGTATCAGGGTATAAAGATGTATCTCAGAGGGAGTATCTTTGTCCAGCCAAGGGGGGAATGGAAAGTCCCACCATTCACTGAGCTTCGTCCGTTGTTACAAGCATACGTGTCTTAGTATCCTCGTAGAGTCTGCCAGGTGCTATTACTGTGCTTTGTTGACAATAAACCTGGCCTGGTGCCTTCGTACCTTAACGGATCTTTTGGTCATTGGGTGGTTCACTCAATGTCTGTGATGCCGGCTGTCTGCACAGAGCTGGGGCAGCACACAGACTGTCTACAAACTTCAGAAAGTTTACAAATATTCTGGCAAAGGCATAGCACTCTGTAAGCCACAAATTGCTGGAGGAGATTTTAATATCCATCAGCAGAATTAGACTCAATAGGACACAGACTGGAACAGCCTCCAGAAAGTATAAATTAGTAGATGGTTCTTTTAACTGAGCTAGTTTGAAATGTGTATTACCTGGCACAGTAGTGAGGACAGCAATTCCCGACCCATCACACAACACTATTACAGACAGTGTGCATTTTTAAACATACAATTGCAGCAAGACAGAGCAGAAATCAAAGCTATTTTTAAAGTAAAAGCAGACATTCAAGAGGCAGTGGTGATTACTATTTTATTTCAAGTGCACAACTATTATGTTACTTGGGGACAGGGGGGAGAGAAAGAGAGAGCATTTAAAAGATTGCTGTCAAAATATAAGAAGCCTCAAAGTGAAGCGCTGTGGTATGAGAGTTCAGAAACAATGAAACAGAATATTCCACAAAGCCAGAAAACAAAGCTAGATATGCCAAACCTTCTATATTTCATTCTTTGGGGGAAAACACACCTATGGTTTTCAGTTTAATTTCACTGAGAGATGAGGATTCAACCAAGCAAAGTCAGTACTGGACCAGATTCTGGTCTCATTGACTTCAAGGGAAGTTTTGTTACTGCCTTCAGTGAGCACAAAAACAGGCCCCTTACTTAGTAATAACTTGACATACACATAAAAAGAAATATGTGATTTAGGCTTTAACGATGGTGGATAAGAAGCAGTCTGAAAGCTAGAGTTTAAAATTTCAGGACGCAAGAACGCTGTGATTTCATCAGATTTAGGTTTCCTATATTATGTGTCAAAACTGAAGCGTCTATCAGAACAACATTACTTAGATCATTATCAGCATATTAGCTGCAAAAAAATATTATACTAAGACACTGGAAAGCTGACACGAGACTGACATTTTAGGAATGGATTTCATCACTAGCAGACACGATCTCTTTTGAAAGTCCATACGATACACAGGTATCTGGGATAATTATGGTTCATATACTGTCAATCAGGAGATTAACCCTTAAACCTTTCCCTATCTACCATTCTTCTCCTTACTTTTCTGCTTTCCTCTTAAGCAGGATGAAGCAGACCTGTACAATACGAGTTATATTTTTATACTTCAATCTACCCTATTAGCGATAGCAAAATTAACACCAATGTTCTTGCTGTATACACTTGTTTGCTATACAGTGATACTAAAAATTCAATACAAATTAGGAGAGGACCATAGGAAGCAGAGAGAAAAGATGAACAGCGGCCTGAGAGCAAGGAAGAATGGCATCCACCATGTTTCCTTTAGCCAAGAGAAGACTGCTGTTTAGTAACTATGAATGGAGCAGAGAACAGACTGACTAGATAATATCCTAGTATCAGCAACATATAGCATATCCTATTACCATCATCAACATGTGACATGGTGGGAAATGAAGGAGTAAAAAGTGAAAGTCATAATGTTCACTACCCCATTCACTTTTAAGTGCAACTAGTAGAAAAACATTAAGGAGAGAAGATTCTGGTTTGGTCTAGCTGTCTGGGGTAGTAGCATGGCCACACCTGGGAAGAAAGACTGAGGCATCGTCTATGGAGCAAAGCATCAATGTTACGAAGTGGCAAAGAGAAGATGGCAACTCTTAGGGAGCTGTCTATGTAAGCAACTTTTGCTGGGGACATTAAAGACTGGAGCTTAAACCCCAGAAAGGACTCAGTTCTACCCTAAATGGGAAAGACAAAAGTCACCCACAACATTTTTAAAGTACCCCTTTTTCAAACATATCGGGTCTACCTTACCTTTAATAAGCTCTGGTTTGTAGGCTTTTTTAAGTTGTTCTAGGAAGTTGTTGTAGAAAGACTCTGCTTGCTCTGCAGGCATAGCCATGTGATAGTCTGGTTTGTTTCCTTTCAGGATGCACTGCAGAGTAAACTGGCTGACACAAAGCACCTCATACTGTTTATCCATCACGCTTTTAGACCAGTGTTTCCCACTTTCGTCTTCAAACACACGCAAGTTTAAAATCTTGCGAACCCTGTGAGGAGAAACAGAACAAAGAAGGCTACTTGCATGACCTCGGCTCGTTCCTAATCATCATGTGTAAGGTTAACAGATGTGAATGGCGCACAGGTATCAAGATATATATTATAATATATCTGTACAGGTATTTGATCACAAATGGCAAAGTTACAAGCCATTCATTCATCCCTTCCCCTAAAAAAGGGGGATCTTATCAATATCACACATACAGAGCCATAGGCATGAAAGCCCTTACAAACTCATCACACTATTTGTATAAAAGCCTTCTCTTAAACATCCTGCTAGAGAATGTGGGATTGGGATGGGAATAAAACAACAACAGGCCAGAGAGTACCACGAGAAAACCCCAAATTCTGAAAGCTTGCCTTTCACTGGCTAAATCAAGACAGGACTGTCTGGTTTAAGATGTAAACAGGCATTGAGGACTATGATCCTCTCACTGCGTGGAGAAATTAGACTTATTACAAGAAAATTTAGATTAGAAAAGGAAGATCTCAAAAGTCAGGAAACGGCCACACACAACATGAGCTCTGTCCCCTTGCACAGGCGCAGTGAGTCCCTAGGAGGACAACAAGTCATCTGGGGTCAGGGCTTCGCCAACATAGCAAGGAGGAAGGAAGGGAGCAGGGAGTACTGTGCTTTGCACAGGAAGGGAGCAGGGAGAGAGGAGCGGGTAAGCTGGAAGGCTCAGAGTCCATGAAAGCAGCAGAAACGGGCAGTGGAGTTAGGGGAGGGCAAAATTATTTGGGGAGTCAAATTGGCAATTTGGGGCTAAATAATTTGAATGAGAATTAATTGACTGGGGAGGACAATTATTTATTTGAGGGGTTAAAACTGATTTAGAAAACAGAACCAACTGCCTAGACTGGGCACACAAATGGGCCACAGGGCAACTATAAACTGGGCCCAACAATAGTCGTACGCAGAGATGCAATTGCTCCCTGTATATATATGCATTGTTGGTTCACTTCTAGTGTTCAATCAATAATAATAGTCCATTCCCATCCATCTTGATTCTTTTAAGTTCTTCCTTTAACTTTTCCTCTGTTTCATCACTTGCAGCACCTAGTAATGAGTCCTGCGAGTTTAAGTTTGTCTGGAGGAGTACATCCAGGGAAAAACACTACAGTCATCACTTTAAATTGATCATTTTGTTCCACATTGAAGAGGATGTTATTAGCCTAAACTTGGAATGCACTTATCATCAAGCGTAAGTCTTTGCCTTTCAGCTGTTTTTATGGGACAGTCATATATTGATGTTCAAGAATCTCTGGGTGTCAAAGAAACAGAAACTGCTCCTGAATCGAGCTGCTGATTAAAGGCTGCAGGCCTGCAGCAGGGACTTAAATCATCATCATCACTGCTGCACTTTGCAGATGATGACAGCATTGAAATTGTCTCATTTGCAGGAGCAACAGAGAAAGTTTCATTCAATGGCACTTGAAGAAACTGGTTAAACCAGTGTGTCATTTTTTCTCCTTAGCAATTCTGGACCATGTTTATATTTTATTTAAGAATAATTTTCTCTCTTCAATAGCTCAGTCCATTCAATTGTTTATTTCTTGACTCTTTATTCAACTTCATATATGTTGAGTCAGATAAATTAATCCCTTGGAGTTTGGGTATCTCTACATTCTAATCACCTATGTGCAGTATTGATCACCAGCTTTCACAGGTACTAAAGCAAGTATGAGATACAGTGACTCAGTGAATTGAACACACTGTGAAGATCGGAAAAGTGAGATAAGATAGCCCAGCTTCACACAGAAGCACATTTTCAAATTTCTTGCCCATCTTCTAAGAAGTTTGGATTCTAACAAGTCACGCCCTGGTACAGTTCACACTCCACGCACCGTCTCTCTTCAGCATCTAATTACAATTGATTCACCCATTCTCCACTCTTCTCTCTAATCACCAATCACTAATCACTCCAGCTATTTCATTCCCCTTCCCTCTCTAGACATGTCTTTAGTTTTCTTACTCTGTCTTGTCGACTTAACAAAAACCTTGATGGTCCCCTCACGTCCCTTTTAACTTTTCAGAAGCGCTAAAGTTTTCATGTGCAGATTGAAAAGAGATCCTAAGATTTCTAGTATCACAAAACCTTTCAAATATGTTCTATGTTAATGTAAACAGTTTATAGTGACACAGATAGAAATTTTTTAAAACACCCAGAAAAAACGCCCAGAAAAAAAAAACAATGGGAGGTTATTTTCTGGGAAAAACATGTAGTGGTTGGTTTATTTATTTTGGGGAGACTTTTCCACAGTGCTGCATAAAATGAAGCTAAACTATAACTAGGAGGCCCACACACAAAGTGTAACATAAAAAAAAGAACATAGAGAAGCTCACATTTTCCTACAGCGAGAGGCCCCACTTTCTGAAGATAGTTCTGATATTACTGATATGGAATGAGTAGCATATGAATGAACAGGAATTACAAGGAAACATTCAATGCATGTCATGACTTACATGTGTTCCAGCTCTTTGTGCGTATCTTCCAAAGAAATACCCAGCAACACACAGATGCCTCGTCCAATGGAACTTATTTGTTCCCCACCCACTGCAGGACAACAACAAAAAGAGAGCGAAATTAAACACCCTATCTGGTTTTATGCCACCTCCAAGCATCAATTCCAACAGGCAATGGTACAATAAACACTTTCTGGAAACGTCACTTGAACTTAAAGAATTAACTAGCTGTCCACAGCATGTTGGCTCAGGTACACCAATTCAATTTTACAGAGAGGACTGAAAGTCATTTCTGTGAAAGGAGAATTACCTTACAAGTAATTTTAGCATCTTGCAACGTTGTAAGAAAAATCAGAACATGTACACATGCCATACCAGCATTCCAAATGTTTACTCCCTATGTTTACATTTCTAGCATCCCTTGAAAGGCAATATGTAGTGGCACCCTTGGGGGTTTTTTTGTGAGTTACAAAATATCAGCCCCTTGCCTCTCGTGAAATTGATTTGCTAAATGAAGAGGCGATCTGGCAGCTCAATATGCTTGCTCCAGCATTTCAAAACATTGCATGAAGAGTTTTAGTACTGCAATTCTCATTAGAGTCAATACGAATCACTTGGTTAAGAACGTGAAATAATTCTTTGAAAATTTACCCAACTGTATGAAATCAATAAACTCATTTGATTTCTGCATTGCAGAAGTCCCTAAAAAATTAACATTTTTTAAAGATTGATTTTTTTTTTTTTGGTACTTTCCACCCTGCAAAAAATAAGTTGCATTCAATATTTTGTTTTTTCCAGATTTGCAAAGAGACACACATTATGATGCAGTGGCTAAGGCCCTAAGCTGAGGCCAAGTAGACCTATGTTCTCTACAGCTCTCAGGTTGGCTAAGCAGGCTCCGGGGAGACTGCAGTTTCCCCTGGAGGCATGGGTTCATATCCCAGTCATGTTAACATGTCGAGCTTTCGGAGTGTTTTTCTAAACGTAATGCTCTAACACAAACACAGCTATTGAACTCAAAGCAGGAATGAACACAGGGACACCCTGTGACCTTGTTATGCAGCAAGTCAGATGAGATGACCACAACGGTCCCTTCTGGCCTTCGAATCTGTCTATGAAAACGGATCTTGGTATAAATGGGTCAATTCTATCCAACCACATGAAAACAAACATCAGTTTCAAGAAATCTAAAATAAAATACGTCCCTCTAGGCCCACTGTAATATGCTGAAAGAGATAAAAAGTGATTTTAATGAGAACCCATTGCCATGGCTAGGATTATTTTATTTAGATTTATACAACATCTAAAAAAATCCCACTGAGATAAGCACATTTTAATATTTGTTAAAAAACACAACCATACCTGTACGAACAAGAAAAAAAGCCAGCGGCCACCCACAAAACAGAATATAAACTGCCATGAAAGATGAGAGTCAAAGCCGTGAACAGAACCTTACCCACCCTCCAGCACGCCCTCGCTCAAAACCCTACAACAAGTGATTGGCTGCGTAGCACACCTGAGGGGTCAACAGATTTGGACAATTTCCAATGAGGGTTTGGAAGGAGCAAATTATAGAGTTGAAGGGTCTTCATAGAGACTATCTTGTCCCCAGCCATCTCTGATTGATACTGAGAGGTCACCAGTAAAGCACCTCGGCTTATCTCAACTATATTTCCCTCAGACAGGCATGTCCCAAGCCACTTAGGGCTTTATGGGTCAAAGCCAACACCTTAAATCCCATCCACAAATCAGCACGTCATCAGCGTGGATCGCAGAGCACTGGTGCCATGCTCAACGTAAGATACTCCGATTAATAAGTGGGCTGCTGTATTGACGGTCTGCTTCAGTTTCCAGGTGGATTTAAGGGGAGCCCCAAATTGAATGTATTGCACTATTATTGTTATCTGTCCTGAGGGAGCATCTAGGATCCCTAGTCATGTACCACTGCCCTGCTGTCATAGGTGCTGTACAAACACAGAACAAAAAGTGATAAAGGCATGGATCACAGTAGTGAGGTCTGCATCCAGAAGAGATAGCTGCAACCTCTTAGCCAGGTGCAGATCAGCAAAGCCCTACTACCATCAATAACAGTCAGCAGTTAATCCAACATGCAATTACAGTCATGTTATTATAATTGATTTATGCAGCAATATTCCCTTGTATCAGTGAATAACAGTAAAGACACAAAAGACAGAAGTGTGTTGAACAACTAAGACTGAAAGTAAACAGAAAATAATGAATTTGCAGAGGGAGTTCCACCAAATAGAAGACAGACAGACAGACAACCTGACCTCTGGACTATGCAAACTGAAAGAGATAGGTTATGAGCAGGTCAAGTCAAATCAAATGTAGCAGGCATGCTGGAAGTACACATCAATCAGTTCCTTCTCTGAAAGGGGCCTTTTAACCATCTACACCAATGACAAAATTTGAACTTAATTGGGAGGCTCCCAAACAGCAGGCGTAGCCGAATGTAGCAATGGGAGAATAATGATAATATATAGAACGCTTTTCATCAGTAGATCTCAAAGCACTATACACAGGAGTTACAAATCATTATCTCCGTTTTACAGATGGAAAAACTGAGGCACGTGGAAGGGAAATAACGTGCCCAGGGTCACCCAGCAACCCAGGGGCAGAGCTAGGAATAGAACCCAGGACTCACAAGTCCCTGTCCAGTGCTCTCTCCACTACTCATCCTTGCCTTTGAGTCCTTCTCCCCAGTGAATAGCGATAGTGTCTGCTCCCACAGCTGCTCTGAGATTACCCGGCTGCAACACAATGGTTTTCACTTTAGTGCTGTGAGCTCCGTGGCTGTCCAAAGATCAGCAGAGAGAACGAAGGGGGCCCTGGTCTGTTCTCTTTGTGGCACAACTCAGCAAAGCACTGAGCAGCAGCAGAGGCACTGGGGCTGGCTGCAGGCTCGGGAAGGCAGCACTAACATTTAGAAGGGCTTTTGTTTTGTTTTGTTTTGAATCTTGAAGGAGATTTTGAATGAAAGCTTCCATCAGGTAGGTGGGATGAATGGTGGGTACAGGGAATGTGGGAATGGGTATGTGGGTGAGAAGGACAGTGGGAGAGGGTAGGACGGTGGGTGAAGGGGCAGGAGGTACACTGGGTGCATGGATAGGTGGGTACTGGGGAGTGTGGGTGGGTGCAGGGATGGAACAGTGTGTGGGAGTGCAGGGCCAGCATTTGCAGGTATGTGGATGGGAAGGTCAGTGGATGCATAGAAAGGTGGGGGCCAGAGGCAGCATGTGGGTGGAAAAGCGGATGCAGGGGGTGGGAAGGACACAAGGTGCCAGGAGTGAGGGTGCTGTGGAGGGTGGGAAGGACACCTGGGGAGGGCAGGGTGCAAGGGGAGAGATAAGGACAGGACATGCAGGGGGAGAAGGAAGGCCAGGGGTGCAGGTGTCGGGGGTGTAAGGGGAGTGGGGAGGACAGGGGGTGCAAGGGGAGGGGGGAGGGCTGGGGGTGCAGGGGAAGGAGGGGGAACGGCAGGGGGTGCAAAGGGAGGGGGATGCAGGGGAATGATGGGGTACAAGGGGAAGGACGGGGGAGAAGGGTCCTGGGGAGGAAGGACAGGGGGGTGGGGGGAGGACGGGGGGAAGGGGTGCAAGGAAGGACAGGGGAGAGCATCCGGGGGGGAAGGAAGGACAGAGGGGGAGGGGAGTGCAAGGGAAGGACAGGAGAGGGGAGTCCAGGGGGGGAGGAAAGACAGGGGGAGGGGGGTGCAAGGGAAGGTCGGGGGGAAGGAAGCACGGGGGGGTCCGGGGGTGCAGGGGGAGGGGGATCCGGGGGGAGGAAGGAAGGGGGGGTCCGGGGTGCAGGGGAAGAAGGGGGGGTCCGGGGGGGAAGAAGGATGGGGGAGGGGGGGTCGGGAGGGGAAGGAAGGACGGGGGGGTCCGGGGTGCAGGGGGAGGGGGATCGGGGGGGAAGGAAGGGGTGGTCCGGGGTGCAGAGGAAGGATGGGGGGGGTCTGGGGGGAAGGAAGGATGGGGGAGGGGGGCCCGGGGGGGTAGGAAGGACGGGGAGGTCCGGGGTGCAGGGGGAGGGGGGCCCGGGGAGGTAGGAAGGACGGGGGGGTCCGGGGTGCAGGGGGAGGGGGATCCGGGGGGGAGGAAGGGGGGGTCCGGGGTGCAGGGAAGGACGGGGGGGGTCTGGGGGGGGAGGAAGGACGGGGGAGGGAGGGCCCGGGGGGGAAGGAAGGACGGGGAGGTCCGGGGTGCAGGGGGAGGGGGATCGGGGGGGAAGGAAGGGGTGGTCCGGGGTGCAGGGGAAGGACGGGGGGGGTCTGGGGGGGAGGAAGGACAGGGGAGGGGGGGTCCAGGGGGGGAAGGAAGGACGGGGGGGTCCGGGGTGCAGGGGGAGGGGGGTCCGGGGGGAGGAAGGACGGGGGAGGGGGGGCCCGGGGAGTCCGGGGTGCAGGGGGAGGGGGGGCCCGGGGAGGTAGGAAGGACGGGGGGGTCCGGGGTGCAGGGGAAGGACGGGGGGGGTCTGGGGGGGAGGAAGGACGGGGGGGGGGGCCCGGGGGGTAGGAAGGACGGGGAGGTCCGGGGTGCAGGGGGAGGGGGGTCCGGGGGGAGGAAGGAAGGACGGGGGGGTCCGGGGGGAGGAAGGACGGGGGAGGGGGGGCCCGGGGAGGTAGGAAGGACGGGGGGGGTCCGGGGTGCAGGGGGAGGGGGGGCCCGGGGAGGTAGGAAGGACGGGGGGGTCCGGGGTGCAGGGGAAGGACGGGGGGGGTCTGGGGGGGAGGAAGGACGGGGGGGGTCCGGGGGGTAGGAAGGACGGGGAGGTCCGGGGTGCAGGGGGAGGGGGGTCCGGGGGGAGGAAGGATGGGGGAGGGGGGGTCAGGGGGGGCAGGAAGGACGGGGGGGTCCGGGGTGCAGGGGGAGGGGGGGCCCGGGGAGGTAGGAAGGACGGGGGGGGGTCCGGGGTGCAGGGGAAGGACGGGGGGGGTCTGGGGGGGAGGAAGGACGGGGGGGGGTCCGGGGGGTAGGAAGGACGGGGAGGTCCGGGGTGCAGGGGGAGGGGGGCCCGGGGGGAGGAAGGATGGGGGAGGGGGGGTCGGGGGGGGAAGGAAGGACGGGGGGGTCCGGGGTGCAGGGGGAGGGGGATCGGGGGGAAGGAAGGGGTGGTCCGGGGTGCAGGGGAAGGACGGGGGGGTCTGGGGGGGAGGAAGGACGGGGGAGGGGGGGTCCAGGGGGGGAAGGAAGGACGGGGGGGTCCGGGGTGCAGGGGGAGGGGGGTCCGGGGGTAGGAAGGACGGGGGAGGGGGGGCCCAGGGAGGTAGGAAGGACGGGGGGGTCCGGGGTGCAGGGGAAGGACGGGGGGGGCCCGGGGGGGAGGAAGGATGGGGGAGGGGGGGCCCGGGGGGGAGGAAGGACGGGGGGGTCCGGGGTGCAGGGGAAGGACGGGGGAGGGGGGCCCGGGGGGGAGGAAGGACGGGGGGGTTCGGGGTGCAGGGGGAGGGGGGTCCGGGGGTAGGAAGGACGGGGGAGGGGGGGCCCGGGGAGGTAGGAAGGACGGGGGGGTCCGGGGTGCAGGGGAAGGATGGGGGGGGTCTGGGGGGGAGGAAGGACGGGGGGGTCCGGGGTGCAGGAGGAGGGGGATCGGGGGGGGAGGAAGGGGGGGTCTGGGGTGCAGGGGAAGGACGGGGGGGGCCCGGGGGGGAGGAAGGACGGGGGGGTCCGGGGTGCAGGGGAAGGACGGGGGGGGTCTGGGGTGCAGGGGGAGGGGGATCGGGGGGGAAGGAAGGGGGGGTCCGGCGTGCAGGGGAAGGACGGGGGGGGTCTGGGGGGGAGGAAGGACGGGGGGGTCCGGGGTGCAGGGGGAGGGGGATCGGGGGGGAGGAAGGGGGGGTCTGGGGTGCAGGGGAAGGACGGGGGGGCCCGGGGGGGAGGAAGGACGGGGGAGGGGGGGCCCGGGGGGGAGGAAGGACGGGGGGGTCCGGGGTGCAGGGGAAGGACGGGGGGGGTCTGGGGGGGAGGAAGGACGGGGGGGTCCGGGGTGCAGGGGGAGGGGGATCGGGGGGGAAGGACGGGGGGGTCCGGGGTGCAGGGGAAGGACGGGGGGGGTCTGGGGGGGAGGAAGGACGGGGGGGTCCGGGGTGCAGGGGGAGGGGGATCGGGGGGGAGGAAGGGGGGGTCTGGGGTGCAGGGGAAGGACGGGGGGGCCCGGGGGGGAGGAAGGACGGGGGAGGGGGGGCCCGGGGGGGAGGAAGGACGGGGGGGTCCGGGGTGCAGGGGAAGGATGGGGGAGGGGGGCCCGGGGGGGAGGAAGGACGGGGGGGTTCGGGGTGCAGGGGGAGGGGGGTCCGGGGGTAGGAAGGACGGGGGAGGGGGGGCCCGGGGAGGTAGGAAGGACGGGGGGGTCCGGGGTGCAGGGGAAGGACGGGGGGGGTCTGGGGGGGAGGAAGGACGGGGGGGTCCGGGGTGCAGGAGGAGGGGGATCGGGGGGGAGGAAGGGGGGGTCTGGGGTGCAGGGGAAGGACGGGGGAGGGGGGGCCCGGGGGGGAGGAAGGACGGGGGGGTCCGGGGTGCAGGGGAAGGACGGGGGGGGTCTGGGGGGGAGGAAGGACGGGGGGGTCCGGGGTGCAGGGGGAGGGGGATCGGGGGGGGAGGAAGGGGGGGTCCGGGGTGCAGGGGAAGGACGGGGGGGGCCCGGGGGGGAGGAAGGACGGGGGGGTCCGGGGTGCAGGGGAAGGACGGGGGGGGGCCCGGGGGGGAGGAAGGACGGGGGGGTCCGGGGTGCAGGGGAAGGACGGGGGGGGTCTGGGGGGGAGGAAGGACGGGGGGGTCCGGGGTGCAGGGGGAGGGGGATCGGGGGGGGAGGAAGGGGGGGTCCGGGGTGCAGGGGAAGGACGGGGGGGGCCCGGGGGGGGAGGAAGGACGGGGGAGGGGGGGCCCGGGGGGGAGGAAGGACGGGGGGGTCCGGGGTGCAGGGGAAGGACGGGGGGGTCCGGGGGGGGAGGAAGGACGGGGGGGTCCGGGGTGCAGGGGAAGGACGGGGGAGGGGGGGCCCGGGGGGGAGGAAGGACGGGGGGGTCCGGGGTGCAGGGGGAGGGGGATCGGGGGGGGAGGAAGGGGGGGTCTGGGGTACAGGGCGAGGACGGGGGGGGATCCGGGGGGGCAGAAAGGACGGGGGAAGGGGGCCCGGGGGAGGTCCCCGAGGGCCGGGGGGCAGAGGGGAGGTGCCCGTGGGCCGGAGGCCGGGCCCGGCGCTGACCTGTCACGCTGGCCTGGGTGACCCGCTGGATTATCGCCTTCATGGTGCCGCGGTGGCGGAGCCAGGCCCGGCCGGGGATCGGCGGCGGCGGCGCGGACAGCGCCGGGATCCGGGAATCAGCGGCCGCGGCCGCCCCCTCCAGGCCCCGGCGGGCACTGCAGCCTCCCGGCCGGGAGCCGTCGCGGGGGGCGCCCGCAGGGGGTCGGGCTGAGCTCTGCCCCTGGTGCAGGGCGGGGAACGGGACCGCCCCTCTGGAGAGAACGGGGGGCATTCCCATAGGGGAGGGACAGTCCCGGGTGGGGTGCAGCAGCCCCTATAGACAGAGGGATAGAAGGGGGCAGGCCAGATAGGGGAGGAATCAGAGCAGACCCCATGGAGAGAATGGGGGACTCTCCCCAAAGGAGTGGGAAATGGGGGGCAGCCCCCTAGAGAGAATGGGGGACACTCCCTGTGGGAGTGGGAACTACTACTGTCTTCCTTGAAAATGAAAATCAGGATGTTTGCTCAGGTACAAGGGTGGGCAGAGGCTCTTCTTCAGGGCTACCAAGCCGGTCTTGCACCCAAGCAAGCAGGCGCTGATGCTGACAGTCAGCAGAAAGGCTGCTACACATCCTGGCTGTTTCTAATGTCAGGGAAATCTATGCAGGCGAGAGGTCCTGGTTTTAGCTTTGTGATTGGTTTTCCTCACATTTATGTTACCACCACTCAAGTGACCACGTTAAACAGCGCTCCATGCAAGCCGCTATTCTGTTGCCACAGAAATGGCCACTTTCAGCACAAAATTCCTAAGAGTCATTTTGTCGCCACTTCCCCGTGGCCTTTAGCTTACCCACTTGACAGTATATGCTAAGGGTGGTTTTAAAGACAGAGGAGAAGGCATTGAGGTGGTGAGCCTTTTCAAGTTCAGCACAGCAGTGAACTTTTAAGGGTGATACGAAGCGTGCCACCTAGCCCCACAGTGGACCTGCCCTCTGAGAAATTGGGATGGTCTTCTCTGACTTTGGCCAGATTCTGGAATACAAAATGTTAGCCAAAAAAGAATGCGACTACCCTATCATAAGCCATCGTAGTTCAAGCCCACCGTTAACTGAGCCATCCTTGGGCCCTGTAAAGCTGAATCTCAGCTTTGTTAAACAAAAGAGACATGGTTTTTCCCATGAGAAGTCAGCCTTGAAAACATGAACCCACTATGTTAAGGAAAAGAAGTAAGGTTTAAAGGATCTAAAGTACCCACCCACCCAATTAGTCATGATTGGAGAGTATCCTAAAGAATAATTTTACTACCCACCCCAGATCAGCAGACCTGCCCTGTGTAAAGTAGTGGGATAATCACAGAATCTGGGTAAATTTGGGAAAGGAAAAGCAATAAAAAAATTATTCACGATCTACCCAAACGGCCAAGGCCAGCTCTGCTTGCTAGTGGTCAACCCTCTCTAGAAAGCAGTCACTACTGCCCAAGGAAGTCCCTTCTTGCATTCCTCACCAGTGCCACTAGGTGTGTATTAGGGAGACACGAGATAGTTCTTGTAAGCCCCACACCTCACCCCATTCTAATAGCACCATATGGAGACAGAATCAAGATGCTGCTACAGTAAGTAGGAATCCTCTCACTACTGCCTCCTGGCTTCCTCCCTGCTGTACCTGCCCAGCTCCATACTAATGCCATTCCCACCCCCCGGGAGGAAACCTGCTCTCCCATCTTCCTGGAGAGACCTCCCCACCTTAAAAACCAAGAAAACTCATTCTCCAGCTGACCACCTAGTCCACCACCAGAAGGACCCATCTTCTACCCAACCAAAGACTGCATAACATTGGTGCTGGTACCATCACTAAAGCAAGGAACAACTGACAGGCAAGGGAATCACTCTGAAGAGTCCCAAGTGTTGAGAAGGGAGGAAGTATGAGGTGCTAGAAATATTAACTAATTAATTCTTGGTGGTAGATTGAGTAGGTAGGGGCAGGGCCTGGGAAATAGCATTGAACTAATGAAGTGTGTGTGATCAAAAGATGGGGAATAATTTCTTCAAGGGAAAGTCATATCTAACCTTCACTGAGCCTGCTGCAAATTGGTTTGGCAAGCTCCACATCCGGTAAGACGACGACGACAACTGAGGTAGAAAATTGGAGGGAAGGCTATGGTAAAGCTTTGCCATCACACTTCTATCTGAAAAATGTCTTGTGCTTTTGATAGCACTTTGTCTACTGGGAATGGGAAACAGGAGATGGATCACTTGATGATTACCTGTTCTGTTCATTTCCTCTGGGGAACCTGGCATTGGCCACTGTTGGAAGACAGGATACTGGGCTAGATGGACCTTTGGTCTGACCCAGTATGACTGTCCTTATGTTCAGTTTCCCTTGTTCACATGGTTTTTCAGGCAGCTAACGGAGAGGGAGAAACCATGTACAAATTGGAAAAAAATATATCACCCTGCAAAAACTGACAGCTGAATTCAGGGTCAGGTGGTGTACCTGAAACTACCTCTAATTCTTTTTTAAATGACTAGATTTCAAGTTGATTGTGTTCATTTTAAAGAAAAAAAAAGTGAAGAGAGACTTGACCTGATTTATAATTTAAAGAAAGAAGATCCATTTGATTAGCAGGCTAAATAGAAAGACCCATTTCCCCTCCACAATTACTCCCTGACTAGGC
The DNA here is from genome assembly GCF_965140285.1 of Lepidochelys kempii. Lineage (NCBI taxonomy): Eukaryota > Metazoa > Chordata > Testudines > Cheloniidae > Lepidochelys > Lepidochelys kempii. The sequence continues at coordinate 205,550,501 of NC_136382.1, read as the reverse complement.
CTACATGCTTTTTAAAATACAGACTTCAATTTAAAATGTGTTTATGGAAATCTGCCTTTGGTTGCAAAATAAGATTCTTTAACTCAGTAAACTACACCTCCACCCTCTTACTAAAAGCTTTCTTTGGCTGTTCATTCACCATTTCACAGAAAAGCAGACACTCCTTTCAAAGTAAATGCAAATATCTCCACTGATGGACTTATCCCTTACCTACACTACATACTAGCAGCTGTGGATGGTCACATATAAAGCTTCTGTTTTATGGAGTTTGACTATCCTGAAGGTAGTACACACTTAGCTGTTTTTTGTTTTAAAGTCCTTGGAAATACCTCAAGCAGGAGTTTCTTTTCCTAAACAAAGTTGATTTTTGTGTCTTGTTTTTCAAATACTGCTCAATTCACGGCTTTTCTTGTAGTTTTTTTTAAATCTACTTCACTTTAAACAATGCCTAACTGTAATAAAAATGCATTACTTGTGGATTAGCATCACTACTGTCAACATGGATTTGGGAATACTGATTAGTTACTTAATACTATAAATCCAGCAGAGAAAGCACCAAATGTCTCTTAAGCGCCTGCCTTTTAAAATTTTCTAGTTTTGTGATTAATCCAGATGTTCTCTCCCCTCCACCCATTACAATTTTAAGATTTTTTAAGTCCTGCAAAACAATCAAGATTTAAGAGATTAAAGATTTTACTGTGTTCCCAATCTGAAAAGTTATTCTAAAGATAGCATTTCATATTTACTGCTCCATGATTTCCACATCATGTGTGTTCAGTTAATAAATTTAAAAAAAATTGCTTCCATAGCTGCTACTACTATAAAATCCTGCTGAGCTCTGAAAATCAAACTATGTTATTTCCAGTTTACTGATCTTCCCTAACCCTAACCCAGATGAGATGTAATATAGTGGTAGTGAAGGTGTATAATTATGGCAAACACCTCATTGGTAAAGATTCTGTAAATGGTACTTTGTAAAAAGACATGATCAACTTTAAGTCTAACCTAAGTAACTTCAGGTACACCTGCCCCATGTTTGCAGATAGTGTGCATCTCTCCTCCACTGCTGTATGAAAGAGCAACATAAGGAAAACTGTCAAAGCACTAGATGAGCAAACTGAAAACAGAGGTATTTCTATACTCTTTTCAGTTAGCGATCTCAGATGTTACTTGTAATACAAGAAGGCTAGTCAATGTTTGCACAGTACTTTGAATATGGCGAGTGCCAGGCAAGTGTTACATATCAGTAATAAATAAATGTTCAGGTATAACTTTGATTTTTATAGTAGTGCTTCTTAACAATTCTCTTGCTGAAGTTACAGCCAGAAAACAGATCAACTCAGATCAACTCAGACTCCCATATCTGTTGTCTCTGCAATGCTAAGATAAAATACATTTACCAGTACAGTAACTCTGTATACACAGAGATGACTCTGAATACACATAGTGAACTGATCTGTGGAGTAAAGTAGTGCCATTTTCACCGAGGTGCTCTTCAGATGGGAGCCACACTTTTAAGTTGTTGCTAATGCAACTTTACACATAAAAATTGCTTCAGGAAAGTGACCTGGTAGAACGGTTGAGTCATGAAAATGGACACAGCTGTTGGTGAGAGTGCAGTTAATACTGGGCACTATTTACACCTTTAACTTCACTCCTTTAGGAAAAGAGATGAAACAGATGAGTTACTCCTAGTGAGTGGTGTACACTTGAGTCACTTAATTTTGTTTTTGGGAATGGAAGTAAATAACATGAGGACTCTCTCAAAATCCAACAAAGTAAAATATAATTCACTTTACTGGAAGAGCAGTTGGTGTCCAAGACTGGCTCACATTCACAATCCCTAAACTGACACTGTGCAATTTCTTATTACCTGATCAAAGCTAAAGCTCTAGTGGAGGCAATTATGTTAATTTAGTAGACACTACATGGTGTGCAATATCATTAAAATAAACTTCAAACTACATAGATTTAATTATAGGAAGTTTAATCATTTGTAATTTATTTAATATTTCAGCCCTCCAAGAGTTTCTGGGAAAACCCTGCCTTTAACAGAGTTGAAAAGGTTTATTAGGCTTTGCAAATTATTCTGCGGTTTGTTTGTTTGTTTTTGGGGTGGGGGGAGGAGGAGAGAGTGTGTGTGTTTGTGTGGGGGTGGGGGGGGGTGGGGGTTTAAATTGAAATAGAATGAAACCTGCACTTCAACTAAAGACTTTTCATGTCCAAGCAAGCCATCGTGATGAAAGTCATTTCTCTTCTATACGTATCAAATTCCTAATTTCCAGGATGTTACTCTTCTGGACCAGGGCCATCACTGGTTGCAAAGATGGATTTCACATAATCACGCAGTCCACCTGTAGGATGTACAGCATTCTGTTTATATGTTATTGTTGATGTGAAAAAGACATCTGCTGGTGTCTCCCTTGGAGGAGTTTTCTCTTCACCTAATTAAAAAAAAAGGGGGGGGGGGGTGTCATTCTTCAGCACTCTTTTGTTTCCCTGCTTATGGCTGCCAACACAGTTGTATCCAGATACTGCAAGAACTATATTTTTAGTCAGTTTTTGTAGAAAACAGGAAACGTTTTTGAAACAAAACTGTCAAGACTTCTTTACATATCATCCCGCAGCAAATATGGGTGCAAGCTTCCCTCCATCTTATGCCCTTTGTAGATCACCTTCAAGTTACAAGTCAAGGGCAACTCACCAACTGAACTGGGGCCTAAATATTGACTGAGCCTTCACTGGACCCCTCTCATGTTGCAGGCACCGTTACACACAAGCACAATTAAATGTGGGTGCACAACTGCAGGCCCACCACCCACGTGAGCACGGGCTCTGCACGTTTCTGAACGCCAGCACTTCCAGCCTCCCCTGCTCTCTCCGGCGTTCAACTGGGGACACACAAGCCAGGCACCCGAAACAGGGAGCGCCCTGAGGCCTTCGCGCCCGCCGCGGGGGACGCCCTGGGTCAGTCGCGGGGCAACGCCAGGGCAGGAGAAGCCCTTGCCCAGGAGGCGGCAGGGACGGGCCAGGGGAAGGTCGCCGCGCTGCGTCCAAGGCCCCCAGGATCAACCCCCGCACACCCAGGGGGCGGGCCTAGCCCCGCACACCCAGAGACACCTCCGGCCCCGGCAGGCGCGGCGGGGGCGGGGCCCGGCTGTGCGAGGCCTCAGGCGGGCCCTGCCCGTACCGGGCGGCAGCTGCTCCGGGCGGTCGCGCCAGCAGTAGTAGAAGAAGACGCAGCCCAGGAAGCTCCAGGTGCCCACGGCGTACAGGGCGGCAAAGCGCGCCTTCCAGCGCAACGCCTGCTGCGAGAACATCGTCCGGCCCCCGCGCGCCGCCGGCCAGCAACGCCCGCTCCTATTGGCTGCGCGCCGCGCCGGCGGCCAGCGACGCCCGCTCCTATTGGCTGCGCGCCGCGCCGGCGGCCAGCGACGCCCGCTCCTATTGGCTGCGCGCCGCGCCGGCGGCCAGCGACGCCCGCTCCTATTGGCTGCGCGCCGCGCCGGCGGCCAGCGACGCCCGCTCCTATTGGCTGCGTGCAGCGAACCCAGCGGGTGCGGCCCCTGCGCTGGGCGCGGCCTCGCCCCAAGGCTGCGAGAGTGCGGGACGGGGAGGCTGGGTCTTTCCGGGAGCAAACGCGGACTCGCGCAGGCGCACTGCCCTGGCGGCTGGCCCCGCGGCCGGTCTTCCCCAGAGACCCCGCTCCCGTGCGCGGTGGGGGCCGGGGCTTTGGGGCCGCCGCCCGGGGCCCCGGCTCAAGGGGGGGCCCCGCAAAACTAAACCCCCGGGGCGGGGGGCAGGTGGCTCCACGGGCCGGTTCGAGCGAGGGGGGCGCAGGGACACCTGCTGCGCCCTCCCCGCAGGGACAGGCCCGCGGCGGGCCGCCTCCGGGCGCAGCGTGGGGCCACGGCAGGCAGCCTGAGCCCCGCTGCGCCGCCCGGCCGGAGCCTCCGCCCCGCACCCCTGCCCCGGCTCAGAGCCCCCTCCCAGACCCTGCCCCGGCTCAGAGCCCCCTCCTGCCCCCAAACTCCCCCCCCCGACCCTGCCCCCGCTCAGAGCCCCCTTCTGCCCCCCCCGACGCTGCCCCCGCTCAGAGCCCCCTCCTGCCCCCAAACCCTGCCCCCGCTCAGAGCCTCCTACTGCCCCCAAACTCCCTCCCAGACCCCCTGCCCCAGCTCAGAGCCCCCTCCTGCCCCCAAACTCCCTCCCAGACCCTGGCCTCATCGCCCCTGCCCCAGCTCAGAGCCCCCTCCTGCCCCCAAACTCCCTCCCAGACGCTGCCCCCCAAGCCCCAGCCCCAGCTCAGAGCCCCCTCCTGCCCCCAAACTCCCCCCAGACCCTGCCCCCGCTCGGAGCCCCCTCCTGCCCCCAACCTCCTGCCCCAGCTCAGACCTCCCTCCTGCCCCCCAAGCCCCTGCCCCGGCTCAGAGCCCCCTCCTGCCCCCAAACTCCCTCCCAGACGCTGCTCCCCCAGCCCCTAGCCCCCTCCTGCCACCTAACTCCCTCCCAGACGCTGCCCCCCAAGCCCCAGCCCCGGCTCAGACCCCCCTCCTGCCCCCAAACTCCCTCCCAGACCCTGGCCTCATCGCCCCTGCCCCAGCTCAGAGCCTCCTACTGCCCCCAAACTCCCTCCCAGACCCAGCCCCCCTGCCCCAGCTCAGAGCCCCCCTTCTGCCCCCAAACTCCCTCCCAGACCCTGCTCCCCAACCCCCTGCCCCAGCTCAGAGCCCCCTCCTGCCCCCAAACCCTGCATCCCTCTGAATCCCTGGGTTCTGGGGCAAAAAGGATGTGGGTATCTCAGCAAAACCAGAGGCACAGCTAGGTTCAGGGGGGAGAGAGTGTGGGTATCTGGGCCAGGAGGGCCCTGTGGCTTGGCTCTGGGAGGGAAGGGGGTGCAGGTGTATTGGCTGGGGAGCATCAGGGCTGGGCTCTGTGGGGGAGGGATTGTAGGGGTCTGCAGACTGCATTTCAAAGGTGTGGCATGTGTTAAAATTAGATTTTACACACAGAGCTATATAAAGCATCTTACCATTAGCGACACACTTGTGATGTGAAATCTAGCTATAGACACATTCTTCATTCTTGGCTCATATCAGTGGTTTTGAAGAGGGTAAATGAAATGCAGAAAATCTTGTTGTATTAACAAGTCTGGAAAAAAAACCCTCAAATTCTGTGACAATTACGGGCAAGAAATGTTATTTTTGGTCTATATAAAATAAGTGTTACATTCAACAAAGCCAATATTAAAATTCCTGTAATTACAAGTCAATGCAAGTCAATGCAAATCAACAGAGCTGGAAATTAATAAAGGTAATTTAGATCGAGTCCTTATGTTTTTTATCAACATAACCCTATATACAGGAGCAGGTCTGAGCCATAACATAATGAAGTAACAAGATGAAGCATTCTAAGATTTCAAGAACAAAGAAAAAGTTCAAGTTCATAGTGTACTTTATTGTGTGATAAAGTCAACCTCTCAGCATAGACACACACACACACACACATACACACAAGTTCAGTCCAGCACTAAATGCTCTCCTCCTCCACTTTTATTTTTCATCAGTATAGTCCCCCTGATGAAGCTGCTGAAAGGCAAGTTACTGTTTTTTAATTATTTTACACACAGGCCATTAAAATTAATCTAAAAATGTATTAATATCTATATCAGCTAAAACATCCTTGGGCTGCAATGTATGAAAAAAATAAAGATCAGAGAGATCACATAAAAAAGGAATACAAATAAATTAAAAACTAAAAGAACTAAGTACAAAACTCTCCTTGAATATTCATTTTGTGTAATATTTAAAAGCCTTGATCTCAAAGAGGGAAAGGAATGGAGTACGTTTTTCCACACTAATTGTCACCATGATCCCAGTAATTCTTCGCTTTTTTTTTTTTGGTCACTTCCTTGTTAAGTCAAAGTTATGATGCACTTGACACTGCCAACTTTTTCAGATGATCCATGAACACCTGGAGACTAACATCATCCGTTAGGATTGGAGATCCTGATTCCTACAATAATATAAAATAAATTAGTAAATAACTGTAAGAACAAAGCAAACACAGTTACCACTAGGACTGTTCTGAAAGGATGTCAGGCTTCAGTGCTCTACCCTAATTGCCTGCTAAATCAATTGCATAAGGATATATTGGGAAGAAGCTGCTTGGTAACAAAAGCAACAACATTCCATATTGTGGATTCCCAAAAGAATACATAGTGAAATATTTATTATTCAAGAAGCAACCTGTGTATCCCTGCCCCGGAAAGTTTACATAGACAACATAAAGGTACAGGAAGAATGAACAGACACAAAACCAAGCACATTGTATATTCAGATGCAGTACACTTATACCTGGTGGGTTGATTCATTTATTATTAATATTTTTACTCTATAGTACCAGAGTACTAATGTAAACCAGCTGTGATCTAATGGTATCAGACCAGTTAGTGAAGGGTAGATCAAGATGATATTGTGGCCAACATTTTCAAACCTGACTGCCTGAAACTTTGGAAGTGCAGCCTAAATCAAAGTAGCTTGGTTTTCAGAGTTGCTGAGCTCTGGCAGCTCCCACTGAAGTCAGCAAAAGCTGTTTAGGTGCTCAGGACCCAACAAGCAGATTACTGTTCCCACTAATTATCATGTTACCTTTATTTAGGATCTTAATTTTAAAAAAAAATTAGGAGCTTAACATTAGACATCCAGGTTTGAAAATGTTATCCTGAATGTGCAAGTTATTTTTGTTCATCTAATTGTTCCCTGTTCATCTAGTTTAGCTAGTATATTCTAATCAGTTGATATTTACTGTAATGAACACACGATGTATGTCTAGGTTATAAAGAAAATCTGGCTCCTCAGAATTGAGTTGTACATTTCTCCGTTTTTAAATACTGTGACTATCAGAGCCAACACACAGAAGTTCCGTTCTTAGCTCCATTGTTACAGGGAGATGTTTTCTCCCCTCACAAAACATGACAGAATTTCAAATCATCAAGGCATCAATGTCTGTGAAAGTTGCTAGCCAGGGGAGAAGCATGAGAGGTCTAAAGCAACCCACAGGAACTAAGCAAGCCATTGTTCATAGCCTAATACTATGTGATTAGAAAGCAAATAGAATGGGGAAGGAAAATATAAATTTAAAAATGTGTATCTTATATATGCATGCTTCTGTCCTTCCTCCAACAGCAGTAACTCCTCCATAACTCACCTGTCCCCACGCATATAGGTTATTGTGAGTCTGAGAGGGGTTCACTTTAGACAAGAGGAAGCGGGCCTGTAAAAAACAAACAAAATATTACAAAAATAATAAAATAAAGAACATCAACTCCTTCAGGACTTATCACCACACCTCAGGTCACCACAGCAGTCTGGCTAGCCTTTGCTTTCAGGCCCTTGTCTAGAGAATATTTTTTTCTCATTTAACTTGAACTGATGTCCCACTAAAGTTCCAATGCAATAGCTATATCACTATGGTAACCACATGATGCACTGGTTTTCATCTCTTGATCACTGTAACAGCTAAACATTTGACCAATAATTTTGGACATCAGTTACTGCTGCTAACTGATGTGGCAGTTATGCTGCTTTTATAGAGGGTGTGATAAGCAGAGAAGGGAATAAGAGGAAGATAAAGCTAAATAGCTTCCTATTACCAGAGGCATATGGACTATACCAATTTTTGTTGGTACAAGTGTTCCCACTTGTTGCTAGTTATGAATGCTGCCATAGGCTTCGGAGAGAGAATGCCAGGACTAGGCTTCTAATCCAGCGTGACTCATAAACAAAGTTGCACTGAATGTATTACTTAAGCTAGATACGTTTTGATATGTAACTATCATTTATTCTCCATGCAGTATGTCATCTGACCATTTTCTTTTTTGCACCCTTTTATTTCAAAGGCCTGTCCCATGAACAATTTCTAAACTACGCTTTTAAAACAGACTATTAGGGTAAGGGCTCACAAGGAAAGATATATAGGCTGTACACTTTGAGGGTTGAATTACTGCAAAGTTATTTAGTCTACAGAATCAGCTTATTACTAAACCTATGAACTTGCTTCAATCAAAAGTAATGGACACGTGCTCCTGGATAAGGCTTTGCTGTACCTGACTGCCTCCATGTTCAGTGTTAATATAACGCGGCATTGGGAATCTAGTCTGCAATATTTCCTGGGCATCGTCCAAGGGGGCTTGCAGTAAATGCTTGAAGTTTTCATATTCAGGCATGTCTTGGTAGCCAGCTTTCCGCCACTGTGCAATCGTCTATTGGAGGAAAAGAGAGAAAGTAGGAGAGAAGTCTCCATGTTACCCCTCACTTTGTAACTTTTGTGTCTCTGCTTTAAAACAGTAAAATGTTATAGGAAACACATTTTTATTATTTAGTCAATTACTTAGTATTTGTCTAATCCTGAATTCAAATAAAGAACATGCTAACAAGATGAGAAACTCAGCCAAATATCTACATTTATTTTGTAGAGCTGCAAGAGCAATTTGTTGAAAATAACCAATAGTTTAAAGTTCATCAAAATATACATTTATGAGGGATATGCACAGCATTGTTAAAAATTGCTATTTCTTAGTTTAACTAAGACTTACATACCATGGCAGTAATCATTTTCTTGTAGTGTTTATAAGGCTACAGAGACCTGACAACTGCTCCACTCACATACAAATTTACCCCTTCCCGCAACAGATTTCACCAAAACAGCTGATTGGCTCAAACTGCAACATTACAGGAAGGTGATGATTCCTCCTGCTTGACTCAGGTGTACATACAACGCACATTCACATTAATTAGATCTGTGTGCATATCTCTCGCGGAGACCAAATCTCTTCAAAAAACAGGAAGCAGATAACTGAGCCATTGCAAACTGACATGCCTTTAGAGGCAATATTGCAGGGGAATTAACATTGGTGTCATTACACTAGCCCAAGCTTTTCAAACGGCTCGTTTTACACACACAGTAATGGTGCAGGGTAACAAAAGACACATGATTTGCACTGTACCTCACCAAGGTAGATTACAATCTGGAAGAAAGTATCCATCAGCAGAATTCTGTCAGCAAGAATGCTGCTGCTGTCCAAAAGCACAGGCTGGGAAAGATAAAATGAGAAGTCAGTCACCATGATGCCCTCAGAACTGTATTAAACTTCAAGTTCAGTGCAATAGATCTTAGCAGTACACAACAGAATCAACTGAGTGCCAATCAGTCTGAATAAGCAAATTTCAGACTGTAGCCAATGACACAAGTATCGCGGAACGAATCATCAAGGTTTCTGCAGGAAATATAATGTGTAGAAAAGCTATTTTTCAACTACATGAGTTTGATTTGAAATGATCTTGGACAAGAATCTCTCATCAAAAGAATATTATGTTTACTGTATGTTCACAACTTTAGAATTTTAAAAGACGATACTTGTCTTTGAAATACAAATATTTTTCTGAATAATTATCTTAATTAAAGGCAGACCATACTACAAGCTGGACCATTTGTATAAAACAGTACCATTTTGATGACTGACTAGACATTATTAAGGATTGTTCCAAAGCTCTCTGCTCAACATAGCAAGTCAGTGACTTACCTCAGGTGGTCCAGAGAAAGAATAGGAATAAAGGATGGGCTGGATCATGATGAGGGACTGGGTCAGATCTTGTCTGGCAAAGTGATGACGGTAATAGGAAGATTCATCCGGGCTGTTATTAAACACTTGAAGAAATGGAGATCGTCGCAAGTGGAACATAAACTACATTTAAATAGAAAGATGAATGAGGAAAGAAAAAAGAAAAAAAAAATTGAATTTTTTTTTTTTAACCTCCCTATTCACAAGTCCAGTCTGAATGTACAATAAGTTACTGCCAAAGTCTTTCCTCTAATTAACTCTTTGGAAGCTTCATCTACCAATCGTTTACAGCATTTAACTGCATGCCAGGGTGCTGACTTGCATCACAACAAATTTAAAAATCATCAGACAATCATAATTGTGTGTTTTATTGACCTTTCTGCCTGTAACTGCCTTTTTCCACATCTCCATGTCTATGCAAAGTGGAGTCCTTACCTGGGGATACAGAGAAAATGAATCTGACAGTCTGAAGGAATTCGGATCATCCTTGTTATATTGTCCAAACTTCTGACACTGTTGGAAGGAATGCGTATTACCAATGGGTAATACAGAGAAACATTACACAATGTGGTGTCTCAACATCTCACTGCTAGTAGCTGGGACTGGATGACACAGGATGGATCACTTGATAATTAACCTGTTCTGTTCATTCCCTCAGAAGCACCTGGCATTGGCCACTGTTGGAAGACAGGATACTGAGCTAGATGGACTTTGATCTGACAGAGTATGGCTGTTCTTATATTCTTTTCACATTATTAATTAAGTCACTAATATGCGGGGCTGTTTCTGGAATAATGATTGGACTCCATCTTCACTTATCATATTTTAGCATGTAAATACATATCATAAGCTTAGTACAAAGGTCAGATTAAAAATAACTAAAGGGGAAAAAAATTGCTTCCACGAAATTAATGTTTTTTATTGGATCAGTTATGATCTGATAGCTGGCTCTCATTTAATGCTTTGTATATCACATCACTTAGACTTCATTATTGCCAAGGTGTTTTGTATGCTACGAAACACTGGCTGGCCCAACGTTCCTTGGCTCTGCAACAGCAGACTGGAAATTCTGCAGCAGCGTCATTGAAAATCGACGGTTTTAATGACTGAAATATGCAAATGAACACTGCAAATAAGAGCAGTAGCCAGCCCCTCGCATTTGTTTAGTATTCAATTCACTTTTATTTTACACTGACCCCACATTTTCAGAACTGGACATGCCACAGGCTTTTGTACGAACACAACATAGCAGCATTGTAGGCTATGTCTACACTTAAAATGCCACAGCAGCACGGCTTCAGTACTGTTGCTGGACTGCTGTAGCACTTCAGGATGGACACTTACCCGAGTGACAGGAGGGGTTCTCCCATCGCTGTAGTTAATCTACCTCCCCAGGAGGCGGTAGCTAGATCGAAAGAATAATTCTTCCGTCAACCTACCACCACCTATGCCGGGGACTTAGGTCGGCTTAACTCCATCACTCCATGTGTAGGTTTTTCATACCCATGAGCAATGTAGCTGGGTCAATTTAATTTGTTAGCACAGACCAGCCCTAAAAGCCGTTGGGGCATAGCTGGAGATTTCGGCAGCTGGGACTTTTGGCTCCTGTAGAAAAGTTGGAGGCAGTCTGGCGTTGTAATATAATCACGTCAGCTGGAGGATTCTGCTGAAATGATCAGTAATGGACTAGCTGATGTTTATGGGCTGGTCTACACTGGAAGCTTACATTGGCACAGCTATGTCTCTCAGGGGTGTGAAAAAAATCTATATCCCTGAGAGTTGTAGCTGTGGCTAACCCCCAGTGTACACAGCACTAAGCTGATGGAAGAATTCTTCTGTTGATCTAAGTACTACATCTCGGGGCGGTGGAGAACTACAGCAATAATCTCCCCTCCCGTTGCTGCAGTGAGTGTCTACACTGAAGAGCTACAGCAGCGCAGCTGTAGCGTTTTAGGTGTAGACAGAGCCTAGTAGTTTACACAGTTTCAGATTTAACCCAACAAGATTCGCCCATCACACTTACCAATCTGATTAGCTGCCTGTCTAGCCATCGCAGTACATCAGGTCCCTCCTCCGACTCAGCTCTGTAGACTCCCAGACGAGCCATTAACACTGCAGCTGCTTCCTGGTCAAACGCCGCTTCTATATGTTGGAGCTGACTCTGCGCATCTGCCCAACTGATAATAGCAAAGTTAGTGCTACATACATGCATCTTTACCAAGAACAAAAACTGGATCATGCTGTACAGGCAAAACACCCTGTGTCCAATCCACCCAGACCGCTGGAAAAATTCAGAAATACAGATTATACTAATGCTTCTGCCATCAAAGAACAATACAGTAGGGACTGGCCTATGGAGCTCACTTTCTGGCAATGGTGGTTACTCGAATGCGTCTCTGTGTACTGGAGTGCTGATACTGAGTGACAAACTGCACGGCGCCTCTGCCACCCTGAGGTATTGGTGCATTGTGCTGCAAAACAGAGGAATAAAGTGTTACTCTCATGAAGCGTTTCTAGGGTAGAGTTACAGAACAGCAAAAGAACTGCAATGCATTATACGTCAGGCCTGAGTATAATTGCAAGCTTCAGTCCCGCTGCTCAAGGTGGTCACTTTTCAGCGCTGCTGGAAAATATAAGGAGTATTAAGCAACCCCAGAGTAAGAATGGGGGTGGCAAGTTAATTAGATACTTTGCTAACAGGCTCTACATCAGTTGGGCAATAAAGGATGGGAGCAGTTTCTCATCCCTACAACAGTGGAAAAAAAGCACATGGAATAAGTATAACAGGTAGGGAAGAGAAAAGAGAAACAACAGCGTCACTGTGCAAGGTAAAAACATTTATCACTTAGCTCTTATCGTGCTTTTCATCAGCAGAGCAAGTAGGAGCATGAATGCAGTCTGTGTGAGACTGTTTTTTTCTAGATATGACACTTGTTAATTGGTATCTCATACGTTACAAAGGGACCATTGTAATTACTCTTCGGGGATCTGCTAGGGAGGTGATCGCTACTATAGACAACAGTATTCTGTAACTCTACATGAATGAGGAAAAAAACTGGACTGACCTGATTCACCACTTCAAAATATATGGCAAGAGTTGAGCTGGGATCCAGGCTACAGATTTTCCACTGACATGTACTTCCAATACCAAGTTCCTGGAGAGGGTTCAAAGGAAAAAAAAGAAAGTGGTGATCTTTTCTCTAGTGCAGGATAAGTTAAGATCACTTTAAATTCTGACCAAAGGTAAGACTCAGCACGTGCCTTCTACTGCATCTCACACCTAGATACACGTTAAAGTCCAAAAGTGAACTTGAAAACAAATAATTAAATGAAAGCTTTACTGTTTAACAGCTGAAGCCAGATTCAGCTGTCTTCTCCAAGGACACCAGTCATCTTTTTCCACTGGTCAGCCATCCGTGGAACACATTAAGAGCAGCCCTGCAGGAGACCCCACCCCTCATTCAAAGACCAAGCATGTCACCTCCACAATGCACCCAATTTACCTCTAGCCTGGGCTTTGCACTGTTTATTTACTTCTTTATGAAAGATTTTCCATGTTGGTAACTTACATTTTCAGAGACGCATGGTCCTTTAGCGTTTAGTGATACGCATGGTCCAATAGCCCCTGAGATTTTCAGCTCCCTAGAAGTCTAAAATAGGGTCAGAAAAGTCCGAAAATCAAATCAGTCAAACAAAGTACACAGCCGCTCAGCTTTAATCAGAAAAGACATTGATGATCAGAGGTTCCCAAACTGCTCTGCAGAAACCTGGCAGGTCACATGGAGCTGCCTTCTCCTCCTCCTTTCCAGCTGCTAAGTTACATTAAAAGACAGCTAAACCACATCCACTAATTTTCCAAGGTAGTTATTGTTGCAGTTGCCACAGGGACGTTGTGCAATCGTGAAGGGGAGGAAATGTAGCCCACGTGACTGTATCTCTGAACGCCACACCACGATTAGAGTTTGAGAACCTCTGATCTACATAATCAGATTTCAGACAAAAACCACAAGCCCACAATTGCCTGTGGGAGTAGGAAATTGTCCTTGACAAGTTAGGGCAAGTAGGGCCAAGCCATTCATCTCTGCAAAGATTAAGCTTTCCCTAAGGAAAAACACCCCAAAATATCCATTGTCTGTGAAAGTGACAAAAATCTGGTCAATTTCTTTCTCCTGCTGCCTGGCTGCAATAGCCTGGGAAGGCACTGGAGCTATTCAGCGTGGGGAGGACAACACCAAAAATGGAGGCAGGGGAAGGGGAGAGCAGCAGAGCCCAAGCCACTCCCTATTCAACAGGCTCCAAGATGGGACCAGAGAGAAAGCTCCTCCCTTCCAGCAGCCCAAGGGACATGGATGCTTCAAGTCAGTGGGGCTCAGCACCAAGTGCAGGGATCTGCCTGCATGGAACAGCTTGGAAGGCTGAGGAGTTAGGTTAGATACTCAGTGTCAGGATCTTAGGATTTCCTCCAAACAGGCTTGGTTTCAAAACATACACTCTCTCTGGCTGCTGCTTCCATCACTAAGAGCCACTGGAAATTTAACATAACTCACTAAAATGTTGCATGTTGCAAAGTAAGCTTAAGTATTTCATTGTTTACATCCTAGACAGAACCAACTATTTAACAATCTGTTACATCGGAGTGCTCTTTACTGATTTATCTGTTCGTTCTGTTTAATGCGCCCTATCTCTCACCTTCACTTCTAACGTAGCACCAAACGCCATACGGAATTCTCCATGGAAGTCTTTGCTAAACACCCGCTGGAATGTCTGCTTGAAGAGAGAAGTGTTGAAAGAGTCTCCCATCACCATGTGACCCCTGGGAAAGAAAAATGACAAGGGAACTAAACAACAAGTAACTGGAACGGAATTGCAAAAGATGTCCCTCTCCTACCCTTCTCCCACCACAGAAAGACAGACAGACAGACTTTTTAAAAGTTTCCACGGCGAATTGCAAAGTAAGGAACTAGCTACAGGAAGGATGCATTCCAATCCTCAAATCTGAACATGCTGGCACCACCCCCAGGAGCAGAGCACAAAGGAGCAAGTTCTGGGTAAACACAAAAATGGAAAGTACAGTAAGTGTTTATGAAAGGGGTTAGATTGACAGCCAGGGAGTTGTCCGTTTGGCCACAGAACAGTTCTTGCAATGGCAGTGCAGTCTTCCCCATCTGTGTGCTAGAATGGAGATTGGGGAAACCTAATTCTAGGGCTGGAGGGTAGTTCTGTCTTTATCTGTTTATTTTCCAATGCATGCAGTGCACGTAACTCAAACTACTTGATGCCCTAGCAGTGATGATGCTTGACACATTACGGAACTCCCCAACCCCCAAACAACCATCAACTAAATCCTCTTCTAATTAACTCACCTCCTCAGAAAAAGCCAGAGTAAATGGATAGGGCCTAATAGCGCAGACTGAAGGTCTATCACACCAAGAAAGGGAAGGCAATTCTAGAGCTAAGAGTATTCTATCGAAAACACCTTGCCTCCAGCAAGACGAGCATAGGGACTTTCCAGATAACTGGCCCAGTAAATCTCAACTGGCAGATTAAAGAGACAGACAGTCCCTACAATAATCCATGTAGTGGTTGGCACCTCTGCAAATGCCACCAGCAAGGGTAAGGAGTACTTGTGGCACCTTAGAGACTAACCAATTTATTTGAGCATAAGCTTTCGTGAGCTACAGCTCACTTCATCGGATGCATACTGTGGAAAGTGTAGAAGATCTTTTTATACACACAAAGCATGAAAAAATACCTCCCCCCACCCCACTCTCCTGCTTATCTAAAGTGATCACTCTCCTTACAATGTGTATGATAATCAAGTTGGGCCATTTCCAGCACAAATTCAGGGTTTAACGAGAACGTCTGGGGTGAGGGGGGTGGGGGGAGGAGAGGAAAAAACAAGGGGAAATAGGTTACCTTGCATAATGACTTAGCCACTCCCAGTCTCTATTCAAGCCTAAGTTAATTGTATCCAATTTGCAAATAAAAAAAAAAAGTCATTATGCAAGGTAACGTATTTCCCCTTGTTTCCACCCCCCCCCACGTTCCTGTTAAACCCTGGATTTGTGCTGGAAATGGCCCACCTTGATTATCATACACATTGTAAGGAGAGTGATCACTTTAGATAAGCTATTACCAGCAGGAGAGTGGGGGGTGCAGGGAGGTATTTTTTCATGCTTTGTGTGTATAAAAAGATCTTCTACACTTTCCACAGTATGCATCCGATGAAGTGAGCTGTAGCTCACGAAAGCTTATGCTCAAATAAATTGGTTAGTCTCTAAGGTGCCACAAGTCCTCCTGTTCTTTTTGCGAATACAGACTAAGACAGCTGTTACTCTGACACCAGCAAGGGTGCTACTCAGTGCAAATGATGATGGTTGGACTGGGGATACATGCCCACTAGGGACTGAAATGACTCTTGGCACTGGCTTCTTGACTCCAGAGAGGCCTAGCATCTGTAAGAAATTATAATTCTGCTACTACCCTGAACCAAACTCAATCCAGTTCCTTAGCACCAAGCCCATAATCAAGCCCTCCTGGTCCCTGCAGAAAATTTCATTTTGCATGACACTGTGCAGGATTAACAAGCACTTAACATTATGCTCATAATGCCACTGCTCTTCATGTCACTGCTTAATCTGTTTTTCAGCTCTCCTCTCTGGAAGTGTCCTTGCTAAGTCTCAGTGAAATAAAACGTGTTTGTAGAAAAAGACCGCATCCAGGGTTTAGGAGTTGGTTAAAACATTAAATCACCCTTCTCTAAACAGGACATCTGCTTTGCCACTGACTGCATCAAAATTCATCCCATACAAGCTGCCCTGAAGTACGACCCTGCGCTACTGAAGTCAATGGCAGCTTTGCCATTGAATACACCAGACACAAGATCTGACTGCTGATGCTTAGAATCAGAGAAATGACAATAATTTTCACCTCCATACATTTATATCAAACTAATCATTTCCTATCCCACTCTTCCCCCGCAAAAGACAGGGCCATGCTTGCTCACTGCTCAGGGCTGAGGACATACCCAGTAAGGTTTGCACAACACTTCATCTCCAAAAGGCCAGTCTGATCAAGAGCACAGGCGTAGATATCAATGCAATGGCCGTTGGCTGCTGTGCGATTAGCTAGAATCTCGTAGTGCTGTGGAGACAAAGGGCACGCAGAGTTTTTAAAACATTCCAACAGGCAGGTAAGGATTTCCTTGGGTTCTACAGCTGGGGCCAAAGCAGGAATTTGCCCCTGGGGAAAGCATGTTCTATTTTAATGGTGACATACCACCCCTAAAGTAAGGGACCCAAATCCCAGAGCCACAATACACAACGAGCACTGCATTAGAGCTTGCGTTTCACCTTTGTTATCATCCCCAAACTGCACTGTACATTCAGAGTAAGTACAGCACATTTTAACCACTTAGCTATGTGTCAAGAAGACCCAGGAGGCATTTGGAGATTGACTGGTTCTCAGCAGGAGATGCAAGTGCGCTCTCTTGCCAGGAAGAGAAGAGGGGTTAGGATACTCCTGGAACTGAGGGTCGAATCCTTCTGCCCTCCGAACAGCTGAGGAAGAGATGCTAAAATACCTTCTTGCTCTCTGGAGAAAGACCTGTGCTGGATGCAAACTAGGACTGAGAGACTTAGCCTTGTTTGGGACTTGGTGGAACAGAACCCGGCCTTATACCTTGACCTAGGTAATAAAAACAGCATCTGTATCTGAGGGAGACCCAGGTCCATGTTTGGGCATACAGGCTTCAGGGCCACGAAGAAGCAGCGTGCTTGTCACTAGTAAAGTTGCACAAAGGGGTTAGTAGGGTGAAGTGCAGCTCACCAATACAGACCTAGGATTAGCTATTGGTTCCCTAGGGGTGGCTTAGAGCCATGAGCTGGCACAACTATGTTGCCACCACATACACCATAACACCCAAACCAGTTATACCCAGCAGGTCCATCACATCGTTTGTGCAGCAGAAGCAGTGTCTTTGCTTTAGCAGACAGCAAGACCTACCTTTGTGGCCTTTTTCATGTACCGTGCATTGTCCTTCTCTATGTCGTGCCAGGAACGAATGGGGGTTTTCAGTTCGTCTCCTACCACCATGCCAGGCCCTTGTGTTGGTGGCCCGCCTGTAAACAACATTATTCTGGCCCCTGTGTTTGGAAATGTGCCCTAAAATAAAATTAAAGCCTTATTTTAGAGATTAAAGGACAGCAATACTTTTAATATACTTTTTGGGGCAAGGTCTGTCTACCTCTGTGTACAGCACCTAGCACATCAGGGGGCTGATTATGATGGGGGTGTTTGGGTGCTCCCTTAAAAAATAATTCCTGCCTTCTTGACATGGAATAGTGGGGACTGATGCACCGCTGTCAATTTCTAAACAAGGGGAGGTCAGATTTCATGCTCCCACCCCAGATTTCTGCTCCCATCTTCCCCCCTATGCCTCAGGTGATCTATCCACAAAACCAGCGTATGATTCCACAGAGATGCAGTGAGGCTCTGATGCATCTGAAAGCCAAATATTGTTTGTAAATATCTCTGAGATTCCTGAATGCCCTCATACAAAGTATCTTTCAAATATTATTTAAGCGTTAACTATCCCTGACATCACACCCCAGGAGGCGTCATTTTCCCATAACAAAGTTGAGTAGGTATTTCAAAAGTTAAGGGATGTGACAAACTACACTCACATCTGATATGTAAGGCCCTACCAAATTCATGGCCGTAAAAAACGCGTTCTCTCCTCTCTGGCTGTGAAGTAAGGGTGGCAATCCCACGACCCCCCGACAATAGCCTTGCGACCCACCCCCACCCTGACCACCTTTTGGGCGAGGACCCCCATGGTTACGCCACCATGAAATTTCAGATGTAAATATCTGAAAACATGAAATTAACTAATTTTAAAATCCTCTAGTCGTGAAATTGACCAAAATGGACCATGAACCCTATTGATACACAATCAGGCCACAGACTAAGTCTTTCAAATACTGAGACATACTGGCCAAGCACAGCATAATCCCATAAGATTTTAATTTTACCAGGTAATCTCATATTAAGAGTGAATTAGGATTACCTCCAATAAACCAACAGCAATTGACAAAGCTACTCCAGTTGATCGCAAGGGTCGCTTTCCCTGAGTCACTGGCCACGGGTCCCTCTGTAGTTCCCCAAGAAGATCTGTCAGGTTCATGTCAATCTTCTGTACGGGCTGCAGGAACCTGCAAGAATTCAAAATGAACAATTATAAATCCTATTGGTTTGGTCTTTGCTGCCAAAAACTGTATCAAAGTAATGCACCTCTTACACCTGAAGTTTTCAAAACAGGCACAAGGAACAGATAAACAATTTGATCAGAGCAAGATACAAAGAGCACATAGCATGAGGACTTGGAAAAGCTACTCCACCAAAATGCACAAGAGAACTGGCCACGAACGAGAGCTTTATGAGTGAGTGAGTGACAGAGAGCACATGAGCTAGGACCCAACACAGGGAAAAACAGTTTAATCTGGAAACAAACTCCCGCTGTTTTCTAATAATTCATTATTCTGCTCGACTTTTACAATATTATTATTTCTATTTCATTAGTGCCTAGGAGTCCCAGTCACAGACCAAGGCCCCATTGTGCTAGGCACTGTACAAACACAGAATAAAAAGGCAGTCTCTGCTTACACTTTAAGTAATAAGTTTTCAAATGCTGGCTCCATATAGAAATCCAGCGTGGATGGCACTATTTTTGGAGTCTGTAAGAAACAGACACTATGAAAGCACTATAGGCTGCTCAAATAAACCCCATCAATATAGATCTACAATTGTAAACAAGTTATTGCAATGAGAGAACTCAAGCCATCTTACAAAGGATTGTCTTTAAGAAACCCGCATTTAGGGGCTTGGGTCCTACAAGTCATAATGTGAACATGGGCTCTGTCCTGCCCTTCTGGGATAGTGTGTTTCACTGAGCCACTTACCTGCTTGAAATAGGTGGCTGTTCCTGAGGCTGAAGAGGTCTTCCCTGCTGAACGGGTACCACAGGCCTTGTAAGACCCAGCATATCCTACAAGACAGAGGGAAGCGGTGGGAAGGATAAACTTGATTACTTAAACATCAGATCTATTATTTACTATCTAGCTACCGATCCGAGGTACTTATCTAGCACCTCTTCCCCTAGTATCTAACTGCTTCACATTCTTTAATGTATTTATCCTCATACACCTCTGTGAGTTTGCTATTCTCTCCATTTAACAGACAGGGGAAACCAAGGCACAGACAGGTTAAGTGACTTGCCCAAGGTCACACAGGAAGTCTACAGCAGAGCAAGAAATTGAACCCAGGTCTCCCTAAGGTTAGTGCCCTAAACACTAGACCATCCTTCCTATTTGCTCTCTACAAGCCAAGAGTTTGAAAAGGGGGGAATGTGATAAGAGACCTAAATGGAATTACATGTTAGATTAAGTGTAGGAAGAGAAGGCAGAACACACCTGTATTTGCTTAGCTGTCAGGTCCTTGGTCCCTCTGAAAACATAGCTCTTGGAAATTCCTTCGCAGCTCAGTTCATGAACCTGGACCATTCTGCCAAATGTGATCAGCCCCACCAGTGCATCTGGAGGCAGCAGACTCAAGGACATCTGCAGGGATTCCTTCAATGCTTGCAAGTCTTCCTCTTCCAGACACGTGTCAACAACGTAAAGGAAGATCAGTGGAGTTGGGGCACCTCTCTGTTGTGGAAAGAAAAAGGTTTACTATGAATCTGTATATGCTCTCAGTGACACATACTGCCCACCCTCCTTGGGCTGGGAATTCTCATAATGAAACAAAATATTTTAATCACAATGGTTATAGAAATAAGAAAACTCTTATGTCTTTCACTCACAAATATCCATTAAAAGTCAGCAAGTTAAAATTTCTTATTTCGGGAATATCACAGCGCTCCTCCTGAACGATAGAGAACAGCTAAAACAGATCCGCAACTGGATCAGCAAAAGATGGTCACCTTTTCTCATGACTGGAGGCATCAAGAACAAAGCACAATGCAGGCAGGACAAAGACCTGGGAGACACTTATCTCTCCATTGACTTATTTGAACTATGAAACTGGTTTTAGAGACCCACTGCTCAGTGGGTTGGCAGGATTGGGCCACAGTCTATAACAACAAGACTAAGGGCTTGTCTACACACAGATTAATTCTGAAATGGGTTAAACTAAACCAGAACAAGGCACTCTTGTCCTGGAATAAGGATGTCTGCACATGGAGTTATTCAGGAACAGCTACTGCAGAATAGCTATTCTGGTCAATTTCCAAGTGTAGACAAATGCTTACAATATGGCTTGTTTGGCTTCTATTTAATTAAAACAGAGAATCTGGATGCTAAACGTAAGAAACTGCATCCATTTCCACTCTCCAGTCTTCACATGAAAATTGTATACACAGATTTTTAGAGGAAACCTATTTAAATTAAAAAGCTAAAAATGAATGGCTTAACCCAAGAGATCAGACAAACAGCAGGGAGTTTAAACTGTGCTTAATTAACCTAAAGTCCAACTGCACTTTGCTCATGAAAACACTTTATTCAAGTTATGTTAAATAATCTTACAGCATACATATGTGTTTCAAATGTTTTCTGAGAATCCCAAGCTTGACCATGATGCACTTACCTGCACTATGTATTCGATTGTGGAAAACTGAGGCATAAGTTCTGCTGGCTGATTTATTTCGGATATGCCTGCATACGCTGGAGGGAACTGAAAATGAGAAGCAAGGATTAGAAAAAGAAAGTTAACTGTGCAGGTTATTTGAAGAAATGTACAACACCAGGTATATCTCCTGCATTATGAAGGCTGGATGATGTACAAGGGAGGAAAGCTTTCGAATTCAAGTACGTGTTGCTCAATTGCTTATTTCCTGATACAGCAGCAAACTCTTTTACCTGAATAAAATGCAGCATTGGTTCTTCACTGCTTTTCATTATGAATGGATAGGAGTGGTGGTTAGCAGCATGTGTATAGGTCTGAAGCATAATTCAATTAGAAAGCAACTGAGAATCGTTTAGTCAGATGACACACAGTGTTTCTGACAGCAGACATCCACTTACAGCACAGCAAGTTTCATACTCAGAAGAACAAAAGACAATGATGAGCCCTGGCCTCAACATGCACAAAGAATATGATGAAAATGTAAGGCACAAAAATAACTACAGATCAGCTGCCTGTAGCACATGTGCTGGCAAACAGCCACTGGCAAAACTGAACCAAGACTAGAAGAGATGAGATTCCACTGCTTTCACATCACACTGAGTAAAAAGAAATGCTGAACTGGGTGCACCAAGAGAAAGAGGCCATGGGGAAGGGTCTCATTAGCAGAAATTTCTACTTATTTTACTACCCTTTGCTAGAGAACACTATCAATTGAATACTCAATGAAGAGAGCATGAAGGTGATAGAGAAGATAATGAGAAAGTGAAGCACTTTCCCAACCTACCTGGTTTCTCTGAAAACAGAAGTTACAGGCCCAGAGCTTGGCACGATAATCAACTTGGCTAGAAGAAAGGAAAGGTGGGACATTTAGTACAAAGGTATTGATTTTATAGCCAAACACCTACCAGGCTTTACAGTTGAGATGAAAGAAAATAAAAACACTCAATATATTTTCTTAATTTTAATGACCGAGTTAAAGGACCTCAGATTCACAGATTTTAAAGCCAGAAGGAACCAGTAGATCTAGTCCGACTTTCTGTAGAACACAGGCCACAGCATGTCATCCAGTTACCCCTATATTGAGCTCAATAACTTGTGTCTGACTACCAGCATATCTGCCAGAAAGACATCAAGGTTTGATTTGAAGAGAGAACATCAAGAGAACATAACGCATCTAGTTCAGAAAGGCATCACCATTTCACCCAGTAGTTTGTTCCAATGGTTAACCACTTTCACTGTTAAAAATCTGTGCCTTACTTCTAATTTGAATTTGTCTGACTTCGGGTTCCTGTTCTGCCTTTCTCCACTAGGTTAAAGAGCCTTTTAGTACCCAGTATTTTCTCCCTGGGAAGGTCCTTACACCGGAATAAAGTCACCTCTCAATTTTCAGCCTGTGTTTTGGGGTTGGTGTTTTTGCTCCCAACGCGTAACTAGCTGATAGTTAACAGATGCCACAAGTCAGTGGAATATTACTGTTATTTATTATTTGTATTGCAGTAGGATCTATGACCCACAGTCTTGGAGCAGGACCCTAATGTGCAAGGGATGTACAAACAAAATGATGGTTCCCTGCTCCAAAAAGCTTGGCCCCCTTAGCCCCTGTAATTTTATAGTGTGAAGACTAGTGCAGTAACACTTGGATGTACTCTCCTTCCTCTAGCTCAGGGGTCGGCAACCTTTCAGAAGTGGTGTGCCGAGTCTTCATTTATTCACTCTAATTTGTTTCGCGTGCCAGTAATACATTTTAACGTTTTTAGAAGGTCTCTCTCTATAAGTCTATAATATAGAACTAAACTATTGTTGTATGTAAAGTAAATACGGTTTTTAAAATGTTTAAGAAGCTTCATTTAAAATTAAATTAAAATGCAGAACCCCCCAGACCAGTGGCCAGGACCCAGGCACTGTGAGTGCCACTGAAAATTAGTTCACATGCCGCCTTTGGCACCCGTGCCATAGGTTGCCTACCCCTTCTCTAGCCTTCCTTTACAATCACACTTCCTGTTGATCTCATTGGCAACAACTTCTTCCCAATACTTGTCAGAAGACATGCATGTCCATAAGATCATCATGGGAGTTTGAGAACACAGAAACTGTTTCCTCCCCTAAAATAAAAGCACACGCACAAACAAAACCTTTCTACTTACATCAAACCTCACCTACATCCAGGAGGACTACAGCGTTGATTCAAATTCCCACTTTGCCACCAAAAGCACAGAGACCAGTCTCTTCAGACATTCCTGGCCCTAATTAATATGTAGAGCCCTGCAAATCCACAGATAACTGCTTTATATCCGCAGATGTGGATATCCATGGACCACTTTTGTGGCTTGGATGCAGAGACCAATTTTGTATCTGCGCAGGGCTCGACTAATACGCCCATCACTGCAGCCTCTAGGCGCTAGGCATGCTTTTCATTCAGTTTAAGGTGCACAGCATACTAACATTACACAAGGGCAACGTCTCAGTGATTAGATATACGTAGCTATTTGCACATCAGTGCTGGCTTCCCTTGAATCGCTGACCCCCGAGCTCGGATAACCATTTGCCTCTCCACCCCATTTCTGCTTCCTTCTCATTCTGGCAGCCCGGACTAGCAGACTGGCATTCTTTACTTATCACTACGTGTGCAAGTGTTTGAAAAATTTCAGGACACCTAATCTGAAGGGTCTCTTGGGACAGGCCCTGGCCTGAGAGACGGGGAAGGAAAGGGATGCAGATCAGGGAAAACAGACTGCGATAAGCTCTATTTCCATCCAATGTTAACATTCAGAGGTTAGAGTTAAGTCAGAAATTCATACCAAAGCGGGTTGAGCACGGCTTTGCAAGTCTGCCTGCTGCAAAGCACTGGTTCATATTGTACAGGCGGCAGGTCTAGACGTTCTTTCAGGGGAGTCAGTAGACAGGCCAAGGGTACGACCATTCTTGTAGCCTCCAACCTGCTGGAAGGCCACACGTTCCAGCTGAAACGCACTCCATCTCGCTCTTCATTTTGCTGAATGAACTCCAGATATGTCGCCATGGAATCTTCAAGGTTCTGAAAGAAAGGACAACCGATATGACACATGTTCATTCAGGAACCACTCACTTGAGCGACAGCACGACAAGGGAGTTATCACTTGGCAGATAAACACAAGATGACGAGATTCCAGCCCTAAAGAGAATACCATCAAAAGTCAGAAATTCTGCAAAGATGGACACCCATCAGTGGGACTACTCACAAGAGTAAGTTACAGTCATACACAAGCCACTGCAGGATCAGGCCCTACATGATGAAATTAGCCAATCCCACAATAAAATGAGCCAGTATGAGTACATCCACATCTATTAAGCTCTCACCCAGTGCTCTGGCCAAGCTACCAACATTTAAGAGCCAACTGAAATCAGCAGATCCCAAATGCTGCAGGTAGACCTCTCCCTCACACAAGATTACTCCCCATTAAGCATGAGCATCTCTTTGCGGTAAACACCCCAGTTCCCCAACTCTGTTGCCGACCTCAGCCTCACAGCTTCCAGATCAGTGGTTCTCAACCTATTTACTACTGTAGGCCACGTATGCAGCTCTGTATGTGTTATGTGGGCTGCATTCACACAGTATATATACTACCTGTATGACCCTGAGAATGTCACGTGGGCTGCAGCTGTGTGCTGACTGGGCTGCAGGCTACCCCATGGAAGGCTTGGAGAAAACTGGTCAGGCTTCCAATACAGCCTGAAAGTCACCAAATGAGAATGCGTGTGGACCAAAGGAAGAAGCAAGTTGTAGAACGCAGGACCTTTCACAGAGGACATCTTGCTGCCAGCCCTCCCCTGTTTGTAGCAGGAAAGGGAACTGTTAGCCTGAACACTTCAGATGATCTCTGCTCTGTGGCAGCAAGAGACAAAAAGACCCCAAACTATTTAGGGCTTTCAAGGTAGAAATGTAAGGTGCTGTTTCACCTGGAAATCACTGGTTGCCATGCAGATCATGGAGCATCGTGTAACGTGGTCCCTATGCGAAATCCCTACATGAGATTCTGCACTGGCTGCAATTTCTAAAGGGTTGCAAGGAGAAGACCCATGTAAAGTGCATTGCAATAATCGATCCTACAGGTGACACAAGCATGGCTAATCAGGCCAAAGTCTGTATCCAAAAGGAAAAGGACACAACATCCTCACCAAGGGCAGGTAGGAAATACATTTGACCACCACTGCCGTCTGGGACTCCAGTAGCAGTGGAGATAAAAAGATCCTCAGGTGCACTTACAAACCAACCACAGACACAAACATTAAGCAGAGATGCAGACAGAAGAAATGTCTCCCTCATACCCAGTGTAAGCATTCTCTCAGTCACAGCTGGGTTGCGTGTCAGTCACCCTAATGTGAAGCCATGTCCCAATCTCCGTCAGAGAATAATTTGCCTGATGACATCTTACAGAAGACATGGCATGGAAAGAGAGCTGAGTTCCTTTAGCATACTGAAGAAATCATCATTCCTGCTGCCTTACCAAACTGTCTACCAGCACCACATACACACTGGACAAGACAAGACAAGACGAAATCCTGGGGAACCCCATATGAGAGCACCTTCACAACACAAAAGAAACTGCCCACCATCCTTGAGGCATCCCAGAAAATACAGACCCGCTCAAAAGCAAGACCATATCAGTCCCTGTTAGGATCCATATGCATGTTAATGGTCAACGGCCAACACTGTAGCATTTAATTTCAGAAAGGGGAACTACACAAAAATAAGGTTAGTTAACCAGAAATTAAAAGGTACAGTACCAAAAGTAAAATCCCTGCAAGCCGAATGGAAACTTTTTAAAGACACCATAATAGAGGCTCAACTTAAATGTATGCCCCAAATTAAAAACATAGTAAGAGAACCAAAAAAGAGCCACCATGGCTAAATAACAAAGTAAAAGAAGCAGTGAGAGGCAAAAAGGCATCCTTAAAAAGTGGAAGTTAAATCTTAATGAGGAAAATAGAAAGGAGCGTAAACTCTAGCTAATGAAGTGTACAAATATAATTAGGAAGGCCAAAAAATTTTGAAGAACAGCTAGCCAAAGACTCAAAAAATAATAGCAAAAAAAAAAAAAAGTAAATAAATCAGAAGCAGGAAGCCTGCTAAACAACCAGTGGGGCCACTGGACGATCGAGATGCTAAAGGAGCATTCAAGGACAATAAGGCAATTGCGGAGAAACTAAATAAATTCTTTGCATCGGTCTTACGGTTGAGGATGTGAGGAGGAATCCTCAAACCCTCTACACAGTACTACTTCCTCTAAGTGCTCCACACACAACCCCATCCCCAGGGTTCAGAGCTCTCTCCCGTGAGCCACTCAGCTGCATCTAAACATCATGACACCCTCACCAGGGTCCCTGTGCTGAGCAGAGCCTGTGAGTCAGATAGGCAGGCTGACAGCATCACAAAACAGGAGCTGACGGAATTGACTAATCCTGACGTAAAGAAGTTAGCTAATCCTGGGTTAATAGAGGAACGTCTTGCCTCTTTAGTTTTAAATGGGGCTTGTATCCAAGATGTTCTCAGAAGGTCTTTGTGAAGTTTGTTGAACTGCGGGTGTTAGTTAGAGAGTGAGGAGATCAGGGCAACATTTTTAAAAAAGGAGAAATTTTAGCTGTTTCCTCTGTGAAAGAGAGTAAAGGTTTACCAAAAATTACACAGAAAATGCAATAATGAGGCAGGGCCCCTCATGCCAACCCCATACTGGGGGAGACTCCCCCATCCCACTCCAACAGCAACACAGTGGCCTCACACCAACCTCCACATAGAGTGGGGGAATCAGTGAGGTGGGGGTCCTTGTCCCTCCTTCACTGCCCACAACAGAGGCCCAGGGGATCCTCCCCCCGTTCTCTGAGCCCTAGGGTTGCCACCTCCAAAGTACAAAACCCGCACAATATTCAGGAGGATCCTGAGCACATCAAGCTGGGCAGCGAGCACCGAACACCCCGACAGATTCCCGGGGCAGTGACCTCAGAAACAGGACAATACTGGGGAACCTGGACAGGTCTAGCAGCCCTACTCAAGTCCCAAATCGTAGAGGAGGCGGCCCCAACAGCAACAGTGGGGCCCTTTCCCCTCCTACAGTGGCCTGGGGAAACTGACCCCACCCCCCACTGGGGGACCCCTTCACCCCATCCACCGACTGGCAGGACTCCCTCCCCAGACCCACGAGACTCTCTTGCCCCATCGCCCACTTGGGGGACCTCCTCCCCTGACCCAGGGGACCTTCCTCGCCCCCACACCCCATCCCCCACTGGGGGAATCCCCTCCCCTGACCCACAGGACCCCCGCACCCTTTCCCCCCACTGGGAGACCTTCGCACCCCATCCCCCACTGGAAAGGAACCCCCTCCCCTGACCCGGGGGACCCCCTTCGCCCCATCCCCCACCCCTCCCCTGACCCAGGGGTCCCCCCTCCCCTGGCACCTTCCCCACTGGCCCGGGGGGAGCCGTCGCCCCCTCCCCTCACCTCACCCGGGGAACCCTCCCGCCCTGGCGGACCCCCCCCCCCCCAGCCTCAGCACCGGGGGGCCCTGCCGAGACCTGCCCTCCCGCCGCCCCCGAACACCCACCTGCCCGCGGTGCTGTCGCTCTGCCGGCTCCGCTTCGCAGCGCCCGACGATCCGTGTCCCGGCAGCGCCCGCGCCCGAAAGGCCAGCTCAGCGGCGGGGCTGCCCGACAGCGAGATGGCGGCGCGGGCGCCTCGCCGGCTACATTGCCCTTGCCCAAGATGGCGGCACCATTGCGCGGCTGCTGTCGCCATCTCAGCGGGAGGGCACCCGCGCCTCGTTACGGGCTTCCGCCCGCATCCAGTATGGCGGGCGGCTCCATGAGGCTCCCGGTCGTGGGCGGGGCCTTGCAGGGTTAGGGCTGACTCGCCCTTCCAGTGGGCGCTGGCGGATGGGGGTGGAAGCGGGGAGGGCAGCTGTGAGTCCTGGTGATGTGGGCATCCCCCAGCAGCCAGCCAGCTCTCTGTGCCCTGGGCATGGGTGCGGCTCCCCTGAGGTTCCCTCACCAAGCCGCCTCTCCCTTCGCCCCCCTGAGGTGGAGACCACACGGCAAACGTGCTCACCTCGCCACCCCGCCGTGCCAGCCCTGAGGGTGCCCGCCTCCTGGCACAAACATCACCCCGACTCCGAGTGCAGTGACACCCCACAGTCACATCAAAGCCTCGCCGCCCCGTGCCGCTTAACAGCCTCCTTCGCCCTTGGCCCTGTCACGTTAAACAAGCCGCGCATTCAAAGGCCCCTTTCTCACGTCAAAACGTGTGTCCCCATCTTGTACCAAAGCATCCTTACGTGGCAACAAAATGTCACCCCACAAATTGCCCCAGGCCCTGACACTGAGCAGAGGATCCAGGCAATGTGGGGTGGCCCAGACAAAGTCAGCACAAACACCAAGACAAATGGGAAACCTGTGGGGTGGAATAGGTATTCTGACACCATCTCAATTGATGCTATAGAGATGGCTATAAAACAACGGCGAAGTCATGTTTAACAAAACACACGCAGTGATGGTGGGTGTCTGCAGGAAGACTGAGGGCCAAGCTCACAACTGGTATAAGGGACTGAACCCAGTTTTGGAGACTCAAGACCTGATGTAGGAGGGGAATTTTTCACTCTTTTAGAGATACTATTTAATGGACTATGTGACCACTAAATAATCCCAGTACTGTTTGTATACAAAGGGCTAAGGCCCTCTATAGTGCTGGTAAACCAGGTGCCAGCTCTTGCCAAGGTCATATGCATTAGCTAAGAACTGACAAAACTCATAGCTGGAAACCTAGCCAGCTCACCTGTGTTAGTTGTGTTCAAAATAGGTATTAGTCTCATAAGAATGTATTTAGTGTTTAGACTCTATTAAATGCTTGTAAATTTCTGCATGCATTAACCTCACTTGTCTGTATTCCTTCCTACAAGGTAAAATATAAATTTGTTTTATAATTATAAAAATGCCTGACTTGTGAACTCAGTCTCTCCCCCACACACACCCACGCCCACCCAGCAGGACTATCAAAAATTAAGTGGGCCATCATAGGACAAAAGCTTTGTCATCTCTCACAAGGGCTGGAGCTAAGAAACAAAAAGCAGAGATCCTTTTCCAGCACAAATCCAGGTTTTCTCACCCTCCACCCCCCCACACAAATTCACTCTCCTGCTGAATTTGTGTGTGGGGGGTGGAGGGTGAGAAAACCTGGATTTGTGCTGGAAATGGCCCACCTGATGATCACTTTAGATAAGCTATTACCAGCAGGACAGTGGGGTGGGAGTAGGTATTGTTTCATATTCTCTGTGTATATATAAAGCCTGCTGCAGTTTCCACGATATGCATCTGAGGAAGTGAGCTGTAGCTCACAAAAGCTTATGCTCTAATAAATTGGTTAGTCTCTAAGGTGCCACAAGTACTCCTTTTCTTTTTGCGAATACAGACTAACACGGCTGTTACTCTGAAACCTAGGGTTATATAAAAAGCATAGGCCAATGTTAGCTATATAATTGCTATTATATTTGTGCTTAATACTATTTATGCTTAATGCATATAAAATACATATATATGGTGCAGATAATACGTATTATTGCTTCCACAAGTGGAGCTGAAACAATGGCAGCAACAAAGGGAAAGTGGACTAACACGCCCAGTGTAGATATGTCTTCAGGGGCTATGGTAGTGTATTTGAAACATTGCGGTACTGTTCCTTATAGTCACTCCCACACTAAAATCTTTAACATAAAGTTGCTCAATTGTATTTCCTCACATCAATGCAAACACTATAAAGCGAGAAACGCATATGTTAAAGCAACATTCACACCTGCACAATAACAATCTGCCCACTGCCACCAATGGTCTAGGTAGCTATACCATGAGGCTAACGCCATCTCTAACACATTCAATTCAACTCAGTGCTCTCATCAAAGAACTCAGAATTACACTACAATTTGCAACCTTAACTTTGACATTCCAACCTACTTTATTTAATCATCTAAAGACAATTATAATCATTAAGACAATATTAGCACCTTCACATACAGTACACCAGACAGAGACCCCAAAGGCTGATCACATTCTCAGATGTTCTTACCTTATCAAAAATATAAGCCTATACTGTATAATATATTTACACTACATCTTTCAAAAATTATATCAGCTATCCAATACACACTGCTAAACAAAACCATACACAAACCTTATTGAAATTTATGCTTAGGTATATTGATAATATTCTCTACTGAAAATAATAATTAATAGTAATTTGCATTGCATTAGTGTCTGCAGACCCCCAATTGTGGACCAGGACGGGCCCCATTGCGCTAGACACTGTACAAACATTCAAAAAAAAAGGTGGAAATAACAAAATTAACAAGAAGAAGAACTCTGTGTAGCTTGAAAGTTTGTCTCTCTTGCCAGCAGAAGTTGGTCCAGTAAGAGGTGTTACCTCACCCGCCTTGTCTCTCTAATATCCTGGGAGTTGGGACCAACATGACGACAACACTGCAAACAAAATTGACAAGTAGCAGGTAAGGCGCTAGCTCCCATTGTGATTGTCAAGTCTTTGACGTGTCGCTTTTGTCTCATTAACTTGTGCTTTGGGGTTTCTAAATTAGCTTATTTCAGAGAGCAACAAATGACAGCAAGGACCACACTGTGAATAATTTTCTACCGAGAAAACTTCAACTCCCAAGATGCCTCCTTTCTGCCTCCATTTCCCAGCCATCCCAGGATCCCCTCTTCTTGGCTTCAGAGTGATTGCCCTGTTAGTCTGTATCAGCAAAAGCATCTGCTCCTGCTGCTGCAGTGCAGCAGCAGCATGTTCCAGGTGCGGCAGAAGCTTCCTGCCACTAAAGCTGTTATCGTACCTGGGAACGGGTCAGGCGATATCGAGCAATCCAACTGGTACAGATGGGTGTGGGAAAGACTAGAGGAGGTGAGACGTGGTGATGACACGAGGTTTGATCTGACTGCATTTATTTACTCTTCTCCCCACCAGGTGTTTGGAACACCCTGGATCAGGCACCTGGCTTCTTTTCCTCGTCAAGCTGTGTGCCCCAGTCTCTGCTTCCCTTTTGTGAGGTTTAGCATCTATGTTCCCTTTCTTTAAATCCACAGCTGGCAAGCAGGAGGGGGACTGGGGAAGGGTCTAGGCCAGCGGTTCTCAAACTTTTTTTTTTTCGCCGACCACTTGAAAATTGCTGAGGGTCTCGGCAGACCACTTAATGATCTTTCCAAATGTTGTTTGTACCGTTAGCTAACTATTGTAATGCGCTTTGCATAAAAGTGCTATATATAAAAAACCTTAATAATAATAATAAACGTTGTTTGTTCTCCAAATAAAAGCAAACAACTCATATTTTAATATCAGTAGTCTTACCTTTCTAATGCAATGGATGTGCCCTCTCTCCCGCACCAGGACAGCCCCCCAAGCTGGGGCTGGGAAGGAGAGGGGGTGTTTCTCCCTGGCAGCCACAGCCCTGCACGTTCCAAATTCCCCCCAGCTGCCTTCTCACCCTACTGCCCGCTCCCACCTACCCCCTGCCTGTGCAGCTCCACTAAATAGGTGGGTGGCCCTTCATTCTCTCATGTGTGGCTGCCCAGGTGTGCACCTTAGAGGGAACTGTCCGCGGACCACCTGAATGGAGCTTGGTCCGCGGACCACAGTTTAAGAATCTCTGGTCTAGGCAGAACTTCTGCAGTGAATCAGAGAGCGAGAGAGAGAGATCATATAGTTTTTCTTACTCTAATAAAGTTCCTTGTTCAGCATTAGAAGTAAGTAACTTTCTCTGTGATTCTTGTCTTTGTCATATAACATCCCCCCCTCCCCTCAGGCTTGTTCAGACCTCCCTTTTGGGGGAAGATCCAGCACACTGATTTGAATGATGCATGAAGGATGCAGTATATGATGCTTTATTGCTCCTCTCGGGACTCTCACCTGGTTCCCTGTAATTCCACTCGGGTATTTCTGTTATGACGTTCAGCCACTTGACATCATATGGAGGAGAAAGTTAGCACAGAAATAAGGGATCGCTCTTAGTGAGATGCAAGCACAAGAGTGCAGTGATTGGTCTCCCAAGGGAGAACCCCAAAAGGTATGTTTGAGAGAGATTGCTGGTAATTCAAATGAGGAGTATTTGTAAAATCAGCAATCTCCCTCCACCCAGGGTATAATAATTTGCAGTGTGTACAGTGCTTTACGTTTTCAAAGGACTAGGTAAATACTAGCTACTCACTCTTCTCCGTGTTCCCCAGTCCACCTCAAGCGTTCAACCTTTCAACCTGACACACTGTAGCAAGGCCCGTCTTTGAAGACCCTCTGGAGGAAAGTGAGCAATCCAGTAGTTGTCTAACTTTGCTTGCTAAGAGACAACCTTTGACAGTGCAATCATTGGTATTCTCCACACAGATACCTGGTTTCCAGTGTATACTTCGAAATATGCCTGACCCAAGTAAGTCTGTTTTTTCTTGTCCCCTTATTTTGCCTTATCCCATGCTCAATATTTCCAGAAAATGAATATGAGCCTGCACTATCTCAGTGGCTGTCTTCATGCTTGGGGAGTTGGTGCACCCCCAGCCCAGAAGGAGATCCATAGTGCATAGCCTGCTCACATGCTTTAATCGGGAGAGGGCTTGGGATGCTCATCTGAATGTTACGTGCACATACTGTGATGCAAAACATTGCTCGTGCACAGACAATACATGTTTGACTAAGACCTGCAAGCCCCAGAGATTCCACGGGGCCCTGGATGAGCTGGAGCAAACTGGGGAGCTCGGTGGGGAAGTGTTCATGAAGGCTGACATTCCAGATCGCTCTTTCTGCCAGTAGTTCTAGACAAATAGTCTCTGTCTCAGCCCAGTTTCCAGCAGACCCCGGTGTCCACAACACCACCACCACCATCAGGACTGGTGTCTTTGTTGGCAATCTCAGCCAAGAGGCCAAAGACTGAGCCGTGAAGGTTAAACTACACACTGACCCTTACACCTGGCACCTCCAGCTCCATGTGGAAGTGCTTTTTGGTGGGGTAGCATGGTTGGAATTTGCACAGCTGCAGTGTACACTTGATGCATAGTAGGGATAAACAGAGGCCTTTGGTTTCCAGGGCTGCTAACCTAACCCCTTTCCCAAGCAATAAGTACACGGAGAATTAAACAGAGAGAAAATCCCTGAAAGAGATGCACACAGAGCATGCCAGCCGGGGTGGGGAGGAGGGGAAGAGTTCATTCTTTGCCAGATAAGGAAGCACAAAGCAATTGAATCGCTTCTCTAAAAATCAGTTACAGCTCGAGAGAGAATCTGGCTGCCATTCATGGAATCAGAACTCCATTGCGATGAGCAGACTATCATTATTGGACACAGTTCTGGTGCGGCTGCTGCCATGAGGTACAGTACAGGGGACATTGCACAGAGCTTCATGTTTCACACTCTAATGTGATCAGGCCAATTTAAGCTAATGATCCCAGTTCTGCTTGACTTGAGATCAATGGCAAAAATACCCCCTGACATCAGTGTGAGTAGAATGCTTTTAATGGGATTAGAACCATGCATAAGGGATTCAGGATTGGCTCTGTATTGGGCCTCTGATCTGCCATTGAAGAACTAAATATGTACCAATGGGGACGGAATGCCACGATAAAACACCCCCACCTCAATCGAATGTAATAGTTTGGGTGCTATAGCATTACATGATCCATCTGAAAATCCTTGGGTGACTTGCCTGTAGCTGTAACCTGTCCAAATCTTTTACATGAACTTCACCCCATCTTTGCAGAAAGGACATTGTAGAGCCCTGCTGTCAGATTCAGTCAGTTACTTCGTCTTGACTTCTGCTGTTCCCTGCTTCTCGTTCTCCTTTAAATGTAAAAACAATCTAGATTTTTTTCATGTTCTTAAATGATAGATTAGAAGGTAAAAACCATCTCCCAAAGGTGCAAACTGCTTAAAATGACAGGAACTATGTATTGTGTACGAGAATGATGTACAGCCGGCTTAGTCACCTGGCTCCTTTTTTTCTCAGGTTTGCAGAAACTCACAAGGTGTATGCAGTTATTTTAGTGTCTGCTTACGTTTCCGACTTGGGAGATGAGAATGAAAGAGAGAGCGGTAAGTTGATCTCATCTGATCTACGTGTGGCATTCTCTTGAACCAATAAAATTACTAGCATGACATTCCCTAATAATGTGAAAGGAGAGTCCTGTCCTTTCACATATGCCTGCTTATCCACAAACCGGAGACTGATTGCTTGACACTGGGCAGTCAGAAATCTTTTAAATCCGTGACTGCTCCCAGTTTGCATCTGGTCCCAAGAAGAAATTTATTTGCATTGGAAATTTACAAGGAAGTAAACAGGACATTGAAGATACCACAGAGAGGTTAGATTCAGTTCCATAATGATTGTTTTTGTGCCCTTCAGGATACTTTAACCGACCTTGGCAATGGGAGAAGATCAAGGCTAACTGCAATCGCATTGTGCAGTTTGCTTCCACAGATGATCCTTTTCTTCCCTGGAGTGAGCAGCAGGCAGTGGCCAATGAGCTCAACGCAGAGCTTTACAAGTTCACAGACAGGGGCCATTTTCAGAGCAGTGAATTCAATGAGCTAATCAGTGTGGTCCAGGGAATACTCAACAGGGCTGCTTAAAGCAGGGCCTGTTCATTGTGTGTAAAAAGAAAAGGAGGACTTGTGGCACCTTAGAGACTAACAAATTTATTTGAGCATAATGCGCCAATAAATTTGTTAGTCTCTAAGGTGCCACAAGTCCTCCTTTTCTTTTTGCGGATACAGACTAACACGGCTGCTACTCTGAAACCAGTTCATTGTGTATTTCCTTACCTTGGGGGCAGGAGGTGCAGGCTGTATTTTCTTCTGAGCAATTTGACAGCAAAGATCTAGAGCAGTGGCTTTCAAACTTTTTTTTTCTGGGGACCCAGTTGAAGAAAATTGTTGATGCCCACAACCCAACGGAGTTGGGGATGAGGGGTTTGGGGCGTGGGAGGGGCTCAGGGCTGGGGCAGAGGTACAGGGATGAGGGCTGTGGGGTGTGGCTGGGGATGAGGGGTTCAGGGTGTGGGAGGGGGCTGTGGGCTGGGGGTGCAGGCTCTGGGGTGGGGCTGGGGATGAGAGCTTTAGGGTACAGGAAGTGGTTCCAGGTGTGGGGGGGCTCAGGACTGGGGCAGGGGATTGGGGTGCAGGGTTGGGGTGCGGACTCGCCTGAGGCGGCTCCCGGTCAGCAGCGCAGCTGGGGTGCAAAGGCAGGCTTCCCGCCTGTCCTGGCACCGTGGACCGTGCTGCGCCGCGGAAGTGGCCAGCAGAAGGTCCAGCTCCTAGGTGGAGGTGCGCAAGTGGCTTCACGTGACTCTCGCCTCCAGGCACCGCCGTTCCCGTTGGCTGGTTCCCAGCCAATGGGAGTGCGGAGCTGGTGCTCAGGGCAGGGGCAGCGCGCAGAGCCCCGTGGCCCCCCGTGTAGAAGCTGGACCCGCTGCTGGCTGCTTCCAGGGCACAGCGCGGTGTCGAAACAGGTTTAGCCTGCCTCAGCTGGGCAGCTCCACCAATGGGACTTTTAGCGTCCTGGTCAGCAGTGCTGACCAGAGCGACCTGGTGCCTGACAAGCCACGACCCAAAGTTTGAAAAACGCTGATCTAGAGCACTCGCAGTCACAAAGCACGATTAAGACCATGTACCATGTGAGCAAAGCTTGAATCATCAGCTTGCCTGTTCTCTGGCAGCAGGCTCAGCCCCCACACTGCCAGGAACTAAGAAAGAATTGACTGTTCATGTAAAGGTTACAGATGGATGGAATGTGTAAGGGAATACAGTGGGAAGAAAATGAAATCTGAAAGAGAACAGCTAATCCAAGGGCTGGATGGGCACTGTTTGGGAAGTCCTCACTCTGCTTTAAGGACCAGAGCCAATAGCCATTGAACTCAATGACAGGTTTCAGAGTAGCAGCCGTGTTAGTCTGTATTCGCAAAAAGAACAGGAGGACTTGTGGCACCTTAGAGACTAACAAATTTATTTGAGCATGAGCTTTCGTGAGCTACAGCTCACTTCATCAGATGCCAATGCACCCGGTATTTTCCACTGAATGCATCCGATGAAGTGAGCTGTAGCTCACGAAAGCTTATGCTCAAATAAATTTGTTGAACTCAATGGGCGCCTTTCCATTAATGCCAAGGGGCTTTGAATAAGGACCTCCTATAGCGTTGTGATCATACTTCCATGTGTTCTCTTTCCCAGTTCAGTTTTGCTGTGCAGCTTGTAGGACATGCCAATTCTTTCGCCCTGTCTTTTTGCGCTGATTAGATTCACGGTTTCGAGGGTGATGATGATTTTTGCTTACTTAAAAAAAAAAAAATCAAAGCCTTTGCAATCTCACAATAACATGGCTTTTGTTACACAAAATATGTATTGTTTCTTTTAAGGAGTTTAGGCTGTTATGTGAGTCTATTCCAATACCTGCGGCTCAAGGCATGGAGATAGAGCCACAGATTTTAACATCAGAAGGGACCTCTGACGGAACACAGGCCAAAGAACCTCATCCCCTAACACCCTGTGATGGTGTGCTTTAAAGCGACATCTTCTGCATTATTGCTGTCAGGCTGTTCTTTAATATTATTGTTTCCAATAAAATACTGACAGGTTGGTCTGAAAATTGGCAATGTAACTAAGTAGCTGCCACTCCATTAAAGTCAATGAAGTTACACCAGTCACAAAGAGCTATTACTCCAGACCAGACAACTAATATTGGTAATTAACACGATAGCATAGGCATGGATATTTTGGGGGAAAAAATCAGTGGCTGTGCAAGAAAAAGGGTATGGGATAAAAATCTCAGATATTGCTTTGTACTTCAGATAGTCTCCTTTTCTATTTGCTATGCAAACCTGTCTTAGTGCAGCAATAAAAGGTCCCTCTTGCATTAGAGAAGTACATTCCTCCCCTGGTGTTTTGGGAAGATCAGTTAGACTTGTGAGGGCATTCTTTCCAGTTACCCATTTACTACTCTTCCAGCTCTACATGAATCGGGATGTGGGTTCAGGGTGTTGTTGCCAGGGAGGCAGTTTGTCTTGCTGCATACGGGACAATGCAAACTTTTATTAAATGCTTTAAAAGAAAAAAAAATACATTAAACATTTTACATAGAAATGATCAAATTAATCTGTGTATCACTGCGTGTAATTCCCTCTTCACTATATGTGCGTGTGTACAGGCCTGCATGCACACATAGGCCCAAGCGTATGCCTCTAAACTTTAGAGTCTGAAGTTTTTCAAAGAGAATAACTGTTGCTTGACAGTTTCTCAGAGGCTGTCAATTATCCTTGGTGAGGAAGTATCATTTTGAGGTGTTAGCTCTCAGGCCCTGATGTTAAACTCTCGTG
Organism: Lepidochelys kempii; assembly: GCF_965140285.1. Classification (NCBI taxonomy): domain Eukaryota; kingdom Metazoa; phylum Chordata; order Testudines; family Cheloniidae; genus Lepidochelys; species Lepidochelys kempii. The sequence goes on along the minus strand of NC_136382.1, from coordinate 205,512,829 downwards.
GTGTCTCCTCTCAAAACAGGATAAACACACACAGTTACGGAGAGCGTAAGCTTTTGGGGTACGTCTACACTGGGGCTTGGGCTGTGGGACTAAAAATTGCTCTGTAGACTTTGGGCTCAGGCCGGAGCCCAGGCTCTGGGACCATCCCCACCCCCTCATGGGATCCCAGAGCTCGAGTGAGCCCTAATGTCTTGACCAGGGCCAGCTGCGGGTGTTTAATTGTTATGTAGACATACCCTTTGAAGCCGGGGCTGTCCTTTTGTTCTGTGTTTGTACAGTGCCTAGCACAACAATCGGGTCCTGGGGTGCAGTACATAGAATTAACAACAGGGGAGGGATAAAAGAAGTGCAGTAAATGCTGCTTTGTCTCCTGCCTGGGTGGCAGTTCAGTTGCTGGAAAGCTACAAACAAAGTACATGCCCCAAGACTCCGTCCGACACCCCGGGATCTGGCTTTACTCCTCCGCTCTGGGAAGTGTCTGGCTGATCTACATTTAATTTCCTCTGGCCAATCTGGGGGAGACCAATCTTTTTCACTGAGGTTGGGCTGCCCAGGACAGCTTTTTGCTTGGAGAACTGGCCCCAAAGCCTTGCAAGGTTAGAGCTGTGCTGGCAAAAAGACAAGATGTCGGAAGAAGGAATAAGACAGAGGGTGCAAACTCTCATGCTGGGAGGGGGTGACAAGAACCTTCATACAGGGCATCACCATGGCACTGGTGATGTCATTGCTTGCCTTTTTGTCTGAACCAATCATAATATCCATTTCAGGGTCAGCAAGAAAGGCAACAGGTAAAGCCCCAGGTCCCAGCATGGGTGGCCGTAGTGATGACCACAGTGAAGAGAACGGCCCCTGTGAGACTGATGCCGCTGCCCCACTGAGCTATGTGCATTGCCCAGCACTCCCCAGAAGTGCACAGCAGGGTTAGGAAGCTGGTCTCATCTAAATGACCCAATCAAAGCACATTTTTGATGGTCCACGTACAAACTTTCCCTCGTCTTGCAACGATTTGCCTGTTAGCTTGGGTAGCCTCACGAGCTGCCTGAGCCCTGTAGTCAGTGGATCTTTTAGTTCAAACTCCCTTTGCGTCACATCATTTCTTTGTCTCCCTTCTGGGCGTCCTTTCAACGAGAATTGTAACATCCCAGCTACCCAGCTAGTCACACCGGCTTGCTTCCCGCTTTTCACGCCCTTTGAGATGTCAGCTCAGGGGAGGGCTCAGCACAACAGAGGGTTTTATGGATCTCCTGTCACTCATTGAGGCGCCCCTCTGCCATTCTACTGTGTGTGCCTGGTGTCGAGCAGAAACAACAAGGCGCTGTGTCTGTAGTGGGGACGAGCCCTCTGCAGAAGCACTCTTCGTTAGACTGAGCACCGTCTCACTGTCATAATGGAGACTCCTAGGGCAGACTCCACGGGGTCAATAATTTGATTTGCAGATTGGTCCAGCACATCACAGTCATTTTACACACACACACACACCCCCCGCCCCTATGCAGGCTCTGGCCTAAGGCAGCCTGAATTGCCAGGGAGCAGCCTCTTCAAATAAGGATGGGGCTTTTCTTTTAAGAGCTTCCTGTCTTGCTCATGCTGCAGAAGTCACGGCTATGCCAAACCTCTGCCCCCGCTGGTAATGGAATGGACGGAAATAGACCTTGCAGTAGAAAAGGGGGAAAAGATGTTGTTGTTTTTAAATCATTTTGAAGGCTACAGCTTAGCACAATGGGTTCACGGTCCATGACTGGGGCTTCAAGGCACTATGATAATACAATTAATAATCTTCTTCAGACTGGATGCTAAAAACCCACCCTATTCTCCAAAGGGAAGACATTGGATACAAATGCAGGACTACCCAGAATAGGCAGCAGATGGTGCTCGAGGAGCAGCAGATAAACCTAACTAGCCCTTCACTATTTCCAGTCAAATGTAACAATGAAAAGAGCCTGAGAGTCACAGGGCAAGTGGTTTCTCTATCAAAGATCCTGGTATATCATTATTGACACAGTCTGTAACCTTTGGACTTTTCTGTGGAAAGGTAGCTCTGGTAGGCATTGTTAAAGAGCACCTGTTAGCTCTGTGCTATCAGTATATGCCACGCAACCTGGCTACTGGAGTTAATTTTTTCTACCAGGAACTAAAGCAGATCTTGTGTCTGATTTCCCAGATAAGAACAGTATTTGGGTGTGACTATCATCAGCTTGCATTTGGACTGTTAGTTTCAGATCCCCAGCCTGCTTTATAGGGCCTTCTGGCCAATGAATTTCTGATGTTTGAACCGTCTCTTGAGGGTTTGAATGCTAGTGAACCTCTCCAGGTCTACTTTAGTTAAGGTTTAGACCAGCATTCTGCTTAAAGCTTGACTCTTCTAACTGCTCTAAAATCAGCACGGGTTTTACTCGGCTAGATAAAGGATTCAGAAACACAGTCTGCTCAGACATTTTTTCTTTGGAGGCGAAGTTGAAATCCAGTCATAAATTCTAGATTTAAAGGTCAGCAGGCACCTCTGTGATCATCAGGTCTGACCTCCTCAAAGGGTCTGACCTCCTTAAAGCTGCTCAAAGATCTAAAGTTTATATGAATAAGATATTCCATTTTCAGTACAACATCCAGAATCGTGGTTCCCTCTAAACCAGTGTCTCTCAACCTTTCCAAACTACTGTACCCCTTTTCAGGAGTCTGATTTGTGTTGTGTACCCCCAAGTTACACCTCACTTAAAGACTATTTTCTTACAAAATCAGACATAAAAATACAAAAAAGTGTCACCGCTCACTATTTTTCAGTTTCTCATTTTTACCATATAATTATAAACCACTAGTGAATGCAAGCACAGCCATACACTGCCACACTGGAGTCCATCTTCTCAGTCACACCAAGGAAACTGAAGGAGGGATAGCTCAGTGGTTTGAGCATTGGCGTGCTAAACCCAGGGTTCAGAGTTCAATCTTTGAGGGGGTCATTTAGGGATCGGGGCAAAAATTGGGGATTGATCCTGCTTTGAGCAGGGGGTTGGACTAGATGACCTCCTGAGGTCCCTTCCAACCGTGATATTCTATGATTCTAATTTGAAAAAGAAAACTGACTGTGTTTATTCTGAGTTTGCCGTCTCTCCTGAGAGGGACAGTGGAGACAACATAAACCAAGTTCAGAAAGGCCCAAATGATAGAAAGCTTGTTCTTTATTTACTGAAACACATTTTTGCTACACCCAGCAGGAGTTTGATTTCAGAGACAGTGAAATAAAATTAGTAGCACCCCAGGGTTCCCATGAGAATTCAGGGCCCCATTGTGCAAGGCACTTTAGAGACACAGGTAGACAGATGCCAACTTGAACTGCTTAATAAACCAGTTCTTCATTGGTGATGTGCTCTAAGACTTCCAAAATACATTCACATAGCAGGAGGTCTCTCTCATTTCCAGTGCCATCCATCCATAATATTGCGCACATAACAAGGATATGCTGAAATTTCAGCTTCTGGTACTTGTTATTTCTTGGCAAATCAGTTTCTAGCTCTAGTTTGAAAAAAACTTTCATTGCAGGAGGCCCAGTCTCAGACCAGGACCCCATTGGTCATTCACAATCTACCTTGGACAGTTAACCTGAGTAGACAAGACAAAGGGTACAGAGAGGTGAAATAACTTGCACAAGTGTACATAGCAGAAATGGCAAGCTGGAAGTCATGAGACTCCAGTCTTACGATTCCCTTTTCATTGCCCTACTCACTAGACCCCATTGTGCTAGGTGCTGCACAAACACAGAACAAAAGTCTCTCCCTTGTACTTTAATGCTAATTATCTTTCTGTGAGTAGACAATGGATCCTCAAGCAAGGATTAGAGTAGCTCAGGTTTCCTGAATCAGCATTCCTGTTATCCTCTCAACACCCTGAGGTGAGGACTAATTAGTCTGAAAGATAAGTATCCCTCCACTATGTCACAGCTCATCTGCCTGGAAACTTGCTCCTCTTGAAATTACTATTAAAAGATGTAGCGCTGCAACTGTGATCTGGTCTACTCTTAAAAATTAGATCAACCTTGTTACATTGCTCAGGGCCTGCACTGAAGCAAGGCTAAGTATTATCTAGACCATCCCTGACAGGAGTTTGTCTAACCTGCTCTTAAAAACCTCCAGTGATGGAGATTCCACAACCTCCCTGGGCAATTTATTCCACAGCTTAACCACCCTGACAATTAGGAAGTTTTTCCTAATGTCCAGCCTAAACCATCCTTTGTGCAATTTAAGCCTACTGCCTATCCTCAGTGAATACGGAGAACAATTTGTCACCCTCCTCTTTATAACAACCTTTACATATTTGGAGATTGTTACGTTCCCCTCTCCCCCACCCCCCACTCAGTCTTCTCTTCTCCAGATTAAACAACCCAGTTTTTTTAATCTTTATTGTCCTAGGTCACATTTTCTCCAGCAGAGGCCTTGTCAGTGCAGAGTAGAGTGGAAGAATTGCTTCCCGTGTCTTGCTTACACTCCTGCTAATACAGCCCAGAACGATGATTTTTTTTTTTTGCAAGCGTTTTACACTGTTGACTCATATTTAGTTTGTGATCCACTCTAACCTCCAGATCCCTTTCCGCCGTACTCCTTTCTAGGTAGTCATTTCCCATGTTGTATTTGTGCAATTGATTGTTCCTTCCTAAATACTTTGCATTTGTCCTTATTGAATTTCGTCTTATTTATTTCAGACCATTTCTCTCGTTTGTCAAGATCATTTTGAATTCTAGTCCTGTCCTCCAAAGCACCTCTAACCCCTCTCAGTTTGGTATCATCCACAAACTTTATAAAAGCATACTGTTTATGCCATTATTTAAATCATTTATGAAGATCTTGAAAGAAACAGATTTAGGACAGATCCCTGTGGGATCCCAGTCAATATGCCCTTCCAGGTGGACTGTGAACCATTGAGAACTGCTCTCGGAGCACAGGTTTTCATTTGGTTGTGCACCCACCTGATAGCAGGTTTGTCTAGGCAGGCTATATTTCCATAGTTTGCTTATGAGAAGGTCATGTGAGACAGCATCAAAAGCCTTACTAAAACAGATATCACATCCACTGCTTCCCCTGCCTCCATAAGGCTTGTTACCCTGTCAAAGAATGTGGTTAGGTTGGTTTGTTATGATTTGTTCTTGACTGTTACTTATCACCCTATTATCTTATAGGTGCTTACAAATTGATTGATGGAGCAAATAATTAATTATCTTTCCGGGTACCAAAGGTAAGAGGACTGATCTATAATTCCCTAGGTTGTCCTTATTCCCTTTTTTATAGATAGGAAGGAACTATATTTGCCTTTTTTCCAGTCCTCTGGAATCTCTCCCATCCTCCATAAGTTCTCAAAGATAATTGTTAGTGGCTTAGTGATCCCTTCAGACAATCCCCTAAGTATTCTAGGATGTATTTTATCAGGCCCTGCTGACTCGAAGACGTCTAACTAAATTCTTGTTCTTTTCCTATGTTAGCCTCAAATCCTACCCCATTTATACTCATGTATGTTCACTGTGTTAGTCTGAGCAAATTCACTGCTAACCTTTTTGGTGGGGAAAATAAAAAAGCAAACACACACACCCCTCTCCCCCCAAGGAATTTAACACTTTGGCCATTGCTTCTTTTCAGTTATTATCTCTCTCTTGCCCCTGAATAATGGGTCCACCCTCCCTGGTCTTCCTCTTGTTTCTAATGTATTTGTAAAATGTTTTCTTGTTACCCTTTGTGTACCTAGCATGTTTAATCTCCTTTTATGGTTGGCCTTTCTAATTTTGTCCCTATTTGCATGTGTTATCTTCTTATATCCATCCTTTGTAATTTGACCTAGCGTCCACTTTTTGTATGACTTTTGAGTTTTGGGTCATTGAAGATCTCCTGGCTAAGCCAGGTGGCCTCTTACCATACTTCCTATCTTTCCTACACTTTTGGATAGCTTGCTCACGCCCTTAGTAACATCTCTTTAAAAAACTGCCAACTCTCCTGACCTCGTTTTCCCCCTTAGACTTGCTTGCCACAGGAACTTACCTACCAATTCTGAGTTTGCTAAAGTCTGCCCTCTTGAAGTCCATTGTCTTTACTTTGCTGTTTTCCCTCTTACCATTCCTTAGAATCATGAACTCATCATTTTATGATCACTTTCACCCATGCTGCCTTCCACTTTCAAATTCTCAACCAGTTCCTCCCTATTTGTCAGAATCAAATCTAGAACAGCCTCTCCCCTACTCGCTTTCTCCACCTTCTGTAATAAAAAATGAACTGGTTGGATAATCTGTGCCCTGCTGTATTGTTTTCCCAACAGAGGTCTGGGTAGTTGAAGTCCCCCATCATCACCAAGTCCTGTGCTTTAAATGATTGTTAGTTTAATAAAAGCCTCGTCCACCTCTTCTTCCTGCTTAGGTGGTCTATAGTAGACCCCTACAATGACATCACCCTTGTTTTTTACCCCCTTTGGTCATGATCCAGACTTTCAATAGGTCTGCCTCCCACTTCTGTCTCAGCCTCAGGGCAAGTGCCTTGTATACCTTTAAGTACCTTTTATCCCCTGCCTATCCTTCCTCAACAAGCTGTACCCTTCTAGACCAATATTCCAGTCATGTAAATTATGCCAGCAAATCTCTGATGCCAACTATGTCATAACTGTGATTATTCACTAGTATTTCTAGTTCTTCCTGTTTAATCCCCTTACTTCTTGCATTAGTATACAGACCTTTAAGATGTTCATTAGATTTCCCCTCTATATTCCCTCTAGACTCTCCTTTGTCCCAGCTTTGATTGCCCATGTTCCCCAGATTCCAATCCTTCACCCAGGTCTCCATGTTACAGACTCACCTGTGGGCTTTTGTCTGCTGCCCCACTAGATTAGCAGATCTGCATCTAAAGATACTCTTCCCTTTCCTTGATAGGTGGACTCCATCTTTGTTAAGCAGTCCTTCTCAGAACAGCATCCTGCGGTCAAGGAAGCCAGTCATCCTGGCAACACCATCTGTGGAGCCATGTGTTCACCACCAGGGTGTGAATGTCTGTGCCTGGGCCCCTCCCCTTGGCCAAAAGGATCGATGAGAACACCATCTGCACCCCCACCTCCCTCGCCCCTATGTAAAGATCAGAAACAAAGCCATCATGACAACATCTCTAAAGAAGTTAGAAAAGTTTCTTTACTGAATAGCTGGCCAATTGTGAGTATTCCATGGCTCTCTCAATCTTCGGTTCGTGATTTGGGCGAAGAGCTGGATCATTTGCAATGGGTGTCATTGGCGAAGGAAAAGATCTTATCTTATTTCTAGTTCTGTCCCAATCCCACAGAGAAGCCTTTGCTAAAGGATGTGTGTAAATTTCTGGAGGATGTGATTTTACATTAATCCATGGTAACCCAGCGATGTGAAACACTCTCCTACCTGTAAGACTAGATGGTGGAGATTTTTTAAAATCTCACTGTTATTCTATTCAAAGACTTTGCCTTATCTCTCAGTTATGTGATTTTAATCCCCAGAATGCACTTACAAAGATTAACAATCTATCTCTCTGGCTGTTCGTTGAGTGAAATGAAAATCTTAAATGACCCTCAATCCTGCGTACCCACAGCCAGGTTCTACTATAGAATCATAGGGCTAGAAGGGACCACAAGAGTCATCTAGTCTAACCCCCAGTCAAGATGCAGGATTTGGTGTGTCTCAATCATCCGAGACAGATGGCGATCCAGCCTCCTTTTGAAAACCTCCAGTGAAGAAGCTTCCACAACCTCCCGAGGCAGTCTGTTCCATTGTCCTACTGTAATAGAAGTAACGAAGACAACAAAGACCAAATATACCTGTTGATATTAAAATAGCGTTTTATTTATAACACTAGAGGAGGAGAAGGAAGAATCAATGAGTGATGCTTTCCAATGTCCTCGAGCCTTTGTTATGCAACACTTGTCTCCAACCAGACTTTTGTTACCACTGGAGTAAGGTGCTGCCTTTAGGACTGCGCTCTCTGCTCAGTATTACCACTTTGAACATGAGAGTTCTTTGTAAAGATCAGAGCTAGCGACTTCTTTTCTCATGTTCAAAATATAACCTTCAGTACAGAGCTATACATAACTCTCCAAGATTTTCTATTACATCCCACTCCTGTTGTCATGTTTGTCAAGTCACTATGCCTTTTTGGTGCGAGAATGAGGATAGGTTGCCATCAATGACCTGACCTCAAGTAGTGCATCACTTTTGGTCCATTATCAGGACTGCTAACAAACCAATGTGTTGCTTCTCTGCATGTAATTAAAAAAAATTAACGTCATGTCCTGAAGTCGCTCACAAAAAATCCCGAGTCCACGATTAAAAAGCCAATTGGTTCATCAAGGTAGGCTGCAAAGAGTGGTACAATCCATGGTTCTTATCTTGCCATCAAAATTCTAGCCACTCTGCCATATAAATGCAGTTTGATGGAGAAATCTCACCACCTTCATGGCAGTCATCAAAGACCTGTGGTAAAATGAAACCAGGTGTAAGACTTCCTTACATGTAGTGAGCACAACACAATTGGAAGTAAAAAACTGAAGTGTTTGCTCCATGGAGGAGTAAAATGAACACAAGACTGGGATCCAGGAGATCATCTAATCCCAACCCTGATAGAGATTATTATTTATATTACACTAGCACCAGAGGCCCTCACTCAGGATCAGGGCCCCACTGTCCTAGGGACTGTACACACAGTGATTGACTGTCCCAGCCTTGGACAGTTTATAAATTATTAGACAAGACAAAGGGTTACAAAGAGGTGAAATAACTTGCCCAAGGGCATACAACAGGGGAACAGCGCTGGGATTAGAACCAGTTTTATTACTCCCCATTCAGTTCCGTATCCACTAGGCAAGACCACAGTGCCATCGCAAAGAACAGGAATAATCAACAGCTATGCTGGGGCTTTGATGTGCAAGAAATCATTACATCAATACAAACAGCCCATTGTAAAAACTCCATTTACACATTATACTAATAAATGAGTTGGATGAGGGTAAAGATGTTAAAAATGAGAGAGGGGCTTGAAAAAAGCTAAATGGACATTGTCCGGTTAAAACCCTGGTTTGAAAACATTTCCTACTCACGTTTTCAACGCCTTTGATTATTACAGCTAAAGAGTGTTAGAACCATTTAGTGTTTATTTCTGCTTTCTTATTGCAAGGCTTTTTGTATTTCTGATCTTGGACAATGAAAATAAACCAGGTAGTATCTCTTTTTGGTTCCCATGCATTATAACAATGCAACAATGTTTGGGCTGTCACTCAGCTGGGACATGTGCTTGTATAAGCTTCCCATTGAAATTAAAAATCCAACAAAACAAAAAATGATTAAAACAGTTTCTACTGGTCTTAGATCTCCCAGACATTTATTTATAAAAAGACTACATTTTGGAGCATGTTTGACTTAACAGTGTCCTTTTACCATGCGATCAAGGGATGAGATGCAGTGTTTAAATAGGAAACATCATGGCCTAAATAAAAGTATCAGTCTTTTATTTACTCCATAGCCAAGGCATTTGTGACCTCCACTGACTTTTTGAAGTCAATGGGACTACTCCTGTGTGTAACGTTAAGCATGTGACTAAGTGTTTGCCAGACCCGGGTCTACATTAGTAAGTACTTCTTCCTCCACATACACAATCAGTAACTTACTGGGCAGAGTCCACAGGGTGTTCGGATTAACCCAGTGGGTTGGATGATAGGATTGACAGATCTGTACAATTTCATGTGTCCATCCACACTGCCAACTGTCCCTTCTTTTGCAGCAATGATGGTCATCTCCACCTTTCCATCGTATATTAGTGTGTTTAAAATAGTTTCGATATCCTCCATTGACAATTCGACCTAAAGGCAATTTTGTAAAAATATAACAAAAGATATTGGTAACAACTAGAGAAAAGGTGTAGCAATAACTCCTGCAAAAAGGAAAATAAACTCTCATTTATGAATGATGACATTCATCCCTCATTCCTAAGGCTTTAGAGGTCTGGTGTAGCCTTGATACAGGCACAGAATTCACTGAATCATGGATACTGAATGGCAGTTTATGCGGAAAAGGGAAGAGCAAAGAGAGTGAGGTTTTCACTGTTTTTCTTACAGTTCTTTTAAAATAATGCTGGGCTTTCAGATACATTTGCCAAGTGGAATTCACCCATACTCCTCAAGTGTCTGCAACAATTCAGATACAATGCAATAACCCTCTGATGATTTGGGATATCTAAGCACAGGTTATGAATTCTGATTGAGATTATGAACTAATGTTCAATCATAATGTTTAAGCCCTTATGATTATCATTGTGATGTTCGTGCCTCTAAGGAAACAGGGAGGAGTGCCAAGTCTCTATTGCTGACTAGGATGGCCTTTAGAGACCATCAACACCTGAATATAATCTTACCCAAACAGAACAGGATGGCTGTATCCCCAGAGAAATAATTTTTCTCACTTGTCTGCATACAGTTAAGGTTTCAAGGAGCGGAAAATCCCCAGAAAGGGGACAAAGAGAGGTATCAGGGCAGAAGCTTAAAAACACAAGGGTGAGAAGTTGAAGGAGGACTTAGAGGGAGACAAAGGAATAAAGGGCCAGGTGTCATAAGCTAGAGGGAATATTGTTGACTGTCAGATCAGCTGGAGCTGAAGGACACTGATTGAAGGGGAGAGAGAGAAACACACACACCATGGTTTAGAGAAGCCTTGAGCTGGAGGATTGCAGTTCAACAGAGAGCACTTGGACCCTGAAGAGACACTGATCCAAATCCCATAGAACTCTCAAGAGTGGTGAGGAAACTGAGGCAGGGAATGGCACACAGGCATTTGTTGTTGTTATGGGTCTGTATATTCCATGCTGTCTAAAGCAGAACGACTGTTTTTAGAAGTCCTTTTACAAAGTCTGTGTCTAGTCGCTTCAACTATCATGTGTCCCTGAAGGTGACACCTGTAAACTAGAGTGTTCACAAAGCAAAAGCTCTGGGAATGGGCATGCTAAAGCAACTGAGATATCTCGGGGGTCAGCACTGGTCCTAGGGCCAGGACAGCAGGGCCCTGGGGTCCCACTTCCAGAAAGGGCACCAGACAGAGTCTGCAGCCAGGAAGGGTGCCAGAGAGGCCACAGCCAGAGAGCGCGGCTAAACCAGAGCCTACCCAGTGAGCAATGGGAGCTTTAGAGCACATAGATCCAGCATGAGTCCGAACACAGCAGCCTGGTGAGTGGCCAGCAGGGGAAGCTTGACCAGGGCTGTGCCAGATCTTCACTTAACAGGGAACCCATGGCTGTTTTCTTGCTCTTACATATTATGATGGAGCTTTTCGAAGGCAGCTAGGAATTTGTTACACATCTCCCATTAAAACTGTGTGGCTAAATTCCTAGCTGACTTCAAGAATCTCAGTTTATGTTCATAGGGAAATTCCAACAGAGCAATTATAAAATTCCCTATGGCTGGGATTGCCAAAAGAAAATGGGTCCCAACTTGCATTGACTGGGCACTGGATGCCTAACTCCCTTAGGTGCCTTTGGAAATCCCAGACTATATTGGCTCTGGGCTGTAATGCAGCACAAACCCTCTACTTCATACACACTGCAATATAAGACCCCAATGTGCAAACTTGGATGCATCAAGTCAGGCACCAAAATTAGGACTTAGGGCCCAATTCCAAATGCTAGCCATTCGGCACCAACTTGAAAGGTGGTAAGTTAAACGCCATTCTGACCTTACTGATGCCCAGCTCGCAAATGTATTTCCACACCTCATGGGATGATGCAAACGAACTGTTTCTCTGTATCATAGGGTTCTGTTTGCTGTCGCGAGCTGCTTCTGCCTGGGGAAGCATGGAGGGGAGAGTGTGACAAACGCAGTCAGTGCTCCCTGTGAAGAGAATGTCTCTAGGTATACAACAAGCTGCTTTTAAACCATTGTAGAGGCAATTTCCAGACAATCTCTCCCAAGTTTTAAGCCAGGGTGGGAATCTGGCCCCCTGGTTAATTTCATCCAGCCCATGGCAAGTCTTGGCGCCATGGGCAAGAAACCCTGAGCCTCCACATTGCCCCGCAGGGCTGGAGCTGCGAGCACCGGCTCACCCCGCTGCGGGGGAAAACTAGGGTTGCCAGGCCATTAAAAGTCCAGTCAGTGGCACAGCGGGGCTAAGGCAGGCTTCCCACCAGTCCTGGCTCCACACATCTCCCGAAGCGGACGGCATGTCCCTGCGGCCCCTAGGCACAGGGGTGATCAGGGAAGCTCCGTGTGCTGCCCCCACCCCCAGTGCTGGCTCCGCAGCTCCCATTGGCCAGGAACCGCGGCCAGCGGGAGCTGCGGGGTCACTGCCTGCAGTGCACACTGCACAGAGCCACCTGGCTGCGCCTCTGTCTAGGAGCTGGGCACAGCAGCTGCTTCCAGGAGCAGCGCGGAGCCAGGACAGGCAGGGGGCCTGCCTTAGGCCCGCTGCGCCGCCGACCAGGAGCTGCCTGAAGCAAGCACTGCCTGACTGGAGCCCGCGCCCCAAACCCCTGCCCCAACGCTGAGCCCGCTCCTGCACTCCAAACCACCTGTCCCCATCCCAGAGCCCCCTCTCACACCCTGAACCCCTCATTTCTGGCCCCACCCCAGAGCCCGCACCTCCAGCTGGAGACCTCACCCCCACCCGCATTCCAATCCCCTACCCCAGCCCAGTGAAAATGAGTGAGGGTGGAGGAGAGTGAGCAACTGAGGGAGGGGGGCTTCAGTGAGTGTAGGGCGGGGTCTAAAAGAAGTGCGGGGGGTGTTCGGTTTTGTGCAATTAAGAAAGTTGGCAACCCTAGGGGAAGCCCAGAGCCTCTGCGCCCACCTTCCCTACCACCGGCGGGGCTGTGTGTGGCCCACAATTGATTTTTTCTGGGGATCAATGGCCCCTGATAGGAAAAAGGTTCCCCACTGCCGTTTTAAGCAGGTGATTATCAACAAATGGAATAATCCTAGATATATATTGCACAATGAACAGTAAGTGGCAAATTACAAGTTAACACTATATACAGTAACATGAAACACCATATTGACATGAAGAGTTAGAACGTAGGCACCATCATTCTGAGTTTCCCGACTATGGAAAAACCTCAGCCATAGCCAGTGGCCTGTAATGTATATTTTGGAGGGAAAGGGAAATTGACACGATCTGACTAGGACTCAGAGGATGGAGGTTGGGCTTTCCCTGTAGCATGGATAGGGAGTAACACTTTCTAGACACAGTCCACAATAATCAGGGCCGACAACCTTTTTTGCACAGCTGAAGTAGTATGGGAAAGCTGACCTTTCCTCATTTGTTCCTACATTCTTCAATACTCAGTTTGAGATATGAATCTGGGGGAATGATGTTTCTTTTCTTTTAAAAGTACAAATTATGGGTTTATTAAGGTGAATGATCCATTGCATGCATTTGCAGTGACAATTAAATTAGAAAAATGCCAATAAAGAATTATGGTCCAGCAACTACATAACAAAGTCCACCTATTTTTATATTAACAACTGTATACAAACTTTTCTTCCACCAGTTTTTAAAGGAAAAGCAATTACTTGTAAAAACAATCAAAGATGGGTTAATCTGTAGCAATCCCTCACCTTAGTCTGTAAGAATTTACAACACTGTTGGTTCAACACCTCCACAAATTCAGATTCAAAGTCTTGGTCGCTGTACCAGGCCCCACCAGTCACGGACCGGTCAGGCTGCAGGTTATATAACATGTACACCTTCTTCTTTGAGGCCTATTGAACAATACACACTTTTTTTTAATAGCTGAAGATCTTCCATGAAAGGAAAATTTCATTTAAACAAGCATAGGAACGATCCATGTAGTGCCATGTGCCCCGAAAGATGGGAAGTGCATAGCTGCAGCAAACCATTAGAAGCACTGTCTGCACTCCAAGAATACCGGGGTTAAAGAGGAGGTCGTCTTTTTGGATTCTGACTCTCAGACTTGTTTTATGGAGCAGGGTTGGAAAAGGGAAACAAAACTACACAAAGATAAAGGGCTTTAAAGAAAATGGGACAGATTCAGGCTCGGGTGCGAATCGCTACAGCTTCATTTCAATGAAGCTGCAAAAGATCTGAATTTAGCCTGTTATCTGATGTCCTTCCAAGTTCTGAGCCTGGTTTTGGCCCTCCTTCAGGTCAGAATGTGGTTCAGCTATCCCTCCTATAACAGTATGATGATTAAGCATGCCTGATGACCTAGTCTAAAGGGGATGAGAAACCGCTTTTAAAATTGTTTAATGCAGAACTAGTCCTAGACATAGCCAAAATGCCCGCTATAAACATTTCCCAGTTAAATCAGCTTCCATTTTAAAATCACTTCTGAGAGTTTACTCTTTGTGGAAAGGACACTCATTATTCTGCTTTTTGACTCATGGCAGCTACAACAGGACATTGTCTGAGATGAAATACAGAGTCAGATGACTTTACACATACAATACAGTGGGGCTATGAAACTTCAGAGGGTTAACTTCTGAAGTTATACAATGGCATCTTTAAATTAGAGAAGTTAATCTTAAGATTTTTAAATATAAACGCGTATCTTTAGCCGTAAATTATAAATCTTGCTCTGGTAATTCCAGAGCGATGTATTATGCTGTAGGCAATAAGTGGTACCCAAGCTTTTGCACAGGATGGTGAACATGAATTCAGTACTATGAACAGGAAAAGGGTTTTATTACATTAAACAAGTTAGAAAGACAAGGTAGGTTAGGTAATATATTTTACTGGACTAACTTCTGGTGGCGAGAGAGAGAAGCTTTCAAGCTACACAGAGCTCTGCTTCAGTCACAGACCTCACATAGAGCTCTGTGTAGCTTGAAAGCGTCTCTCTCTCTCACCAACAAAAGTTGGTCCAGTAAAATGTATTACCTAACCCACCTTGTCTCTCTAATATCCTGGGACTGACACGAAGGCTGTAGCAACACTGCACTAAAACACAAGTGCCTAATGAACACATTTGAAAGTGAGCCTTTCTGAAGCTTCATTAACTATGGCAAGAGATGAAAAAAGCTCAGAACATGCAGCAGCCCCCCCAATAAAGCCCCTGGATTCTGCAATAAATGAAGGATGAAGACACTTCACAAAGCCATCTCATAAATGGCTTACATATTCCAAATCAAGTATTTATAAACTGGGTTAGATGCTTTTTCAACTCCATTGAAGTCATGTTATTAGTATAGGCTTTGATTCAGGAAAGCACTTAGGCATGTCTTTTAAGTTTGTCCTGAATAGGAATGTTTTCCTGAATCACAGTTATAATAATCAGCAGGTTAAAAACTCTCCCCCACTTAAGAGAAATTACGTCCAAAGAAAATTCTGGCTGTGGGATAGTCTGGAAAGAGCAAAGCACAGAAGTTTTAATTTGGCCTAAGCAGTTCACTCCTAATAGCAGAAGAGACAATTGTGATAAGGGTTATTATGATTCCTACTGTTTTGAATAAAGGATACCAGCAACTCTTTGCTAAAGTTATTGCACCTCTACCCTTCTCTAATATTTGCACTTAGATAGTGCCATATGTCTGAGACCATCAGTGCTTTACAATGTAGTTAAAGTATTGGCTCCATTTTATAGAGGAGCAAACTGAGGTACAGAGAAGTTACGTGATCTTCTCAAGGTGCCAGAGAGTCAGTGACATAGCTGGGAGAATAACCCAAGTTTCTTGACTGCCAGTCACCTGCTCTAACAAACATGCTTTGCAGTATATACAGTATTTCAAGTATTTAAAACTATAGATTACTCACTGCCACAGACTTAACAGCTTTAATAAGTTTCTTGCTCTCCAAGTTTTTCAGTATCTTGTTGATCTCTGTTAAAGGTAGATTACTTTTGTATCTAATATCCCTGCTCCAAATACCTGTTTAAAATGAAAAAAGGAAAGCTGAATTCAAATGAATATGAACAGAGCATGACAAGTCTCAGGCACATTACATTTGCTCTTATGTTCCAAGCCAAGTCTCGAGCTGTTCCTTTCCGATTCAGAATTCGCATCACAATGTTGCTTGAGCGCTACCTAAATAGAATGCACATACTTAACATAGTATATACATACTTAAGCCAAAAATTTCAGATTGTGCATACATACTAAAGATCCCAAACCTCCTGCCAAGAGCCAAGCACCGTCAACTCCCAGTTAATTCAGGGGGATTTAAGGGCACTCACTATATCACTACCACAGTTAGCACCATGTACAACATGCAACACGTCTGTATTATTCCAACATCTCCCTACAGTTGTTATAACCCAAACTTGCCTGCTCTGAGAGCTCATACAGGGGAGTTCTCTTTTGTCAACAGACTTGGCCAAAAAATGGGGAAAACATTTTTTCTGAGGGCC
Organism: Lepidochelys kempii; assembly: GCF_965140285.1. NCBI lineage: Eukaryota > Metazoa > Chordata > Testudines > Cheloniidae > Lepidochelys > Lepidochelys kempii. The sequence goes on along the minus strand of NC_136382.1, from coordinate 205,496,513 downwards.
CCTTGGTTCTGGAACGCTCATCCCTTCACTCCTCAGTCTGACAGAATCCCAGTTTCTTGGCCTTCATATGCTGCAAGGCTCATCTGATTTCCTAGGCTCTCTCAGAGAGTTTGGGATATGAAACAGTCCGGCAGGGGAGGGTATTTTATAGGGAATTTGTACTTTTTAGTCACAGAAGGAGCTGGGAGAGGAATTGACTCAAGTCCTAATGTGGATACAGATACTTTACTTGTTTATTTTTAGTGATTAGTTAAGCATGTCATACCTCAAACAGATGCTTTTAAAACAACTATAGTAAAGAAGCTAGAGTTAATAATGCTTTGGTAGTTTATTACCATGCCTTTAATTCTTGAGTATTGAGAAACAGTACACACTGTTTTCCCCAAATACATGCTAAGCAACGAGTCATGAATAAAATTATAATAGCCCTTGAATAAGTCACCTTTGTTGGCTGCATCCTCTATAATTTGATAGACCAGCTTCTCTTGATTGTCAGATCCCTTCATTTTACTGTAAAGGACAGATTACAAAAGGGAAAGGAGTTAGTTATTGTGAATGTCCAGCAGGTTGGATAGAAGTAAACTAGATTTGTTTTAAACTGTGGAAAGCAAAACTATAAAATGAATTCAATTACACAAAAAGAAAGCAGCTGGCACTAGCTGGTTACTGCAGTTCCTTGTTATTACAGACAGCTTTTATCATTTCTTACATGTCATGGCAAGTCAGCCAAAGTAACTGTCAGCATTTTGTTGGTGCAGTACTCCAGTTTCCCCACCACTACCATGACCACCAATTGCTCACCTACAACTGCAGTAGCTCAATCCTGAATAAAATCTTACCCAAAATAAGCAGCCCCTGGATGGAACATCTGGGAAGGTGCAGCAAAGTGCTCTCAGCTCTGAAGTTTGCTTTCCCCACTGGTCTAAGACAGCCTGATTCTGCCAAGCTCCAGGCCACAGTGGGAGGTTCATCTCTTTTTTGAAGCATTTGAGAGTGGTGGTGGAGGAGTGGGGAGGACTGTTAGGTTTGGGGGATTTTCCTTCTTTGAAGCAAACAGAGTATGTCTTTACTCAGTTTTGTACAGGCACATTTTATGAACCAAATAAAACTTCCATTTAGTATACTGAGTAATATACTTGGGGTTGGATGACTGTTACAAATATAGGGCCTGATCCTGCACTCTGCTCCATCTAGGCAGACCCCTGGACCCACAGCAGAGCTCCACTGATTTCAGTGGGACTCCACTTGGGCATACAGGCCTGCCTGCATGGATCAGATCACCTGATGGGGGGCTTTACTACCAGCAATAGTGCTTCCCACACCATGTAATCCCACTTCAATGCAACTATTCACAGTGGGAAGCATGACCTCCAAGAGCATTTACAAGATGGGGCCCAAAGTAAGTAAATGTGCCATCTTGGAATGAATGGGTGAATAACACTTGATGATTACTACCATCACCCTGATTGCACTGGGAGAGTGCATGAGAGCTATGATCAAATGACTGTCCCTTCAACAAAATAAAGCTTACCCAGCATTTTGAGACTCTTTGATCCTGTAGAGAAGGCCAGTGTTGCTCCTGAGAAGGTCTAGCTGTCCCTGAAAGAGACAGGCATAAATACTATTATTAAGAGCTTGACACTTACCTTTTAAACATGAAATCTCATTTAATTTTGCCTAAATAAAAAACAGACCAAAATACATTTTCATCCTTTGGAAACACTAGGACATTTTAGACAGCTCTGCTCAGGAAATATTCTGTTCATTTATCATCGAGCTGCTAGAGGTTATTGACATTGCTCCTGGTCTCTTTCTGCAACACGTGTCATTAACTAAAATGTAGAAATCTACTCTTTCATCTTCCAACATGGCACAAAAGATGTAAAGCTCCAGCATGCACCTCTCTCAGCCTGCAGTTACATGTCCATTGAATCATTTTTTTAATTGCTCACTTACATAGCCAACAGTTAGCTTGAAAACATAAGTCAATGTAAAAAAAAATTACTTTGGCTCAGCTCAGGTAAGATGGAGGTGATACATATGGTATGAGAAAGCATTCTAAACTGCAGTAAAAATTGTGACACTTCCTCCAGTTGAGTGAATTTACCCACCTACTGTCAGAATAATTCACATTCTCAGGATGCTGCTAGATTCTCCTCCTTATCATTCCCAGACTCCTACATAACAGCTGTGAGTAAGAACACATTCTTTCATCTTCAGCTGGCCAAGAGATGGTGGCAGGCTTTGCCATGATTACCTATGTCTGTTACCTCAAGGCAGGAAAAGTGCAACATGGTCTAACTTGGACTAACTTTGAAGATCTACCTTTTTAGATAGGGCAAACTGACAGAAGCATACTATGCCAGTGCATAATTTTCTACATTGCCTGCCAATTAATTTACAGGTGGAAACCCTAAATACTCTATGCTCCCAGTTATCTCAAAGAATGCTCTTCCCATGTACCACATAACTGTGCTCAGAGGGAACACTTGCTATCTATGCCAAGCGTGAAGCATGTGAGAGATGAGTGCAGAGTATTCTCAGTGGTGGCTTCTTGCATCTGGAGTTCAGTTCTGACATATACATCTATATCAGGACTCAGGTCTGGTCACTTTTAGAACAAGATTCAAGATGTCTTGTTATTAAGGCTTTAACTATAACAGCAAGGCTTGGACTTTCCTGATGGTCTGCTAAATTGTTAAACACCACTTCAAATCCTTACAGGGAAGCTGAGTATGCTACTGTAGAGAAATGCAGGAAACATTGTCGCTATTTTGGGCAATATGTTGGTTGGTTCCATGCTCGCATATGAATGGCACTCAGTTATATTGGTTACATGTGTCTTATAATAATAAGTGCAACTAAAACTACAGTAAGTCAAAAGGTATGAGATAATCCCAGACACTTTGACCTAAAAGCTGGAATCTAGTAAACATTGGGTGAAATCCTGGCCTCACTGTAGTCAATGGCAAAACTTCCTTTGACTTCCATGGGGCCAGGATGTCACCTTCCCTCTAAAAGCAGATACCAACAGGATTCAATAATGGCAGGTAAATCTATGGCTCTTTCAGGTTATCCCTATATTATATAACAATACCAATGAGGTTTGAGATGCAGTTACAGTGGTTAACAGAAACGCACTCATATTGCTTTGCTAGATCGCAGAAGATTAATACACAAGGCCCAACTCTGCAGCTGCTCGATGTTGGTAATGGCTGATGAAGTCCATGGCGTGCATGCATATGAAAGGGCGGTGCGATCCCTCCGGCACCGCAGAACGGGCTGTACTGATGGGGAGGTGAACCCTACCACGGAAAGCAGCCTGTTGATAGCCATGGCCCGCTGCTGGGGTTCCATGTGGGGCATGTCATTCTGGATCACTTGGTCGGTGATGCCGTGAGGGAACTGGTGGCAGAGCTCGATGATCCTGGAGGCGAGGAGAAGAGGAGCAGAGTCAGATCACAACACACAGACACAGCCCCACCACGACCCCTCTCAGGCCTAACCCCAACCCCAGCTGCGCTCCAGCCCTGCCCCCCTCTCAGCCCACCCCGCTACCGTCCCCGCCCCCCAGCTCTGTCCCAGGCCACTCCCCAGGCGCTGGGGGCCCGCACCCCACCCAGCACCGCTCACCCCCACCCAGACAGACCGGCCCCGGCCCCTCAGCCGCACCTGTTCTCTATCTCCAGCGGGTCCGGGACCTCCGGCTTCACCTTCACCTCGGCCATGGCAGCCGGGACCCGGGCGGAGGGTGGGTGTGGGGGGGTGGCAGCCCGCAGTGACGCGGGGCAATACCCTGCCCCGGCGGCGCAAACCCCAGCCAGGTCCCCCAACGCCGGGGCGCGGGGAGATGACGTCACAGAGGGGACCCGGTTGCCATGGAGCAGCCGGAGGCGGGCCAATCCGGGGCCGCCTTCTTGCCGGTGTTACAGCGTCTCTAGTGACGGGGACGGGTGAGTAACGGGGAGGGAGCCGCGTGGGGGGTGACTGGAGTCTGGGGTGGGAGCCAGGGTCCGGAGCCGGGGTGACGAGCCCGGAGTGGGGCGGGAGCAGCCTCATGGGGGCGGGGTCCAGAGCCTGGAGTGGGGCAGGAGCCTGATGCGGGGGGGCATCCAGAGCCCGGGGCGGGGCGGGCGCAGTTTGGGGGGGTGGGGTCCGGAGCCCGGGGAACCTGATGCGGGGCGGGGGGATCCAGAGCCCGGGGCGGGGCGGGCGCAGTTTGGGGGGGTGGGGTCCGGAGCCCGGGGAACCTGATGCGGGGCGGGGGGATCCAGAGCCCGGGGCGGGGCGGGCGCAGTTTGGGGGGGTGGGGTCCGGAGCCCGGGGAACCTGATGCGGGGCGGGGGGATCCAGAGCCCGGGGCGGGGCGGGCGCAGTTTGGGGGGGTGGGGTCCGGAGCCCGGGGAACCTGATGCGGGGCGGGGGGATCCAGAGCCCGGGGCGGGGCGGGCGCAGTTTGGGGGGGTGGGGTCCGGAGCCCGGGGAACCTGATGCGGGGCGGGGGGATCCGGAGCCCGGGGAACCTGATGCGGGGCGGGGGGATCCAGAGCCCGGGGAACCTGATGCGGGGCGGGGGGATCCAGAGCCCGGGGAACCTGATGCGGGGCGGGGGGATCCAGAGCCCGGGGAACCTGATGCGGGGCGTGGGGAGCCGTGTAGAACAACCAGAGCCAGCGGCTGCGGGTGGCTGCCCGGCTTTGGCATTTATTCTGAATGCGGTAAAATAACCTACTCGGTGCACCAACAGAATTACCATTTTTGGTTCTGCCTCCCGCAGGTGCATAAGAGCCATCCAGCTTCTCAAATAAACCGGTGTGGTCAGCTGGCCACCTGAGGGTGGTAGAAAACCAATCGGAATGGTTCTGCCATCTGTTAATCCTGCGCTCGAGGTGGCAGATTCTGGCAAATGTACTGCACCAGGGCGTATCTGGTGGGAGGAGTAAAGGCACTGCTGGAAATTGCTCTCACAGTGCTTGCTGTCTGTACAGGCAATACAGAAGTTCAGACTGACACTATAGTTACCCTTGATCAGAACAAGTGCAGTCCCAGCGTTCTCATGAATGAATGCCTGTCTCTGCAGAGTGGGTAGTAGTTTTATGTGTGACATGTTACAGACATGTTGGGGGGTTGGGAAGCTGATTGTAAAACCAGAACTTGCTAGTGTAGACAAGGCCTTTGGCTGTGAACATAACCACCCAAGACCTACATTAGGGGCTTGTCTATATTATACACTTTTATCATCTCTAAGCACAGTTGTTCACAATTAAGTTCATTGACACAGTGCTGGCCATTGTAAACCAGGACAAAATCATGTTCAGCATCATTTGTCCTAATATACTGCAGGCGAGACACCACTCAGGAATACCAGAGAGTGCCTTATTTTAGTCCTGTTTAGCAAATAATCTTGGGTTCCATGTAGGCACTCATATAGACATAGTGAAATAAGTAGCTGATTTCTCTTACATGAGATATTAGATGGATGGAGCCACATCTATTATAAACAAGGCCAACACTCTTCGTGATTATCTCATGAACTGTCACTCAGATCCAGCATGTATCACTGACACCTCATGGACAGGGCTGACCTTGGCAAAGCTGGTTTCAGCTGCGTATGCAGAGATCAATTAAACTCATGCAATGAAGATCAGATTGGAATAAAAGTAGTGGTACTTTTCTCACACTCTGTCCAAAATTGCAGAGTTGCAGAACTGGTCAAAATTTTGATTAGCTTTTAGCATGCTCAGATGGGTTCAATAGGAAAAAATGTTCAATGGACAGCAAAACAAATAAGAATGTTATTGTTATAAGGATTAACAATTTACTGCATCTCATGTTCTCTTTTTTCAGGGAGGTGGAATAGGGGTGTGAAATTGCATGAAGATTCATTTCTGCTTTACTCTTACATTTTAAAAGAAACATTTGCTATTTTTTCAGATCACTACAAAGAAAAATGACTGCTGGTTCAGTGTCAGTGCCTCAAATTATACCACTTCGACTCCCTCTGCCAGGGAAGGCTAAACATGAAATAGACACAAATACACATGTAGAAATAAAATCAGGTATAAACAACAGCTTTAAATCTGTTCTATAAACCCTGTTCTTTTATTTTGTCATTTGACTCTCACTTTTTGATACTGTGTTTGCGTTCACATTTTATCGTGATTTTGATGAGAATCTATTTTCATAAATACCTTGCATAAATTAATCCTTTACATCTCTATCCTGCAAACGTGCACATGCTTAATTTCGTTCATGTGACTAGTCCCGTTGAAGCTAATAGGGCTACTCGTGTGTAACGTAACTCAAATTTTTCAGTGTTTGCAGGATCTGGGCCTTATATTTCTGTGCTATTGTGTCTGTTCCATAGTCACAATGAAATATGAAAACCTTAGAATTTGATAATTTTGTGTTTTGTGATTTTGCAAAACTGGTACTTGAAAATAGCATGGGTCCATTTCACTGAAAAGGCCCTATCTGTTAGCAAGAGTCTCAGTTTTGAAATTCCAACTTTTATATTTCAACCATGATCATTTTTCATATCCGAACATGCCACATGTAGAACCTGTGCATATTTTCACATACCCTTTTTGCAACTTTTTTGTGAGAAGATGACTGGCCTGTAATGAAATTGTGATTATTTTGTCACCAAATTTTGTGAGGAGAGAGGGAAAGGGAAAAAACCAAAACACACATTATGGCCCTAATCTTGCAATCCCTTACTCACATCCTTATGTTGCTCATGTGAGTAAATTAAGCATGTGTGTAAGCATTTACAGGAGTGAGGCTTATTTTTGAACAGCTCTAATACAATTTTGGTAATTATCTTATTCATGTCTTTCAGATACTCCTGATGTCACTATATATTACACTTTAGATGGAAGTAAACCAGAACTCGTTAGGAGACCTGGCTATGGAGAACATAACACTTTTAAGTATAAGGGACCTATCAGATTACCTGATGGGAAAATAACAGTAAAAGCTTTGGCAGTCACCAAGTAAGTAGCAACTGTCTATATTGCATTATAATTATGGTAATTTATTTGCATTACTGTAGTGCCTAGGAGTCCCCGTCATGGGCCAGAACCCCATTGTGTTAGGTGCTGTATAAACACAGAACAAAAAGACAGCCCGTACTCCAAAGAGCTTACAGTCTAATTAATATTCATGTATTCCTCTGTATGGACATCAGTATCTTCTATGCCAGAACATTTATTATTATTATTATTATATAGTAATTACTTGTATTGCAGTGGTGCTTAGGGCCCCAACCATGGATCAGGGACAAACAAACTTTGCTCATACTTGCCCTGGAGTGAAACTACCGTGCATTCCCTGGGCAAGGACTTGCAGAATCAAGGCTTATATATAGTTCTTGGTATCGCTGTCCAGACCATACATTATTTTTTATTGTTGTGATTGTGAAAAGACACATTCTCAGCTCTTCATCCCCTGCTAAATGAATGGCATGGACAGTGAATGTGTGTGGTATCAAATGTCAGCAATGACATATAATGAATGGTATGGAATGGCAAGCTGAATGTGGTTCAGCTTTGGAGGTAAGGGCTCCCATTCCATGTGGCATTATGTATAATGTGGAGCATATCACCTTTTCGCCCCCACAAGGGAGTTGTACAGTAACAAGGACAGAAAGAGGACATGGATTAAGGTATATCAGGAATATCTTATATGAAAGGGAACCAGGTATTAAAATTATCCATATTTTCATCATTTTAAACTGGTAATTTTTTATCATACATAGAATTCCTGTCGTTTTTTAAAAGCACTGATTGATTGGGAGTATGAAGGGATCATGGCAGCTTGCTGAAATAGTAATCTGGCTAGCAGGAGGAGTTTCAATAAACGACCCATTTTCACCACTGATTTCCTTTCTAATAATACCCATAATTTTGTGCTCTAGCTATCTGTATCCTTTTGATTATTAACTTTCAGAGACTGCAGGGAGAGTGCCATTGTAACAAAGGTATTTCTGGTAGAATATGAGCCACCAAACATACTCTTTGCTGATGAAGATAATGATGAGAATTTTCTGAAAGACCTCTCCAACCAGGCAAGTTACAGCAATGGTGAATCCCTGTTTGACCATAACATTTTGTATTCTATTACAGAGAGACAAAATCCAGGTAGCTGTAGAGTTTCATTACTTTTATTTCTTTATCTGCCCATCGTTGTTTTTTTCAATCTTTTCTGGTATTGAAATCTATGAAAGTTCAAATGGTTGGTTCTTTATTGGGACAACCAATTGAAACTATTGTGATACATCTCTTTTACTTATGAGCAGCTGACATTATGCAAGAATGGTTTTGTTTCAGTTTCTAGTAACTTACAACATTTACCATTCATTGTGCTCAGGGAATGTTGTGTTTAACTGAAAGGTTTATACAGAGACTTCGTTTGGAAATAACACTTCAACGTGTCCTGTAATGTTTTCTCTGGGATTGTTCTGATCTCATTAGAAAAATTAAGCATCTGAAAACGAGAAGTCCAGAAAGGGCCAAATCTTGAAATTCTTACTCAGAGCCTGGTTGTGCCCTGCTGCTTGGGTGTGCAAGGGGGGAATGTGCACAAAAAATCTGGTCCCACTTGTACACCACCACCATCAAGTGCAACTGCCTGGCACTACTATAGTTCTTGCACTCCACCACATGCTGAGATTGCACCCACTTTCTATCTCCACGGGGTACAAATCTCATTGGTTAAGAAGAAATTTATACTATGAGGGTGGTCTGGTAGTGCAGTGACAATCCTCCTCCTTCCATACTTTTCCTTTCCCAACCCAAAGACCTGGACACCTCATAAGTCCCTTCAGGGGAGTTTCCATGTAGTTAGGGTAAGGGAAGGATGATCATTTTAGCATCTGTGTTTTAGGCTATGTCTACACAGTTTTGTTGGTAAAACTTTTGTCGGTCATGGGTGTGAAAAAAAACACCTCCTGACTGACAGAAGTTTCCCTGACAAAAGCTGTCGGCGGGACACGTTCTCTCGCTAACATAGCTAGTGCCACTTAATGGGGGTGGTTTAATTAAGCCGGCTGGAGACCTCTCTCCCATCAGCATAGAGCAGCTACATGAGAGACCTTACAATAGCGCTGTAGTGTAGACATACCCTAAGGCATACTGGAGGGAAATGATATTGTTATCAGGGAAACCGAAGAAGATGAGGCAACAATAATTGAGGCGAGTGATGACTAGACTGAGCACAGGCATGTGTTTGAATTCAGTGTTCTACGGAGTGTGCATGTGTGACTATAGACAGGTAATCTTTGTATTCGTAGGAGCTGGAAGGTGGACTGTCTGTCACAAAATTAAAAAAGAAAGGAGTGAAAGTGGAAAGCAAATCCAGCTGGAATGATACAGCCCAAGAGTTTCAAGGTATGACTGCATTAAAGCCAAATTGGACCTTAACCCCACTGAAAGTAGTTGGTAGGAGTGTATTTTTCTGTTCTCTGCAGGAAACTGCAGATAATCTCACAGATATCTCAGACACTGAGCATTCTCTGTGAGTTCCCATGTGCTTTAGAACCCCTTATGCTTAACAATCTGTCCCAATTTGTATTTAGCTTAGACACTCTGGTTACCTTCCCCAGACCTGAAGAAGAACTCTTTGAAGCTTGAAAGTTTGTACCGTCCACCAACAGAAGTTGGTCCAATGATAGTTATCACCTCACCTGTCTTGTCTCGTACCCTCTCATATCCTGGGACCAACACAGCCACAACAACACTACAAACATTTAAGTTAATGGGAGTTTCAGATGTCTTAGACACAATTGTGTCGAGGGCCTTCAGAGTTTTGCCTGCATAAGGAGTGCAGGATTATACCACAAGGCAAAAATGAAAACTTAGCTCAGATTTTGATTCATGCTATAAATAAAGCTGATTGTTCCATAGCTATGATAAATGAGCCTGCTTAAGAGCATAAGATCCTAATGCCATCGCTCATTAATTTACTTTTGGGTGGAGGTTTTAGGAGAGGAGAAAATCTTAATTAAGGGGAAAATGCAAAAGGAAACCCTTCATTAGAGAGGAACTTGTGATAGATTTCCACTACCAGAAAACTGTTTGCCAAATAACCTTTTCGAAAATGGCGAGAACTGTTCTTAGATGTTGGGATGTGATCCTGGGATTACATGTGTCATAATGTTAATCAAATCTCATGTTTTTCTGAAGTGCATGATAGAGGAATGATGGGATGAAATTTGCCTGTAATTTTAGACTTGGAGTTAGAGAGAAGAACTGTCCACAAGTCTTTGAAAGGGCCACGGTTCGTGAATGGTCATTTGGAAACACAAGGTTATGGAGAAAAGTCCATCTCATCACCACCAACACACCAGTCCCAGGTAAGTTAAACAGTTACTGGGGGAAACAATAAGGGCCAGGCTGAGAGTTGACTCTCAGCCCAGTGTGAGGGAATAGCTCCAGAAAGGAGCTGTGAGTCAGAGAGAGGCCTATGAATCACAGTTCCTCCAGCGCTCCTGCCTTGCACCCAGTTGGAGGCAGGGGAATTTGGTTGGGTTGGCCCATTTCCAGAACCAGCATGGTTGCTGGCTGGTGTATAAAGGGTGCAGGTTGAGGGCCCTTCCCGCTCCCCATGCACTAGCTTGGTGGGGTCAATATCGGGTCTATGGGCTTTACTGTTCCGCCAGATCATGATTTATGATGAGTGAGTCCTGCAGGGTGGTCTGAGATCCCTTTACTCTCCTGCACAACCATGCAGGACTGGATGAGAACTGAGCCCTAAACAATTAAAAATATTTGAAGCTTTCGTAGTCATCCTCATTCCTTTTTCCATCTAGTTCACTTCTCTGCCTATACTGTACAGTACTGATTTAAACAAGTTGGTGGTGACAGGCCTGTAATACATAATTCAAGGAACGTCCAAAGCAGAACTCAGCCATCAGTAAAGACTGATGAGGCAGAGCAAATAATTGATGACTGACTCTTACTGTTTCTCTTTCTAACTCGTTAGTGATTTATAGACCTGCAGCAGTAGTAGTTTCTGTTTGTTAAATACAGGTGAAATTGTTAAAATGTAGGATCTGATCCTGCTCTCATTAAAGTAAATAGTAAGACTCACATTTATTTTATCAGGAGCTGGAGGTCCTTATTGTGGATCACAGATGAAATTCACTGGTTTAGCAGGCCTTACCTGAAGCCTCTGAATTGCAGTGAGTTTTACCTTGAACAATAAGCATTCATATGGGGATGTAGCTGGGTCAACCTAACTTTTCAGTGTAGACCAGCCCTTGTTCTACACTGAAAAGTTAGGTGGACATAGCTACATGGTCAGGGGTGTGGAAAAGACATACTCCTCAGACATAGCTATGCTAACCTATACTCAAGCGCAGACTCAGCTATGTCAATGGAAAAATACCTCCATCAACATACTTAATTTAGTTCAGGGAGGTGGACTTCCTACAGAGATGGGGAAAAAACCCCTTCATTGGAGTAGGCTGCATCTACACTTTGGGGTTATGCTGGCATAGTCTCTAAACTGTAAATGTACTTGGAGACTAATGCAGCGTACACACAGCCTGGACTGAGAGAAGGGGTTTTCTGTCAGTGTCGGAACGCCACCTCCCCAAACGAAGTCAGCTGTGTTGACAGCTCTCTTCCACTGCCATAGCTGCATCTATTCTGCGGGTTAGGTTGGCTTAGCTACAGTGGTCAGGGGTGTGGTTTTTTACATCCCTTGCCAAAGTAGCTATGCCAATCTAACTTTTCAGTGTAGATCAGCCTATAGGTAATAAGTCATTTATAATCAAATTAATATTTTTACCGTGCATGTTTCACTATCTTAAAGAACCATCTTTATTTCAGTTCATTAGTTCCGCAGTGTCTAGCAGGAAAAGTCTAACAAGCACCCAGACAATGAGAATCCAGAGGGAAACAGACTTCCTCAAGTAAGGTGTTTTTTTCCCCCGTGCTGTTTGTGGTAGGGGAATCACAGAGAAATTGCTTTAACAATTGAAGGGACAATGCTGTTAAATTAAACTAAAATGAGGAAGGTAAGTGTGGACATTGGTTAATAAAAGGGGACTGCTGTTGTCATATTGTTTTAATGTTACAGTATCTTACTGATAATGTCTTATTATAGTGAGATGTCAACTTAATTAGTGATCTGACATCCCAAAGAATGGGGAGGGGGAGGAATTGGGTTTAAAATTCCAGTATGTAGCCCTTTCTCGTGTTGGTGAGCATTTGCCCAGGAGTAGTCCCAGACAGTGAGTGTGAGTAAGTGCTCACCAGTCTAGGCTCTTTGATTCCCTGCGCTGGGTTTCACTACAGGAGGTTGCAGGATTTAGCAGCACAAATTGAGAACACGTTCAACCAGTTTGCTGTTATTTCTAGGTGTGCACATTGCTTAGCTCCTCGCCCATCTGATCCCTTTGCTCGCTTCTGTCAAGAATGTGGTTCTCCTATCCTGCCAGTGCCAGGGTATCACCTTCCATCCCCTGAAGGAGCTCAGGTCAGCAAAAAAAATTGTAACCAACTCCCTCCTATTTCGAGAATCAGCCTCCACAAATTATATAAGTTACTGCTGAGGGAACTGTGTTTTCATCACACTTTCTGTTGGAAAATCCTGCTCTCTGCAATTCTTCATATCGGTCAGTAACTTTGACAGGAGGGACAATAATAATTCTTTCTGGTTTGTTTTGCCTGTGGCTTTCAGCTGACCAGGGCAAGTTTCTAATGGGATCTGTTCTTGTAAGCATATTCTGGAAAAATAAATTATTTTCTCTTCATCTGTGCCAGAAAAGAGCAAAAATATAGATTCCCATTAGAGCTGCAGTGACCAACAAATCTTCAGAAACTGTAAAGTTACGAATACTTACATTTCTACTGGCTTCACTGAGAGCAGTGTCAGGCTCTGATTGGAAAATAAATTGCTTTTGCAACTAACACTTTTGCTCCTTCTGTCTCATACAGGAGGCAGTATCCAATCATGAGCTGGTCAGGCCAACAAACAATGTAACTTCCACAAGAACGTATCTGCACCCAGGATTGTACTCTTGGGTTCTGCAGAAATCTGACTGAATTAGCAAAACCAATTTCAGATTTTGCTTATTCATGAGTTTTTTTGCCTCAGTGAGCAATGTATAGGGTTAAATACCATGGGAAGAGTAGGTCTTGTTTATTTCAGCTCCATAAATGGCTCCTACTTGAAAAGCAAATGCAATTACTAGAGTCCACACATAAATCTATCAGCAACCTGATACTGAAAGGGGAATGGTATAGGATCAGTTGTAACCCTTCCCTTGTGCTCATGATGGGGAACAAGAGTCAGTGGGACTGGACAAGGGAGTGTGACTTAACTAGAGAGCAACGGATCTTCATCACGCTCCCGCTATGCCCAAGAAACCCCTCTTTAGGTACTGTCTTGGGTTTTGACCTCTGCAGGTCTCAAGGTAATATATCAGGCAGGAGGAGCTAAAATGGAGGATCAGCTACTGTACAGTTCCCACTGAGCCCAGCGGATTTCTTAGGATAAATAAACCTGGGAGTTAATGCTGATCCATTTTAATACAATACAAAATACAGTGTGATACAAAGTATAGTGTAGCCCCCTTCCTTTAGAATTTTGTGAGCTTGTTATTTTTTTTAAAATGTTATTAAAAATGGACCAAACATGCGCGTGCTGTTAGGTGGTTATAACTCAGCCAGGGTCACTGAGTTGCAAGAATAATGTTATCATGGCAAAAGTGTATTTTTTTTACTCTTTTAGTTCTCAGAACTGTTGCTTAACTTTCTGCCTTCAGGCAGAGAAGGGATCTGGACAATTTCAGCCTGAAAAGTGAAAGTTTGAGACAGTTGTCAGTAATTAAGGAACAGCCTTTAAAATGGAACTACTTCGGTAACTTTAACTATAGCTGGAGCACACCCCGTTAGCGATAGTTAGGTTTTGACATTGCTGCAGTATCATTAATGTTGAACTTGTTGCAGTTGGAAATGAATATTATTCTTTTGATGGACTGCATGTATAGTTTAATTATTTCTCTGATGGGGCACACACTTCTCCCATCCTCTTTGCTTTGCATAAGCTGCTCAGAGAGTCATAAGATAAGCCATACTGGGAGAGACCAAAGGTCCATCTAGCCCAGTATCCTGTCTTCTGACAGTAGCCATTGCCAGGTGCCCCAGAAGGAATGAACAGAACAGGTAATCATCAAGTGATCCATCCCCTGTCGCCCATTCCCAGCTTCTGGCAAACAGAGGTGAGGGACACCATGTAGATACCACCGTACAGTTCATTTATAGTGTTTTACTCCACCACCTTCTGTATACTAGTGCAGTCACAGTATTTTATGTTATCCAGCTTTACTAGCCCTGTTACAAAGGGTAGGGGAGAAGTTGTCTCCCTCCTCCCAGAGGACTCCTCCTTCTGCACTCTTCCTCTCCTTCTCTTTCTTGCTTTGCTTTTTCCTTTGCTTCCTTTCTGCGCTCTTTTATCCAGTCTCCGTAATGTGCTAATTAGCTCATTAGCTCCCCAGCCCCAATCAGAACATCAGGAACTCCTCTTCTTAATCCCCTAGGCCTAATCGATTAAACAGTGACCATAGTGCTTCAATAGGTGCTGATTCCTAGCACTCTGTCACAGTTTTAGGATTTTGCTCACACATATAATAGTCACAATAACACAATGAGGCTGATTTAGATGCACAATTCCCATTGGAATTAATGGGAATTGTGTGTCTAAATCCACTAGGTGGCTTTGAAAATCTTAGCCTAGAGCTCTGTATAGCTCTATTTCTTATCTATTAACCATAATCAGGATGTTTGATCCTGTACAAAACACAGAGATAGTCATTGCCACAAGTAATAGTCTAAGTCTCTGATCCTGAAAACACTCGAGTAATTTCACACATGTAAGCAGTCCCATTGATTTCAATGAGACTGGTCACATACTTAAAGCTACTTAGGTGTGTGTTTGCAATATTGAGGCCATAAATGCAGACACATGCCAGATGACAGACAAAGTGTAGATTTCACTTTCTTTTAAATGTTACATTAGACACTTAGCATGAACTCCTGGCCCCACTGAGATCAGTGAGAGTTTGGCCATTGACTTCAATGGGGCCAGGATTTGACCCTTATTACTTTGTGGTGGAGATGATTTGATGAAGAAGAGGGAGTTCCAAGCACAAGGGGAAGCATAGAAGACAGTGCAAAGACAAAGGTGTGAGGACATACAGGGACATTTTGTGGGAGATAAGAGTAGAGATGTAGGCAGTGCCCAGCTTGAATGAAGGGAAAGATGCGAAGTTTGAATCTGACATGAATGCCAGTGGAAAGCCAGTGAAAGGAGTGGTATGGTCAGAGTGACAGGAGAAGAACAAGTTTGGCAGTGGCATTTTGAATAGACTGTAGGGGTTGAAATAAGAAACAGTGAGAACAGGAAATAGGAGGTTTTATCAGATGAGAGCTGACCAAGGCCTGGACAAGAGTTACAGTAGTAGGAAAGAGAAGAACTTTAGGGACCTTGAATAATATGGTATATCTATGGAATAAGTACACCATAATTACATGGGTAACATTGATTCTGCTGTGTTAAGACTGCATGGATCAAAATAGGTAATGTTGTGGGATTCAAATCACTTGTCCCATTATCCTAAAAAATGATTCATAGCAGGGTAATGCTGAATGACAGACACAGAAAAGCAACAGGTATTTTCTGGTAAGAACCCATCCTGTAATCTCTGAGATCACATATGAGGAGAGAGAGATTGTTTGAAACAAATGAGAATATTCTCCCTCAAATACTGTCTTACATGTCAGTACAGTACTCGTGTTGGACTTGTTTTCCTCTAATAATAGTAAATAAACACCAGGCCTTCAGAACAGCAGCAGCCTCCTTATTTAATCTGCTGAGCTGGGTATCTAGATGAGAATGTGGATTGACTTGTTTTTGAATGGCAGCATTACTCTGGAATTAACTCTTATAATGGCAACATTAGAGGTCATCATTAATTCCAATGAAACCACTATTTTGAGGGGGGTAAAATTTAGCTCTAAAATGTGTATAAATGGGTTGACAAATGAAGTTACAAATTTCCACTCAGGCATCTATTTTTTGAGCAAAACTTACCTTGTATGAGTTTGTCCTTTGTTTTTGTTTTCTTAGTTTTACGGGACTCTGAAAAACCGTCCCTGCCCTGGTTTCCAGTCTCTACTTTGTCTCCCCTTTCCCCCAGCTAAAGTAACAGTAATCTTTATTATTTGCATTGCAGTGGTGCCAGAGGGCTTGATCAGGACTTTGTGCTAGGTGCTTTGTGCTAGGCATAGGAAGACCAGCCTCTGCCCCAAGGAGCTTAGAATCCACTTTTTAGCAGAGCACTTGTCTAATGGGAATAGTTCCTTTTGACAGCTATAGTTCATGACACTTTTTAGTATTCACTGTGTATTATACACTGGTTATTTTGATTATTGAGGAAAATCTTGCCCCATCTATTGCATGGCTGTAGAAAGTTCTGGAACTCGCATGGTTCCTTGTATGGTGGGTGGATTGCAGCAGATCCTGTTTGGCACAGGGCCCATTCCTACGAGGCTCATGGGGGAGGTGTAATTTATGGGCATGGCAAGAGCAGCTAATGTGTGGAAGTATGCACATACAACTGTTATTCTCCTTGTGCAAATGGCCCTTGGGCACATATCATCTCCCTGGCCTACTGGAACCTTAAAGCAGCAATAAGTGCTGCAGAATGGCACTCTGCAGCCTGGAGGGAAGATTCTTTTCCCTTCTCCTGAAGCACCCATAGATGTCCTGGGTATACCCCTGTGCAATGTAAACTCCAGCTGGGGCCGAGGGGGGGCGGCTTAAGTGAGGTCAGAGGTCCCTGATGTTCCCTTCCTCCTCCCTTTCCCCACTGTGTTACTGTTGCAGCCATAAGAGCAGCTGTGAAGCTTCCCTACAGAGGCAGGATGTTGTCAGGGGAAAGGAATCCTTCCCCACCACAACCACGAGGGCTACTCCAAGCATAGCCTAAGGTTTATCTACTCAGGGCATAGCCCAGGATTTAGGTGTTTAGGAAGCAATTGCCAGAAGTTGGGAATGGGCGACCGGGGATGGATCACTTGATGATTCCCTGTTCCGTTCATTCTCTCTGGGGCACCTGGCACTGGCCACTGTCAGGAGACAGGATACTGGGCTAGATGGACCATTGGTCTGAACCAGTGTGGTCGTTCTTTTGTTCTTAATTTCATTCCACTTTCCTGCAGTGTGAATTGCCATAGATATTTCATTGTAATGCTCCGTGTGCTGCAGTGTGTACTTTCCTTAGCATTCCCTGACACCCTATCTCAGAGGAAAGGAGCCAGTCCTTTGTGAGTGTGTTATGACTCAATGCTGAGTAAATGTCCCACTGGAATCAGTGTGAGGCTTTTTTCCTGAGTAAAGACTAAGGATTACAGGATTTGTCTTATAAAGAACCCTAGTAATGACAACATCTTACCGTTTGTAGCAGGAATAATATATGGGGTAGATGCTTCCTAATATCAGATCCCTGTGCCTACTGCTTTACCCTCTGCTAAGTGATAATATTGTGAAGTCTGATATTAACTTTCGTGATAGTGTAATTTTCCATTATAAAGAAACATCATGTTGTCTTTTGTACAGATGGGACTATGCGTAGAATGCAGAACTATGGTACCAATGAACACACCAACTTGTATTGTATGTGAGGCCCCTATAGCTCCACAGCTGCAGCCCCAGGCCAGCATCTGCTTAAAGGTAATGAAGAATCAATGTAACCAATAAGTAAATTACCTAGAGCTTTGTATGTTTCCTATAGACGATTTTTTGTCACAGATGTTTTGGTTCCATTTGGCTTTGGGTCTTTACCTTGCCGCAACTTTGAGTTAGTAGGATTTAAAATATTTATTGAACAGTAGCTGTCATTAAAGATAGACCTCAGTAGCATGACAAAGCATGCTGTACAAGAGCACAATATGTCAGTAATATCTATTTGAGTGAGGTAGGGATACATTTCTTCTGCACAGTATAGAGTATGTTAATTTGATCTGTCTAGACATTTATACCTTACTCATAGCTATTTTAACGCTAATAAATCTGTCCTCACAATTCTATTTGCCTCTTTTGATTGTGAAATATTACTTATTCTATGAGAATGGCACAGCTGGAGCAGTTACTGGAGATGGGGTGAGGGGGAGACAGGTTCCGGGGGGTTCCTGTGGGATGTAGAATGCAGTCTCAGCTGGTGATTCTCAGCTAGCTTGTTATCATGGGGTATGATGGGCTGGGGAGGCATTTCTGGGAAAGGGAGGAGGCTGCTGAAGGAAGAACTGTGGGAATGGGGATTGTCAGAAAGTGAACTGAGGATGTTCACTGGCTGAGGACTCCTCGTTGTTGTTTTTACATTTGTCATAGACATCAGCCCACGCTTTAAATGGTTTAGAGCAGCCCTAATGTAGGTAGAGAGCGGCAATCCTAAACCAGTTGAGCATGGCTAGTGTGGACACGCTTGTCGACACTAGAATTTGTCATACTCATAATTCCTAGCACCGGTGGAAACTCACACTCCGTAGCAGTAACCAGGGCTGACCAGTGAGATCTCCCCAGGAAGAGTAGCCCAAAGGTAAAGGTGGCTTTCTTTTGATTTTCCCTGCAAATAATAGACTGTTTGCAAGGAACTGTGTGTATAACTAAGCAAATTGGCACTAGTGTATAAACAGCCTTGAAGGGAACACTGATGTTGGAGCCCCTGAGGCAAATGTATTGCCAATTCAACACTGCCATCAGCTGCAGATCTGCATGGCAGCTGGGCATGGTAGCTTAACTTTATTAAGGAGTTATTTGAGCACTGTGTGTGCACACTTGAGGGAGTTCCTCCATCTGTAGGACTAAGCTACGCGTACCTCTGCAGGCTCAAATCCCTGTTGAGCAGATGGTTTATCCTTACCGTTCCGTTGGCTGCAATTTAAAATTATCCGGTGATTAGTCTGTTTTTTCTGTATTTTAAAGGGCAAAGTAATCTGTCGGGTGTGTGGCACAGGAAATCCTATTCACATAAAACACTGTGTGACCTGTGAAAGCAGACTGCCTGAAATACAGACGGTAAGGTTCATGTACAAAACAGTCACAGTTGGTTACATGAGATCAGTGAATGAACTTAGTTTTCTTATTCTTGAAAACATGGGGCCAAATCTGGTCCTGTGCTGGGGACTGTGCTTTCTCTTGCATAGCCTAGGACAGAATTCTGGCACCTAGCAGCTCTCCCTTTGAAATATCCTGCTCCGAGCTCTGCAAGAATACTGGAAATCCCATCACACACCTTCTTGTATCTCTTGCGGGAGCCACAATTGTACAGTGCTGCTGTCTCTGCCAAAAGGTGCTTTGAAAATGTCTGTTAAAGGTGATGGTCTTGACTCAAAGTTTCCTTAATTTAGTGAAGCTTGTGTATGTTCAGTTCTCTTTTAAATTGCAATTAAAAACTATAAATCTTGACAACAATGATGGGTATTTGCAGCAGGAAAGACCACTCTTATCAATTTAAAATTTTGTGTGTATTCGTGATCTTTTAATTATTTTTATTATGTCCACTTCCTGCATTCCCTATCAGCGTACAACTACTATGCTTGTTTTTGGCAGTGACTCTGTCCAGAGGTGAGAGAAACAACAGTGAATTTTCCCTCTAAGATTGCTGTCTGTGTCATCTTCCAGTTTAGCTGTGTTCATTTGGCTGGGTGGAGTAGTTATTAATTTCTACCTCTTAGGCAAAATCTCTTCTAAATGCCCAAGGAGAGATTTTCTTTTGCTAAGCAGGGAGAGATACAGAGATGAGAGAAGACAGTAATAATTTGGATCTCATTGCCTACTGGTCACTATGACAACAATGCTAGATCTTAGCTAAAACTACCAGGACCTGGGTGTAGAGGTTTCCTGGACAATCCCTGTAATCTTGAAACTTCAGTGGGACTACTCACAAGCTTTAAATTAAGCATATTGTGCACTCTCACTGGTTCATTGTAGTAGGGTTACACTGAGGAGCTGGCTTGCTGGCAGTGAAACAACTATAGAAGATGAGGGCTCAAAATAAATGTGAAACAAGTGATCTAATCCCCCCAGCCCTCCACTCACGCCAACATTTTAAGATGTACACGAATCTTGCAAACAAATAAGAAAAATATTGGTCAAATTTTCTATTGTGGAATGTAGTTTTTTCAACATAGCCTGTTTTAATTTCAGATTTTCCTTATGCCGCCATGTTTCTAGGTAAATAATTGCACTATTAAGAAAGGACAAAATATGTTAGGAAATAAGGTTTTGTGGTCAGATTTCTCAGAGGATGAATAATGGAAAGTTAGAGGCACAAAAAACTATTTAAAAACATATTTTATTGTATCCTTTTAATGAGAAAATTCCACATTAGATCAGAGTAAACCCAGTGTTAATTCACTGCTGAAAGAATAGCTTTAGTCTGAGCATTCCCTTAGATTGAACATTGCTTTGTGCTTTCAAATTGGCTTGCTTTCGCACTCCCCTTATTTCCTTTTTGGTTTTCTTTTACTGTAGCCTATGAAATTCTTGTTTTGCTTTACTAGCCTGCACTCAGTCGAGATACACCCCCACCTTTATCTAGTCATCTAGGGAGAACAATATCCTGCTCAAAATGTGGCCGTGATAACCACTGTGATGCTCGTTTCTGTGACTGGTGTGGAGCCAAGGTATGCTTTTAGGCTCAGGCTTCTGTAAAGACTGTTTTCTCTTTCTGTTTCATTGGCATTTGGTGTTTGTGTTGACAAGCCTGGTTTTACTCATCTGTGACCTGAAGCAATTACATAGCTCCATTCCCAAAAATCTTGTGGGTTAGGGCATGTTTTTATATTGTTATTATTTAATGTTTGAATAAAGTGCTATAGATGTGCAGAGCTCAGTAAAGAGAAATTAAAGACATAGGATGAAATTGTGATCCCATTAAAGTTAATGGCCAAACTCCCATTGCCTTCCAGAGGGCCAGAATTTCACCCATGTTCCCTGACCAGAGGAGTTTTTACCTAAAATAGCCAATGTAAAGATGTCCCCATGTAATGTATTTCTGCAACCATATTTCTATGTATTTCTACAACTTCTTGTGCTAGATTCACCCCCACCAGGATAGGGAAGTTCAAACTGTATCTTCTAGGGCCTCATACAAATTAGACAGGTTTCAGAGTGGTAGCCGTGTTACATAAGCTTACACAAGCTTATGCCCAAATAAATGTGTTAGTCTCTAAGGTGCCACAAGGACTCCTCGTTGTTTTTTTATAAAAATTAGAAACTTTGCTATATATGCCAGTGAAATCATGCTTCAGAGGGGTAGCCGTGTTAGTCTGGATCTGTAAAAGCGGCAAAGAGTCCTGTGGCACCTTATAGACTAACAGACGTATTGGAGCATGAGCTTTCGTGGGTGAATACCCACTTGGTCGGATGCAAGGTGAAAGTGAAATCATGGGTCTTCATAGAGAGAGGGCCTGGGGAGGAATACCATTGAACAGAATATTAACTGAGATGCTTTGACGTTCCAGAGCTCCACAGTACTGATGACAGGGTTTCCAAGAGGAGAATAATATTTTAAAAGTGCATTTGATATCAATAATTTAAGGTTGGTAGGCCTAAAAATTAACCTATGTAGTTGCTGATTCCATCTGCAAAACCCTACCTCTGCATGGCCTGGTTCAGCCAAAGTTGACGGTGATGAGCTGTATATTTGGTCTGGCTTTTGTCAGGGTGTGAGCCTGGTTTAGAACTGGCAACCAAGTCACCAGTCTAACAATTGTAACCACTATTACTCTAGTTTCTCTAAATTCATACTGGTTGGTCTGATTGGTAGTTTATTTCTGGGAGTACAAGAAGGTAGATCTCCATTGTGCTATATATGTATGTGCTCCTATGGTGACAACAGTTCCATTGTACTTTTCAGCCAGGTCCTCCTCCAAGCTACTTTACTTGCTTCAAGTGTGGTGCAAGCAACCACCCATATGCTAGATTCTGTGGATCTTGTGGTGTTTATATTGAGCCTCCATCAAGACTGGGCTCTCAGAATAGCATGCTATTGGGTGCTGGAGATACCTTTGTGTTTTCTGAGGTAAGTTGCATAACGTCACAAACGAGGCTGAGACCACAGTAGAGAGACTGGTATCCTCAACTGGTATAAATTGGTGTAACTCCATAGACTTCTTCCATCTGAGGATACCATGTTCTGCTTGCAAGCATTCTGTGAGCAGAAAAAGAGTTTACATACGTTCACTGAGGGAATTGTTTGCTGTGGATATTTATTCATCCCTAATCATTATTACGTATAGCAAAATGAGAAGCAATCCATCTCTCCTTAAAGTGTTTGCTCTTTAAGTACTTTTATCTGGTTCTGACACAATCACTCACAAATTATATCTGGCTAATTTAAGGTTTTCTTTGATTAATGCATATGCCACGTTGTTTTAAAAAAATATATTTTAAGAGAAGACCGTAATACTTAGCAAGCACAAATGTAAGGTATTAGAACATAAGTCAATTTCTGTTTACAAGAAATAGGTTGCATGGATTTTTCTGAGTATTTCTGATATGTGAGGGTGGCATTTTTCCCAAATGTTAACTGTAATTGGGCATTATTAAAATTATTCCTTTAAACAGTTTGCATCTCTGATTACTTTTTTTCATTCTAGGGTTGTTTTTACAGACATAGTTTCTTTCCTTTTTTGGTGATTTTTTTTTCTTGTATAAAGTTATATAACTATTAATTACACTTTATTATCACTTTTATCATCTGGGCACTGATCGTTCCCAATAGGATAAAGGATTACAGACTCGAGCTGCCTGGGAGCCTCTGGTTGTTTCATTACCAAAGTCAAGGCTAGATATAACAGAAAGAAAAGACAAAGGAACCCAGACCATTGGCCTGTTCTACCCATCCAGCACACTCTTGGAGAAGAAGGAACTTGAGCTGATTTCTCAAAAAGAAAAACAGGATAAGATGAGTGATCGCAAGCCCCTGCTCACAGCCATTAGTCCTGGAAGAGGTTAGAAATAGTTCATGATTGCACATGGTCAGCAAGGAAAACTTCCTCTGGTTCTGAAACAAAACTACAGTACTTTACCTTGTATTGTTTTAAAACGGGTCCTCTGTGGAATAATCCCTTGAAAAGCCACTCTTTTACATCATTACTCTGGTCTCTCTTCCCACTAATAACTGTATACCCTGTGTCTGGAGCTTTGATCTGAGACCGCAGCCATTCTCTAAAGCACAGCAAGCCTTCACAGAATGCACGAGAATTATATTATAAGGCCTTTGTGCAGCTTTACTATTTGACTGTGATGTCATCAAATCTCACAAGCGAAGTGTCACACTTGGTCAGTATTTGGATTGGAGACTACCAAGGAAAACTCAGGTTTTGTCTGAAAGTGATGTTCATATAATCAGTGTTCTTAGTCTTTCTGGCAATAGTGGCATTTAGTGCTGCTGGAGGCGCTGTCTTTTGGAAAATATATAAGGGCTTGTCTGCACAGGAGCATTGACCTGAATAGTTATTGCAGAATAAACTGTGGAAACAAATTAAATGAAAAAGGCACTGTTATTCCAGAATAAAGTGTCCACACAGGGAGCTCTTCTGGAATAACTATTGCAGAATAGATTATTCTGCAATAACTATTCTGGTCAATTTTCCTGTATAGACAAGCTTAAACCCAACATCTTGACAGTTTGTGGTCATTAAAAATCCTTTACTGTTAGGGATCGTAGCCCCAGTGTCCTGGCAAAATTCCAGTTTAGGGCCAAAAGAAGCCTTAAGATAGACTCCTATAGCTATATTTGAGCACCTAAATAAGTGGCTTAATTTTCAAAAGTGCTGAACACCCAGCAGCTCCCACTGACCTCATTAATCTCATGATGTGTTCCAGTCTGTCAGCCCAGAGGATATTTTAACTTTTAAAGAGCTAGAGCCTCAATACAACTAATTGTATTGTTGTATTGTAGGGCAGTGGTTCGGTGGGTTGATTTTTGACCCAGCTGGCTCACCCATCTGTAGCTATTCTCCCATTCAGTAGAGTACCTAACTCTTAGAACACTGGGGTTTTTCAGTGTGCCAACCAAAGGACTGGTTAGAATGATGTATATGTCTGTAGTGTAAAAAAAGGGGTTAATGCATCTTTCAGGCCTTCCTAAATTTTTTGTAAACATCTAGGTGAGGCTTTTTTATTTTTAACCTATTACAGTACTTGGGGAATAACTCTTTACACTGCCTTGCAGTGAGGAATCTCCTCATAGTTCCATCACTGCAGTGAATAGAGTACTTGACTCAACATGTGAAAGAAGTTATCAGATCAAGGTAAGGGATTGGCCCAAAATAGGGCTGAGAAAATATTTAACTCTAAAGACTTTTGTGTCTGTGCATCGGAAGTGCAGCTTTCACCATGTGAAAGAGAACTCCCTTCACAGGGGCAAGTTGAGGAGAAGCTTTGAATTGCTTTGTATTACAGTTGAACCTCATCAGCTGACATAGAGTTAGAGTCCCCAGAGGCCTTTGCTGAATATAGAGCAGGGGCGGCTGGCAGGTTGTTCTCCATTAGAATCCCCTAGGCTTTGTCCCGCACATCCATAACAGTTTGTTTGTTAGCCCACAGGACTCGCCTTCCACATCATCACCCTTGCTTCATGCTAAGCTACGTAGGCCAGAGACACTTGTACTAACCACAGCCATTCAGTGACACCCAGGCCACATACATACATCATTTCTTCAATGCAACTGTATTTGATTTATGACATTATTGCTAAATTAAAAAGCCAAATAATTAAGGTAATTGTTTCCTCCCTAAACAAATAAGCCTCCTGCACTAAATAGACAATCATGCTTCCAGGGGAAAAATGTACAAGTATAGGACAATTTAGAGAGAGAGAAATAACAAAACAGAAGTTTCAGTTTTCTGATCTGAACTCTGTTTTTTCTGTTGTATTTTCAGTTGGTTTTGAACAGGAGCCAAAAGCATTTGCGAAGTAAATATCACAGAGAAGCCATCCCTTTATTTACTGTAATATACAGTAAATCGGTCCGATCTAGGTGTAACTGGTTAATGACAACATGAGTTCAGATATTCAGTCAAGGCTGCCAGAAATCCTTTAAGATACATAACGAACATAAGTAGCGTGAAGCCAAGCACGCACAAGTGTATTTCTAACGTCCTGGTTTTACATCTTGATTTTTATGTCATGGGCTCCTGGCCCAATTTAACCCTGGCTTTACCTAGTGCAACTATCACTGACTTCACTGGGCATTGCATCCACAAAGTAGTAGCCCAGTTGTAACGTTTAATTGTTACTTTAAATTAGTATTTATTGCAGTCTGTGATTTAGTTTAAAGCAAAATGCCTCTGCTTTGGAAGCCATTAGGGGAACAATTTTGGGTCCTGTAGAGATGAGTACCCCCTCTTAGTTTGTTTCTTTAAAGCTTATCTTGGTGATCAATACCCTAGAAGTCTGTCTTTTTGCTTTACCATAGTTTCTACATGGCCAACCTTTGAACTTGTTGATTTTTCTTCTAAGCTTCCTTACCTTGATTTCCTCAAGGGCAAAGATGTTTAGAGAATCATTTCTTTGTTTATACTTTGACCTTATATATATATATATATATAAAATAAAATAACATTTATATGGCAGTAATGTCCAGAGGCCCCCGTTGGGTTGGGCCCCATTGCACATCCTGATATTAAATCAGGGACGACTGTTTTTTATCTAAGTATATAACAGCTTATTTTACTCTCTGTACTCTCCACAGTTTATTTACTCTCTGTACTTTCTATAAGGGCACTCTACAGTAAAGTTGGCTGGATCCTAATACACAGCCACTTAAGGTTTAAAACAAGTCCTTCCATCCTTTTGTCCACTAAACACAGAATATTGCCTTGGAATTAATGGATTTAGATTGCAAAAGAATTTAAAATAAATCCTACTCTGACTTCTTATTAATTATTTAGATTGTGGCGGCACCCAGAATGTGCTCGATGTTGTTCACCCCTACCTCAAAGAGCTTGTAGTCTGATAGACGAAGAGCAGACAGAAAGAGATACAGTATACCAGGGGTGGCTAACCTGAGCCTGAGAAGGAGCCAGAATTTACCAATGTACATTGCCAAAGAGCCACAGTAATAGGTCAGCAGTCCTCCATCAGCTCCCCCACCGCTCCCAGTGCCTCCTGGGGGAGGGAGTGGAAAGGGGTGGAGTGGGGGCAGGGCCTGTGGCAGAGCCAGGGGTTGAGCAGTGAGCACCCCCCAGCACATTGGAAAGTTGGCGCCTGTAGCTCCAGCCCCGGAGTCAATATGCTGGGGGGTGCTCACTGCTCAATCCCCTGCGCCTGCCGTGCCCTCGCTTCTCCCCACTCCCCTCCAGAGCCTGCTGCACACCATGAAACAGCTGATCGGGAGGTGCAGGGAGGTGCTGATCAGCAGGGCTGCTGGTGGGCAGGAGGCACTGGGAGCAGGGTGGGGGAGCTGATGCGGGACTGCTGATGTATTACTGTGGCTCTTTGGCAATGTACATTGGTAAATGCTGGCTCCTTCTCAGGCTCAGGTTAGCCACCCCTGGTATACTGTATCTCTTTCCCCAGTTTTCTGTCTGCTCTTCGTCTATTAGACTACAAGCTTTTTGAGGTAGGGATGAATAATATCTAGCGCTGGAGGGGAGGGGGGAGAAGCGAGGGCACAGCAGGCTCAGGGGAGGGGGTGGAAAGGGGTGGAGTCGGGGCAGGGCCTGTGGCAGAGCCAGGCGTTGAGCAGTGAGCACCCCCCCCAGCACACTGGAAAGTTGGCGCCTGTAGCTCCAGCCCCGGAGTCGGTGCCTATACATGGAGCCGCATGTTAACTTCTGAAGAGCCACACGTGGCTCCGGAGCCCCAGGTTGGCCACCCCTGCAATATACAAGCAGAGAGATCAGTGTTAGGATGGCAGCTCCACACTATATGCATAAACTGTCTCCAGTTACCCCCTAGATGCTACCTAGCAATTGGCTAATGTCTCGTAGGTGATGTCTCAGAAGTGGGTCTGGAAAAAGGCTCTGAAAGATGAGAAGGCAATTGTCAGTTGTATCAGCTCAGTCCATTTCAAGTGGAGGGGCCCCTATGGAAGGAAATACAGAGACAGTTCATCTGGAGTTAATGAGCCAATATTGATTTGTTAGAACTCCTCCCATTCCCAACAAATTGCATGTCAAAACTCATCCTTATCTGTACTTCCTTCTGTCTATGCCTTAAAATATACTTTGTCTTTAGGAAATTATAAAGTATTTGTCCAATAATACAGTTTATAATACAAACTGGAAACCCTTATACGCTGTTACAGTGTATGCAGTTTTCAGACCTGGCTTCATTTTTACTCTCTGTGAGATCTACAAAGCAAGCCAAATTTCCTGAAAATCAGTTCAGTCATGCCTGATAACTCCGGCTTAATATTGCACTAATGCAAACTTTTTTTCCCCTAAAATTGTTTTACATTCTCTGTCACACAGGGCTAACGTGAGTCTTTAGACTCAACACTGAATATGGGCCAGCACATAGCTTTTCCATCCCAAGAGGAGCACTGGGAAGGAATGACTCAGTGCTCCACTTTTGATCTGAGAGGAAGAGTATTATTTCACCCCTTTATGGGGTGCAGCTTGCTTCTCTTCCTCCTCCGTGGTAAACTGGATTTGCTACAGAAAAACGCAGTGTTCTTTGTCCTGGTCAAAATCTACAATTCTTTACTTACTCCACCACATCAGTGGAAGCGTTATTGATGACAATTACAGGGTATTTTCATAACTCCTACTTTTTAGGGTACTGGAGAAAACAGTTAGATCATGTCTGCGCTCACCTTAGAAGCTATGCTCAGAACAACCCAGAGTTCAGGGCTTTGATTGGAGAACCTCGAATGGGAAAGGTAAGAAATAGCTTGTGCACCTAACATTTTTCTTGTGATTGAACAATTGAAGAGCAAATAAATCTTATCAAAATACTTTTTTATTTTCTAGAAAATTAGCCCCTTAGGCCATGTCTACACTAGGAGCGCTTTACCAGTATAGGAATACCAGGGCACTATACCAGCACAGTGCTCCTAGTGTGGATGCAGCCATACCAACAAAGCAGCGCTTTGTACGGGTATAGTAAAACCACCCCCATGAATGAAACAAGCCACGCCGGTTAAAGTGCAGCCTTGCTAGTGGAGCTACATCTACCTTAGGGGGTTCTGCTGGCATAGCTGTGTTGTTCAGGGATCAGACACCTCTTCCTGCCCTGACGGACATAGCTACGCAGCAGAAGTCTGTAGTATAGACCTGGCCTAAATAACTGTGCCAATTATTGTCTTGATTCATCTACCTGTGTTTTATTTCTGTCCTACTTTTTTTCCTGCTTGCTCTTTCTAATCCCATTTTGTTCTCTCTTTCTCACTTCTTTCATTCTATTGCGTTTTTTTCTTCTTAGTTTGCTGTTGAGCTCTTTCTGCTTTCTCTCTAGTTATAATTTCCTTCCTTCTCTCACATATTCTCTTTGGAACCACCCCTGAAGTTAGGGGAGATGGTCACAACAACCTTAAAGGCCTTGCTGACCTATCAGAGCAGAGGTGTTATTCAACTGATTTTATTATAGCCCAGAGCAGATGTTCACCCCTGTGCCTTCGGTCAGCACAAGGCCAATGCACTATTTAAGTCCTACTTATAAGTAGTGCATTTGCCTTGGGCTGGCCCTCTGCACAGGGATGAATTTCCCCAGTAGACAGCAGCAGGTCACTTTGTGTCATACACTTTATTTCTGCCACAAACTATGCCATTATTGGAACAATGTGTTTTTACCTCAGGCACTTGGCTTGTGCATATTAGGGATATTAGCTGACTTAATGTCACCAGCCAACACTAAAAAATGGTTAGCTGGGGCTGTATTGATGGCTAAAATGGTCATACTGGGGAGATGGAAATTTGAGGTTCCTTCTACGTGCTGTGACTGCTCTCAATGGCACAAATGCAAAAATCATACCAAACAGAAACAGTTGAAAATGCAGGTGGCTGGCAGCAGGAATGGCGTAGCCATATGCCACTCTTTGGAGGTGTGGCATCCCATCACGTCCTTATTACCTCTCTGACATTGCGCAGGGTCCTGCATGTGAGTGGTGTCTATTTTAAAGCCTTTTTACACTGCCAGAAGGTGTAAAGTGACTTTAGTGAAATGAGAATCAGGCCCACTGCCATTTGTTTTCTTTGAGAGAAGGTTCAGGCATATGCAGTTTGGAGAGATATGGAAAACATCTCCAGGAGGGATATTTCCTGCAATTTCTAGGCCTCTATCATCCTACTGTAATGAAACCTCTGCCAAGAAAAGTATCAGTGTTGATTCAAGGCAAATGCCAATATTTGGTCTTTATTAATGCTTTTTCATGTTTCATGAAGAATATATCTAGAGATATAGATAAAGTTCTTAGCCTGTAGTGATGCCAACCTGCATTGTAATCTTATCAGCTTTCATAAGCCAACCAGCTATGTGCCACTTGTCTAAAGTCTCAATTTTATAAATAACACCATTTCTCCTCTTGAAATCACTTTCATAGAGTGTTTATATGGTGTGGCTGCCACAGAATGGTGCCGTTTCCTCTCCACAGCAGGCTGCATTTCAGTAGCGGGTGACGTTAGCCCCCCTGTATATACAGCACTCTGCTCATGTGCTGGCGCAAACTGGCACAACCCAGGTGGCAATTGTCCGACGGTGATAAGTCTTCCTGGAGCAGGGTGGCACAAGCTGCCCATAACTCATGCTCCACTGCGGCTCTGTAGCCATATGGTGCAGCCCAAAAGTAAGTGGGAGAGAGGCCAGGTCAGCTGAGAAATATGCTTACTTAGCACCAGCCCTCCTTCATGGTAAAGCATCTCTATTTATCATATCCGTTGCATCTACTGTATTTATGGAGCACTGTGCACCGTAGTATTTGCCAATAGCTGCCCCTCTGGGTGCAGGGTGTGTGTGTGTAAATGCCATCCCTCTGCAGCCCTGGGTGTGAATCTGTTTCATGGCATGTACAACATTTTGGGATAAGAGTGTGAGGAATCATTAATATCATTTTTAGACATTTGGCATTTTCAGTCATTCAGGTTTCTCTACTTATCTCAAAATATCACCTGTTATAAATTCTTACCCCTTCACTCAGTTACAGTGGAAAGATTATTAGTTAATGTGCGTACAGTGCTGTAAAGAAGTAAAGTGTGAATTATTAATTATTATTATTACTGTATTATTTATTTATGAATGTACTGGTTCAGTTGATAAATACTTTCAGCCCACATCAGGACTACTTAGCATTACTGAAACTGTCTTCCTGTACTTTTATAAGAAGAGATGCTAACTTGTGCTTTTTTCCTTATAGATTATTTCTGCTACAGTCCATGAGGATGGTTATGAAGTCAGTCTCAGATTAAATTATACTCTTTCCATAAACAAGGTCAGTTTAGGGGACTAGGCTAATCATTGGAGAAGTTGACCTACTGAGCCAATAGCCATTGTTTGACAGCTCAGCACTAATATGTATCTCTAACCCTATTCCAGAACGTCTCTTGTTGGGAGGGTGTTATTCCTTTCTAAAGTGAAAGTCTTTTCTTTTTCTGTTTGAGCTAAGTAAACAGGAATCCCTATTGATCAAACCAGACTTCATGGTCATGTTGCTGTTATCTTGTATTCATTGCCAAGGCATCTTATAAAGTATGCTATTCATATTAACATTCTTCTTTCAACTGAGAAGATTTTTAATAGCCTTAATACCACTTTCCTCCTGCTCTCAAATCTTCCTACTCTCCAGACTGCAACTGGTTGTCTTGTGGCACAGGTTTTCTAATTCCAAATACAGGTCAGAGGCAGCACATGCCAGAGCTTTTTCTAATTTTGCTCTGCGGCTCTGCGTGTTCCTGCAATATTACCTTGTTTACCCACATTCCCAATCCTTCCAAGGAATCCAGCTCAACTCAGAGATTATGTCTTTTGGAGGGCACCCTGATGAAAGGTGTTTCAGAAGGTGTATCATTTGGCTTCTTAGTGCTGTATCTTATTTGACAAGCAATATGTTAAGAGGTTTTCTTAATCGATATATATATATAATGGTTTTCCTTGGATGTGTGTCTTCATTTCACAATATTGAGGTGGTGATCAAATTTTTGCATTAAAACAAGTCTTGAATAGTGAGGTGCTTTAAAAACTTGTTTCCTTTGCCTGTGTTGAAACAGGATTAACTAAGATTGAAGAGTTTAAATAGCTGTATATCTTTTCTCATATATAACTTCCTCCCATTTCATGCTACTGAGGATATTACTGAATTATGTGATCATCTGATTAAATGTCCACATGTTATGATTCCCCAGGATATTCTCACTGGTAAACCAATGAAGTTTGACAATCATTATCTGAGCACTGTGACAGAAGGCAGAGATGGATGGTATGATAGTCAGGCTAGTTTGGGTGAGTTTTCCTATATCTTTATAATCTGACCTAACTACAGCAGTCAAGAATAGGAATCTGTCTCCTATGAATAACATATTAGATGCTCAAACAGGGAAATTTATCACTGTGCAGACAGCCTGCAACATTTAAAACCTCAAAATAGGGTGTAAGTGGGATTTAGAGGTGGGATGCACAGAGGGACTTAAGCATTGCGGCACCTACTTCTTAGGTGCCTAGAAAAAATCAAAAGAACAACAACGGACTCCCTAAAGCCTACTTAGGTGCCTAGGAATGGGAAGAGAGCAGTGTCTTAGAATGCAATCCACAAAATCCAGCATGAAGCAGGGAGCCAATGGGAGATGCCAACGAGAGGGGGCTGTGCTAAATTCCATCCCTCTCAAAGATGTAGGCACCTAAATCTGGGCTGCAGAGAAGCGCCTGTGTTTACTTAGTGGTGCACGACCAGGAACCTCTCTCCTGGAGTCAGGTGGCTTAGGCTCCTGAAGCGTTTCTTGAGAGAATGAGTTAGGCCTGCCTTTCTCCACACAAAATAGCTGGAGAAGGAGGTGGTGCTGCTGGTACCCACCGTATAACTTTTATCCTAATGATTAGAGCACTCCGGTGAGATGTGGGAGACCCAGGTTCAATTCCCGCCTCTCACAGGAATGCTATAATCCCTGAGCTCTCACGTTGGAGCTGTTCCACTGTGGATAAATACTTAAATAGCCACTGGGCCACAGAGGGAATGACTCTGTGGTCCAGTGGTTAGGGCATCCACCTGGGAGGTGTGTTACCCAGAGTCCAGCCTCCGTGCTCCACTCACTCTTTCATTATTTATTCACAGAGGAAGCGCTTCAGCAGGACAGACTGAGGGACCCTACCCTCCTCAGAATAGCCACAGCTCAGTGGTTAGCGCACTCTCCTGAGAGGTGGGAGATCTTTGTTCAAATCCTCTTTCCCCCATCCCAGGCAAGCTCTTTGACCGCTGGACTAAAAGTTATAAGGCAGGCACCGCTCCCACCCACCCTAGTTTTTGAATGGGACCTGATCCAGTCAGGGGCCTCCGAGTATGCCTACTGGATTGAGCCCTGCATGCAGGTCAGGCGTCCATACCCCTATCTTGTGACTCACTCTAGGGCTTAAGTGGAGAGACAGGAGTCTGAACACCTAACAGGATGCAGCAGTGTGCATGCCCAGAGGGTGAAACATCGGCACCAAACAAGTCTGGGGTTTAGGTGCTTCAGTATCTTTGTGGATCTGGGCCTAAGTGGTTTATAGGCATTGTGCAGGCTGTGTTGAGTGCTCACAGACACTGAATTACATCGTCAGAGAATAGCTGAAAAGCTCATGTAAGTGCAGCTGAAGCTCAGGGTTTTGAATCCTAGTTGTAAAATCCGTGCCCAGTGACACTGTATGGCTCTAATCAAGCAGTAATAGAATCAGAGAAATGGAGGGCTGGAAGGGACCTCAAGTGGTCATCAAGTCCCAGCCCCTGCACTGAGGCAGGACTAAGTATACCTAGACCATCCCTGACAGGTGTTTGTTTAATATCTGAAGGCCACAACTTCTAGGTTTTTGAGCTGTTGTTTGCAGGGTTTTGGTTTTGCTACATTTGACAAATGAAACAGAAATGATTACATGTATAATCCTAGGGCTCAGTTTTCCAAGGTGCTGAGCACTCGTACCACCCATGGGTTTCAGTAGGAGGTGTGAACGCTCAATACGTGAAAATCAGACCACCTGTTATTGGACTCTGGCTTTATTGCCATTTACTATCAACACTGCTCTTATGAATGCACATGCATGTGAATTATCATGGTGCCTTATTTATTTCTGAATGCTTTTATATATACCTAGAGAGACAAGATGGGTGAGGTAATATAATTTATTGGACCAGCTTCTGTTGGTAGGAGAGACAAGCTTTCAAGCGTGCACCTGAAGAAGAGCTCTGTGTAAACTCGAAAGCTTCTCTCTCAGCGACAGAAGTTGGTCTAGTAAAAGATGTTACCTCACCCACCTTGTCTCTCTAATATCCTGGGACCAACACGATTACAACAACACTGCATTTACACATTCCTGTCAGTTTTCCTTATTAGAGCTGTTGTATACCAAGTCACTTGAGATTTGGGATGTGGCATGGTCTGTAGAGTTAACCCATTTTCAATGCTATTCAAATCCGAAACACTCCAATTGAAGTTCATTTCCAGTGCAAATGGCCAGTACAAGGGGCCACTTAAATGGGGTGTAGGCTTCATGCTGGTGCTCTGGATAGGGGTTGATTTCACGCTGCTACAACAATGTATGAATGTATGTACCACATATGGCTCCTGAGTTCTTGCTACACCACTAATATGACTTTTAGTTTTAACTCTGGATTCTCCCATTTTAGTGTGTGAAGAGGGTCACAGCATCACAAGCCCCAGAGAAAAAGTAAAAAGAACAAAGAAGACAAGAAAATTGTTAGAAAAAGAAGATAAGTTATCTGTATGTATATGTACAATCTGTGAGTGTAGGAAGGATAGTGGGACTGCCAAAGTGCTAATGCTAATCGACACATCCAATGGAAAAACTGGGCTGCTTTATTTTTTAACACCTTCTAAATGCATTGGTCTAGGAGAACATTTTGGAAGGGAAAGGTGGAACATAGTCAAATTTGGTTTAAAAAATGGCTCTCTTTCTAAATAGGCATGGTTGGTTGGCATGTGTATATTTTTGTAGAAGTTGGATTTAACCAAATTTTCCCCTACTCCCTGGAAAAGTTTTTTTTTAACTAGATAGCTTTAATTTTTTAACGAAAGCATTACTGTCTGGACAGTATGCAAGTAGCTTAATTAAAGTATTTTGGACCCATTCTTCTCCCTTTGAAGTGAATGGTAGCACTCCCATTAGAACAGGATCAGGTCCAGAATCTTTGCCACTGTTACTAATTGGGAGTGTTAATGCTACAGAAAATGTGTTATGGAAACCTTTAAAGGCAACCTACCATGGACGTGGTTACATCATTTATCCAGTGGGGACAAGAGGAGACTTGCTATGTTACATTGTAAGAAATATAACATGAGTACCTGAATTCAGGGCTTTTAAAAAAATAAAGAAACAAAAAAACAGATAACTGATTTTCAGTGCAAAAATAAAAACACTTCCAGTGAATTACACCCCAAATAAAAGATCACATTTCTGCAAGCCATACTTCACAAGAACCTCTGTGTGGCAATGTGATGGGGCCACTGTATGCGTTTTACATGCTGAAGTGCTTCCCTCACTCCTTGCTATTTTATAGTCTCTCCTGGGCTTAGCACATATTTAGGCTCAGCCGAAAGCCACTGGGCCATAGATCTAGGGAACTGTGGGGTGAAAATGTTTGTATAGGCTAATCCCGCCATTGGCTCGAGTTTGCATGCCATAGAGTGACTCTGAGGCCTAGTAGGATTTCCCACCTCTTTCTGTCCTCGTGTCACCCATGTGCAGCCCAGATTTTCAGGCTGGATGCTGGAGTTTGGCTTAAGTGAACAAACACAATTAAAAAGCAAGGCTAGCAAATCACAAAGTGTATTTTGTTAAAGTGCTTTGGCAATTGGAGTTTAGTTTTATTTGATAAAACTTCATAGTATGCTAGTAAATATTATGCAGTGTATTTTGTAAAAACAGGAAGTCGAAGGCCCTGAATTGTCAAAGATATGTATGTGCTTAACCTTATTATCTTGTGTTTTATTTTATTTCAATAGGACTACTCATGGTAGTAATGTTAAGCTCGTGTATAAGTGATTACAGGATTGGGACCTTAGTAATATGACCGTTGACGATAGCATCCTGCTGTTCAATATTTGCTCAGAAGTAGGGCGAGACAGCCTTTTTTTGTAGAAATTGTGTGTGGATTAGTGAAGTTCAAATACCTAACATACATAAGACCAAATTCTGCCCTCAGCTACATTTACGCTACTCTGCCAGTGTGAGTTCCCTATGATCATATTTCTACTCTGTGAAATGTTATCGAGTGTTGTTGATTTCTGTATTTTCACAGCCTGAGGCTAGACAGCTCCTGAAAGAAGTGGGTCCAGAAGGGGAAGGAAAAATTTCATTGGTAGAACAATTGCTTGATGAAGTAAGTTCATGAAGTAAATGGGCCTGGATCTGTGTCTTGAAAACCTGAACTAGAAATTACTCTTTTTTAAAACTTTAGTCCTGCCTTCATGACTTTTAATAAGAAAAATAATAAACATAACCCAACACGATTGTTCCCAGGGCAATCGCTGCAGTAGAGCTTTTAGGCCTAGATCCTCAAAAGTACTTAGGCTTCTAACTTCCACTGATTTCAATGGAAATTAGGAGCCTAAGGGAACCTCTACACTAGAAATGCTACAGCAGCTGTGCCACTGTAGCATAGGCACTTACGACAGCCACGGAAGGGGTTCTTCTGTCAGTGTAGTGAATCCACCTCTCCAGGACGCTGTCGCTAAGACGACAGATTAATTCTTCCATCATCCAAGCAGTGATACACTGGGGTTTAGAGCAGCTTAATTACATTACACATGGCATGATGTTTTACACAGCCCTGAACGATGTAGTTAAGTCAGCCTAACTGTGTACTGTAGACCAGCCCTAAATATTTTTGAGGCTCTGGGCCTTGCTGCCCCCAGTATTAAAGAAAATGAAGTTTAAATAAAAAGAAACAGGAAAATCTATTTGCATATATCCTAGTTCAATCCTTGAGGGGGCCATTTAGGGATCTGGGGCAAAAATTGGGGATTGGTCCTGCTTTGAGCAGGGGGTTGGACTAGATGACCTCCTGAGGTCTCTTCCATCCCTGATATTCTATGATTCTTCCAAAATTGATAATGAACAGATACATGAGAAGTTTGCCCCGCTTCCACCAACAGCATGGTAGTAAGGAAAAAAGTAACCTTTTCTGTAACCATTTTATGGGTTAAGGTCAAATCCTTAGAAGAACTGCCACAAGCCTGCCCTAAAGTGGGGGCATACACCTTAACTGCATGGTGATATACTGCACAGTAGAATGCAAGAAGAGCGAGAGCTCTGAGGTGCAAGCAGGTTGGGGAGTCCTCCATTGGCCAAATCCATCATCACAACACTACCGCCACCTCTGCCTGGAGTTGTGGCCACAAAGCAGCTGCAATGTCTCTCCTCCAAATAGGTGGGGAAGCCTTTGACCCTCTCTCCCTCCCATGTGATTACTCTGGTTTTGTGCTAGGCACAACTACAAGGGCTTGACCGAAAAAAGACAAATACATGAAAGTTGAATTTTCCAGGTTTGGCTGTTTCTTTAGTGTTTTGAATGTTAAAGCAGATTTGAGAGAGACTGTGACAGTACATGTGACAACTAAAGCTGAATTTGTTATATTAAATCGGGGAGGCGAGTTGAAACATGTATAGCTTGTAATAAGCTAGTCCTTTTCTGCACATTCCAGGGAGCTGACCCAAACTGCACCAACAGTGAAGACCGACCTGCTTTAACAGTTGCTGTCCTAAACAGACATGATGAAGTGGTTCCAGTTCTTGTCCAGAAAGGTGCTGATATTGACCAGCAGTCAGGACCGTAAGTGAGCAATTTCTAACAAGAATCCTCTATAGAGTTTGACCAGCAGGGGGACTTGAGACTTATATTTCACCAAAAGGGACTAAAATCTCCTAAAGTGACCATGAATCAAATTTTCAAAACCAAACACACACACACCCACAGCTGCAAACAGGTCAATCAACAGACAATTACCCCTTTTATTGCTTCACTTTAATTGGCCAGCTTTAAAAATGTGGCCCCATATTTTAGCTCTACAAAACCTCAATCCTTCTCCTAAACCCTTCCCCTCAATCTTCCTGTCACTGGTACCTTCCTTGTTCCCCCACTACCACCCCCCAGTCTTCTCCTCTCCTACACCATTTCTCCCTATCAAAAAGGAGAAGATAGCCACCTCACCGGAGACTACATTTGTTGGTCCTTGATTTTCCCACCTAGTTTGAGGCAGTTGATATACTAGTAGAGATAAAACATTCCTTTAAATAAAGTCATGACTTTCTTTTTAAATAATATAAATTATTTGAGTACACCCTGTTTTCCACCTATACAGGCATAACACCACTGCTCTTCATGAGGCAGCTTTGCTTGGATTAGAGGGAAAGAAATGCATCAAAGTCTTGTTAGGGTAAGTTCTGCTGTTGTGGCATCCAGTGCAACTCTGGGCTACTTGTAATCAGTAACAGGTATGGGCTTCATCCAGCAAGGAGCTGAGTGCCCACAACTTAATATTGTGCTGTACATGTACAACAGGACCCAGGGCCAAACTCAGATATCATCACTTACATTGTAACACGAGTAAGCATCAGAATCTGACTCTGTGATTTACTTTTGAGTTGTAGTGAATTGAAACAGATTCCTTTTCTAAATTAGCTTAAGCAGCCTGTTCTTTATTTACAGCTGTAATGCAAACATTAAAAAGAAGAATGGAAAAGGCTTATCAGCATATGACTTGGCCCTGAAGACTGGGAATGAAGAAATAATTTCATTGTTTGCTAGTAAACTTGGACAGGGAATGCTGGACAAACTGACCAAGCCCAAGAATATCAGTCTGGCCATGGCTTGATTGGAGCTCTCTTATCCAAGGCAGAGCTGGATGCTGTGTGTATGTGAGGAAGAAAGTGGGTTTTTTTGGTTTTTAAAAGACAGCACACCTTGGCGATGCATTTTTTTTTTTAAACTGACTAAGGGACTTTGAATCAAGCAAGTAGCTGACACCTTTTGATATCAAAATCATAAGTAATCTTCTTATACTTGTAAGAACTACAGGATTGAGCCCAAGGAGAGTAATTGTGCCTTTAAGATATTTCCAACAGCACCCTAATCTTAAATGGATCATTCACCACTTTCGCAGTGGTGCCCTTAAGACAGCAGTTACTGTGATTAACTTACATTTTAAAATAAAAAGAATGTATGTGAACTATTCTAATAGGAGAGATTGATACACTTCACTAGAGAATACTCAGTTTGAGCAGTTAAATAAATCATTGTGCGTTGTTTCCTTGAGACATTTATTTATGTGTCAACATGAGACAAAATAATTTCAAAGGAGGTTTGCAGAGTCATGTAAGAGATTTAGGAACACAAACGTCAATGGTAGTTGCAGTCCTAAATGCCTTAGATGATTTTGAAAATCTCCCCCTTTGTTTTTAAGTATACATCCCTTTGATCCTTGCATGAAAGGGACGTGAGCTACGACCACCACGCAGGCACAAAGAGGCAACTCTAGAGAACATATATACAAGTCAAACACTGCACACAGGCAAGTCGCAGGGGCCTAGGAGACCAGCTTCTCAATATCACGACGTGCACGCTCTGATTCTTCCTTAAACTCCGTCACTTTCTGAGAGATTTGCTTTTTCTGGAAAGATCAAAAATAAAATTCCTTCAGCTTAGTACAGGCAGTATCACACTCAGCTTGGTGGAAAAGGACAAGGTACTGCAGCTCAGCACTCCCCCCAGGGCAAAGGGAGGGAACTTCAAGTTGACATGCTGGCTGACCCAACAGGTCCTAGGACTGGAGGCTACCTTAGCCTTTTGGAATAGAGGCCTAACACACACACCCCAATTCTGAGCTGTACGTACAATCACGTTTCTTGTTCGTTCCTTGTCCAGTTTCAGGAACTCCTGAAGTGTCAGGTCAACAGGGTTCTTACGGAGGGAGAGAAAAGCGCAGCCAGAGGAGTGTTTCCTGTGCTCATCCCTAGGAAAGGGAGACCAGGCTCATGTTAAAGGCACAAATAGTTACTTGCTTTCACCCCATCCTCCACCACAAGAGTTCTCAAATTGGGGTCCTTAGAGACTGCACATGGGCTCCACAAAATGTTACGAGCAGAGGCGACATCCGGGGGGCCATGTGGGGTCCTGCTTGTGGAGTCAATGGTGTGGGGCAACCCCTTCTGATGGCAGGGGGAGCCATCAAAATGTTCATGGGCCCAGGGAGGCAGTGCCACCTCCACCTCACCTGTCACGCAACTAAAAATTGCAGTGTGTCACTGCAGAAGAGAGATCTCCCCCTGCCATCAGAAGGAGTTGCCTCACAACCACTGACTGCATGAGCAGGCAGCAGCTAGCCAAGGAGAGACACCACTGTTCGGCCCTGCTACATCAGCTCTTCAGGTAGCAGGGCCAAAAGGAAGACAGAAATCTGGCAGGGCACATCTGCGTGCACACACACATCCATTGCCTCTGGATAGAGGCTGCAGAAAGAAGCAGACACACCCATCTCACAGGTATCTCTTACACTCTTTTTCTTAAAACATTACTAACAGTACATGTTTATATGAAGTATACATACTTTTGTCAATCAGTTCATCAGTTGGGAGTTTGTGATTAACATTACATTTGAAAAGG
Organism: Lepidochelys kempii; assembly: GCF_965140285.1. Taxonomy (NCBI): domain Eukaryota; kingdom Metazoa; phylum Chordata; order Testudines; family Cheloniidae; genus Lepidochelys; species Lepidochelys kempii. The sequence continues at coordinate 205,456,689 of NC_136382.1, read as the reverse complement.
GGTCTGTCAACAAAAAGTTTGAGAACCTCTGCTCTACCATATGTCCACTAGTCACAGAGCCACAAGTGAGTCACTCCCTGCAATACTGAGAAGATACCAAGTTACTGGTATTTTGCTAAAACACTCCACCATTGAGGTTCAGCTGGCATTTCAATCCTAAAGTACTTTCCTCACTCTCAGCCCCTTCAGTCTCCTCAGGGCTCAGTCCCAAACCCATAGTAGCAACTGGGCTGTGGGTTCAGGGAACTATTTAAAGGATCCTAGTCCTCTGTTCTGATTGCTATTAGTTAAGAAAAGTAGAATGTAACCATGTCTCACTTGGCATGAGTGAAGAACAAGGTCCTAGAGGAGGCTAAAGACAGGAGTGTTCCAGTTGTTGCTCAGTGATGTGTTGTCTTGCACAAATAAATTGGTTAGTCTCTAAGGTGCCACAAGTCCTCCTTTTCTTTTTGCGAATACAGACCAACACGGCTGTTATTCTGAAACCTGTCTTGCATAGTATGGTACTCTGGCTTCACTCCCATATTTAGCGGACCTCTGTGTTTGTGACTTTCACACGCCCCCAGAGGGGGAAAGCTACTGTGGGTTCCTACAGTGGAACTCCTTCTATGGAGGTCCAATAGACTGGCTCCACTCCTGAGTAAAAATTCAAGTTACTTACTGAGGACACACACAGGACATTCGTTTTCCTTGTGATACTTAGGAGAACGTTGGGCCCAGCTACCAAAGCAGGCCTGGGGCAGCAGAGGCGCCCTGTTCTCCTCTGAGGAGCATAAACCCAGTACATAAGCCTGTAGTCCTGCAATAATCAGGAGACAACTCCACCCAAGAGGCAGACGCTGGGTAGCTTCAGTGATGTGTAATTAGACAACGTGCCACATGGCCAAGAAAATGAAGGCTGCCATGGGACCTTTCGGCACCCTGGTTTGCAGGGGTCTCGTCTCCCCTGTTACGGGCAGCTTCTCTCTGTGGGCAGGGCGCCGGGCGATGGTGGCCCCCGTGGACGGGGATACTTACATGGGGTCATCCTCAGGCTCCCAGCCTTCCAGCTCCTTGAAGCAGAAGAAGCACTGAACCACATCAGGCCCATTCTCGCTGGGGCAGTGGACGAATCCGGCTTCTGCCATCTGGGTGGGGGGGGGAGAGAGAGGAGAAAGCCGGATCAGCAAGACCACCGCGCTCCTTCCCGACAGGTGGGACCGACCGCCCCGCGGGGGCTGGCGGCGGGCACAGCAGGGGCCCGCGGGAGAGGCCGGAGATCCCCGCCCGCAGCCGCGGGGAGCCTGGGGCCGGGGAACGGGCCGCTCGCAGCGCGGCGGGCGTGGGGGAGGGAGGGCCCCGGCTCCCAGCCTCACCCGCTCCGGGGTGCAGGCGCAGCCCTCGGTGAAGGGCCAGCTGCGGTAGGTGGCCAGGCGGGCCTCGCTCAGGTAGAGCTGCCACTCGGCGGGCAGGAGCGCGGCGGCCGCGGGGCACTTCATCTTCAAATCCCGGCGGCGGCGGCGGCGCGGGGGCTGCCGGGACGGGGCGCGGCCGCGCGCGCGGGGCACCCTGGGAGCTGTAGTTGGGGCGGGGGAGGGGTTAGGCGGGGCGGGCCGTTATAGCGGTTGCACCCTCGTGCGTGGGTAGCGCGTCACAGAGAGACGGGGCGGGGCCTGGGGGTGTTGATGGGGGGGGGTTGAGTGAGTGTGAGTGTGAGTGTGAGTGTGTGTGTGGGGGGGTTGATGTGAGGGAGGGGCTGTGGGGACATCGGGGCCATGAGGGTTGTGGGGGTGTCAAGGCTTTGGGGGTGTTTAGATGAGAGCGGGACCGTGGGGGGATGTTGGCCTGAGGGAGGGGCCATGGGGAGGGCATCGGGGCCATGCGCAGATGTGGGGGTGTCAGGGCTGTGGGGGGGTTGACCTGAGGGGGGGCATGGGGGATGTGGGGGGTGTCAGGGCTGTGGAAATCTTGAGCTGAGGGAGGGGCTGTGGGGCGACATGGGGGGTATTAGGGCTGTGGGATTGTTGACCTGTGGGGGGGCACTGGGGCCAGGGGGGGATGTTAGGGGTGTCAGGGTTGCGGGGGTGTTGATGTGTGTCAGGGCTGTGGGGGATGTCGGCGTGTCAGGGCAGGGGCTGAGGCACTCTGCCCTGAGTGGTGGTGTGGCGGCCCTTCTTTGCCCCAGCTCAGCTGCTTGGTAGTTTGGGGAGCAGGACAGAGCTCACCCCATCCTGGGAACAGGGCATGAGCAGTGACACAGGTGGTGAATCTGAAGAAGTGGTGTTTTACCCACGAAAGCTTATGCCCAAATAAATCTGTTAGTCCTTAAGGTGCCACCAGACTCCTTGTTGTTTTTGTGGGTACAGACTAACACGGCTACTCCCTAATACTTGAGGTGGTGAATCGCAACCCCTACCCGTCAGTCTGAGCCTGGAGCCAGAAAAGGAAAGGCTGGAATGAGAGGATGGCTTTGGGTCTGTGCTGGGAGCAGAGATTGGGCCCTTATAGGGAATGGACACAAACAGGTGCAAGCTCAGTTGATTCAGGTTTCATTGGTTCTTGGATTTAAATGAGCACTATTATTATTTGTTTTACCGTCATGCCTAGGAGCCCTTTACAAACCAGGACCTCATTATGTTTGGCACTGTACAAACAGAAAAAATGACAGTCCCCACCCCAAGAGGCTTATGATCTAAGCATGAAAGCCAGTTTTGTTTACTGCTACCTAAAGATGAAATTTTTATATTATAATTGAGGTGGGAGTGAAACCCTTGTATAGCTTGTAGTTGCTAGTCTCCCTCTTCTATACAGTCCAGGGAGCTAATCCCAACTGCACCAACGATAAAGACTGACCTCAGACCACAGAACTTGGGGTTGGAGGGGGTGGAGAATTGTGGCCCGTTTGGGGAAAGGTTGCTGATAGGCTGGCATCCCGACTGAGGCTTGATTAATATTCTGAGGTATATGATGGTTGTGCTAAAGATGAGGTGTGTCTTTGAGTGGAGGAGGTTGGGGTATATATTTCTGATAGTCTTAACTTATTTCCTTCTGTTAGATATGCTATGTACAGAGCAACCTTATCTGATGCACAACGTGGTGCTTTTGTATATTAATTCATATATGCTGGCTCCCACAGAATAACACTACGAAAGATGGTGGTGTTGCTACTGGTTTGAAAAAGAACAATACAAACTGTAGCTGTCTAAGTGTAATAACTGCCTGCTAAGATCAGTACTGAGTTTGCATAGTAAATTAGCTCTTACTGGTATGTTCTGCTTAACTCCTTATTTAATGTGAAAAGCAAGCTTTTATGGAAAATATGCTGTAACTTTAATAACAGGTACTGTGGGGCACTCAAGCCCTTAGGCTAATCCTTAACAACCTAGTCCAAAGGGAGTTCTGTTTTGTGAATGTTTGCCACAATTGGCAGATGAATAACAGCCCTGTGTGGGTGTCTGTAATTCACAAGAAATCAAAGGTTATGCTGTCGCTTTTTTCAGGGAGTTAGTCAAACCCTGTTTCTCAGTTCCACTGAAACTCATTATAAATACACCTAGCTATTACACAACTATCTTGATGAAAACTTTCAATGTCATTTACATGATGTTTGTTCTGGATCATCTCAGAATTTTATGTCTGCCATCACATGTCATGTAGACAGTTGCCATCTTTACTCATAGTGTTGGACACGCTCAAGTCAGGGTGAAATCCTGGCCCCTTTGAAATCAATGGCAAAACTCCCATTGCCTTCATAAGGCCAATAGTTCACTCCTGGTGTTTGGCTCCAGCCTGAAAGCTGAGCAGGAAAATATTATTTCTTTGTCATGGGCTGACCATTGTCTTCTTTATTCTGTCAGGGCAATGACCCTTTTTTGCTGGTTCTGTTTCCAGACCGCCATGAGGGAGAATATTGTTAAGCAGAATGACTGCTCTATCAGTGGTGTGGTAAGATTTTATAGTGATCTTTTGTCTTCTACTATTGGTATGGTGGGCTTCAGACACTTTCTATACTAGCTTCATCTTCATAGGTCACAATGATAGACTGATTCCCTGCAACAGTGGAGAGAGAATATTCCTGGTGGAAGTCTTGTGGCCAGTCTGACTGCTCTGCAGAATAAAGAGCTTTTGATGTTCAAAACTCTATGGTTGCAGGTTACCACACCAGATGGGACTATTGTGATCATCTAATCAAACGGGTTGGCAATCTGTGGCATGCATGCCAAATGCAGCACGCAAGCTGATTTTTAGTGGCACTCTGCTAACGGCCAGGTTCCTGGCCGCTGGCCCCGCTCAGCCCGCTGTCGGCCTGGATGGACGGAACCCTGGGCTGGCAGCGGGCTGAGCGGGGCCGGCGGCCGGGAACCTGGCTGGCAGGGGCTGGCAGATGGAACCCCAGACCGGCAGCGGGCTGAGCAGCTCAGCGTGCTGCCGGTCTGGGGTTCTGTCTTCTGCCCACGCTGCCGGTCTGGGGTTCCTGCCGCCAGCCCCTGCAACGGGGGTCCTGGTCGCCGGCACTGCTCAACCTGCTGCCAGTCTGGGGTTCTGTCGGAGGGCTCCTGTAAATGTAAAATTTATTACTGGCACGCAAAACCTTAAATTAATGAAGACTTGGCATGCCACTTCTCAAAGGTTGTTGACCCCTGAAATCTGACCTGCTGCATAACACAGGCCTTAATTAACTGCCACTGGATCTTGTTATGGTGAAGTTGAAGGAAGGCATCTTTTTTCCCATTATAGTGTCCACAGTTACACATTGCAGAACTCTTCCAGGTAATTAAAAGGTTGGTTAATCATTTATATGATTTGATATGGGGGATAGAATTTTTCCCACTGGGAAAAATATTCATGTTACACTGCAGATAATAGCTCACAGTGGATCTGAGAGATATCTCCTGCTGCTGAAACAGAGCAGTGTCTCGGGGATAAATGCCAAGTAGTGTGTCCATTTCAGCTAGAGCTGTTCATTGATGCTGTGGAGGTGCTGGGGGGCCTTGAGGCAGATGCACAAGGGAGCACTGTTGCTCAGCCTTTGGAATTTTTGAGTACTTGATTATTTGACCTTTAAATTGTATTATTGATTCCTAAATGACCATTTTTCTGAGCAGGTACCCAGGTTGTGCCTTCTGTTACTGGGTACACATTTTTACCTATGGACTTTGAGTCTTCGTGTTTAAAAACTTGTTCCGTAGTGTGTGCATAATTCATAGTGCACTGAACTTGCAAATTAATATTATAGCCAGGTAGTACCCAGGTAGTAGCCCTTGATGTTTCTCCTTAAGTAAGTGGAATATCTGGCATCCAGCCCAAATTTTTAGAAATATTCACTAATTTTAGGTGCCTCAATTTTTGGGTACCCAACTTGAGACCCAAGGGCCAGGATTTTTGGAGGTGTAACACCACTGGCTTCAGATGGAGCTGTGGGCATGTTTTGCGCCTCTGAAAATCAGACTATAGGTGTCTCAAAATATGTATCGAAAATCAGAGCTTACTGCTACAAATGTAGGCCTTAAGTTTCAATAAAATTGATATATATTTCTGCAAAGAAATCAAAACTGCTTTGTCCTCATCCCTGTGTCAGAAAGAATATGTCTCTAATTCAGATTCTCAACATTATTTCCTGTGAATGGAAATAGATCTACTTTAAAGCAGGCTGCACTGTTTTTGAACTCAGATGCCAATCACAAGGAAGAAACTGCTTTGTTTGTCATGAGTGAATGATGGCACAATCAAGGTTTGGAATTATTCTACTTATCAGCTGGCCATTCTGCTGCGGAGGAGGAGGGGGTCCTCTGGTATACCATTACTTGGATAATGCACTGGTATTTGGGGCAGGTTGTGCTCTTGGCACAGAACCCATTGCAGTAACTGTGGATATTTCCTCATATATAAAGAAAAGCTTCAGCAGCTCTTCACTGCAGAGTTAGCCCAGGTGATCAGCAGCTGGCTTAGCCTGGCCGATGCGTGAGTTGCCACACCTCAAAGCCATACCCCAGATACCGCACCCTCACTGGTGCTACGCTCACCCATGTGTGTGGCTAGAACTGCTGGTGACTGACTGCCCATGGTTCTTTGTGCTGCAGTAAGGTCAGCTGCTCTTTTATTATTTCCCAGTGAATTGTGTGAGAACTTGTCTGTCCTTTTGAGAACATGGGGGGCATGTGGGAAGGCATTGGAGAACTGTCTGCATAAAAGTGGTTTACCTGTGTCCTCACTTCAAAGTGGGCTGGTTGCCAACCCAAGTGAAAGTGGAACCCGGCCTTTAATTCACATCCCCAGCTGTGTCAGACTGAAAGTATAACTAAATTTGTATGAGAAGTTTCTGTGTGGTCGGGAAAGGGGTTAGAGAGGCAACACCAAGTAAGAGCCTGAACTAATTCTGCAGTGAAGACATAGGCCCTTTGAGGGTGGTCTCTGAGTCTTTCCTCCTTCAGCTTTTGTGCTGATTATGCAGGCCTCATATTTTTCCCATATAAACTTGATTTCCAGCTTCAGAAACAGCAAAGATGGAGAAGTTCTTCAAGGGCAGCTCCAATCTTAAAAGCAACTCTGTAAAAGTGGTGCTATCTTACTTAAAAACATGGTCCCATTTGTAGTCAAAGCTGCTGACCTTACTATCAATAAGTTTGTGCTGCTTTTTATTCCTGTAAACATTCCAGAGACAAGAGAGTAAGCTGGGTTGTATTTTTGTTTGTGCATCATCAGTAGAACAATTAGCTAAATTTTGATTGCAGAATTTTTATGGTTGGTAATACATGAGCCAGAAAAAAATATCCTTGAGTTTTAGATGCCAGGCTGAGTCTGCAGGACTGGCAGTTAAAAATCCATTGTTTTACTTGTAAACTGAAAGGAAAGCCTGCTCTCTAAGGTGGGATTATGGCGGGGTGCTAGGATTGTTGGCCCTTCTTGATGGTATGGGAAAAATTATATAAGAGCTGGTGTACTCATGATGAAAGCGTGGTGAAGTTCAGTGGGCAACAGCCAGGAACACAAGAACGTTGAAGTTTCTTAGTTCTCTTGAAAGGACAAGGGAAGCCTGGTGGGGTATAGTGGTCACATTGTGAGGCCTGGTTGATATTGATACAGCCCCACATACCCCTGTTCTGAGGACTATTTCTGTTGCTGGCATGAATACTCTCTACGGGTATGGGTGCATGCTTAATACCACAAAGACAGCATTCAGGGATGCCTACTGTCAATTAAGCCCAAAATGTGACCATTTAACTTCGTATTTAAAGTGTTTTTTTTTTAAATCATGAACAGGGCTCAGTCACAGAACTTTCTGATTGGCCATCCAAGATTTTATACTTATCAGTCATCAAGATATAAGTGTAATCTGAGTCAACAGCATGTGTGTTTCAATACATGTGGAAAGGTTTCTTTTGGAATACCATGATAAATCCCATGCCTTACAACTGAATAAAAAGATCTCCTATTAGATTATAGTACTTCAGTAGAAAGAACCCACAATAATTGAGAACGATTACTGTGATCACACTATAAGGGTCTGAATAGAACTGTGTAACTTAAAAGTCTCCTAAAGAGGTGTTTTTTTCCTGTCCACTTCAAATAGATGCAATGATCTGAGGACAGTACAAAACTTGAACATGTTTCTTTTAACATCCCTTACAAACTAGACATTAACAATCTGTAACTGTATTCTCAGGGGAGATGAAGAAGTCTCCTGCCAACTGTATTTACCTCTAGGCTAGGCAATAAACTGGCTGGGAACATTGTTTTGTTACTAGGTGAGAATCTGGCTTACTCAGTTAGGAATAGATGAGTTCCTGTAAACATTGTTCTTATGAATACATTATATATCACAGAAAATATTATAAAGGAAAATAGGCATTAAAAAAATGTAGGACAAATCCTATCGAGGCAGTGTTATCTGGTAGGTGGAGCAGTGAACTCCATTAGTTAAACCAGTACAACTTCTAAATGTGACTTCTATGTGAAAACAATTGCATGTGCAACTATAAAAGTGAGCTGTAGCTCATGAAAGCTTATGCTCAAATAAATTGGTTAGTTGCTAAGGTGCCACAAGTCCTCCTTTTCTTTTTGCGAATACAGACTAACAGGGCTGCTACTCTGAAACCTGTCTTATTTTGCAAAAAGAAAAGGAGGACTTGTGGCACCTTAGAGACTAACCAATTTATTTGAGCATAAGCTTTCGTGAGCTACAGCTCACTTCATCGGATGCATACTGTGGAAACTGCAGAAGACATTATATACACAGGTTTCAGAGTAACAGCCGTGTTAGTCTGTATTCACAAAAAGAAAAGGAGGACTTGTGGCACCTTAGAGACTAACCAATTTATTAGAGCATAAGCTTTCGTGAGCTACAGCTCACTTCCTCAGATGCATATCGTGGAAACTGCAGCAGGCTTTATATATACACAGAGAATATGAAACAATACCTACTCCCACCCCACTGTCCTGCTGGTAATAGCTTATCTAAAGTGATCATCAGGTGGGCCATTTCCAGCACAAATCCAAAAACCTGGATTTGTGCTGGAAATGGCCCACCTGATGATCACTTTAGATAAGCTATTACCAGCAGGACAGTGGGGTGGGAGTAGGTATTGTTTCATATTCTCTGTGTGTATATATAAAGCCTGCTGCAGTTTCCACGATATGCATCTGAGGAAGTGAGCTGTAGCTCACGAAAGCTTATGCTCTAATAAATTGGTTAGTCTCTAAGGTGCCACAAGTCCTCCTTTTCTTATTATATACACAGAGACCATGAAACAATACCTCCTCCCACCCCACTCTCCTGCTGGTAATAGCCCATCCAAAGCGACCACTCTCTTTACAATGTGTATGATAATCAAGGTGGGCCATTTCCAGCACAAATCCAGGTTTTCTCACCCCCCCCCCTTTTTTCCAAAAACCACACACAGAGACTCACTAATAGCTTATCCAAAGTGACCACTCTCCCTACAATGTGTATGAAAATCAAGGTGGGCCATTTCCAGCACAAATCCAGGTTTTCTCACCCTCCCCCACAAACTCACTCTCCTGCTGGTAATAGCTCATCCAAACTGACCACTATCCTTACAATTACTATTACCAGCTATTACAATTACTGCTATTACCAGCGAGAGAGTGAGAGTGAGAGAGAGAGAGAGAGAGAGAGAGTGTGTGTGTGTTGCGGGGGGGTGAGAAAACCTGGATTTGTGCTGGAAATGGCCCACCTTGATTTTCATACACATTGTAAGGAGAGTGGTCACTTTGGATAACCAATAAATTGGTTAGTCTCTAAGGTGCCCCAAGTACTCCTTTTCTTTTTGCAAATACAGACTAACACGGCTGTTACTCTGAAACCAGTCTTATTTTGGTTAGCTTCAGTCAATAAGTAATTGACTGAAGCCATACCAAAATAAGAGTGTCCACAAGGACTTTTGCACTGGTTTAACTAAGTTGATTTAACATCACATTTTTAATTAAACTGGTGCAACACCTATGTACAGACAAGTCCTAAGTGTTTTGACAGAGCCAGGCATAATGGGACTGCAGTCTCAGCTGGGGCCTCTAAATGCTACTGCAATAGAAATAATATCAAACCCAGAAATAACACAGACTATTAAAAGCATATTTAGGGCAAAGTTTAACATTTTTGACCAACATTTTTGAATGAATGTAACAAGAAGAAAAAGAAGAGTTTAAAACAGCTGGGTTGAAGAACTTTTTACAGCACTTCGCACAATTATATGCTTATCTCCATGGGGCAAGCTAATTAATTACTTTTATTCAATACAACAAGACATAGTGCTTGTACCAGCAGCCATTGCTGCAGGTCAAGTTGCAAAGCACTTCCTATGTAACTCAAAATGCAGCCAAAAGTTGGAAAATACAAATGTTAGGGTTAATCGTGCTACTTGTGTGTATGATCAAATTAGCCTTTTAGATTTGTGAGTGTATGTAAGGCTGTAAGGAAAATGGTATTTGAAATCCTGTGTGCTCACATGACTAAAAATCCCATTATAAATGCTTGCATGCAAAATGATAGAATGAAAGTTGCGTGTTAAACCTTAACTTTCTCATTTCCTGACTTTGGAGTGCTTCTTTGTGGAACCTTAACTATACATTAACTTAGTGTTTTACACCAAGGTTGAAATGTTCAAAGCTGACTGGGGCATTTAGCCACATAACTCAATGATATTTGTGTGGCAAAATCACGTAATTGGTTTTGAAAATCTGGCTCTGATTACACGATAGGTGCACTGTACAGGCCAAATCATGCAAGCCCTTTCTCCCATGAGTACGGATTAGTGAATAAGAATTTTGTGGCTCAGGCCTTATCTATACAATAACATCTCATGGAATTTGTAGCCAGTTAATGGTATGGCTGGCTCTAAACATGATTTTTGTGACAGCACAGAACATGGCTAACGTTCTGTGTAGCCCTCAAGTGCTCATGGTGTTTTGCTCCTGTCACAGGCCTTGGCTGCCATATGGTTGTCTCTGTAACCAGTTCAGCATGCTGCTTTTGTGCGATATGGACAGGTCCCCTAACTGCCTGAGTAATAGGTTTGGACAGTCATCCTTCTTTGCCCCAGCTCTTTGTAGTAGGGCATCCAACAGCATGTTACTTTACATGTTGTTTGTGATGCTCTGTTTTTGTCCTTAGGCCATTCAGTGCTTCCTACAGCTGAACAAAAACAGGTACAAATCCAGTTTTGTGGGGAAAGGAGGAAACATTTTTTGTGTCAGGTTGATATTTTTTTAAATGACAGCTATTAGGAGCAGCTCATTGGTCTGGAATATTCTTAGTCTTGGTGGAGAGGGATGAGTGACCATGGTGCACGTGAGATGGGTGATGGCAATTTATCCTGTTAGTCTGCAAACAGTCAGAACGCTCCACCATGTATGTTTGTAGTTGTGTAAAGTACACGTACACACAAGAGATTGAGACACCTTAGAGACTAACCAATTTATTTGAGCATAAGCTTTCGTGAGCTACAGCTCGCTTCATCGGATGCATACTGTGGATGCTCACGAAAGCTTATGCTCAAATAAATTGGTTAGTCTCTAAGGTGCCACAAGTCCTCCTTTTCTTTTTGCGAATACAGACTAACACGGCTGTTACTCTGACACAAGAGATTGTAGCATTATATCAGGGGTTCTCAAACTGGGGGTTCTGAGGTTATTACATAGGAGGTCGCAAGCTGTCAGCCTCTACCCCAAACCCCACTTTGCCTCCAGCATTTATAATGGTGTTAAATATATTGAAAAGTGTTTTTAATTTATAAGGGGAGGTTGTACTCAGGGGCTTGCTATGTGAAAGGGGTCACCAATATGGGAGTTTGAGAACCACTGCAGTATCTGTACCAGACTTTGCCAGTTCCCAGCCTTGTTTGTCCGAAGAGTAATTAGATTCCTCTGTCAAGGTGAAGTGCCAAGCATGATTTTGCCCAAATTATTTAGTGCTCAGATAATTATAAAACAATCTCTTTTGCCTATCCTGCTCATCTTATGTTGCAGATCTAGATGCAAGATGACCCCAATGAAATTCGGGTTTCAGAGTAGCAGCTGTGTTAGTCTGTATTCGCAAAAAGAAAAGGAGGACTTGTGGCACCTTAGAGACTAACCAATTTATTTGAGCATAAGCTTTCGTGAGCTACAGCTCACTTCGTCAGATGCATTCAGTGGAAAATACAGTGGGGAGATTTATATAGATCGAGAACATGAAACAATGGGTGTTACCATACACACTGTAAGAAGAGTGTTCACTTAAGGTGAGCTATTACCAGCAGGGGGGAGGGGGAACCTTTTGTAGTGATAATCAAGGTGGGCCATTTCTAGCAGTTGACAAGAACGTCTGAGAAACAGTGGGGGGCGGAATAAACAAGGGGAAATAGTTTTACTTTGTGTAATGACACATCCACTCCCAGTCTCTACTCAAGCCTAAGTTAATTGTATCCAGTTTGCAAATTAATTCCAATTCAGCAGTCTCTCCTTGGAGTCTGTTTTTGAAGTTTTTTTTGTTGAAGAATTGCAACTTTTAGGTCTGTAATCGAGTGACCAGAGAGATTGAAGTGTTCTCTGACTGATTTTTGAATGTTATAATTCTTGACGTCTGATTTGTGTCCATTTACTCTTTTACTTAGAGACTGTCCAGTTTGACCAATGTACATAGCAGAGGGGCATTGCTGGCACAGGCAGCTTCCCTATCACGTAACATTAACCTACACAGGTAAGGCCACTTAGATGGATTTTTGTCCCGTAGGAGGAAGGTGAAATTCAGTTATTAGTCACAAAGGTAAGATTGCTCAGCTGAATTTGGCTGTGCCAAGGTGCTGGTTTAGCAATTGGAATTGCACAGTCACTGTACAGCTCAGTGGAGCTGCAACATAATTCAAGTTGATGGGGTGTTGTTTTTTTAATCAGTGATAAGATTGCTTGGTAGTCAAATGGCTGAGGCACAAAGGAAAGGAAAGCTCAGTAGTGAATAGCATGCTCTACTTACACTCTACCAGAGGGCTCTAGCTATTCCAGAGAAAGCCAGCTGCCCCATGGAGATTTGTGTGTGCGCTTGTTTTCATATTAGTGGCCTTGAACGGCAAAGAGCCATTTGGAAGTTCAGAGTTCTGGGTCCCTTTTCCATTTACGTAAGGCCTTTTCTACACAACAAAGTTTTGTCAGCAAAAGCTGCCTTTTGCCAACAAAACAGGGGAGGTGTACACACTACAAAGCTACTTTAGCGGTCAAAAATCTGCTGTTTTCCCTACAAAAATAAAACTACCTCCATGAGAGGCATAGAGCTTTTTATAGCAAAATTAAAGCAACAAAGCATCAGTGTAGACACTGCTGTTTGTATTGTTGACATAACTGGCTTCCACCAGTATCCCACAATGCTTGCCGTGACCGCTCTGCTCACTGTTTTGATCTCTGCTGCCCTGCAGGCATGCGACCCTCTCCTTCAAAACTCTGGAAAGTATCTGATAGCTGAGCCTGCTGCTCCCTTGGGGACTCTGGAAAGTATCTGATAGCTGAGCCTGCTGGTCCCTTGGGGGAACAAAGAGCAAATCATTAGCGGGGAATGCTGCTGTTCTGCCCTGCACTGGGAACACAGGGGCACGCAGACTGCTGCTGCAGGGAGCGGGGGTGGAGGAGGATGGGAGAGGGGACTGCTGGGCTGCTTTGACATTCCTCAGCGCCTGTCTCCCGCACCCCAGACACACTGCTCTCCTCTCCCTCCCCCATCACACTTCAGTTGAAAAGTGGCTGACAAGGATGGGATTGAGAAACCTGCCCCATGTGATGCTGTACCTGCCCAATGAGGCATGGCAAACCCTTCCCAAAGCACCCTGCGGCCAGTTGCACAGTGGGATAGGTACCACAGTGCAATGCTCTCTGGGTCTGATGCAAGAGTTGTTAGTGTGGATGTGCTCTGCCGCCACAAGGAGCTAGGGTGGACATGCAACAGTGGCTTTAATTAAGGCAACATAACTTTTATGGACAAAACTTTATAGTGTAGACAAGGCCTAAGATAGATTCAACACGTGAGAGGAAAGGAGACTGGAGTCACCCCATAGTACAATCATAGATGGTGATTGGGAAGACAAACAGTTAATATTCTGGGACGTAAAACTGCCTTTCTACCTCTTCAGGTGGGTCCTCTGAGGACAAAAAATTCCCTCATTGGACTTCCACCCCCTCAAATGCCTCATGGTGTGATGACTGTCTAATGGGGAAAGGCTGTGCACAGCTCCCTTGGAACCCATCAAAACTGCACCATAGAGAAGGAAGTGCTTCCCCAGGACTGGACATGCTGCCTCCTCAATGCTACCAGCCTAAGGACCTGACCCTGATCTCTCATAGTGGGGACGGCCCAGCCCATCATCTCTAAAGGAAACATCAGTTTAATGAGCTTTTCTGCATTCTGCCTGGTTAGCTGATAAAATAGAAGCAGCTGAATTTTGAGACACTATAGCAGTTTGAGTCACAAGTGAAAACAAACTCCATATCCTATAGAGCCATCAATCCAAACCCACCCTGGACAGGTACAACACGAGAAGCATAGCCCCACCCACGTACTTCAGATTCAACTCAGAAGGACTTTCATGGGGCTCAAGGGTGCTTTCATTTCCATGGCCATTCAGTGCCAGTGATGTCTTGCTAGACTGCCTGCGAGAGCGATTTTACTGCCAGTTCTGGTGGCATCCTGCTTTCACACCAGAAGAACATTATGATGAATAGATGAGAACCACATTTCTAAAGGGACCTCAACAAGATAGCACTTTGTGAAAGGGATTTTGTGTATGCATCGACAGCACAATAGCACACTGCAGAGTATATTAATCATGGTAATCAGGTATCTCATTTTAACTCCACAGTTCTGGGAGTACAGTAAACTGTAGGAACCAGGCGCAGAATTTAGACAGCTAACTGGCTGGACAAAGCAATGGACAAGCAATATTTACAAGTCAGAGAATGTAGCCATCTCTGTATTGTCACTTGTGCCTATATCTCACTTGCCCATAAAACTGCAGAGGAATCTATTTAACTTATTTGTCCTCTATTGGCATTGTGTCAGAGCACTTCACAATCATGAATATATTTTGCTTAACACCACCCGTGTGAGGTATGGAAGTGCCATTCCCCCCATTTTACAGATGGGAAACTGAGGCACAGAGAGGCTAGGTGACTTGCTCACGGTCACACTAGGAGTCTGGTAGAGCAGGGAATTGAAGCTGGATCTTCAAGTCCTAGGCTAGTGCCCTAATCACTGGCCCATCCTTCCTCTCTTGGATGGGGCACAGTTGTGCACATACAAAGTTAAGGGTGTCTTGAAAATCTCACTGCATATTTTGTCTTAAAATCCAAAAAACAGTTTCATTTCCATGGATTATTTAAAATAACTGCTTGATTTCATCATAATCAAACACTTTTTATGTTGTCTTCTGGAGTGTGTGGAAAGGGCCTGTTAAGGCAAGATCCTCTATGGCCCTTATGCAGTTGCGCAATAGAGGCGAGTATAAGGAGCCCCCGACATCAAAAAAGACGATAGAAGTGAATGGTGGGAAAAATAAATGAACACACCATATGACTGCAGCTGGGCTTGTCCAAGAGAAGGTCTTTAATTTCACTCGAGGACAGAACTTTCCGGAAACAGCTAACTCTTAACATCAGTAACATCAAGGATTTTCACACACAGTCATAAAATATTTGGAAATGTGCACAGATGGCAGGGCAGATAGTTCTCAGATGGTTTCAAAAGTCATGAGTTTTTTCTAGTACCAATTACATATGTGTCTCAGGGAGGGCTTACCTTGGCTGTACAGAAACAGACAGAGTGTCGGTCTCTCTGCCCAGATTAGAATGCAGACCACACTTAGGCACCTAAAATGTATACAAGGTGGATTTAAAAAAGCACATCTGTTCTCTGTAGCTATGTGGCTCTGACATTAAGACTACGGAGGTGTGGCTCATGTTCCAGATGCACAGACTGCCGTATCTACAACCTGCTAAACTGTAAAACAATCCGGCAAGCTACCGTTCACCTGCAGTAAAAGGGGAGTAGGAGCTGCTAAACTATGTAGGAAAAGGACTAGTCCTCCGTGTGAGGCAAGCCCTGTGTTTGCTTCTTTTTGTTGCCTTAACACTTTTCTTGGCTTACCCGGTAACGTTTAGAGCCTTGCAATCACAGACTGGGCTCTTTGGAGAAAAGTTACTGCCTCATCTTTGCCCCCTGTTTCCACTAGTTACAATAGGTTAATGCCATAAAGCAAGGATCAGATTTCAAATCTCACAACTGCCTCTCCTCTTGTGCTAAGATTCCTCAAACCAGACTGCCTATGGCATAAGGGGGTGGGGTGCTGGAGCCAGCAAGGCTGGGCCCATGGTTGGAGGGATGCTTTATAGCTTCAACAACTGATAGATGGACTTAAAGATTTCAAAGAGCTGACTTAGCAGCTCTTGTAGCTAACCTCACCTAGCTACAAACACACCTGACATCCTGTTCCTGCTACAGAATACTGTGCACTGCACAAACTTCATACTGAACACACAACCACTGCAACACACTGTTAGGTTTGAGAAATTTAATGTCCTCCAGCCCCTTTGAAGTCTAATTGTTTGTCAAAGGGCTCTCCAAAAAGAGGGCAGGAAATTCCCCTTCCATTGTGTCCCAGTTCATACTCTCAGGCCTGTTGCTCGACACCCCCATGGAGGCCATAAATCAATCTCAGATTGCAAATTAAGCATATAGTATATCATTGCTGATGTTAGCGATAATGGCATCACTGAACCCTAACAGCCAACCTCCTGAGCTGAAATCCATGGCAACTCTTAATACAGCCTGTCAGGTTTTCCACGGAGCTGTGTATCCGTGATATATTATCGTCGCAATCTCAGAAAGAATGCATGCTTGCACTCCTTGCTATCTAAGGGGTAATATTTGTCGTAAAAATCCAAAATGTATTCTTCAGTCTTAAATCCAAATTTTTGATACAGCAGCATAGCGGAGTTGCTTGCAGAGACGTGAAGAGTAACATCTTTGCCCATACAGGTCTGCCAAAGAAAAAACACAGCCAGACAATGAGAGCGCCTCCAGGGAAAAGGAGGAGGTGAAGAAACTCAAATTCTAGAATTTAACTACTTAGAGAAATGTGGGGAAAGCAGAGGCCTTGAAACAGAGAAATTACAACACATAGCAACAGCTGAAATCAGATGAACGACTGTTTATCAAAAACCTTTGTGATTGAGTAATCAGCAGTTTGAGGGCAGGAACAGAAACTAGACTTTAATTTGTCAATTTTCCTATCTCCTTCTCAGTGTAATTGTTAATTAAAAATAATCTCAAACACTTACTAACAGTGACCGGAAGAAAAAAACATCCAAAAGAGTAAGCATTCTGCTTCTGGGGCTGGACACATTTCTGTCATCAAATACACCTAGACTTGCTAGAATCACACTGGCACCACTAGGTTACCTCCAGGTGTGTCACACTGGAATTCCAGTAGATGCCAGCCTGATCCACTCCCATCCTTGAGCCCCTGGGCTCACAGCCTGAGAAGCCCAGCTAAATATCTGTGTTCAGATAGTAAGTGGCAATTCTGACATTAACTTGGAGATTCTTTGTTATTTAGCAATCAGATTATTCATAAAAACTCTCCAATATGTTTAATATAATAATTCTTCTGACTTTTAGCACTCCTTTCATGCCATGCTCTGAAAGCATTTTGCATCCATTACATCCAAACGGTAAGTACAAGGAAGGAGTAGGATACAGCCATTAAGGAATTTTAATGACAGAGCATTTGATCTTGGTGTGCAAGAAAAATTAATTCTTGTTTTCAGAGGCTAGTAATAAGACTCCCACCTGTATGAGGCCAGAATAAAGCAATCAAAATTAGGGACATTTTTGAAAAAGAAAAGTTAGAACCAGAACATTAGAAATATTCAGCCTTGACCCCAGTGAAATGTGTAACTTTTGGAATTGCATTCACACAATTCAGTGCGCTGTTTGCATCAGAGGATGGAATCTAGTCTATTTGTAGATTATGCTACTGCCAGCAGTTCATCTCAAACTGAATATAACCTGCCTCCCACCATAGACCCAAATACACAGCAGATCAGTGGTAGTCAAACAGAAGCTTAATGTGAAGTGGCAATCTCTCGTTATCACTGGAGTCGGTTTGTGTGACCCCCACTGTTTGTGGGACACCAGTGCAAATCCTGGTTAGCTCTGTTGAACTTGATGGCATTACTTTGGTTTTATCTCAGTGTAACTGGGAGCAGAATTTGGTCAACTGTTTATTTTAGATCCTGCAAACAGTAGTGGTAATTTTCCACAATGGCCCATCAATGGGCCGAAACTCTGCCACAGAGGAGACCTAATTCAGTTTTCATGCCCCTTTGAATTTTGGCATCTCTTCTAAGGATGTGTCCTCACTAGACTTTTGTACCTTGAGTTCACTGATGCCAGTGAACTCGAGGCAGTTAACACGTTTGTAAAATGTGGGCATTCCTCACGTTTGATCCAAGTGACAAACATTTGTTCTTTACCTAAACCGAGATACATTTGAACAAGCACCCTACATGTCAGAGTCTATGGCATTAACTCTGCTTGTGATCTAGTCATCGGTGGCCAGTGACTGGTGTAGCTGAGTTACAGGTAAGGAAAGCTATACTGGTACTGATTGAGCCTTCCCCTGCTTGAAACTGGGATTAGCTCATCCAGTGCAGATCGCAACTTTTCTTTTCTACGCTTGCGGTTTGCAATGTTGCTGCTGCACAGTTACTGGCTGCTGATGGATGAATCAGAGCCAAACCCAAATACAGACAAGGCCTGTATCACTTGGCTAATCTCCTAGGCCATCCAATCACGCATAGCCTACCCTATTTGAAAATGTCCTTTTAAATCCATAAAAAAATTCTGTTTGAGTATAATGATTTTCACAATAAAAATTCACACATGGTAGCACGTCACCCATGTAAGTACACAAACAAGGTAACAAAGGATGGGAAGGGGAGAGAGAGAGGATAATAACAAGCGGTATTGACTCAGCACTGTTTGCATCCACACATAAAGATGGGGACAATGCTGGCTCCTTATCAAGGAGAAGAATCTTGCAGCTACCTGAATAAGATGGTAGATCATAAAGGTTGCAATCCCTGCTCTTCTCCACTCAGGATGAACAAACAGAAAAGAGATGTAAGCTTCATTGTATTTCACGTCTGGCACCATGAAGCCAAAGGCAATGATGACTTTTTTGTAAAGGACAACAACACTGAAGTCTGGATACTGCAGGCATTCTGACAAATCAATTCCTACAGGGTGTGAGAAGAGCACAGCTATAAAGCACTGCAAACCAAAGGGAAATGTTAATTCAATACAAAACAGTTCATACAATATTATACAGTCAGGGCATGATGGAATTTAAGGGAAATTAACAGCTTAAAGAGTGTTAAAAAGCAGGTTTTTCAGGAGAATCTGCTCAACTACTACTTTTTGTTGTCATTTTCAAACTCTTATGCATAGAAAGATGCTATCAGCCTGTAAGGCCAGAAAAGAAGTCAATTGAAGTCAATTCAACTACTGTTGAAGTCAATGGGAGCAGCATTTAGCCCATGTACAGAAGAAAAAAAATCCTTAAAAATGGACTTTACAGCAGCCGGTGCTAAGAAATTAACAACACTGATTCACACCCAAATGGTATGAAAATAAAGACAAAAAACTAACTTAAAATGTGGTTCTGCTCTAAAAAGTGATGGTAAAAATGGCATCTTGTTACCCAACTGATGATCTTCCTGTGTGTATTCAGAGCCACAGCTACTGAATTCATAAAGGGCCCAATTCCAAACACACACATGAATAAAGTTACATGTGTAAATGATAGCTGGACTGGGTCCTAAACGTGTTTGTACTGCTCTTTACTTCTGATAGTACTTCTGCCCTGCATAGCCAATAAAGCTATGGGACAGTGTAATGGATTCTATTACAGCTTGCTCATCAACAGGAGTGTATTGCTGGCAATATGTGACTCCAAAAGAATTTCAGATCTCAGGTTGAGATTCCAGGGCTGCAGACTGAAAAACTGTATTTGTATTTGTACACTGGTCAGATCCGGTCTAGAGCCAGGGAGGTACAATCAACGTGGAACCCCAAGAAGCCATGTGTAAGAAAGCCACCTCCTCTCTTCTGCAGATGAGACCTCTTTTCATGAAGAAGGAAGATAGAGTAACACTGGACTTTTTACAGATGCAAGAAAGGGTTCATAGATTTTGAAATGAAGCACAGAAATTAAAATGATCCTGCCCAGATTTAAATCTGATTTATGGAGCTTAGATTCACTAGAGATTTTTTGCATCAGTTAAATAGAGGAAGTGAGTATCTTTGGTTATGTCTTCATTGGGGGGAAAAAAAAGTTATGGTTTTATGGCAAGATAACTAACTTAAGTTAGTTTTTTTGATGCACAATCTTAGTGGATACAAGGCATTGTAGTTTTTATCTTAGCATAGCCAGTTAATCAGACCTACAATCCCCACCTGGGGTTTACTTCAGCTAGCTACCTCAAGGGGAAAACTATATTGCCTTATCTCTAGTAGGATTTTATTATCTCGGTGTAAAAAACCCAATCCCCCCCACCCCCCCTTTTTTTTTTTTTTTTGCAGTGAAGACATAGCCTTTGTAAAAGCTAGTTTGGACACTCCTCACATGTTTTTGGTTTACCCTCTGCTGATCCCTCCTAGCCTGTAAACAAAAGATTTTAATTCTCTAAGCCTTTACAAAGGTCTGAACTACCTTTAATTAAGTGGCAATAGACTTATCCTTTAAGTCATTTTTCAGAGTAGAACAGTACACTTGATCGGTGTCTGTACAGTCCTTAGTGCAATGGGGTACTGGGCCACGCCTGGGGCTCCTAAGCACTATGGTAACAGAAATCATTAATAATAAATATAAGGGCCAGATTCTCCATTACACCTGGGCAAAGGTAGTGCCCAGTACATGTAAGCCATTACCATTCTAATTTGGTAATATTTTACACCCATTTTCCACAGATGGAATTGCCTAAGCAAGATGCAAGGCAGGGAAGAATCAGACCCTTCATGTTTCCTCATATGCTCATTAAAACCATCACAAAAATGCCAACAACGGATGTATTTGCAAAGGTGGAGTAACAGCATATTGTTTTTCTGTAACACGAATTATTCTTGAGATTTAAAACTTCATGGAATACTGGGAGCAAACAGTGGAATTAACCAATCTCTTGCCTGAGAAAGAGTTGGGTGGAGAGGAATCAGTGATAAGGAGAAGTGTTAATTATCTCAGGGCTGCAGTCTACTGTGAAATGACTCAGAGCTTGTCTGTACACAAAGTTGTATGGCTTTGACTACTGGTTATAAAGCAGTACAGCCCCAACATGGCGTGTATACTGGCTTTATATAAGTACAGTTTAGGGCTCATCTACATGGGAGGTGTTTCCCTTATGCTAGTATAATTATACCAGTATGGTTAAAGCACTGTACCTTATACTGGTTGGTATAACTCTCCTGTTTAGACACACACATTCCAGAATGAGTAACTTTTTTAGGCTGTTTAAACTGCTTCCAAAGCTACATAAGCTAAACCAGAAAAAAGCCACTCTTATGCCATAACTACAACTCCACACAGAATCATAGAATATCAGGGTTGGAAGGGACCTCAGGAGGGCATCTAGTCCAAGCCCCTGCTCAAAACAGGACCACTCCCCAACTAAATCATCCCAGCCAGGGCTTTGACAAGCCTGACCTTAAAAACATCTAAAGAAGGTGATTCCACCACCTCCCTAGGTAACCCATTCCAGTGCTTCACCACCCTCCTAGTGAAAAAGTTTTTCCTAATATCCAACCTAAATCTCCCCCACTGCAACTTGAGACCATTACTCCTTGTTCTGTCATCCACTACCACTGAGAACAGTTTAGATCCATCCTCTTTGGACCCCCTTTCAGATAGTTGAAAGCAGCTATCAAATCCCTCCTCATTCTTCTCTTCTGCAGACTAAATAATCCCAGTTCCCGCAGCCTCGCCTCATAAATCATGTGCTCCAGCCCCCTAATCATTTTTGTTGCCCTCCGCTGGACTCTTTCCAATTTTTCCACATCCCTCTTGTAGTGCGGGGCCCAAAACTGGACACAGTACTCCAGATGAGGCCTCACCAATGTCGAATAGAGGGGAACGATCACGTCCCTCGATCTACTGGCAATGCCCCTACTTATACATCCCAAAATGCCATTGGCCTTCTTGGCAACAAGGGCACACTGTTGACTCATATCCAGCTTCTCGTCCACTGTAACCCCTAGGTCCTTTTCTGCAGAACTGCTGCCGAGCTATTCAGTCCCTAGTCTGTAGCGGGGCATGGGATTCTTCCTTCCTAAATGCAGGACTCTGTACTTGTCCTTGTTGAACCTCAGATTTCTTTTGGCCCAATCCTCTAATTTGTCTAGGTCCCTCTGTTTCCTATCACTACCCTCCAGCAAACGTATCCCTACCACTCCTCCCAATTTCGTGTCATCTGCAAACTTGCTGAAAGTGCAATCCACGCCATCCTCCAGATCATTAATGAAGATATACAACAAAACTGGCCCCGGGACCGACCCTTGGGGCACTCTGCTTGATGCCGGCTGCCAACTAGACATGGAGCCATTGATCACTACCCATTGAACCTGATGATCTAGCCAGCTTTCTATCCACCTTATAGTCCACATAGGGAGTCACACTGGTATAATTAGAGCACTTTAAATTCACACCCTTCCTTATACCGGTATAATTTCCACATGTAGACAAGACTTATTTGTGGAGGTTCTTGTATCAGTATCAGACACCTTTATACCAGTATAATTGTATTCACACTAAGGGTGGTACTGGTATAACTATTTCAGTAGAAAATCTCACCTTTAACTGACACCCGGTGTGACTGCAGTTTGGCTACACATACCCAAGCTATCTTTAATCTCATTAGCTCAGGTACCAGAGCAGGGAAGCCAGGGCAGCTGACCAAAACCCTGGGTAATTACTCACAGGGCTAGCCCACTCTGTCGCATCTTCAGTGCTCTGATACATGAGCTAGCTAGATTAAAACTAGATAGATGTATTTCCACTAGGAGCCTAAATAACTGTGTATTTGGGCCTTGGTGCTTATCACAAATTCCTGTCTGTGCCATAAGGATAGGCACTGAGTGGATGGGGGACTGAGGGATTTGGAGGGATGTGGGGGAGAGTTGTGATAAAGGTGTTCAGTTTCTGTTAGAACCAGAGGGTGTCTCATGCTTTCCAAAGTTGCTTGTGTAAAGACAGACATGCCAATTTATCGACTACTGATTTAGGGCTTAATGGTGCTATTGCAATACAAATAATATCTAATAATAATAATCGACCAAGTGTAGTGCAAATATTGATTTTAAAATATAGGTGTGGACTGCTTGCTTGTGTGTTATGAAAAACTTAATTTGCAGTGTTAGAGATGCTGAACCACATAGCAGATCATCATTACTAAGTCTCTACTGCCTAGGAACCACACCCAAGATCAGGGCTGCATAGTGACATGCATATAGTAAGAGACAGATCCTGCTCCAAGGAGCTTACAATAAAAAAAAATAAATAAAAAGCAACACAGACAAATAAATACTATAATCCCTATTTTACCAAAGGGAAACTGTGGCCCAGAGAGATTAAGGACCTTGCCCATGGTCACATAGGGAGCATGTGGCAGAGGCAGGAATCCTACCCAGATTGCCTGAGTTCCAGTCCAGTGCGTTGCGGCCTTGTGCTTACTGGGAAGAAACTTTCTTCTCACGCCAGTTAGGAACAGTGTCTGGTAAAACCTCTGTTTACTATGATAAGGCCCTGATTCAGCAAAACACTTAAGCGGGTGCTTAACTTTAGGCATGCAAGTAGTCCTCTTAGCTCACACACTCCAAGCACAGTACATGCTTAAGTGCTTTGCTGACTCAAGGCCCAATTGCCCAGTACGGTTTGATCTCAGAAATGTAGAGGCTGACGTCTTTCCACCACAGACCATCTGACAGAATTCCTCTTAAATAAATATTTCTAGAATAACTGAGGCAAACAAATAACCACTGAGGAAACAGACCTGCTCCAAAAATAATTTTTGAAACAAAACCTTTTCTTTCCTAGAAAACCGTACTGAGGGAATCCTACCAGGCCAGAAGAATTCATGGCACATGGAGTTGATCGTGGGGATGTGGTTCGGGCGAACGTAGCAGTAATCAATGGGTGCTTCAGGCTCAGCCTTCCAGTCAGGATCGTTCTTGTGTGGATGGGCACAGATTTCTGCCAGCAGCTGCAGTTTAGGAGGCTTGGTCTCATGGTCACGCCTGCCAGTACCACAAAAACAATCAACAATGTGAAAGACAAGCTGGTAACAATAACTGCCACTGCTACTAAATGTTTGCTGCACAGGAAATATTCCTCTGATATACTACAAGTGCTACAAGAGGACGTTGTGTTCCATTCATTCCTGTGGAAACTTGTGCCCAACCAGGCAAAAATACAAGCTATTCACCAGAAGCCAGGATGCTTTTGCAATCCTGAGCACCCTGCACCAGTCTGCCCCTAAGAATGGGAGGAGAGAATGACAGAAGTGAGATTCAGACTCTAGGAGTCTGTACCTGATGTAAGGTTTCAGAACGCGAGACGTGTAGGGACTGACGATGCTGTGGTCTGTCACCAAGTCTTCTGAGCCTACCAGTCGGTACAGAAATTTTGTTGTCTGGTGCCTATATCCCTTCATAGCAGGCAGCGTAGTCTACATGGCAGGACAAAAATAAATGGTCATGTCAGGGGAGCTGCCAACAGCCTTATGTTTGGAACCCAAAGCTACAGAGGGGAAAAGACTTCTCTCAGGTGGGGTTTCCACCTGTCCGACCAGGGAGTCTGGCACCTACA
Organism: Lepidochelys kempii; assembly: GCF_965140285.1. Lineage (NCBI taxonomy): Eukaryota > Metazoa > Chordata > Testudines > Cheloniidae > Lepidochelys > Lepidochelys kempii. Next base: position 205,432,315 of record NC_136382.1, on the reverse strand, counting down.
GTCCAGTGCTCCTGCCCATAGTGACTCCACAGCTCCCCCAAATTTCAGAGCCTGATCCTGCAAGGTTCTGAGTGCACCCATCACCCACTGTCATCTTGGGAGTGCCCATGGTCCTGGATGGTAAGAAAGTAATGCAATTTGTCAAGGTACTTACACAGGCTCCATCACCAAAGTGTTTGAGTGTAGAAGGAGCATGAGCAACTGGAACTGAGCAACGGTGGCATCTACACGTGTTTGTATTTTATAGAGCAGGGGTGACCAGCCTATGGTTCCGGAGCCCCATGCGGCTCTTCAGACGTTAACATGCGGCTCCTTGTCCAGGCGCCGACTCCGGGGCTGGAGCTACAGGCGCCAACTTTCCAATGTGCCAGGGGGTGCTCACAGCTCAACCCCCGGCTCTGCCACAGGCCCTGCCCCCACTCCACCCCTTCCCCCCCTTCCCTCAGCCTGCCATGCCCTTGCTCCTCTCCCCTCCCCCGCAGAGCCTCCTGCATGCCACAAAATAGCTGACTGGGAGGTGCAGGGAGGGAGGGGGTGGTGCTGATCAGCCGGGCTGCTGGTGGGTGGGAGGCGCTGGGAGCAGGGTGCGGGAGCTGATGGGGGACTGCTGACCTATTACTGTGGCTCTTTGGCAATGCACATTGGTAAATTGTGGCTCCTCCTCAGGCTCAGGTTGGCCACCCCTGGTATAGAGTATTATCCAACTGTAGAATGGAGCTGGGAAGTGCACTGGTGTGGATACAAGTCCTTTAAAAAATGAAGCTCATTCTTGTAATCCTTTTTACTTTGGGAGCCAGATTTCCTCAGTTTGATGTCTACTACATGTAACAGAAACCCGGATACAGCTGGCCCCAGGAACTAACTTGGAATTGAAAGCACTCACCTGGTACCTGTCCAGGATCCTGAAATCCTGGCTAGTCGTTCTGTATGTTGCATGCCCTGCTGGCAGCCTGGAAATGCCTCTTTCTTTGGCTCCATAGATCCCATCAACCAAGAGCAGAGCAGCATTCACAACCTGGTCCAAGTCAAAGAGTGGCAGTCCCCTTTCCCTCTTGGCCTGCCGGACTATCAGCTTGCGCCTCAACCTCCGGGCCTCTGGGGTCATGCTCACAGCATTGGGACAGGCCTCCAGCCTCTTCAGAAGTAGCTTTTCCTCATAGATGCTTACAGATGTGTACTTGGGAGCTTTGGGCTTATTGTCCTTCTCCACCTGTGGCTTCCTCTTGTCTCGCCCCCTGGCCTGTAGGGATGCATTTGAATCTTCAGGGTCTTCGCTGTCAACTTCCATCCTCTCTGCTTTCTCTTCTTCACTCTCCACCTCTTGCTTGATCTGCTCAGGCGTTTTCACTTTCTTTCGGCTCACTATCATAGGCCCAGCACCCATTGGCCCACTAGGAGGGGGAATGTACTCTATTCCTGGATCTATGACTCCATCTCCTTCCATTTCTTCATCATCTGTACAGAAGACCAAAATAACTCAATAGACACACACAAATGCAAACCCAGCATAGCAAGAACATCATCACCCCAGGGGGTTTGTGGCTGTAAGTGTGAAGGAAATATAACGTGGCGTTTACCTGTAATAGCCTGCCTGTCAGACACTCCTGGGCCTACATTTTCAAAAGTAACTAGTGATTTTGGATGCCCAACTTGAGAAATCTTAAAGGAGCCTGATTTCAGGAAGTGCTGAGCACCTGCCATTTAAGGTCTCTTTAAAGTGTCTCACAGTTTGGCCCCTTCAAACAGGGGCAACCGAAACCAATAGTCCCTTCAAAATGTAGACTCATTTTTTTTTTCTATTTTAAAGGAACACTTTTTAAAATTGTTCTTTACTTAATGCCTTCCTTAAAAATTCCTTAAGAGCATGAAAACTGATGCAATAAAATGGCAGAGCTGAGCTGAAGCCTTACAGATTACTGGCCAGATGTTCAGCTGGTGTAAGCTGGACAAGTTCCACTTAAGTTAATGGAGCAAAGCTGAAGTGATATCCTTACTTACAGTGAGTAGTGCTTATTCCATGTGTTCCCCCTATTCATTTCAATGAACTACTCATGGTATAAAGTACTATTCAGCTTCAGTAAGCATCTCACAATCTGACCCAGAATTCATCTCTTTGATTAGGGAATGTTACATGTCTGTACTCAGACAAATGAAAGCACTAGAAAACAAACAAACAAAAACCTCAATACTTTACTGATGTGAAAGACTCTTTCCTTTAAGAGAGCTCTCTAATTTTGCCTTGACCTGACATTGCAACACTATTACCTGTCATATTGTTTTATGCAGGAATTACTGGGTGAAATTGTCTGCCCTGTGTTATAAAAGATGTCACACTAGATGACCAAGTGGTCCCTTCCTGCCTTAGAATCTCTGACTACATCTGTCTGTGAAAATCTAATTTAGATTGTCATGTAATTAGGAAGAAAACTGCACTTTGCCAGTTATTTTCCATCATGCCTTGAAGTAAAGCAAACAGGGTATTCTTTTGTCAAGGTAACTATGTCAACACTATTGTTAGAAACTGCTTGTCACTTCCTATTAAACACAACACATGGCATCTCTTACCATGAAACAAGGCCTGTGGCGGCATTACATCCGGGATGAGATCTGCTTCTGAGAGCAGGCTGGGAGTAGCTGAATGGGAAGCTGGCGTCCCAGGAGCAGAGAAGTCCAGAGATGGGGAAGGAGACGGGCTTGTCAGAGGAGTTCGATCTGAGGAGCTCAAAGATGAGAAGTCAATCACCTCTCCCTTCTCAAGGACCATGTCAGGGCGACGGCCTCGGCTGGTGAATTTGACGGGAGTGGAGGAGGTGCTTCGGTCCAGGAAGCCGGCTGCCTCCTTCTGGGCTCTCCTAATGTCCTTGGCTTCTTGAGTGCGAGACCTCTTCTCCTTCAGCTCCATGGCTGACTCTACAGGATTGCGGCTCACCCGCTTCCTCAGCCCCTCCACTGTAATGATGGGATCCAGAGGTGGTTTTGAAGCTGCTAGAGAATAAATAGTTTATTTATTCTAAAAGGCACTGAGCTTTTGATGCCCCTTTACTCATCATTTGTATCCACATGAGCAAGTTTTGATGGTAGTCTTTTAAGAAGGGCCTTCAAGCCATGGTTGAAATTCTCCCCTGTGTAGAGCATCGAGCATAAAGGTTAGGCACCACTGAAGTCCGATATTGGCCCTTTGCACAGGAGTGAATTTCACTCCTTGTGACTAAACTGACAAAAGATGCTTTAAAAAGAGAAGAACATCAAGGTAACAGGGAGTAGAGAAATTGTGGTAATTACAGAGACAGGAAAGCAATACAAAATACAAAAGCACTTGGATCATTTAAATGACAATACGTGTATGTACGCTACAAAGAGGGTGTAAAAAACTATGGGTCTCTTCTCACACTGGTATAAATCTGGAGAAACTCCTCTGAAGTCAGTGGATTTACACCAGTGTAAAACTAGTGCAAATGAGAGCAGAATCAGGCCCTGTAACCCCACCCACCCCATCCACAGCTGTGCCATTCCATTCTGTGTGTTGTCATCATGACAGTTACCTTTTGCTTTCAGTGCAGATGCAGAGAGCTTCTCTGCTTCGGGTTTCATCGTAGGAGGCTTATTGTGAACAAGTTTCCACCATCCTGGTTCTCCAAATTCCTGTGCCCCTGAGCGGAAAAACAAGGGGCTCCCTACAGAAAGACAACCAGCAACAGTGCTCCACCAAGTTGAAGTCTTCTTCCTAAATCAAGAGAGGGAAAAATGAGAGACACCAAGAACATTTTAATTAGACTTTATTCTCCTTTGCCAAAAAGACTAGGGTGAATGCTTGTGCCATTTACTCTGATGTAGTAGTTCACTTGGCCTCCAGACTTGAAGCATTTCAGCAGTGCCACTCTTTCTGATTTCCACTGGGTGATTTCCAGCTGGAATCTGGGACACCAAGTTCCAAGACCCAGCTATGACTTATCAACTAGACTCTGCTCTGAAAAGCGATTCCATTTTGATGCTCTCTCAGGGACTCGCAATATCAAATATGCGGAGTTTACAAGTAAAGAGATGGTTTTCCTAACTGCTGGTGCTTTGTTTATTCCGGCTTTCACATCACCAACCATAAAGATTCTGTAGTTGGGTCTTAATCAACAGTTCTATTGACAATAAAAGAGCCAGAACAGAATCCAGCTTACTCTCCAGTAGCTGTGCTAACTTAACAGTGCTAAGAAGAATAAAAACTTACTCTGTTGTTAAAGTCAGTAGATAGGACTCAAGACACATAAGGGAGAGGGGTATTGGAAGGGGGAGAGAGAGAGAAGGGAAAGATCTGAGTAAGAAGGTGTCATTTTACATGAGGGGTCGGCAACCTTTTAGAAGCGGTGTGCCAAGTCTTCATTGATTCACTTTAATTTAAGGTTTCGTGTGCCAATATTACATTTTAACGTTTTTTAGAAGGTCTCTCTCTATAAGTCTGTATATTATATAACTAAATTATTGTTGTATGTAAAAAGGTTTTCAAAATGTTGAAGAAGCTTCATTTAAAATTAAATTAAAATGCTGATCTTACACCGCCGGCCCGCTCAGCCCACTGCCCATCTGGGGTTCCGTTCACCTAGGCCGGCAGCGGGCTGAGCAGGGCCTGCGGCCGGGACCCAGGCTGGCAAGGGGCCGGCAGCCACAACCCCAGACCGGCAGCGGGCTGATCGGGACCAGCGGCTGGGACCCCAGATCAGCAGTGGGCTGAGCGGCTCAGCCCGCTGCTGGTCTGGGGTTCTGTCCGCCGGCTCCTGCCAGCCAGGGTCCCAGCTGCCGGCCCCGCTCAGCCCGCTGCCGGTCTTGGGTCCCAGTCCTGTTCACATAGAGTAGGTACCTACCTTCTCCCTGGTTCTGGCCCATTCTCTTCCTCTCTCTGCACTGAGATGAGGGTGGGAGTGCACTGAGAACAGAGCTGGGGGTGAAGAAGCAGGCTAGGGGTTGGGGTGCAGGGTCTGGCCAGGAGCTAGAATGAGGGAGGAGGCTCAGGGTTGGGGCAGGAGGTTTGGGTGTGGAGCACTTACCTGGGCAGCTCCCATTTGGTGCGAGGGGTGCAGGTGGGAACGTGGGGGTATGTGTGCAGGAGCTCCCGTTTGGTGCTGAGGGTGGGGGTGGGGATGTGGATGTGGGGGGTGCAAGAGTCAGGGCATGGGGTGGGGGGGGGCTGGGTATGTGTGGGGGGTGCAAGAGTCTGGGCAGGGAGTGTGTGAGGAGGGTGCAGAAGTCAGGGCAGGGGGCTGGGTATGTGTAGGGGTGCCGGAGTCAGGGCAGGGGGCTGAGTGTGTGTGAGGAGGATTCAGGGTCAGGGCAGAGGGCTGGGGGTGTGTGAAGGAGGTGCAGGGGTCAGGGCAGAGGACTGGGGGGTGTGGGGGGTTCAGAGTCAGGGCAGAGGGCTGGGGGTGTGTGAGGGGGCTGCACAATGGTGCTGTTTGAGGAAAGGTAGTGGGGATGCTCTCTCCCGAACCTGCCCTCGCCCCCCTCTGCTCTTGGGGAACAGCAGCCACCTCTGTAGTATTTTGAAACAGGAGTCAGGCAAGGGGGAAGCAATGAGACATGGTGGGGACAAAGAACAAGGAGGAGGAAAGGAGCAGAACTTCTCCTTCCTTTGCTTTGCTTCCACTGGGTATTACCGCTGGTGGGATTTTTTTTAAACTGCCTTTTTGCTTTTGTTTCTGCACTTGTGAAGAGTATGTACTCTTTGCCTGTGTAGCAGGCCTTACCCATTCGGGCTTGAGGCACTGTCACTTCCTCGGTTTCCCCTTCTTCCCCAGTTAATCCAACTTCACCCTGTGGGCATTTTCTCACTAACTCCCCTTTTTGGGGGAACTGGCATGATGAACACAAAGTTCACAACAACACAAATCTTCCATCCAGCCCTTCCTAGCTGGCTCCCATCTTTCATACGTGGTACTTAGTCCTGAACATGCTACAGCTCTTCTCCTCAGGCTCACAATCCTTTCCAGCCCTCCAAGCTGTGGCTTCTCTCCCAGCAGCAACCCGCTCCTGCAAGTCCCTCAGCTAAGACTTGTTCCTCAATAGGCTCTTGCTCCCTGCAGGTCTCTCTCTCTCAGGCCTTCTGCCTGGGAGCACTGGAGAGTTGTTACCAACCTGCCCTCTTCCAGCAGACTCCCTGAACTCTCTCTGAGTGCTCTCTCAGGCTGCCTTTGCATTTCCCAGCAGGCCTGGTTTTGAGTCACATGCTCTCATCACATGATCTAGTGGACTGAGAAGTAACCTAGTCACATGTGAGACTGAACCCAGGACTCCCTTTAAATGGCCACCTCAACCTGTGACAGCAGGTCAGACGGTGTTGAGTTTTTTTGTAGGCTGCCACAAGGCAAGCCAGCCATTTAACAGAGTTCTGGGTTCAGCCTCACCTGTGATTAGATTCAAATGAAGCAGCTGCACCACCAAGTTCTGGGACAACATGCAGGGCAGAAGTCATTTTGCAGGAGGCTGTTCTGGTTTCTCTCCTCCAAGCAAGTGGAACCATCCTCCATTCTCCCACAGGGGTGCATGCATGGAGGACAGGAAGCATTCCTGCTGGAGGCTAGGTGTAACAAGGAAAGGAGAAGAGTGCATGCAACCTGTCTCAGAATCGAGTAGCACACACAGGAAGTGATGGATCTCACAGAGAGGGAGAATGAGCCATCAGCTGTCTCCCTATCATGATGCTGCTGCCTGCAAAGAAGTCAGTCCTAAAACCTCTAGAAGCAGAGCCTGGTGGGACAGCTGCCTCATTTGAATCCTGTTTTATTGGTACCTTCAATGGTGGTGGTCAGGGTAACACAGAAATCAGGTACCTGTGTTTTAAACAGAAACAATAACGCAAAGAAATACCTTCCAATTAGACTGAAAGGCCAGATACTTATGTCCATTCTGTCAATCCAAACTATAACTCCAGAGGCTTGTTTTGTCTCCCTTGTGTCCCCACTGGCATATGCGTGTCTCTTTTCATCAGAATCAGAACAGATTCAGTGAGTTGCAGGGCATACTTAGAAAAACACATTCCATGCTCTGCGTGCCTAACAATGTCAAACTACTGTGCTGAGAGAGAAAAGGGTTATCAGCTTTGAACAGGACCTTTTATTCTGTTAGCTACTTTCCTGACACCATTAAATCAATTAGAAAATAGAATGATCCCTGCTGCTGAAGGAAAATCTTATATTGACTCTCTCCTTATCACACGCATCCAAAGGTCACACATGGTATAAGCAAACTTTGGTGTACATCCCTGAAATTTTTAGGCTATCCCAGAATGGTTAAAAATGTAAAGTAAGCCACTTTTTTTAACCCCCCGAATTTATAGCTAAAACATATACTTAGGGCCCTACCAAATTCATAGTCCATTTTGGTCAATTTCACAGTCAAAAGATTTTAAAAATCATAAATTTCATGATTTCAGCAATTTAAATATGAAATTTCACGGTGTTGTAATTGTAGGGGTCCTAATCCAAAAACTGAGTTGGGGGAAGGGGGTTGCAAGGTTATTTGGCGGGGGGGGCGGAGAGGATCGCAGTACTGCTACCCTTACGTCTGCGCTGCTGCTGGCGACACTGCCTTCAGAGCTGGGCAGCTGGAGAGAGGAAGCTGCTGACCAGGAATTTGGTAGGGCCTTACATATACTGTGAAAAACACCACAGTGTCACAATATTTTGTAGTGACTAGCAAACAAGAGATTTCATTAAGAAAAGATCCAAAATAAGATGAAATAGGAAAAATTAGTTTCTTTCTCTGTGGGTTCTGATCCCACATCTATTTTATGTCAGTGTCATTCTATTCATTTTGATGGCATCCTCCCTTATTTACACCTGCGTAAATGAAATTAGAATCAGGCCCTATGTGTTCAGCAATTAAGTGAGATTTTAGGGTTATGATTTTGGAGGGTTACGCTGAACGGAAGCTGGGAAATTCCCACAAAAGTACAAAGCTCTGTGTCCAGTTCTGTACAACACTAACTCTCTTTCACTATGTAACAGGTTTATTCCTGAGAAATCGCTTTGTACCCCTGTTTGAGCTCTGCAGATCAAACCCTCCACTTTCTTCCTTCTTGTCCGCCCTGAATTGAATAGAGAGAGAAATCTCTGAATAGTCTGGAATTCCTGTTTCCTGAGTAACACAATTTCTTCCCTCTGTGATCTCCATTCCAAGTTTCAGGGAAATATTGGCTTTACCTGTTCCCTAATAGGAAAGTCCAGTGTTTCTCAATAAAAGCACAAATATCTTCTTTCCATCTGAAGTATCCTTGACGGCCAGTTCCTTCCAGAGACAGGTTGTACATCGCCAGCATGACAACCTGGAACACAAAAGGGAATGGATTCAAATAGTCCATTAACATTTTGTCTGGCGGGGAAACACCCCCTCCACTCTTTGCTGATTTGACCTATTTATGTAAAGCTTCCAATTGATTCACAACCACACAGCCAATCTATGTAATCCATGATCTTGTTAATTGTACTTATCCTTTCTTCCTTCCTATTGTTTGTCACACTCACCTGCTTTATTCACCCAGGGACTCTCTCATGCCAGGGGAATCCTCAGCTATCTGGTGATGCTGCTTTATAGCCCCTTTGCACAGCTTGAGTGGCATAAAAGAGCTATATCAGGGGGTGAGGATCCAGACTGGGGACAAGACGTCTTTTCTCTCCAGAAAGGATGGGTACCAAATGCCCCAGTTTGCTAATCTTATAGAAATGTGTGCACAAGGACAGACTCTTCAGGTGTTTTTATTTGCTTAATGTCTTCTTTCCACTTAGAATCCAGTAAAAGCAGAGCAATCTATAAAAATACATTGCATCCCATGGATCACTCTGCTTTTGCTTTGTCTTTATTGAACACAGTCCTTTTAGAGCACATTTACATACATCACAAACAAACACAATTGACTCACTAAGAGCCTAAATTAAAGCACAGTTTTGGAAATCTGTCTGTTTGTGAATAAATCTAAGAGGACAAACTATCAATTACACTGAACCACTTCAGCCTGGAATACAAATATTAATGGTGCAGATGAGTTTGGAGCTCCTGCTGTCAACCACTCAACTCCCGTGGAGGCTGTCTCCTATAGAGACTTATTCTCTTCTTTCTTAGGGCTCTGGAACCTACTTTGGCAGGAGATGGTCTCCTAACCAAGTACTACTAATGCTAACGGGAGAATACATACAGTCTTTAGGTTTTTTCCCAAAATCCTTTCCATGTTTGTTAACTGCTGCTCTAGAACTTTACACACTGAACCAGGGTCACTGCAGAAACAGCTAGGTGGGAGTGTGTCCCACCAATGACAAAACACAGGTCAGAATTTTAAAAACGCTGCTCCTTTCAACAGGTGAAATTAGATGGTCACAATAGTCCCTTCTCACCTTAAGCTCAAGGAATCCAAGGAATCTCACCTTAAGATCAAGGAATCTGGGTTTTTTCATATGCGAGCTAAGGTGATTCTGCCACTTCCCAATACCAGACTTGGCTATCCTGGAGGCATTGCTTCTTGTCTAAACTGCCTCTGAGAAGGTGCATTTTCTTTGTTTTCTCTTGTCTTTCTTCCTTGTTACCTCTGACTTTTTCTCTCTCCCCTTTGTCACTCTCCTTCTGCTATTCTAGAAACCGATGTAGTCTAATGCTAGTAGCATTTATTGGACCAGAATCTCCAGACTGGCCAAGCTGAGCTCAGTGCACGATTAGAGCAGGAGAGGTGAGGGGGGGCACCTGTGCATCCCAAGATCCTATGATTTCCTGGCACCAGCCCAAATCCCTGACATAAATTCAGCTGTCAGGCTGGTCTATCTTCCACCTGCTGCCAATGATCCCTAGAGGCTTTTCTGGATCCAGGGATTGCTGATGATCACGGGGGTCTCAAGATGCCCTGACTGTAGCCCCTTTCACCAGGCCATACACCCATGCTGGTTGCTAGAAGAGGGTGACATAGAAGTTACTACAGAAGCTCTAAGCCACCCGAAGGAGGACAAATCTTCAAGTGGCTGGATCTGCCAGCTATGAGTCTGCTTAGTGCCAGCTGGAGTAGCACAAAGCAGCTCTCGTACTCTGGGGCATCGAGTATTATTCCTAACTTCATTTAGAAGATGTGCACACACAAAACGCTGGGCCCATGAGCAGCAGCAACGGACAGTGAAGTGGACATTTCTAATGATCCATGCTGAGACAAAGCATCGCTACTGCTCAGAGGGCACAAACATATGCCTCAGCACCACAGCACTGTACATATTGGCTGGGATCCTGTATCTGAAATAAAGAACGCTGAACTGCAGCAGTCGCCACGGCTGGATCAGATTCACCATTCTGTGATGCAAACATGGATTTGGGCCAGCATGTCTAAGTTGGCTAAATCCTTCTCTTCCGTTTCCCTAATGGAAAGGTAAGACAAACATTCTAACTGTTATACTCAGATGATGTACCTCAGTCAGACTCAGTCCTATTCCAGCTGAGTGTTTTGCTGTATTACTTTTCCAACAATGCCCATATGCCAAAAAATTGTTAAATGCACAGCAGCTAAATCACATTCTCTTTTCTTTTCTAAAATTGTGTTCAGTTGTATTGAGCAATGCACAATATTGATGAAAAATGGGGAACTTGGCTTTTTTACAACACATTAAGACAATCTTTTCAATTTACTCACAGAAGTCCCACTTTCTGATAAGCAGGTACATAGCAATCCACAAAAAACTCACAGGTAAATTTCTTCACCACCTGTGACTAACTCCGAACTTCTAGGTGTTATGCACATTGTACACACAGCAACTTTTGAAGGTCTTGTTGGTTTTATGCCTGAGTGAATGCTTTTACTTACTTGCTGCCAGGTTAGTCTCAGCCGTTCAAACATCTCCTTTCCATCTTCTGAGCAATCAGAGCAAGTAAACCTGAAAAAGTTATCTCCCTTGAGGTAGCTGAGTTGTTCTCTCAGCTGACCTAAAACAAACAAGCAAAAGGGATATGCCTCAGTCCTTTTATAGGAAAAATGGAGCAAAGTAAATTTGGATTCAGAACAGTGTTTATCCGCTGAGCAAGAGATCAGCAACCCTGATAATTCCATAACAGAAGTATAGAAACTCAGTGTGATGCTTAATTTACAGATACAGAAGTCAACAAGGGATCAACAGCAAAAAAACCACACATTAAAGAGGGGCTTTCCTACCTAATACTTGAATACACGTAAAAAGGCAAAGATTTTAATACATGCAATGTTATTGGAGACGAGTCAGTCCCAGGATATTAGAGACACAAAGTGTGGGAGATATTATCTTTTATTGGACCAACTTCTGTTGATGAGAAAGACAAGCTTTTGAGCCACACAGAGCTCTTCTCAGGTCTGGGAAAGGTACTGACACACTCAGTACCTTTCTCCGACTGTAATTGAAACACTAACTGAAAGAGATTAGAAAAAATATATTTCCATTTTTTTCAGCTTGTTTACATTGCGCATTTGACAGCACTTTGTGTCTAGTCACTTTCACTAATCATTCTAGTGATCAATTTCCCTTGTTTGGGTCTTTCAAACAGCAACAGAAGACAGAAAAAAAAAGTATACATAAAAAACTGATTGTCAAACCACAATAACTGGCAAAAGGACGCAGGATCAGATGTAGTACCTAAACAGACTAGATTTCACGTTGACTGTGTCCCTTTAACTTCTTCCTACTGAACACCTTTCAGAGTAACAGCCGTGTTAGTCTGTATTCGCAAAAAGAAAATGAGTACTTGTGGCACCTTAGAGACTAACCAATTTATTTGAGCATAAGCTTTCGTAGATCTTCTACACTTTCCACAGTATGCATCCGATGAAGTGAGCTGTAGCTCACGAAAGCTTATGCTCAAATAAATTGGTTAGTCTGTAAGGTGCCACAAGTACTCCTTTTCTTTCTACTGAACACCAAATGTGAAATTCTGGCTCTAGTAAAGTCAATGGCAAAATTCCCAATGACTTCACTGGAGAAAGGATTTCACGCTACAGCTTTTGGCAAACTGGGCAGTTGAACTAACTGACAGGTGTGCAGCAAGCCAGAAGAATTCAGTACTTCCTGCCACAAAATGAACAGTGTTCAGGTAGATCTTGATTTTGGAAAGGAAAAACTGCTGTACTAGAATATGAAGAAAGCTAAAAGAGTTTATATAATGTTAAATGGAGATATTGGAAAGATCATTTTAGCTATTTAGCACAAAATACCTTCTTCCCAGGACTGCTGCTACTGGTTTTATATTGTTCTGTGAATACTAATTTAAGTTCAGGAGACCACGGAACCATTCCTATATACAGAAGGCTGAAATTTATTCATACATCCCGCTGAAATGACAAACCAATCAGGAAAATAATAGTTACCTCTTATGTAGCACTTTTCATTGGTAGACCTTTACAAAGGAATTGTCAATATCCCTGTTTTACAGATGGGGAAACTGAGGCACAGAGAGGGGAACTGACTTGCCCAAGGTCACACAGTAGGCCAGTGGCAGAGCTGGAAATATAACCCAGATCTCCTGAGCCACAGACCAGTTCTCTATCCACTAGGCATCCCTGCCTCCCATACATTCAGGAAAAGAACATGCATTATTTTCTGGGAGGAAAAGAACCAGTAAACCCAGAAAAGGAAAGTGACAAAGATAACAGAGGAAAATCTTGACCCTTACTTGCTGGTATCCACTTCTGACACTTCTCACAGTAATAGGACATCTCCTCCATCCAGGATGCATCCCCCTCATCACTGTTCAAGGAGTCTCCACTCTGATCATGGGATAAATCCACTGAAGCCTGATCCTCAGATTCAACAATCAGGAGAGTCTCCCCTTCCACCTCACCCTCCTCCAGCCCTTCTGAAGTTGATGTCCTTGTAGCTTCGTCATCATGACGACTCATCAGCCCACTCATGTGAACGTTATTATCCATCCCTTCCTGGCAAGTAGAGGAAGATTTTTTTTACATTACATGGGGCTCTCCCTCCCAGCATTTAAAATACTATCCATATAAGGTGAGCCAGCCAGGTATGAAGCCTCCTACACAATAGTTCTGCACAAGTGAAAATACAGAAGCTAGAGAAAAAACTTTGTGTTTGCACTTCTTAATGTATATAATTTCCTGGACTTGATTAAAATGTATCTAAAAGAGATGGACTTTCAGAAATGACTTCTGTTTACTCAAACACCTGGGAATAGTCAAATACAAATCCTTGCTGTGTTCCTCAGTCCAAACTCTAATACTTCAGTTCTAGGTCTAGGATTGTGGGGACCCCTTTTCCATTAATATCTTGTCTCTTTCTGCTTCAAGTTGCTTGGTCAGAGTAATCTGTTCTTGTAAAAGACGAATGTTTTCCAGTTTACGGCTTTGTCTCTCAAGGTCTCTGATTACTCCTTCGTGCAGCCTCTGAAAATACAAGAGACGGTTCATTATAGTGTGTCCTGGGTTGCATAGGACTAATGCCCATTTGCATTCCAACCTCTGTCACCCTCTGCCAAGCGTATAACTGTTACAAACCTTTAATTCTCTGTTAGCAACCTGAGCTACTTTTGGAGTCTACAATTACAAGAGCTGAGATCTGATGTGTGGATGTTGATAAACTACTGGTTGTATGCCAGGAATACTGTATTTGTTGGCTTAGCTGTATGATCTTAATATAATGATAAAGCGTTGGACAACTGTAAATATTGTATATTGATAAGCTCCACAAAATTATGGAGAGACAGCAATCTCTCCATAGAAGATTGACTTCTCCCCCATCCTTACCAGAACTCAACTAATCTGCCCCAAATTTCTCAACCTGTGTTCCTCTGCTTGAGAAGAATTTCTAAGGTGACCTGAAAAGAATGTTAAGAAGAACTTTTCTGCTTCTTTATTATGTATAAAAGCTGGCTGAAAAAGTTTATTTCAGCTTGTTTTTTTTTAACTTAAAAATATCTGGTATGTAAAGTCTTCCCTGGTTTTGCTGGAGATCCACTGGAGGTCCCACAGCACGTTTATTGTGGGCTCTTGAAAAGGTAGGACGTATTTGAAGAATCACATATTTTCTTCAAAATGTTCATTAAAGTTAAATAGACATTGGTATACACAACATGGAGGCTACATTTTTTTTAATGAAAATTTAATAGGATTACTATAACTGAAAGAAAAACAGTTTTTCCACTTTTTTATTTTGTGCACTTGACAGCATTTTGGTCCTAATCCCAGGGACAGACCTCTGCACCCATGCAGAGCCTGCAAATTTCAGTGGGGATTCCAATGCACACATAGGGGTCCACCCACACAGAGCTCACAGTATTTTGTATATAGTTAATTTAACTGTTTCCCCTGTATAGTAAGTCAGACCTTGATCCTGAAACTGGATCTCTGCAAGTGGATCCAACTGCTGAATCTGGGCCTTTGCCAATTTCCTTTTTTGTTTATGTGGGTATTTTGCGTAACAATAGGGGAAAGAAAGGCATACTGAAAACAAGAAAATACATCTGCAAAATCATAAAAGTTGGCAAAGGAACTATGTGGCAGGAGTAGTACCTGAAACTGTTTATAACTCCTAGTAGATTTCAAGCTGATGGTGGCACATTTAACAGAAGATATTAAAATATGATATTTGATTAGGAAAACACATGAAATGGTTGCATTGAAGCCAATACTGTAACAAACACAGGGTTCTGACCACATGGATCCAACTTCAGGATCAGGGCCATATTTTTTTACTACCTATGTATGATCTTGATCCTTGAAAGGCTTATATGCCCACCTAATTTACTAATTGATATATGTAAAGTTAAGCTTTGCATCATGGATGAGGGTTTTTTTTAACAATGAACAAAATCATCCAAAGCACAGGACTTAGTAGTGATGGGGGACTTCAACTACTCAGACATCTGTTGGGAAAATAACACAGCAGGGCACAGATTATCCAACAGGTTCTTAGAATGTTTTGGAGACAATTTTTTATTTAAAAAGGTGGAGAAAGCTACAAGAGGAGAAGCTGTTCTAGATTTGATTTTGACAAATAGGGAAGAACTGGTTGAGAATTTGAAAGTGGAAGGCAACTTGGGTGAAAGTGATCATGAAATGATAGAGTTCATGACTCTAAGGAATGGTAGGAGGAAGAACAGCACAATAAAGACAATGGATTTCAAGAAGGCAGACTTTAGTAAACTCAGGGAATTGGTAGGTAAAATCCTATGGGATGCAAGTCTAAGGGGAAAAACAATTGAAGACAGTTGGCAGTTTTTCAAAGAGACATTATTAAGGGTACAGGAGCAAATGATCCCACTGTACAGGAAAGATAGGAAGTATGGCAAGAGACCACCCTAGCTTAACCAGGAGATCTTCAATGATCTAAAAGTCAAAAAAGAGTCCTATAAAAAGTGGAAACTCGGTCAAACTACAAAGGATGAATATAAACAAATAACACAAGTATGTAGGGACGAAATTAGAAAAGCCAAGGCACAAACTGAGATCAAATTAGCTAGGGACATAAAAACAAGAAAACATTCTACAAATACATTAGAAGCAAGAGGAAGACCAAGGACAGAGTAGGCCTCTTACTCAATGAAGGGGGAAAGACAATAACAGAAAATGGCAGAACGTGCTTAATGACTTCTTTGTTTCGGTTTTCGCCAAGAAGGTTGGTGGAGATGGGACGTCTAAAATAGTGAATGCCAGTGAAAATGAGGTAGGGTCAGAGTCTAAAATAGGTAAAGAACAAGTCAAAAATTACTTAGGCAAGTTAGATGTCTTCAAATCACCAGGGTCTGATGAAATGCATCCTAGAATACTCAAAGAGCTGACTGAAGAGATATCTGAGCCATTAGTGATTATCTTTGAGAAGTCATGGAAGACTGGAGAGATTCCATAAGATTGGAAAAGAGCTAATAGAGTGCCCATCTATAAAAAGGGAAATAAGGTCAACCCAGGGAATTATAGACCAGTCATCTTAACTTCTGTACCCAGAAAGATAATGGAGCAAATAATTAAGCAATCAATTTGCAAACACCTAGAAGATAATAAGGTGATAAATAACAATCAGCATGGATTTGTCAAGAACAAATCATGTCAAACCAACCTGATAGCTTTCTTTGACAGGGTAACAAGCCTTGTGGATGGGAGGAAGCAGTAGAAACAGTACATCTTTAATAATGCTTTTGATACCAACTCGCATGACCTTCTCATAAACAAACTAGGCAAATACAACCTAGATGGAGCTACTATAAGGTGGGTACATAACTGGTTGGAAAAACGTTCCCAGAGAGTAGTTATCAGTGGTTCACAGTCATGCTGGAAGGGCATAAGGAGTGGGGTCCCGCAGGGATCAGTTCTGGGTCTGGTTGTGTTCAATATCTTCATCAATTATTTAGATAATGGCAAAGAGAGTACATTTATAAAGTTTGCGGACGATACGAAGCTGGGAGGGGTTGTAAGTGCTTTGGAAGATAGGATTAAAATTCAAAATGATCTGGACCAACTGGAGAAATGGTCTGAAGTAAATAGGATGAAATTCAATAAGGACAAATGCAAAGTACTCCATTTAGGAAGGAACAATCAGTTGCACACATACAAAATGGGAAATGGCTACCTAGGAAGGAGTACTGCGGAAAGGGATCTGGGGGTCATAGTGGATCACAAGCTAAATATGAATCAACAGTGTAACACTGTTGCAAAAAAAGCAAACATCATTCTGGGATGTATGAGCAGGAGTATTGTAAGCAAGACACAAGAAATAATTATTCTGCTCTACTCCATGCTGATTAGGCCTCAACTGGAGTATTGTGTCCAGTTCTGGATGCCACATTTCAGGAAAGATGTGGACAAACTGGAGAAAGTCCAGAGAAGAGCAACAAAAATGACTGAAGGTCTAGAAAACATCACCTATGAGGAAAGATTGAAAAAACTGGGTTTGTTTAGTCTGGAGAAGAGAAGACTGAAGGGACATAACAGTTTTCAAGTACATAAAAGGTTGTTACAAGGAGGAGGAAGAAAAATTGTTTTTCTTAACCTCTGAGGATAGGACAAGAAGCAATGGGCTTAAATTGCAGCAAGGGCGGTGTATGTTGGATATTAGGAAAATCTTCCTGTCAGAGTGGTTAAGCACTGGAATAAATTGCCTAGGGAGGTGGTGGAATCTCCATCATTTGTGATTTTTAAGAGCAGGTTGCACAAACACCTGTCAGGGATGGTCTAGATCATATTTAGTCCTGCCTTGAGTGCAGGGGACTGGACTAGATGACCTCTCGAGGTCCCTTCCAGTGCTATGATTCTATGATCATCAGGACACAAATGTATTCACAGGCACCACAGCTGACTGGCTGAATGCTGCAAAAATAATTTATGAATAAATTAATAGCCAAATGACAAAAAAGATGAATACTTTATTTGATTAATATCGTCTGATACGAGGTTGGGCTGGCTGAATAGAGCTAAAAATGCATTGGCAAATCATTTATTTGAAAAAATTGACCCAAAAATGATCAAATAAACTACCTGTGAATATTGTGACCAATTCTAACAGAAAGAGGCTTTATTTCTCACTCAGAATCCAAGTACACATTTCAAGGGAAATAATTTGTTCCATCAAAATCATCAAGAAAAAATATTTTGTGCAAGAAATATTTTAATCTTATTTTCAAAAATATGGAGTCAAAGACAAAAAGTATTTCACCCAAAAATATCAATCTCTCTGGAAATGAATTTGATGGCAGAGGTTCTTTCCCATCAGTTTCAGTCAATTTAATTCAGGTTATAAAATTACTACTATCCTGACAGACTAGTTAGGTAGTATTAGTTAATGAAAATACAGAAAAGAGGTAGAGATTTTGATCAATGCAGGCATCAAGCATGTCTCTTTATCCAATAAAATACAGCAATCTTGTAACCTACCAGGATGTGTTTTCATTCACTTTAGTGCTACACAGCTACAGGTATATACAGGTTTTGCAAAAAACCTTTATATTTTGTCCCAAATGACAGAGAGCTACCATCCATCAGTAGCACAATCAGAATACATACAAACTGACTTGGGTCTGGTCTATACACAGAAGTTGCACCAGTTTATTTTTTACATCAATTTAGTTAAACCTGTGCAAGTTTAAATTCAGTTGGCTTATCTCGAATTAGTTCATTAAGGCCAAAAATTTCTTAAATTAAATCAACATAAAGCAGACAGGAACTGATTTAAGTGTCCACATTCGGGGGTCTGCCTTGGGTTTAACTAAATTAATTTTTAAAACAATTTAGATAAACTGGTGCACTTTTGAGCATAAACAAAGCATTAGTAAATGCTGATTATCAGGCCCTGGATTAGACAGGCCATTTTTGCTTATACAGGGCAGGAGAGCCGGGGGAAGAGTACACAGATGTACAAGGTTTCAGCCATGTCTACACTATGGACACTACAACAGCACAGTTACAGTGTTGTAACAGTGCTGCTGTAGCATCATAGCGTAGATGCTTTCTACAGCGACAGGAGGTGTTTTTCCATTGCTGCAGGACACCACCTCCCCAAACAACAGGAGCTAGGTCGACGGAAGCATTCTTCAGACCATGGAGTACCAGAGCTATGCTGATCTAACTTTTAAGTACAGACCAGGCCTTAGTTATAGCTAAGAAACTAGGGAATCTGTTTCAGAGTAACAGCCGTGTTAGTCTGTATTCGCAAAAAGAAAAGGAGTACTTGTGGCACCTTAGAGACTAACCAATTTATTAGAGCATAAGCTTTCGTGAGCTACAGCTCGCATCTGAGGAAGTGAGCTGTAGCTCACGAAAGCTTATGCTCTAATAAATTGGTTAGTCTCTAAGGTGCCACAAGTACTCCTTTTCTTTTTAGGGAATCTGTGTGAACCTTTGAAGGCTGTATCCATCCACACCTCCATCCCACTCCACACCATCTTTTTCATTTCATGTCTCTGCTTTCCCCCATAGCCCTAACCAGGGACTCTGCTCTCCTTGTAATCTTTAGGTCCCCATAAAGCCTGTGGTCATCAGTCCCTGCATCTGGGGTAACTAGAAATGTAATGGAGAATCTCACCTTTCATTTAAGAATGATAAGTTTTTGGCCCTACTGCTTGTCAACAGAGCCTTGAAAATGTGAACCAATTTAAGTTGATCACTAGGGTTGAAAGGATCAAGCAGCTGGAACCCACTTCTGCATCAGGGCTCTGGGGAATGCTAAATATTGCCCAGTGCACACAATCATTTCATGTAAAATTCAGTTAAGTTTGGGGTATATCCCAAAGAATCATCTCACTAACCCTCCCTAAAATTTCTAGGCCAGCTGTGTGTGCCTAAAGTAGTGTGATCATGATGGAGGAGGAACAGATTACAATTTGGGTGGAAAGGGATGGGGACATAACATTGTTTCACAGGCCACCCAACAAAATGCTAATGCTGACTGTGCCCCACGAGACAGATTTTCCCAGCTAACCAACAAGCTCCTCTGTACCCTCCACCTTTAGAGGGTTTCACTCAGTCCATCGGATCTGGCAATACAGTACATCTGCTAGGCAGCTGGACAACTGTTTCAATTATTCATCCTCTGGGATTTCCAGTCAGAAGTACAGTGGCAATCTTGAACGTGCCTGACCAAAGACACTCAATACTATTCTGTGAATGGAGCCGAAGTTGAAGGTAGTAGCAGAAACACTTCTGAACCTACAGGAATCTTCATAGTTCTAAGGGATGGGACTAGGGAGAGAAGCCTTATGGTCAACAGAGAAAGTCTAAAGGAGGAATTGTGGCCTGGGGCTATGGAAACTATAGAAAGGGAGGGGGCATTGGAAATGATACAGAGAAAGATGGGGACAGGACTGTTTGGAGTCAGGCTAAGTCCCCATACTTTTTGTAATCTTAAAAAATATATGAGCCATCTTGAGGGACTGACCACATGAATTTATCCACTACACAGTTCCCCTTTTACATACACATACATGTGCAAATTACATTAGAAGAACACTAAGTTTGCATAGTTAAGCACTCAAGAGAGAGGAAATGCCAGATGTACCACCTTAATTCAGCCCCTTGCGTGGATGCAATATGATACAGCCTTTAATTACATGATCACATGCTATTTTTCCTCACAGCATCCCTGTGCACAGAATGGATAGTGCTGACTTAATGAACACCTTTTCTCCCCATGTGTGACTCCTGTCCCAGTCCTGTCTCCCCCATCCAGTCCCAGTCTAATGCCCTACCCAGTCCATCTTCCCTTCTGGGTTTCCCATTCAAGTCCTAGTTTCATCCCAATCCCAGTTTCTTTGCACAGCCACCAGGTTCCTTGTCTCAATCCAATTCCCTCAACAACCCCATTCCTGGTCAGGCTCTTGTACCTTCTGCATACAAGTCAGGCAACTTCCTCCTCCACACTGTTTGGTGATGAAGCAGTGTGAGGAATGAGAGCACAAGACAGTCGCCCTGTTCTCAGTTCTGGTGCCCGACCCCACCCCAGCACAAAGCAGTAGGGAGCAGCAATTGCAGCGAAAGTTCTGCTCAGCTTCTAATCTACAGCCCCAGGATGGAGCATACTCAACGCAGACTGAATCTTCAATTAAATTAGCTACTAAACGCCACCAACTCTCTACTGAGCATGTGCGAAATGAAATATTTCAAAGGCTTATAATTTGGCCAGTTTTTCACAGAACAGAAGAAAGGCACATCCATGATACAAAGGCCAAAGGCCAACTCTTTGCTCCAAAGCAAGGAGGTGCTTGTACTTCTCAACAAACTGTTTGAAAGAATTATTTTAACATGGACAAAACAGTGCATTTTCCCAATTGTTGTCCTTGAAAATGGCTGAATGATTTTAGCTCAAAAAAAAACCAAAAACCAAAACAAAACAAAAACCACCAGACCAAGACATACAACCAGCACTGAAAATTTCAGTCTGAACAATTACAGTTTGGCAAAGTGATAAGGAACTGAAAACGGGATCCTATAATGGGAACTGTTGGACAACCCTAACTATAGGTGGTGCTCCCAGTCCCACCTACAAGAAAGTATTTAATTCAGAATTAGAACACTTTTAGTCAGGTTCTTCCATACAAGGACTCGGCATCTTCTCAAGTGACATTTCATAGCTTGTAGGAAACTACCTTCAGGGTTGGGGTTCACCAGCAGCTTTCAGATATGCATGTACAAGGCAAAAATCTTCTCAAGTTTAAAGCCCATGCAAAATCTTTGTCAGCTATGAGATTGGATTGCTAGACTGCATATCCATCAGTGCAAACCGTGAAATGCAAAGGAACAAGCAGTTAAGGCAGTCAATGCCCCATCAACTCCTTTCCTCAACCACCTCCCATAACTTCACCCAGATCAGCAACCAACGTGCACCCTTAAACAAGACAGAAGTCTACCCCCATATCGATTTAATACCCAAGTGCCTATCTACAGCCCTTCTAGGAGATGAGATTGAGAATGTGATAGGTGCTTGGAAAATTTACTGGACATATACTAACCAAACAGTCAAACTTACTAGCCTAATTTTGATATGAACTAAAAGAGGAGGGCCATGACAGAAGAAGGGCTGGGCACAGAAGGGGGTGGATGCAGTTAAGGGGAAGCCACAGGAATGGGCAGGACTCCAGAAGGGAAGAGGCAGGGGGAACAGGCAAGACTGGGAGAAAGGGTATTATTTGGATATGTGACAGATAGGTCTAGGCCTGCCCAAAACCAAAGGCCCTCACGGCGAGGAACTGCTAAGCCCAGGCCACAAGTGAGTAAATAGGGCAACAAATGAAAAAACAGGAACGGAAGTGAGGTCAAAGTTTGAAACTCAAGAAACCAGAATGGGACCCCAAGCAGAGAACCCTGGACAGCACCCATTGCATTTCAAAGGCATCTAAGGACTCAGTGGACACTGCCCAGAAGAACTCTGCAAATGGACGTGATCAAACAAGGGAACAGAAATAGGTCCCTCAAAAACAGAGCACCCCACTTTTCAGCTTCCAATGGCCATCTTGGCCCTTCCAGGAGGAGGCGGACGAGGAGGTCCCACATACAGACTCTCTCAGCATAGCTCAGAGGAGGGGAAATGCGTGAGTCACGAGTGGGTTCAGACGCTCTCGGCACAGCTGGGAGGAAGGAGATGCCATGGAACACGAGCGCGTACAGACGCTCTTCTCAGCACGCCTCGAAGGAAGGGGATGGCGTGGAGCATGATCAGGTACAGACACTCTCGGCGCGCCGTGGAGGGAGGGGATGCCACAGAGCATGAGCGCACTAGCGAGGAGAGTCGGAGACCGCTACCCGGGGCCCCGCGAGAGTCGAACTTGTGAGCCCAGCATTCTGGGCACCCTATGGAAACAGCCCAGCTGGACACGTGCGGGGGGGGGGGGGAGAGGCTTGCGGGGCAGGCACTCAATGACACCTTTGGAGGGCACTGGGCAGAAGAGCGGCGCGCTGGGTGGAGCTTGGACTATGAGGGGGCAGGACTCAGTGATGGACGGGACAGGAGGGGGGTCACTCTACTGGAGGCTCAGGGCCAGAACCTTGCGTGGGCGGGGCCAAATGTAAGGGGCGTGGCTATGAGCGAGGCGCAGTGCTCTGAGTGATGGGGCAGGACAGGAGGAGGGGGGAGTCGCTCTCACTGAGGGGCGTGGCCAGAACCTCGTGGGGGGTGGGGCTGAGTGAGGGCGGGCCGCGCGGGCGGGGCGGGGCCGGACGCGAAGGGGCGGGGCTCTGAGTGAGGGACGGGGTCGAAGGCCGGGGGCGGGGCTGCGGAGGAGCAGGTGACGGGCGGCCGCTAGCGCCTACATAGGGCGGGGCGGCCCCTCTCCCCCCAGTCCCCGGCCCCTCAGCCAGGGCGGCGGCAGGTGACGCTCACTCACCTCCTTGACGCGCCTCTGCTGGATGTGCACGGCGGCCACCGTCCCGGCCGAGAGCAGCACGGAGATGCCCAGCGCCACCTTGGAGGCCGTCGACATCCCCTCCCCCTCCGCGGCCGTTGCGGAGCGCGAGCCGCACAGCTCGAGCGGCCGGGGCATGCGCGTGCGGGCCAGCCCGCGGCTGCCGGGGGGCGGGACTCTCTGCGCGGGCCGCGCGCGCGCTCGCTCGCGCAATAAATAGAACGCGGAGAGCAGCGATCGCTCCGCTCCACCCAGCCCCAGCCCGAAATAATCGAAACCCGAGATAGGGATTGGGGCAGGGCTGGAGCTCAGCAGGGGAGGGAGTCTTGCTGTTTGCCCTGGGCAGGGGCTGCAGTGTCTCGCTGCGCAGGGGATGCTGGAGGGGGCTGAACTCCCGGTGCTGGGCCATTGCCCTGGTACGAGGGGAGGGGGCTGTCGCTGTGCTGGGGATGCTGGGCCGTTGCCCCTATGCATGGAGGGGGAGGGGGCTGCAGGGCGGGTGCAAGGCCATTGCACTGGTACATTCAGAGGAGCTGTCAGCCCTCACCCCCACCCCATAGCTGTCCTCCCCAGCACTCCTCAGCTCTGCTGTTGGCCTCTTCCCCTCTGTGAGCCTCAGCCCCCCCGAACCCGGGGATGAGGGGAGAGTGATCCCCACCTTCCGCCAGTGATGTTACAGCCCCGTGATATGGAATGGGCCTGCTGTGGTGCAGAGACACCCCACAGCTCGCTCCAGCTCCTTTGCCTTGGGCAGAGTGCCTGCTGCTACCTTCTCCCCACCTTAGGCCTTCCTGTCATCCCCCGGCTGCCTGTCTACACGTGGCACTGGCCACCTCTTCTGCTCCCACACCAGCTCCCTAGCTTGTGGGAGCTCAGTGCTTGGACCACCATGGGCCTCTTCAGGGAGTGCTGCATCTATCTGTAGGAAGGGGACTTGTGGGGGAGGGTTCTTAAGTCCTCAGGCTGCCACCAACATCACCTCAAAGCCAAGTGCATCTCATCAACACCTTCCTGTGCTCCGATGTGCATTGTCTCAAGGGGGTACCATGCTTGGCCACCTACCCCTGTAGTAGCTTCACTTACAAAGGAGGAACAGTACCAGATAAGTGCAGTTTGTTATTTGTGCTGATATTCATGCAAAACACACAAACCACATCTGAAGAGTCAACTCTGCTACTCCTTGTTTTAATTTCCCCTCCACTCCCTGTGCCTTCTGCTTCCATCTAAGCCCCCCTTGTTACACCCCTCCTCTGCTCCCTTCATAAGTGATTGGGCCTTTTCTCATATTGCCCCCCTGACTGGAATCTCCTCCCTGATCCCATGAATTGCATAACTTCACTCTCCTCCTTCCAATCCTTCCTTTTGGAGTCTGTTCTTTTAAGCCCTGTCTGCACTGGAGACATTTGCACGGCTGGACCTACAACACTCTAAACCTAGCACAAAGATGTGCTGCACTGGTTCAAAACAGGGCTTGCACGGGTATAACTTAGCCCTGCATGATCCCCATTTGCATCTTCGTGAGGAGGTTGCACTGCTTCAATTGCTCCCTCAGCATGAGACTACATGGAAGCCTGGGTCGTGGCTGCTGTAATGGGCAGGTGACTCCAGGTGCCTGAGCTTGCCACAAGCTGGCATCACTAAGGGGTACACCTGCCTGCATGCCGGTAGTTAAACAGGCAGGTAACATCTGATCAAGATGCAGCAGTGTTAGTGGTGGGGGAGAACCAATCCCTGTGGCCCCCCTTCCCTGAAGGGCTCTCTTGCAGCAGGGCAATAACTGCAATCCTTGGTATGGAATCTCAGGTTTCCCCAGAGACCAAGCATCCCTCTGGGCAGGTGTGCAGTGCAAGGTGAGAAGTAAAGGAGGTGCAAGGATCGGGGTTTTTCCAGCAGCACCAACAACCCCAGCAAAGCATCTCTCCATGCAAGGCACATAGGAACAGCAACAAATTCCTCCCCGCAGGGCGATGGAGCAGCCTGCTGTTGATGTTAAATTGGGAGGGAGCCAGGCTCCAGGGTGGCGGTGGTGGTCTCTGGGGGCAGTGCAGGTCCTTGCCAGGTGGGACTGGTGTCATCATGGCCGCAGTGGGGCCAAGCAGATGGGGCTGGGCATGCGGCAGGGGAGACTTGCTAAGGAGCTGGTGTGGACAGCGCTATGTCAGCCGACCCAGCTACCACCAGTCGTTGGGGGTGGTTTAATTATGCCAACTGAGAGCTCTCTCCTGTCAGCATAGAACGGCTACACGGAAGACCTTATTGTGGTACAGCTGTGCTGCTGTAAGGTCTGTAGTGTTGACATAGCCTAAGAAGTTAAGCTATGAGGCTGAGGGACCTGAAAAAATCCACAGCCTTGAATGATGTAGTTAAGCTTACTTAACCATCTCTCTCCCCCTGCTGTAGACAGCCTTAAGTTGATGGAAGAATTCTACTGCCTTTCAGAGACGTGGGTGAACTACACTGATTGGAGAATCCCTCTCGTCAACAAAGGTAGAGTCTTCACTGAAGCACTACAGCAGGGGTAGGCAACCTGTGGCATATGTGCCAAAGGCGGCAGGCGAGCTGATTTTCAGTGGCACTCACACTGCCCGGGTCCTGGCCACCGGTCCGGGGGGCTCTGCGTTTTAATTTAATTTTAAATGAAGCTTCTTCAACATTTTAAAAACTGTATTTACTTTATATACAACAATAGTTTAGTTATATATTTTAGACTTATAGAAAGAGACTTTCTAAAAAAGTTAAAATTTATTACTGGCCCACGAAACCTTAAGTTAGAGTGAATAAATGAAGACTCGGCACACCACTTTCTGAAGGGTTGCCGACCCCTGCACTACAGTGATGCAACTGTAGCGTTTCAAGTGTAGATAAGCCCTCAGGATGGGGAAGCCACAAGACTACTGTAGATCCCTTTGAAACTGACTAGATTGCCAGAGGGCATCCCTTTAAAAATGCTAAGAAATACCTCAAGTTGGGTATTTTAAGTGGATAATTCCCCCCCAAAAAAATCATATTAATGGCCGAACTGTTTCCCTCTGGTGTTCTGCAGATTGTATCAGAGCAGAAACTCAGACACAATTTGTTGAGTAAAGCTCCATTTGCCACTTTTAAAATCACCAACAAAAGAAGTTTGATTTACTTGTTGCCCGTAGTTCAAGGAAGGAAGGTCAGTAGAAGCTGGCCAACAACTCCAGTGCTGTGTGGTTAGGACACTTTTCAAGATCTATGGGTCTTGCACATGCCTATCACAACATGTGGTGTACCTCATCCAGTGCACTAAATGCCCCAACAACTATATGGGAGAAATGCAGACAATCACTCTCAAATGAACTCACACAGAGAAATTATAAAAGATAAAACACCATATCACTTGTGAACAAGCACTTTTTACAAAGCGATCACTCCAAGGCTGATCTCTCAGTCCTCATCCTGAAAGGAACCCTGCACAACACATTCAAAAGACAAGCCTGGGTGCTAAAATTCATAACTTTACTAGATACTAAGAATCATGGACTGAATAGAGACACTGGATTTATGGCTTATTATACTAGTGGTTCTCAACCAGGAGTACACGCATCCCTGGGGATACTCAAAGGTCTTCCAGGGGATACATCATCTAGATATTTGCATAGTTTTACAACAGGCTACATAAAAAATACTAGTGAAGTCAGTACAAACTAAAATTTCATACAATGACTTGTTTATACTACTCTATATACTATACACTGAAATGTAAGTACAATATTAAATATTCCAGTTGATCTATTTTATAATTATATGGTAAAAATGAGAAAGTCAGCAATTTTTCAGTAATAGTAGGTGTGACACCTTTGTATTTTTATTTCTGATTTTGTAAGCAAGAAGTTTTTAAGTGAGGTGAAACATGGGGGTATGCAAGAGAAATCAGACTCCTGAAAGGTTGGAGCCACTGTATTACAGCAATCTGTAACCCACTAACAACCCTCCCACACACACTTCCCTTCTTCCCCTGTGATTGGAGGAGTGTTAACAGTCCACTTCACTTTGAATGGTCCCTTGAAATGTGTTAACTACTTATGCTAAATAATCTGTTATACCTGGTATTTAGTTGTGACAAAGTTGGTCCAATAAAAGATATTACCTCACCCACCTTGTCAAAACAAACAAAAAAAGACCTTCCTGAATTCAAGGCAGACTGCTTCATTATGGGAAAACTCCCAGGTCTGTATTTGTATTCTTGCCTAGAACAACCAGAGTCCACACCGTGCAAACTGCTGGAGAATGCAGGGGAGCTAGATTGGCTAAGCTGCCAAGTCCTTGCAAGTTTTGGGGGTGTTATTTTGTACTCCATCAGCAATGTGGCATCCTCCTATGTGGCAGCACATCAGGTGGTAACCATTAATGGTTCAATCTTGTGAAACCTACTTCTGCATGCAGCACTTACTGTGGTAGATCAAGCCATAAACCAGAACAGCTCCTCCCCACACCCACTATTGCATACACAAGCAGGGGCAGATCCTCAGCTGTAGTCAGTTATATAGACCCTTTCACTTCCATAGTGCTATGCCCTTTGCCACAGCTGAGGGCCTGCCCCACTGAGTACATAAGAACGGCCATATTGGGTCAGACCAAAGGTCTATCTAATCCAGTGTCCTGTCTTCTGACCAAAAAGCAAAGGAGTACTTGTGGCACCTTAGAGACTATCCTATTTATTTGAGCATGAGCTTTCGTGAGCTACAGCTCCGATGAAGTTAGCTGTAGCTCACGAAAGCTCATGCTCAAATAAATTGGTTAGTCTCTAAGGTGCCACAAGTACTCATTTTCTTTTTGTGAAGACAGACTACCACGGCTGTTACTCTGAAACCTCTCTTCTGACTGTGGCCAATACCAGGTGCCCCAGAGGGAATGAACAGAACAGGTAATCATCCCCTGTCACCTATTCCCAGCTTCTGGTAAACAGGCTAGGGGCTCCATCCCTGTCCATCCTGGCTAATAGCCATTGATGGACTTTACATCATAAAGTGCTTTGGGATCCTTCATAATGAAAAGCACTAATCAGGCTGTAGAGGAAATAACTTTTGCACAGAGAGCATTAAATGCAGCTCTCAAAAGATAACCACACCCTAGTAGGGCAAAAGAGTACATTTTAGTCTCTCCCTTTACTCCAACCTTTCTGCTGCTCCTTAGCAATAAAATACAGTGAAGAAAACAATTGCTGGAGAGAAAGAATAGAAGGGAGAGAAGAAAAGAAAGTGGGAGAGGTGGAGGAGGGGAAGAGAAAAACAGAAAAAAAGGGAAAAGGGAAAAAAAAAAAAAACCTATGAGCCATTCCCATGGAAGGTTATGAAGTTGTATTTCCCTCTGATTTCTTCCTGTTCACTCTAGCTCGTGTTTTAGGTGGGACACAAGACTCTGGTGTAAAATGATAGATCGGGGAGGCAAGGCCACATGGGCTAGTTAGTAGACAGGAGACCTGCACTCTGCCTGTGGTGTGATGTGACCTTGGGCAAGTCACTTCCCCATCTGCCTTGTCCATTAGCTCTTGAAAGCAGGGACTGTCACAGCACCACGACTAAGGAAGTTCTGATCTCCATGGGGGGGTCTCCAGGTGCTACTGCACTACAAATAATACATTACACACACAGCTGCATTGTTCAGGTTGAGAAGTCTGGCATTTAAAAAATATAGGAAACTCACTGACATCTTTATCTCTGGGGTGTCCTGACTTTTGAGTGCTGGGCTTGGCAAGCTTCCTGTTCTTTTAATGCATTTTTGTGTATGTGCATGCAATTTCCTAGGATTTTGGGGTTTTTTTTAAAACAAACTGAAAAATCAGACATTCCATCATGCGGCAATACATAGACTCCCACAAGAGTCAGCAGCAGGTTTGAAACCTTGAGATCCACCGCACAGATCTCTGCCTCTTGGACTAATGGAGTAACCGATAACAGTAGTAGGTTGTCATCCTCTGTGTGGACCAGTGCTGCAGGGGGAAGACACTTTCATAGATATTTGCTGACAGCAGAGAAATCTTCAGCCACAGGAACCTTGGGTTCCATTCTAGGCTCTAGAGACGAGTGTTGCCTCGTGGGCAGACTCTTCTGCCCATTTCCTAAAAGCCTGACCCCTTCTGTCCCAACCCCAGCCTGTCCTGGTTTCCCCCTGTCCAATTTCCCAGTCCACTTGCCCAGCCACTCCTAGTTCCCCCACTTCCCAGCTTCTTGTTCAACCTGTCTGTCTGCCCCCCAGCATCCAGTCTACCTTCCACCAAAGTTCTCCATCCTTACTGGCTCCCAGGGTCCTTGTCCAATCTTAGGATAGGTGTACACCTAAAACACTACAGCAGCACAGCTCAAGCATTGATACTCACTACAGTGACAGGAAGGGTTCTCCTGTTGCTGTAGGCAATCCACCTCCCTGGAAGGCGGTAGCTAGATCAACAGACAAGTTCTTCCATGGACCTAACAGCATCTGTACTGAAGGTTAGGTCAGCTTAACTACACATCTCAGAGCATGAATTTTTCACCCCCCTGAAAGAGGTAGCTATGCCGATATCGCTTTTTGGTGTAGACCAGCCCTTAGCATCCATAGTACCCCCTAGCTCCTGGGCTCAGGGCTGCTCCACACTGGGAAATCAGATTGGTATAAC
The DNA here is from genome assembly GCF_965140285.1 of Lepidochelys kempii. NCBI lineage: Eukaryota > Metazoa > Chordata > Testudines > Cheloniidae > Lepidochelys > Lepidochelys kempii. The sequence continues at coordinate 205,402,884 of NC_136382.1, read as the reverse complement.
TATGTTGCTTAGTGGTGTGCAAAGTCCACATCCCTGTGGTGCAGTTAAACTGACCTAACCCCGAGTGAAGACCATGCTAGGGACAATTCTCCTGTTGAAGTAGCTACCTCCTCTTGGGGAGGTGGAGTACCTACAAGCCCTCCCAGTCCTTCTGTACCTACCCAGTCCATCTCTTCTTTCCTCTGCATTCAGGTCAGTCAGCTTCCTCCTTACTGCCTGGGCATCAGCAGGGGAGGCACTGAGTGCTAAGAAAAGAGACTTCCTGTTCTCCGTACCAGCTCCTGGCCCGCACCAACCCAGAGTGGCAATTGCAGGGAACATCCTGCTCCTGGATGGAGTTATAGGGGATGTAGCTGCAAAACTCTATCCAGACTGAGCATGTGTGGACTGCAGTTTTTCAAGAGCTTATGATTCAGCCAGAGTTTCACAGGGACAGCAAAAGGTGCATACCTGACTATCATGGGATCATGACTGCCCAATAGCACCTCCTGCTGGCCAATTGTGGCACTCTGTCTCAGTTTCATTTCCCCCTACCCCCAGGATAGGTCTCAGCTTTCCACCCACCAGTCTCTACTAGAGCCATGGCCAGCCCAGTAAACAAATGTAATCCCATCCAGGCTACCAAAAGTCCAGCTAAGAAATTCCAGTGGAAAAAAGAGCTCTTCTGGCTGTCAAGGGCTTCATTTTAGCCCCCACTCCCTTCACAACTCCTTTGTAGGCTATCTTTGAGAGTCCCTCTTGGCTCTGGAGTTCAGCACTCAGACCCCAGGCTGGTTCATCTGGAGCACCATTCTCAGCCCCTCCTGGACTCTGTCCCTTACACCCTCCCTTGCCCCAGTACAGAGCACTGGGCTCCTAGACTGTTTGCCCTGAAGTACACAGCACTCTGCCTATCCTAGCCCAGAGTTATCCACAACAGCATACCTACTCCCCATAGCTTCACACCTCACAGACTGATCTCTTTCTTGCCCTCACAAGCCCTTTTTGTAATGCCCAGGCATCCCTTAAGCTATCACCTGACTCCCTTAGCTCCACCTCCTCTGGCTGGGAAGCAGCTAATTAATTATGGCACAAGTGTGAGTGAGCTCATCTCCCCTTAAAAGGGCCAGTCACCCTTTGAAACTGACACAAAGGTCACTCTTCTGCCAAATTTCCAGTCCCTGCTCCAAAGAAAACACTGAGGTGCTGTGGATTCTCAAAGAAAAGATCACCGGCATTTAACATGGGCAAAACAACTTTTTTCCCCTGGGCCTTGTTTTTGGAAACAACTGAACCATTTTGGCTGAAATTTTCCAAAAACAATCAGCCTGAAGCAGACACCTAACACAGAAAAAATCAGCCCAAATTATTAAAGTTTGGGAAAGTTATAAGCAACAGAAAACAGGGTCTTACAGTGGGAAGGGTTAGGCAACCTTAATTGGTGGCACTACTGGCCCTGCCTATAATATAATCAATTTTGTACCAATATTCTGAAGGAGGAATGGGCATCTTACTTTTTAATGTATCTTTGTTGCTTTATGTCGCTTTCTTTCCTGTAAAACAAAGTGGTGTTGGCATAAACAAAATACTGTATGATTTTATTTACATCTCTTTGGATTGAATGGTGTAGTTGATCCCAAACACAAGCTAGGAAACTATCAGTTCAAAAGGAGATTTTTTTAAAAAGATTATGTTTTGGAAGTTGTGAGCCTGTGAAAGAGGAGGGTTATACTGCAAACAGTTTTGCAGTTTCAGCTGTACTGTTTTGCCACCAATTGAATGCTGCAGTGTGTCTGAAACCCAGCCATGATCTGAATGGGAAACCAAACATCATGAAATGTATAAAGCCAATCATTGTTCTCAGTTATAATCTTCTCATATCTGTATATTGAGCAAACATGATTAAACCAGAGTGCAAAATTGGCTTGGCCGATAACATCTGAATTTGGCATAACTGTTTTGTCCACTTTGGTATGTTTACTAATTTATAGAAGTATTAATAATCATCTGTCTGGTAGCAGGAAATGATATTACATGGGAGGGAGCCAGGCCAGATCCTCAGCTGGTGTCAATCAGCATTGCTCCATTGACATCTGGGGAGCTCCATTGGTTTACACCAGCGGAGGCTCTAATATTAGCAGTGCAAAGGGCTAAAATCCAAATCAGGATGGTTTAGTGAGCATGCAGAAACATATGAGCAAATAGGTCTTGCAGGGTATTGCACAGCCAACATGGATCTTATTGGTCCAGGACTGCCTCAAAGGTGTTGCACGGGATCTAAGTTCTGCAGTGAAGAAAATCAGACATCCAAGTGGTAGGATGAAGGCTGTCTACTTCAGGAGATCACAGTACATTAGTGGGGCCCAGTCTACATTGAAAATTAGATTGACCTAGCTATATTGCTCAGGGCTGTCAAAAATTTCACATTGTGTAAAATGTAGTTAGATTGACCTCACCCCCAATGTAGACAGAGCTAGGTCCTAGCTACCACCTCTCGGAGAAGTGAATTAACTACTCTGATGGAAACCCCCCTTCTGTTGATGTAGGAAGCAGCTACACTATGGCCCTACAGCTTCACAGCTGCAGTGGCTGTAGTGTAGACAGCCCAGGTCTCTCTTATAACAGAGTGGGGTACGGGAGAAAGGACGGCGTTGTTAAGGCAGTGGATTGTGAGTGATTCAGGAGAAATGGGTTTAATTCTCTCCTCTGCTACAGAATCCCCCTGTGACCTTTGCCATGTCACTTAGTGTTTATGTGCCTCAATTCCCCCTGTGTACAAAAGGGATAATAGCACTACCCTACCTCACAGAGGTGTTGGGAGGTGCTTATTGACATGGGATAGGACAGCAGACCCTTTTCCCCCAGTGCAGACAGGCCTGACCCATGTACAGTTGCCCTCTGTAGCATGTCTGAGGTCAGATGCTGAATGGACAGCTTTTTTTTAACCAGGTCTTCAGAGAAAAGGGTCTTTGGCCAAATGAAAAAAAAAAAATCATTAGGATGCTTAGTCAAGCACTTCTTACGGGATTTTCAAAGGTTCTTGCTGAGGTCAGAGAGCCCCAGAACAACATGAGCCCTTGATCTTACCTGATGTTTGTGCCATGTGCAGGCTGATAATGAATTGCTAACTCTATTTGCTTGTTTGGAGGTGCATATATACATATATTAAGTATTGTGCAATTCACTGAAGGTGGGTCTACTAGAAGAGGCCTTCAAAACCAAAGGCCTGTCTGCAATGTGTGGCTACAGAGCCAATGAGGGCACTTCTTCTAGGAGTGGGAATTTGCCCTGGAGTCCTTAGCCAACATTTTCCCTCCCCAAACTCTTGTGCTGTACGCTATGGGCTGGCGTCTGCCACTCTTCATTCCACCCGGCCGTGTTCCAGCAGTGCACTGTGTTCAATCTGTGAGGTGCTTTGGAATGCAATGCCTTACATAAAGCTTTATTATTCTTTATTTTTATAATTACAGACAGAGTAACTGATGCTTCAACTTGCATTTTCTCCCCCAGATGTCTTTTATGAATCTTAAAAACTGAGGTCATATCTTTTTTCTTTTTCCTGGAAGACACTGTGCACACCTGGAGAACAGATTATGACAGCAGAGACATCATACAAGTAAAACATGATTAACTGGAGCAGGGGCAGGTTTATTCAGACTTTAATTGTTTGTGTTTGTTTTGGGTTATTTTTGTTAGCACCTTGTTAACCAAAGAAACACTTTAAGAGAAGATTCTTTACTACTGATTCATTACTCACTCTTTCACTTAAGAGCTCCAGGCTGCACTCTGCTATCCCTGTGCCTCCCAATGAGTTCTCCAGCAAAGCTAGGGAAAAGCAAACTTGACATTTCTGATATTTCTAAGGCTAAAACAAAGCAGAGAAATACACTTTTCTGACAGAAGCTAATAATCATAGTACCTGGCTGTTATACAGCACTTTTCATCAGTAGATCACAAGACATTTTGCAAAGGCGGTCAGTATCATTATTCCCATTTTACACATGGGGAAACTGAGGCCTACACAGGCAAAATGACTCACCCAAGGTCATCCAGCAGGCCGGTAGCGGGGCTGAGAACAGAACCCAGGTTTTTCGGTTGAGAGCACAATGCCACACTTTTATTTTCTATTTTATTCACCTTGTAAAAAAGTTACTTTTAATTTGCCTTTGCCCTTCCTGGTTCAGGCCAGAAGCAGGAAACACTAGAAAGCCAGCAAGGAACTCTGTTCTTGTAAAGTTTCCCAACCCCGTTTTGAAGAGACAAGGGGTTCATATACATGATGGACAGAAATCTACATTTTGGGGCAGTTTGCTGACTTGAACCAAACCTCTGACCCCTGTGAGGATCACCCAACACATTTCCAAAGCCTCTGCGGCTATAATGAATTCTAGGAGGTTATAACTCAGTTAGGGGCCAAAGTCTTGTAGTCCAATAGGAGGAGGTGGGTATACAGACAGAGAGCTTTATAATTACTGTACATAGACGTTTTATTTCCCACAACCTTTTCCATAGGTAGAAAGAGAGAGGCAAATACAGCAGCTGTAATGCTGGGAATTTAGTCTGGGCAATACATTTAGAGGCGTGTTGTATCTGCAAACATTGTAAAACACAACGGTGATAAAGGCCCCTGTGCCAAAATTGTAGTGAAGTAATCCAGAAAGAACTAGGCAGCAGCTTGCATGACAAAGGGAATTCTCTGTGTGGTTTGCATGCTGAGCTGAGAGTTCCCCAGGATGGAATTCTGGGCACCAACTTATGGCCCCTCAGTGTAGGTGCACTGGGAGGGCAGGGGGGAGAGCAGTGAAATCCCCTCCCACAAAATGCCAGGCAAGGACGGAGGGATACTAGTGCTGCTGGCAGCAGAGGGAACATATCAGGGAGGATGATTAGAGCCATGGCCTCACTCTTCTGGGCAGTAGCAGAAGGGCTGTGCGGGAAGCAGTACAGGTGAGGGGCTGCTGGTGAATGCACTCCCCTCAGGGCAGATCCTCAGAAGCATTTAGGCACCAAACTCCTAGTGATTTCTTTGGGACTTAGGCACCTAACTACCTTGGAGGGTCTGGGCTGTTATGCTTGGCTCTCTGTTATGCAAGCTGTGTACCCCTAGGTACCACTTGCTCTTGCAGGGCACTGCTGCCCCACCCGACTCAGTTCCACATCTTGGAGCCTTAATACAATCCTTAATATATAGGGGACATTGGTGCATATATGACCCTTAATATACAGGGGACATTTCTCCCCAACACCATCTGCACTAAGCAATATGGGCACAGAAGGGAAACCGATCATATCAGGGGAGAGTATTCACCTGGCTGAAAACAGGAGCTGGACCAGCACAAAGAAGCCAATAAGAACAACGAGGAGACCAGTGGCACCTTAAAGACTAACAGATTTATTTGGGCATAAGCTTTCGTGGGTAAAAAACTCATGGACTGCATCTGAAGAAGTGGGTTTTTTACCCACGAAAGCTTATGCCCAAATAAATCTGTTGGTGCCACCGGACTTCTCGTTGTTTTTGTGGATACAGACTACCTGTATGTTAGCTAGAATAGGGCATGTCTAATGACCGGCACCAATGGTCCAGCTGGCAAAGCCACTGCTGTGCTAAGAGATCTGAGTTCAATTCCTGGGTCTGCCCCTGAGCAGCTGTGTGATTGTTTCCCCTCTCCTCCCTTGTAAGCTGTTGGGTGCAGGGCGTGTCTGATGTGGGAGTACAACTCCTAGTGCCACAAAATCCAGATCTCAGTTCAGGCCTCCAATCACTATTGAAACGATTTAATAGTATCAGTGTACAAGTGGCACTCAGCATATCACCCCCAGGCTGAGAGAGACTTTCCCAGAATTACTGAATGCAAGGGCGGTAGGATGTTAGATGACAAGCATGCTTTCTCTAATACAAACTATGTGCTTTCTTGTTCCACCTGTTTTTTGTGGTAAAATAAATTTGTCCAATCAATGCAAACAAAATCCAGGTTCCATTTCTGTTTCATTTCTCCTATTTTCCTGTTATATTCCCCTTGGGGCAGGGCTGCACATACCAGATACAGGTGATGATAGACCGTTGTGGTATAAGGACCTAGATTAGGCTGAAATCTGATAGCTTTACTCATGTCCAGTAGTACCTTACTTGGCAAGTAGTCTCATTAAAATCAATAGAGCATGGGGCTTACCAACATGCATAATCTAGCCCACGATAAAATCCTAGTCTAAAGCCATGGCCTGCGAAAGATCCGTGGTTGTTCAGTTCTGTTCTGCTGCTGGATCAAGTCTGATGCCTTTACTCTGGACTGTTCACAACATTACAAAGTTTAAAAGTTTATAGCCCTGTTCCAATTATGCTCTGCTCTAATATCAATTAATAGCTATGGCGAATTAATGCCCAAATACTCGCCTCCCTGCTAACAGAAGCAGTTAAAACACTTAATATGCTTTACCCTCTCTGGGAATTCCTGATGTATTATGTTGTGCCAGGGCTCAAAGACCACAGGACTGGTTGGGCATGGAGGCATTGTACTAGGCACAGTGGTACAAACCCATAGGGCCAGAGCCTCCGCTTGTCTATGCCAGCATTGCTCCATCCATTGACTTTAAGGGAGTGATGTCAATTCACATCACCTGTGGATCTGGCCCTATACACTTGCCCCTTGCATAGCTGTTTATCCCTGTGCAGACTGAATGCAAAGTGTAAAATGCTCTCATTCTGATTTAGCAGCATTTTACAAGGCACTCACTTTACATGGGAATAAATGACAGGCAAGGAGCAAGACAGAAAAGAATCAGGCCCACTGGAAGGAATGGGCAATTAGCAAATAAAAGCCTTATGCTTCACAGATGCTTCTGCCAAAGAGCTTCAAATAGAGGTCCCAAGTACCGCACTTGACACTTGCATTGCTTTAGGCATTTGCATAGCAGACCTATACCCAGGTCTTTTCCAAATAGTGAGCAAACCAAGGATCACGATCTGTCACAGGGCGGGTGAATCATCAGTCAGAGCCATTTCCAAGCAGCCTGGGGCATCCACCTTAGCTTTCCCCCCTAATGTTTCCCCTTGCTGCTACCACCACCAGTGCAGGTCCACCAATGGGAGTGCTGGCGTAAACCAGGTGCCAGGGTTGTAGCCACTTTGTCATCTAATGCTCAGGGCAGATCTGGGAGACAGGGGGCTTAAAACACCAGAAGCTGCCAGCACGGTCCTGTCTACACTAACACCCTACCACTGGTACCGCCTGGGGAAACGGGCCAGTGACAGCAATGACGGGAAACTTCAGGACACAAAGTCCAGTGTAGACCATGCCCATGAGCCTCTCAATACGAATGCTATTGGAGAAAATGACCAGCAGGTCCTGGGTGGGGACTATACACCAAGCACAACCTGGCAGACAGTCCGATGTAAAGAGAACAATGTTCATTTTAAACTACAAGGAGATTCAATGTTCGTGTTTGCGTACAACTGATTTTATTACAACTGATTGTATGACATGTATGAGGAAGTCCCAGCACAGTGTAATAGTTGCCATTTGTACTCCTAGTACAGGAAGTTTCTATAACTCAAGGTTTATGCTTAAAGGGGATTGCTAACACAGATATATTGTTCGCAGGGGAGCTGAAAATGCAGCTATCCTAAAATACAGCCCTCCCTCCCCTTTGTACAGCTTAATAGAGATGTTTGAACTGTAGAAAGTGTTTTAATTATTTTTAGGAACGGCTACACTGGATCAGATCTGCAGAAAGGGATGTAAAAGGCAGTTATGGAGTAATCTGCCACTAAGGAAAATTTCCTCCTGACCCTTATTAGTTAAAGGCTGAATTATGCCTTGAAGCATGCGTATTTATATCCCCGCCATGTTCTTGCTGTGTTTTTTAAAATGCTTCCTGTTATAACGCTGGATGTTCTCATTGTCCATATAAACATCTGCTCTCATTCTGAATCCCGCTAAGTTATTGGTTTCAATCATCTATTGCAGCCGTGGGTTCCACAGGCTGTGTGCCTTGTGAAAATGCCTTTTCTTTTGTCCATTGTAAACTGGTGGCCTTTAAATTGCATCGAATGTCCCACGGTAACAGGCATCGCTAGGAGACCAAAATGCAAACAGTACAGAAATACTTGGTGTGTGGGGTTAAAAGTAAAGGGTTATAATCCGCTTTAAGGAAGACGTGTCCATGCAGAGTAAAGTCAGCCAGGGCACTGGGTTTATGTTGCTATGATGCAGACAAGTGTGTTGCATACTCATCCCTTCAAAGAGTGTCCGGTATCTCTGTTGATACGCTGCCTTTTGTGAGCAATTTGTCCAATGCGATTATGGCCAGGAGCAGCCATATTGATAATGGGTGGACTGGCAGGTCCCGCCCCCTTGGGCTCATCAGAGGGGTCTGTCTGGGCACTTGGCCTCCCTCCAGCAGCCCCTGTGGCTCCATGAAACATGGAAGGAAGGATTCCATCAACGGCCTCCTTGAGGAGCAACCAAAACCCCCAGGAGGCAGCAAGTCTTCCCTGTGCAGTGCTGGGAGCAGTGGGAGGGAGCACAGCAAGCAGGGACCCCTCCCCAACCCACACCCCAGTTCTCAGCAGGGAGGGACCCTGGTGCCATGAGGGCCCCAGCACCCACCACTCTGGACCAGATGGAGCCCTAGCCACCATCTCCCAGGGTTGGAGCCAGAACTTCAGAACGGGGCAGTGGTGTGTGTGTGTTTGTGTGTGAGAGAGCACTTGATTATGTGAGTCTGCGTGCATGACTGTGAGCACATGGGTGTGAGTGAGTCTGGGGGTGGGTAAGAGTGAGCAGAGATGTGTGTGAGAGAGTGGGCATGAATGAGTGTGAACACGTGTATGAGACAGTCTGGGCGTGAGTGAGTGTGAACACACATGTATGGGTGAGTCTGGGGGTGAGTTCCAAGCTCAGAATTTCCTGTATTTATTCATGCAATCCCTACATTTTGGGGGTTGCGGGGGAGGGGGATTAAGGCACCCCAAGAGAGAGAGAGAGAGAAGGTGACCATACACCCCCTTTTTAAGCCATGTCCTGGCTGTCCCAACTTTTTTCGCAAAAGTGGGTATTTGTCCCATTTGCTCTGGCCAACTTGATCGGTTGGCCAGAGCAAACGAGACAAATGCCCACCTTTGTTGAAAACGTGGGGTGCAGGGAATGTGCAGGGGGGCAAGCAGCAATGCCAGCCTTGCGCGGGGGGGGGGGGTGGCAGGGCTCCGGCGAGCAGCGGTGCCAGTCCCAGCCTCTCACGGGGGAAGGGGGGACGGGCAGGGCTCGGGTGACCCCGTGCAGGCAGGGGGCTTAGGCGAGCGGCTCGGGCCAGCCCCACACAGGGGTGGGGAGGTGCTCAGGCTAGCTCTACGTAGTGTCCCATTTTCCCTTTGGGAAATATGGTCACCCTAGAGAGAGAGAATCTATCCCCTCCTAATACTGGAGTAAACTTAGCCAATACGAATCATGGCTCTCCTTGTCTACATTTGGCATTTGCCCTGGTGCAGCTACACTGGTTACTGGCCACTGATGGCTAAATCGCAGCTAATCTCAAAGAAAAGGCCAAACTTTTCATTGGTTGGTGCAAACAACCTTCCCCCCGCCCCGTCCCCCCTCTTTCCCTGCTGCTAAATAAAAAGAGAAAGGATCCAGTAATGTATTCCAATAGCCTGGGGAGCTGAATTGTGGAAGAACAATGTGCAATTGTAATCTCTGCTGGAATACACAATAATTCATCAGGCGGAGAAAGCTATCCAAATGTGATAATATACAGCAAGGCAAACTTGCTTCACACCCACTCAACGGGAGCAATTTCACACTGTTTGACAAGCTAAACTGCAATTGAGAGCTTTGATGCCGCATTTAAAATGAAACAGACACAAAAAGAACAGGTGCAGCATGATTTCTTTTCTTTTCACTTGGCTGGTTTGTTCCGTTAATACTGGATGGCTCATGTGAAAATGTAACTTAAACTACAGTGATAAAAAGGCGAAGTTAGGCTCCTTTTAAAAATGGAGTGAATAGAACCTGGATTTTCAAAGCGGCCTAAGAGACAGAATACAACACACAACAGGGTCTTCAACAGCAGGAGGGTCTTTGCAGCCTGAAGGTTTCCAATGATCATCTTTCTACTCTGTGCTGATGAATTAACCAGAACAGGCCAGTTTTTATGCCCTGTCGTCATTTTATTTTTAGGTGCCCAACTCCCATGGGCTCCGGCCTTGTCGTTTATGCAAGGTCTAACCAACATAGCCGTTCACTCCCTGTACCTGATCTTTGGCCTAGACATTAAAATAGAGGACATCGCAACCCAGCCACTTTCTTGGACAGGCCATCACATCCTTAGAGCAGTGGTCAGAGACCTTCTGTTATCCAGGCACCAAGAAAGACCAATGATCCTTCTTCAGCCATGAAGATTCATGGACTCCAACCAATTCCATCGCCTGCTAAATCACAGCAGTATCCCACCCTTAGGACAAGGAGTTGAGGACCTGGTGAATCATTACTATTTACACTGGCCTCAACCCTTGATACGCTTGCTCCCAAACAGCTCCGTCCTCCCCATCTCCCATGGAGGTCTTCTTAGTTTTCTGCCATCCTGTGCTAAATGACAAGAGAGGGGCAGAAACTTTTCGATGATGAAAAACAAAGGCTGATTCAGACAGGATGAAATTTAATTAATGCCTCAACGCCTATGCTGAGGCTGTATTACAGGACAAGAGAACCTTCCTCTCAGCTTGCTTTGAGACTGCTACATCCCACCACAAGTTGCGATACACGGTGGTAAACTGCTTCTTCAATCCCGAATGCCTAGAACCTGCATCAAAGCCAAGCATGAAGTGCTGCGAAGAACTATCACTCTACTTTGCTGAAAAGATCACATGGATTTGGGAAGCCTTCTCAAAGAGCCTGGATCTGCTTCACCCAACCCTCAATCTGCACCCAACCCTCAATACCCCACCTGCATTCCCAGAGTTCAGTACATCCACTCCTCAAGAAGTTCTGGACACCCTAAAGGAGTCTTGACCCAAGACTTGTGAATCCATCTCATGCCCTTCCTGGCTTGTGAAAGAGAGCCATGAACAACCCATGCCAACATAGCCAAGACCTCATTCAGAGAGCAAATCTTCCCTTCATCCTTCAAACACGCAATAGTGCGGCCAACTCAAAGAAACCCACCCTGGACACTTCAGTCCTAGCCAACTACTGCCCAGTGTCAAACCTCCCATTCCTGAGCAAGGTCATAGAGAAGCTAGCCAGAGGCCAACCAGAAGCTCAGCTAACTGAAGCCAACATGCTAGGCCCAGCACAGTCTGGATTCAGGCCAGGCCCAGGACGCAGAATAGAAACCACTTTGGGGGACTGATGGACGATATCTTCCTGTCAATGATTAAAGATAAACCTCATTCTCATTCTGCTGGACCTCTCTGCAGCATTTGACACTGTTGACTATGAGATTCTTCTGTCTCACCTGAGAGAGGTGGCAGGGGTCAAGGGCAATGCGCTAAAACGGTTTGAGTCCTTCCTGGAAGGACACGCTCAACAAGTAGTGATGGGAAATAGCACCTCTACCACTAGAGCCCCCACTTGTGGAATTCCACAATGTTCAATTCTCTGGTCCTTCTCAGCATCTACTTGCTCACTCACCATGAGGTGAGCTGGTCAGACGCCATGGATTCAAGGGCCAGCAATGTGCAGAAAATACACAGTTTTACCCAGGATGGCCCAGCGCTGACATGAGATCAGCTTATGGATGAACCCAATGAAGACAGAGGTGATGCTGGTGGACAAAGGGAAGGATTTTGAAGAGGTTAAACCAAGGAGAGGTCTCCGTTGGTTGAAGACGCACACCCACAACTGGTCAATTCAGTCTATAGTCTATGAGTACTCTTGGGTTCCTCACTGATGTTGAGATAATACATAGCAGCATCTGTGAGTAGCGCTTTCTGCCATCTCTGCTTGGCTAGGAGACTCCATCCCATCCTCGTGGACAAAGACCAGTCCTCTATTATTCATGGCTCCGTCACCTCTTGGCTAGACTACAGCAATGTAGTATATCTGGGCTTGAAGCCTTCAGTGTGCTTAAATTCCAGCTCGTACAGAACTCTGCAGTGCATCTCCTCACCAGCACAGGCTACCAGGAATATATCAGACTTGCCTTCCACTCTGCACACTGGCTTCCCACAGACTATCGAATCACGGTCAAGGCCTCAGTACTTATCTTCAAAGGGCTGCACAACCTGAGCACAGGGCCAGTAAAAGATTGTCTAAACTTCCGGGATGAAGACCTTGATCAATAATTCTGTTCTTCTGGGACCATGGAATTCCCAACAAGAAGAGTGGCACTCGTCTGTATGGGAGACAGAACTTTTTCTGGGGACGGGGGTCTGACACTGGGGAAGAACTCTCCCAGGAACTTAAGGACTATCACAAACTTCACCACCTTCTGCTTCAAGCACAAGGTGCATTTCTTTGATCAGACCTTCTCTAACACAAACACTGAGCAACGGGAATATTAAAAAGAGAGACACACACTACCAAAACAAGACATTCTGCTGCACAGGCTTCCCCCTCAGGGAAGAGGATGAGAGAACAAACAACACATGACAGATGTGTAGTCATGTGGCTTAATGCACTACTGGAAGGTGCACAGATACTATGGTGATGCGTGTGGTTTAAAAACCTATGTAGAACAAACTAGAATAGAAGGTGTCCCGACTGGAGACAGATGTTTTTATTTCGCCACAGAAGAAGCACAGCAATAGCAGAACCCTCCCTGCCAACATTTTTCAAACCTGGCGTAAGGGGATCAGTCACTTTCCTTGCTGATTCTGTGCCTGCCCTTTCTTCTGAGCCAACCAAGGAAGATGTCAGTTGCAACATGGAATCATAGGACTGGAAGAACATAAGAATATTAGAATGGCCCTACTGGGTCAGACCAAAGGTCCATCCAGCCCAGTATCCTGTCTTCCGACAGTGGCCAATGCCAGGTGCCCCAGAGGGAATGAGCAGAACAGGTAACCATCAAGTGATCCATCCCCTGTCGCCCATTCCCAGCTTCTGACAAACAGAAGCTAGGGACATCATTCCTGCCCATCCTGGCTAATAGCCATTGATGGACTGATCTTCCATGAATTTATCTAGTTCTTCTTTGAACCCTGTTATGGTCTTGGCCTTCACAACATCCTCCGGCAAGGAGTTCCATAGGTTGACTGGGTGTTGTGTGAAGAAATACTTCCTTTTGTTTGTTTTAAACCTGCTGCCTTTTAAAGGGACCTTGAGAGGTTGTCTAGTCCAGTCCCCCGCGCTCAGAGCAGGACATAGGCGTTTATATAACGCCAACAAGCAACTCCCCTCATACAGACCACCCCAACGTCATTTTTATACTAACTTCAGCCACAGACAGATTTGAACCGGTGGCTTGGAACAGATCTACCCCCTTGAGCAATCTAGGTCCCCTAACAAAGTCTATGAAGCAGCCAGTACTTTGTACAGACAATCTGCTACTGACTGTACAGTGTCCGAGTGAGGAGTCGGGAAACTTTGGGATATTTCTCAGTTTTTTTAGCCTTCCAGGTTCTTCAGAAGCACCGCCCATACGAAACTGCAGGGGCCACAAGCTAGCAACATCATTCGTGTTCACTGACAACTTGTCTGCCCCTTTTCTTGACTTGATAGTCTGCGCAAGGTTCGTACGCTGCGTATTTTCTGTCTGTCTCCGAGGGTGCATGGGAGGACTTTGCTATCAGTGGAGTGCAGGGGCTGGTAATTTGGGGGAGGGGTCTGAAAACCAGGGAGTTTGGGATGTGGGGCCACAAGAAGGCCATGGTGGGACACAACCAGACTGTCCATTAGAAACCCAGGGGTTTTGGTGAAAGCGGGTGGGTGGTTTGGCAGAAATTGAAGGAGGAGAATGGGAAGGTGCATTGATCAGGAGGCTGTTCTATGTGTGATGGGGTGCGGGGAAGGGTTGAGAAACAAGGCACAAAGTCTGGAGCAGCCACGTGTAGGAGACAAAGGGAACGGTGACGTTAGAGGCTTGGATGAATGCAGGGTGATGGAGGAGGCAATGCAAGCAGAAATACTGTACTTCAGGGTTCTGGGGTGCCTTGGAAGTGCAAAAGGAGACGTGCTTAGTTTAGTGTTTCTACCATAATCACGGGCGCCATTTCCCGGTATATGGAGCTGTTTTTATCTCCCATCCAATGGTATTGGAACAATTTTCATAGTGCGGGTGCTAAAGGCGGATACCATGTATTTGGGTTGTTATTACAACTTCAAGCCAAGGGATGCAACAGCTCCCCCGGCATCCCTAGTTCCAGCACCTGTGTTCCCATCTTGTTCCACATACAAAGAAAGCAGATCACTGGGTCCTGTGGATCCGAGATTCTGATCTCAGTTACAGTGGTAAAAATCGAAAGTCACTCCATTGGCTTCCCTGAGGTTACTTCAGATTTCTCCCAGGCGAATGAGATCAGAATCTGGCCTAAGGTCTGTATTTTCCATTGCATGGGGCTCATGCACGTTATACTCTCATGTGTTATGAGTCTGATCCAAAGCCCATTAATGTCAGTGGAAAGACACCCACGGACTTTAGTGGGTTTTGGATCAGACCCTCACTGCATTTCAGGCTCGTACGAACATTGTCAGGTCTTTAAAGTATCATTATACTGGAGAATATCAGCTTTCCCCTTTCCTCTACTTCGAATCTCACCCCAGGAAAGAGAGACAGCCAAACAGAGAGCTAAATGTGATAATCATGGAACGTTCTTTCAAACAACTTGCCCAGTAAAAGAGTATCCCTGGAGCTAGGTGGCTGGGCATATGGCACAAATTCAGGCTAGGTTCAGAATTGCATTATAGCTCTCCCTAAAGAAGGCTGCAATATAGCTGTGTCCATTGGGCATACACCAAATATAGACACTGCTGGGAATCCTCTAACTTTGCAGGTACGTGATGGAGGGTGAGGGGGAGTTAAAATCTAAACAGTAAGGGTGCAAAGGGAAAGAACCACTCCAAATGCATATTGCATTCCAGTGGGCAAATGATGTGGATACAAAGCTTGGGGCATGGATCAAATAAGACTGCTCCCAGGAATGCACGGTAGGTGGCATGTTGGTTTGGGCAGCGTGGGTAGGTACAGATGAGCTACCTTCCACACACAGCACCATGCATAGAACGGTATTTCCTGAAGCCTCAGTCACCCAGGTCTGTTTTTCCACATTTCCTTCACCAGCGTTAAGGGACTGGTCCAGGTCCTGCCCTCACTTCTCGCTGCTTTGCACTGCTCTGGCAAACCAGGCTTCAGCAGCCAGCTGGGGATGGTGTAGAAGAATGTGCATGGTGTGTTTCAGATGCATCCACAGGTTCAGAGCTGGGTTGCTCCGGTTTGGCTACACGTTGGTGTTCTCAGACGTGCCCCCCACTGGGCTTCCCCCAAGCGCCACCCACTTGTGGTGCCAAAGTGAGACATCACTCATGGCAGATGGTGCATAACACAATCACTCCTCTCCCTTCCGAAGGGCTGTGGTTGACATTTCAACGAGGGGTTAGCTCAGATGCGTGATGTCCTAGGTCTTGAACGCAGGCCTGGGCTTTGCCAGACAGCTGCTGCATCCTGGCCTCCACCCATTGTCTGCTGAAGGCTGGTAGGCTGAAGTGATGGTCCAGGAGCCAGTAGGACTACAGCCTCAGCCAAAGCACCACCCACAGGAGCCCTGATTGGAGGATTGCCTGGCTCCACCCACTGGTCCAACCACTCTATTTAAGCCAAAAGGAGGCACTGGAAGTTTGTCAGAGCAACAAGGTGCTTTCCTGTTTGCCTGCCTGTTCCTGTTTCCTGCTGTGCCCTGGCTCCTGCCTCACCCCTCCCTTCGCTATTGTTTCCACCATGCTCCTTCTCCAGGCTTGAAGCTTGATCTTTGCCTCCCTGCCAGTTCCTGCCCTTACACCTCACCTCCAATCAGCAGTTACCAGTCCTGGCTCTGACCCTGGCCTCCAACTTCTGACCCTGACTTGACCCATGGCTCTGGCATTTGGTATCTGACCTCGGCTCTGACCCTCAGCCTCAATTCCTGGTTCTGACTCTGGCTTGACCCCTAGCTTTGGTAACTGGCAGTTGACTCTGGTGCTGACCCTTGGCTTCATTTCCCATCTGGGTGCCTGCTCTGCCCACTAGACATGACACCTGCTCTGACTACTAGGCCAGGCCACCCACATCCCAGTCCATAACAAGATGCTGGTATTGGAGTCAACTCTTCACTTAGATGATATGGGGTAGCTCAAACCCCTCAGATTTGTGGTTTCAGGCTCTTTGCAGACTCAGGCAGACACCTCTATTACTCTTGGTTTGCATTCTGAAGGTTTTCTTCACAACCAGAAGATGTGCATTTTAAAAAATGAAATCTTAGATTCTGCACCACAGGTGGGTGCATGCCCTAATTTGCACAACTCCTCCCAATTCAAATACAGCTGGCAATGTAAGGTATGCTCAACTGTTACTCAGTTCCCTGCACCATCCAGTCCCTGCCTATTGTCTATTTCAGTTCGTCTAAACTCAACCTGACTATAAGAGCTGGAGAATCAAGGACTGATTGAATGGAATTTGCAAAAGCCACAAAATAATTGCTGGGGGCATGCTGACATTTTGCTGCAGAGAATCCATCCCTGGTATTGCATGGTTACTCATATTCCTGTGGATTGTCATATCATTGCAAAGCAATGTCAGCAAGTTGTAGTGTGATGTGTCTTTCTCCCCTCAGCACTAGATCCAGTCTCTCTCTCTCTCTCTCTCTCTCTCTCTCTCTCCTACACTGCCTGAACATAATGAAATACATTATAGTAGTAAAGTACTTATGGGTGTGTCCCATTGTGCTCAGATACTGGAGGGCATATGGTACATTTATTTGACTTGTTACACCCAGAACATTACTTTAACACAGTGGATACTTTACCCCACCCAGCTAAGGCTGAAATTCAAAATAGATCCTATAAAAAGCTTTGCATGCTATTATCCCAATAGCATTGTTAATTATTAAGTCTTTACGGGTCTAACAGTGTGTATACCCCATGAACCACTTACATTCAACAGATGGGTCGAAAAAGATACTGTCAACTTGCTTTTTTTAAAAAAATTGACTCTTTTTAAATAATCCACTTTGCCAGAGGCCTCAAAAGACTTTTTGTGTGTGTGGTAAGGAGTACATTTTTTTCTCCTTACCTGGTGACATTCATTAGGGTGCTTTCAGCAAGGGAGAACCCAGGTAACGACTGGTCTGCCTTCAGAAAATTTGCAGAGGTGATGACTACCACATCAAGTTGCATTGTCATCAGCTCCACTTTGCAACAGCATAGCATGTTTAAAATTTTTATTAAAGCTAATGTTAAAAAATATATATAGTACACAGGTTAAGAAAAGAGTGTCTGTACATCTGAGCATCGTGCTTAATTATCCACAAACACAAAGTTTGTTTTAAAAATCATAAGATACGTATAGTACATTATCATCATTATTAATAACCCGAATATAGGTGAATACATTTAACAATAGAGTTTAGATATTAGCATCCAAATATTTGGCTACATCACTCATGAAAGGTTATACAGAGAGTTGGTTGTGGAAAGCTCATATATCAATGAGTGCAGATTGTCCCTCAGTCATTGAGAATTTTAGGTAGGTTGTCCGTTCAATACAATCCATCAAGGAAGTATTTCAGTTACGTTCCCAACTGTGCTTCTCATTGATCTACATTAGGGTTTTCTCCCAGTGTAATCATATCTATGCATTTACACCCATACACTTGTCTTTACTGGGTTTACTCTTGCATCACGTTAAGCACGGGCCCACGGGCTGGGTCTTCACTCTGGGTGTATCTACATTGCAATCGGGACAGCACATGGAGGCATACCTGACCTAGCGTCCAAGGCAGAATTGTATTTTGGCACTAGTCCAGGAGTGGGGAAACTTTTTGGCCCAAGGGCCAAATCTGGGTATGGAAATTGTATGGCGGGCCATGAATGCCCACAAAATTGGGGGTTGAGGTGCAGAAGGGGATGAAGGCTCCGGCTGGGGGTGCTGGCTCTGGTGGGGCTGGGGAGGAGGAGTTGGGAGTGCAGGAGGGTGCTCTAGGCTGGGACTGAGGGGTTTGGAGGGCGGGAGAGGGATCAGAGCTGGGGCAGGGGGTCAGGGATGCAGGCTCCGGGCAGCACTTACCTCAAGCAGCTCCCAGAAGCAGCGGCATGTCCCTCCTCTAGCACCTATGCGGAGGTATGGCCAGGCGGCTCTGCGTGCTCCCCTGTCCACAGGTGCTGCCCCGCAGCTCCCATTGGCCACAGTTCTTGGCCAATGGGAGCTATGGGGGCAGCGCTTGGGGCAGTGTGCAGAACCCCCTGGCTGCACCTATGCATAGGAGCCAGAGGGGGGACATGTCACTGCTTCCAAAAGCCGTGCAGAGTAGGCCAAGCCCCTGACCCCACTCCCCAGCTGGAGCACCACACTGGGGCAAGCGCTGGACCCTGCTCCCCACTGGTAGCTCAAGGGCCATATTAAAATGTCTGGAGGGCCGGATGCGGCCCCCGGGCAGTAGTTTACCCACCCCTGCACTAGCCCATGCCTCTGTCTGTGCTGCCATGGCTACGCTGCTATTTTTAGTGAGCTAGCTGGATCACAGCTCGTTCAGGTATGTCTACACTACACATGCTGCCTTTGTGCCTCTTCACTGTTGTGTAGACATACCCTATGAAAAAAGATGTGATCTTTACTCAAGGTAAAATCCTAGGGCAGACAATACTCCCTACTCCCAGCATAGTCTTTCATTCAACCAGCTAACTTGTGTGAAAACAATAAAACTGCCTTGTCTTCACTAGGATTGTACCCCATGTCAGCTAGCTCATGTTAAGAACACGTTTTTCCTAGTGAAGATAAGATAGTGTTTGCAGGATCAACGCCTTACAGCAGGGGTGGGCAAAATAAGGCCAGATCCAACCTGTGGGCCGAACGTTTCTCTCTGTCCTGCCATGACTACCATTTCTGTCCAGCCTCCTCTGCCCCCTTGTGATCTCCGAGTCCGGGCCACTAAAAGTCCTGCGGCGCAGCAGGGCTCTCAGGCAGGCTGCCTGCCTGCCGTGGACCCATGCTGCTCCTGGAAGCGGCCAGCTGCTGCTGGCATGTCTCTGTGTGCCCCTGGTGGGGGGAGAGGGGAGGAGGCTCCGCGTGCTGCCCATGCCCTCAGCACTGTCCTCACAGCTCCCATTGGCCAAAAAATGGCCAATGGGAGCTGCAGGGGTGGTGCTTGCAGGCGTGGGCAGGGCACGAAGACCCGCTGCCCCCCTCGCCCCAAGGAGCATACAGAGACATGCCAGCAGCAGCCAGCTGCAGCCACTTCCAGGAGCGGTGTGGGGCCACAGCATGTAGGCAGCCTGCCTGAGCCCTGCTGCACTGCCAGCCGGGAGCGGCCCGTGGTAAGCGCCTCCTGGCCAGAGCCTGCACCTTGCATCCTGTCCTGCAGCTGAACCCCTGCGCCAGGTCAGAACCCCCTCCTGCACCCAAACTCCCTCACAGACCCTGCCCCTCCTGCACTCCAACCCCTTGCACCAGTCTCGAGCCCCCTCCTGCACCAAAGTCCCTCCCAGAACCCACACCCCTTCCATTAATATAGTAGAGATGTGCGACCCGTGACGACTTACCAACATTCGTGGAGGGGCCCCCAGCGAAAATTATTGCCCACCCCTGCCTTACAGTATGAGGAAGTGACATTACCAAACACCTTTTGCAGAATGTACAAACACATAGAAGAAGAGAAGGTTTTAGATCATATAGTCCCTGATTTAGGTAAGTATTTAAGCACGTCTAATTTTTAAAGTTAAGCTTTAAAGGGCTTAAGTACGCTGCTAAATGGGAGCCTCCAATCAGACATTTTAAAAAAACAAGAACATCTAAAAGACCCATGTGTGATAATCAGTAGTACGTTATTGGTTCGTGAGGCTTATGATTAACGTAATTTGCTAACCCTTTGGGCTTAAACGACAAGGAGTGGTTAAAAGAAAAGAAACCTCGACTTGAAAGCATTGCAAAAATCAGTTAAATGCCTCTCGACCTGAAGCGAAATCTCAGCCATAACAGAGAAATTACAGCTCATTTTTTTAAAGTTATGAGTTTATTATTGTTAAGAATCCCTGAAGGCAATCTGTGGTCTCCTCTCCCCCAGTGCAGGCACATACCGTAATCCCCAGCGCTGTTAGTGGGAGCTAAGCGCTAAGGGTAAAATGGACTTCTATATGATTCACCGTCACTCACAAGAAGCTTGTACAATACAAGAAAGAGCCTTTTATGTTTTGATTCTATTTGGGTGGGATTTTCAAAAGAGCTCAGCATCAGCTTAATTCTATTGCCACTGAAGTCAATTTACCCTCGATATCAATGGCAGCGGAGTTGGGCCCATGCTGGAAAGCCCAGCCTTTGGATTCTGGAATCATTGCAAGTTAAATATCTTCAGTGACTATTGCTGGGTCATGTGTTGTGTGCTGATAAACAGCTGATGTGGTTCACCTCAGAGAAGGCTGCATCTCCAGGTGGACAAAGCGGTTCTTGTATCCTGTCGTTTGTATTTCAGTTTGTTAAGGGCCAGACTGTGAGATCCTTATTCACCCTGGTGAGCAAGTTACTCCCCGTGATGGGATTGCTTGTGGGAGTCAGGTTATGGCAAAGACACAGCTATGGCTCAGTAGTGCCGTAGCGTAGATGCTTTCTGCGTACCTGGAAGGGAGTTTCCCGTCGCTGTTATTCATTCACTTTTCCAAGAAGTATTAGCTAGTTCAATGGAAGAAGTCTTCTGTTGACCTAGATTGGTCCACACAGGAGGTTAGGTTGACCCTAACTACGTCACACAGGGCACAAAATTTTTCAGACCCTGAGCGACATAGCCAGGTCAATCTAATATTTACGTGTAGACCAGGCTTCATTGTTCACCAACGAAAGGGCGTTACAATCTGTCTCCAAAGGCCCCAGTCATGAAGAACAGTTGTGTGTAATTTTACTCATTGGAGGAATCTCTAGGATTACTCATATAAGTAACAATACGCACATAGAATCATAGATTTGTAGGGCTTGAGGCTTCTGAGAGCAAATGTGTTTTAACAAGCATCTGGCTGAATGTTTTCTTGTATCACAACAATCATGTCTAATTACCTGTATCTGAATTCTCACATCCCTGCTGCTGCAATCAACAGAGGCCCCTCTGTTTGATTCCTCCTTGGTGTAAAAGGGAGAAGGGATGCTAGAGGAGAGAGTCTCACCCTACCCCGAAACAAATACCCAAATAGCCAGATTTTGTTCCAGGCCCATCTGTCTGAGAGGGCATTGGCAAAGGGGATGGGCTGAGGGTGGGATTTCTATTTGGTGGGAAAAGATGGCGGGGTTTAAAGTGGATTGGTTGCATGGCTGGTGACTGAGGGTTGGTCCATACTGAAAATTTACATCAGCACATCGGTCTCTTGGGCGGGGGGGTGAAAAATCCACACCCCTTAGAGATGTAGCTATGCCGACCTAACCCCGGCATAGACAGCGCTAGGTCAACAGAGGAATTCTTCAGTCGAGCCAGCTACCGCCTTTTGGGGAGATGGATTAACTTCAACAATGGGAGAAGCCTTCCCGTTGGTGTAGTAAGGCCTGGTCTACATTAGAAACTTACATTGGTATAGCTACGTCTCTCGAAGGTGGAGGTGGGAGGGTGTGTGAAAAATCCACATCCCTGAGAGATATAGCTATATTGACCTAACCTCTGGTGTAGACAGAGCTAGGTTAACTGAAGAATTCTACTGCTTCTCGGGGGTGGATTACCGACGCTGATGCTGCTGGAGCATTTTAAGCGTAGACATGCCCTTTAGCGTCTACACTGTAGCGTTACAGCGTAGATACTTTGAATGGTAGGGTGGGAAGAAGAAGAAGTGCTTTGCTTGGTTTTCACTCTGCATCGCCTAGGTTTTTGGGATTAGAGCTGAGTGGGAACTGGGTTGTCTGTTTCATGGGACAGTCTGTGATTTCAAAATATTCTGCATTCTGAAACTGAACAAAAAATGCTGAAATTTCAAAAAAGAATTGTTTTGCATTGATCACATTTATTTTGTTGATCACATTTATTTTTAATTTTGATCATTTTATTCTGATTTTGGACTTTTAAAAACTGTTCAAAAAGTAGATTAAAAATATGAATTCCCTTTCAAAAAGTTGTTTCAAAATGAAAAATTGAGCTGTTCTGCTCTGAAAATGTCAAAACAGGACTTTTCCCCCCCAATACAGTTTTTCCTAAACATCTCAATTTTGTAAAAACCAGCCTTTTTGCTAAAAATGTCCAAACAGTTCTAGCTGAGATTTTTTTGAATGTAATGGCAAGGGGCCCCAGAGATTGGGTAGAAGTGTCCTTTGGGCGTGGGGTTTATTTTAAACTAAAGCTAAATGATTTAATAAATAAATATATGTCAGTCTTCCATAAATGGACACAATGGGGCCAGATTCATCCCAGGCATGATTACACTATAAATGAGTACGCTACTGACCTCATGTCATGTGGGATTTCATTCAGCAACTAGCTTGGTATCAGTCATGCGGTGTTTCTCAACCAGGGGTATGCGCATCTCTGGGGGGTACGCAGAGGTCTTCCAAGGGAGTACGTCAACTCATCTAGATATTTGCCTAGTTTTACAGTAGCTGTAGTGAAGTCAGTACAAATTAAAATTTCATACAGACCATGATTTGTTTATACTGCTCTATATACGATACACTGAAATTAAGTACAATATTTTATATTCCAATTGATTTATTTTATAATTATATTATAAAAATGAGAAAGGAAGCCATTTTTCAGTAATAGTGTCACTTTTGTATTTTTATGTCTGATTTTGTAAGCAAGTAGCTTTTAAGTGAGGTTAAACTTGCGGGTACGCAAGACAAATCAGACTCTTGAAAAGGGTACAGTAGCCTGGAAAGGTTCAGAGCCACTGAGCTAAATCATCGTTGTGGAAATGTGTTGGGCTTTTCTTTTTTTAAATAGTCAAAGAAATACAGCACTCATATTCTACCCAGAATTATAAACAGAGTAACACGTATTAATCACTGCTGATAAAAGGTGAAATGGAGTTTTTAAGCTTTTAATTACAATTAGCCTTTCTAAGGACTTGTCCACAGACAGAAGTTGTACTATTTTAACTATCCCTGTTTAATTAATGCAATACAACATCCCTGGTGTGGACACAGTTATGTCAGTATAAAGCACCATTATACTTTATACCAGTATAAGGTGATTTTTACTTGTATAAATATTCCTGTAATGGAAGAGGAAAGTATAATGTTCCTTTATATACCAGTGTAACGTTGTCCACACTTGTGGGTGTACTGATATAAAGATTTTGGCAAGAAATCACACTTCTAACTGAAATAGTTAAACACTGTGCATGGACCAGATCTTAGAACTTGATTCGTAGCCCACGGGCGTTGGTAGCAGTCTTTCCATTGACTTTGGCTTGGTCTATATTAGAAAACTTGCCCCAGTGTAACAAATCAATTTAAAATCAATCTAGTTACACTGGTGCATGTCTGTATTATTTATCATTTTGATGGTAGTAGCATCTAGAGGCTCCAGACCCACTGTGTTAGGCACTGTGCTAACAGGTCAATGACAACCCCTGCCTCAAAAAGTTTACAAACCATAGCAGGGATTTGCAATAAACGAAATAAATCTATTTAGTTACATTGGTGCAAGTTGTCTAGTTACCTCTGGGCTTTGATCTGGCCCTTGCGGTGAAATTCTGACCCCAATGAAATTAATGACAAAAATCCCATTTGCTTCAGTAAGGCCAGCATTTCACCCTGAGCAAAGAAGGTATAATTTGTAATACTATTTGTAGGAGTTTAGTGAGGAAGGATGGGGATAGATTTCCAGTGTGTGTTGTTTAATAAGGGTTTAACAAAATAGTTTTTAGTCAAGTTGGTTGAAAAATGCAAAAGGAGGGGAGAATTGCAAATTAAAAAAGAATCAAAGTCAATTCCTTTTGTGGGTTTTGAAAAGGAATTGTTTTTATTTATTTTGGTTTTGTGAACATTTGTATTGAAATCTTGACGTTTAATTCTTGTTTTAATTTCTCCCTCCCCTCTCATTTCTCTTTCCATTTTGCCACTGAAAAAGGGAGGATGGAAGAAGGGGAAAAAAAGAGGAGAAAAGAGGTGAAAAAATGAAAAAAAAAACAACAGCAAACTAAAACCAAATAACTCCCAAAACAACTGCATTTTTCGTTTTCCAATGGTGTAAATAAAACGGGAGTTTGAAGAAAATCCTGAACATTTCCGATTTGGGTAAAAAGGCCAGTTTTGATTCCTTTTTTTATTGTTCCTTGAAAAAAGTTCTGAGGACTCTAGGTTTTCGCAGGAAAGCTCTTGGGGGCATTACTTGTGTCCTGTCCCCAGCAGACTGTCAGCGATTAACGACTCCCAATCATCAAACAAAGGCTGAAGGTGTCAAAGAAAAGCCTGTTGACACACCAGGTTAGACACTACAAGGTGAGACTCTGGCCCCATTTGAGTCCATTACAAAACTCCCCTTGGGGGCCAGGCTTCCAGGCAGGCCTCACGCTGGTGACTCTCCCGCAGCACAGCGGGACACGGGGAGCTGCCAAGTGGGGGTTTAAAAGCCTTTAACAATAAGATCACTTCACAGTTGAGCCGTGGTGCGAATAGCTCGGTTCTTCCCCTGCTCGGGAGGGCAAAGGGGGGGCGCCGCTTGCCTTGTTTTGCGTTGCTCGGCTGGAGGTTTGAACCTGGACCCACGGATCTCAATGGAACAGCTCCCGCGCACCTCAACGGGGCAGGATTAGACCCTAAGAGGACTGCGGTTTCCAGCGTGTAACAAAAAAGAAAACGGTCTCCCCTGAGCCTGGAGATGAGCCGCTTTGGGCTGAGGTCCCCCCCGGCTCCGTGTGAACGGGACCAGCCCAGCGTGGCTGCCGCGCACGTGGCCTAGGGCTGTGCACCCGGCTGATGGGAAACCCGAACGGAGGCAGAATTGTTAATCATTCCCTGGGCTTGATTATCGCCTGCAACCTCCCTTCCTCCAGGGCTCATCAGCGGGAGCTCCAGGCAAGCCCGTGCACTGCGGAGAAGCAGGCCCGCGGAGCGGGTGCCTGGGAGTCCCCAGGGCTTCCCTGTTTGTATTCTTGGTCCCCCCCGAAGTCAAGAGGAAGGCCCCCATTTTGGAGCAGGCCTTCAGGGAATTGCTTTGCTTTAAGGGAGCCCCGCGACGTGGAAGACTCACCCCGCCCTACAGCGGGGAAACCACTGCTGGGGGGGGGGGGCTGCGCTCATGCTCCCGGGGAACGCTTGCCCCCCCCCCCCAAGCTCGCTGCTGTTTTAACTCGCCAGGGAGTGGTTTGAGTCTTCGCTGCCTCCTACCCACAAGACCGTACCCCGCCTTTGGTTTCAGCCCCAGCCACGGCACCGCCCCCAAAGCCCTGGCCAGGGAAGCAAAGTTGGGAGAACTTTCCCCTAAGTCCGTTAAGAGGCTTCCCCCACCGGTTTGGAGAACCGTTGCATTTCCCCCGCCTCTTCAGGCGGCCGGGGCGCTGCCAGGCGCTCAGGTTTCCACCAGGTGAAAGGAGGCGGTGCGGGCTCTGCGAGCCCGGGCCCACCCCTCTCCCTTGCTGGAGGGCAGCTCCCTCAGCGCGCTCGGGGAGCCAGGCGGCTGAAGATCGGTGCACGCCTGCAAAGCAGACAGACACGCAGACAGACAGACAGACACCCCCCCCCCCGAAACATGCCCCGAGCGGCTCGGCTGCGCGCACATGTCGGGAAGGGCCGGTGCGTGGTTCCCGCACGAGCGCGTGTGTGTGCAAAGAGAGACACGTGCGTGCGTGTGAGGAGACGAGGGCCTGCGCACCAGGCTCCCGGGACTCAGCCGCGCGCCCCGCACGCTCGCCATGGGGGTTGCTGCTGCAAAGGCAGCGGCTGGGCGGGAGCCCACGAGCGCAGCGCCCAATAAAGCAAAGCCCATTGTGCTGGGGATTGATAAACTGAGCAAACAAGCAAAGCCCCCGGGAAAGCCAGGGTGGCCTGCTGGGGGGGGGGGGGGGCTTCTACCTGGCTGTGGGGGATGGAGAGAGTTGGGGGGGGGGCAAGGAGAACATGGTGGATTCCCCCCCTCCCCAGACGTTAAATTCTTTTGCAAACATTCATGCCTAAGGAGGAAGGGCTGGAACAAAGCGGAGCCGCTCCAACCGGTCGGACAGGTAAGGAGGCTTGTTGACACCGTTATGTTTGCAGCACGCATGCTCCCCGCCGAGTTTCCTGGTGCATTTTCTATTCCACCTTAGGAAACTTTTCCCCCCCCTTCTTGTGGGCGCGTGCGGGCCCCGCTCCCCGCTCCGGGACCCCCTGCCGGCGCCGGGGGGGCCCCCACCCTGGAGCTGCGGCGCCCCGGCTCGGCGCTCCCAGGGGCGCGGGGCAGCAGGAGGACCCGCCATCGGGGAGCCCGGCGCCCGCCCGCACCATGCCCAGAGCCTTCCTGGTGAAGAGGCGAAGCCCGCAGCCGGCCAGCCGCAGCTGGGATGAGCTGCCGGACGAGGAGCGAGCCGACACCTACATCCCAGGTACGGGGCAGCTGAGCCGCGGGGGCCCCCCGCCAGCCTGGCCCTGCGCTCCCCTGGGGCCAGCCAAGCGCGGCTCACCGGGCGGGGCGCGTTGGGGGGCGGCTGGCCCCCGGGGGGGGAGGGATATGGGGCAGCGGCGCCAGCGGGCTAGGGAGGGAGGTTACCTGCCTGCTACGGACCCGCTCGCTGCCCAGCAGGGGGAGGGGAGACAGACTGACGCCCCCCCGTCCCCGAAGTAGCTCGAGGCGGAGCTCCCCGGGGACGGGGTGGGGGACCCCGAAGTTTTTGCGAGAGTTTGAGAAGGACGGGTGAAGAGGGTCGGTGGGGGTGGGGGCGGGTCGTCGTCGCAGCTGGGACCCAGAAAAGAACAGCTGGGGGTGGGGGGCTGGGTGTGTGGGGGGGGGTTGGGGGGGTGTATGTGAAGCTGGGAGTGTGGGGGGGCTGTGGGGCTGGCCGTGTGGGGGAGGATGGGGTGGGGGTAAGGGGGTTGTGAGGCTGGGTGTATGTGGGGTGGGGGGGGCTGTGAAGCTGGGTATATGGGAGTGTGGGGGGGCTGTGGGGCTGGGTGTGTGGGGGGGTAAGGGGGCTGTAAGGCTAGGCGTATGTGGGGTGTGGGGGGGCTGTGGGAGTGGGGGGATGTGAAGCTGGGTGTATGGGAGTGTGGGGGGGCTGTGGGGCTGGGTGTGGGGGGGAGGATGGGGTGGGGGTAAGGGGGCTGGGTGTATTGGGGGGGCTGTGGGGGTGTGTACCCCCTTGATCCTATATGATGCCCCGGGGACATTCCCCCAACCGTGCTTGGTCCAGAGCTCCCCCGGAGTGACTCCCAGTCCCGCTGGCCTCTGGGCCCGATCCAAAAGCCCCGCGAAGCCGGGGGGGGGGGGGCTTTCCATTGACCTCCCTGGGATCGGGCCCTAGTGCCCGGGGCAGCGCCCCGCGGAGCCGGCTGCTGAGCGCACGGGGGGGCCGGGCTCCTGCCGCCTCGCCCTGCGCGGGTATAACGGGAAGGAGGAAGCCCCGGCCGGTCTCGGCTGCGCTGTTTGAACTTTGGGACCATTAAGTGTTTGAGTTTCCGATTGCCCTGTTCGCCGCCCCGCCCGCCCGCTGCTCAAACAGCTCGGCCCGCCGGCCTCCCGCCACCTGCCCCTGCCTGCCTGGCACCGCCCATCACCTGCCCCCCGCCTGCCTGGCACCGCCCATCACCTGCCCCCCGCCTGCCTGGCGCCCCCATCACCTGCCCCCTGCCTGCCTGGCACCGCCCATCACCTGCCCCCTGCCTGCCTGGCGCCCCCATCACCTGCCCCCTGCCTGCCTGGCGCCCCCATCACCTGCCCCCTGCCTGCCTGGCGCCCCCATCACCTGCCCCCTGCCTGCCTGGCACCGCCCATCACCTGCCCCCTGCCTGCCTGGCGCCCCCATCACCTGCCCCCTGCCTGCCTGGCGCCCCCATCACCTGCCCCCTGCCTGCCTGGCGCCCCCATCACCTGCCCCCTGCCTGCCTGGCACCGCCCATCACCTGCCCCCTGCCTGCCTGGCGCCCCCATCACCTGCCCCCTGCCTGCCTGGCACCGCCCATCACCTGCCCCCTGCCTGCCTGGCACCGCCCATCACCTGCCCCCTGCCTGCCTGGCGCCCCCATCACCTGCCCCCTGCCTGCCTGGCACCGCCCATCACCTGTCCCCTGCCTGCCTGGCACCGCCCATCACCTGTCCCCTGCCTGCCTGGCACCGCCCATCACCTGCCCCCTGCCTGCCTGGCGCCCCCATCACCTGCCCCCTGCCTGCCTGGCGCCCCCCATCACCTGCCCCCTGCCTGCCCCCTGCCTGCCTGGCGCCCCCCATCACCTGCCCCCTGCCTGGCGCCCCCCATCACCTGCCCCCTGCCTGGCACCGCCCATCACCTGCCCCCTGCCTGCCCCCTGCCTGCCTGGCGCCCCCCATCACCTGCCCCCTGCCTGCCCCCTGCCTGCCTGGCACCGCCCATCATCTGCCCCCTGCCTGCCCCCTGCCTGCCTGGCGCCCCCCATCACCTGCCCCCTGCCTGCCTGGCGCCCCCCATCACCTGCCCCCTGCCTGCCTGGCGCCCCCCATCACCTGCCCCCGCCTGCCCCCCGCCTGCCTGGCACCCCCCATCACCTGCCCCCGCCTGCCCCCTGCCTGCCTGGCGCCCCCATCACCTGGCACCGCCCATCACCAGCCCCCATCACCTGCCCCCTGCCTACCTGGCACCCCACCATCCTTTCCCTGCCTGCCTTCCCCTGCATAGCACCTGCCTACCTGGCATCACCCCCACCACCTGTGCCCTGCTAGCCTGGCACCCCTTGCCATCTGTGCCCTGCCTGCCCACCCCTGGACAGCACCCTGCTTGCTCGTCAGCCCGGCATCCCCCCTCCACTTGTGCCCTCTCTGCCCCCTGCCTGCCTGGCACCCCACCACCACCTCTGCCCTGCCTGCCCACTGGCATGGCACACACCACCTGTACCCTACCTGCCTCCTCCTGGACCGAGCCCTGCTTGCCAGCCTGGCACCACCATCCCCCGCCATATGCACCCTGCCTGCCCGCCTGCCCCTGGACAGTGCTCTGCCTGCCAGCCTGGCACCTCTTCCCCCACCACCTGTGCCCTGCCAGCTTGTCCCTGGATGGTACCCTGCCTGCCCAGCAGCCTGGCACCTCTCCCTCCACCTGCGCCCTGCCTGCCAGCCTGGCATGCCTCCCTCTGCCTGCCTGTTCGCCCCTGGGCAGCATCCTGCCTGCCAGCCTGGCACCCCCTGCCACCTGCACTCTGCCTGCCCCTGGACAGCACACTGCCTTCCTGCCCCTTGCCAACCTGTCCACCTGCCTCTGGATAGTGCCCTATCTTCCTGCCCCTTGCCAGCCTGGCACCCCACCACCACCTGCGCCCTCTGGCAGCGCTCTGCCCACCTGCCCCCTGCCTGCGCCTGGACAGCACAGTGCCTTCCTGCCCCTTGCCAGCCTGGCACTGCACCAGCACCTGCGCCCTCTGGCAGCACCCTGCCCGTCTGCCCCCTGCCTGCCTTGGACAGCACAGTGCCTTCCTGCCCCTTGCCAGCCTGGCACCCCACCAGCACCTGCGCCCTCTGGCAGCGCCCTGCCCCCTGCCTGCCCCCGCCTGCCCCTGGACAGCACAGTGCCTTCCTGCCCCTTGCCAGCCTGGCACCCCACCACCACCTGCGCCCTGTGGCAGCGCTCTGCCCACCTGCCCCCTGCCTGCGCCTGGACAGCACAGTGCCTTCCTGCCCCTTGCCAGCCTGGCACTGCACCAGCACCTGCGCCCTCCGGCAGCACCCTGCCCGTCTGCCCCCTGCCTGCCTTGGACAGCACAGTGCCTTCCTGCCCCTTGCCAGCCTGGCACCCCACCAGCACCTGCGCCCTCTGGCAGCGCCCTGCCCCCTGCCTGCCCCCGCCTGCCCCTGGACAGCACAGTGCCTTCCTGCCCCTTGCCAGCCTGGCACCCCACCACCACCTGCGCCCTGTGGCAGCGCTCTGCCCACCTGCCCCCTGCCTGCGCCTGGACAGCACAGTGCCTTCCTGCCCCTTGCCAGCCTGGCACTGCACCAGCACCTGCGCCCTCCGGCAGCACCCTGCCCGTCTGCCCCCTGCCTGCCTTGGACAGCACAGTGCCTTCCTGCCCCTTGCCAGCCTGGCACCCCACCAGCACCCTGCCCCCTGCCTGCCCCCGCCTGCCCCTGGACAGCACAGTGCCTTCCTGC
Source organism: Lepidochelys kempii (assembly GCF_965140285.1). Lineage (NCBI taxonomy): Eukaryota > Metazoa > Chordata > Testudines > Cheloniidae > Lepidochelys > Lepidochelys kempii. The sequence goes on along the minus strand of NC_136382.1, from coordinate 205,372,571 downwards.
CCCTTGCCAGCCTGGCACCCCACCACCACCTGCGCCCTCTGGCAGCGCCCTGCCCCCTGCCTGCCCCCGCCTGCCCCTGGACAGCACAGTGCCTTCCTGCCCCTTTCCAGCCTGGCACCCCACCAGCACCTGCGCCTTCTGGCAGCGCCCTGCCCATCTTCCCCTGCCTGCGCCTGGACAGCACAGTGCCTTCCTGCCCCTTTCCAGCCTGGCACCCCACCAGCACCTGCACCCTCCAACAGCGCCCTGCCCATCTTCCCCTGCCTGCGCCTGGACAGCACAGTGCCTTCCTGCCCCTTTCCAGCCTGGCACCCCACCAGCACCTGCGCCCTCCAACAGCGCCCTGCCCATCTTCCCCCTGCCTGCCCCTGGACAGCACAGTGCCTTCCTGCCCCTTTCCAGCCTGGCACCCCACCAGCACCTGCGCCCTCCAACAGCGCCCTGCCCATCTTCCCCTGCCTGCGCCTGGACAGCACAGTGCCTTCCTGCCCCTTTCCAGCCTGGCACCCCACCAGCACCTGCGCCTTCTGGCAGCGCCCTGCCCATCTTCCCCCTGCCTGCCCCTGGACAGCACAGTGCCTTCCTGCCCCTTGCCAGCCTGGCACCCCACCACCACCTGCGCCCTCCAACAGCGCCCTGCCCATCTTCTCCTGCCTGCCTGCTCCCTGCCAGCCTGCGCCCTCTGGCACCGCCCTGCCTGCCTGCTCCCGTCCAGTCTGTCCCTGGGTGGCGCCCTCCCACTCTGCTCCCCCGACCCTCTTCTGGGATGGGCCAGAGCCCAGCCTGCCATCTGCTGCTGCTGCCCCTCCCCTGGCTGCTGCTACTCCTCTTGCAGGAGCTCTGAACCTGGGCCCCCCTTTTCCCTGCTGCCAGCGTCCCTCCCTGTCCCAGTAACCCCCCTCTCTGCCTCGCCCAGGGGGGATAAGCTGCGTGCTGCTGAACTACCGCCTCGGAGACAGCTGCAGCCTGGAGAGCAATGGCAGCAGTGCCGCCAGCACGAGGGAGGCTGAGCGGAGTGATCCCCCGACTCCTCAGCCGGCAGCCGAGACCGGGAACGCGGGGGGGACCCTGCTGGACTTGGCCATGAAGCGCCCAGTGGTCAGATCGAAAATCAAGGTACAGCCCTAGCCTCCCATAATATGCCCCTCGGGGGCACAACCAGCCTGGTGAAAGACCCCTCTCAACTGGGGAACAGAGGCCCAGATCCCCCAAGGTATTTAGGCACCTGACTCCCACTGGAGTTAGGCACCTAAATACCTTGGAGGATCTGGGCCACACCACCCGCCACAGTGATCAGCTGCCACACTGGGGCCTACTCGTCGGCATAGTTTGACTTCTGTATTTGTGGGGGGGTAACTCCAGTCAGGCCAATGGGGCTGCGTGTGGGGGAGCAATGCAGTTTGGAGGGGGACAAAGCCCCTCTGCCCCCTCCCAAAACTATGCCCAAGGGCCTACTGTAAAAATGTCCTTTCAGTTAAATAAATACAAAGCTATGGAAATACCCACCCTCAAAAACCGTGGATGAGATTCGCAAGGCAGACTAAGGGATTTAGACACTCATTGTGTGTTGAAATTCATGAATTGTCTATTAACTAACTACTTGGAAAAATTCACTCTCCGTGTGTGTTTCTTGCGTGTAACACACGGACATATCTGGAGCCTGACTGAGGCTGATTGTAATGGAGATTTCAGCAGAAATGGGAAGACAGAAAAAGGGCAGTTGACCGAGTGTTCTTCTCCGGTGTAAAAGAAAAAGTCGCCCGATCAGAGCGAATGAGTTCAGCCTCACTATGGAGCCTTCCTTCAAAATTTTGCAACTGGTGTATTATCTTTTCCATGAGCCAGTTTCTGCTAGCATTGCGTTGCTATTGATGATGATAAGGATCGGGCAAAATAGCCAGGGCTTCAGGAAAACCTAATTCTCTGCCTCTTCATTATTATATATTATTTGTATTATGGTTAAATACAAAATAGCTTTGCGTTGCCTTAGGCCCTGATTGTGCCATGATCTCTGTGTAGGTAAAGCCTTGTGTTTGTACAGAGCTGATTGCAGGATCTAGGCCACATATGACCAGGAAGAATAGAATCCGCAGGGAATTTGGGGTTATTTTTTGCTCAAACTAGAATTTCTACGAGGATTTATTTTGCTCACTAGTTTACTGATGACCCGTATGTTTTAATTCCCAATATTGTTAAAGCCACAGAGAACATCACAGAGAAATATGTATCCTCTTATTAACCTTTCTGCAGAACACTCCCAAGCTTTCTAGAAACACCACTAAATGCACTGCAGATTCTCAGGAGTCTGCTAAACTCCCTTTCTGCTCTGACTGCTAAACTCATCTTTCACCCTGTGTTTTAGGGTATGTTTAGGATAAGAGACCCAGGGCACAGAGTGGCTGGTATGGATCAGCTGACTTGGGCTTATGGGGCTTGACAATTCCAGTATAGACATTCCAGCTTGGGCTGGAGCCTGGGCTCTGGGATACTCCTCCCACATGGGGTCTTAGGTTCCAGCCCCATCCTGAATGTCTCCACTGCAATTTTATAACCCTGCCTCCCAAGACCCATGAGCCTGAGTCAGCTGACCCAGGCCAGCTACTGATCTTTTATTGCAATGTAGATATATCCTTAATGGCCAGAAGCAAGCACTGTGGCTATCAAATTAATGTTCAACTATTAACATAATCAAAACATTGAGCCTCCCCCATAAAGGATGTTCTTCCAAATAGCTGAATCACCAGCATCGGGTCCAGCCACTTCAGATAATCACATTAGCTCGACCTTTCTTGTGTTGGAATCAAGAATGAAAAAATTAACTCATAATAACACTTTCAAGTTAATTAACAGGTCAGTGAGATAAACTGGGGAAGACTATTGTTTCAGTCTCTGTAGAGTCAACACAATGGCATGCTGGTTTACTTTGTAAGGATTATCTTCACAAGCAAAACCTCTAGAAACTTTTTTGGTAAACAAATCTTCTGTTCCATCAAACACTGCAAAAGGAAGTCCTTAGAGATACACTGAAATCTTGTTTACACGAGAAAGCTGCATTGATTTCACTAAAGGTGTGATTCTAAACCGATTTAAGCCTTGTCTATATGGGGAAGTTTTTTCGGTGTAAATTAAGGTGTTAATTCAAATAGATTTTATTATACCCTCATAATCCTCTGTGTAGATGCTCTTATTCCGGTATATGGGTGGCTTTTTTGTTTGTTTGTTTTAGTATGTTGCTTGGAAGGGATTTAAGCTAAACTGAAAATAACCCATAGCAGAGTGGCTACGTGTGTCTATCTAGGGCAGTGGCTCTCAACCTTTCCAGACTGCTGTACCCCTTTCAGCAATCTGATTTGTCTTGTGTACTTCCAGGTTTCACTTCACTTGCTTACAAAATCAGACATAAAAATTCAAAAGTGTCCCAGCACACTATTACTGCAAAATGGCTTCCTTTCTCATTTTTACCATATAACTGTAAAATAAATCAATTGGAATACAAATATTGTACTTACATTTCAGTGTATAGTATATAGAGCAGTATAAACAAGTCATTGTGTGAAAGTTTAGTTTGTACTGACTTTGCTAGTGCTTTTTACGCAGCCTGTTGTAAAACTAGGCAAATATCTCGATGAGTTGGTGTACCCCCTGGAAGGCCTCTGTGTACCCCCAGGGTACGTGTACTCCTGGTTGAGAACCACTGATCGAGGGGGTTCTACCTCTCTAACTGTTAACACTTTCCTGTGATGACGAGGCCTTAGTTAAATGGCATAATTCTATCCTGGAGACAAGGACCAAGGTCCTGATCCAGCAAAATACCTAAGTATGAGGAGTCCTCTTGAAGCCAGTGGGTTACTCATAGGCTTACAGTAAAGCATGTGCTGAAGTGCTTGGCTGGATTAGGGCATAAATCTTTGGAATGTTTTCATTTTTTCTCATCACTGCATGTTTCTATTGTCCCGGTTTATGACTCATGGAACAGGTTCCCTTTTGTCCCATGGAAAAACCTGCAGGGACTCTGAGATTGCTCCTTGTCTGTTGAATTGGGCTACGGACTTTGCCCCGTAAGCTGCGGAACTCCTGAGATCTGTGTGGACCTCGGGAGAACCGCTGAAGTCTGTGGTCTGTGCCTCCGGTTGTATAACGCCTGGACAATTCCTTGTGACGGTGGAGGGAGTCTTCCTCATTTCTCAATGTCCAACCCAATATCGTGCTAGCTGTATCTCTTCCAACACAAAAAACCCACAGTAACATGGCAATAAGGAACCTGGTATCCATGCCTCATTAACTGACATACTACGAATTCAAGAAATCCCAAATAAGGATGTTTCACATGTTGTAGAAATCCCGTTCTCTTCCGTACACTATCATTCAGTCAGTCCTCTCTCGTATAAGTTTGAACAAGAGTTTGAAATTCACGTAGCACCCTTAACTCTGACCCCCACACACATGAGCTTACCTTTTCAGCTCCTTTTATTAAATATATCCAGAGGCTCGCCAAATGTTTGAGGCCTTTTCTGCAGAACTCTCCACTCCGAGCAGTTAAATCCTTATATATGTCAAATCCTGAGCTGGTGTAAATTGATGTCGCTCCACTGATTTAAATGGAGAGAAGCCAATTGACACTAGCTGAAGATCTTGCCCAAGTCCAAATGGAATAATCTACACCCAAATCTATGTCATTAAAATGCAATTCCACTAACTGTAATAATCCACAGACTCAAATCACTACAACTCCTTTAGTGGGACTGTAATGTTTTTAGCGTTCTTTTTAAAAATGATGCTTTCAAAACAAACCCTCGGGCACAATATATGTTAGTAAGTGTGGTCTAAAGGGCAGAATTAGGTGCACCCATCAATGGAAGCTGGAAACACCTGGCCGTTCTTTGTGCCTTTGAGAATCAGGCCCTGGATACAGCTGGGCAGATAATTCAGTGTATTGTGAAATGGCACTCTGTTTTCAGACCCCGGTTGTTTCACTGATTATGGGGGCATGGGGAGGGGACATGTAGCGCAGGGACATTACGTTGTGTTTCTATCGGATGCGATGGACCTCTGGCCCTAATGGTTTTGGAGACGAAAGCCCTGGTAATGCAGGGAGGTCAGTGTGAGGAATGAGGGTGCAAGGGATCAGCCTCACACAGCTCACTGCAAGCGGGAAGCTAAGGCCTCAGACAATAAAAGCCGATTTCCTGTTTGCGATACTATTCAGTTTCTCCTGTGTTGTTACTGTTAGGTTTTTTTCACTGTGCAGGGGGAGAATCCCCCTGTTCTTTGCTCTTGCCTGTTGACCCAGAATCGGATCGAACCATGTTTTATTTCCATCCGTTAGTTCACGACGGGCACCTGCGACGATGCGGCGCTGCACAATTGTGAGCTGTGTGGCAAAGGCTTTCGCTTGCAGAGGATGCTCAACCGGCACGTGAAGTGTCACAGCCAAGTAAAGAGACATCTGTGCACCTTCTGTGGCAAAGGGTTCAATGACACCTTTGATCTGAAGAGACACGTGAGGACCCATACAGGTGAGAGCAGCTGGGAGAAGGTTCTGCAGCCCGTCTGCGCGGTGTTCTTTTTCTAAAACTAAAGTGCTCTGCCCCCTACAGGCAACAGAAAGCAGTGGTTTGGTGAATAGTCAAAGGGTGCAATTCCATAGAATAGGATTTTATGTTCAGTACAATCTCAGATAACTACGGTTTGGTTTGGTTACATCCTACTCTGCCTCCCCTCCAGACTGGCTGGTTTGAGGGAAGCCAGACAGCAAATCTGACTTCTCCTAGTCCTGAGCACAGGTGCCCCACAGAGCCAGCTGTGGCAGAATCACGCTGCTTTGGGCTTCACAGAAATTGCACCCATTAAAGGAAGGGCTTGTGCTGCTCTGTGTGGAGACATTTAAAGTACAAAAGGCTGTGTGGATGTTGTTGTTCCAGTTTAGCTTCACTCAGTTAGGAGCCGGATTAATCTAAACCAAAATAAGCCGCTTTCAAACTGGAATAAGAGTGTTCACACAAGGGTTTGCACCAATTTAAGTAAACCTGTGCAAGTGTGTACGCAGAGGGAGCCTAAATTGGTATAATCCCTTATGTGGACACTCTTGTAAGAATGGCAGATAACTGAATTAAGCCAAATAAGTATGGATTGATTGATTTTTTAATAGTGTCCACTAGAAGGTTGCCCTGGTTTAACTATATCAATCTAGTTACACCAGTGCAATTTCTGAGGGACTCCTAGACTCCAACCTCACCACTGCAGACATTCTTGGGCAAGCTGGCTATCCTATAAAATAAGGGTCTCTAAACCAGCAGGTGTTTAGCTTGTGCTGCAGGATTTGGACATCCAGTGACTACTGGGCAAGCTCTCTGATTTCTCTCAGTTTCAATACTAACCAGGACCTTAGGGATGCTACGGTGCAACCTTGATTATCCTTTTTGTTTATGGTATCCCCAAGCACAGAGTCATTAGCCAGGTACCCCACTGCACATCCAGGTGCAATAACTGTATAGGCAAACACGGCATTTATGGCTTAGCAGTCGCTCCCACACAGCCACTGACATCTAATTTACTGAGAAAACGTTGGCCAAGATACGTGTCTTTCTATTTGAAAAGCATTGTGGGATCTTCAGTTTGTGCATGGAAACCTGTCGGAGACAAACAGCAAGGAACAACATTTTGAGACACACCGTTGGGTTCAATTTGGCCCAGAGTTTAGATTTTGTAAAGATTTTATTAAGGACAAAAAAAAAAGCTAAGACCAGCAGACACATTTCCATATGTAGTATAGTGTGACTTTTCCATTCCCTGTAGTGTTTGCATCCAAAACTTTGCAGCTCTCTGATAGTGCATGAGAATATGAAAGTGAAACTGATACATCACTTTCCATTGCCTGAGATGAATTCAGTGTAAAAAGTAACCAACATAAATTCTTTCAGTTTAATCAGAGGTAAATTTTGTTTGTTCTAGGTACGATTTGAAACTTGACTGTTTTCCCTGAATTCCAACTAGATTTGATGGGAATTGTGAAGAATTCCCACCCCGGAGCGCTGTAGCTATGCTGGTCTGACCTCCAGTGTAAAGGCAGCTAGGTTGACAAAAGAATCTGTTGACCTAGCTACCGTCGCTTGGGGAGATGGATTATCTACTGCAGTGGAAAAAACCCTTGTGTCACTGTAGGAAGAATCTACACTATGACGCTACAGTGGCATAGCTTTGGCACCATAGCTGTACTGGTGGAGCACCTGTAGTGTAGACGTGACCTGACTACTAGTGTGATTGGGGCAAACATTTCAACACTATTAGGAAAATATGTGATTGAGAATCTCCCTCCTTCAGCCTCAGATTAGCTGGATGTTTCTGCTAAAATGATCCAGTAGTTGAGTCGTCAACAAGGGGGGTGTCCATTAGTTACCATCCATTTATATGAATGGGGGAATTTTACTCCTCTTTTTCTTTTATTTCTGTCTGCCTGCAGCAGTATCGCCCTGAGCTTACAAACTGTTTTGCACATGTGTATAAATTAGGGTTGTCAAGTGATTAAAAAAATTAATTGCGATTAATTGCACTGTTAAACAATAATAGAATACCATTTATTTAAATATTGTTGGATGTTTTCTACATTTTCAAATATACTGATTTCAGTTACAACACAGAATACAAAGTGTACAGTGCTCACTTAATATTTATTTTTGATTACAAGTATCTGCACTGTAAAAAAACAAAATAAATAGTATTTTTCAATTCACCTAATACGAGTACTATAGTGCAGTTTCTTTATCATGAAAGTTTAACTTACAAATGTAGAATTATGTACAAAAAAACTTGCATTCAAAAATAAAATAAGGTAAAATTTTAGAGCCTGCAAGTCCACTCAGTCCTACTTCTTGTTCAGCCAATTGCTCAGACAAACAAGTTTGTTTACATTTGCAGGAGATAATGCTGCCCACTTCTTGTTTACAATGTCTCCTGAAAGTGATAACAGGCGTTCTCATGGCATTGTTGTAGCTGGCATCGCAAGATATTTACGTGCCAGATGCGCTAAAGATTCACATGTCCCTTCATGCTTCAACCACCATTCCAGAGGATATGTGTCCATGCTGGTGACGGGTTCTGCTCGATAACAGTCCAAAGCAGTGCGGACCGACTTCATTTTCATTATCTGAGTTAGATGCCACCAGCAGAAGGTTGATTTTCTTTTTGGTGGTTCAGGTTCTGTAGTTTCTGCTTCTGAGTGTTGCTCTTCTAAGACTTCTGAAAGCAAGCTCCACGCCTCGTCCCTCTCAGGTTTTGGAAGGCACTTCAGATTCTTAAATCTTGGGTCCAGTGCTGTTACTATTTTTAGAAATCTCACATTGGTACCTTCTTTGCATTTTGTCAAATCTGCAGTGAAAGTGTTCTTAAAATGAACAACATATGCTCAGTCATCATCCAAGACTGCTATAACATGAAATATATGGCAGAATGCGGGTAAAACAGAGCAGGGGACATACAATTCTCCCCCAAGGAGTTCAGTCACAAATTTAATTAACACTTATTTTTTTAATGAGTGTCATCATCATGGAAGCATGTCCTCTGGAATGGTGGCCAAAGCATGAAGGGGCATATGAATGTTTCGCATATCTGGCACGTAAATACCTTGCAATGCTGACTACAAAAGTGCCATGCAAACACCTGTTCTCACTTGCTGGTGACATTGTAAATAAGAAGCGGGCAGCATTATCTCCTGTAAATGTAAACAAACTTGTGTGTCTTAGCGATTGGCTGACCAAGAAGTAGGACTGAGTGGACTTGTTGGCTCTAAAGTTTTACATTGTTCTGTTTTTGAGTGAAGTCATGTAGCAAAAAAAAAAAATCTACATTTGCAAATTGCACTTTCATGATAAAGAGATTGCACTGCAGTGCTTGTATGAGGTGAATTGAAAAATACTATTTCTTTTGTTTATCATTTTTACAGTGCAAATATTTGTAAGCAAAAATAATATACACTTTGATTACAACATAGAATACAATATATATGAAAATGCAGAAAAACATCCAAAATATTTAATAAATTTCAACTGGTATTCTATTATTTAACAGTGCAATTAAAACTGTAATTCATTGCAGTTAATTTTTTTAGTTCCCATTAATTTTTTTGAGTTAATCACGTGAGTTAACTGCGATTAATTGACAGCCGTAATATAAATAGTAGAAGGATCGCAATGTCTAAACACAAAATTGCACCAGTTTATCTAAGGTTGGAAATTGAGCAAAATATCTCAAAACTTGTGAGCCAGGGTCCCGAAAAACATGAGATTGTCTTAAAAATCAAGATTTTTTTTGTTTTTTTTAAGTTAGTGTTTTTTAGTTGCCCTCTGGGTTTTGAGTCTTCAGGGGAAACCTTTTACAGCTTTTTCTCAGCATCCACAAAACCTGGAAACATAGGGTGAAACCCTGGCCCCATCAAAGTCAATATCATGAGAGTTGGGAACACTGTCTAATTTAAGACAATGATTCAAGAAAGCCTCCCTGTTCAGCTTAAATATGTGCCTAAATCTCACTGAAACGCTTTTGTGCTTTCCTGAAACAGGGTGTTAGGTGCCTAATATGAATTTAAGGCGCCTTGCCTGAGGCACCCACTTCAGAAAATCTTTGCCTAAGAAAGTGTAAATATTTATTTAGAATGTAAATGGTTTGGGGCAGGGACTATCTACTAATCAGTGTTTGCAGCCTAGCGCAATAGGGTGTTTTTTCTTGGTTTGTCCCAAAGTGTTACTGCAATAAATCTGATTCATAATAATTAATAATAAACAACATCGTCTGGCCTTGTAGGAATTCGTCCTTACAAATGTGAGATCTGCAACAAGGCATTTACCCAGCGATGTTCTCTGGAATCCCACCTTAAAAAGATCCACGGGGTGCATCAGCAATATGCGTACAAACAGCGGCGCGATAAACTTTACGTCTGCGAAGATTGCGGCTACACGGGCCCAACGCAAGAGGACTTGTATCTGCATGTCACTAACGCTCACCCCGGGAGTGCTTTCCTCAAGAAAACTTCTAAAAAGCTGGCAGCAGTCTTACAGAATAAACTGACCTCTGTCCTGCAGAGGAACCCTGAAGATGATGAGGAAGATGAGTAACACAGTGGATTACAGTGGTCACATGCAATGAAGTTTACATGTCGGATATTTTTTCAAACCGCTTTGAAAGGGATCTGTGTAATAGCAGGCATCTTGTCCTTTTGGTGATGACAGGCTGTGGATGATACAGCCTCGACGTGAAATAAATGTTCTCAGCTTAATGCAAATACAAGGCTTTTTAAACATGAGAATAAAAGGGAAAATTTTGGAGCCAGCATTGCCTGTGGATAGAGCCCTGCACTGGTACTCGGGAGACTCCACATCAGTTCCCAGCTCTGCCACTGGCCTGCTTTGTAACCTTGGGCAAGTCACTTAACCTTTCTGTGACTCAGTTTTCCCAACTGTATAATGGGGATAATGACCCTGATCAGCTTTGTAAGGTGCTTTGAGATCTGTGAGTAAAAAGTGCTAGATAAGAGCTAGGTATCATTAATATTATTCCCAGAGAATCTACAGTAAAATGAAGTTAAGGATGAGAGTATGTATCATAAGGTAAGAAATGCACAGCCAATACACCCAAACAACCTTAACTCTGCCCTGTAGGATTTGTAATCCCAGGTTAGAAAAAAATGAATTTTAAACACATTAGATTTTCTTTCATATCATTCCCTTCCTTTCCCCCCCCCGCCCCCGCTCACCCCCCAACTTTTTGGGTGCCTTGACTGTGCATTTCTTACCCTAACATGTTTGGATTTCTTTTGAGTGTAACCTTAACTCTGAATTGCCTGATTTTGTAATGCTTTGTTTTGAGATCACTATCACATCCCTGTAGCAGTTGTTTAATCCTTTAATTACTGAGACATCTTTTCAACCTTAACTCCATCTTAATATATATTTTTTGTCTGGGAATTTCCCTAGTTCTAAACAATATTCATAGATAAACACTAAATAAGAAACCCAAAGAGAATGCTACCAGATATTTCTAAGGATTTGAACATACACGGCACCAACCTTCAATTATTTTAAAAAAATTAAACTTCCAAGGGTGGATTCGCTGGGATACCAAAGGAATGCAAAGCAGCCAGAAGACATTAGCCATTTCACCAGAGTAGCACAAATCAACCAAAGCTTACTGGTGAATCTGGCCCTTGGTTTGCCATTGACTTATTGGTTTAGAAAGTTGTGTTAGTGAGACCAGCACTTTGCTGTGTGGCGGGAGCAGAGAGAGAAAAACCCGCAGGCCCGGAGTCCCAATGTCTCTGCTTCCCCTTTGCTCCCCCTCTGGTTCCTTTTGGCGGTGCTGGCTCAGTGCTCAACGAAGCCAAGCAGCGGTGCCATCGGGGAGCTTTACAAACACTGATGCCCAAACGAGAGTGCAGCCGCCCAATGGAACCTTTGAAGAGCAGTGTCAGCTGGGCCAAGCTATCCATCAGTGAGAACTCCTGGCACGTGTCCAGTCTGCCTTGGTATCACTGGGTCATTACAGCCAATAGGACCACGGCTTGCAAATTAGCTGGCTAGGAAGGGTGGCGCTTGGTGCTGTACTCTGCTAAGATCACTCAGGACAGAGAAAAGACTCATGCCAACACTAATTTCTTAAAGGACCCAGTTTGAGTATATAAACCAATGAATGAATTTACTTGTAAATTAGCCGAAAACTCATTCTGTACTCAAAGAGTGAGTGCTGGATGTTTGGGGAAAGGACACACTTGTTTTGTATACAGAACAGAGGTTGCATCCCTGCTGTTATGCAAAATGGAACTCCGTCTGAACTACGGAACTGAACGCATCAGCACCTCCATGGTTAATATATGACAATGATGTCAGATTCTGGTTGTGTCTGTAAAAAATTAAATTTTCTTTGATTGCTTCAGTCCTTGTACAGACATCTGCACGGGCTTTGGAGGGGGGAAAAAAAGCTTTTGGGTGTTCTTAAGCATTTCTTAATGAAGCAACTATTTTATGCAACAAGACCGGGGATGCTTGGGGCCTGGAAAGCATTTTAATAAAGTGAAGCTTTGATGTAAAGAATAAGAAACTTACTGTCCTATGTAACAGGAAAGCTTGCGAGGGATATTTTCATAAACAGAATTCCATATATAAAGTGTCGAGATGAATGACAGAATATTCACTTAGTGACATTTTGGCTACAGGTTATATTTTGACTCTTAGTTGTTCCCTGGTCATGACTGTTTTATGCTTCAGAGATGAAAGCCGGCTTGAATTCTTAGCTAGGGCTAGGACCTGCACGAAACAGCATCCAAAATAAAGACAATTATTTTTGAATAAGATTTGCCTCTTTGCAAGCACACTGATTCGCGAGATCGGATAGCGTAAGATTGTAAAGTTTAGGTATGATCAGATGGGTTAGCAAAATAAAGGTGGATAATTGTATTTAATTGTTTTTTTTTAATTGTAGAAATTTTAGGTCAAAATATACTTGACATACCTGTAGTCCAGGAAATAATGTAATTTATTTGGTGGCAAATAAACAGTTCTCTATGGCAAGGGCTAGCACCATTCTTCCCTGACAACTTTATTAAACCAAAAAAACAAAACAACTAAGGACATTTCCTGACAAACTTACTTCTTCAACCTTAACTCTGTCCTAAGTAGCAGGAATGTAAAAGAAAAAAGGCCCAAAGAGAACCGTGTCGCTTGAAATGACAAACTTTAGAAAGCCAGGGAATGCTAAAGTGGCGTTACCTGTAAAAGTCCTTCCAGTGCATGGTTTCCTCTCACCATACTGCAGTCAATCCCCCCCAACAGCTACAGTTCAGAGCCAGAGTGCAGCAGCTTTGCAACAGGGGTAGCCCAGAAAGTGTGAACTGGGGCTAAGGCTTCGGCTGTACTGCAGGGGACCCAGAGGACTGGGTAGTTTTTGAGACACGTTTTGAAATGTTTGAGCTTGTTTTACCTGAGGCTCAGGAGGAGGCAATGGTACTGGCAGGGTGTGATGGGGTATTCATCCCACACTAGCTTAGAAGGGGCAGATCAACCACCTAGGCAACAGCTGAGGGGAATTAGGTGGCCCAAGTAATCCCCTGAAAGATGACCGAGCCCAGCTGCGAAGGAACAGGCAGGGCTAGGATAAAGCCAGGAAGCTAGCCCTGGAAAGGGGCTGCAGTGAGGGGACCTGCAGTCACCCTCTGGCTGTTAGGGTGAGAAACCTAGGGAAAGGATGTAGGAAAAGGCCCAGGGAAACAGCGGCAAGGGTTAAGATAGTGCAGGCCTTGGCTGCTGATTAGATGGTCCCTGGTCTGGAACCAGGACTAGAGGGTGGGCCTAGGTTCCCCAACCAGCCACTGAGGCAGTGCTACCAACTGGGCATTGAATGAGAAGATGGCTGGAGACAGTTTCTGAGGAAAGACTTTGATACCCCAGAAGGGGGAAACCATAGTGACATGGCAGGAGGGCCAAGCCAGGAAGGGAGAGCACCTGGAGCCTCTGGGAGAGAGGCACGCAACAAGTGGTAGAAGGGGGAATCAAACCTGCAAAAAGCTGATCCCCAGAGCAACCAGGAGGAGGTGCCCTAGCAGTGAGTAGGACCCCATGACGTGGGTTGAAATCAGAATGCTGCCATGTCCTAGCTGTGTTCAGAGTCCTTTGGAGGGGCAAAGGAACACTTAGGTGTACTGCAGCATCACCTAGGAGCCCTAGTCATGGACCAGAACCCCACTGTGCTGAACACAAAGAGCTGACAATCTAGGTACGTGCCACTGTGGAGAAGGGATTCCTGGGAGCCCTTGGCTGTCTTGTTTTAGTCTCTCCCTGCTTTTTGCAACAGGGGGGTGATTTTTCCCTCATCCCCTGGGAGTGATCCCTCCTCAACGCACTTTACAATGGGAGGAGGAAGCCTTCAGTAGCTGTGAGTGTCAGACTTCATCCTCCCCATTCAGGGAGTGTTTCCCTCTCAGTCTGCAGCAGGGAGTGCTGTATTCCCCCTCCACCCAGGCTTGGGGACTGTCTATGCCATGTGATGTATTCATCTCTTAGCAAGAACCCTGTGAAGCTTCCTTTGAGAAGGTGCCATCAAGTCTCACCTTTTCTCTTGAAAGGCTTAAGGTCCAGGCAGACAGTCTCTAGAATCAATTCAACTGGCAGAATGGGGATCTATTTACCATGCAGCAGAGCTACTTTGTGCGGTCTCCTCCCATCTTAGGAAATTAATTACAATATATTGCGCCCCCCCCCCCTTTGCAGCTGCTCCTGTTCTAGGGGTGTTTTTTTTACAGGTTTGTATGTGCCTGGCAGTGAGCTTATTGTATTTCCTCTGGAAATAGAAAGCACATCAGAAAGTTATATTATAACTTAAAAAACAAAGCAAAAAACCCCCTCAAGGTGAGAATATCGCTCTTCAAAATGGATGGAGATGAGCGACTACATTAGTGCATGTCACAGGTCAATTCTAAGGTAACTTTCTCTAGGCTTAGAGTAATTGCTTAAATTTGCACTTTAACCTCACTGTCTTGCTAGACTCCTTTGAAAATGCAAGTCCTTAAACTATTCTGGTATAGCTAAGGCAGTACAGCCCTCTGGGTTGATGTTGTTATTGGTATAAAGCTTTGCTATACCTATTCTTGCATGGGAAGAGAAATAAGCTTTATCAGTAGATGGCATCTTTATATTATGTGACAGGGTCAGGCCAGATGGCTATAGGAGAGTAATTTTTTTTTTTTTGAAGCAAAAAAGGTATTTTTTTATTTGCATAACACACTTACAAAAAACAAAACAAAACAAAAGCATATGCAATGTGTAACACAGCAACCAATCACAATTGTTTTCTCATTAGCTTCAGGGGAGGGAAGTGTTCTAGCTTGCCTGGGCCCAGAGTGGGGGGCTTCCTTGACTCTCGGGGGTCTTCCACCCTTCCGAGTTACCTGGTGGTCCAGAGCGAGGGGGCTTCATCGACTGTCAAGGTCTGCCACCCCCTCGAGTTACCTAGCGCCACGCCCGAGTGTCACCAACAATTCCCTCCTCTGAAAGCACCCAACAAAAGGGGCAGGCTGTGGGGTGGACAACCCGGGGGGAGACACGTGCACCCATGTGTGAAAGGACCCCTCTAAGGTAGTGGTGCCCACAGCAGCAATGGCTGGGGCTGGGGTCCCTTACTCTCTCCCCCAATCAAAGGATCAAAACAAAGGGAGCCGGACGGGGACACCGAGCAGAGAGCCTCGGACAGCACCCACCACTCCTCAAAAGCATCAAGGGAGTCGGTGGACGCCGCCCAGAGGAACTCTGCCCGGATACGTGAATGGACCGAGGATCGGAAAACGGCCCCACAGTCACAGGAAACTCCATCGGCCAACCTCCTCTCTCTGGTTTTATAAATGGCTGTTTTAGCCAGGGCCAGGAGGAGGTTAACTAGGAGATCCCGCGACTTTGTGAGGCCACGGACGGGGAGTGCATAAATAAAAAGGTGAGGGGAAAAATGCAACCAAAAACGTAATAAAAGATTTGAGAGGAGCCGGAACAGGAGCTGCAGCCTGGCGCACTCCAAATATACGTGTGCCAGGGTTTCCCACACACCGCAAAAGGGACAAGTATCTGGGATGGGGTTGAACCGCGCCAAGTACGTGCCCCTGCTCACAGCTCCATGAAGGAGCCGCCAACTGATGTCCCCGACGGGCCTTGGAACCAAGGTGGAATACAGGCTGGCCCACCGGGGCTGCTCACCCTCCAAAGGTGGCAGAAGGTCTCGCCACTTTGTGTCGGGGCGGGACACTAGGGTGAGGGCGTGAAGGGTGTGGAGCACAAACGTGTATAGATGTTTCCTTGGCGCGGTTTGGAAGCGTACCGGCTGCAATTCATGCAGCCGGCTCGCCGTAAAGGGGTGAAGGGGTCGATTGGGTCTACGGGGCAGGGGTCCAATTAAAAGGTCTGGCGGGCCTGGGGTAGAGGGTGGACGGGGCGTGCCCTTGAGCAGGACCCGATCGAGGTAAACTCTAGCAGCAGGCGGCAAAGTGGCCTTCACCTCCTGAAGTACGCGCCGGGGGGTATGAGGTCTGGAGAGCGCCGAGCGCCAAGTGAGCGTCAGGGGATCCAGCCAGTCTCCCCGGTCGTAGTCCAGGAGGTCTCCGACTCTCGTGACTTCTGCCAGGATTAAGCTCTGGCACACCGAGCAGGACTCTGCCACCTGCATACGGAGCTGGGGGTTGTGTAGCAGGGGCTCCGCGAGGAGATCTGCCCCCTCGGTGGCTGCCACGGATCTGGTTGTTAAAAACCGTTTCCAAGTCCGGAGGAGGTCCTGGTAGAAGACCGGCAGCCTGGAGAGGTCTCACGGAAGACCTCCCGGACAGAGATAAAAGAGCTGCCAGTCGTATCGGAGCCCTCGGATGCGGCGCAGGATGGCGTGCGCCAATATGCTCCACGCCGAACTGCCTGCACTATAAAGGAGCCTCTGTAGGGCCTGGAGGCGGAAGACGCAGACCTGAGTGTGCAGACACTTCAGGCCCTGTCCTCCTTCCTTTAGAGCTAGATGAAGAATCCCTAGAGGGGCACAGTGCATTCCTGACCAAAAGAACTCCAGAATCGATGTCCGGAGGTTGGTCAGGAAACCAGGGGCTGGGACCAGGGTGTTGAGCCGGTACCAGAGCTTGGACAGGACTAGTTGATTAGGCACCAGCGCTCTCCCACGAAGGGAGAGACATCGGAGTAGTCCCGTCCATTTCCGGAGCTGCTCTATCACCCCGCCCTCTAAATTTTCCCAGTTCTCCGGCGGAGAGGGATGCGTGGCAGAAAGGTAAACGCCGAGGTAGACCAGCGGACCCGTGCTCCACTGGATGGTCTGAAGCGCGGGTGGGAGGGAGCTCGCCTGCCACCAGTCTCCTACCGCCAAGCCAGAGCTCTTGACCCAGTTGACCCTGGCAGAGGAGGCTGCCGAATAGATGGCCTGGCAAGCCTCCACCCGCGCCAAGTCGCCTGAGTCTTGGACCATGAGGAGCACGTCATCAGCATACGCCGACAGGACCAGCCGCAGCTCCGGCTCCCGCAGCACCAACCCTGTCAACCTCCTGCGGAGGAAGCAGAGGAAGGGCTCGATCGCCAGAGTGTACAGCTGGCCTGAGAGGGGGCACCCCTGCTGTACTCCTCGCCCGAAGCTGACCGGTTTGGTCAGGGTCCAGTTGAGCTTAACCAGACACTCTGCGGAGGCATACAGCACCCGGAGAAAACCCACAAACTGGGGTCCAAAGCCAAACGCTCACAGAGTGTTCAGGAGGTACTATCGAACGCCTTCTCCTGATCTAGGTACAGGAGAGCGAACAACAGACCGTCTCTAAGCCCAAGTTCCAAAAGGTCCCGAACTAGGAAACAGAACTAGAAATAGGTTATCAAAGATACTGCGGTCCGGGATGGTGTAGGTCTGGTCTGGGTGGATCACGTCTGCCAGCACAGACCCTAGCTGCAGCGAGATTGCTTTCGCTACGATTTTGTAGTCCGTGCTGAGGAGCGAGACGGGACGCCAATTTCGTAAATTGCGGAGGTCCTCCTTCTTCGGCAGTAAGGCGAGCACAGCTCGCCTGCACGAAAGAGAGAGGACCCCGCTCTGCAAAGACTGGGCCCAGACGGTGACTAGGTCTGGGCCAAGGACGTCCCAAAACACGCAGTAGAACTCCACGGTCAGGGTGTAGTCGCAGCAGAAAAGCCTGGCGCGCACCTTCCCCAGGTCTCACCATTGTGGCGCCAAGGGAAAGGCACACCGCTGCCCTCGCCAGGCCAGCCAGAATTCCCGGAAGGATGTCATGAAGCCTCATCCTCCAACAGGCTGTTGTTAAAATGCCAGTAGGCCGGCCCTGGCCTCTCCGCACAGAGGGAGGCTGTCACGGAGGCTAGATGATAGTCAGAAAATGGGGCTAGCCGAATGCTGGAGGAGTGGGCTCGTGAGAGATGGAAGCGTGATAAATAAATGCGGTCCAACCAGGAGTGGCTCGACCGATGGGCTTCCACCGGACAAAGGTGAACGTGGAAGTG
Organism: Lepidochelys kempii; assembly: GCF_965140285.1. Lineage (NCBI taxonomy): Eukaryota > Metazoa > Chordata > Testudines > Cheloniidae > Lepidochelys > Lepidochelys kempii. Next base: position 205,354,554 of record NC_136382.1, on the reverse strand, counting down.
TCATCCGGGTGGTGGTCGCGCCAGATGTCCACTAGGGAGTGATGTTGGACTATCTCCTGGAGGGTGTCCGTGGTGGCCGGGCTCTGCTCGGTCCCCGAGCGGTCCTGTTCCTCGAGGGTGGTATTAAAGTTCCCTCCCAGGACCAGGCACTCGTGAGAATCTAAGATGCAGAGGAAGGCGGACGCCTGCTGGTAGAATTGCAGCCGCTCCGGGCCCTATGTCGGGGCATAGACGTTAACGAGGTTAACCACGAGCCCCTCCATACAGGCCTGGAGAGGCAGCAGGCGACCGGGCATGGCCTCAGCGACCCCTAGCACCTCAGGCCATAGGTCAGGGGAGAACAGGGTCACCACTCCAGCCTGTCAAACCATGGCATGGCTAAAGTAGACCCTGTCCCCCCACTCCAGCCGTCAACTGTCTTCAGCAGTCGGGTCCGTATGGGTCTCCTGCAGGAAAACCACAGAGTACCCTCCCTCCTGAAGGAAGGGGAGCACCTGGGACCTGAGGAGAGCCAACCTACAACCCTGGGTGTTCAACGTTGTGATGGTGAGAGGTGTCATGGGGAGGGTCGGGGGGGTCCTCACTGGCAGGGACGCTCGCATCTCCCAGCGGGCCACGCAGCAGTCCGTGACCCATCCTGTAGGTGAGTAATTGTTCACGGAAGACGCGGACCCGCCAGTAGGCCGCGGCATCCTGCTTCCCTGTCCCTTTACCTTCCCCCATGAGTGCCCTTGTGGCCCGGAAGATTTGAGAAAAGTCCCCCCATTGCTGGAGAGCAAGTTGTACCTTGTTGCGGGAGCCACGGACATCCTCTAAAAACTTCCGCAGCTCTCCTCGCAGCTCATGGGGGGGGTGGGGTTACGGTTTCCCGTTGTTCCCCGGCGGAGCCCTTGGTGCAGCCCTGTGGTCCACTAAAATGGATAAGCAGGGTGCAGACCCCCGACGGGGTGCCTGATGGGCTGGAGCTTCTAGGCCCGCCTCAAGCTCTGGGGCGATAGGGGGCAGTGGAGGGAAAATAGCAGCTCCTAATTGGTCGGGGCAGGAAAACATAAAGGCCGCTCCCTGGGGGTCATCAGTTGGGAAAGGGAAGGAGACAGCCCCGAGGTCAGCAATGATATTGCAGGAGGTAAATTGGATAGGGGTAGGGGCAGGGGCAGGGGCAGAGGCGAGGTTCTGGGTTTTGGGAGGCAGGCAGCTGGATGGTGGCGCCTCCCAATCAGTCTCAAGGGTTAAGGGGGTGGGGAGGGAGGTCTCAGTGACACTGGGCGCGCGCTCTGTGGTGGATTTAGCGGCCACAGGATCAGGAGATGGATTATCTTCTGTAGGGCCCCTGCCCGGGAAGGAAGTCGATTGCTCTGCACCAATAGGGGGTGCCCCTGGCGACTCATGCCCTGGCCGCGTGGCGCCGGCTGTCACCTGAGCAGGCTCGGTGGTCGTCAGCAAGGTGCCATCAGTGGCCGGGTCGATGGAGAAGTCCAGGGGCTCCTCGGAGGTGGGAGCAGAAACAGCAGTTGGGGGAGGGAGCATGGGGAAAAGAGGGGTGGAGATCAAGATTTGCTGGCAAAAGGTCATCCTCCTCCTGGGTGACCGGGGTCAGATCTAAGGCCTTGATCTCCTCGAACATGGAGGAGAGGACACTTTCCACCGCCCCGGGGTTCTCCCCGCCAGCACCCGCCACGACGGTTACCTCGGGGTTCACGGGGGCTTCAGGTAGCATCAGGACAGAAGGGGCTTCCTCAAGGGTCTCGGAGCGGAGGGTCTCCCGTGGAGGGGAGACACTACCCTCCGGTGCTGCCACGTCTTTCCCGGCTGACACAGGTGGATGGGACGCACTCGTGGGCAAAGCGGAAGGTTCGGCATTGGTGCCCCCCTTCCTGGTCTTCCGGGGGGCCTCCGCCTCGGGTGGATGAGGCGGCGCTCGAGCCTTCCGCTTGCCTCGCTTCCCCTGGACTAGGGCCCAGCCCTCCATGGCATCATCTGGGGGCTGGGTAGCAGGGGTCGTGTCAGGGGGTAAAGGCGATGGCTCAGGAACTTGAGGGGGGAACGGTGGGGCAACATAGGGAGGGAGGATTCTCCCTGGGGCAGGCTCTCTCCTATGCCTGCTGGTATCTCTGCCACACCCTCCTCCATAGGCTCCGCTAGATTGTCAGCAGCGAGGGCGGGGCTCTCTCGCTTGTCTGGACATTGTAGGGGAGGTGCCCCTTGGGCCTGAGCGGGAATAGCGGTGGTCCGAAGAGGAGAGGGGGCAGGTTCGGGTACCGGGTGGCCAGGGGTGTCGGCAATGACGGGGCCGATGTCCTGCCGGGTCTCGGGGATCCCAGGTGCCCCTCTTTGCCAGGCTAAGGGGCAGTCCCTCCGGACATGCCCCGACGCCCAGCAGAGGTAGCACCGGGCCTCCCCCATGGAAAAGTACACCCGGTAACAGGCCCCCTGGTGGGGGACTAGGAAGGACCCTTCGAGTGCCACTCCGTCACGCGCCGCTGACGACAGTAAAAGTTGCACTTGGCGGCGGAAGGAAAAAATGTGACGGAGGGTGGGGTCCTTGCAGCCCCATGGGAGAGGGCTGATAACAGAAACAGGTTTCCCCAGGGTGGAAAGGGCGGGTAGCAGGGCAGCATTGAGGAAAAGGAGGGACAGAGGTCAGGACCAGGCAGACGCCCAGGTTCTCCAGCGGCTCTAGGGGGACAAACATCCCCCCCGCACTGCCAGGCCCCTCTCCACCGCTTCCTGGGCGGCAGCCTCCGATGCTAAGAAGAAAACGACCTTCCCGTACATTTTGGAGGCCGCCACAATGGCCGAGGGCCCCACACCCTCGCCAACGCCCGCATGTAGGTCTCCACGTGGGCGAGGCGGGCACCAGGAGGTATCAGACACTGTGCTTCTTTGTCATGGTGGGAAAGGGGCTCTGGCTGCTATTGATGATGGCGGAGGTGGTGGGCAGGAGAGATGACGAGGCGGCAGGCGGGGGGCTGCTGCCGCCCGGGCATACATCCTGGGGGCTGAGGGAGGGACATCCGCAGGGCTGGTGAGGGGGCAGCGGGGCAGGACGCCGTGGTCGGTGGTGGGGCCGCAGCAGTGGGGGTGGCCCCTGCCATGGAGGGCCTGGTGGTTTTAGCGGGGCCAATCCCCTTCTTCTTGCCCTGGCCTTTCCCGCCGGCTGGGGGGATTTCCCTAGAGTCTGGAGAGGCGATGGGCATGGCAGCAGCGGAGGTCACCTCAGTGCCCTCCATTGCCAATGCCCCAGCGGGGGCGGTGGCAGGTGATTAACAGGAGTTGGGTCAGGTAGAAAGGGACAAGCTGTGGGGTGGACAATTCGGGGGGGGGCACATTAACCACCGTACGCTTGTCCAGAGAGTCCTATTTGGTTGGCTGGTGCTTTTGGCCCATGCGGTGGAGTCAGGGCGAGCAGCTGGGTCCAGAGGCAGATGTTGGACAGCCAGCAAAGATGGTGGAGTGGGGGGTAAAGATCATAGTGTGGGGGTTGGGAGCACACAGATGGATCGGGGGGCAGCTCCGTGCCACACCCCCTGTGTCCCTACAAATACAGTTAAGACATAGTCAAGGCCTCCCCTCACACGAGAACACAGTTAGAAAGTTACTCAGTCTTAGGCCCCCTCCACGGCGATTTGTAGATTCCCCGGGCGGTGTTCCTCCGGTGGACGGCTGTTTTTCTGTCTGTTTCGGGCTTTCTTTTTTGCATTTCAGAAATGCCGGAGCATGTGATAAGAGTCCTCTTGACCGGAGATGGGTCCGCAGACAAACAGCAAGGGGCTGGGTCTGGGGGCTGGGTCCGCAGACAAACAGCAAGCGGCTGGGTCTGGGGGCTGGGTCCGGGGGCTGGGTCCTTCCACTCCCCCTCTCTGGGGAAGCGGGCCTGCAGGCCCCCCCCCCTCTCGGTTGGGGGGGGGGGGAGTTTCAGCTGGAGCGGCAGCAGCGTCCGAGGGCGGGCAGGTGGGGTGCTAACAGCCGGCCGGCAGCCGGCGAGTACTCTAGCAACAGCAGAGAAAGAAAAAAAAACAACGAAAAGAAAGAGGGAAAGCATCTGGCCCGGTCGGGGGGGAAGCCGAAAGCAGGGGCAAAAAGCAAGGAAAACCCAGGCCAGAGGACAGCAGCAGAAGAGCAGGCTAAGTAGGTCCCTTTTTCCTGGGTAAGGTAACAGGGAATGTTTTTTTTTTTTTTTTTTTTTTTTTTTTTTTAAAACAGAAAGGAAATTTATTTGTAACAATTACAGAGAATACAAGAGGAGAAAGAAAAACTTAGTAACAAAACAACGCAATCAAGAGATATAACACAACAGCTTTCAGGAGGGAGAGGTGTTCAGGTTAGCCCGGGCCCAGAGCGGGGGGGCTTCCTCGGCACTCGTGGTCTTCCACCCTCCTGAGTTACCTGGTGGCCTAGAGCGGGGGGGCTTCCTCGACACTCGTGGTCTTCCACCCTCTCGAGTTACCTAGTGCCGCGCCCAGGGTCACCGACCCTCCCTCTCCTGAGAGTGCCCAACAAAATGGGCACGGCTGCGGGGTGGGTGGTTGGGAGGGAGGGGGGGTACACCCATGTATTATAGGACCCCTCCTAGAAAACAATAATAATGGTATTCACAGCAACTAACGGCTGTGACTGGCGGCTCTCGCTCTTTCCCTCAATCAGAGGGTCAGACGGAGAGAACCGGACGGGGTCACCGAGCAGAGAACCCCGGACAGCGCCCACCGCTCCTCGAAGGTGTCAAGGGAGTCGGTGGACGTTGCCCAGAGGAACTCCGCCCGGATACGTGAATGTACTGAGAGCCGGAAAACGGCCTCGCAATCGCAGGACGCCTCATGAGCCAACCTCCGCTCTCTGGTCTTATAAATGGCTGTTTTAGCCAAGGCTGGGAGGAGGCTAACTAGGAGATCCCGCGACTTGGTGGGGCCACGGATGGGGAGTGTATAGATAAAGAGGTGGGGGGAGAAATGAAGCCAAAAGCGCAAAAGAATATTTGTGAGGAGCCGAAAAAGAGGCTGCAATCTGGCACACTCTAAATAGACGTGCGCCAGGGTTTCCCTCACATTGCAAAAAGGGCAAGTCTCCGGAAGGGAGGTAAAACGTGTCAAAAACACGCCCGTGCTCACAGCCCCGTGAAGGAGCCGCCAACTGATGTCCCCGACGGGCCTCGGGACCAAGGTGGAGTACAGGCTGGCCCACCGAGGTTGCTCGCCCTCCAAAGGTGGTAAGAGATCTCGCCACTTTGTATCGGGGCGGGACACCAGGGTGCGGGCATGAAGGGTATGGAGCGTGAGTGTATATAAATATTTCCGTGATGCAACTTGAAAACCGACCGGTTGCAGTTCATGCAGCCGGCTCGCAGTGAAAGGATGAGGGGTGTGTTGGGATCGGCAGGGTAGGGGCCCGATGGAAAGGTCCGGCGGGCCTGGGGTAAGGGATGGGCGGGGCGCGCCCTCGCACAAGGCTCGGCTAACATAAGCCCGAGCGGCGGGGGTCAAAGCGGCCTCCACCTCCTGAAGCACGCGCCGGGGGGTGCGAAGGCTGGAGAGCCCCATGCGTCGAGCGAGCGTCAGGGGATCCAGCCAGTCCCCCCGGTCGTAGTCCAGGAGGTCCCCGACCCTCGTAACTCCCGCCAGGACCAACCTCTGGCGCACCGTGCGGGACTCCGCCGCCTGCACACAAAGTTGGGGGTTGTGTAGCAGGGGCTCCGTGAGGAGATCTGCCCCCACGATGGCCGCCACGGACCTGGTCGTTGAGAACAGTTTCCAGGCCCGGAGGAGGTCCTGGTAGAAATCCGGTAGCCCAGAGAGGTCTCGCGGAAAACCTCTCGGACAAAGATAAAAGAGCTGTCGGTCATATCGGAGCCCATGGAAGCGGCGTAAAAAGGCATGCGCCAATATGCTCCACGTCGAACTACCTGCACTATAAAGGAGCCTCTGCAGGGCCTGGAGGCGGAAAACGCGGACCTGAGTGTACAGACACTTCAGGCCCTGCCCTCCTTCCTTCAGGGGCAAGTGGAGAACTCCAACAGGGGCCCAGTGCAATCCTGACCAAAAGAACTCCAGAATCAATCTCCGGAGGTGGGACAGGAAACCCGGGGCCGGGGCTAGGGTGTTGAGCCGGTACCAGAGCGTGGACAGGACTAGTTGGTTAAGCACCAGTGCTCTCCCCCGAAGGGAGAGACATCGGAGTAGCCTCGTCCATTTCCTGATCCGCTCAATCACGCCGCCTTCCAAATTTTGCCAGTTCTCCGGCGGAGAAGGGTGCGTGGCAGAAAGGTAAACGCCGAGATAGAGCAGAGGGCCGGCACTCCACCGGATGGTCTGAAGCGCGGGTGGGAGGGGGCTTACCTGCCGCCAGCCCCCCACCGCCAAGCCAGAGCTCTTGACCCAGTTGACTCGGGCGGAGGAGGCTGCCGAAAAGATGGCTTGGCATGCCTCCACTCGCGCCAAGTCGCCCGGGTCCTGGACCACGAGGAGGACGTCATCGGCGTACGCCGACAGGACCAGTCGCAGCTCCGGCTCCCGCAGCACCAACCCCGTCAACCTCCTGCGGAGGAGACAGAGGAAAGGCTCGATCGCCAGAGCGTACAGCTGGCCTGAGAGGGGACACCCCTGCCGCACCCCTCGCCCGAAGCTGACCGGTTCGGTCAGGGTCCAGTTGAGCCTAACCAGACACTCCGCGGAGGCGTACAGCACCCGGAGAAAACTCACAAACTGAGGTCCGAATCCAAACGCTCGCAGGGTGCTCAGGAGGTACCCATGATCTACCCTATCGAACGCCTTCTCTTGATCGAGAGACAGGAGGGCGAACGACAGACCGTCTCTCCGCCCGAGTTCCAAAAGGTCTCGGACTAAAAAGAGGTTGTCAAAAATGCTGCGACCCGGGACAGTATAGGTCTGGTCTGGGTGAATCACGTCCGCCATCACGGACCCTAGCCGCAGCGAGATTGCTTTCGCTATGATTTTGTAATCCGTGCTAAGGAGTGAGAGGGGACGCCAGTTTCGTAAATCGCGGAGGTCCCCCTTCTTCGGCAGCAAGGCGAGCACCGCTCGTCTGCACGAGAGAGGGAGGGCCCCGCTCTGCAAGGACTCAGCCCAGACAGTGACTAGGTCTGGGCCAAGGATGTCCCAGAACGCGCGGTAAAACTCCACGGTCAGCCCGTCCATGCCCGGAGATTTATTGGTGGGCATGCGACGGAGGGCGTCCGAGAACTCGGCCAGGGTGAGAGGCAGCTCTAGCCGGTCTCGGTCGCCCACGCTGACCGTGGGGAGTTCCTCCCAGAGCACCCCGCAAGCGCCAGGATCGGTCGGATCCGGGGAGAAAGGTTTGCGTAGAAGTCACGGGCCCTCCCACACATCTCCTCCGGATCCGTGAGGGGGGTACCGTCTTCCGCTAGAAGGCAGGTGACGTGTTTTTTGGCCCCCCTCGTTTTCTCCAGGGCGTAGAAGAAGCGGGAGCCGCGATCCATCTCCTGAAGGAGGCGGATGCGGGACCGGACAAAGGCACCTCGGGCCCGGTGGTCCTCGAGGGCTCGAAGTTCCTCCCGCTTCTCCCGGCACGCTCCGCAGAGGGACGGGTCCCCGGGGCTGGCGGCCAGGCGCCTCTCTAGCTCTAAGACCTCCCGTTCCAACTGCTCTATCGCCGCATTTCTCCGTCGGCTGGTGCCCCGAGTGTAGTTGCGGCAGAAGAGCTTGGCGCGTACCTTCCCTAAATCCCACCAGCGCCGCACCGAGGGAAAGGCACGCCACTGCTCCCGCCAGGCCAGCCAGAATTCCCGGAAGGATGTCATGAAGCCTCATCCTCCAACAGGCTGTTGTTAAAATGCCAGTAGGCCGGCCCTGGCCTCTCCGCACAGAGGGAGGCTGTCACGGAGGCTAGATGATAGTCAGAAAATGGGGCTAGCCGAATGCTGGAGGAGTGGGCTCGTGAGAGATGGAAGCGTGATAAATAAATGCGGTCCAACCAGGAGTGGCTCGACCGATGGGCTTCCACCGGACAAAGGTGAACGTGGAAGTGTCATCCGGGTGGTGGTCGCGCCAGATGTCCACTAGGGAGTGATGTTGGACTATCTCCTGGAGGGTGTCCGTGGTGGCCGGGCTCTGCTCGGTCCCCGAGCGGTCCTGTTCCTCGAGGGTGGTATTAAAGTTCCCTCCCAGGACCAGGCACTCGTGAGAATCTAAGATGCAGAGGAAGGCGGACGCCTGCTGGTAGAATTGCAGCCGCTCCGGGCCCTATGTCGGGGCATAGACGTTAACGAGGTTAACCACGAGCCCCTCCATACAGGCCTGGAGAGGCAGCAGGCGACCGGGCATGGCCTCAGCGACCCCTAGCACCTCAGGCCATAGGTCAGGGGAGAACAGGGTCACCACTCCAGCCTGTCAAACCATGGCATGGCTAAAGTAGACCCTGTCCCCCCACTCCAGCCGTCAACTGTCTTCAGCAGTCGGGTCCGTATGGGTCTCCTGCAGGAAAACCACAGAGTACCCTCCCTCCTGAAGGAAGGGGAGCACCTGGGACCTGAGGAGAGCCAACCTACAACCCTGGGTGTTCAACATTGTGATGGTGAGAGGTGTCATGGGGAGGGTCGGGGGGGTCCTCACTGGCAGGGACGCTCGCATCTCCCAGCGGGCCACGCAGCAGTCCGTGACCCATCCTGTAGGTGAGTAATTGTTCACGGAAGACGCGGACCCGCCAGTAGGCCGCGGCATCCTGCTTCCCTGTCCCTTTACCTTCCCCCATGAGTGCCCTTGTGGCCCGGAAGATTTGAGAAAAGTCCCCCCATTGCTGGAGAGCAAGTTGTACCTTGTTGCGGGAGCCACGGACATCCTCTAAAAACTTCCGCAGCTCTCCTCGCAGCTCATGGGGGGGGTGGGGTTACGGTTTCCCGTTGTTCCCCGGCGGAGCCCTTGGTGCAGCCCTGTGGTCCACTAAAATGGATAAGCAGGGTGCAGACCCCCGACGGGGTGCCTGATGGGCTGGAGCTTCTAGGCCCGCCTCAAGCTCTGGGGCGATAGGGGGCAGTGGAGGGAAAATAGCAGCTCCTAATTGGTCGGGGCAGGAAAACATAAAGGCCGCTCCCTGGGGGTCATCAGTTGGGAAAGGGAAGGAGACAGCCCCGAGGTCAGCAATGATATTGCAGGAGGTAAATTGGATAGGGGTAGGGGCAGGGGCAGGGGCAGAGGCGAGGTTCTGGGTTTTGGGAGGCAGGCAGCTGGATGGTGGCGCCTCCCAATCAGTCTCAAGGGTTAAGGGGGTGGGGAGGGAGGTCTCAGTGACACTGGGCGCGCGCTCTGTGGTGGATTTAGCGGCCACAGGATCAGGAGATGGATTATCTTCTGTAGGGCCCCTGCCCGGGAAGGAAGTCGATTGCTCTGCACCAATAGGGGGTGCCCCTGGCGACTCATGCCCTGGCCGCGTGGCGCCGGCTGTCACCTGAGCAGGCTCGGTGGTCGTCAGCAAGGTGCCATCAGTGGCCGGGTCGATGGAGAAGTCCAGGGGCTCCTCGGAGGTGGGAGCAGAAACAGCAGTTGGGGGAGGGAGCATGGGGAAAAGAGGGGTGGAGATCAAGATTTGCTGGCAAAAGGTCATCCTCCTCCTGGGTGACCGGGGTCAGATCTAAGGCCTTGATCTCCTCGAACATGGAGGAGAGGACACTTTCCACCGCCCCGGGGTTCTCCCCGCCAGCACCCGCCACGACGGTTACCTCGGGGTTCACGGGGGCTTCAGGTAGCATCAGGACAGAAGGGGCTTCCTCAAGGGTCTCGGAGCGGAGGGTCTCCCGTGGAGGGGAGACACTACCCTCCGGTGCTGCCACGTCTTTCCCGGCTGACACAGGTGGATGGGACGCACTCGTGGGCAAAGCGGAAGGTTCGGCATTGGTGCCCCCCTTCCTGGTCTTCCGGGGGGCCTCCGCCTCGGGTGGATGAGGCGGCGCTCGAGCCTTCCGCTTGCCTCGCTTCCCCTGGACTAGGGCCCAGCCCTCCATGGCATCATCTGGGGGCTGGGTAGCAGGGGTCGTGTCAGGGGGTAAAGGCGATGGCTCAGGAACTTGAGGGGGGAACGGTGGGGCAACATAGGGAGGGAGGATTCTCCCTGGGGCAGGCTCTCTCCTATGCCTGCTGGTATCTCTGCCACACCCTCCTCCATAGGCTCCGCTAGATTGTCAGCAGCGAGGGCGGGGCTCTCTCGCTTGTCTGGACATTGTAGGGGAGGTGCCCCTTGGGCCTGAGCGGGAATAGCGGTGGTCCGAAGAGGAGAGGGGGCAGGTTCGGGTACCGGGTGGCCAGGGGTGTCGGCAATGACGGGGCCGATGTCCTGCCGGGTCTCGGGGATCCCAGGTGCCCCTCTTTGCCAGGCTAAGGGGCAGTCCCTCCGGACATGCCCCGACGCCCAGCAGAGGTAGCACCGGGCCTCCCCCATGGAAAAGTACACCCGGTAACAGGCCCCCTGGTGGGGGACTAGGAAGGACCCTTCGAGTGCCACTCCGTCACGCGCCGCTGACGACAGTAAAAGTTGCACTTGGCGGCGGAAGGAAAAAATGTGACGGAGGGTGGGGTCCTTGCAGCCCCATGGGAGAGGGCTGATAACAGAAACAGGTTTCCCCAGGGTGGAAAGGGCGGGTAGCAGGGCAGCATTGAGGAAAAGGAGGGACAGAGGTCAGGACCAGGCAGACGCCCAGGTTCTCCAGCGGCTCTAGGGGGACAAACATCCCCCCCGCACTGCCAGGCCCCTCTCCACCGCTTCCTGGGCGGCAGCCTCCGATGCTAAGAAGAAAACGACCTTCCCGTACATTTTGGAGGCCGCCACAATGGCCGAGGGCCCCACACCCTCGCCAACGCCCGCATGTAGGTCTCCACGTGGGCGAGGCGGGCACCAGGAGGTATCAGACACTGTGCTTCTTTGTCATGGTGGGAAAGGGGCTCTGGCTGCTATTGATGATGGCGGAGGTGGTGGGCAGGAGAGATGACGAGGCGGCAGGCGGGGGGCTGCTGCCGCCCGGGCATACATCCT